>NW_027649788.1:1239048-2478096 GCF_965287045.1 Carcharhinus amblyrhynchos | reverse complement strand
TCGAAGTGACGTATTGGAATTTGACACAATGTTCTCCACATCACGGCCGTTTCTCTGGATTGCTAGTACTGCAACTTAGAGTAATACAGCATTGTCTCACCTCAATTCAAGAAGAGAATAATGAGGCATATTTTCCTTAATATGAATTAGTACATGTTTGATTGACAATGTATAGCATCTGGGTTTAGGATGTATAGCATCTGGGTTTAGGATGTATAAGCACATTGAAATTACTAGATAAACGTGGCCCAATAAATTGAAAAAGGATCAGAGTCTGAAAATAGAAGTTGTAATTATCTGAATATGAACATACAAACAAACTGCAAGGCACTTATGCTTATGATACAAGTCATCATTATTCAGGTTGACACTACTTTGTCTTGTTCTTTACATGTACACCTTGAGTGGCAACGCAACAATCGATATCAAATCTTTGACCATTTTGATTTTCAGACTATTGCCTTTCTGATTCAAAATCATTTTAGCTTGTGGCGATTGTGTAAATTGACTGGTATAAAATTAATTGCTAATTTAAAATTCACTTGCATTTTTGCCCCACTGGAAAGATATACTCAATATTGGATATAAAATAGTTATGGGGTGGAATGATTCTCAATATTTGTATAAAATATGCTGCTTTACATCTCCAAATTTACATTGCAATTAATGGCATTGCATAACAAGAAATATGATTTCTGCTTTTTGTAATGAACAATTGATGTCCAAATCGCCAGCCTTGCCTTACCACCCTAGCTGATAGTCTCCATGTGTCATATGTATGTCTGAAGATAAAAAAGACCAACTCTTACCTCATTCTAAATATTCCAGTCAAAGGCATCCAGAAGCAACACAAGTTACATCTGCTCTCCAAAAACGTAAATGTGAGGAAGGACACCATCAAAGGAAAAGGCAAGTCAATGACATTCTGCCTGGCTGAGCGATTCACTGAACTTATCATAATTTCCTCTCTCCGCGAACGGAGATTGGTGGAACACGAGCTCCTGTCCAGAGGCAAAGACCACGAGGAATGGCAGCAGAGATACATCACTAGCGACCTTGAGAAAATCCGTATTGACCAATTATTCAGGAGCAGTTTCGGCCACAGCAGCCTTTCTGGCACATCAGTGGTCAGTGGGGTGGCTGGCATCGGCAAGACAACCATGGTGCTGAAGATGGTGCATGAATGGTCTGCAGGGACAATCTATCCTCAGTTTCAATTTGTCTTTCATTTCACTTTCCGCAATCTCAATGCAATAAAGGGGAAAACTTCTTTGAAGGAAATAGTCCTCGATTCATACCCTTATTTGGAAGAGACAATCGGAGAAATATGGATGAGGCCAGAGTATTTGCTTTTGATCTTTGATGGATTGGATGAGTTCCAGCACACTATTGACTTCACAAGTCGTAGTAATGCCACTGAGACTATCTGTACCAGTCCTGAAAGTACGTGTGAAGTGTCCGAAATTGTACGCTGCCTGGTACAGGAGCAGTTGCTAAAAGGTTGTTCTGTGCTGATCACAAGCCGGCCAACCGCACTGGGCTCATTGGAAAAGGCCAAAATCAACCTCTGGGCTGAGATCTTGGGCTTCCTCGCCGATCAAAGGAAAGATTATTTCAGAACGTTTTTCGGGAGTGAAAATCTCGCCACTCAAGTATTCAAGTATGTGGAAGAGAATGAGATACTGTATACTATGTGTTTCAATCCGTCTTACTGCTGGATCATGTGCTCGACCTTAGGCCCACTCTTCACACGACCAGGGGGCAAGCAACCCCTCCCCAAAACCATCACTCAACTTTTTTCTAACTACGTCTATAATCTCTTGAAAAACCACCGGCGAGATGTCGAGGACCAGCGGAAGGTCTTACTCCGACTCGGGGAGTTAGCCTACCAGGGGGTTTCAAAGTGGGTCATCGTCTTCAACGAGGAGCATTTCCGCCAACATCAGCTGGAACCATCCAAGTTCATTTCTGGATTCATGATGGAAATCCTGGAGAGAGACGATGCAGCTAAACATGTTGTTTTCACGTTCCTCCACTTGACCATCCAAGAGTTCTTGGCAGCCCTCGCTCAGTACTTGAGTCCAAAACGCCAGAATATTTTGGAGCTGCTTCACTGGGCTTTCAAGAAGGATGACGGTCGCTTTGAGATCTTTATTCGTTTTGTGGTGGGTCTCTCAGCGCCCAACTCATCCCGGCAGTTCGAAGAGATTTTGGGTCCGCTATCGCACCACATTACCTGCCAGGTGATTGATTGGCTACAGGCAAACGTTCAGGCAGAGATTAAAAACATGGACAAGAACACAGGCAAGAGACAACTGCTGAATATTTTCCACTATCTGTCCGAGTCTCAGAATACAGCTTTGGTGCGGAAAACAGTAGGGTCGGTGGAAAGGTTGAATTTTGGGGACAACAATCCTCAGAACGCACTGAAATTGAACCCGCTGGACTGTGCTGTGCTCTCCCATGTTTTGCAACTCTGTGAAACTATGGAGGAGCTGAATTTGGAGAAATGCTACATTCAGGAGGAAGGTGTTAAGCGACTGGCCCCCGCAATCCACAAATGCAAAGTTCTGAGGTATTTATATTAATGTTGGTGAAATTTGGCATCACAAGGATGTAAGATAAGTGGATAAGTGGTGGCCTATTTATCAATTTTGAGTTAGATTAACACAGCCTGTGTTTGGTAAAGTCAGCACCACACACACACACACACACACATATGCATTGCAGCATATCGGGTAACATTTACACTCAATTTCTGATCTGTATGGAATTAGTTGATCTCAACAGCTGCCAATTTTAATCCCATATGGAGAGTGCAAAAAGGAACTTGTTTTGATCTGCAGTTTTACACATGTTAAAGGTTATCACCAGTGGTCTACACTGCTCCACACATAAGTCAGGAAGAGGATAGTTTAATTTTGTGTGGCACCAGGTCATCATTTCTCACCCACTTTGAGGTCAGTTCCAATCACAGAGCATGGAGCACAAGCCTCAACTCGCTTTCATTGATAGTCACTGAATCCAACTGTAGAACTTGTTACAAACGAAAATTCAACCCTTCATAAACAAGAGGTTAACATGTAACTGGCAAACTAGCCACCTTCGATGCAAACTTACATATTTTAAGAGAAATAAATGCCTACCTTGGCCCCACGTTTTATGAACATGCTTTTCATATGTCATATAACAGAATATTTCTCAGAGTAGTCTATTAAATCTTGAATACTAGTCCCTCTCTCACGCAGCAAACTCTAAGTGCATTCCCAATCTTCAATTTGCGAAGATATTTCAGAGTGCTAGGGACTGGAAATGGGTGTAAATCAGACGACCAAATGGGCTATCCAGCAGTTCATGCCTGACACTTGAAGATTAATCTAGTTGCAATGTTGCCCTGTGTGTTAATGATTTAGATCTACTTCTAGTTTGACTAGGTATTGATAATGAAGCTGTACATACACCATTACCATTACTCAAGGGAGGGATTAAGATGGAGATTGGTGGCAATAAATGATTCTCAGATGAGATTTCCAGGAGGCACACTGGTAGATTAATTTGTTTCACGCAACAGCCAAATTGCATCGTAGTGTTCAGGAGCAGTGGAATTTTCGGTCATTTTGCACTGAAACTGAAGAGAATATTGTAACCCATTGTGCAATGCAATGAAATGTACGAATTGTGAAATTTCAATCTGATCAGGATGACAGGAATTTATGTAATGAGTCGATTGTCTACTGTTCTCACACGGAGCCAATTTAACCCTGGGCCAATGGCAGATTATAATCCTCCTCGCCAATTATATTCACATTTGCTTTCAGTGAAATGTTATTGGGTAGAATAAAACAAAATAATGTTATCCAATCAGGTTCATGCTTGGCGTATATTAGTGTGCTCTGAATTTTACATTATTTTCAAATTCAACTAAACATTAAGAGGTCATTTTGTCAACTGTGCTGGACAACCTCTTTTATAGGTATATTGGAATCAACCCACTGACTCGTCTCTCTCTTATGGCCTCACGCAATTGTTTGTTCTTCACGTATTTATTCTCCTCTTCCTTCCCTTGAAAGTTGTGTTTGCAGTTATCTATCTATCTATCTATCTATCTATCTATCTATCTATCTCTCTATCTATCTATCTATCTATCTCTCTTTCTCTGTCTCTCTATCTATCTATCTCTCTCTATCTCTCTATCTATCTATATATATATACATGCATACACACTTGATCTCATCTTTAGCTTCTTATGTACATTGCCCAAAATATATGCACTCTGCACAATGTCTGTTACACATTCATGAACAATTATTCAATTGTTAATACATTAAGCTATTTAATAGTTTTGAATATACCTATAATATCTCCACATTCCTCAGTTCATCGACAAGATGAAGATTAGATTTTTTTTTCTGTAAATATGAAGGATAATTATATGATAGAATACATTTTATACGTGACTCTTCTTGGTTGTTAGGCTAAATCACAATCATATTGGAGATCGAGGAGTTAGCGTTCTGACTGCAGCACTCTTGCATGAAGATTGCAAAACACAGAAATTGGAGTAAGTAACATTTGTAATTTAACTCATACACCACAGCGAACAAGCCGATACCCTTTTTAGACGGACTAATAAATGTCTGGAGGTTTAGATTGCAATAATTCGCTGTCCCTTCATTTGATGCAATTTGGTGCACGAAATGATCGTGATAGTTATAGAGCATTTTGCGAGACTGAACGAAGATTTGTCCTTTTCATAAGGCACAGGATTCATACAGGTGATAAAGATGGCAAATTGTGAGAATTTTCCAGCACAGGAACAGGAATGTGTAGTTACAATTATATAGGCCTTGGTGAAGCCACACCTTGAATATTGCGTTTTCTGAGGAAGGATGTTGATGCTCTCGAGGGGGTGCAGCGAATGTTCACCAGACTAATTCCGGGGGTGATGGGACTAATGTATGTGGAGAGATCAAGTTGGTTAGGGCTGTTTTTTTTTGCTGAGATTCAGCGTGGGTAGGGATGTACTAGAGATTTATAAAATCCTAGCCTGACTAGACAGGGTGGGTGCAGAGAGCATGTTCCCAATGATGGGCGAGTCCAGAACCAGGGGTCACAGTCTGAGGATTACGGGTGGGTCATTTAGGACGGAGATGAGGAGGCATGTATTCACACAAAAAGTGGTGAGCCTGTGGAATCCATTACCACAGGAAGTAGTTGATGCAAAAAAAAATGATTGTATTCAAGATGCGACTAGATATAGCACTTGAAGCGAATGGACCGAGGTGATAGAGAGAATGCAGGATTAGGCTACTGAGTTGACCATCAGCCATGACCGTAATGACTAGTGGAGCAGGCTCGTAGAGCAAATGGCCTCTTCCTGCTGTTATCTCCTATGTTTCTATACTTCTATGCGTGAGCTCTGGTGGGAGCTACTGCACAAAAAAAAACCCAGAAGGTTTTAAGGGGAAAAAAAGTGAAACATTATGATAGTTTGCAGCGACAGCGATTCCGTTATTTTAACTGGAGATTATCAAAATTTGCTCTAATGATGTGTGTAACATTTTTTAAAGATATTCCTGGTTAGCTTTTTTTAAAATAAAAATCACCTTGTGAGTACAATATAGAACAAAGCGACATGATTGAAACGACAAAGGTTATCCATTCATTCAGTCGCGATTTTAGAAAATATATCTTCACACCAGAATATTGCAAATAGGACTTTTTCCAACCAGTAAGGCAGTTGAAACTGTGGACCAATTTACTCTTTATAAATGAAGATTTGTACATTCTAGCGACTATCTCGAGGTTAAGGATTGAATGCTGGAGTGATGGTACACGAAATATTATCGAGCTGCATGACATACTCAACAGCTGGCGGGCTCAATGTCTTCCTCGTGTTTTATGTTCTTGTGTACTTTTCCTTCCTTTTAATTCAAACCATTATTGTTTTTTTTTGAGTTGGACTAAATTCTGATTTTGAATAATTATGGTCAGTTTGCAGGACAACAATCTGACCGCTGCTTGCATTGACGATCTCAGGTCGGCATTCAGTGTGAACCAATCTTTGACAATGCTGTACCTGGACGGAAACACATTTACAGACCAGTGTGTTCCTGGTTTGCGACACCTCATCATGAGCTGCAAAAACTTGGAGCTGGTCCAGTGAGTGCAAATGTTTCTGTTGAATTATTAAATACGTAAATAGATATTTCTGTGCAAATTGTCTGCATTAGGAAATCACATGAATTAGATATTATACTGAGGTACTACACTAAAACGGTGAAATGTTGCATTTGCTACATGTTTGTCCATTTCACGATATTGATTGCTATAGAAAAATACAAACATATTACACCAAGTTAGATACGAATAAATAAAACACCGGTTTAAACGCACCATCTAATAATGCTGTCCGCTAAAATCATTGAGCTCTAAATTTGGGATGGATGAAAAATCAATACTGCAGGTAATTAGGCAAGTTAAACAGTTACAATTGTTTTCGAGAGACCGAGTTGCTACACTGTTAAGATTCAAAATAACAACTGGCGGCTTCTTTCTCTGTAAACCGTGCTCCGCTCAGTCACATATCAGTCAAGCTTCACTGACAAGGACGGAAGTAAACACAGAAATAACAAAATTGCATTCGCTCACATGAAAACGGACACGACAACACTTAGGAGCAATTGAGCTTCTGCATGTTCAGCATGGAGGCCGCCAGTTGTAGACAAAATAGCACTGGATAAATAGAACTACTTCTAAACAAAATCTTTATCAAACACACGACATAAATAGATGGATTGAGGGCACAGTGTTGTCACACCTTAAAGCACAGTTCTGAACCAGATTCATTTTATGGCTATCGATGGTGACTCCAAAGTGTTAATTACTGAAATGATTTTTACAATCCAGATTTTTCACTGAATTGGATTTCAATTCCTCAGCCTCTAGATTACTACTTCAGTGAAAATGCCACCATGGCTCCTTACGTTCTTACAGATTCATCGATTCTGACAGGAGTTTAAAATCAGTTTTGTCCTCCCTGCCATTTCCCTATGGCCCTTCCGAGTTCCCTTAGGAAAATATAAAACGTTCATTTTATTCGAACTTTACACGTGTTTTTTTTTCAGTTTGTTTTATGAATTAGTTTCCTATTTAATTGATCATCTCTGTCTTAGGTTATGGAGGAACCAGTTCACCCCAGATGGACAGAAACAGCTCCGATCATTGAGAGTATCCAGGGCTGGACTGCGAGTCTTTGTATGATCAGAGGGATGAATAAATTATTGTTGTCATCCAATTAACAAGATGCATTAACAAGACCTGCATGCTTGTAACTAATAAAATATGATATTCAACTGAATACATTTAAACAACTTATGAAATCTGAACCAGAGCATGGAGTATTCGAAGTCGAGCAATTAAAAAAAACTAATACTCCCAGAGGCAAATTGAGAATGGGACTTTTTTTTTCCACCTGTCTTATTAAAGGAAAGAACTACTGGGCACAATATAAAACCTGTGTGCCGGAGCTCCTGCTCATTGTTCGACGGTTTACCTCTGTATTAGCACCAAATGTGCTCATGTATATGATGTACATTTTTGGTAAGTCACATGCAATGACGTTAAACTAGACTTATATCTTGTTCTTTGGATGATTCAGTGATGAATAAATGTTTTGATGTACAATAGATTTTGAGGTTTTAGATATTTGCTAAGTGAATGATCCCACGAGATTCTCATCCCACTGAGATCTCTACAAAAGCTCATAAAGACTATGCAATTTAAAATATCTGCCTTATTCTCCAACATTCAAGATGAACATGAGATAAATGGGATTCAACAGGCAAACAATGAAACCAATATTATACGTTTAAATGAAACCAAAACCTGCCGTATCAATTTTAAAGGAACCAACAGACATCAGCAAAATCTCCAGAAATTCTCAGAGGCCTCATTTCTTAAAGACTGTCACCACTTTCATTTTTTTCTGCCAGAAATCTATTTTTCTCCTGCTCTTTCTTTCTACTGAACTTGAACTTTCCCTACTCCACCTCTCTGCCGCATGCATTGCACATTTGTTAATTATGGCAAGCTTCTCCTAATCTGGATGATTGGGATTTCCACGACAGTTTTTTTTTGTTGTTTTTACAGTCGAGCCTGGCTGTGGACAAATATACAACTCGCTGGATGAGGAGGCTCCTCAAGTATCCCCATCCTGAATGATGGAGGAGCCTAGCACATCAGTGCTAAGGACAAGCCTTCGCAGCAGCCTTCAGCTGGAAGTGCTGTGTGGATGGTCCATCTTGGCCTCATCCAGTGGTCCGCAGTATCATGGATGCCAGTCTCCAGGCAATTTGATTCACTTCACTGTTAAGAAGGCACACGGTGTCTTGGCGTTTATTGGTAGGGGGATTGAATTCAGGAGTCGCAGCGTCATGTTGCAACTGTACACAACTCTGGTGCGTCCGCACTTGGAGTACTGTGTGCGGCTCTGGTCCCCACATTACAGGAAGGATGTGGAGGCTTTGGAGAGGGTGCAGAGGAGGTTTACCAGGATGTTGCCTGGTATGGAGGGGAGGTCCTATGAGGAGAGACTGAGGGATTTGGGGTTGTTTTCGCTGGAAAGAAGGCAGCTAAGAGGGGATCTTATTGAAACATATAAGATGATTAGAGGTTTAGATAGGGTGGATAGTGATAGCCTTTTTCCTCGGATGGAGAAAGCTAGCACGAGGGGGCATGGCTTTAAATTAAGGGGGGGTAGTTATAGGACGGATGTCAGGGGTAGGTTCTTTACCCAGAGGGTGGTGAGGGATTGGAATGCCCTGCCTGCTGCAGTTGTAAATGCGCCTAGTTTGGGGGCGTTTAAGAGATCCGTGGATAGGTTTATGGACGAAAAGGGATTGGTTTAGGTTAGAGGGTCATTGTTTTTTAACTGGCCGGCGCAACATCGTGGGCCGAAGGGCCTGTTCTGCGCTGTAATGTTCTATGTTCTATGTTCTATGTTCAGGTGACATCAAGAAACTATTGGAGGCACTCGTTCCTGCAAGGGTAATGGACCCTGATAACATTCCAGCAATAGTGTTGAAGACTTGTGCTCCAGAACCTATCACTCCCATAGCCAAGCTCTTCCAGTGCAGTTACAACACTGGCATCTACTGAACAGTGTGGAAAATTGCCCAGGTACGTCCTGTACAGAAAAAGCAGGAAACATCCAACTCGGCCAATTACTGCTCAATCAGTCTACTCTTGATCATCGGTAAAGTGATGGAAGGGGCCACCAACAGTGCTATCAAGTAGGATCTGCTCAGCAGTAACCTGCTGAGTGACGCCCAGTTTGGCTTTCACCGGGGTCACTCAGCTCCTAACCTCATTTCAGCCTTGGATCAAAGATGGAAACAAGGGATGAATTTGAGAGATGAGGTGAGAGTGACAGCACATGACATCATGGCTGCATGCAACCGAGTTTGGCATCAAGAAGCCCTAGTGAAACAGGGATCAATGGGTATCAAGGGGCAAACTCTTCTCTGGTTGGAGTCATTCTTGGCACATAGAAAGATGGTTGTGGTTGTGGAGGGTCATCAACTCAGCTCCAAAACTTCTCTGCAGTAATCCCTCAAGCCCAACAATCTTCAGCTGCTTCATCAATGACCTTCCCCCCGTTATAAGGCCAGAAGTGGGGATGTTCGCCGACAATTGTGCAATTTTCAGCACCATTCGTGACTCCTCAGATACTGAATCAGTCCATGATCAAATGCAACAAGATATGGACAATATCCAGGTTTGGGTTGACGTGTGGCAAGCAACATTCACGCCACACAAGTCCCAGGCAATGACCACCACCAATAAGAGACACTCTAACCATCACCCCTTCACATTCAATGGTGTAACTGAATCTCACACGGTCAACATCCTTGGGGTTACCATTGGCCAGAAACTCAAATAGACTCACCACTAAACACAATGGTTCCAAGAGCAGGTCAGAGGCTAGAAATACTGTGGCGAGTTAGTCACCTCCTGACTCTGCACTGCCTATCCCACAATCTACAAGGCACATGTCAGGAGTGTGATGGAACGCTCCCCACTTGTCTGGATGGGTATGGCTTCAAAAGACTCAAAAAGCTTGACACCATCCAGGACAAAGCAGCTCGCTTGATTGACACCACATCTACAAAACATCAATCCCTCCACCAGTGACGTTTCGTAGAAGCTGTGAGTACTATCGACCAAATGCACTGCAGCAATTCACCAAAGTCCTTAGACAGCACCTCCTAAATCCACGACCGCTTTCATCTAGAAGGACAAGGGCAGCAGATACATGAGAACACCAGCACTGTAAATTCCCTCCAAGCCACTCACCGTCCTGACTTGGAAATATATCGCCGTTCCTTCACATTTTGCTGAGTCAAAATCTGGAAATCCCTCTCTAACAGCATTGCGGATCAAACTACACAACATCGACTGCTCAAGAAGGCTGCTTAACACCATCTTCTCAAGGGCAACTAGAAACAGGCAATAAATGCTGGGCAGGCAGCGATACCCATGCCAGATGTATGAATAAAAAAACAACAAAAATAAGAAAGACTAACAGGCTGGGCATTTATTTGCATGAACGATACTAGACAAATGAAGTCTGAGCAAGCTGATCTAAAATGGAGACTCAATGGAGGAGAATGGTGCCATGGATGGGGTTGAGGGGGTTGAGCTATGAGGAGAGGCTGAATAAACTAGGCTTGTACTCGTTAGAGTTTAGAAGAATGAGAGGAGATCTCATCAAGACGTATAAGATGATGAATGGGATGGATAGGATAGAGGTGGAGAGACTCTTCCCGCTCAAAAAAGACAGTAGGACTAGGGGGCACAGCCTCAAGATAAAGGGGGGGTGGTTTAGAACGGAGTTGAGGAGGAACTTCTTCACTCAAAGGGTGGTGAATCTCTGGAATTCTCTGCCCGTTGAAGTGGTGGAGGCTGCCTCGCTAAATATTTTTAAGACGCAGGTTGATGGGTTTTTGATAAGCGAGGGGATTAAGGGTTATGGGGAGAGGGCAGGAAAGTGGAACTGAGCAGCGACAGATCAGCCATGATCTTATTGAATGGCGGGGCAGGCTCGAAGGGCTAGATGGCCTACTCCTGCTCCTATTTCTTATGTTCTTATGTTCTTATGTTTATGTTCTAACAACTGGTGACTGGATATGGGAAAACGATTGCGTAGAAACAGTCAGAATGAAAAGGTCCTTGAAAAGGTTCGCGTAAAACCTAGAATGGATTCACTGTTAGATTCGAAGGGGAAACTCTGTTCAAACGAATCATTTGCAAAAGAATGGATTTGGATGCAAGCCACTGAAGAAAAGCGTAATTTTGAGAGAGGATCTTAAAGCTTTAATTTTAAGATTAGAGATTGGAAACTCTCAAGTGTCAATCGTCTGGTGTGATTCTGAAGAAACATCCAGAGACATTGATTTTTGGTTTCAGAGAGGAATGTGTGTTTGGGAACAAACATCTTCTGTGAATCGAGTGACTTTGTGTTGATGAGAAAATTGTAGCTTCAAATCTGCTTCACTATCCGTGTTAACCTTAAAATAGGTCAATATTTGTTAATCTAAGTGGGAAACTGCAGGAGTATTGCACTACAATCAAATTTCATGTTTAATAAATGTATTGTCTTGGTGTTAAAACTATTTAGTGATCTTGTGACTCTTCTTCCTGTTCTGGCATTTTCCTATCAAGTTACTGGACCAACTGGGAACACAGTAAAAAGTCTGGCAACACCAGGTTTTAGTCCAACCAATTTATTTGATAATAGACTCACAAGCTTTCGGGTTAGTCCCTTCGTCAGATGAATGGAGAGTTCTGGCCTCAGACAGAGCATATAAAGCACAGACAGTTTACAGATTACTGATTAGAATGCGAATCTTTACACCTAACCTGCTGTTCAAGACCTGAAGTGGCTGACAATGTGTTTACTTTTTTTTACTGTGTTTACACCAGTCCAACGCCGGCATACCCACATCATGCCAACTGGGAACATCAGAAAATGTGCGGATTGGTCCATGATTCCAAAGCTTCGAGAAATGGCTGAATATTAATTCGTTGGAATATTTTGAAACATCGAAAGAAATTTAATGAATTCTGAATGGGAACATTATTCTAAGATGCATTGTTAAATGGTGGCTTGCGTGACTCCTTTATAAGAGTAACTGAGTTACTGAGGTATTGTACAAAATAATTTGAGCCACTACGTGTTATGTTGTGGAGGTTAGAATCCCAAATGGGTTTGGAAATTCAGAAGACTTTTTTTTTGAAGTTGGAAAATGTAATTAACTCGTGTGCAGAAAGTAACCAAAAAAAAATTTGCCTGAATTGACAGATAAATTGGAATGGTGATTACTGGTCTGGGTGGATAGAACTGAGATTGTTGCAATTTTTGCCTAGTTAAACAAGTTCTCTGGAAAGAGCAGCAATGAAATTGCCTAAAATTGAATTATAAAATAAATCACTGATGGTAGCTCATCAGGAAATGTGTATGACGGGGATTTTTATGTATGAATCTATACGAGTAACGAGCCCGCGCCGCCATCTTAACAATATGTTTTTCCTCCTCCACCCTTGACCCATGTCTATGCTTATGGTACCCCCATTGGAAACCAGATTCAGGGGAGAATAGTTTAGAGACAATTTGTTACACCAATCAGCCTAAGAGCACATCTTTGGGGTGTGGGAGGAAACCGGAGCACCCGGAGGAAACCCACGCAACCACAGGGAGAATGTGCAAACTCCCACAGACACAGGCTCAAATCCATGTATCTGCACAGCTAGCAGTGATAGTCACTGAGCTGTTGTGGTGCCCATCTGCTGGTCCAGTTTTAAGCACACACAACGACGTGAAGTACTAGGCCACTCTTGAAACATCCAAGAGCAGCCCACACACGACCCACCGTGTGCATGCCCCTCGTTAGACAACAAGGTGGACCGACACACCTGCGGATTAAAAGAGAAAAAACATCAACACATGTAACATCAGATTTCCAGGAACGTCCCGAGGCTCTGATTTTTATTTAAAACCGTCTCCTATAACCCTCCATCCCTGTTTCGCTCATGTGCCTATCTAAGTAAACCTTAAACAAGTCCAGCGTGCCTGCCTCTACCACCTTACTTGGTAGTGCATTCCATACCCCCACGACCCTCTGTGTGAAAAACCTCCCTCCAGCATCTAACTTATACCTCCACCCCCCCTCACCCTAAGCCCATGGCCCCTCGTGATATTTGTCTCCAATCTAGGAAAAAGCCTGTCACTGTTTACTCTATCTATACCCTTCATTATTTTATTCACCTCTATCAGATCACCCCCCCTCCCACAAGTTCCGTCTTTCTAAGGAAAAGAGCCCCAGTTTACCCAACCTTTCCTCGTAACTCAGTCCTTCCATGCCAGGCAACATCCTGGTAAACCTCCTCTGCGCTCTCTCCAGGGTCTCCACGTCCTTCCGGTAGTAAGGTGACCAGAACTGGACGCAGTACTCCAAATGCAGTCTAACCAATAAGTGATGATCCAAACTATTTTGCTAAGATTAATGTAATGATTTTGCTAAGATTAATTTTAATGGAATTATTACCGTGGATCTTATTCCTAAATTACCTGTCATCCCGGATAATGCTTTGGTTTCGTAGATACAATAATGTGATGACAGTTCTATTGCAACAGGGAGTTGATAATGGCAATATGAACACATTTTTAAAAGTGACTGTGGAGAAAATTGAGAAATCATTACAGTTAATGAGCAAATGAAGTAAAACATGATTAACACACAAACTCATCTTTCATATGTGAAAGAAGTTTGAGAATGAAAAGAAAAATGCATTGACGAGAATGATTGAGAATCAGACTGGGAAAGTGGAACTCTTGACTGAGGAGTTAAAAACTCTATAAAGGATAAGCTTAAAAGAGCAAACTTGGTAAAGGTTCATCTTCATTTAACATTTGGAGAACTTAGAACATAGAACACTACAGCACAAACAGGCCCTTCGGCCCACGAGTTGCGCCGATCACATCAACACCTACCAATCCATAGACCTATCTATAACCCCCAATCCCATTAAATCCCATATACTCATCCAGAAGTCTTTTAAAAGACCCCAGCAAGTTCGCCTCCACCACCACTGACGGCAGCCGATTCCATTCACTCACCACCCTCTGAGTGAAAAACTTACCCCTAACATCACTTCTGTACTTGCCTCCCCGCACCTTAAATCTGTGTCCTCTCGTAGCGACCATTTCAACCCGGGGAAATAGCCTCTGAGAATCCACCCTATCTATTCCTCTCAACATCTTATAAACCTCGATCAGATCGCCTCTCAACCTTTGTCTCTCCAGGGAGAAGAGTCCCAGGTCCCTCAACCTAACTTCATAAGGCATGCCTCCCAGTCCAGGCAACATCCTTGTAAATCTCCTCTGTACCCTTTCATATGTATTCACTTCATATGTATTCACAAAATATCGTGGAAAATGGGTTGACCACGAGATGGATGTTGTGGGAAATCCGAATAAGTGATTGATGCAGAATGAAAAAGCAAAGCTAATTGTGGGAAGATTGCTGTGAGATGAATAAACACATTTGTGAATGTCAAAGCAAAATTGAGGAGACGAAGAATAATATGGTGTGGGACGTTGCAATGCTAAAGTAATATCTGCATTTACAAACCCATTGTTGAATACTGATATAATTGAGCAATGACTGATGCAAGTATGATTACTGATGCACCAGAGTCAGTAACGGACAATTAGAATATAACTAATGTGCCTGCAAAACTCTACTTGTACAATATCACAAATTCTATTGTTAGATATGTGTCATGACAAGTTTGTGTAAAGTGGCTCCAACACCAAAGCAGCTGGAGTACTGTGTGCAGTTTTGGGCGCTGCACTTACGCAAGGATATTTTGGCCTTGGAGGGAGTGCAGAGGAGGTTTACTAGGCTGATACCGGAGTTGAGGGGGTTGAGCTATGAGGAGAGGCTGAATAAACTAGGCTTGTACTCGTTAGAGTAGAAGAATGAGGGGAGATCTCATTGAGACGTATAAGATGATGAATGGGATGGATAGGATAGAGGTGGAGAGACTCTTCCCGCTCAGAAAGGACAGTAGGACTAGGGGGCACAGCCTCAAGATAAAAGGGGGGCGGTTTAGAACGGAGTTGAGGAGGAACTTCTTCACTCAAAGGGTGGTGAATCTCTGGAATTCTCTGCCCGTTGAAGTGGTGGAGGCTGCCTCGCTAAATATTTTTAAGATGCGGGTTGATGGGTTTTTGATAAGAGAGGGGATTAAGGGTTATGGGGAGAGGGTGGGAAAGTGGAACTGAGCCACGACAGATCAGCCATGATCTTATTGAATGGCAGGGCAGGCTTGAAGGGCTGGATGGCCTACTCCTGCTCCTATTTCTTATGTTCTTATGTTCTTAAATCACCATGTTTATGAAGATTCCTTTCTTTCAAAGGCAGAGGTTTTGGGAAAACAGAGGCAGTTTTAAGAGATTTAACTTAGTATGGGGAAGACATTAGAAATATTAATGTTATGAGTGTTTAGCTTAACGTGTCCATGCCTAGAGGGAACCTGCGGCTAGACACAAGTTGGACAAAAATGGTTCTGTACAAAGGGGTTGCTTAACCTCCGACTGTGATAGAGAGAGCGACGGCATGACGAATAATTATAGTTGCTTAGCAACAAAATACCTCTTCACAAGTGTGGAAGATTACACTAATGTTGAGGCCTGTAGTTTTTTTTTTGACAGTGACAGCTAAAGCTTCAACTCTCTTTGGTGAGGAGAAATCCACACAATACTCACGGCCTCCCTTTAAAACACTTTAGAGAGATTTGCAATTTAATTATCATTCTGCGAGACAGAGTTGCGAATGCTCCCTCCACAAAGCTCCGGTTTGGGATTCAAAACCAGAGATCGGCTCAGAGGCGGTTCAGAGAAGGTTCATTCGGATAATTCTCGGTATGAAGGGAGTTCCTTATCAAGGAAGGTTAAACTGGCTGGAACTACGATGGAATATTGAAGAATAGGTGGGGCTGGAAGATCTCCTTCAAACATAAACAATTGTCAACGAGCGAGGCAGAGTAAATGCTGAAAAGCTATTCTCCCTCGTGGCAGGGTCAAGGATCATAGGGCATCGTGGATGCTCGAACTATTGAATTACTCGTGCTCCCTGCCAACTACTTTGCTTCTGTGTCGATAAGTGACAATGCACTCTTCCAATGGTGCTCAAAATTTAGAGCCCCCTCTGCACATGCAAATTGATGGTGTTTCTTTAAATTTTGATTCTTTTTTAATACAAACTGATTAATGCACGTGTTAGAAAATACTTTGTTTCCAACTGACTATGATATCTCGAAATAAAACAGAGAAGTAGTCATGATGTGGATGTGCCGGCGTTGGACTGGCGTAAACACAGTAAAAAGTCTGACAACACCAGGTTTTAGTCCAACCTATTTATTTGATAATACTCACAAGCTTTCGAGGTTTCCCTCTTCGTCAGGTGAATGGAGAGTTCTGGCCTCAGACAGAGCATATAAAGCACAGACAGTTTAGAGTAAGGATTCGCATTCTAATCAGTAATCTCTAAACTGTCTGTGCTTTATATGCCCTGTCTGAGGCCAGAACTCTCCATTCACCTGACGAAGAGGGAAACCTCGAAAGCTTGTGAGTATTATCAAATAAATCGGTTGGACTAAAACCTGGTGTTGTCAGACTTTTTACTGTAAAACAGAGAATTCAGGGACTGTATTGCCTCGCCAAAAGCAAAGTTTTGATTATAACAGTTCATTTCTTTCTATTTTGAACAGTAGAGTCTTCTCAACTCAACAATGAGTTGAGAAAAAAAACCCCTTTCACCGCCACCAATTTATAAGAACATAAGAAATAGGAGCAGGAGTAGGCCATCTGGCCCCTCGAGTCTGCCCCTCCATTCAATAAGATCATGGCTGATCTGTCGCTGCTCAGTTCCACTTTCCCGCCCTCTCCCCATAACCCTTAATCCCCTTGCCTATCAAAAACCTATCAGCCCGTCTTAAAAATATTTAGCGAGGCAGCCTCCACCACTTCAACGGGCAGAGAATTCCAGAGATTCACCACCCTTTGAGTGAAGAAGTTCCTCCTCAACTCCGTTCTAAACCGCACCCCCTTTTATCTTGAGGCTGTGCCCTCTAGTCCTACTGTCCTTTCTAAGCGGGAAGAGTCTCTCCACCTCTATCCTATCCATCCCATTCATCATCTTATACGTCTCAATGAGATCTCCCCTCATTCTTCTAAACTCTAACGAGTACAAGCCTAGCTTATTCAGCCTCTCCTCATAGCTCAACCCCCTCAACTCCGGTATCAGCCTAGTAAACCTCCTCTGCACTCCCTCCAAGGCCAAAATATCCTTGCGTAAGTGCGGCGACCAAAACTGCACACAGTACTCCAGCTGCAGCCTCACCAATGCCCTATATCTCATTTCATTTCTGGTTTGGTTTTGTTCCTTTTATTTCTTCACAGTGCCTTTGTGCATTTGTTTCGCAATCATTCATTACCTCATCCAGGCACTTGTTTTTGTTTATTTTAAGCAAATTACATAATGGTCTTTACTGCAAATCCATTGAAGTATGAGAATAATTTAAGCATGCAACATTTGCACAAGATTTCAGTAAGACTATACCTTGAATAGTGTTTGCACTTTCAGTTTCCATATGTGAAGGAGAGTATTGTATTGCTGGTGGCATAGCGAAGGTTCACTGATTGGTCTTGGGCTGAGAGAGTTGTGTCATGATGTGAGGCTGAATGAAATGGAGCGATATTCCAGCCTCCCATGTGCTGTTTACATGGGGTTTTATGTTGACCCACCAATGAATAGATTTAAAATGAATGTAAAACTTCCCACTGTCTGCATGTCACTTTTTTTTAATTTTTAACACAAAGACAATAATGTATTAACTTAAAGTAAAATGCAAACTGCAGTCACTGTTGGACACAAAATTAATCAGGAAATTAGGGAAGCTCTGGAAGTATCCTGTGGATCCAGAAATATCTGCATATGGACAAACACAGGGATAACGATTCAGGTCGATGATGCAATTACCTGCTTGATCGATGCCCTCATCACCGCACTGAATGTTCTCTCCCTCCAAATTTGAGACTCAATGGCAATAATGCTTACGAACAGTATGTTACATGGAACAGCATAATAGGCACAGTCTAACACGTAGAAGGACAAGGACGGAAACACAGAGGATAAACAATACCCGCACATTCCTCTCCAAATGCACGCACTATACTGACTTGGCATTGCATCGCCATCCATCTATTGTCGCTGCGTTGACAATTGGAAATCTCCCTTAACGTAATATTGGATCTCCCTAAACCATAGAAAGAGCAGCGGTTTAAACAGGGGGTTCACCACCATCGTCTGAGGACAATAAGCGATGGAAAGTAAATGATGACATTTGGCGACATGGCAGATGGAGTCGTATCAGCTTCAGAGGATTCAGCTGTGATCTGATCGAAGTGAATAACGTTTGATTGTCCTTGGCAGGATAGTTATTGGACACAGAGAAACCGCTTGGGGCACATGTTTTGGGGCCCTACGCTTTGACATCACAGGGCTAAATGTGAAAATGTGGGGCGGGATTCTCTGACGGCTGAGCCGAGAGCTTCCCGCTGGTGGAAGTTGGCACGTTGCTATCGGCGGGATTCACTGTTCAATGGTAATTCTCATTTGCTCTCACCCCACGCTGGCGGGAATCCCTCGAGTTTGGGCGTTACCGGCCAGACATAAGAACATAAGAAATAGGAGCAGGAGTAGGCCATCTGGCCCTTCGAGCCTGCCCCGCCATTCAATAAGATCATGGCTGATCTGTCGTGGCTCAGTTCCACATTCCCGCCCTCTCCCCATAACCCTTAATCCCCTCTCTTATCAAAAACCCATCAACCCGCGTCTTAAAAATATTTAGCGAGGCAGCCTCCACCACTTCAACGGGCAGAGAATTCCAGAGATTCACCACCCTTTGAGTGAAGAAGTTCCTCCTCAACTTTGTTCTAAACCGCGCCCCCCTTTATCTTGAGGCTGTGCCCCCTAGTCCTACTGTCCTTTCTGAGTGGGAAGAGTCTCTCCACCTCTATCCTATCCATCCCATTCATCATCTTATACGTCTCAATGAGATCTCCTCTCATTCTTCTAAACTCTAACGAGTACAAGCCTAGTTTATTCAGCCTCTCCTCATAGCTCAATCCCCTCAACTCCGGTATCAGCCTAGTAAACCTCCTCTGCACTCCCTCCAAGGCCAAAATAACCTTGCGTAAGTACGGCGCCCAAAACTGCACACAGTACTCCAGCTGCGGCCTCACCAATGCCCTATACAGCTGCAGCAAGACCTCCCTACTTTTATATTCAATCCCCCTCGCTATGAAGGCCAGCATCCCATTCGCCTTCCTGACCACCTGCTGCACCTGCAAGCTGGGTTTTTGCGACTCATGCACAAGGACCCCGAGGTCCCTCTGCACCGTCGCCTGCTGCAGTTTTTCGCCACGTAAGTAATAGTCCTTCCTACCATTATTCCTACCAAAGTGGACAACCTCACATTTGCCAACATTAAATTCCATTTGCCAGTTCCTGGCCCATTCGCCCAGCCTATCTAGATCAGACAGGTGAATACTGCCAGCGTGAAAGGCTGGAGAATTCTGGCAGTAGACACTATTATGTCACCAGCTTTGATGACACTATCGCTTTAAAGAAAAGCATATTCAGCCTTTGTTGGTAATATTTGGTGTAATTTTTTACTCTTTGATAGGTGCAACCTGGTTCATTTTGTTCATATCGAACGAAGTTAAAATAAAGATTGACTATTGAGAATACTATCAAGTTTATTATTAAATAAACATAACAGAATTTGGCAGAACAATTTCAGAAGGGTTCCAAAGATTGATTGGGTGGGTGTGTTCAGCAATCTAATAACAAAACTTTATCTGTGCCTGAAGTTTCTACATTTGCAGTGTATTTTTCTGTGTGCTAACATATTGCACTTTGTACTGGATATTGAAGACATTTTAATCCAAAATGTTAACACTTACACAAGATTAAACATCATCTTTAAATGTGATTCATTTTATCTAAAATGGGACCGAACTTCGCAAGCTCCTTTGAAATGAAATGTCCAAGTGATTTCATCGTTCGAGCAACAAATTAACATTTTTGTCATCCACTCCCACCCACCACATCCCCTCCAAACCTCCCCCCCCCCACCGCATTTCCCCCACCGCCCCCTCCCACACACACACACACACACACACACGTGCGCAAACACACCACACACACCCGCACTCACACACATCGCCCCCACACCTATTTCCTGTAATGGGTGAACTGGAAAGGAGGTCAGACGTAGGGGGCAGAGCTGTGCTTGGCTGATGCGTTGGGAGTAGTTTTGCAGCGATGGATGTGGACACGGGGAAGATAATTGTGGCATTTAGCCATCTTGGCCACAAGGTTGCACTGAGTAAACCTTGCCCAGTGGATCATTAAAAGAACGAATGGGCCCGATGTACGTCAAAGAGCCCCAATATATTTCCATTCAACTGATTCCAGGCATAGTCAAGTGAGGATGTTGTGAGTTGCCTTTTGGAACTGTTGCAGTTAGTGATGTATAGGCACACCCACAGAGTTAGTGGCAAAGGGGTTCCACAATTTTGACAACACGGCAGTGAAAGAACAGTGATTTATTTCAACGTCAGTGGAGGATGCTTTCCGACGTGGGGAAGTCAGGAAGTGAGTCACCCTCCAAAGATTTAAAGCCTCTGATTTGCTCTTGCAGCTAAGGTATTTATATGGCTGTGCAGTTACATTTCTGGTCAATGTTAGCTCCTAATATTACCTCTGATAATGGGGGATTCAGCGATGGTATTTTTCAAAGGCCGATGGTGAGATGCTCCCTTGTTAGAGATGGTCATTATCTGGCAATTTTGCGGAAAGTCTCTTGTTAACATAAGAGCATAAGAAATAGGAGCAGGAGTAGGCCATCTAGCCCTTCGAGCCTGCCCCGCCATTCAATAAGATCATGGCTGATCTGTCGTGGCTCAGTTCCACTTTCCCGCCCTCTCCCCATAACCCTTAATCCCCTCTCTTATCAAAAACCCATCAACCCGCGTCTTAAAAATATTTAGCGAGGCAGCCTCCACCACTTCAACGTGCAGAGAATTCCAGAGATTCACCACCCTTTGAGTGAAGAAGTTCCTCCTCAACTCCGTTCTAAACCGCCTCCCCTTTTATCTTGAGGCTGTGCCCCCTAGTCCTACTGTCCTTTCTGAGTGGGAAGAGTCTCTCCACCTCTATCCTATCCATCTCATTCATCATCTTAAACGTCATGCATATTATTTAATTGCAGAGTGTGTCCAGCAGTCTAAAATCCAACTAATCATTCAATTTTGTACTTTCTTACGTTCATCAAATGCTGATGAAAATCTGCCAACTTTCAGTTATGCATCAATTAACCTGATAACGTATTCGAGGCTGAAAGTTCAGATAAAGTTACTTGCCCTGACGACAACTTGTCCGAATGTTTATTGAATGTCATGGTCTCAGTTTATACGACACACTTCGACAGCTGAATTAAACTGAATTTTACAGCTTGAGATTGACAATCTGAATGTCGGTACTAAAATGTCAACCTTCAACCACTAACTTAATTGCACGGCAGATGATTGTAACTTTTTATCTCTTTGTTCAAATTCCCTTTATCACTAATAGTATTTTTTTATTGTTCCTTTTACTTAATTGAAGTTTTGCACCATTTACAATGTTGAAATGTTACTGTGTTGTTCTGGAGAAAGACCACAAATTTATTACAATCGATGTGTATATAATTGTAATGTTGGCACGGAACTATTGACTATAGAACTGTTGACACCTTTCTCTGTGATTTTCCCACTTAAATGCCGCTGTTTAATTCTATTCCTGCAGTTAATTCAGTGGCAATTGTGATCCTGAAACGAGGGAAATGCGGCCTCTCCAAATGTATCACTCAGTACCTAATGGCAATGACAACGGCAGATCTACTCCTCGTCATCATCGATGTTATATTAAATCGAATTAATAACATTCATTTCCCAATTAATTTCTTATTCATTACTCCAGTGTGTGCGCTGAAAATAGTTTTGTTTCTTGCGGCTATTAATTGTTCTGTCTGGTTCACGGTGGCTTTTACCTTTGATCGCTTTGTGGCCATTTCTTGCCAGAAGTTAAAGACTACATATTGCACCAAGAGAACTGCAACTGTGGTTATAGGAGTTTTAAGCGTTGTCAGTTGTGTGAGGGGCATTCCCTGGTATTTTGCTTTTGTTCCGTCAATAACTATCAACAATGTACCTTGGTTTTGTATTGAAAAAGACGACTATTATACCTCATCCTTTTGGATCGCGTGTGAGCGGATTGACAGTATACTAACTCCGTTACTTCCATTTGCCCTGGTTTTAATGTTCAACTCTTTGACGGCAAGAAACATTATAATTGTCAATCGGCTCCGTAAGGGCCTCCGGAGCCAAGGAAAATCAGATAATCAAGTTGACCCAGAAGTGGAGAACAGAAGGAAATCCATTATACTACTTTTTACATTGTCCACCAATTTTTTAGTGTTGTGGATTCCATACGTTGTACACTCGTTGAACTGGCAGATTGTGAATTATAATTACACAGACAAGAATTTTACCAACCCAGTCTATATCGCCCAGCAATTTGGATACATGCTACGGCTTCTGAGTTCGTGCACCAACACTTGCATTTATGCACTAACACAGAGGAAATTCAGAGAGGAGTTAAAGAACGGTATTAAGTATCCATTTATTCTCATTCTTAAATTATTTTAACGGCAACGTAAAAATAATCCGCAACAGGAGCTGCATTTACAGCGTTATAACTCAGACTCTTTTCAAATGTGATGCCATATTGTCGCTTTACAGCCATTGCACGACTACATATATTATAATGTGTGACCATATTGAATTCGTCGTTCTCCTTTTGCACAACCTTGACTTTTCCCTTCCAACCATTAACGCAACATCTATCTGAAGCAACTCGTTGTATTTGGCCAACTGAATGGTATTGATGTTCTGCTGTTAAGTGCAATGTCCTAGTCAGCGCATACCCACAAATAGTTTCTCATTTTGTCCCTGCACTGCTACCTCTGATTTATTCCAAGAACCATATGTGGAGCCTTTATCTTCCTCAAACACATGCTGCCATTGGGCGATATCATTCCAAGCCAGGGGAGCAGATACATTGCTAGGATACAGCTCTACGTCTCCTGCACCTTTCTTCACGCTTTCAACTGTTTTTGGTTATCTAGTTGCTTGTTTGACACCAAATACTGGATGCGATGCAATCTGATCCAGTTACGTATGGGAGTAATGACAGCTGTGAACGTGTGTTCCTGTTACAAATGTAGTATCCCCCGCTCATTCTATCCTTCTCCTAGTCCCTGTTTCACGCAGTTCAACTCTCTTGCTGTGCTGGGATCCTTTGAAACTGTCTGCTGATATCCTTCACATCTACCCCATGGCCCAGATCCCACTCTCTCATCTGTGACATTGATTGTCCCCTTGTTAGTGCAGCAGCTGTTGAAACATGTACCTTTAGAGATGCCACCTGTAAATGAGTAGGCATACGTTTTTCATGAAGCATACACACTCCCAGTCATTGCTAATCGTGCTGAGCTGTACAAAACCTAGTTACTGCAATGTATCCAATTACTGACTCACATCACCCTATTTGTTTCACTTCACGGCCATGTCTCTTTCAAAACCTGTATCACGATGAAGTCCTGCATCACAAGCTTACAATGCAAATTCACTATTCATTCGGTGTGGCCAGTTTTCACTTGCTCTCACTCTTAACACAGTACTGCCAGGCCATTCATCTGGCCAGGGAGCTGGAAAGCCCTTCCAAAAATACTTTCCCTTTGACCTGTCCCGTTTATTTCAAACTATCTCCATAAATCTCATAATTCCGAAAGTTTTTTTTTAGAAAATATGCTGCTGATGTTTCTTCCTTTCATTTGTCATTCATTCATATTGGATTATGACTCTAGGATGTGCAATTGTACGCTTTATATTTTACATTAAAAATTGTTTATTGATGCACATTGTCCTGGCATTACTCGGTTTCGTTTCTAAGAATTGCATTTTTCTACAGAGGGAATTATCTACCCAGCACATCTGCGTTGATTTCCTGACAAAAAACCCCAAACATTTCCCTGCAATTTTGCATTGATAGAATTCTGTTTGTTTTATGCCTTACACACTCTGCATGAAAATAGTTGGTTTTTTTTCAATTATTTTCCCTAGAATGTTAAATGCACTTTCTCCAGTCCTGCCCTCATCGGATATTGGACATAACACCCGATACATTTACTCAGCATTCATCAAATGTGTAAATAAATCACTACTGGAGCGCTTTAATACAGTGATGAACAGTAACATCATAGCTTTCCACAGCAGTTCTGTTTGTCATGTTACTTATTGTGTTCGTGCACATACCACTGGCAAGACCGGCAATTTTGCCTATCGAGTTATTAAAAGAGAATGGAGGAATTTGAAGTCCCTGTCACGATTATAGAATCATAGAATCCTACAGTTCAGAAGGAGTCTATTCGTCCCATCGACTCTGCACCGGCGACAATCCCACCTAGGCCCTCTCCCCATAACCCCATGCACTTACCCTAGCTAGACTCTCTAAGGTGGGTTGTGGATGGCATGGCGCAGCCAGTGGGAAGATGATCGTGGATGTGTTGCTATGTTATAGTCATAGTCGTCCCTTGCTGGAGTTTTACTTGTGAATTGTGCTTACTGCAGCAGGCGATGGTGCAGAGGGACCTCGGGGTCCTTGTGCATGAGTCGCAAAAACCCAGCCTGCAGGTGCAGCAGGTGGTCAGGAAGGCGAATGGGATGCTGGCCTTCATAGCGAGGGGGATTGAATATAAAAGTAGGGAGGTCTTGCTGCAGCTGTATAGGGCATTGGTGAGGCCGCAGCTGGAGTACTGTGTGCAGTTTTGGGCGCCACACTTACGCAAGGATATTTTGGCCCTGGAGGGAGTGCAGAGGAGGTTTACTAGGCTGATACCGGAGTTGAGGGGGTTGAGCTATGAGGAGAGGCTGAATAAACTAGGCTTGTACTCGTTAGAGTTTAGAAGAATGAGGGGAGATCTCATTGAGACGTATAAGATGATGAATGGGATGGATAGGATAGAGGTGGAGAGACTCTTCCCGCTCAGAAAGGATAGTAGGACTAGGGGGCACAGCCTCAAGATAAAGGGGGTGCGGTTTAGAACGGAGTTGAGGAGGAACTTCTTCACTCAAAGGGTTGTGAATCTCTGGAATTCTCTGCCCGTTGAAGTGGTGGAGGCTGCCTCGCTAAATATTTTTAAGAAGCGGGTTGATGGGTTTTTGATAAGTGAGGGGATTAAGGGTTATGGGGAGAAAGTGGGAAAGTGGAACTGAGCAGCGACAGATCAGCCATGATCTTATTGAATGGCGGGGCAGGCTCGAAGGGCTAGATGGCCTACTCCTGCTCCTATTTCTTATGTTCTTATGTTCTTATGTTCTTACTTCACTCCTGGAATTTCTGGTAATATGGGATGACTGTGCAGCCTGTTGAGAGGGATAACAGTTCAACAAACTGCTCTATCTGGCACTGCGTTGGACATCTTCTGTAAGTGCTCATCCGACCAATGGAAGGGTGCTCCATCACCCTCCTGATCTGGCCTAGTATGTTTTGGATAAACTTTTAGGGATCGGGCTCCGAGCCACTCTATGCAGTGTGCCCCACGTAATTTGATGTTCAAGGAGTGTGCATTTCAGTGGAATTGTGTTAATGTGCATCATTTAAAAAAAAACACATCACTAGACGATGTAGAAAAATGTCACTGGAATTTTCGCATTACTAAGTTTATTTGAAAGTTTAAATAGTTGACGCGTGTAAGCTGGTCTCCTGCATCCATTGGAAATTTAATGAGAGGACAACATCGCATGTTTTAGCGGTAGCTGCTTTTGAGATCAACACAATGCAAATCTGGCTCTCTGACCTTATCAACTCTGTTGCAGGCTCATTCCCATCCCATGATGGAACTCTAGTCTTTACCTGTTACATACCCACAATGCTGTCAGCCGCCTCGCATCTCTGCGTCAAGTAATTCCAAAGTAGGAATTGTGGCGGAAGCTGGTTGTATTACGCATCCGACATTGCAAGAATTACCCTCTGAAATAAGTGGCAAGATCGATAAGACCATTTCTGCAGCCAAGGAAGACCCTTGAACGGTGGACAAGCGTTTAAGAAGGGATTGAGAATTAAACTATTAAAATGGCAGATAACAATCGTAAGAGTGCATGTTTTTGTTTGAAATCACGTGGACCTTTATTTTTGACTCAATGTACCTTAGAAAGAGAGCTCCTGCATGAATACTGATTGGCACCAATTCAAGTTTGTCCAGGACCAGCTACAGGTGGCAGGTTGGTTGAGCAAATTGACGTATAAAAATTTGGGATATGTACACTGGTCAATTCTTCCTTAATTTGGATCTCAGTGGGGTTGTTAGTAATTGTTATGGGGGATTTTAACTTTACTAATATTGATTGGAATTGTTATAGCTCTAGCTCGTTAGAGGGGTCAGTTTTTGTACAAAGCGTGCAGGAAGGTTTTTTGACTCAGTATGTAGATAGGCCAACTAGAGGTGAGGCTATATTGGATTTGGTGCTGGGAAATGAGCCAGACCAGGTGCTAGACTTGGAAGTTGGTGTGCATTTTGGTGATAGTGACCACAATTCGGTTACGTTTACCTTAGTGATGGAAAGGGATAGGCATGAACCTCGGGCCAGTGGTTTTAGCTGGGGGAAGGGTAATTATGAGGCTATTAGGAGAGAATTAGGAAGCATAGGTTGGACTAGGAGATTACAGGGACTGGGAACGTCTGAAATGTGGAGTTTTTTCAAGGAGCAGCTACTGCGAGTCCGTGATAGGTATGTCCCTGTCAGGCAAGGAGGAATTGGTAGGCCTAGGGAACCGTGGTGTACCAAAAAAGTTTTTTCGTTGGTTAAGAGGAAAAAGGAGGCTTATGTTCGGATGAGACGTGAGGGCTCGGGTAGTGCACTAGAAAACTTTAGATTGGCTAGGAGGGAGTTGAAGAGTGAGCTAAGAAGGGCTAAAAGAGGACATGAGAAGACTTTGGCTGATAGGGTTAAGGAGAATCCTAAGGCGTTCTATAGGTATGTCAAGAACAGAAGGTTGGTTAGGGCAAGATTAGGGCCAGTTATAGACAGCAGAGGGAAGTTATGTGTGGAACCGGGGGAGATTGGAGAGGCATTGAACCAATATTTCTCTTCGGTGTTCACGCAGGGGGACATGGATATAGCTGAGGAGGACACTGGATTGCAGGGGAGTAGAATTGACAGTGTTGCAGTTGATAAGGAGGATGTGCTAGATATTCTGGAGGGTCTGAAAATAGATAAGTCCCCTGGTCCGGATGGGATTTACCCCAGGATTCTCTGGGAGGCAAGAGAAGTGATTGCAGAGCCTCTGGCTCTGATCTTCAGGTCGTCGTTGGCCTCTGGTATAGTACCAGAAGATTGGAGGTTAGCGAATGTTGTCCCATTGTTTAAGAAGGGGAACAGAGACTTCCCCGGGAATTATAGACCGGTGAGTCTCACTTCTGTTGTGGGCAAAGTATTAGAAAAAATTATTCGGGATAGGATTTATAGTTATTTGGAGAGTAAAGAATTGATTGGAGATAGTCAGCATGGTTTTGTGGCGGGTAGGTCGTGCCTTACTAACCTTATTGAGTTTTTTGAGAAAGTGACCAAAGAGGTGGATGGGGGTAAGGCAGTGGACGTGGTGTATATGGATTTTAGTAAGGCGTTTGATAAGGTTCACCATGGTAGGCATCTGCAGAAAATGCAGATGTATGGGATTGGGGGTGATCTAGGGAATTGGGTCAGGAATTGGCTAGCGGATAGGAGACAGAGGGTGGTGGTTGATGGTAAATATTCATCATGGAGTTCGGTTTCGAGTGGTGTGCCTCAGGGATCTGTTTTGGGGCCACTGCTGTTTGTAATTTTTATTAATGATCTGGATGAGGGTATAGTTGGGTGGATTAGTAAGTTTGCTGATGACACCAAAGTCGGAGGTGTGGTAGATAGTGATGAAGGGTGTCATAGTTTGCAGGAAGACTTAGACAGGTTGCAGAGCTGGGCCGAGAGGTGGCGGATGGAGTTTAATGCGGAGAAGTGTGAGGTAATTCACTTTGGTAGGAATAACAGATGTGTTGAGTAAAGGGCTAACGGGAGGACTTTGAATAGTGTGGATGAGCAGAGGGATCTAGGTGTATGTGTACATAGATCCCTGAAAGTTGGGAGTCAAGTAGATAAGGTTGTTAAGAAGGCATACGGTGTCTTGGCGTTTATTGGTAGGGGGATTGAATTTAGGAGTCGCAGCGTCATGTTGCAACTGTACACAACTCTGGTGCGGCCGCACTTGGAGTACTGTGTGCAGTTCTGGTCCCCACATTACAGGAAGGATGTGGAGGCTTTGGAGAGGGTGCAGAGGAGGTTTACCAGGATGTTGCCTGGTATGGAGGGGAGGTCCTATGAGGAGAGGCTGAGGGATTTGGGGTTGTATTCGCTGGAAAGAAGGTGGCTAAGAGGGGATCTTATTGAAACATATAAGATGATTAGAGGTTTGGATAGGGTGGATAGTAATAGCCTTTTTCCTCTGATGGAGAAATCTAGCACGAGGGGGCATGACTTTAAATTAAGGGGTGGTAGTTATAGGACGGATGTCAGGGGTAGGTTCTTTACCCAGAGGGTGGTGAGGGATTGGAATGCCCTGCCTGCTGCAGTTGTAAATGCGCCTAGTTTGGGGGCGTTTAAGAGATCCGTGGATAGGTTTATGGACGAGAAGGGATTGGTTTAGGTTAGTGGGTCATTGTTTTGTAACTGGTCGGCGCAACATCGTGGGCCGAAGGGCCTGTTCTGCGCTGTAATGTTCTATGTTCTAATAGGAAATACAAAAAAAAAGTCTAATATGTCTCATTCATTGCCTCATCCTTATTAATTCTGCTAGTTACATCTTTGAAGAATTTCAGTTCATACGTGAAGCATGATTTCCCTTTCATAAACCTATGCAGACTGAGTTCAAACCAACCACTGTTTTCAAAATGTTTTGCTCTAAAATTTTTGATAATGTGTTCTAGAATTTTCTGCACCACTGAATTTTCAACATCAGGTTTACTAGATTATATTCCCCTTCTTTCTCTCTACCACCCTTTTTAATTAATGGGTTTAGATAACCTCACCTCCAATCTGTAGGAACTGTCCCAGACCTCGTAGAATCTTGCAAGATGACCAGAAATGACCAGTGATGATCTCAGTGGCTTGGGCTGCTTCCTTAAGTACTCGGGATGTAAGTTATCCTTCCCTAAAAAAAAAGTCAATCTGCAAACTCAAGAGGTTCCCCAAAAACACTTCTCTACTGATACTGATCTCCTTCAGCTATTCCCTTTCTCTAAGCCCTGTGCTGGCCCACAATTCTGATATGCTATTTGTGTCCCCCGCTGTGAAGATGGAACCAACACGTGTATTCAGTTGGTCAGCACATTTCTTTGTTGTTAATTAAAAATTACCCTTTTTCTGACAGTAAGTGTCCTTCATTTGTTTTCAGCAGACTGTTTCTATGTGTATGTGAAAAGAAATAATCAGTTTTTATGTTTCCCCCCCCCCTCCCAAACTTACTCACGTACTCTCTTTTCCCTTACTAAGCAGTTCCCTGTCCCTCTTTTGCTGAATTCAAAACTGTTCCCAATCGTGATTTTACAGCGTGCATTGTTTATGCCTGTCCCTTGGATCTAATATTTTATAAAATTTCCCTTGGAAGCCATGGCTTTGATATTCTTGCATAAGACAGGAATAAATAATTCTTGCAGTTCAACCATGAACCTTGACTGTTAGCAATTGCCTATACAGCGTCACCATTTTAAGAAACATTTCCTGACTTTTCTGGCTCCATCCTCCCTGATCATACGCTATTTGATCTCACTGGTTCCTTCATTTTGGGGATAGACTGTCTGGTCTCACAGGCTCCATGCTCCCTGGATTAAACACTGGTTGGTCTCATTGGCACAATCTCCCTGGGATCCGCACTATGATCATTTCAATAGCTCCAACCTCCCTGCATTGCACAATATGTAATCTTATAGCCTCCATACACATTGGCTTACATATTAGTGCATTCTTGTTTGGCTTTGGATCTGGATCTGTCCTCAAAAACGAGGACATATATTTATGGTGAAATAAAATTACGGATTAAGATTTTAAACCAAACTGCAATGAATGTGTAGCTTTGGATTTCATTGAATATGAGCCTGCTAGAAGTTTATTTAAATAATGTTTTCAAAAGAGAATTGGAAAGATACAGGAAAGGGAAATAATTGCATATAGTAGAAGTGAGGGAGAGATGAAATAGGATTGCTCTCATGGAGACTCAGCAAAGATTTGACAAGCTGAATGGCTGTCTTTATTCCTGCAAATGTTCAATGATATATTTCTTTCAATATTACTTAACTACTACATACAATCTAAGACTGGTCTGTTTACAATATTAAAACATGGTAACAGTGGTCACTATTTTGTAGGTCTTGCCTCATTCCTATGCACCAAATTCTGACAGAACGGATCATGTTGTAGATTCTGTAGTTTATGGAACAAACCCCGTGTGACCTTTTAATTGAACAGTACAATGCTCTCAACCTTATTCCTTGGTACAAAGGTTAATCTGATTGAGATACAGCATTATTTAGGTTGAACGTTTCTGATAGATTGTTGATTTTTTTGACACCACCAATTAGTCCCATGTGTGGTACATCCCCTTTCTTCAACCTGTGGTTCAGTGGACCTTGTAGAGAAATCATGTCCTGTGTTCAGGTATGGCTATAATACCTTAGTTACATTAAATGTAACTATGTAACCTGATTATTATCTAAATACAAAAACAAACAGATATCATGATATCAACAATCGATAACAAACTATCACAGATGCTAGAAACTGAAAACAGAGGAGGCTGGAAATGCTCACAACGTGTTCGGCAGTATCTGCGGTGAAGGGGCATAATGAGTTCTGATGAAAGATGATCGAGGTTGTTGACAGAGAAAGAACGAATGCCAGAATGATTTTAACAACAATAATGGCCGTATTGGCTTTAAAAGGGCTATTCTGGCGAGGACTGAGCACGCTGAAATTTTTGGTGAAATTAAAGTTAAGACCAATTGCAGTTTGTAAATTTGCTGTGAAGTATGATTTGGCCTGGGAACTGTGATCTGAAACGTCCTGTGTTGACCTAGTATGGAAAGTTGTGTATTTTAGGGTAGACTGGTGACAAACAGTTTTATGGGCTTACGTGTAATCTGAACCAAGCATAATGGTGTCATTTCAAGTAATTTGATTGTCTGTCCAAGTCATATAATGGGTTTCCGCTTACACAGTTGGCTGAATGCATGTGAAATAATCTGTAGATAAATAACTTGTGCAGCCTTTGTCTTCAGCAATATCTCCATGACGATCACCATCATAAGAAATGTGCCCTAAAGGAACTTCTTTAGAGAAGACTCCGAAGATAAGTTTTCTATATCAGAAATGGCCTTGACCAATGTATGTTATAAACCTAAAACTGGTAGAGTCTATGTTCAGTTTAATTATTAGAGTTAATATTCACTTAAATGTTAATGTTTAGTAAGACAGTCAAACGTATTGAAGCTGTTTGAATTGATGACTAAAGTGTTGAAAAAAACAGAGATTACTGAGCAAATTTAGGGTGTTCTTGTTTATCTACTTAAACTGGAATGCTTGGAGGTGTTTAAAATAATAGCCAAGCAATAGCCTGAAACACCAACTTCACTTTCTGCAGAAGCTGCTTGACCTGCTCAGCATTTCCAGCATTTTGTTTTCATTGCCAAGAACAGTATTTGTTTATTGGGTTCAGATACAAAAGGAAATATTGGGTTCACATAGAAAGTGGAAGAGTACAAGTCTTCGATCTTGATCATCAGCTGTTTTTTTCAGTGTCTTAATTCTAACTCTGTGATGACTTTACAGCTTTTGGGCATAACTCTATTAGTTTCAGTTTCTTGATTACTTTGCCTTAAATTTGGATAATTTGCATCATTAGTTATTTCCCCGTTGGTAACAGAACATTGATAATCTCCGACATTGATGTTTAGTTAATGAGTATCAATCTAGTCTGCACTAGAATGTACTCACCCTTAAAAAGTTGCAAAATTGAGAAAGTTAATGAAATTAGAAAATGTTGAAAATACTTAACTCAGCAACATGTAATTTCTGCGACAGTCTTCTGTTCGTGGTGTCCAGGTTTCAATTCCTGGAATTGAATTAGAAAATAGGTTATGAAAGAAGGAACTGGCTTGTTTCTAATTTGTTAACTTTCTGTCCTGCTAAAGCATTTCATCTTGCAATGTAACCTTTCTCCTCACAGTTTGTCAGTAGATTCAAGTTATTGAAAGAAAGAAATTCTGAGCATGAAACATTGGCGATTTGGTCGCTCAAAGTCTATCTGTATGGCCCTATTCACTCGTATTCTAGTACATACCAATCAGAAGCACGTTAATATCCACTGCTGTAATGAAAATTGATGTTTCTATGTCTATCGTCTATCATTCTCCCAATATTTCACAACATCACAGTGCAGTGAGGTTTATTGATTTTCTGTGCCCTTCTTATCATTACCCTCATTATAAGGTGGAAGCCATGATATGCAAATGTTACAATTCCTGAAAATTTATACAGTTCCATTGGCTATTAAACCCTCATTTTTATATTCCATCATTAATATTGGGTTCTCATTAGATTTTCATGTCCATTTGAACTCAAATGCTGCTTTGGAATCTTACAGAACAATATACTTAATCTTGTTTGCCATTATCACTGATCCCGGTGCAGAATGGCAGTATGATCTCCCTCCACCGCCAGCGATTCCCCTTCTTGCCCAGAGGCCCTGACCCCTATAGATTCTAATCCTGTTTGGAATGCCCATTGGGCAGTGCCAGGGGTCAGGCTGACACTGCCAAGCTGGCAATGCCCAGGGGGCACCTCCTTACTCCAGTTCGGGGCTTGCTAATGCAATGGAAAGACTAATTTAAATAATTTATTCAGCTTTGTGCTGATTTCTGGTGCAGAGCTGATGACTCCGGAAATCTTGCAGCCGGAGACACACAGAGCCTGTTGTGCCCAGTAGGCAGTCTGCTCAAGTCTCCCGCCCCTCCACCCCAAGTGTTTATAGTGTCAGTGTTTCCTTCTAGGAAGGGGTCAGTTGGTTACTGGCAGCCTCCTGGCTGTCCCAGTCTCCCATGTCTTTAGATAGTCTTCTGCCTAAGAGAGGGGACATTTCCTGCGTTCTTGGTGCCCACTCATCATTGGACACCTGGAAGGTGATGATGAAATGAGCACTCAGCCTAACCCCTTGGAGCTGAGGTCACTGGGGTCTCATTTTGTAAATCAGTGTTGGCCCATAATTTACTGAGGGGACAGTAAGCCAGTGGAATGCTTCACAAATCAGAAGCTAACGCAGTTAATAACATATAAAAACTTTAACATTCCTGATGTTTTTGGGTGGGAAACTTGGTATGTCACAGCTGAGGGGCACGGAAAATTGTGAAATGGGATCTCGCCGGTGAGCATTCTGTTCCCTGATTCAGATTTTGCAGCTTTCTCATTTTTAAGCTAATGTCTAACGTGGGCTCAGAATTCCATCTGTGGAAAAATTTCCATGAACTAATAGAAAATTAGCCATTGTTTCCAGTTAACAAATTCAGATCTTACTAATAAACTTACTAATAAATGCCATAAATATTATTATCTTACAGATAAGAGGAAAATCATAGAATCTACGGTGCAGAAGGGGGCGATTTTGCTCATTGAGTCTGCACAGTCCACAATCCCACCCAGGTCCTGTCCTGTAACTCCTGCTATTTACCCTGCTAATCCCCCTGACACTAAAGGGCAATTTAGCATGGTCAATCAGCGTAACCGGCAGCATCACACTGGCTCCATCGTTCCTGGGTTACACACTATATGATCTTACTGGCTCAATCCGCCCCGGATTACACACAGTCTGATCTCACTAGATCCATCAACACCAGTTTACACGCTGTATGATCTCACTGGCACCATTCTCCCAGGGTTACACAGTCTAGATCACTGGCTCAATTCTACCTGGGTCATACACTGTTTGAAATCAAAGGCTCTATCCTCCCCAGGATAAGCAATATCTAGCTCCAATTTCCCTGGGTTACATACTATCTAATCTTACTGGCTCAATCCACATTGGCTTCCACCCTGACTACTTCAATCCTCCATGGACCTGCTCTTGGGAAAGGAGGTTCATTGGGTTTTTGGTCTTGGTCTGGCTCCAAAAATAAGAACATCCATTTATGATTAACCATGCATTGCAGGTTGAACTATTTAATCTGAACTGCAATGAGAGGTTAGATTTTGGACTACAGTGCCATGATTCTGTTGGAAACTGGTTTGTTATCTTCAAATTGGATAACAAAGGAAAGGAAGTAACTGTGTTATTACGAATGGGAGTAGGAATGGAAGTATGAGCATTGTTGTCTTAGAAAGCCAGCACAGATTTGATAAGCCGAGTGGCTGTTCTTTTTTCTCTCTCTGGAAACATTCCAGTATTCAAAAATTGGAAAATATTCCCTAACTAATACAGCAAAACCATAACGGATCTGTTTGAAATACGAAAAATGGTAATACTGGTCACAATTTTCTAGCTCCCTACGTTACGCTGTTTCTTCTGAGTCTGAGAAAATGGGTAGTGTTATGGATTCTGTAGTACCCTGGGAAAAATCAACTAAACGTCATAATCATACAGATAACTTTCAATTGTGGAGTACAATCGTTTTCACCTTGTTCTCTGGTGTAAAGCTCGATCTGAATTGCAAGTATTGTTTATTCTGAACTGTTTGGATACATTAATGATATTTTCAGAAAAAAAACACATTAGTCCTGTATGTGGTACCAGTGATATTACATCTTTCCCTTCAATTTGCAGTTCAGAGGACCCAATAGAGAAATCAAGTCTAGTGGGCAAGTGTGGTTGTGTAACCTTGGTTTAGTTTTAAAGTAATCTGATTTATATCAAAATAAAAAAAGACACCAGGAGGCAACGATTACCAATCAAAAGCAAAAATAATGCAGATAATGGAAACCTGAAATAGAAACGGAGAATATTGTAAATACTGACAACAGGTCAGGCAGCATCTGTAAAGAGGGAACACAATGAATTTTGATGAAAAATCATCCACCTGAAGCATTAATTCCACTCTCCAAAGAAGCTGCTTGACCTGCTCAGCACTTTTTTTCATTGCAAAGATCAATGTTTGTTTGTTGGGTTCAGACATAATCAGAAACAGTAGTGAGTTCTGAGTTCAGAGAGAGATGTCTTTGAACTTGGATCACTACCTGTTCTCACCTTTCTTAATATTAACTCTGTGCTAACATAATAGTTTTGAACATTTGTTTATTCATCTCAGGAGCCAGATTCCTGTGCCTTGAATTTGGATAACTTCCATCATTGGTTATTTTCCAATTGGCAGGAGATCACTGATTATGGTCTCCTTGATTAATCCTTAGTTAATGTTTAGCTGTCTGGGCTGAACTAGAATGTTCGCATCAATGAACTAGTTGAAAAAGTATAGAAATCTAATGGAATTAGAAAATGCTGGAAATATTCAAGTCAGCAATTTGCAACGTCTGCAGCATTTTGCAATTGTGTTGTTTCTTGGTTCCACTTCCTGGAACTGAACTAGAAAATAGGTTATGCGAATAAGGGGCATGTTTTTGTTCCCAGTTTGTTCATTTTCAGTCTGTTAACGTTTCTCCCACTATTATGCAATCTTTTTCTTCACAGCCTGTCACTGGATTCAAATTGGGCAGCACGGTAGCACAGTGGTTAGCACTGCTGCTGCACAGCTCCAGGGACCTGGGTTCGAATCCTGGCTTGGGTCACTGTCTGTGTGGAGATTGCACCTTCTCCCTGTGTCTGCGTGGGTTTCCTCAGGGTTCTCCAGTTTCCTCCCACAGTCCAAAGATGTACAGGCTAGGTTGGTTGGCCATTCTAAATTGTCCCTTGGTGTCCCCTGCGATGCATAGGTTAGAGAGACTGTGAGTTCGGAGAGTGTGTAATTCAGGGGCATGGAGCCAGTGAGATCAGATGGTGTGTAACCCGGAGGGTAAATATGTAGGGATATGGGGATAGGCCTGGGTGGGATTCTGGTTGGTGCTGAATGGCCAGGAACCCTGTGAAGTTCGACATTGTTCAGTTGAGTTGCATATTGATCCATTTGATTTGGGCAGCTGGGCAACATCCACTTTTTTTTATTATTATTAATTCATAAGATGTAGTGCTTGCTGCCTTAGCCACCATTTATTGTCCAATTCCATGAGATGGCGGTGGTGATCTTCCTTTTTGAACTGCTGCAGTCCATGTAATACATGTAAACACACTGTGTTGTTTGGGAAACAGTTCCAGGCTTCCTCTCTAATGGCAGTGAAGGAATGGCAATGTATTTCCCGATCAGTATGTTGAGTGACTTCGAGGAAAATTTCCAGGCGGTGATTTTCCCATGTGTCAACTGCCTTTTTCTTTCTAGTTGACAGTGGTTGTGGGTTTGGAATTTGCTACTTCAGAAGGCTTGATAAGATTCTGTAGTGCAACTGTTAGATTGTACATACTGCTACCAATGCGGATTGATGATGGAGGGAGTGGATTTTTTTTGATGAGGTGCCAATCAAATGGGTTACTATGTCCTGGACGGCATAACGTGTCTTGAGCATTGTTGAAGCTGTACTCATCCCAAAAGAAATAACAGAGTACTCCATCAAACACCTGATTCCTTGGCTTTCAAAAGTCAGGAGATGAGATTTTGCCATTGGTTATTTCTAATCATGGGATCTGAGCATCGTTGGCTGGGCCAGCATTTATTGTTCCTCTCCCATTTCCGTTGAACTGAATGGCTTGTTAGGTTATTTCAGAAGGCATTTTCAGAGACAACAATATTGTTTTTAGTCTGAGGTTACATAAAGGCCAGCCCAGGCAAGGATCATAGATTTACTTGAATAAAGGACATCAGTGAACCAGATGGGTTTTCACAACAATTGACAACGGTTTCATAGGGTTTGAACACGGGTCTTCAGTTCAACAGCCTGGCCCTATGTCGTTGGATTATTGCACTGATGACAATCCGACTGTATACTATCTCCCCTCCCATCTGACCTGCTGTTGGAGCAATAGTATGCATATGAATAATCCAGTTCAGTTTCAGGCCAACAGTAAACCCCAGGGTGTCGGTAACGGACAATTCAGCGATGGTAATGCAATTGAATGTCAAAGGAGGAATGATCAGATTTTCTCTTATTGGAGATAGTCATTGCCTGACACTTGTGTGGCGCTAACACTACTTGTCATTTGTCAACCCAAAAGTGGATATTGTCTATTTCTTACAACATTTGAACATGGTCGACTTCAGTACCTGTGGGTTTGCGAATGGTGTTGTGCATTGTTCAGTTATTAGTGAATGTCCCCACTTGGAAGAATAGCTAAAGGCGGGTAGGCCTCAGAAACGCACATGAGAAGCTCCAGCAGTAGTGCCATGGAACGGAGATGGCTGACCTCCAACAATTACATGTGCTCGCGAAAACAGAGGTCCTGAGGATGTTGGCATGTGATCCCAATGAGGAAGGAACATGTTTACAGAGGAGTGTTTTGGAGGTTTCCTCTGCAGTCCTGAGGAGGTGATGCTTTTAGCGGAGGGTTCTATCAAGAAATACATCTGGGTGAACAAGTTTGGGGCCTTGATACTGTTGTGACCACCAGGGTGATATCCAATTCCATCTTGGCGCTGGTAGCGTGACGGTGAAATATATTGTTGACTGCTTTCCTGGGTTCCTATATGTGAAGACATGTCTCGTGACTGGCAGGCAGCTCTTCAATATCTAAGCCTGCACGCTAATGTAGATGATGACATCTGTGTTGATCAATCTACCAGGACCAAGTTGAAAGTCGTAATGTGACGTACAAGTGAAGATGTGTGGGGTAAATCCAAGGTAAATATTCTGTGAAGGATCTGGTTTTGTCACCCAGAAGTACCGTGAAACATCTGGACAGCAATTCAATGGTTGAGGAAAGAAAAAAACTCTTGACTGTGACAAACAGATTTAACCTGCCAGGATGTACAGCAGCGTTCAGTAAAGGAAAGGAATTGTATCCCCAGTTCTTTTGAAAGCCATTTTTCAGCCAATGTGAGTGTTATTAGGAGCTGAGCACCAATTGCTAATTCTTCCTTGTTTAAAGTCTGCTCCATCCACACTGATGAGAACCTTTCACTGGGGTCAAGACAGCACACTGATGAGAAGGACCTTCCTATTGGCTGGGAGCAGGTGATTGATAGCCGCTACAACAAATGGGGAGAGGGTATAGATTGCAGCCCCGCCCCCTTCATTGTCCAGGCAGCGGCGCGCTCGGGTTGTCACCGTCTGTGCGCGAGACGGACAGCACGGAAGGAACTCCAAGACTCGCGCACTGCGCAGGCCCTTTGTGAGTTGTGAGCGGGGGAGGGGAGGGCGGACGAAGAAGCAGTTGTCCGTATGCGCATGCGCCGGGTTCTTTGAGCGCGTGCTGTTTTACATCACAAAGAACGACGCGCAGTCGCAGAGTTGCTTCTTTCCAGAAGTTTCGGCGGTAGAAAGTCCGGGTGAGAAAGCGATGCAAATATTTATACTCGGTTCTGAGCAGGGAGGATTTTCAGCTTTTTTAATCGTGTTTAAGAAGCGGCCTGGTTCCTGGACCAATTCTGGGGAGAAAATGGCGAATTCCGACTTTCCCAGAAAGCAAAGAGAGTGAAGATGGAGATAGTGAAATCAGAGAGAGTAATCCCAGGGAGATAGAGATAGTGAAATCAGAGAGAGTAATCCCAGGGAGATAGAGATAGTGAGATCAGAGAGAGTAATCCCAGGGAGATAGAGATAGTGAAATCAGAGAGAGTAATCCCAGGGAGATAGAGATAGTGAGATCAGAGAGAGTAATCCCAGGGAGATAGAGATAGTGAGATCAGAGAGAGTAATCCCAGGGAGATAGAGATAGTGAAATCAGAGAGAGTAATCCCAGGGAGATAGAGATAGTGAGATCAGAGAGAGTAATCCCAGGGAGATAGAGATAGTGAAATCAGAGAGAGTAATCCCAGGGAGATAGAGATAGTGAAATCAGAGAGAGTAATCCCAGGGAGATAGAGATAGTGAGATCAGAGAGAGTAATCCCAGGGAGATAGAGATAGTGAGATCAGAGAGAGTAATCCCAGGGAGATAGAGATAGTGAAATCAGAGAGAGTAATCCCAGGGAGATAGAGATAGTGAAATCAGAGAGAGTAATCCCAGGGAGATAGAGATAGTGAAATCAGAGAGTGTAATCCCAGGGAGATAGAGATAGTGAGATCAGAGAGAGTAATCCCAGGGAGATAGAGATAGTGAAATCAGAGAGTGTAATCCCAGGGAGATAGAGATAGTGAGATCAGAGAGAGTAATCCCAGGGAGATAGAGATAGTGAAATCAGAGAGTGTAATCCCAGGGAGATAGAGATAGTGAAATCAGAGAGAGTAATCCCAGGGAGATAGAGATAGTGAAATCAGAGAGAGTAATCCCAGGGAGATAGAGATAGTGAGATCAGAGAGAGTAATCCCAGGGAGATAGAGATAGTGAGATCAGAGAGAGTATTCCCAGGGAGATAGAGATAGTGAAATCAGAGAGAGTAATCCCAGGGAGATAGAGATAGTGAAATCAGAGAGAGTAATCCCAGGGAGATAGAGATAGTGAAATCAGAGAGAGTAATCCCAGGGAGATAGAGATAGTGAAATCAGAGAGTGTAATCCCAGGGAGATAGAGATAGTGAGATCAGAGAGAGTAATCCCAGGGAGATAGAGATAGTGAAATCAGAGAGAGTAATCCCAGGGAGATAGAGATAGTGAGATCAGACAGTGTAATCCCAGGGAGATAGAGATAGTGAAATCAGAGAGAGTAATCCCAGGGAGATAGAGATAGTGAGATCAGAGAGAGTAATCCCAGGGAGATAGAGATAGTGAGATCAGAGAGAGTAATCCCAGGGAGATAGAGATAGTGAGATCAGAGAGTGTAATCCCAGGGAGATAGAGATAGTGAGATCAGAGAGTGTAATCCCAGGGAGATAGAGATAGTGAGATCAGACAGTGTAATACCAGGGAGATAGAGATAGTGAAATCAGAGAGTGTAATCCCAGGGAGATAGAGATAGTGAGATCAGAGAGAGTAATCCCAGGGAGATAGAGATAGTGAGATCAGAGAGAGTAATCCCAGGGAGATAGAGATAGTGAGATCAGAGAGAGTAATCCCAGGGAGATAGAGATAGTGAGATGAGACAGTGTAATCCCGGGGGATGGAGATAGTGAGATCAGACAGTGTAATCCCGGGGAGATAGAGATAGTGAGATCAGACAGTGTGTAATGGGGGGAGAGTGGGAATGGAGGCAGTGAGATCTGTCTGTAAACACAAGAGGATGGTACCAATATGAACAGACAGTGTCCAATCCGGGCAGGATGGAGACATGGCGATCAGACAGTGTGTAAACTGGTGAAAACGGAGGCAGCGAGTTCAGACAGTGCGTAACCCGGGAAGGATGGAGACTGAGTTCGGGGGCATGGAGCCAGTGAGATCAGACGGTGTGTAACCCGGAGGGGATGGCCGCAGTGTGTAGCCTGGGGAGGATGGAGTGTGATGCTCACGGGTAAGGCCAAAAGAACATAAGAAATAGGAGCAGGGGTAGGCCATCTAGCCCTTCGATTCAAACCCAGGTCCCTGGAGCTGTGAAGCAGCAGTGCTAATCACTGTGCTACTGCGCAGCCCAATTTGAATCCAGTGACAGGCTGTGAAGAAAAAGATTGCATAATAGTGGCAGAAACGTTAACAGACTGAAAATGAACAAACTGGGGGAAAAAAAAGTCACAGGTAGATAGGTTTTTGACAGACAAGGGAATTAAGGGTTATGGGGAGAAAGTGGGAAAGTGGAACTGATCGACTTCTGATCAGCCATGATCTTATTGAATGGCGGAGGCAGGTTCGAAGGGCTAGATGGCCTACTCCTGCTCCTAATTCTTATCCTCTTATGTTCTCATGCCTTGCCAGAAAGATGGAATGATAGAAATTGAATCTTTACTGTTTCTAATAAAGAGATGAAACGGCAACATAAGCATACCAGAGACTGCTAAGAATAGAGGGTGTTAGCGCGAGTGGGCGAAACGACCACGACGGACTCAGGGTGAAGTTCAATAACAGCACAGCTTTATTTCCATTTACGTCGACGGAGAAGCACAGTCAGGACATCCAATCGGACTGTCCCGAAAGCGCTCTGCCCGTCCCTGGCAGCAGGCTATAGTTATACCTGAACTTTGGGGCAGTGTGCGATTCAAATGCTAATACTTTATTTACAGTATTCAACCTTAGCCATCCTCTCTCGATGTTTCCAAGTGTTGAGGAAATTGTTTTCGGTGTGTGTTAATTGTTTTGTCTGATTGGTTATTTAATAGTCTAGAATCTCCGGGGTTTGAACCATAGGTGTGTCATTGATCTCAAAAGAGGTTTTGAGGGGCCAAGCATGTTTCCTTAACTATGCTAATTTTAGGTGTCTCCATGGGTTGGTTGACTGTTTTAAAGGTGCTGATTTTGACGCGGTGGAGATTTAGTTCCTGTCGGTGCCATCCTGTCCAGCTTCCCTGATGTGCCAGCCCTCACCTGCATTCTAAAAGCATGCTCTTGCCCACAGATCGGTGTCTGTTACTTTGTGATTCTTGGTGGAGGGGCTCTGAGGGTAGCTTTAGTTTGCTTCCATTTTGTGTGCCCAATTTCATAAAATTTGCTGTCCCATAACAGTTCCCCCCGTGTGGGTCGGGAGCGGGCTTGTTCCTCCTCCCTCAGACCGATTTCCTTCACAAATGCTATGTCCGGTGCTCCCTGCATTTGCACGCTGCAGTCGTACAGTTTAGGGGAGCCCCGGGTTTGTCAAATTAGGTGTATGTGGGAGAAGTCTTCCCGAGATGTTCATTGTCCCATGTTGCCAATCATTCCGATGAGTTCCCTCCTAGTTTTATTTTTCTTGTGCTGGTGGGATGTGTAGCACATTATGACCCCCCCAGGATATTGCCAGTATGAGTTGGATGGCAACCGGTATGTGCGAGACTATCCGGATCCAGGGGTGAATGTCCACACTTAGACCCCAGTCCCACACCCTCCGAACCCATGTCTGGCTCTGTAAGGCTGACTCTGTGTCATGCTCTAGGGTTTTGATATGTGATTGGAACTGGTGGTATAATCAAACAGAGTGTCCCACTTAGAGACGTAACTCTCTCAGTACTTCTGCTAAGTGTGGGATGGGGACCTGTTCTGGCTCTCGGTAATATTTGAGGTCGTCTCACAAAAGGGTGGTTCGGGGTAAAATCAGTCCTCTCAGGGACAGACGTGGGGAATTGTGCTCAGAGGCAGAGGGAATGGGGGAGATCCTGAATGAAAACTTTGCGTCGGTATTCACGAAGGAGAGGGGCTTGATGTCTAGTACGGTCATTGAGGGAGCGGTAGACCGATTGAAAGATGAATTGATTACGAGGGAAGAAGTGTTAGGGCTTTTAGAGGGCATTAAAACCGATAAATCTCCGGGGCCTGATTGCATTTATCCTAGGCTGCTTAGAGAGGTGAGGGATGAGATTGCTGGGCCTCTGACGCAAATCTTTCTCTCTTCTTGGGACACAGGTGAGGTCCCAGAGGACTGGAGGATAGCGAACGTGGTACCGTTGTTTAAAAAGGGTAGGAGGGATAGCCCAGGTAACTATAGGCTGGTGAGCTTAACGTCAGTGGTAGGTAAGTTGGTGGAGAGCATTCTCAGGGATAGGATGTATGCGCACTCGGAGCATTGCGATCTGATTAAGGATACGCAGCATGGCTTTGTCAAGGCGAAGTCTTGCCTTACGAATCTGGTAGAATTCTTTGAGGAGGTGACAAAAACGGTTGACGAAGGACGAGCCGTTGATGTCATCTATATGGACTTCAATAAGGCGTTTGACAAAGTCCCTCATGGTAGGTTGGTACAGAAGATTAAATCTCATGGGATATGTGGTCAGGTATCTAGATGGGTAGAGAACTGGCTTGCAAAGAGGAGTCAGAGAGGAGTTGTGGAGGGGTCTTTTTCTAGCTGGAGGTCTGTCACTAGTGGTGTGCCGCAGGGCTCGGTACTGGGACCCCTTCTCTTTGTAGTGTATATAAATGATTTGGAAGAGGGAGTCGGTGGTGTGATCAGCAAATTTGCTGATGACACCAAGATGGCTGGATTGGCGGGCAGTGAGGAGCAGTGTCTCGCAACACAGCAGGATATTGATAGGCTGGTTGATTGGGCAGATTTGTGGCAAATGGAGTTAAATCCAGATAAATGTAAGGCAATGCATTTTGGCCGGAATAATGTAGGGGGAAGTTATATGATAAAGGGTAAGCCCGTAAGGAGTATAGAGTCGCAGCGAGACCTGGGGGTGCAAGTGCACAAGTCTTTGAAGGTGGCAGTGCAAGTGGAGAGTGTGGTGAAGAAAGCCTATGGTATGTTAGCCTTTATAGGAAGGGGTATAGAATATAAGAGCTGGAGTCTAATGTTGCAGTTGTATAGAACGTTGGTTAGGCCGCATTTGGAGTACTGCGTACAGTTCTGGTCGCCTTACTACCAGAAGGACGTGGAGACTCTGGAGAGAGTGCAGAGGAGATTTACCAGGATGTTGCCTGGTATGGAAGGACTGGGGTATGAGGAAAGATTGAAGAAATTGGGACTCTTTTCCCTTGAAAGACGCCGACTGAGGGGGGGATCTAATAGAGGTATATAAGATTATGAAGGGTATAGATAGAGTAAACAGAGGTAAGCTATTTCCTATAATAGAGTCACGTAGGACAAGGGGCCATGGACTTAAGGTGAGGGGGGAGAGGTACAACACAGATATTAGAGGGAGGTTTTTCACACAGAGGGTAGTGGGGATATGGAATGCTCTGCCAAGTAAGGTGGTGGAAGCAAACACGCTAGAGTCCTTTAAGAGTAACTTAGACGGGCACAGGACTGAGCTGGAGGTGGGTGGATATAGGAGAACCTTCAATTAAGGGTGATTAGCATTGGGGTGTCCCTAGAAATGTAAATGGGTATAGTATGATAATAATGTTTTTCTCTGTTTTCATTCACAGGTTTGAAGTCGGTCCACCTCGTGTCCAACGAGGGGCATACACGCGATGGGTCGTACTGGGGCTGCTCTTGGTTGTTCGGGATTGGCCTCGTGCTTCATGTCGTTAGTGTGTGCCTAAACTGGACAAGATACTGGGCAAGACGACAGCTCAGTGACTATCGCTGATTGCTGTGCAGACACATGGATTTGGGCCGGTGTCTGTGGGAGTTTGCGCATTCTCCCCGTGCTTGCGTGGGTTTTCTCCGGGTGCTCCGGTTTCCTCCTACACCCCAAAGATGTGGTGTTAGGCTGATTGGCAGGAATAAATTGTCCCGAAATCAGTTTTCCCTCAATCTGGATGGCCATAAAACATTAGATAGGGGTCATGGGTAGAGAGGTGGAGTTGAGATGGCAGCGTGGGCTCGTTGGGCCGAAGGGCCTGTTTCCCAGGCTGATTTTGTTCTTCGTTCTTTGACTGGTTAAAGTTTTCCCCGACTGGTCAATGTTCTGCCTCACTGGTTCATGTTTTCCCCACTGTTGGTTCATGTTGTGCCCCTGCTTCTCCAGGGACCAAGTCCCACTGGTTAATGTTTTCCAAGACTGGTTAATGCTTTGCCCCTGCCTCTTTGGAGACTAAGTGCGACTGGTTAATGTTTTCCCTTCTACTCCAGGGAGCAGATCCAACTGGTTAATGTTTTCCCCTCTCTTCTCCAGGGACTCTGTCCGACTGGTTAATGACTTCCACGATGCTCCAGCGGCTTTGGCTTTCTGGTTAATGTTTTCCCCGGTTGGTTAATGTTTTCCCCACGGTTGGTTAATGTTTTACAAAAGAACATAAGAACATAAGAAATAGGAGCAGGAGTTGGCCATCTAGCCCTTCGAGCCTGCCCCGCCATTCAATAAGATCATGGCTGATCTGTCGTGTCTCAGTTCCACATTCCCGCCCTCCCCCCATAACCCTTAATCCCCTCTCTTATCAAAAACCCATCAACCCGCATCTTAAAAATATTTAGCGAGGTAGCCTCCACCACTTCAACGGGCAGAGAATTCCAGAGATTCACCACCCTTTGAGTGAAGAAGTTCCTCCTCAACTCCGTTCTAAACCGCGCCCCCCTTTATCTTGAGGCTGTGCCCCCTAGTCCTACTGTCCTTTCTGAGCGGGAAGAGTCTCTCCACCTCTATCCCATCCATCCCATTCATCATCTTATACGTCTCAATGAGATCTCCCCTCATTCTTCTAAACTCTCATGAGTGCAAGCCTAATTTATTCAGCCTCTCCTCATAGCTCAACCCCCTCAACTCCGGCATCAGCTTAGTAAACCTCCTCTGCACTCCTTCCAAGGCCAAAATATCCTTGCGTAAGTGCGGCGCCCAAAACTGCACACAGTACTCCCGCTGTGGCCTCACCAATGCCCTATACAGCCGCAGCAAGACCTCCCTACTTTTATATTCAATCCCCCTCGTTATGAAGGCCAGCGTCCCATTCGCCTTCCTGACCACCTGCTGCACCTGCTGGCTGGGTTTAGTGAACTCGAATGATAGAATGAGAAGTCATTTAGCGCAGAACACCTGCAATGCAAGTTCGGTGGGAGATATTGTCTGAATAACTGGTGGCGTTAAGAGGGAGATTTTCTTTGCGAATTTCACTAATCCTGTCAAGATGCAGATTTAAACCACCCGTGATTACTGCTGCACTTTTCTCAGGAGCATTCTTTTTTTTTATTGTGATATACTGGACCCTACTTTGGAATTAATGCTCAGGGCCCTCAACTTTCTACTACCAGAATGTTCTTTCTTTTTTTATTTCCACCGTGATAGAAGCAACATTTTTGTCTTTAATGCCAATATAATTTCTTCATGGAGCTTTGATGTTATATTTAACCAGTAAAGCAACCCCAGCTCGTGTTCCACCATGTATAATCTTTTAGAATACTGAGTAGCTTTGGACATTCAACTCCCAGTCCTTGCACTCCTGACATGAGATCAAGGCATGGGAGTCATGGTGGTTGGAGGGTAATGATATCACTTTCGTTTGCTTTTAAATATAGTCTACAATTATGAATAAGCATTGCATATAATGACGGTTGCTTAGTAAATGAAAAAAAACATTGATTCAATTTAGTCTCAGCATCCCGTGTATTCAATCCACAGGGAATTTATCCCGTTGTCCTAATGTGTGTGTTCTAATATAAAGATAGCAATTTTTAGAACACTTTTGCAACAGCTGTATCTCCATGGAGATCGAGGGAACGCATAAAGGTGAATGCACAGGGACGTGTCACGACAGATTTTAACTCAGAGAAATAACTTGCTCAGCAAAGGAAGAGGGCCATTCCACGCAGAAAATGCATCTACTTATTGATTTGGTCAGGAAAATATTCTATCTGTTGCTTGCCTTCGTTGGTGTTCCTGGTACATAGCTAAAACACATTATATAGTGTAACTATGCATAAGCTTGTTTCTGCTTTCAATCTGTTTCTTGTCATGTTGCATTGCATGGAAGTGACAAAATTAGTTGGATTCTAATGAAATAAATAATCTGGAATAAATAATAAATTATGTATTATATAAATAAATAAATTTATTTATTATAAATAAATTAAATAAATAATAATAAATAATAAATACATAATAATAAATAATAACTTTCCTGAATTATTCTTGTAGTCATGTTGTGTTGGAAGAAGTATTTCCATCTCACCCATGACTTTCAGTTGTTGGATTCAGTGGAATATTGTTTCTGTTGATCCAAACATCGAAGTAGGGGGAAAAAATCATCAGGAACATGAATTTCCAAGGTGACGAGTTGGCAAAAGTTATACTGAATATGATGACCAATTTGAATGTGGCATCTGACTTCAGTAATGAGAAAAAAAAATGTTTATCAAGTTAAAATAATCTTGTGTTTGGGGTGGTAACTGGAGGGCAGATAAAGACTTGTCAATGGACAATATAATTCAATCTGGGAAGAAACTTCACTCATACTAAGGAAAGTCAATGACCGAATTGTCTTGTAACGATTGATCTTCTTCCCCAAGTCTGGTCCTGATAATCATTAGGTCCTGGGCGCAGTGTTTTTAAGAGGTTATCTATACAAATGTCATGAAATAAACATTAATATCTCTGATCATGTAATACTCAAGTTTCAGATGTTAAAACATGGAAACTCGCCCCAACTGATTTACTTCAATCTTTATTTTGTCCTCAGTCTATCTTTATTACAGCTGGTCTAATCTCCATTCCTTCTTCGCCGTGGTGAAAACTCACTCCGTGAACATTTTTTCACATTTCATAAACATTTCAAATACACTCCGTCCATGTATGTGTACAATACTTGAGAAGGATGTGAAGGCTTTGGAAAGTGAATAGAGGAAATTCAGAAGCCTGATTCCAAGCCAAACGAACTGTAGCTGTTTTGATGGATTGGAGAGAGTGGTCTATCATCTGCGGAGGAAATAAGGCTGAGACGCCACTTGATCTGGTTGTTCAAGATGCCGAGGGACACAGATAGAACAAAATAATGAGAAATTGCTCCCAAATGAGAGAGCAGCAAAAACTAGAGAAGAGATGCAACATAATGGGCACAAAGTTCGAAAGAGAATGTGAGTTTATTTTCACTCAGACTGTTGCTGGAATCTGGATTGAATTTCCATGAAACAAATGATAGAGGAATATCCTTTCAAGGCATGGAAGGTGGAATCGGACACACCAAAGTGACACAGCAAAATGGCGAGTGGTGGCATGCAGATTATTAGAAGGAAATAACGGGAGGTCTGTTTGTCTGTCTCTCTAACGTCCATCTATCCATCCATCACATGTCTGTCTGTCCGTCCGTCTGGCGACCCACCCACCCGTCTGTCTGTCTGGTTATCTGTCTATTTATCTGTCCATCTGTCTGTCAACCTGACTGTCTGACAGTCTTCCTGCCTGTATGCCAGTCTGTTTGTCTGCCTACCTTTTTGTTGATCTATCTCTCTAAACATTCCTCTACCTATCTGTCTGTCTCTCTATAAATCTGCAATTATTTTTTCCCTCTCCTTCCCTCTCTCTCTTTGTTTCCAGATCACGCTCTTGTAGATCAAAACCAAAAAAAACACGTCAAAACTCACACATGCTTAAGTCCCTCAACACCGTTAAAACAATTGTCATCGAATAAAACCACTGAGGAACATACTGAACTTAAATGGAGAATAAGTAATCAGAAAATAAGAACATAAGAAATAGGAGCAGGAGTAGGCCATCCAGCCCTTCGAGCCTGCCCCGCCATTCAATAAGATCATGGCTGATCAGAAGTGCATCGGTTCCACTTTCCCGCTTTCTCCCCATCACCCTCAATTCCCTTGTCTATCAAAAACCTATCTACCCGTGACTTAAATATGTTTAGCGAGGTAGCCTCCACCACTTCAACGGGTAGAGAATTCCAGAGATTCACCACCGTTTGAGTGAAGACGTTCCTCCTCAACTCCGATCTAAACTGCCTCCCCGCCCCGCCCTTTTCTTGAGGCTGTTCCCTCTAGTCCTGCTATCCTTTCTAAGCGTCAGGAATATCTCTACCTCTTCCCTATCCATCCCTTTCATTATTTTCTACGTCTCTATAAGATCCCCCCTCATCCTTCTAATCTCCAACGAGTACAGACCCAGTCTATTTAGTCTCTCTTCATAGTCCAACCCCCTCATCTCCAGTATCAGCCTAGTGAACCTCCTCTGTACTCCCTCCAAGGCCAAAATATCCTTGCGCAAGTGCGGCGACCAAAACTGTACATAGTACTCCAGCTGTGGCCTCACCAGTGCCCTGTACGGTTGCAGCAAAACCTCCCTGCTTTTATATTCTATCCCCCTCGCTATAAAGGCCAGCATCCCATTCGCCTTCTTGATCACCTGCTGCACCTGCAGACTGGGTTTTTGCGACTCATGCACAAGGACCCCCAGGTCCCTCTGCACCATAGTATGCTGCAGCTTTTCACCCTTTAAATAGTAATCCCTCCTACTATTATTTCTGCCAAAGTGGATAACCTCACACTTGCTAACATTGTACTCCATCTGCCATGTCCTCGCCCACTCGCTCAGCCTATCCAGATCCCTCTGCAGACTTTCCACACCCTCCACGCAATTTGCTTTTCCACTCATCTTCGTGTCATCACCAAATATCATCACCCTAAACTCAGCCCCCTCCTCCAGATCATCTATATAAATGGTAAATAGCTGAGGCCCCAGCACCGATCCCTGCGGCACTCCACTAGTCACCAACCGCCAATCAGAATAGCACCCATCGATACCAACTCTCTGCTTCCTATTGGACAACCAATCCTCTATCCACGCTAACACCTTACAACCAACTCCGTGCACCCGAACATTCTGTAGCAACCTTTTATGAGGCACCTTATCAAACGCCTTCTAAAAATCTAAAAACACCACATCCACCGGTTCCCCTCTGTCTACCACACGAGTCACATCCTCATAGAAATCCAAGAAATTTGTCAAACACGACTTCCCCTTAACGAATCCGTCCTGCATAATTTGTAATATTTTGTCCTCCCGAACAACTCCTACTTCTCTTCTCTCTTGCCCTTTTTTGCTATGAGATTTCGATGGTACGTGACACTTGACCATCCACATAGCAGCAGTTCCGCTGGAAATAGCCCAGTTGTCGTTTGTAGCGTGAAACAATACTGGAATAAAAATCTTCAGATCTTTGTACTCAACGAATCATCTTCCACTTTTTTTTCAATCCCTACTTCAGAGCTCCGCCAAACCATTTGAAACCACATGAAATGGTGCAGTACGGAAATAGTATATGCCATTGTTTTGCATAAATTCTTGAAGAAAAAACATTGTGTACATAGTTCCATTATCCAAAACAGAAGAATCATGTGCACCATGAGTTGCAAATATTTGGTGTAGATTTTCACTTTAACAATAGCTGTTATATTAATCATGAATTCTGCTCCCAAACAGGGTCGAAACGGCCATCCGTGACCCCCACAGTATGCATCAATCCTGCATACATAACTCAACCTCTATGATAGTTGCCTCTCTTTGCAACACAAATGGATTAACTTTTGACAGAACAGAGTCTCTGTCGCTCAACTGCTGAATCTGTTTTGGAGATTGGAAAATGTTTCCAGTAAAAAGAGATACCATGGGAAGACAATGTCTTGAATGGCAAATCCAAGAAAGGGAGATGACTCAACACATTCACAGTCTCGTTGTTTTCCGCTGTTCTGTGCACAATATGGTCCTGATCAGCTGGCAATGGGAAGAATGTATTTGGACTCACATAATAGATTTCCCAATGACTTGTGGTCTGTTTATAGGGTGAACGAATGACGATAGAGGTTCGAATAGAATCTTTCTACCGCAAAACGACAGTTAGATCATTTTTTGTCCTCGTGTGAATATTCCTTATCAGCCTTTTTTTTTCCTGAAACCAATGGCCTTTCGGACCCACCCTCCATTAAATGAAAATAAATCTGCCCAACACAGTAGCGCAATTCATTGTAGCATGGGATATGTTCCCCTGTCTGATTCAAAGTCTGCTAACAGATACGTTGATTTGAATAAGTTATTCAGATTCTTGGACTCTTTTCGCTCTGCACACAATCTATAATTGCACAATTCTAGGATAATGGAATGTGAGATCTGAAACTCATTTTAAAAATCTCCTGAGTCCCCCTGAGGAAAGATTGCAAGACACATATTATCCTTGCATTTCCACTGAACTCAAACAGTTTGATTTTAAATCGCCCTCTATTCTTAGCAGTCTCTGGTCTGCTTACGTCGCCGTTTCATCTCTTTATTAGAAACATTAAAAATTCAGTTTCTATCATTCCATCTTTCTGGCAAGGCTGCACATTTCGGTCAGTTTTTTAAAATCAAATTGATGTCCCCCAGTCACATTTGCACTTTTCATGTTAGAGACTTCCCTTTCTTGAATTCTCCATCTCAATATCAGCGAATAGACACGGGTGAATACTTACTACAAACCAGAATTCCAAATGGACATTGACCGAACTTCCTCTTAGTCTGCTTCTATACAGCCTTTGAATAATGTTCCTTTAACCTGTGTGTTTGTTTGGATGATGCAGCTTCAGAGCTTCTGAAATTGATTCCTTAATCTAAGAAGTTGACTCCCCGCACTATAGTTTGAAAAGATGATGCCGTTATGCTGCATTTCCCAGAATACTGTCTTCATCCCTTGCCCTCCAGAAAGGAATCTAGCATTTCACTCATTTGTTCCTTCAAACTTCAACTCCACCACATGCAACACATCTGATGCTCCAATCTCAAAATGTTCAACTTTACTCACCAACCACTAGATTATTTTTGGTAAAAGCTGAGGATCGACCTGATAGATGTTTACACAATTATGAGACCAATCGGCAGAATGTCTTGTCAGAGTCTTTTTATCTCAGGGTATAAATGCCAATTGCTGCAAGACTTATTTTAAAGTCATAACGGGGAAACTTTAAAAGAGATGAGAGAGGCAAGATTTTTCTTCACAGAGAGGGTGGTAAGTACCTGTATTTCGCTGACGGAGGGGATGTCAGAAGCAGATGTAATAGCAATGGTTACAAAAAATCATCTTGACAGATAGATACATGAATAAACAGGGAATACAGAGATACAGGCTGCGTAGATGCAAAACAAAATCATTAGTTTAGAAAAGTATCATTTGTCGGCACAGGCTTGACCGGACAAACTACATTTCCTTTCCAGGCCTCTCCCTGTGTGTTTTTTTTTAGCATTTGAGATGTTTTATTGTGAATTGGTTCTCCAACAAACAAAGAATGCAGCTTAGAACTGGATGACTTGGCTCTTCCTCTGCTTATCTCCTCCCAGCTCAAAGTGCTTGCATCTCTTCATGGCCAGCATTCTCTCTGACCTACAGTTGGGCTCCACACACTCCAATCTCAGCACAATCTTCTTTGTGGTCTTTGCCTTTTCCCCAAATATAGGTTTTGTCAGTCCACCATAACCTCTCTGCTTTCTGTCATAACATCTCTTACCCTGTGTGTATTAGGAATCCTTTCCCTTCTTGTACTGGGTAACCTTGTGGGACTGGTGCCTCCGATTTTTTTTTGCAATATGTCCTCCGGGTCTTTGGTACGTTGACCATTTTCCCAAACCGGGCGGTGAGCGGAAAAAAATCTCAGGCCTCTCCCTGTTCCTCTTCAATTTCAAAACAATAGAGAGTCTTCAATCACACCCAGGATATGATTATTTGCAGACATCCACCGAACTCCAGCCAACACAACCCTCCTCCCCTTCCTTCCTATGAACATGCAGGACATAGAACACGTGTCCTTTTAACTAAGGTTTTGAGGTCATCGGGCCCAGAAACAAGGGACCATTCGGCCTGGGTATCATGTCTCACGGTGAAATAACACAGTTGCTCAGGCGACAGACAGGGCCGTGTGGTGGTACAGTTAATAGCACAGCAGTCTCCCCGCGTGAGGACCTGGATTTAGTTGCTGTCGTGGGTGACTGTGTAGAGCTTGACATTCTCTCCGTGTTTGCATGTTTTTCCTCTGGGTGCTTAGAACAAAACCAAAACAAAGAACAAAGAACAACCCAACACGGGAAACAGGCCCTCCGGCCCAACGAGCCCTCACCGCCATCGTAACAAAGCATTTTCCTACACCTACCTTGACCCATGTGTATGCGTATGGTACCCCTATTGGAACCAGATTCAGGGGAGAATAGTTTAGGGACAATTTGTTACACCAATCAGCCTAAGAGCACATCTTTGGGGTGTGGGAGGAAACCGGAGCACCCGGAGGAAACCCACGCAACCACAGGGAGAATGTGCAAACTCCCACAGACACTGGCCCAAATCCATGTATCTGCACAGCTAGCAGTGATAGTCACTGAGCTGTTGTGGTGCCCATCCGCTGGTCCAGTTTTAAGCACACACAACGACGTGAAGTACGAGGCCACTCTCGAAACATCCAAGAGCAGCCCACGCACGACCCACCGTGTGCATGCCCCTCGTTCGACAACAAGGTGGACCGACACACCTGCGGATTAAAAGAGACAAGACATTAATGCCATCAGGCCCCGGAGTTTTATCAGTTTTTATGCTACCTAAAAACCCGAACACTTCCTCCCTCGTAATGGATATTTCCTTCAACTGGTCTACAGCTCCCTCCAAGACATTACAAGACACCAAGCCCCTCTCCTTCGTGAATTCCGACGCAAAGTATTCATTCAGGATCTCCCCCGTTCCCTCAGCCTCACTGCATAGTTCCCCTCCTTTGTCCCTAAGAGGACCAATTTTCCCTCGAACCACCCTCTTGTTCCTAATATAAGAGTAAAATGCCTTTGGATTTCCCTAAATCCTATCAGCCAAAGCCATTTCATGCCCCCTTTTCCCCCTTCTAACTCCCCTTTTGGTCTCCTCTCAAATGCCAACGATGTGCAGGTTCAGTCGATTGTCCATGCTAAATTGTCCCTTATTTTCTCAAGGAGACCAGGTTAGATTGATTAGCCATGGGAAAGCATGGTTGGTGTGCCGAGGTAAAATTCTCTGTTAGAAAATCTTTGCAGACTCAATGGGCCGAATTCCCATGATCTGCACCGTGTGCCTCTATGTTTCTATGACTTTGTCATTCATGTACCAGGACATCCTTGCCCCTCTATATCACAACATTCTGCAGTGGCTTTCAATATGAAATATGTTCTGCTTTTGTATTCTTCCGAACCATGTGGCAACCTCAATTTTCCCACATTGTGTGTAACATGTCCAAGTTTTACCTCTTCATTTAATCTACACGGGAACTTTGTGTCTCCTCATAACGATGTACTTTTCTACCTATCTTGGAATTTTCAGAAGAGTTGACTGTATTGAATAAATTCATATTGATTGCAAGTCAGTGATCCACAAGGATTAATCCCTGTGAATTCAATACTTACTTTATACTAACCTTAAAATGAACTGTTTATCCCAATTCTATGATTCCTGTTTGTGAACTAATCCGATATCCATGCTAATCTCTTAACACGAAGAGCTGCAACCTTTTACGTGGCACATTAACGAATCCTCGTTTGTTTTGTAGAACAAATACATTACTTCACTTGATTGCGAGTGGAGAGCTTGTGGGTGACTACAGTGATTTTTATTTAAAACTAACTTTGTACTTGTTTCTTTTTCTTTAAATTTTTGCACCGGAAGCAATTACTAGGGCACTCGGGTAGAGTTTTTTTTTACCTTACTACAAATTAGAGCGGTGAGGAATCCCGATACTCTACATAGGTAGAGTATCCCAGCCCTCCCCACTCCTCTAACTTCAAAAAGAGAGAGAGAGAGAGAGAGGGGGGGGTCTGACTGAGAGCAGGTAAGTTTGTTTTTGTTTTTGAGTGTGCTGTAAGGGCTTTGGCTCACAGGGCCAAAGAGATAAGGGTGAGGCAAGGGAAGTTATAAGTTTTTTTTTTACTTTTTCCTCTGGGTTACTAAAAAGGGGCAAGTATGGGTGTGAGGCCAGTATGTTGTTGCCCGTGCAACATGTGGGAGGTCTTGGAGGCTCCTGGTCTACCAGACATCCACACCTGTGCTCGGTGTGTGGAGCTGCAGACCCTACGGAACCAGGTTAAGGAGCTGCAAATGCAGCTCGAGGACCTTCGGCTCATTAGAGAGAGTGAGGAGATAATTGATAGGAGCTATCAGCAAGTAGTCACACCAGAGCAACAGGAAGAAGGCACGTGGGTAACTATTAGGAAGGGGAAACCTCAGGTGATGGAGAGCACGCCGGTGGATGTCCCCCTTCAAAATAAGTCCTCCTGCCTGAGTACTACTGGGGGGGACAGCTCATCTGAGGGAGGCAGCAGTGGCCAGGTCTCTGGAGCTGAGCCAGTATGTCAAAAAATTAAAAAAGAGAGCAGAAAGGTAGTATTAATAGGGGTCTCCACAGTGAGGGGGGGCGGACAGGCATTTTTGTGGACGTAGACGTGAGTCATGGATGGTGGTTCGTCTCCCTGGAGCTGGGATCCGGGATGTCTCTGGGCATGTCTCAGACAACCTGAAGGGGGTGGGTGAGGAACCAGAGGTTGTAGTGCATATAGGTACTACTGACGTAGGCAAGAAGAGGGAGGCAGTGGTGAAAAGGGATTATAGGGAACTGGGTAGGCAGCTGAGGAAGAGAAAAGCGAAGGTAGTAATCTCAGGATTGCTGCCTGTGCCACGGGAGAATGAGGGCAGGAATGGAATGAGGTGGAGGCTGAATGCGTGGCTGAGGGACTGGAGCAGGGGGCAGGGATTTCAGTTCCTAGATCATTGCGACCTCTTTCGGGGCAGGTGTGACCTGTACAGTAAAGACGGGTGGCACTTAAATCCCAGGGGGACTAATATCTTGGTGGGAAGACTGGCTAAGGCTACTGGGGGGACTTTAAACTAGAAAGGATGGGGGGAGGGAATTGTGATGGGGAGACTGGGACCGAGGAGGTTAGCTCCCAGGTAGGGAAGGACTGCAGGCAGTATGAGAGGGAGGTTAGACAGGGGGTGGAGAAGGGAAATGCCCAGACTGAGGGGCTGAAGTGTATCTATTTTAACGCCAGGAGTGTAGTAAATAAGGTAGATGAGCTTAGGGCATGGATTGCTGCTTGGGAATGTGATGTGATGGCCATTACGGACACTTGGACGTCTCAGGGACAGGACTGGGTACTTCAGGTGCCAGGATTCAGATGCTTCAGGAAGGACAGGGAGGGGGGCAAAAGAGGTGGTGGAGTGGCTCTGTTGATCAGGGACAGTGTCATGGCTGCAGAGAAGGAGGATGCCGTGGAGGGACTGTCTACGGAGTCCCTGTGGGTGGAAGTTAGGAACAGCAAAGGGTCGATAACTTTGCTGGGTGTATTCTACAGGCCGCCCAATAGTGACAGGGAAGTTGAGGTGCAAATAGGGAAACAGATTCTCGAGAGATGTAGTAATAACAGAGTTGTTGTGATGGGAGACTTCAATTTCCCAAACATCGACTGGAATATCCCAAGGGTATTGGTCTCTGGAGAAGCAGGGGCAAAACATTAACCAACTGTGAGCAAAACATTAACCAGTCGGGGAAAACATGAACCAAATGGGGAAAACATTAACCAGTGGGACTTGGTCCCTGGAGAAGCAGGGGGAAAGCATTAACCAGTTGGACTTGGAGCCTGGAGAAGCGAGGGGAAAACATTAACCAGTCGGACATGGTCCCTGGAGAACCGAGGGGAAAACATTAACCAGTTCCACATAATCCCTGGAGAACCAGGGGCAAAACATTAACCAGTCGGGGAAAACATTAACCAGTAGGGGAAAACATTAACCAGTGGGACTTAGGCGCTGGCTGGAGTGGGCAAAACATTAACCAACCGTGGGGAAAGCAGTAACCAGTCGGACCTTGTCCCTGGAGAAGCTGGGAAAAGCTGAAACATTTGGACTTGGTGCCTGGAGCAGAAGGGGAAACATTAACCAGGCGGACAGAGTCCCTGGAGAACCGAGGGGAAAACATTAACCAGTTGGACATGGTCCCTGGAGAAGCAGAGGCAAAACATTAACCAGTCGGGGAAAACATTAACCAGTCAGGGAAAACATTAACCAGTGGTCCTTAGGCTCTGGCTGGATGGGCAAAATATGAGCCAACCGTGGGGAAAACATTAACCAACCGGGGAAAACATTCACCAGTGGGACTTGGAGCCTGGAGAACCAAGGGGAAAACATTAACCAGTCGGGTGTACTAACTGCAGAAGCAAGGGCACAACATTAACCAACCGTGGGGAAAACTTTAACCAGTCGGGCAAAACATTAACCAGTCGGGCAAAACATGAACCAACCGTGGAAAGCATTAACCAACCGGGGAAAACATTCACCAGTGGGACTTAGTCTCTGGCTGGAGTGGGCAAAACATTAACCAACTGGGGGGAAAACATTAACCAGTGGGACATGGTCCCTGGAGAAGCAGGGGGAAAACATTAACCAGGTGGGCTGGGTGCCTGGAGAAGAAGGGAAAACATTAACCAGTGGGACATGGTGCCTGCAGAATTGAGGGGAAAACATGAACCAGTTGGACATAGTCCCTGGAGAAGCAGGGGCAAAACATTAACCAACCGTGAGAAAACATGAACCAGTCGGGGAAAACATTAACCAACTGGGGAAAACATTAACCAGTGGGACTTCGGCTCTGGTTGGATGGGCAAAACATTAACCAACTGTGCGGAAATCATGAACCAACCACGGGGAAAACATTTACCAGTGGGACTTGGGCCCTGGAGAAGCAGGAGGAAAACATTGACCAGTTGGGCTGGGCGCCTGGAGCAGAAGGGAAAGCATTAACCAGTTGGACTTGGTGCCTTGAGAAGCTTGGGGAAAGCATTAACCAGTCGGACTTAGTCTCTGGAGAAGCAGGGGCAAAGCATTAACAAACCATGGGGAAAACATTAACCAGTCCGGTAAAACATTAACCGACCGGGGAAAACATTAGCCGACCGGGGAAAACATTAACCGACCGGGGAAAACATTAACCAGTGGGACTTAGTCCCTGGAGAAGCAGAAGGGAAAACATTAACCAGTCGGACATAGTCCCTGGAGGAGCTTGGGGAGAACATGAACCAGTTGGACAGAGCCCCTGGAGAAGCTTGGGGAAAACATCAACTAGTTGGACACAGTCCCTAGAGAAGCAGGTACACAACATTAACCAACCGTGGGGAAAACATTAACCAGTCGAGCAAAACATTAACCAGTCGGGGAAAACATTAACCAGTGGGACTTAGGGTCTGGCTGGAGGGGCAAAACATGAAACAACGGTGGGGAAAGCATGAACCAACCATGGGGAAATCACTAACCAGTGGGACTTGATCCCTGGAGAAGCAGGGGGAAAACATTAACCAGTTGGGCTGGGTGCCTGGAGAAGCAGGGGGAAAACATTAACGAGTTGGCCTGGGTGCCTGGAGCAGAAGGGAAAGCATTAGCCAGTTGGACATGGTGCCTGGAGAAGCAGGGGGAAAACATTAACCAGTTGGGCTTGGCCCCTGGAGAACCGAGGGGAAAACATTAACCAGTTGGACATAGACCCTGGAGAAGCAGGGGCAAAACATTAACCAACCCTAGGGAAAACATTAACCAACCGGGGAAAACATTAACCAGTCGGGGAAAACATTAACCAGTGGGACGTAGGCTCTGGCTGGAAGATCAAAACATGAACCAACCGAGGGGAAAACATTAACCAATGGGGGAAAACATGAACCAGTTGGACTTGGTGCATGGAGAAGCGAGGGGAAAAGATTGACCAGTTGGGCTTGGTGCCTGGAGAAGCAGGGGGAAAACATTAACCAGTCGCACTTGGTGCCCGGAGAAGCAGGGGGAAAACATTAACCAGTTGTCCTTGGCCTCCGGAGAAGCAGGGGCAAAACATTTACCAACCGTGGGCAAAACATTAACCAGTCGGGGAAAACATTAACCTACCGGGGAAAACATTAACCAGTCGGCGAAAACATTAACCAAACGGGGAAAACATTAACCAGTGGGACTTAGTCTGTGGCTGGAAGGGCAAAACGTGAAACAACCGTGGGGAAAACATGAACCAACCATGGGGAAAACATTAACCAGTGGGACTTGGTCTCTGGAGAAGCAGGGGGAAAGCATTAACCAGTTGGACTTGGAGCCTGGAGAAGCGAGGGGAAAACATTAACCAGTCGGACATAGTCCCTGGAGAACCGATGGGAAAACATTAACCAGTTGCACATAATCCCTGGAGAAGCAGGGGCAAAACATTAACCAGTCAGGGAAAACATTAACCAGTAGGGGAAAACATTAACCAACCAGGGAGAACATTAACCAGTTGGACGTTGTCCCTGGAGAAGCGAGGGGAAAACATGAACCAGTTGGAGATGGTCCCTGGAGAAGCGAGGAGGAAACATTAACCTGTTGCACCTAATCCCTGGAGAACCGAGGGGAAAACATTAACCAGTTGGACTTGGTACCTGTAGAAGCAGGGGCAAAACATTAACCAACCGGGCAACACATTTATCAACCGAGCAAAACATTAACCAGTGGGACTTGGTCTCTGCAGAAGCAAGGGAAAAGCATTAATCAGTTGGAATTGGAGCCTGGAGAACCGAGGGGAAAACATTAACCAGTCGGACATAGTCCCTGGAGAAGCAGGGGCAAAACATTAACCAGTCGGACCTTGTCTCTGGAGAACCGAGGGGAAAACATTAACCAGTTGGACATAGTCCCTGGAGAAGCACGGGCAAAACATTAACCAACCGTGGGGAAAACATTAACCAAACGGGGAAAACAATAACCAGTCGGGGAAAACATTAACCAACTGGGGAAAACATTAACCAGTGGGACGTAGGCTCTGGCTGAATGGGCAAAACATGAACCAACCGAGGGGAAAACATTAACCAACTGGGAAAAACATGAACCAGTTGGACTTGGTGCATGGAGAAGCGAGGGGAAAACATTAACCTGTCGGACATAGTCCCTGGAGAAGCAGGGGCAAAACATTAACCAGTCGGACCTTGTCCCTGGAGAACCGAGGGGAAAACATTAACCAGTTGGGCTTGGTGCCTGGAGAAGCAGGGGGAAAACATTAACCAGTCGGGGAAAACATTAACCAGTTGGGAAGAACATTATCCAACCGGGGAAAGCATTAACCAACCGTGGAAAACATTCACCAGTGGGACTTAGTCTCTGGCTGGAGTGGGCAAAACATTAACCAACCGCGGGGAAAACATTAACCAGTGGGACTTGAGTCCCTGGAGACGCAGGATGTAAACGTTTACCAGCTGGGCTGGGTGCCTGGAGCAGAAGGGAAAACATTAACCAGTCGTAGTTGGTGCCTGGAGAAGCAGAGGCACAACATTAACCAACTGTGGGGAAAACATTAACCAGTCGGGGAAAACATTGACCAACCGGGGAAAACTTTCACCTCTCCCTTTGTATCTCTGTGTCCCAGTAAGCTGATTCAGTGTGAATGTAGGCCTTGCTTGTGAGGTGAATCATTCATGTTGACACCTTTAAATATCGATCCCCCCTCTCTCTGTCTGTCTGTCCCTCTCTCTCACTGTCCCTCTCTCTCAGTAACTTCACTGCAGTCTTAATGTCAGCCTGACTTCGGACACTTCATAAACTTTAAAAACTCACTCTCTGCCTCCCTCAGTTCAGGCACAGGTTGAGTGTTCGAGTGAGAGCGGGGGAGAGGTGAGTATTGAAGCCGGTGCAGGCAGCTGTCAACAAAGCTTTGAAGAAATGGCAGGCAGTGTTTGTAAAGATGCTGAGGGAATGGGAAAGTCAGTGTGTCAGCCAGATGGGGGAAGGGAGGCTTCCATTTGCGAGGGGAAAACATTAACCTGCTGCTGCGGTTTGGGCAATGGCAGTCTCCCTTTTATTGTACCCTCTGGACAAGCAGGGGCAAAACATGAACCAGTTGGACGTGGTGCCTGGAGCAGAAGGGAAAACATTCACTAGTTAGACTCTGGTCCCTGGAGTAGAAGGGAAAACATTAAACCAGTTGCACTTAGTCTCCAGAGAAGCAGGGGCAAAGCATTAACCAGTCGGGGAAAACATTAACCAGTGGGAACTGGTCCCTGGAGAAGCAGGGGGAAAACATGAACCAGTTGGACATAATCCCTGGAGAAGCAGGGGCACAACGTTAACCAACCGTGGGGGGAGAAAGCATTAACCAACCGGGGAAAACATTAACCTGTCGGGGAAAACATTAACCAGTGGGACTTAGGCTCTGGCTGGATGGGCAAAACATTAACCAACCACGGGGAAAACATTAACCAGTTGGACCTTGTCCCTGGACAACCGAGGGGAGAACATTAACCAGTTGGACATAGTCCCTGGAGAAGCAGGGGCACAGCAGCAACCAAACGTGGGGAAAACGTCTGTTGTGGGTACGGTTTCGTTAAGGGGAAGTTGTGTCTGACAAATTTACTGGAGTTCTATGAGGATGTGTCTAGGGCACTGGATAGAGGAGAGCCGGTGGATGTGGTCTTTTGTGATTTTCAGAAGGCGTTTGACAAGGTACCTCACAAGAGGTTATTGCAGAAGGTAAGGAGGCATGGAGTTGGGGGTAGGGTGTTAGCGTGGATAGAGGATTGGTTGTCAAATAGGAGGCAGAGAGTGGGGGTCAATGGGTGCTATTCGGATTGGCGGTTGGTGACTAGTGGAGTGCCCCAGGGGTCAGTGCTGGGGCCTCAGCTATTTACCATTATATAGATGATCTGGAGGAGGGAACCGAGTGTATGGTGTCGAAATTTGCTGATGACACTAAGATTGGGGGAACGGTAAATTGTGCGGAGGGTTTGGAGAGTCTGCAGAAGGATCTAGATAGGCTGGGCGAATGGGCCAGGAACTGGCAAATGGAATTTAATGTTGGCAAGTGCGAGGTGGTCCACTTTGGCAGGAATAAAGGTTGGAAGGACTATTACTTACGGGGCGAAAAACTGCAGCAGGCGACGGTGCAGAGGGACCTCGGGGTCCTTGTGCATGAGTCGCAAAAACCCAGCCTGCAGGTGCAGCAGGTGGTCAGGAAGGCAAATGGGATGCTGGCCTTCATAGAGAGGGGGATTGAATATAAAAGTAGGGAGGTCTTGCTGCGGCTGTATAGGGCACTGGTGAGGCCGCAGCTGGAGCACTGTGTGCAGTTTTGGTCGCCGTACTTACGCAAGGATATTTTAGCCTTGGAGGGAGTGCAGAGGAGGTTTACTAGGCTGATATCGGAGTTGAGGGGGTTGAGCTATGAGGAGAGGCTGAATAAACTAGGCTTGTACTCATTAGAGTTTAGAAGAATGAGGGGAGTTCTCATTGAGAAGTATAAGATGATGAATGGGATGGATAGGATAGAGGTGGAGAGGCTCTTCCCGCTCAGAAAGGACAGTAGGACTAGGGGGCACAGCCTCAAGATAAAGGGGGGGTGGGTTAGAACGGAGTTGAGGAGGAACTTCTTCACTCAAAGGGTGGTGAATCTCTGGAATTCTCTGCCCGTTGAGGTGGTGGAGGCTGCCTCGCTAAATATTTTTAAGACGCGGGTTGATGGGTTTTTGATAAGCGAGGGGATTAAGGGTTATGGGGAGAGGGTGGGAATGTGGAACTGAGACACGACAGATCAGCCATGATCTTATTGAATGGCGGGGCAGGCTCGAAGGGCTGGATGGCCTACTCCTGCTCCTATTTCTTATGTTCTTAAGTTCTTAAAACATTAACCAGTAGGGCAAAACATTAACCAGTCAGGGAAAACATTAACCAGTCGGGCAAAACATTAACCAACTGGGGAAAACATTAACCAGTGGGACTTAGGCTCTGCCTGGATGGGCAAAACATTAAGCAACGGTGGGGAAAGCATGAACCAACCGCGGGGAAAACATTAACCAGTGGGACTTAGTCCCTGGAGATGCAGAAGGGAAAACCTTAACCAGTCGGACATAGTCCCTGGAGGAGCTTGGGGAGAACATGAACCAGTCAGACAGAGCCCCTGGAGAAGCTTGGGGAAAACATCAACCAGTTGGACATAGTCCCTGGAGAAGCAGGGGCACAACATTAACCAACCGTGGGGAAAGCATTAACCAACTGGGGAAAACATTAATCAGTTGGGCAAAACATTAACCAGTCGGACCTCGTCCCTGGAGAACCAAGGGGAAAACATTAACCAGTTGCACAAACCCCCTGGAGATGCAGGGACAAAACATTAACCAACGGTGGGCAAAACATTAACCAGTTGCGGAAAACATTAACCAACCGGGGAAAACATTAACCAGTGGGACTTTGGGTCTGGCTGGATGGGCAAGACATGAAACAGCAGTGGGGAAAACATGAACCAACCATGGGGAAATCACTAACCAGTGGGACGTGATCCTTGGAGAACCGAGGGGATAACAGGAACCAGTTGGACATAGTCCCTGGAGAAGCAGGGGCAGAACATTCACCAACCGTAGGGAAAACGTTAACCAACCAGGGAAAACATTAACCAGTCGGGGAAAACATGAACCAGTCGGTGAAATAGTTAACCAACCGGGGAAAACATTAAGCAGTCGGGGAAAACATTAACCATTGGGACTTCGGCTCTGCCTGCGTGGGCAGAACATGAACCAACCGCGGGGAAAATATTAACGAGTTGGCCTGGGTGCCTGGAGCAGAAGGGAAAGCATTAGGCAGTTGGACATGGTGCCTGGAGAAGCAGGGGGAAAACATTACCCAGTTGGACATAGCCCCTGGAGAAGCAGGGGCACAACATTAACCAACCATGTGGAAAACATTAGCCAGTCAGGCAAAACATTAACCAATGTGACTTGGTGCCTGGAGAAGCGAGGGGAAAACATGAACCAGTTGGACATAGTCCCTGGAGAAGCAGGGGCACAACATTAACCAACCGTGGGGAAAACATTAACCAGTAGGGCAAAACATTAACCAGTCGGGGAAAACATTAACCAGTTGGGCAAAACATTAACCAACCGGGGAAAACATTAATCAGTCGGGGAAAACATTAACCAGTGGGACTGAGTCTCTGGCTGGATGGGTAGAACCGTATCCAATCGCGGGGAAAACATTAACCAGTCGGGCATAGTCCCTGGAGAAGCAGGAGCACAACATTAACCAACCGTGAGGAAAACATGAACCAGTCAGGCAAAACATTGACCAGTCGGGGAAAACGTTAACCAGTCAAAGAACAAAGAACAAAATCAGCCTGGGAAACAGGCCCTTCGGCCCAACGAGCCCATGCTGCCATCTCAACTCCACCTCTCTACCCATGACCCCTATCTCATGTTTTATGGCCATCCAGATTGAGGGAAAACTAATTTAGGGACAATTTATTCCTGCCCATCAGCCGAACAGCACATCTTTGGGGTGTGGGAGGAAACCGGAGCACCCGGAGAAAACCCACGCAAGCACGGGGAGAATGCGCAAACTCCCACAGACACCGGCCCAAATCCATGTGTCTGCACAGCAATCAGCGATAGTCACTGAGCTGTCGTCTTGCCCAGTATCTTGTCCAGTTTAGGCACACACTAACGACATGAAGCACTACGCGAATCTTGAACAACCAAGAGCAGCCCCAGTACGACCCATCGCGTGTATGCCCCTCGTTGGACACGAGGTGGACCGACTTCAAACCTGTGAATGAAAACAGAGAAAAACATTATTATCATACTATATCCATTTCCATTTCTAGGGACACCCCAATGCTAATGACCCTTAATTAAAGGTTCTCCTATATCCACCCATCTCCAGCTCAGTCATGTGCCTAAGTTACTCTTAAAGGACTCTAGCGTGTTTGCTTCCACCACCTTACTTGGCAGAGCATTCCATACCCCCACTACCCTCTGCGTGAAAAACCTCCCTCGAATATCTGTGTTGTCCCTCTCCCCCTTCACCTTAAGCCCATGGCCCCTCGTCCTACATGACTCTATTATGGGAAATAGCTTACCTCTGTTTACTCTATCTATACCCTTCATAATCTTATATACCTCTATTAGATCCCCCCCTCAGTCGGCGTCTTTCAAGGGAAAAGAGCCCCAATTTCTTCAATCTTTCCTCACACCCCAGTCCTTCCATACCAGGCAACATCCTGGTAAACCTCCTCTGCACTCTCTCCAGAGTCTCCACGACCTTCTGGTAGTAAGACAACCAGAACTGTACGCAGTACTCCAAATGCGGCCTAACCAACGTTCTATACAACTGCAACATTAGACTCCAGCTCTTATATTCTATACCCCTTCCTATAAAGGCTAACATACCATAGGCTTTCTTCACCACACTCTCCACTTGCACTGCCACCTTCAAAGACTTGTGCACTTGCACCCCCAGGTCTCGCTGCGACTCTATACTCCTTACAGGCTTACCCTTTATCATATAACTTCCCCCTACATTATTCCGGCCAAAATGCATCACCTCACATTTATCTGGATTAAACTCCATTTGCCACGTATCTGCCCAATCAACCAGCCTATCAATATCCTGCTGTATTGCCAGACACTGCTCCTCACTGCCCGCCAATCCAGCCATCTTGGTGTCATCAGCAAATGTGCTGATCACACCACCGACTCCCTCTTCCAAATCATTTATACACACTACAAAGAGAAGAGGTCCCAGTACCGAGCCCTGCGGCACCCCACTAGTGACAGACCTCCAGCTAGAAAAAGACCCCTCCACAACTACTCTCTGACTCCTCTTTGCAAGCTAGTTCTCTACCCATCTAGAAACCTGACCACATATCCCATGAGCTTTAATCTTCTGTACCAACCTACCATGAGGGTCTTTGTCAAACGCCTTACTGAAATCCATATAGACATCAACGGCTCGTCCTTCGTCAACCGTTTTTGTCACCGCCTCAAAGAATTCTACCAGATTCGTAAGGCAAGACTTCCCCTTGACAAAGCCATGCTGCGTATCCTTAATCAGATCGCAACGCTCCAAGTGCACATACATCCTATCCCTAAGAATCCTCTCCATCAACTTACCTACCACTGACATTAAGCTCACCGGCGTATAGTTACCCGGGCTATCCCTCCTACCCTTTTTAAACAACGGTACCACGTTCGCTATCCTCCAGTCCTCTGGGACCTCACCTGTGTCCAAAGAAGAGACAAAGATTCGCGTCAGAGGCCCAGCAATCTCATCCCTTGCATCTCTAAGCAGCCTAGGATAAATGCAATCAGAACCCGGAGATTTATCGGTCTGAATGCCCTCGAAAAGCCCTAACACTTCTTCCCTCGTAATCAACAGATCTTTCAATCGGTCTACCGCTCCCTCAATGACCGTACTAGACATCAAGCCCCTCTCCTTCGTGAATACCGACGCAAAGTATTCATTCAGGATCTCCCCCATTCCCTCTGCCTCTCAGCACAATTCCCCACGTCTGTCCCTGAGAGGACTGATTTTACCCCAACCACCCTTTTGTGAGACGACCTCAAATATTACCGAGAGCCAGAACAGGTCCCCATCCCACACTTAGCAGAAGTACTGAGAGAGTTACGTCTCTAAGTGGGACACTCTGTTCGATTATACCACCAGTTCCAATCACATATCAAAACCCGAGAGCATGACACAGAGTCAGCCTTATAGAGCCAGAAATGGGTTCGGAGGGTGTGGGACTGTGGTCTAAGTGTGGACATTCACCCCTGGATCCGGATAGTCTCGCACATACCGGTTGCCATCCAACTCATACTGGCAATATCCTGGGGGGGTCATAATGTGCTATACATCCCACCAGCACAAGAAAAATAAAACTAGGAGGGAACTAATCTGAACGATTGGCAACATGGGACAATGAACATCTCGGGAAGACTTCTCCCGCATACACCTAATTTGACAAACCCGGGGCTCCCCTGAACTGTACGACTGCAGCGTGCAAATGCAGGGAGCACCGGACATAGCATTGGTGAAGGAAATCGGTCTGAGGGAGGAGGAACAAGCCCGCTCCCGACCCACACGGGGGAACTGTTATGGGACAGCAAATTTTAGGAAATTGGGCACACAAAATGGCAGCAAACTAAAGCTACCCTCAGAGCCCCTCCACCAAGAATCACAAAGTAACAGACACCGATCTGTGGGCAAGAGCAAGAATGCAGGTGAGGGCTGGCACATAAGGGAAGCTGGACAGGATGGCACCGACAGGAACTAAATCTCCACCCCGTCAAAATCAGCACCTTTAAAACAGTCAACCAACCCATGGAGACACCTAAAATTAGCATAGTTAAGGAAACATGCTTGGCCCCTCAAAACCTCTTTTGAGATCAATGACACACCTATGGTTCAAACCCCGGAGATTCGAGACTATTAAATAACCAATCAGACAAAGCAATTAACACACACTGAAAACAATTTCCTCAACACTTGGAAACATCGAGACAGGATGGCTAAGGTTGAATACTGCAAATAAAGTATTAGCATTTGAATCGCACACTGCCCCGAAGTTCAGGTATAACTATAGCCTGCTGCCAGGGACGGGCAGAGCGCTTTCGGGACAGTCCGATTGGATGTCCTGACTGTGCTTCTCCGTCGACGTAAATGAAAATAAAGCTGTGCCATTATTGAACTTCACCCTGAGTCCGTCGTGATCGTTTCGCCCACTCGCGCTAACACCCTCTATTCTTAGCAGTCTCTGGTATGCTTATGTCGCCGTTTCATCTCTTTATTAGAAACATTAAAGATTCAATTTCTATCATTCCATCTTTCTGGCAAGGCATAAGAACATAAGAGCATAAGAAATAGGAGCAGGAGTAGGCCATCGAGCCCTTCGAACCTGCCCCGCCATTCAAAAAGATCATGGCTGATCAGAAGCAGATCAGTTCCACTTTCCCACTTTCTCCCCATAACCCTTAATTCCCTTGTCTGTCAAAAACCTATCAACCTGTGACTTTTTTTTACCCAGTTTGTTCATTTTCAGTCTGTTAACGTTTCTCCCATTATTATGCAATCTTTTTCTTCACAGCCTGTCACTGGATTCAAATTGGGCTGCACAGTAGCACAGTGGTTAGCACTGCTGCTTCACAGCTCCAGGGACCTGGGTTTGAATCGAAGGGCTAGATGGCCTACTCCTGCTCCTATTTCTTATGTTCTTTTGGCCTTACCCGTGAGCATCACGCTCCATCCTCCCCAGGCTACACACTGCGGCCATCCCCTCCGGGTTACACACCGTCTGATCTCACAGGCTCCATGCCCCCGAACTGAAGTCTCCATCCTTCCCGGGTTACGCACTGTCTGAACTCGCTGCCTCCGTTTTCTCCAGTTCACACACTGTCTGATCGCCATGTCTCCATCCTGCCCGGATTGGACACTGTCTGTTCATATTGGTACCATCCTCTTGTGTTTACAGACAGATCTCACTGCCTCCATTCCCACCCTCCCCCGATTACACATTATCTGATCTCACTATTTCTGTCTCCCTGGGATTACACTGTCTGATCTCACTATCTCTATCTCCCTGGGATTACACTGTCTGATCTCACTATCTCTATCTCCCTGGGATTACACTGTCTGATCTCACTATCTCTATCTCACTGGGATTACACTCTCTGATCTCACTATCTCTATCTCCCTGGGATTACACTCTCTGATCTCACTATCTCTATCTCCCTGGGATGACACTCTCTGATCTCACTATCTCTATCTCCCTGGGATTACACCGTCTGATCTCACTATCTCTATCTCCCTGGGATTACTCTCTCTGATCTCACTATCTCTATCTCCCTGGGATTACACTCTCTGATCTCACTATCTCTATCTCCCTGGGATTACTCTCTCTGATCTCACTATCTCTATCTCCCTGGGATTACACTGTCTGATCTCACTATCTCTATCTCCCTGGGATTACACTTTCTGATCTCACTATCTCTATCTCCCTGGGATTACACTGTCTGATCTCACTATCTCTATCTCCCTGGGATTACACTCTCTGATCTCACTATCTCTATCTCCCTGGGATTACCCTCTCTGATCTCACTATCTCTATCTCCCTGGGATTACACTGTCTGATCTCACTATCTCTATCTCCCTGGGATTACACTCTCTGATCTCACTATCTCTATCTCCCTGGGATGACTCTCTCTGATCTCACTATCTCTATCTATCTATGTTCTATCTCTATCTATGTTCTATGTACACTCTCTGATCTCACTATCTCTATCTCCCTGGGATTACACCGTCTGATCTCACGATCTCTATCTCCCTGGGATTACTCTCTCTGATCTCACTATCTCTATCTCCCTGGGATTACTCTCTCTGATCTCACTATCTCTATCTCCCTGGGATTACACTGTCTGATCTCACTATCTCTATCTCCCTGGGATTACTCTCTCTGATCTCACTATCTCTATCTCCCTGGGAATACACTGTCTGATCTCACTATCTCTATCTCCCTGGGATTACACTCTCTGATCTCACTATCTCTATCTCCCTGGGATTACACTCTCTGATCTCACTATCTCTATCTCCCTGGGATTACTCTCTCTGATCTCACTATCTCTATCTCCCTGGGATTACACTGTCTGATCTCACTATCTCTATCTCCCTGGGATTACACTCTCTGATCTCACGACCTCTATCTCCCTGGGATGACTCTCTCTGATCTCACTATCTCTATCTCCCTGGGATTACTCTCTCTGATTTCACTATCTCTATCTCCATGGGATTACACTCTCTGATCTCACTATCTCTATCTCCCTGGGATTACACTCTCTGATCTCACTATCTCTATCTCCCTGGGATTACACTCTCTGATCTCACTATCTCTATCTCCCTGGGATTACACTCTCTGATCTCACTATCTCTATCGCCCTGGGATTACTCTCTCTGATCTCACTATCTCTATCTCCGTGGGATTACACTCTCTGATCTCACTATCTCTATCTCCCTGGGATTACTCTCTCTGATTTCACTATCTCTATCTCCCTGGGATTACTCTCTCTGATCTCACTATCTCTATCTCCCTGGGATTACACTCTCTGATCTCACTATCTCTATCTCCCTGGGATTACTCTCTCTGATTTCACTATCTCTATCTCCCTGGGATTACACTCTCTGATTTCACTATCTCTATCTCCCTGGGATTACTCTCTCTGATCTCACTATCTCTATCTCCCTGGGATTACTCTCTCTGATTTCACTATCTCTATCTCCCTGGGATTACTCTCTCTGATCTCACTATCTCTATCTCCCTGGGATTACACTGTCTGATCTCACTATCTCTATCTCCCTGGGATTACACTCTCTGATCTCACTACCTCTATCTCCCTGGGATGACTCTCTCTGATCTCACTATCTCTATCTCCCTGGGATTACTCTCTCTGATTTCACTACCTCTATCTCCCTGGGATTACTCTCTCTGATCTCACTATCTCTATCTCCCTGGGATTACACTCTCTGATCTCACTATCTCTATCTCCCTGGGATTACACTCTCTGATCTCACTATCTCTATCTCCCTGGGATTACACTCTCTGATCTCACTATCTCTATCTCCCTGGGATTACTCTCTCTGATTTCACTATCTCTATCTCCCTGGGATTACACTCTCTGATCTCACTATCTCTATCTCCCTGGGATTACTCTCTCTGATCTCACTATCTCTATCTCCCTGGGATTACACTCTCTGATCTCACTATCTCTATCTCCCTGGGATTACACTCTCTGATCTCACTATCTCTATCTCCCTGGGATTACACTGTCTGATCTCACTATCTCTATCTCCCTGGGATTACTCTCTCTGATTTCACTATCTCTATCTCCCTGGGATTACTCTCTCTGATCTCACTATCTCTATCTCCCTGGGATTACACTGTCTGATCTCACTATCTCTATCTCCCTGGGATTACTCTCTCTGATTTCACTATCTCTATCTCCCTGGGATTACTCTCTCTGATCTCACTATCTCTATCTCCCTGGGATTACTCTCTCTGATTTCACTATCTCTATCTCCCTGGGATTACACTGTCTGATCTCACTATCTCTATCTCCCTGGGATTACTCTCTCTGATCTCACTATCTCTATCTCCCTGGGATTACTCTCTCTGATTTCACTATCTCTATCTCCCTGGGATTACTCGCTCTGATTTCACTATCTCTATCTCCCTGGGATTACTCTCTCTGATTTCACTATCTCTATCTCCCTGGGATTACTCTCTCTGATCTCACTATCTCTATCTCCCTGGGATTACTCTCTCTGATTTCACTATCTCTATCTCCCTGGGATTACTCGCTCTGATTTCACTATCTCTATCTCCCTGGGATTACTCTCTCTGATTTCACTATCTCTATCTCCCTGGGATTACTCTCTCTGATTTCACTATCTCCATCTTCACTCTCTTTGCTTTCTGGGAAAGTCGGAATTCGCCATTTTCTCCCCAGAATTGGTCCAGGAACCAGGCCGCTTCTTAAACACGATTGAAAAAGCTGAAAATCCTCCCTGCTCAGAACCGAGTATAAATATTTGCATCGCTTTCTCACCCGGACTTTCTACCGCCGAAACTTCTGGAAAGAAGCAACTCTGCGACTGCGCGTCGTTGTTTGTGAAGTCAAACTGCACGCGCGCAAAGAGCCCGGCGCATGCGCATACGGAGAACTGCTTCTTCGTCCGTCCGCCCGCCCCCTCCCCCTCCCCCGCTCACAGACAAAGGGCCTGCGCAGTGCGCGAGTCTTGGAGTTCCTTCCGTGCTGTCCGTCTCGCGCACAGACGGTTACAACCCGAGCGCGCCGCTGCCTGGAGAATGAAGAGGGCGGGGCTGCAATCTATACCCTCTCCTCATTTGTTGTAGCGGCTATCAATCACCTGCTCCCAGCCAATAGGAAGGTCCTTCTCATCAGTGTGCTGTCTTGACCCCAGTGAAAGGTTCTCATCAGTGTGGATGGAGCAGACTTTAAACAAGGAAGAATTAGCAATTGGTGCTCAGCTCCTAATAACACTCACATTGGCTGAAAAATGAACTGGAAGTCGGGGATACAATTCCTTTCCTTTACTGAACGCTGCTGTCCATCCTGGCAGGTTAAATCTGTTTGTCACAGTCAAGAGTTTTTTTCTTTCCTCAACCATTAAATTGCTGTCCAGATGTTTCACGGTACTTCTGGGTGACAAAACCAGATCCTTCACAGAATATTTACCTCGGATTTACCCCACACATCTTCACTTGTACATCACATTACGACTTTCAACTTGGTCCTGGTAGATTTATCAACACAGATGTCATCATCTACATTAGCATGCAGGCTTAGATATTGAAGAGCTGCCTGCCAGTCACGAGACATGTCTTCACCTATAGGAACCCAGGAAAGCAGTCAACAATATATTTCACCTTCACGCTACCAGCGCCAAGATGGAAATGGATATCACCCTGGTGGTCACAACAGTATCAAGGCCCCAAACGTGTTCACCCAGATGTATTTCTTGATAGAACCCTTGGCTAAAAGCATCACCTCCTCAGGGCTGCAGAAGAAACCTCCAAAACACTCCTCTGTAAACTCGTTCCTTCCTCATTGGGATCACATGCCAACATCCTCAGGACCTCTGTTTTCGCGAGCACATGTAATTGTTGGAGGTCAGCCATCTCCGTTCCATGGCACTACAGCTGGAGTTTTTCATGTGCGTTTCTGAGGCCTACCCGCCTTTAGCTATTCTTCCAAGTGGGGACATTCACTAATAACTGAACAATGCACAACACCATTCGCAAACCCTCAGATACTGAAGTCAACCATGTTCAAATGTAGTAAGAAATAGACAATATCCACTTTTGGGTTGACAAATGACAAGTAGTGTTAGCGCCACACAAGCGTCAGGCAATGACTATCTCCAATAAGAGAAAATCTGATCATTCCTCCTTTGATATTCAATTGCATTACCATCGCTGAATTGTCCGTTACCAACACCCTGGGGTTTACTGTTGGCCTGAAACTGAACTGGATTACTCATATGCATACTATTGCTCCAACAGCAAGTCAGATGGGAGGGGAGATCGTCTGCAGTCGTATTGTAATCAGTGCAATAATCCAAAGACATAGGGCCAGGCTGTTGAACTGAAGACCTGTGTTCAAACCCTATGAAACCGTTGTCAATTGTTGTGAAAACCCATCTGGTTCACTGATGTCCTTTACTCAAGTAAATCTATGATCCTTGCCTGGGCTGGCCTTTATGTAACCTCAGACTAAAAACAATATTGTTGTCTCTGAAAATGCCTTCTGAAATAACCTAACAAGCCATTCAGTTCAATGGAAATGGGAGAGGAACAATAAATGCTGGCCCAGCCAACGATGCTCAGATCCCATGATTAGAAATAACCAATGGCAAAATCTCATCTCCTGACTTTCGAAAACCAAGGAATCAGGTGTTTGATGGACTACTCTGTTATTTCTTTTGGGATGAGTACAGCTTCAACAATGCTCAAGACACGTTATGCCGTCCAGGACATAGTAACCCATTTGATTGGCATCTCATCAAAAAATACCCACTCCCTCCATCATCAATGCGCATTGGTAGCAGTATGTGCAATCTAACAGTTGCACTACAGAATCTTATCAAGCCTTCTGAAGTAGCAAATTCCAAACCCACAACCACTGTCATCTGGAAAGGAAAGCGCAGTTGACACATGGGAAAATCACCACCTGGAAATTTTCCTCGAAGTCACTCAACATACTGATCAGGAAAAATACATTGCCATTCCTTCACTGCCATTAGAGAGGAATCCTGGAACTGTTTCCCAAACAACACAGTGTGTTTACATATATTACATGGACTGCAGCAGTTCAAAAAGGAAGATCACCACCGCCAACTCATGGAATTGGACAATAAATACTGGCTAAGGCAGCAAGCACTACATCTTATGAATTAATAATAATAAAAAAAAGTGGATGGTGTCCAGCTGCCCAAATCAAATGGATCAACATGCAACTCAATTGAAGAATGTCGATCTTCACAGGGTTCCTGGCCACTTTCTTTTGCTTCCAGTCCTAATCAATATTGCCAACTCCCTCCATGACATCAGTAAGGTAATTGCATCCAGAAAGTGGATGTCTACTCCAACCCAGCCACCTGGCTTCAAATTCTCATCAGCAGTTTCCTTTAAACTGAATTAACTTGAAATTCATTTTGCAACATGAATCATTATAGAGGACACAAGTAGCATATCAGAAGCAGTCATGTACTAGGAATGGAAGGCAGGGAGGAAATCAGCAAAATTGCATCAGGAAGGTGCTACTTAAGAAAAAAATGTTGCAGCTACGGGCTGGCATATGCTTCCTCCTGAGAAGCATCATTCTTGAGTCTTAAATGAAGTTGCTGGTGAAATGATTGATGCATTGCTTTTAGTTTTCCGAAGTCCATAGTTTTGGGGAAGGTCATTTTAGATTGGAAGATAATTGTCTTAACGGTTATGGGTCTGTGCTTGGGTAGGTGGGCATGACGAGGTTCGAACTGGTTCCTCAAGAGTGATGGTCAAGTTTTGATGACAGTCAAAGAAAAAAAGCACGGGAAACAGGCCCTTCGGCCCAACGAGCCCGCACCGCCATTTTAACATTGAGTCCCCTCTCCACCCATGACCCTTGTCTATGCTTATGGCATTCCAGATTGAGGGAAGACTAATTTAGGAACAATTTGTTACACCAATCAGCCTAACAGCACATCTTTGGGGTGTGAGAGGAAACCGGAGCACCAGGAGAAAACTGACGCAAGCACGGGGAGAATGTGCAAACTCCTGCAGACACTGGCCCAAATCCATGTATCTGCACAGCAGTGATAGTCACTGATCTGTCGCGTTGCCCATCATCTGGTTCAGTTTAAGCGTACACTAACGACATGAAGTACTAGGCTATTCTCGAAACAACCAACAGCAGCCCTCGTACGACCCATCATTGTTCCCTGACCGCTCGACATTATCAATTACCTGTGGGACGATCCCACTAATTAAAGTTTGTTTGTTACTTCAGCTGATTCTTGTCAAGGTAAAATAACTTTCATGCTATCGGCCTTACCAATTTGTCTAGATGGGAAAATATGTTCTCATGTTCCCATGATTAATATCGTGAGCTCCCAAACAGTGAACCTAAACTATTTGCAATATATATAATGTCTTAGATACAGGGATAGAAGGTATTATAGCCAAGTCTGCAGATGACACAAAAGTAGATGGGATAATAATTTGCAGTGAGGGAATATGAAACTTAAAAGATGGATGTAACTAGGCTAGGTGAGTGTGCCAAAATGTGGCAGATAGAGTTTTACGTGGATATGTGTAAGCTTATCTATTTTGACCAGAAAAGTAGAAAGGTAGCATTTCTCTTTCTCAATTGAAATGCAGTGGGATCTGGGTATCGTTGTGCGCAATTTGCGGGCAACTAGTATGCTGGTATAGAAGATAATAAGGACAGCAAATGGAACTTTGGCATTTATAGCTGAAAGAATTGAGTATAAAAATAACAAAGTGTTGCTGCTACTACATGGGGCATTGGTGAGACCAAGTCAGAATACTATGCAAAGTTTTGTTTCTCTTATTTGAAGAAGGATGCAGAGACATTAGAGTCAGTTCAGAGGCAATTCACTGCATTGATTCCAGAGACAAGGAGTTCTTTTACGAAGATAAGTTGAGAAGTTTAGGCTGATACTCTTTAGAATTGAGAATCATGAGTGGAGATGAAGTATACAATATGATAAACAATATTTGGTTTAATTAATTTGGACCTGATTTGTCTGTAAAATTATCGCCACAGAAATGGAAACTGCAATATTCTGATTATAGTACGAATTACAGGATAAGAACATAAGAACATAAGAAATAGGAGCAGGAGTAGGCCATCTGGCCCTTCGAGCCTGCCCCGCCATTCAATAAGATCATGGCTGATCTGTTGTGGCTCAGTTCCACTTTCCGGCCCTCTCCCCATAACCCTTAATCCCCTCTCTTATCAAAAACCCATCAACCCGCTTCTTGAAAATATTTAGCGAGGCAGCCTCCACCACTTCAACGGGCAGAGAATTCCAGAGATTCACCACCCTTTGAGTGAAGAAGTTCCTCCTCAACTCTGTTCTAAAACGCCCCCCTTTATCTTGAGGCTGTGCCCCCTAGTCCTACTGTCTTTTTTGAGCGGGAAGAGTCTCTCCACCTCTATCCTATCCATCCCATTCATCATTTTATACGTCTCAATGAGATCTCCCCTCATTCTTCTAAACTCTAACGAGTACAAGCCTAATTTATTCAGCCTCTCCTCATAGCTCAACCCCCTCAAGTCCGGCATCAGCCTAGTAAACCTCCTCTGCACTCCCTCCAAGGCCAAAATATCTTTGCGCAGGTGCGGCGCCCAAAACTGCACACAGTACTCCAGCTGCGGCCTCACCAATGCCCTATACAGCTGCGGCAAGACCTCCCTACTTCTATATTCAATCCCCCTCGCTCTGAGGGCCAGCATCCCATTCGCCTTCCTGACCACCTGCTGCACCTGCAGGCTGGGTTTTTGCGACTCATGCACAAGGACCCCGAGGTCCCTCTGCACCGTCGCCTGCTGCAGTTTTTCGACACGTAAGTAATAATCCTTCCTACCATTCTTCCTACCAAAGTGGACCACCTCACACTTGCCAACATTAAATTCCATTTGCCATTTCCTGGCCCACTCGCCCAGCCTATCTAGATCCTTCTGCAGACTCTCCACACCCTCCACACAATTTGCCGTTCCCCCAATCTTGGTGTCATCCGCAAATTTCGACACCCTACACTCGGTTCCCTCCTCCAGATCATCTATATAAATGGTAAAAAGCTGAGGCCCCAGCACCGACCCCTGGGGCACTCCACTAGTCACCATCCGCCAGTCCGAATAGCACCCGTTGACCCCCACTCTCTGCCTCCTATTTGACAACCAATCCTCTATCCACGCTAACACCCTACCCCCAACTCCAAGTCCCCTGACCTTCTGCAGTAACCTCTTGTGAGGTACCTTGTCAAACGCCTTCTGAAAATCCAGAAAGACCACATCCACCGGCTCTCCTCTATCCACCGCCCTAGACACATCCTCATAGAACTCCAGTAAATTTGTCAGACACAACTTCCCTTTAATGAAACCGCGCTGCGTCTGCTCTATCAAGCAATTCCCTTCAAGATGCCTCGCAATTTCCTCCTTAATGACGGATTCTAACATTTTACCTACCACAGACGTTAAACTAACCGGCCTATAATTCCCTGCCTTTTGCCTGGCACCCTTCTTAAACAACGGCGTAACATTAGCCGTTTTCCAATCTTCCGGCACTTCCCCGGAATCCAGCAACGTCTGGAAAATAACCACCAAGGCATCCACTATAACCTCTGCCATTTCTTTCAGAACCCTCGGATGCATTCCATCCGGTCCTGGGGACTTGTCCACAATCAGCCCCTCCAGTCTGTCGAGCACCGCCTCTCTAGTAACAGTAATGTCATTAAGACCCTCCAGTCCTACCACCTTTCCATCGCTAACACCCGGCAAATTATTCACGTCCTCCTCCGTGAAGACAGAAACAAAAAAGTTATTCAAGACCTTAGCCATATCCCCATCCCTACCACTAGGTCCCCTTTCTCATCCTCTAAAGGACCAACGTTCACCCTAGCCAGCCTCTTCCTTTTTATATATTTATAAAAACTCTTGCTATCCTTTTTTATATTCAGCGCTAGCCCAGCTTCATAGTTTCCCCTACCCTCCTTTATCAACTTCTTTGTCAATCTTTGTTGACATTTAATCAGATGTCTCACTGAATCAGCCATTCGACTTATCTCAGTTCGCTGGACTGCTGGATAGCGATTTTAAAAAGTGATACCAAAAACGTAGATTTATTTCCCGTACTGACTAAAATTATTCATTAAGTCCCACCTTCTCAAATATGCCTGACGGTTGGTGATCGTTGGGTTAAATCACCATCAGTCACAACTTATATTTAGCTGGGACTATGACGAATTTACCTTTTGCAAGTAAGATAAGAAAAAGTTTTGACAAAATAAGAGAAAAATGGACATTTCCTCTTTTGGGGCAATTTAGAATGAGAGGTCATAACTTTAGGATGGATGGTAGCTGATTTAAAACAGATGAGAAGAAAATACTTCTCTCAAATGTTCCGAATCTGTGGAATTCACTTTAATCATTGAATTATTACAGTGCACAATCATAGAAGGCCATTCAGCCCATTGAATGTTGTTCAGTTATTCTCTCCAATTAAGCATGGTTTTGATGTCTCAGTGAGACTTCTGCAGAATTTCATATTTTAAATATATATTCTGATATTTCAATGAAACATTTCAGAATTTTGTAACTGTGAGTCACTGTGGGTGGAGTTGAGGAATAAAAAGGGAGAGATTACGATGCTAGGGGTATACTATAGGCCACCCAACAGCCCGAGGTCAGTGGAGGAAGGCATTTGCAGTGGCATTTTGGATAGGTGCAGGAAGAATAGGGTGGTTGTAGTGGGTGAATTTAATCTTCCTGGAGTGGATTGGAAGGGGCCTAGAGCTGGGGGTACGGAGGGAGAGGAGTTTGTGAAATGTGATTTGGAAGGGTCTTTAGAGCAGTATGTAACTAGCCCGACTAGGGAAGGGGCTATACTGGATTTAGTGTTGGGTAATGAGCCGGGGCAGGTGGTTGAGGTTGAGGTAGGCGAACATGTGGCTAACAGTGACCACAAATCCGTCTACATTAGGATAAAAATGGAAAGGGATGAGTGCCGGCCGAACGGGAGGGTGCTGAACTGGGGAAAGGCGAGCTATAGCCGGATTAGGAGGGAGCTGCAGGACACTGACTGGGAGGGACTGTTAGCTGGCAAGTCCACGGTTGGCAAGTGGGAGGCTTTTAAGGGCAAAATGAAAATGTTGCAGGAGAGGTATGTTCCGGTTAAGCGGAAGGATGGGAAAGGTAGGATTAGAGAGCCGTGGAGTACAGCGGGTATTGAAGACTTGGTCAGGAAGAAGAGGGAGGCGTATGTTAGGTCGAAACAACTGGGTACGGAGAGTGCGCTGGAGGAGTATAGAGAGAGTAGGAGGGAGCTAAAAAGGGGAATTAGAAGGGCGAAGAGAGGGCATGAAATGGCTTTGGCTGGTAGGATTAAGGAAAATCCAAAGGCATTTTATTCCTATATTAGGAGCAAGAGAGTAGTTAGAGGGAAAATTGGTCCTCTTAGGGACAAAAGTGGGGAGTTATGTATTGAGTCGGAGGGAATGGGGGAGCTCCTGAATGAATACTTTGCGTCGGTATTCACGAAGGAGAGGGGTTCGGTGTCGTGCGGTGTCCTGGAGGGAGCTGTGGATCAGTGGCAGGAAATATCTATTACGAGGGAGGAAGTGCTGGGGCTTTTAGGTAGCGTAAGGATGGATAAAGCTCCGGGGCCTGATGGTATTTATCCCAGGCTGCTTAGGGAGGTGATAGATGAAATTGCTGGGCCTCTGGCACAAATCTTTGTCTCTTCTTTGGACACAGGTGAGGTCCCAGAAGACTGGAGGGTAGCAAATGTGGTACCGCTGTTTAAAAAAGGTAGTAGGGATCACCCTGGAAATTATAGACCGGTGAGTTTGACATCGGTGGTCGGGAAATTAATGGAAAATATACTTCGGGGTAGGATGTATGAGCATTTGGAGCGTTGCGATCTGATTAGGGATACGCAACATGGCTTTGTTAGAGGGAGGCCTTGCCTTACGAATCTGGTAGAATTCTTTGAGGAGGTGACAAAAACGGTTGACGATGGGAGAGCCGTTGATGTCATCTATATGGATTTCAGTAAGGCGTTTGACAAAGTCCCTCATGGTAGGCTGGTTGAAAATGTTAAGGCGCATGGGATACAAGGACAGGTAGCTAGGTGGATTGAGAACTGGCTGGGCAATAGGAGACAGAGGGTAGTTGTGGAGGGGACCTTTTCGGGCTGGAGGCCAGTGACCAGTGGTGTGCCGCAGGGCTCAGTACTGGGACCTCTCCTCTTTGTAGTATACATAAATGACTTGGAAGAGAGCGTAGGTGGTGTGATCAGCAAGTTTGCGGATGACACCAAGATGGCAGGGTTGGCGGGTACTGAAGAGGAATGTCAGGTGATACAACAGGATATAGATAGGTTGGTACATTGGGCAGATAGGTGGCAGATGGAATTTAATCCTGACAAATGCGAGGTGATGCATTTTGGAAGGAATAGTGCAGAGAGGAGCTATGTGATAAAAGGTAGACCGATTAGGTCTCCTGCACCGATTAGTGCAGGTTCATAAGTCCATGAAGGTTGCAACACAAGTGGAGAGGGTTGTTAGGAAGGCTTATGGAATGCTAGCCTTTATAGGAAGGGGTATAGAGTATAGGAGCTGCCGTCTAATGCTTCAGTTCTACAGAACGTTGGTTAGACCGCATTTGGAGTACTGCGTCCAGTTCTGGTCACCTTACTACCGGAAGGACGTGGAGACTCTGGAGAGGGTGCAGAGGAGGTTTACCAGGATGTTGCCTGGCATGGAGGGACTGGGTTACGAGGAAAGGTTGGAGAAACTGGGACTTTTCTCCTTGGAAAGTCGGAGATTGAGGGGAGACATGATAGAGGTATATAAGATACTGAAGGGAATAGATAGAGTCAATAGTGAGAGGCTGCTCCCAAGACTGGGTACAATTACGAGAGGTCATGATCTAAGGGTGAGGGGGGAGAAGTATAATTTGGATGTGAGAGGAAGGTTCTTCATGCAGAGGGTCGTGGGGGTGTGGAACGCACTACCGAGTAGGGTGGTGGAGGCAGGCACGTTGGACTCGTTTAAGGTTTACTTCGATAGACACATGAGCGAAACGAGGATGGAGGGTTATAGTAGGGGGTACTAAATAGGGTCAGAGCCTTGGGAGACACCGGAAATGCAGACTTGGATGTTAACGTTTTTGTCTTTTTATTCCGCAGGTGGAGGTCCACCTTTTTGTCAAACGAGGGGCATGAACACGGTGGGTCGTGCGTGGGCTGCTCTTGGAGGTTCCGGGAGTGGCCTAGTACTTTGTGTCGGTGTGTGTGCTTGATCCTGGACCAGTAGACGGGCGCCGCAACAGCTCAGTGACGAGCACTGCTAGCTGTGCAGATACATGGATTTGGGCCTGTGTCTGTGGGAGTTTGCGCAGTCTCCCTGTGGTTGCGTGGGTTTCCTCCGGGCGCTCCGGTTTCCTCCCACACCCCAAAGATGTGCTCTTAGGCTGATTGGTTTACCAAATTGACACTATTCTCCCCTGAATCTGGCTAAGTTAGGGGTTCCACTTGTAGACACGCAGGGCAGGGTAGGTGTAGGAGGATGCGCGGCGCGGGATTGTTGGGCCGAAGGGCCTGTTTCCCGTGCTGGGTTGTTCTTTGTTCTCGCCTGCCTGATCCTATCTCGTTCCAATGCAATTGTGAAGGAGATAGAATTATGATCACCATTCCCAAGATGCTCTCCGACCGAGAGATCCATCACCTGCGCTGGTTCATTCGCCAGCACCAGGTCAAGTACAGCCTCTCCTCTCGTATGCTTATCCACGTACTGTGTCAGGAAACCTTCCTGAACACACCGAACAAACTCCTCCCCATCCAAACCCCTTCCCCTTGGGATATTCCAATCGATGTTTGGGAAATTGAAGTCTCCCATCACGACAACTCTGTTATTACTACATCTCTCGAGAATCTGTTTCCCTATCTGCACCTCAACTTCCCTGTCACTATTGGGCGGCCTATAGAATACACCCAGCAAAGTTATCGACCCTTTGCTGTTCCTAACTTTCACCCACAGAGACTCTGTAGACAGTCCCTCCACGACATCCTCCTTCTCTGCAGCCATGACACTGTCCCTGATCAACAGAGCCACTCCACCACCTCTTTTGCCTCTCTCCCTGTCCTTCCTGAAGCATCTGAATCCTGGCACCTGGAGCACCCAGTCCTGTCCCTGAGACATCCAAGTGTCCGTAATGGCCATCACATCACATTCCCAAGCAGCAATCCACGCCCTAAGCTCATCTACCTTATTTACTACACTCCTGGCGTTAAAATAGATACACTTCAGCCCCTCAGTCTGGGCATTTCCCTTCTCCACCCCCTGTCTAACCTCCCTCTCATACTGCCTGCAGTCCTTCCCTACCTGGGAGCTAACCTCCTCGGTCCCAGTCTCCCCATCACTATTCCCTCCCCCCATCCTTTCTAGTTTAAAGTCCCCCCAGTAGCCTTAGCCAGTCTTCTCACCAAGATATTAGTCCCCCTGGGATTTAAGTGCCACCCGTCTTTACTGTACAGGTCACACCTGCCCCTAAAGAGGTCCCAATGATCTAGGAACTGAAATCCCTGCCCCCTGCTCCAGTCCCTCAGCCACGCATTCAGCCTCCACCTCATTCCATTCCTGCCCTCATTCTCCCGTGGCACAGGCAGCAATCCTGAGATTACTACCTTCGCTTTTCTCTTCCTCAGCTGCCTACCCAGTTCCCTATAATCCCTTTTCACCACTGCCTCCCTCTTCTTGCCTACGTCAGTATTACCTGTATACACTCCAACCTCCGGTTCCTCACCCTCCCCCTTCAGGATGTCTGGGACACGCCCAGAGACATCCCGGATCCCAGCCCCAGGGAGACGAACCACCATCCGCGACTCACGTCTACGTCCACAAAAACGTCTGTCCGCCCCTCCTCACTGTGGAGACCCCTATTAATACTACCTTTCTGCTCTCTTTTTTAATTTTTTGACGTACTGGCTCAGCTCCAGAGACCTGGCCACTGCTGCCTCCCTCAGATGAGCTGTCCCCCCCAGTAGTACTCAGGCAGGAGGACTTACTTCGAAGGGGGACATCCACCGGCGTGCTCTCCATCACCTGAGGTTTCCCCTTCCTAATAGTTACCCACGTGCCTTCTTCCCGTTGCTCTGGTGTGACTACTTGCTGATAGCTCCTATCAATTATCTCCTCACTCTCTCTAATGAGCCGAAGGTCCTCGAGCTGCATTTGCAGCTCCTTAACCTGGTTCCGTAGGGACTGCAGCTCCACACACCGAGCACAGGTGTGGATGTCTGGTAGACCAGGAGCCTCCAAGACCTCCCACATGTTGCACTGGCAACAACATACTGGCCTCATACCCATACTTGCCCCTTTTTAGTAACCCAGAGGAAAAAGTAAAAAAAAACTTATAGCTTACCTTGCCTCACCCTTATCTCTTTGGCCCTGTGAGCCAAAGCCCTTACAGCACACTCAAAAACAAAAACAGACTTACCTGCTCTCAGTCAGAGCCCCTCTCTCTCTCTCTCTCTCTCTCTCTCTTTTTGAGGTTAGAGGAGTGGGGAGGGCTGGGATACTCTACCTATGTAGAATATCGGGATTCCTCTCTGCTCTAATTTGTAGTAAGGTAAAAAAAAACTCTACCCGAGTGCCCTAGTAACTGCTTCCGGTGCCAAAATTTAAAGGGAAAAAAAACAACAAAGTTAGTTTTAAAAAAAATCGCTGTACTCACCCACAAGCTCCCCTCTCGCAATCAAGTGAAGTAATGTATTTGTACTACGAAACAAACGAGAATTCGTTAATGTGCCACATAAAAGGTTGCAGGTCTTCGTGTTAAGAGATTAGCATGGATATCGGATTAGTTCACAAACAGGAATCATAGAATTGGGATAAACAATTCATTTTAAGGTTAGTATAAAGTAAGTACTGAATTCACAGGGATTAATCCTTGTGGATCACTGACTTGCAATCAATATGAATTTATTCAACACAGTCAACTCTTCTGAAAATTCCAAGACAGGTAGAAAAGTACATCGTTATGAGGAGACACAAAGTTCCCGTGTAGATTAAATGAAGAGGTAAAACTTGGACATGTTACACACAATGTGGGAAAATTGAGGTTGCTACATGGTTCGGAAGAATACAAAAGCAGAGCATATTTCATATTGAAAGCCACTGCAGAATGTTGTGATATAGAGGGGCAAGGATGTCCTGGTACACGAATGACAAAGTCATAGAAACATAGAGGCACGCGGTGCAGATCATGGGAATTCGGCCAATTGAGTCTGCAAAGATTTTCTAACAGAGAATTTTACCTCGGCACACCAACCATGCTTTCCCATGGCTAATCAATCTAACCTGGTCACCTTGAGAAAATAAGGGACAATTTAGCATGGACAATCGACTGAACCTGCACATCGTTGGCTTTTGAGAGGAGACCAAAAGGGGAGTTCCAAGGGGGAAAAGGGGGCATGAAATGGCTTTGGCTGATAGGATTTAGGGAAATCCAAAGGCATTTTACTCTTATATTAGGAACAAGAGGGTGGTTAGAGGGCAAATTGGTCCTCTTAGGGTCAAAGGAGGGGAACTATGCATTGAGTCTGAGGGAATGGGGGAGATCCTGAATGAATGCTTTGCGTCGGAATTCACGAAGGAGAGGAGCTTGGTGTCTTGTAATGTCTTGGAGGGAGCTGTAGACCAGTTGAAGGAAACATTCATTACGAGGGAGGAGGTATTAGGGTTTTTAGGTAGCATAAAAACTGATAAAACTCCAGGGCCCTGATTGTATTTATCCCAGGCTGCTGAGGGAGGTGAGAGATGAAATTGCTGAGCCTCTGACGCAAATCTTTGTGTCTTCTTTAGACACAGGTGAGGTCCCAGAGGACTGGAGGATAGTGAATGTGGTACCGCTGTTTAAAAAGGGCAGTAGGGATAACCCTGGTAATTATAGGCCAGTGAGTTTGACATTGGTGGTCGGAAAATTATTGGAAAAAATTCTTCGGTATAGGATGTATAAGTATTTGGAGCGTTACGATCTGATTAGGGATACGCAGCATGGCTTTGTTCAGGGGAGGTCTCACCTTACGAAGCTGGTAGAATTTTTTGAGGAGGTGACAAAAACGGTTGACGATGGATGAGCCGTTGGTGTCATCTATATGGATTTCAGTAAGACATTTGACAAAGTCCCTCACGGTAGGCTGGTAGAAAAGGTTAAGGCACATGGGATACAGGGACAGGTATCTAGATGGATTGAAAACTGGCTACGCAACAGGAGACAGAGGGTAGTAGTGGAAGGGTCCTTTTCTAGCTGGAGGTCTGTCACCAGTGGTGTGCCGCAGGGCTCAGTACTGGGACCTCCTGTCTCCGTAATATATATAAACGACTTGGAAGAGGGCGTACGTGGTGTGATCAGCAAGTTTGCAGATGACACCAAAATGGCAGGATTGGCGGATAGCGAGGAGGATTGTCAGGTGACACAGCAGGATATAGATAGGCTGGTATATTGGGCAGATAGATGGCAGATGGGATTTCATCCTGACAAATGGGAGGTGGTGCATTTTGGAAGGAATAATGCAGGGAGGAGTCACATGATAAAAGGTAGACCAATTAAGAGTATAGCAATGCAGAGGGACCGGGGAGTGCAAGTGCACAAGTCTCTGAAGGTGGCAACCCAGGTGGAGAAGGTTGCGAAGAAAGCTTAAGGAATGCTATCCTTTATAGGAAGGGGTATAGAGTATAAGAGCTGGCGTCTAATGCTTCAGTTGTACAGAACGTTGGTTAGACCGCATTTGGAGTACTGCATCCAGTTCTGGTCACCTTACTACCGGAAGGACGTGGAGACCCTGGAGAGGGTGCAGAGGAGGTTTACCAGGATGCTGCCTGGTATGGAAGGACTGGGTTATGTGGAAAGGTTGGATAAACTGGGGCTCTTCTCCTTAGAAAGACGGAGATTAAGGGGGGATCTGATAGAGGTGTGTAAAATAATGAAAGGTATCGATAGAGTCAACAGTGGCAGGCTTTTTCCAAGATTGGAGACAAATATCACGAGGGGTCACGAGCTAAGGGTGAGGGGGGAGAGGTATAATTTGGATACTAGAGGGAGGTTTTTCACACAGAGGGTCGTGGGGGTATGGAATGCACTTAGTCAGGTGGTGGAGGCAGGCACGCTGGACTTGTTTAAGGTTTTCTTAGATAGGCACATGAGTGAAACAGAGTTGGAGGGTTATAGGAGACGGTTTTAAAAAGGGTCAGAGCCTCGGGACGATACTGGAAATCTAATGCTGCGTGTTAATGTTTTGTCTCTTTTAATCCGCAGGTGTGTCGGTCCACCTTGTTGTCTAACGAGGGACATGCACACGGTGGGTCGTGCATGGGCTGCTCTTGGATGTTTCGAGAGTGGCCTAGTACTTCACGTTGTTGTGTGTGCTTAAAACTGGACCAGCAGATGGGCACCACAATAGCTCAGTGACTATCACTGCTAGCTGTGCAGATACATGGATTTGAGCCTGTGTCTGTGGGAGTTTGCACATTCTCCCTGTGGTTGCGTGGGTTTCCTCCGGGTGCTCCGGTTTCCTCCCACACCCCAAAGATGTGCTCTTAGGCTGATTGGTGTAACAAATTGTCCCTAAACTATTCTCCCCTGAATCTGGTTCCAATAGGGGTACCATACGCATACACACAGGTCAAGGTCGGTGTAGGAAAATGCTTTGTTACGATGGCGGCAAGGGCTCGTTGGGCCGGAGGGCCTGTTTCCCGTGTTGGGTTGTTCTTTATTCTTTGTTTTGTTTTTGTTCTAAGCACCCAGAGGAAAAACATGCAAACACGGAGAGAATGTCAAGCTCTACACAGTCACCCACAACAGCAACTAAATCCAGGTCCTCACACGGGGAGACTGCTGTGCTATTAACTGTACCACCACACGGCCCTGTCTGTCGCCTCAGCAACTGTGTTATTTCACCGTGAGACATGATACCCAGGCCGAATGGTCCCTTGTTTCTGGGCCCGATGACCTCAAAACCTTAGTTAAAAGGACACGTGTTCTATGTCCTGCATATTCATAGGAAGGAAGGGGAGGAGGGTTGTGTTGGCTGGAGTTCGGTGGACGTCTGCAAATAATCCTATCCTGGGTGTGATTGAAGACTCTCTATTGTTTTGAAATTGAAGAGGAACAGGGAAAGGCCCGAGCTTTTTTTCCGCTCACCGCCAGGTTTGGGAAAATGGTCAACGTACCAAAGACCCGGAGGACATATTGCAAAAAAAAAATCGGAGGCACCAGCCCCACGAGGTTACCCAGTACAAGAAGGGAAAGGATTCCTAATACACACAGGGTAAGAGACGTTATGACAGAAAGCAGAGAGGTTATGATGGGCAGACAAAACCTAAATTTGGGGAAACGGCTAAGACCACAAAGAAGATTGTGCTGAGATTGGAGTGTGTGGAGCCCAACTGTGGGTCAGAGAGAATGCTGGCCATGAAGAGATGCAAGCACTTTGAGCTGGGAGGAGATAAGCAGAGGAAGAGCCAAGTCATCCAGTTCTAAGCTGCATTCTTTGTTTGTTGGAGAACCAATTCACAATAAAACATCTCAAAAGTTTAAAAAAAAACACAGGAAGAGGCCCGGAAAGAAAATGTCGTTTGTCCGGTCAAACCTGTGCCGACAAATGATACTTTTCTAAACTAATGATTTTGTTTTGCATCTACGCAGCCTGTATCTCTGTATTCCCTGCTTATTCATGTATCTATCTGTCAAGATGATTTTTTGTAACCATTGCTATTGTATCTGCTTCTGACATCCCCTCCGTCAGCGAAATACAGGTACTTACCACCCTCTCTGTGAAGAAAAATCTTGCCTCTCTCATCTCTTTTAAAGTTTCCCCGTTATGACTTTAAAATAAGTCCTGCAGCAATTGGCATTTATACCCTGAGATAAAAAGACTCTGGCAAGACATTCTGCCGACTGGTCTCATAATTGTGTAAGCATCTATCAGGTCGATCCTCAGCTTTTACCAAAAATAATCTAGTGGTTGGTGAGTAAAGTTGAACATTTTGAGATTGGAGCATCAGATGTGTTGCATGTGGTGGAGTTGAGGTTTGATGGAACGAATGAGTGAAATGCTAGATTCCTTTCTGGAGGGCAAGGGATGAAGACAGTGTTCTGGGAAATGCAGCATAACGGCATCATCTTTTCAAACTATAGTGCGGGGAGTCAACTTCTGAGGTTGAGAAATCAATGTCAGATGCTCAGACGTTGCATCATCCAAACAAACACACAGGTTAAGGGAACATTATTCAAAGGCTGTATAGAAGCAGACTAAGAGGAAGTTCGGTCAATGTCACTTTGGAATTCTGGTTTATAGTAAATATTTATCAGTGTCTATTCGCTGATATTCGGTGGGTAGAGAACTGGCTTGCAAAGAGGAGACAGAGAGGAGTTGTGGAGGGGTCTTTTTCTAGCTGAAGGTCTGTCACTAGTGGGGTGCCGCAGGGCTCAGTACTGGGACCTCTTCTCTTTGTAGTGTATATAAATGATTTGGAAGAGGGAGTAGGTGGTGTGATCAGCAAATTTGCTGATGACACCAAGATGGCTGGATTGGCGGGCAGTGAGGAGCAGTGTCTGGCAATACAGCAGGATATTGATAGGCTGGCTGATTGGGCAGATACGTGGCAAATGGAGTTTAATCCTGATAAATGTGAGGCGATGCATTTTGGCCGGAATAATGTAGGGGGAAGTTATATGATAAAGGGTAAGCCTGTAAGGAGTATAGAGTCGCAGCGAGACCTGGGGGTGCAAGTGCACAAGTCTTTGAAGGTGGCAGTGCAAGTGGAGAGTGTGGTGAAGAAAGCCTATGGTATGTTAGCCTTTATAGGAAGGGGTATAGAATATAAGAGCTGGAGTCTAATGTTGCAGTTGTATAGAACGTTGGTTAGGCTGCATTTGGAGTACTGCGTACAGTTCTGGTCGCCTTACTACCAGAAGGTCGTGGAGACTCTGGAGAGAGTGCAGAGGAGGTTTACCAGGATGTTGACTGGTATGGAAGGACTGGGGTATGAGGAAAGATTGAAGAAATTGGGACTCTTTTCCCTTGAAAGACGCCGACTGAGGGGGGATCTAATCGAGGTATATAAGATTATGAAGGGTATAGATAGAGTAAACAGAGGTAAGCTATTTCCTATAATAGAGTCACGTAGGACAAGGGGCCATGGACTTAAGGTGAGGGGGGAGAGGTACAACACAGATATTAGACGGAGGTTTTTCACTCAGAGGGTAGTGGGGGTATGGAATGCTCTGCCACGTAAGGTGGTGGAGGCAAACACGCGAGAGTCCTTTAAGAGTAACTTAGACAGGCATATGACTGAGTTGGAGATGGGTGGATATAGGAGAACCTTTAATTAAGGGTCATTAGCATTGGGGTGTCCCTAGAAATGTAAATGGGTATAGTATGATAATAATGTTTTTCTCTGTTTTCATTGACAGGTTTGAAGTCGGTCCACCTCGTGTCCAACGAGGGGCATACACGCGATGGGTCGTACTGGGGCTGCTCTTGGTTGTTCGAGATTGGCCTAGTGCTTCATGTCGTTAGTGTGTGCCTAAACTGGACAAGATTCTGGGCAAGACGACGGCTCAGTGACTATTGCTGATTACTGTGCAGACACATGGATTTGGGCCGGTGTCTGTGGGAGTTTGCGCATTCTCCCTGTGCTTGCGTGGGTTTTCTCCGGGTGCTCCGGTTTCCTCCCACACCCCAAAGATGTGCTGTTAGGCTGATTGGCAGGAATAAATTGTCCCAAAATCAGTTTTCCCTCAATCTGGATGGCCATAAAACATGAGATAGGGGTCATGGGTAGAGAGGTGGAGTTGAGATGGCAGCGTGGGCTCGGTGGGCCGAAGGGCCTGTTTCCCAGGCTGATTTTGTTCTTCGTTCTTTGACTGGTTAATGTTTTTCCCGACTGGTTAATGTTTTCCCCGACTGGTTAATGTTTTCCCCGACTGGTGAATGCTTTGCCCCTGCTTCTCTGGAGACTAAGTGCAACTGGTTAATGTTTTCCCTTCTACTCCAGGCACCACGTCCAACTGGTTCATGTTTTGCCCCTGCTTGTCCAGAGGGTACAATAAAAGGGGGACTGCCATTGCCCACACCGCAGCAGCAGCAGCTGGTTAATGTTTTCCCCTGGCAAGTGGAAGCCTCCCTTCCCCCATCTGGCTGACACACTGACTTTCCCATTCCCTCAGCATCTTTACAAACACTGCCTGCCATTTCTTCAAAGCTTTGTTGACAGCTGCCTGCACCGGCTTCAATACTCACCTCTCCCCCGCTCTCACTCGAACACTCAACCTGTGCCTGAACTGAGAGAGGCAGAGAGTGAGTTTTTAAAGTTTATGAAGTGTCCGAAGTCAGGCTGACATTAACACTGCAGTGAAGTTACTGAGCGAGAGAGACAGTGAGAGAGAGGGAGAGACAGACAGACAGACAGAGAGTGGGGGATCGATATTTAAAGGTGTCACCTTGAATGGTTCGTACTGACAAGCAAGGCCTACATTCACACTGGATCAGCTTACTGGGACACAGAGATACAGGGGGAGAGGTGAAAGTTTTCCCCGACTGGTTAATGTTTCCCCCCTGCTTCTCCAGGCTCCAAGTCCCACTGGTTAATGTTTTCCCCGGTTGGTTCATGTTTTCCCCACGGTTGGTTCATGTTTTGCCCATCCAGCCAGAGCCTATGGACCACTGGTTCATGTTTTCCCCATGGTTGGTTAATGTTTTACAAAAGAACATAAGAAATAGGAGCAGGAGTAGGCCATCTAGCCCTCCGAGCCTGCCCCGCCATTCAATAAGATCATGGCTGATCTGTCGTGGTTCAGTTCCACATTCCCGCCCTCTCCCCATAACCCTTAATCCCCTCGCTTATCAAAAACCCATCAACCCGCGTCTTAAAAATATTTAGCGAGGCAGCCTCCACCACTTCAACGGGCAGAGAATTCCAGAGATTCACCACCCTTTGAGTGAAGAAGCTCCTCCTCAACTCCGTTCTAAACCACCCCCCCTTTATCTTGAGGCTGTGCCGCCTAGTCCTACTGTCCTTTCTGAGCGGGAAGAGTCTCTCCACCTCTATCCTATCCATACCATTCATCATCTTATACGTCTCAATGAGATCTCCCCATGGTTAACATTAACCAGTTGGACTTGGTCCCTGGAGAAGCAGGGGGAAAACATTAACCAGTCAGGGAAAACATTAACCAGTCGGGCAAAACATTAACCAACTGGGGAAAACATTAACCAACCGCAGGGAAAACATTAACCAGTGGGACATGGTGCCTGGAGAAGGGAGGGGAAAACATGAACAAGTTGGTCATACTCCCTGGAGAAGCAGAGGCACAACATTAACCAACCGGGGCGGGGGAAGACATTAACCAGTCGGGGAAAACATTAACCAGTCGGGGAAAACATTAACCAACCAGGGAAAACATTAACCAACCGGGGAAAACATTAACCAGTGGGACTTAGGCTCTGCCTGGATGGGCAAAACATTAACCAACCGTGCGGAAAGCATAAACCAACCACGGGGAAAACATTTACCAGTGGGACTTGGGCACTGGAGATGCAGGGGGAAAACATTAACCAGTTGGGCTGGGTGCCTGGACCAGAAGGGAAAGCATTAACCAGTTGGACATGGTGCCTGGAGAAGCTTGGGGAAAGCATCAACCAGTCGGACTTAGTCTCTGGAGAAGCAGGGGCAAAGCATTAACAAACCATGGAGAAAACATTCACCAACCGGGGAAAACATGAACCAAAAATGGGGAAAACATTAACCAGTGGGACTTGGTCCCTGGAGAAGCAGGGGGAAAACATTAACCAGTCGGACCTGGTCCCTGGAGAACCGAGGGGAAAACATTAACTAGTCGGGCAAAACATTAACCAGTCGGGGAAAATATTAACCAGTTGGGGAAAACATTAACCAACCGGGGAAAACATTAACCAGAGGGACTTAGGCGCTGGCTGGAGTGGGCAAAACATTAACCAACCGTGGGGAAAGCAGTAACCAGTCGGACCTTGTCACGGGAGAAGCCGGGGAAAGCTGAAACATTTGGACTTGGTGCCTGGAGCAGAAGGGAAAACATTAACCAGTCGGACAGAGTCCCTGGAGAAGCGAGGGGAAAACATTAACCAGTTGGACATAGTCCCTGGAGAAGCAGGGGCACAACATTAACCAACCGTGGGGAAAACATTAACCAGTCGGACCTGGTCCCAGGAGAACCGAGGGGAAAACATTAACCAGTCCTACTTGGTGCCTGGAGAAGCCAGGGGAAAACATTAACCAGTCGGACCTGGTCCCTGGAGAACCGAGCGGAAAACATTAACCAGTTGGTCTTGGTCTCTGGAGAAGCAGGGGGAAAACATTAACCAACCGTGAGCAAAACATTAACCTACCGGGGAAAACATTAACCAGTGGGTGAAAACATTAACCAAACGGGGAAAACATTAACCGGTGGGACTTAGTCTGTGGCTGGAAGGGCAAAACATGAACCAACCGAGGGGAAAACATTAACCAACTGGCGAAAACATGAACCAGTTGGGCTTGGTGCCTGGAGAAGCAGGGGGAAAACATTTACCAACCGTGGGCAAAATATTGACCAGTCGAGGAAAACATTAACCAACCGGGGAAAACATTAACCAACTGGGGAAAACTTGAACCAGTGGGACTTGGACCCTGGAGAAGCAGGGGGAAAACATGAACCAGTCGTACTTGGTAGCTGGAGCAGAAGGGAAAACATTAACCAGTTGGGCTTGGTCTCTGGAGAAGCAGGAGCAAAACATTAACCAGTCGGGGAAAACATTAACCAGTCGGGGAAAACATTAACCAACCGGGGAAAACATTAAAAAGTAGGGGAAATAATTAACCTGTCGGGGAAAACATGAACCACTGGGACTTGGTAGCTGGAGCAGAAGAGAAAACATTAACCAGTGGGACTTGGACCCTGGAGAAGCAGGGGGAAAACATGAACCAGTTGGTCTTGGTCTCTGGAGAAGCAGGGGCAAAACATTAACCAACCGTGGGCAAAACATTAACCACTCGGGGAAAACATTAACCAAAAGGGGAAAACATGAACCAGTGGGACTTGGTCCCTGGAGAAGCAGGGGGAAAACATTAACCAGTTGGACTTGGAGCATAGAGAAGCAGGGGAAAACATGAACCAGTTGCACATAATCCCTGGAGAAGCAAGGGCAAAACATTAACCAGTCGGGGAAAATATGAACCAGTCGGGGAAAACATTAACCAACCAGGGAAAACATTAACCAGTTGGACATAGTCCCTGGAGAAGCGAGGGGAAAACATGAACCAGTTGGAGATGGCCCCTGGAGAAGTGAGGGGAAAATATTAACCAGTCAGACCTGGTCCCAGGAGAACCGAGGGGAAAACATTAACCAGTTGGGCTTGGTGCCTGGAGAAGTGAGGGGAAAACATTAACCAACTGTGGGGAAAACATGAATCAACCAGGGAAAACATTAACCAATGGGCCTTGGGCTCTTGCTGGATGGGCAACACATTAACCAACTGTGGGGAAAACATTAACCAACTGGGGAAAACATTAACCAGTGGTCCTTAGGCTCTGGCTGGATGGGCAAAACATGAACCAACTGTGGGGAAAACAGTAACCAACCGAGGAAAACTTTCACCTCTCCCTCTGTATCTCTGTGTCCCAGTAAGCTGATTCAGTGTGAATGGAGGCCTTGCTTGTGAGGCGAATCATTCATGTTGACACCTTTAAATATCGACCCCCCACTCTCTGCCTGTCTGTCTGTCTGTCTCTCCCTCTCTCTCACTGTCTCTCTCTGTCTCAGTAACTTCACTGCAGTGTAAATGTCAGCCTGACTTCGGACACTTAATAAACTTTAAAAACTCCCTCTCTGCCTCTCTCAGTTCAGGCACAGGTTGAGTGTTCGAGTGAGAGCGGGGGAGAGGTGAGTATTGAAGCTGGTGCAGGCAGCTGTCAACAAAGCTTTGAAGAAATGACATGCGTCAGAGGCCCAGCAATCTCATCCCTCACCTCTCTAAGCAGCCTAGGATAAATGCAATCAGGCCCCAGAGATTAATTGGTCTTAATGCCCTCTAAAAGCCCTAACACTTCTTCCCTCGTAATCAACAGACCTTTCAATCGGTCTACTGCTCCCTCAATGACCGTACTAGACATCAACCCCCTCTCCTTCGTGAATACCGACGCAAAGTATTCATTCAGGATCTCCCCCATTCCCTCTGCCTCTAAGCACAATTCCCCACGTCTGTCCCTGAGAGGACTGATTTTACCCCAACCACCCTTTTGTGAGACGACCTCAAATATTACCGAGAGCCAGAACAGGTCCCCATCCCACACTTAGCAGAAGTACTGAGAGAGTTACGTCTCTAAGTGGGACACTCTGTTCGATTATACCACCAGTTCCAATCACATATCAAAACCCTAGAGCATGACACAGAGTCAGCCTTACAGAGCCAGACATGGGTTCGGAGGGTGTGGGACTGGGGTCTAAGTGTGGACATTCATCCCTGGATCCGGATAGTCTCGCACATACCAGTTGCCATCCAACTCATACTGGCAATATCCTGGGGGGGGGTCATAATGTGCTATACATCCCACCAGCACAAGAAAAATAAAACTAGGAGGGAACTAATCGGAATGATTGGCAACATGGGACAATGAACATCTCGGGAAGACTTCTCCCGCATACACCTAATTTGACAAACCCGGGCCTCCCCTAAACTGTGCGACTGCAGCGTGCAAATGCAGGGAGCACCGGACATAGCATTTGTGAAGGAAATCGGTCTGAGGGAGGAGGAACAAGCCCGCTCCCGACCCACACGGGGGGAACTGTTATGGGACAACAAATTTTATGAAATTGGGCACACAAAATGGCAGCAAACTAAAGCTACCCTCAGAGCCCCTCCACCAAGAATCACAAAGTAACAGACACCGATCTGTGGGCAAGAGCATGCTTTTAGAATGCAGGTGAGGGCTGGCACATAAGGGAAGCTGGACAGGATGGCACCGACAGGAACTAAATCTCCACCCCGTCAAAATCAGCACCTTTAAAACAGTCAACCAACCCATGGAGACACCTAAAATTAGCATCGTTAAGGAAACATTCCTGGCCCCTCAAAACCTCTTTTGAGATCAATGACACACCTATGGTTCAAAATAACCAATCAGACAAAACAATTAACACACACCGAAAACAATTTCCTCAACACTTGGAAACATCGAGACAGGATGGCTAAGGTCGAATACTGTAAATAAAGTATTAGCATTTGAATCGCACACTGCCCCGAAGTTCAGGTATAACTATAGCCTGCTGCCAGGGATGGGCAGAGCGCTTTCGGGACAGTCCGATTGGATGTCCTGACTGTGCTTCTCCGTCGACGGAAATGAAAATAAAGCTGTGCCGTTATTGAACTTCACCCTGAGTCCGTCGTGGTCGTTTCGCCCACTCGCGCTAACACCCTCTATTCTTAGCAGTCTCTGGTATGCTTATGTTGCCGATTCATCTCTTTATTAGAAACATTAAAGATTCAGTTTCTATCATTCCATCTTTCTGGCAAGGCTGTACACTACAGTCATTTCTTTTTCCATCAATTTGATGTTCCCCACTCACATTTCCACTTTTCATGTGTGACACTTCCCTTCCCTTTCCCGAATTCTCCATCTCAATATCAGCGAATAGACACGGATGAATACTTACTATAAACCAGAATTCCAAATGGACATTGACCGAACTTCCTCTTAGTCTGCTTCTATACAGCCTTTGAATAATGTTCCCTTAAACTGTGTGTTTGTTTGGATGATGCAACGTCTGAGCTTCTGACATTGATTTCTCAACCTCAGAAGTTGACTCCCCGCACTATAGTTTGAAAAGATGATGCCGTTATGCTGCATTTCCCAGAATACTGTCTTCATCCCTTGCCCTCCAGAAAGGAATCTAGCATTTCACTCATTCCTTCCTTCAAACCTCAACTCCACCACATGCAACACATCTGATGCTCCAATCTCAAAATGTTCAACTTTACTCACCAACCACTAGATTATTTTTGGTAAAAGCTGAGGATCGACCTGATAGATGTTTACACAATTATGAGACCAGTCGGCAGAATGTCTTGTCAGAGAGTATTTTTATCTCAGGGTATAAATGCCAATTGCTACAGGACATATTTTTATGGCATAACGGGGAAAGTTTAAAAGAGATGAGAGAGGCAAGATTTTTCTTAACAGAGAGGGTGGTAAGTACCTGTATTTCACTGACGGAGGGGATGACAGAAGCAGATACAATAGCAATGGTTAAAAAAAATCTCGACAGGTCGATACATGAATAAACGGAATAGGGAGATACAGGCTGCGTAGATGCAAAACAAAATCATTACTTTAGAAAAGCATCATATCTCGGAACAGACTTGACCGGCCAATGACATTTTTTTTCGGGTCTCTCCCTGTTCCTCTTCAATTTCAAAACAATAGAGAGTCTTCAATCACACCCAGTATAGGATTATTTGCAGATGTCCACCGAACTCCAGCCAACACAACCCTCCTCCCCTTCCTTCCCATGAACATGCAGGACATAGAACACGTGTCCTTTTAAATAAGGTTATGAGGTCATCGGGCCCAGAAACAAGGGACCATTCGGCCTGGGTATCATATTTTACGATGAGATAATATAGTTGCTGATACGACAGAGAGGGCCGTGTGGTGGCACAGGGATTAGCACAGCAGTCTCCCCGCGTGAGGACCTGGATTTAGTTGCTGTCGTGGGTGACTGACTGTGTGGAGCGAGACATTCTCTCCGTGTTTGCATGTTTTTCCTCTGGGTGTGTTAGGTCTCCTCTCAAAAGCCAACGATGTGCAGGTTCAGTCGATTGTCCATGCTAAATTGTCCCTTATTTTCTCAAGGAGACCAGGTTAGATTGATTAGCCATGGGAAAGCATGGTTGGTGTGCCGAGGTAAAATTCTCTGTTAGAAAATCTTTGCAGACTCAATGGGCCGAATTCCCATGATCTGCACCGTGTGCCTCTATGTTTCTATGACTTTGTCATTCGTGTACCAGGACATCCTTGCCCCTCTATATCACAACATTCTGCAGTGGCTTTCAATATGAAATATGCTCTGCTTTTGTATTCTTCTGAACCATGTGGCAACCTCAATTTTCCCACATTGTATGTAACATGTCCAAGTTTTACCTCTTCATTTAATCTACACGGGAACTTTGTGTCTCCTCATAACGATGTACTTTTCTACCCGTCTTGGAATTTTCAGAAGAGTTGACTGTATTGAATAAATTCATATTGATTGCAAGTCAGTGATCCACAAGGATTAATCTCTGTGAATTCAATACTTACTTTATACTAACCTTAAAATGAACTGTTTATCCCAATTCTATGATTCCTGTTTGTGAACTAATCCGATATCCATGCTCATCTATTAACACGAAGAGCTGCAAACTTTTATGTGGCACGTTAATGAATTCTCATTTGTTTCGTAGTACTAATACATTACTTCACTTGATGTCCATGACCGAATCTTTCTGCTAAATCCTCAGAACATTCTAGTAAATCCTTAAAACATAATTTTCTTTTGTGAAACCATATTTCCTAATCTGGATGGTGTTCTGATTTTCTAAATTTCCTGCTGCTCTTTCCTTTAATGAATTCAGGTCTTTGCCCAATGACAGATATGAGGCCAATTGTAGCGGAATTTTCTGTTTTTTGTCTCCCTCATTTCATGGACAGACATGTGACGGTGCCATTTTCCAAAACATTGAATTTTTCAGAATCGCGATTCTGAAATAAATAATATGGACTGTATCTCTGCACCCTCTCGACTGCAGGCCTCAGATGCATGAAACTTGGATTATTTGGCCCGAGTATATTTCAGGCCCTTTTTTCTCCTTTTCAATTTCCACCGTCCATTTCCCCCAGTGCGCTGTCCATGTCACCCGATGGTAGGAAATACAAAGATGAACACATTTATGAGGAATTTTACGTCAGTAAGAGGCTTGACTGATAGTTATATTTTGAGATTTCATTTATTTGATTACACGTGAGTGTTAATATTATTGGAAAGGGCAGCAGTGGGCAAGAGTTTCCAGAGTTCGTTCAGGATAAGTTTACGGCAAGAACCGTATCATCTAAAGAGAAAGGAAACATTCCTGGATGAGGTGAGCCGAGCTGAGTATACGGAAAATGTGAAAGATAGCAATGTTGTATCATTAGGTTGATGTTGATAATTCGGGAGGACAAGGGATGATTTCAATCATGATTAGTGAACTCTAATGATAGACTGAGAAGACATTTGGTGCAGAACACCTGCAATGCAAGTTCAGTGGGAGATATTGTCTGAATAACTGCTGGCGTTAAGAGGGAGATTTTCTTTGCGAGTTTCACTAATCCTGTCAAGATGCATATTTAAATCACCCGTGATTACTGCTGCACTTTTCTCAGGAGCATTCTTTTTTTTTTATTGTTATATACTGTACCCTACTTTGGAATTAAAGCTCAGGGCCCTCAACTTACTCTGACCAGAATGTTCTTTCTTTGTTTATTTCCACCCTGATACAACCAATACTTTTGTCTTTAATACCAATATAATTTCTTCATGGAGCTTTGACATTATATTTAACCAGTAAAGCAACCCCAGCTCGTGTTCTACCATGTATATTCTTTTGGAATACTGAGTAGCTTTGGACATTCAACTCCCAGTCCTTGCACTCCTGACATGAGGTCAAGGCATGGGAGTCATGGTGGTTGGAGGGTAATGATATCACTTTCGTTTGCTTTTAAATATAGTCTCCAATTATGAATAAGCATTGCCTATAATGACGGTTGCTTAGTAAATGAAAAAAAAACATTGATTCAATTTAGTCTCAGCATCTCGTGTATTCAATCCACAGGGAATTTATCCCGTTGCCCTAATGTGTTTGTTCTAATATAAAGGTAACAATTTTTAGAACACTTTTGCAACAGCTGTATCTCCATGGAGATCGAGGGAACGCATAAAGGTGAATGCACTGGGACGTGTCACTACAGATTTTAATTCAGAGGAATAACTTGCTCAGCAAAGGAAGAGGGCCATTCCACGCAGAAAATGCATCGACCTATTGAATTGGTCAGGAAAATTTTCTATCTGTTGCTTGCCTTAGTTGGTGTTCCTGGTACGTAGCTAAAACACATTATATAGTGTAACTATGCATAAGCTTGTTTCTGCTATAAATCTGTTTATTGTCATGTTGCATTGCATGGAAGTGACAAAATTAGTTGGATTCTAATGAAATAAATAATCTGGAATAAATAATAAATTATGTATTATATAAATCAATAAATTTATTTATTATAAATAATAAATTATTTATCAATAAATTTAATAAATAATAAATAATAATAAATACATAATAATAAATAAGAAATAATAACTTTCCTGAATTATTCTTGTAGTCATGTTGTGTTGGAAGAACTATTTCCATCTCACCCATGACTTTCAGTTGTTGGATTCAGTCGAATATTGTTTCTGTTGATCCAAACATCGAAGTAGGGGGAAAAAATCATCAGGAACATGAATTTCCAAGGTGACGAGTTGGCAAAAGTTATACTGAATACGATGACCAATTAGAATGTGGCATCTGACTTCAGTAATGAGAAAAAAATAATGTTTATCAAGTTAAAATAATCTTGTGTTTGGGAGCAGAGAGAGCTAAGATTTTACCTGTTAAAAACCTGTTTAAAATAAGTTTAAAGCACTTTGTTCTTTGTAGAACTGTTTAAAGCATTTATTTATTGTATTTACTGCTTTAAGACTTCTGAGGGAGTGGTTAGCAGGCAGTTGTGGGACATCAGCTTTAAATCAGCGCCAGGTTTAAAAGGTGTAGACAGCGGGCAGCGTCTGAGCGGGCAGCGGAGTGAGTGGGAAGCAGAGTGAGCTACTAGGGCTTAATATCAAAAAGGGCTGGAAGGAAAAAAGGCCAGGTGAGTTCGTTTGAAAAACAAGGAAAAAAAAACAAAAAAAAATGTTTTTCAAAACTACTACAGTGAATAATGGAGGGGCATGTGATGTGTGGTTTCTGTATGATGTGGGAACTGGTGGATCCCAGGGTCCTCCCCAGTGACCATGTCTGCAGTAAGTGCAGGTTGCTGGAGGAGCTCCAGCTCAGGGTAAATGAGCTGGCCTCTGAGCTACAGACACTGAGGCTCATCAGGGGGAGAGAGGGTGCCATTGTCAATGGGGTGCAAGTGACATCCACCCCCCCTAGACTGGCTAAATCTAAGGGTCAGGGACAAGAGGGGGCTGCTGGGAGGAGGAAGGGGGGTGAGGAGCGGAGGCCTCAGCCTCTTAATCTACAAAACAGGTTTGAGGTTCTTGCTTCCACTCTGGAAGAGGACGAGGCAGGTGAGGTTGGTGAGGTTAGTGAGCAAACTGCACATGGTACAGTGATGCAGCAGGACATAGGCAAAGAGAAGGGAAAAAGGAACGTAGTAGTGATTGGGGATAGTGGGGTGAAGGGTATTGACACTGTCCTTTGTCACAATGACAAAGTGCACAGAAGGGTGTGTTGTCTGCCTGGTGCTCGGGTACGGGATGTCGCAGCTGGGCTGCAGAGGAATCTGGAGTGGGAGGGTGAGAATCCGGTCGTTGTGGTACATGTGGGTGCCGGCGACGTAGGCAAAGTGCGGACTGAGGATCTGGGGAGGGAGTATGAGAAGCTGGGAATGGAATTAAAAAGTAGAACCGACAAGGTGGTCGTCTCTGGGCTACTGCCTGAACCGAGTGCAGACGGGCGTAGGATTGATAGGATTAAGGAAGTGAATGGGTGGCTCAGGGATTGGTGTGGGAGGAATGGGTTTGAATTTATGGGGCATTGGCACCAGTATTGGGGTAGGTGGGACTTGTTCGGGCGGGATGGGGTTGGTCTGAACCGCGCTGGGACCAGAGTGCTGGCGAATCGAGTAAAGAGGACTGTAGACAGGGCTTTAAACTAATTAGCGGGGGGGAGGGTGTGAGGGTAGGTGACGCTACGAGGTCTAAAGTTAAGGATAGGGTACAGGTAAGGGAAGAGGCCGAGGATGTCCCAATAATAGAGGGAGTAGGGGGCGTGAGTATAGTTGGTGGCGTTGCGGCAAATAAGGTCCAGGTGAAGGCTGGGATGAAAGCACTTTATCTGAATGCACGAAGCGTTCGGAATAAAGTGGATGAGCTGATGGCGCAGATCGACACAAATGGATACGATCTGGTGGCCATTACAGAGACGTGGCTGCAAGGTGACAGGGACTGGGAGCTGAATGTCCAGGGGTATCAAGTGTTTAGGAAGGATAGGCGGGAGGGAAAAGGGGAGGGCGTAGCTCTGCTGATTAAGGATAGCATCACGGTGGTAGCAAGGGATGATATTGGAGCGAAGGAGCAGAGGGTGGAATCGTTGTGGGTGGAGATTAGGAACAGCAAAGGGAGGAAGACGCTGGTGGGTGTCGTCTATAGGCCCCCGAATAATGATCTGGAGGTGGGGCGGGCTGTTAACGCGCAAATAAGTGCGGCGTGCAGGAATGGGACGGCCGTAGTTATGGGGGATTTCAATCTGCATATTGATTGGTCGACCCATGTTGGACGAGGTGGGCTCGAGGAGGAGTTCTTGGAATGCTGCCGGGATAATTTCCTTGAACAGTGTGTGTTGGAGCCGACGAGGGAGCGAGCTATCTTGGATCTGGTGCTATGTAATGAAGCGGGTAGAATTAGGGACCTTGCGGTGAAGGATCCTCTTGGAGAGAGTGATCATTGTATGGTAGAGTTTCTGTTGCAGATGGAGGAGGAGAAAGTGGGTTCCCGGACACGCGTCCTTTGTTTGAATAGAGGGGAGTACGGTAGGATGAGAGAAGAATTGGCGAATGTGGACTGGGGGAGCGCGTTGGAGGGAGGGTCTGTTGAGGAGCAGTGGAGGATCTTTCAGGAGATCTTTCTTGGTGCTCAGCAGAAATTTATTCCGATGGTCAAAAAGGACCGTAGGAGAAGAGGTAATAAGCCGTGGATAACGAAGGAGGTGAAGGAAAGTATTAAATTAAAAGCGGAGGAAGTTAGAGTAGCTAAGAGTAGTGGGTGAGAAGAGGATTGGGAAAGGTTTAACTGTCAACAAAGATTGACAAAGAAGTTGATAAAGGAGGGTAGGAGAAACTATGAAGCTGGGCTAGCGCTTAATATAAAAAAGGATAGCAAGAGTTTTTATAAATATATAAAAAGGAAGAGGCTGGCTAGGGTGAACGTTGGTCCTTTAGAGGATGAGAAAGGGGACCTAGTGGTAGGGGATGGGGATATGGCTAAGGTATTGAATAACTTTTTTGTTTCTGTCTTCACGGAGGAGGACGTGAATAATTTGCCGGCTGTTAGCGATGGAAAGGTGGTAGGACTGGAGGGTCTTAATGACATTACTGTTACTAGAGAGGCGGTGCTCGACAGACTGGAGGGGGCTGATTGTGGACAAGTCCCCAGGACCGGATGGAATGCATCCGAGGGTTGTGAAAGAAATGGCGGAGGTTATAGTGGATGTCTTGGTGGTTATTTTCCAAACGTCGCTGGATTCCGGGGAAGTGCCGGATGATTGGAAAACGGCTAATGTTACACCGTTGTTTAAGAAGGGTGCCAGGCAAAAGGCGGGGAATTATAGACCGGTTAGTTTAACGTCTGTGGTAGGTAAAATGTTAGAATCCGTCATTAAGGAGGAAATAGCGAGGCATCTTGAAGGGAATTGCTTGATAGAGCAGACACAACACGGTTTCATTAAAGGGAAGTCGTGTCTGACAAATTTACTGGAGTTCTATGAGGATGTGTCTAGGGCGGTGGATAGAGGAGAGCCGGTGGATGTGGTCTTTCTGGATTTTCAGAAGGCGTTTGACAAAGTACCTCATAAGAGGTTATTGCAGAAGGTCAGGGGACATGGAGTTGGGGGTAGGGTGTTAGCGTGGATACAGGATATGTTGTCAAATAGGAGGCAGAGAGTGGGGGTCAATGGGTGCTATTCGGATTGGCGGTTGGTGACTAGTGGGGTGCCCCAGGGGTCGGTGCTGGGGCCTCAGCTATTTACCATTTATATAGATGATCTGGAGGAGGGAACCGAGTGTATGGTGTCGAAATTTGCGGATGACACCAAAATTGGGGGAACGGCAAATTGTGCGGAGGGTGTGGAGAGTCTGCAGAAGGATCTAGATAGGCTGGGCGAATGGGCCAGGAACTGGCAAATGGAATTTAATGTTGGCAAATGTGAGGTGGTCCACTTTGGTAGGAAGAATGGTAGGAAGGACTATTACTTAGGTGGCGAAAAACTGCAGCAGGCGACGGTGCAGAGGGACCTCGGGGTCCTTGTGCATGAGTCGCAAAAACCCAGCTTGCAGGTGCAGCAGGTGGTCAGGAAGGCAAATGGGATGCTGGCCTTCATAGCGAGGGGGATTGAATATAAAAGTAGGGAGGTCTTGCTGCAGCTGTATAGGGCATTGCTGAGGCCGCAGCTGGAGTACTGTGTGCAGTTTTGGGCGCCGTACTTACGCAAGGATATTTTCGCCTTGGAGGGAGTGCAGAGGAGGTTTACTAGGCTGATACCGGAGTTGAGGGGGTTGAGCTATGAGGAGAGGCTGAATAAACTAGGCTTGTACTCGTTAGAGTTTAGAAGAATGAGGGGAGATCTCATTGAGACGTATAAGATGTTGAATGGGATGGATAGGATAGAGGTGGAGAGACCCTTCCCGCTCAAAAAAGACAGTAGGACTATAGGGCACAGCCTCAAGATAAAGGGGGGGCATTTTAGAATGGAGTTGAGGAGGTACTTCTTCACTCAAAGGGCGGTGAATCTCTGGAATTCTCTACCCGTTGAAGTGGTGGAGGCTGCCTCGCTAAATATTTTTAAGACGCGGGTTGATGGGTTTTTGATAAGCGAGGGGATTAAGGGTTATGGAGAGAGGGCGGGAATGTGGAACTGAGCCACGACAGATCAGACATGATCTTATTGAATGGCGGGGCAGGCTCGAAGGGCTAGATGGCCTACTCCTGCTCCTATTTCTTATGTTCTTATGTCCTTATGTTATGAGCCCTGACCCCGAGTGCAGCCCCCGAATCCTGAGCCCTGACCCCGAGTTCAGCTCCCGAACCCTGACCCCGAGTTCAGCTCCCGAACCCTGACCCCGAGTTCAGCTCCCGAACCCTGACCCCGAGTTCAGCTCCCGAACCCTGACCCCGAGTTCAGCTCCCGAACCCTGACCCCGAGTTCAGCTCCCGAACACTGAGCCCTGAGCCCGAGTTCAGCTCCCGAACCCTGAGCCCGAGTTCAGCTCCCGAACCCTGAGCCCGAGTTCACCTCCCGAACCCTGAGCCCTGAGCCCGAGTTCAGCTCCCAAACCCTGAGCCCTGACCCCGACTTCAGCTCCCGAACCCTGAGCCCTGACCCCGAGTTCAGCTCCCGAACCCTGAGCCCGAGTTCAGCTCCCGAACCCTGAGCCCTGACCCCGAGTTCAGCTCCCGAACCCTGAGCCCTGACCCCGAGTTCAGCTCCAGAATCCTGAGCCGTGACCCCGAGTTCATCTCCCGAACCCTGACCACGAGTTCATCTCCCGAACCCTGACCCCGAGTTCATCTCCCGAACCCTGACCCCGAATTCAGCTCCCGAGCCCTGACCCCGAGTTCAGCTCCCGAACCCTGAGCCCTGATCCCGAGATCATCTCCCGTACCCTGAGCCCTGACCCGGAGTTCAGCTTCCGAACCCTGAGCCCTGACCCCGAGTTCAGCTCCCGAACCCTGAGCCCTGACCCCGAGTTCATCTCCCGTACCCTGAGCCCTGACCCCGAGTTCAGCTCCCAAACCCTGAGCCCTGACCCCGAGTTCATCTCCCGTACCCTGAGCCCTGACCCCGAGTTCAGCTCCCGAATCCCGAACCCTGACCCCGAGTTCATCTCCCGAACGCTAACCCCGAGTTCATCTCCCGAACCCTGACCCCGAGTTCATCTCCCGAACCCTGACCCCGAGTTCATCTCCCGAACCCTGACCCCGAGTTGAGCTCCCAAGCCCTGACCCCGATTTGAGCTCCCGAGCCCTGAGCCCGAGATCAGCTCCCGATCCCTGAGCCCTGACCCCGAGTTCAGCTCCCGAACCCTGAGCCCTGACCCCGAATTCAGCTCCCGAACCCTGAGCCCTGACCCCGAGTTCATCCCCCGAACGCTGAGACCTGACACTGAGTTCAGCTCCTGAACCCTGAGCCCTGACCCCGAGTTCAGCTGCAGAACCCTGAGCCGTGACCCCGAGTTCATCTCCCGAACCCTGACCACGAGTTCATCTCCCGAACCCTGACCCCGAGTTCATCACCCGAACCCTGACCCCAAGTTCAGCTCCCGAACCCTGAGCCCTGACCCCGAGTTCATCCCCCGAACGCTGAGACCTGACACTGAGTTCAGCTCCCGAACCCTGAGCCCTGACCCCGAGTTCAGCTCCCGAACCCTGTGCCCTGACCCCGAGTTCAGCTCCCGAACCCTGAGCCCTGACCCCGAGTTCAGCTCCCGAACCCTGAGCCCTGACCCCGAGTTCAGCTCCCGAACCTTGACCCCGAGTTCAGCTCCCGAACCCTGAGCCCTGACCCCGAGTTCAGCTCCCGAACCCTGAGCCCTGACCCCGAGTTCAGATCCCGAACCCTGAGCACTGACCCCGAGTTCAGATCCCGAACCCTGAGCCCTGACCCCGAGTTCAGCACCCGAACCCTGAGCCCTGACCCCGAGTTCAGCTACCGAACCCTGAGCCCTGACCCCGAGTTCATCTCCCGTACCCTGAGCCCTGACCCCGAGTTCAGCTCCCGAACCCTGAGCCCTGACCCCGGGTTCAGCTTCCGAACCCTGAGCCCTGACCCCGAGTTCAGCTCCCGAACCCTGAGCCCTGACCCCGAGTTCAGCTCCCGAACCCTGAGCCCTGACCCCGAGTTCAGCTCCCGAACCCTGAGCCCTGACCCCGAGTTCAGCTCCCGAACCCTGAGCCCTGACCCCGAGTTCAGCTCCCGAACCCTGAGCCCTGACCCCGAGTTCAGCTTCAAAACTCTGAGCCCTGACCCCGGGTTCAGCTACCAAACCCTGATTCCTGACCCCGGGTTCAGCTCCCGAACCCTGAGCCCTGACCCCGAGTTCAGCTCCCGAACCCTGAGCCCTGACCCCGAGTTCAGCTCCCGAACCCTGAGCCCTGACCCCGAGTTCAGCTCCCGAACCCTGAGCCCTGACCCCGAGTTCAGCTCCCGAACCTTGACCCCGAGTTCAGCACCCGTATTTGAGCCCTGATCCCGAGATCATCTCCCGTACCCTGAGCCCTGACCCGGAGTTCAGCTTCCGAACCCTGAGCCCTGACCCCGAGTTCATCTCCCGAACCCTGACCCCGAGTTCATCTCCCGAACCCTGACCCCGAAGTTCAGCACCCTGAGCCCTGACCCCGAGTTCCGCTCCCGAACCCTGAGCCCTGACCCCGAGTTCAGATCCCGAACCCTGAGCCCTGACCCCGAGTTCATCTCCCGTACCCTGAGCCCTGACCCCGAGTTCAGCTCCCGAACCCTGAGCCCTGACCCCGGGTTCAGCTTCCGAACCCTGAGCCCTGACCCCGAGTTCAGCTCCCGAACCCTGAGCCCTGACCCCGAGTTCAGCTCCCGAACCCTGAGCCCTGACCCCGAGTTCAGCTCCCGAACCCTGAGCCCTGACCCCGAGTTCAGCTCCCGAACACTGAGCCCTGACCCCGAATTCAGCTCCCGAACCCTGAGCCCTGACCCCGAGTTCAGATCCCGAACCCTGAGCCCTGACCCCGAGTTCAGATCCCGAACCCTGAGCCCTGACCCCGAGTTCAACTCCGGAACCCTGAGCCCTGACCCCGAGTTCAGCACCAGAACCCTGAGCCCTGACCCCGAGTTCAGCTCCCGAACCCTGAGCCCTGACCCTGAGTTCATCTCCCGTACCCTGAGCCCTGACCCCGAGTTCAGCTCCCGAATCCCGAACGCTGACCCCGAGTTCATCTCCCGAACCCTGACCCCGAGTTCATCTCCCGAACCCTGACCCCGAGTTCAGCTCCCGAACCCTGAGCCCTGACCCCGAGTTCAGCTCCCGAACCCTGAGCCCTGACCCCGAGTTCAGAGCCCGAAGCCTGAGCCCTGACCCCGAGTTCAGCTCCCGAACCCTGAGCCCTGACCCCGAGTTCAGCTCCCGAACCCTGAGCCCTGACCCCGAGTTCAGCTCCTGAACCCTGAGCCCTGACCCCGAGTTCAGAGCCCGAAGCCTGAGCCCTGACCCCGAGTTCAGCTCCCGAACCCTGAGCCCTGACCCCGAGTTCAGCTCCCGAAGCGAGACCCCTAGTTCAGTTTCGGAACCCTGATTCCTGACCCCGAGATGGCCTCCCGAACCCTGATTCCTGACTCCGAGTTCAGGTCCCGAACCCTGAGCCTTGAACCTGAGTTCAGGTCCCGAACCCTGAGCCCTGAACCCGAGTTCAGCTCCCGAACCCTGAGCCCTGACCCCGAGTTCAGCTCCCGAACCCTGAGCCCTGACCCCGAGTTCAGCTCCCGAACCCTGAGCCCTGACCCCGAGTTCAGCTCCAGAATCCTGAGCCGTGACCCCGAGTTCATCTCCCGAACCCTGACCACGAGTTCATCTCCCGAACCCTGACCCCGAGTTCATCTCCCGAACCCTGACCCCGAGTTCAGCTCCCGAGCCCTGACCCCGAGTTCAGCTCCCGAACCCTGAGCCCTGACCCCGAGTTCATCTCCCGTACCCTGAGCCCTGACCCCGAGTTCAGCTCCCGAATCCCGAACCCTGACCCCGAGTTCAGCTCCCGAGCGCTGACCCCGAGTTCAGCTCCCGAGCCCTGACCCCAAGTTCAGCTCCCGAACCCTGAGCCCTGACCCCGAGTTCAGCTCCTAAACCCTGAGCCCTGACCCCGAGTTCAGTTCCAGACCCCTGAGCCGTGACCCTGAGTTCATCTCCCGAACCCTGACCACGAGTTCATCTCCCGAACCCTGACCCCGAGTTCATCTCTCGAACCCTGACCCCGAGTTCAGCTCCCGAGCCCTGACCCCGAGTTCAGCTCCCGAACCCTGAGCCCTGACCCCGAGGTCAGCTCCCGAAGCCTGAGCCCTGACCCCGAGTTCAGCTCCCGAACCCTGTGCCCTGACCCCGAGTTCAGCTCCCGAACCCTGAGCCCTGACCCCGAGTTCAGCTCCCGTACCCTGAGCCCTGACCCCGAGTTCAGCTCCTGAACCCTGAGCCCTGACCCCGAGTTCAGTTCCCGAACCCAGAGCCGTGACCCTGAGTTCATCTCCCGAACCCTGACCACGAGTTCATCTCCCTAACCCTGACCCCGAGTTCATCTCCCGAACCCTGACCCCGAGTTCATCTCCCGAACCCTGACCCCGAGTTCATCTCCCGAACCCTGACCCCGAGTTCATCTCCCGAACCCTGACCCCGAGTTCAGCTCCCGAGCGCTGACCCCGAGTTCAGCTCCCGAGCCCTGACCCCGAGTTCAGCTCCCGTACCCTGAGCCCTGACCCCGAGTTCAGCTCCTGAACCCTGAGCCCTGACCCCGAGTTCAGTTCCAGAACCCTGAGCCGTGACCCTGAGTTCATCTCCCGAACCCTGACCACGAGTTCATCTCCCGAACCCTGACCCCGAGTTCATCTCCCGAACCCTGACCCCGAGTTCAGCTCCCGAACCCTGAGCCCTGACCCCGAGTTCAGCTCCCGAACCCTGAGCCCTGACCCCGAGTTCAGCTCCCGAACCCTGAGCCCTGACCCCGAGTTCAGCTCCCGAACCCTGAGCCCTGACCCCGAGTTCAGCTCCCGAACCCTGAGCCCTGACCCCGAGTTCATCTCCCGTACCCTGAGCCCTGACCCCGAGTTCAGCTCCCGAATCCCGAACCCTGACCCCGAGTTCATCTCCCGAACCCTGACCCCGAGTTCATCTCCCGAACCCTGACCCCGAGCTCAGCTCCCGAGCCCTGACCCCGATTTGAGCTCCCGAGCCCTGAGCCCGAAATCAGCTCCCAAACCCTGAGCCCTGACCCCGAGTTCAGCTCCCGAAGCGAGACCCCTAGTTCAGTTTCGGAACCCTGATTCCTGACCCCGAGATGGCCTCCCGAGCCCTGATTCCTGACTCCGAGTTCAGGTCCCGAACCCTGAGCCTTGAACCCGAGTTCAGGTCCCGAACCCTGAGCCCTGACCCCGAGTTCAGCTCCCGAACCCTGAGCCCTGACCCCGAGTTCAGCTCCCGAACCCTGAGCCCTGACCCCGAGTTCAGCTCCCGAACCCTGAGCCCTGACCCCGAGTTCAGCTCCGGAATCCTGAGCCGTGACCCCGAGTTCATCTCCCGAACCCTGACCACGAGTTCATCTCCCGAACCCTGACCCCGAGTTCATCTCCCGAACCCTGACCCCGAGTTCAGCTCCCGAGCCCTGACCCCGAGTTCAGCTCCCGAACCCTGAGCCCTGACCCCGAGTTCAGCACCCGAATTTGAGCCCTGATCCCGAGATCATCACCCGTACCCTGAGCCCTGACCTGGAGTTCAGCTTCCGAACCCTGAGCCCTGACCCAGAGTTCAGCTCCCGAACCCTGAGCCCTGACCCCGAGTTCATCGCCCGTACCCTGAGCCCTGACCCCGAGTTCAGCTCCCGAATCCCGAACCCTGACCCCGAGTTCATCTCCCGAACGCTGACCCCGAGTTCATCTCCCGAACCCTGACCCCGAGTTCATCTCCCGAACCCTGACCCCGAGTTCATCTCCCGAACCCTGACCCCGAGTTGAGCTCCCAAGCCCTGACCCCGAGTTGAGCTCCCGAGCCCTGAGCCCGAGATCAGCTCCCGAACCCTGAGCCCTGACCCCGAGTTCAGCTCCCGAACCCTGAGCCCTGACCCCGAGTTCAGCTCCCGAACCCTGAGCCCTGACCCCGAGTTCAGATCCCGAACCCTGAGCCCTGACCCCGAGTTCAGCTCCCGAACCCTGAGCCCTGACCCCGAGTTCAGCTCCCGAACCCTGAGCCCTGACCCCGAGTTCATCTCCCGTACCCTGAGCCCTGACCCCGAGTTCAGCTCCCGAATCCCGAACCCTGACCCCGAGTTCATCTCCCGAACCCTGACCCCGAGTTCATCTCCCGAACCCTGACCCCGAGTTCAGCTCCCGAGCCCTGGCCCCGATTTGAGCTCCCGAGCCCTGAGCCCGAAATCAGCTCCCAAACCCTGAGCCCTGACCCCGAGTTCAGCTCCCGAAGCGAGACCCCTAGTTCAGTTTCGGAACCCTGATTCCTGACCCCGAGATGGCCTCCCGAGCCCTGATTCCTGACTCCGAGTTCAGGTCCCGAACCCTGAGCCTTGAACCCGAGTTCAGGTCCCGAACCCTGAGCCCTGACCCCGAGTTCAGCTCCCGAACCCTGAGCCCTGACCCCGAGTTCAGCTCCCGAACCCTGAGCCCTGACCCCGAGTTCAGCTCCCGAACCCTGAGCCCTGACCCCGAGTTCAGCTCCAGAATCCTGAGCCGTGACCCCGAGTTCATCTCCCGAACCCTGACCACGAGTTCAGCTCCCGAGCCCTGACCCCGAGTTCACCTCCCGAACCCTGAGCCCTGACCCCGAGGTCAGCACCCGAATTTGAGCCCTGATCCCGAGATCATCTCCCGTACCCTGAGCCCTGACCCCGAGTTCATCTCCCGAACCCTGAGCCCTGACCCCGAGTTCAGCTCCCGAATCCCGAACCCTGACCCCGAGTTCATCTCCCGAACGCTGACCCCGAGTTCATCTCCCGAACCCTGACCCCGAGTTCATCTCCCGAACCCTGACCCCGAGTTCATCTCCCGAACCCTGACCCCGAGTTGAGCTCCCAAGCCCTGACCCCAAGTTGAGCTCCCGAGCCCTGAGCCCGAGATCAGCTCCCGAACCCTGAGCCCTGACCCCGAGTTCAGCTCCCGAACCCTGAGCCCTGACCCCGAATTCAGCTCCCGAACCCTGAGCCCTGACCCCGAGTTCAGCTCCCGAACCCTGAGCCCTGACCCCGAGTTCAGCTCCCGAACCCTGAGCCCTGACCCCGAGTTCAGCTCCCGAACCCTGAGCCCTGACCCCGAGTTCATCTCCCGTACCCTGAGCCCTGACCCCGAGTTCAGCTCCCGAATCCCGAACCCTGACCCCGAGTTCATCTCCCGAACCCTGACCCCGAGTTCATCTCCCGAACCCTGACCCCGAGCTCAGCTCCCGAGCCCTGACCCCGATTTGAGCTCCCGAGCCCTGAGCCCGAAATCAGCTCCCAAACCCTGAGCCCTGACCCCGAGTTCAGCTCCCGAAGCGAGACCCCTAGTTCAGTTTCGGAACCCTGATTCCTGACCCCGAGATGGCCTCCCGAGCCCTGATTCCTGACTCCGAGTTCAGGTCCCGAACCCTGAGCCTTGAACCCGAGTTCAGGTCCCGAACCCTGAGCCCTGACCCCGAGTTCAGCTCCCGAACCCTGAGCCCTGACCCCGAGTTCAGCTCCCGAACCCTGAGCCCTGACCCCGAGTTCAGCTCCGGAATCCTGAGCCGTGACCCCGAGTTCATCTCCCGAACCCTGACCACGAGTTCATCTCCCGAACCCTGACCCCGAGTTCATCTCCCGAACCCTGACCCCGAGTTCAGCTCCCGAGCCCTGACCCCGAGTTCAGCTCCCGAACCCTGAGCCCTGACCCCGAGTTCAGCTCCCGAATCCCGAACCCTGACCCCGAGTTCATCTCCCGAACGCTGACCCCGAGTTCATCTCCCGAACCCTGACCCCGAGTTCATCTCCCGAACCCTGACCCCGAGTTCATCTCCCGAACCCTGACCCCGAGTTGAGCTCCCAAGCCCTGACCCCGAGTTGAGCTCCCGAGCCCTGAGCCCGAGATCAGCTCCCGAACCCTGAGCCCTGACCCCGAGTTCAGCTCCCGAACCCTGAGCCCTGACCCCGAGTTCAGCTCCCGAACCCTGAGCCCTGACCCCGAGTTCAGATCCCGAACCCTGAGCCCTGACCCCGAGTTCAGCTCCCGAACCCTGACCCCGAGTTCAGCTCCCGAACCCTGAGCCCTGACCCCGAGTTCAGCTCCCGAACCCTGAGCCCTGACCCCGAGTTCATCTCCCGTACCCTGAGCCCTGACCCCGAGTTCAGCTCCCGAATCCCGAACCCTGACCCCGTGTTCATCTCCCGAACCCTGACCCCGAGTTCATCTCCCGAACCCTGACCCCGAGTTCAGCTCCCGAGCCCTGGCCCCGATTTGAGCTCCCGAGCCCTGAGCCCGAAATCAGCTCCCAAACCCTGAGCCCTGACCCCGAGTTCAGCTCCCGAAGCGAGACCCCTAGTTCAGTTTCGGAACCCTGATTCCTGACCCCGAGATGGCCTCCCGAGCCCTGATTCCTGACTCCGAGTTCAGGTCCCGAACCCTGAGCCTTGAACCCGAGTTCAGGTCCCGAACCCTGAGCCCTGACCCCGAGTTCAGCTCCCGAACCCTGAGCCCTGACCCCGAGTTCAGCTCCCGAACCCTGAGCCCTGACCCCGAGTTCAGCTCCCGAACCCTGAGCCCTGACCCCGAGTTCAGCTCCAGAATCCTGAGCCGTGACCCCGAGTTCATCTCCCGAACCCTGACCACGAGTTCAGCTCCCGAGCCCTGACCCCGAGTTCACCTCCCGAACCCTGAGCCCTGACCCCGAGGTCAGCACCCGAATTTGAGCCCTGATCCCGAGATCATCTCCCGTACCCTGAGCCCTGACCCCGAGTTCATCTCCCGAACCCTGAGCCCTGACCCCGAGTTCAGCTCCCGAATCCCGAACCCTGACCCCGAGTTCATCTCCCGAACGCTGACCCCGAGTTCATCTCCCGAACCCTGACCCCGAGTTCATCTCCCGAACCCTGACCCCGAGTTCATCTCCCGAACCCTGACCCCGAGTTGAGCTCCCAAGCCCTGACCCCGAGTTGAGCTCCCGAGCCCTGAGCCCGAGATCAGCTCCCGAACCCTGAGCCCTGACCCCGAGTTCAGCTCCCGAACCCTGAGCCCTGACCCCGAATTCAGCTCCCGAACCCTGAGCCCTGACCCCGAGTTCAGCTCCCGAACCCTGAGCCCTGACCCCGAGTTCATCCCCCGAACGCTGAGACCTGACACTGAGTTCAGCTCCCGAACCCTGAGCCCTGACCCCGAGTTCAGCTCCCGAACCCTGAGCCCTGACCCCGAGTTCAGCTCCCGAACCCTGAGCCCTGACCCCGAGTTCAGCTCCCGAACCCTGATTCCTGACCCCGAGTTCAGCTCCCGAACCCTGAGCCCTGACCCCGAGTTCAGCTCCCGAACCCTCATTCCTGACCCCGAGTTCAGCTGCTTTAAGAATTCTGACGGAGTGGTTAAAAGGCATTTGTGGACCAGCCTGCTTTAAATCAGCGCCAGGTTTAAAAGGAGGCCTGGTGTAGACAGCGGGCAGAGTCTGAGCGGGCAGCGGAGTGAGTGGGAAGCAGAGTGAGCAAATAGGGCTTAATATCAAAAAGGGCTGGAAGGAAAAAAGGCCAGGTGAGTTTGTTTGAAAAAACAAGGAAAAAAAATTTTTTTCAAAACTACTACAGCAAGAAACAAGGAAAAAAATTTTTCCCCATAAAATATTACAGTGAATAATGGAGGGGCATGTGATGTGTGGTTTCTGTATGATGTGGGAACTGGTGGACCCCAGGGTCCTTCCCAGTGACCATGTCTGCAGTAAGTGTAGGTTGCTGGAAGAGCTCCAGCTCATGGTGGATAAGCTGACCTCTGAGCTGCAGACACTGAGGCTCATCAGGGGGAGAGAGGGTGCCATTATCAATGGGGTGCAAGTGACATCCACCCCCCTAGACTGGCTAACTCTAAGGGTCAGGGACAAGAGGGGGCTGCTGGGAGGAGGAAGGGGGGTGAGGAGAGGAGGCCTCAGCCTCTTAATCTGCATAACAGGTTTGAGGTTCTTGCTTCCACTCTGGAAGAGGACGAGGCAGGTGAGGTTGGTGAGGTTAGTGAGCAAACTGCACACGGGACAGTGATGCAGCAGGACATAGGCAAAGAGAAAGGGAAAAGGAACGTAGTAGTTATTGGGGATAGTGGGGTGAAGGGTATTGACACTGTCCTTTGTCACAATGACAAAGTGCACAGAAGGGTGTGTTGTCTGCCTGGTGCTCGGGTACAGGATGTCGCAGCTGGGCTGCAGAGGAACCTGGAGTGGGAGGGTGAGAATCCGGTCGTTGTGGTACATGTGGGTGCCGGCGACGTAGGCAAAGTGCGGATTGAGGATCTGGGGAGGGAGTATGAAAAGCTGGGAATGGAATTAAAAAGTAGAACCAACAAGGTGGTCGTCTCTGGACTACTGCCTGAACCGAGTGCAGACGGGCGTAGGGTTGACAGGATAAAGGAAGTGAATGGGTGGCTCAGAGATTGGTGTGGGAGGAATGGGTTTGAATTTATGGGGCATTGGCACCAGTATTGGGGTAGGTGGGACCTGTTTGGGCGGGATGGGGTTGGTCTGAACCATGCTGGGACCAGAGTGCTGGCGAATCGAGTAAAGAGGACTGTAGACAGGGCTTTAAACTAATTAGTCGGGGGGAGGGTGTGAGGGTAGGTGACGTTACGAGGTCTAAAGTTAAGGAGAGGGTACAGGTAAGGGAAGAGGCCGAGGATGTCCCAATAATAGAGGGAGTAGGGGGCGTGAGTATAGTTGGTGGCGTTACGGCAAATAGGGTCCAGGTGAAGGCTGGGATGAAAGCACTTTATCTGAATGCACGAAGCATTCGGAATAAAGTGGATGAGCTGGTGGCGCAGATCGACACAAATGGATACGATCTGGTGGCCATTACAGAGACGTGGCTGCAAGGTGACAGGGACTGGGAGATGAATGTACAGGGCTATCAAGTGTTTAGGAAGGATAGGCAGGAGGAAAGAGGGGGTGGCGTAGCTCTGCTGATTAAGGATAGCATCACGGTGGTAGCAAGGGATGATGTAGGAGCCAAGGAGCAGAAAGTGGAATCGTTGTGGGTGGAGATTAGGAACAGCAAAGGGAAGAAGACGCTGGTGGGTGTCGTCTATAGGCCCCCGAATAATGATCTGGAGGTGGGGCGGGCTGTTAACACGCAAATAAGTGCGGCGTGCAGGAATGGGACGGCCGTAGTTATGGGGGATTTCAATCTGCATATTGATTGGTCGACCCATGTTGGACGAGGTGGGCTCGAGGAGGAGTTCTTGGAATGCTGCCGGGATAATTTCCTTGAACAGTGCGTGTTGGAGCCGACGAGGGAGAGAGCTATCTTGGATCTGGTGCTATGTAATGAAGCGGGTAGAATTAGGGACCTTGCGGTGAAGGATCCTCTTGGAGAGAGTGATCATTGTATGGTGGAGTTTCTGTTGCAGATGGAGGAGGAGAAAGTGGGTTCCCGGACACGCGTCCTTTGTTTGAATAGAGGGGAGTACGGTAGGATGAGAGAAGAATTGGCGAATGTGGACTGGGGGAGCGCGTTGGAGGGAGGGACTGCTGAGGAGCAGTGGAGGATCTTTCAGGAGATCTTTCTTGGTGCTCAGCAGAAATTTGTTCCGATGGTCAAAAAGGACCGTAGGAGGAGAGGTAATAAGCCGTGGACAACGAAGGAGGTGAAGGAAAGTATTAAATTAAAAGCGGAGGAATTTAGAGTAGCTAAGAGTAGTGGGCGAGAAGAGGATTGGGAAAGGTTTAACTGTCAACAAAGATTGACAAAGAAGTTGATAAAGGAGGGTAGGAGAAACTATGAAGCTGGGCTAGCGCTTAATATAAAAAAGGATAGCAAGAGTTTTTATAAATATATAAAAAGGAAGAGGCTGGCTAGGGTGAACGTTGGTCCTTTAGAGGATGAGAAAGGGGACCTAGTGGTAGGGGATGGGGATATGACTAAGGTCTTGAATAACTTTTTTGTTTCTGTCTTCACGGTGGAGGACGTGAATAATTTGCCGGCTGTTAGCGATGGAAAGGCGGTAGGACTGGAGGGTCTTAATGACATTATTGTTACTAGAGAGGTGGTGCTCGACAGACTGGAGGGGCTGATTGTGGACAAGTCCCCAGGACCGGATGGAATGCATCCGAGGGTTCTGAAAGAAATGGCGGAGGTTATAGTGGATGCCTTGGTGGTTATTTTCCAGACGTCGCTTGATTCCGGGGAAGTGCCGGAAGATTGGAAAACGGCTAATGTTACGCCGTTGTTTAAGAAGGGTGCCAGGCAAAAGGCGGGGAATTATAGACCGGTTAGTTTAACGTCTGTGGTAGGTAAAATGTTAGAATCCGTCATCAAGGAGGAAATTGCGAGGCATCTTGAAGGGAATTGCTTGATAGAGCAGACGCAGCACGGTTTCATTAAAGGGAAGTCGTGTCTGACAAATTTACTTGAGTTCTATGAGGATGTGCCTAGGGCGGTGGATAGAGGAGAGCCGGTGGATGTGGTCTTTCTGGATTTTCAGAAGGCGTTTGACAAAGTACCTCATAAGAGGTTATTGCAGAAGGTCAGGGGACATGGAGTTGGGGGTAGGGTGTTAGCGTGGATAGAGGATTGGTTGTCAAATAGGAGGCAGAGAGTGGGGGTCAATGGGTGCTATTCGGATTGGCGGATGGTGACTAGTGGGGTGCCCCAGGGGTCAGTGCTGGGGCCTCAGCTTTTTACCATTTATATAGATGATCTGGAGGAGGGAACCGAGTGTAGAGTGTCGAAATTTGCTGATGACACCAAGATTGGGGGAACGGCAAATTGTGCGGAGGGTGTGGAGAGTCGACAGAAGGATCTAGATAGGCTGGGCGAATGGGCCAGGAAATGGCAAATGGAATTTAATGTTGGCAAGTGTCAGGTGGTCCACTTTGGTAGGAAGAATGGTAGGAAGGACTATTACTTACGGGGCGAAAAACTGCAGCAGGCGACGGTGCAGAGGGACCTCGGGGTCCTTGTGCATGAGTCGCAAAAACCCAGCTTGCAGGTGCAGCAGGTGGTCAGGAAGGCGAATGGGATGCTGGCCTCCATAGCGAGGGGGATTGAATATAAAAGTAGGGAGGTCTTGCTGCAGCTGTATAGGGCATTGGTGACGCCGCAGCTGGAGTACTGTGTGCAGTTTTGGGCGCCGCACCTGCGCAAAGATATTTTGGCCTTGGAGGGAGTGCAGAGGAGGCTTACTAGGCTGATACCGGAGTTGAGTTAGAGTTTAGAAGAATGAGGGGAGATCTCATTGAGACGTATAAGATGATGAATGGGATGGATAGGATAGAGGTGGAAAGACTCTTCCCGCTCAAAAAAGACAGTAGGACTAGGGGGCACAGCCTCAAGATAAAAGGGGGGCTGTTTAGAACGGAGTTGAGGAAGAACTTCTTCACTCAAAGGGTGGTGAATCTCTGGAATTCTCTGCCCGTTGAAGTGGTGGAGGCTGCCTCGCTAAATATTTTTAAACGCGGGTTGATGGGTTTTTGACAGGAGAGGGGATTAAGGGTTATGGGGAGAGGGTGGGAAAGTGGAACTGAGCAGTGACAGATCAGCCATGATCTTATTGAATGGCAGGGCAGGTTCGAAGGGCTGGATGGCCTACTCCTGCTCCTATTTCTTATGTTCTTATGTTCTTATGCACTGATTACAATACGACTGCATACTATCCCCCATCCCATCTGACCTGTTGTTGGAACAATAGTATGCATATGAGTAATCCAGTTCAGTTTCAGGCCAACAGTAAACCCCAGGGTGTCAGTGACAGACAATTCAGCGATGGTAATGCAATTGAATGTCAAAGGAGGAATGATCAGATTTTCTCTTATTGGAGATAGTCATTGCCTGACACTTGTGTGGCGCTAACACTACTTGTCATTTGTCAACCCAAAAGTGGATATTGTCTATTTCTTACAACATTTGAACATGGTCGACTTCAGTATCTGAGGGTTTGCGAATGGTGTTGTGCATTGTTCAGTTATTAGTGAATGTCCCCACTTGGAAGAATAGCTAAAGGCGGGTAGGCCTCAGAAACACACATGAGAAACTCCAGCTGTAGTGCCATGGAACGGAGATGGCTGACCTCCAACAATTACATGTGCTCGCGAAAACAGAGGTCCTGAGGATGTTGGCATGTGATCCCAATGAGGAAGGAACGAGTTTACAGAGGAGTGTTTTGGAGGTTTCCTCTGCAGTCCTGAGGAGGTGATGCTTTTAGCCAAGGATTCTATCAAGAAATACATCTGGGTGAACAAGTTTGGGGCCTTGATACTGTTGTGACCACCAGCGTGATATCCAATTCCATCTTGGCGCTGGTAGTGTGAAGGTGAAATATATTGTTGACTGCTTTCCTGGGTTCCTATATGTGAAGACATGTCTCGTGACTGGCAGGCAGCTCTTCAATATCTAAGCCTGCACGCTAATGTAGATGATGACATCTGTGTTGATCAATCTACCAGGACCAAGTTGAAAGTCGTAATGTGACGTACAAGTGAAGATGTGTGGGGTAAATCCGAGGTAAATATTCTGTGAAGGATCTGGTTTTGTCACCCAGAAGTTCCGTGAAACATCTGGACAGCAATTCAATGGTTGAGGAAAGAAAAAAACTCTTGACTGTGACAAACAGATTTAACCTGCCAGGATGTACAGCAGCGTTCAGTAAAGGAAAGGAATTGTATCCCCGACTTCCAGTTCTTTTGAAAGCCATTTTTCAGCCAATGTGAGTGTTATTAGGAGCTGAGCACCAATTGCTAATTCTTCCTTGTTTAAAGTCTGCTCCATCCACACTGATGAGAACCTTTCACTGGGGTCAAGACAGCACCCTGATGAGAAGGACCTTCCTATTGGCTGGGAGCAGGTGATTGATAGCCGCTACATCAAATGGGGAGAGGGTGTAGATTGCAGCCCCGCCCTCTTCATTGTCCAGGCAGCGGCGCGCTCGGGTTGTAACCGTCTGTGCGCGAGACGGACAGCACGGAAGGAACTCCAAGACTCGCGCACTGCGCAGGCCCTTTGTGAGTTGCGATCTGGGGTGGGGGGGAAGGAAGACGCAGTTTTCCGTATGCGCATGCGCCGGGCTGTTTGAGCGCGTGCTGTTTGACTTCACAAACAACGACGCGCAGTCGCAGAGTTGCTTCTTTCCAGAAGTTTCGGCGGTAGAAAGTCCGGGTGAGAAAGCGATGCAAATATTTATACTCGGTTCTGAGCAGGGAGGATTTTCAGCTTTTTTAATCGTGTTTAAGAAGCGGCCTGGTTCCTGGACCAATTCTGGGGAGAAAATGGCGAATTCCGACTTTCCCAGAAAGCAAAGAGAGTGAAGATGGAGATAGTGAAATCAGAGAGAGTAATCCCAGGGAGATAGAGATAGTGAGATCAGAGAGAGTAATCCCAGGGAGATAGAGATAGTGAGATCAGAGAGTGTAATCCCAGGGAGATAGAGATAGTGAAATCAGAGAGAGTAATCCCAGGGAGATAGAGATAGTGAAATCAGAGAGAGTAATCCCAGGGAGATAGAGATAGTGAAATCAGAGAGTGTAATCCCAGGGAGATAGAGATAGTGAAATCAGAGAGAGTAATCCCAGGGAGATAGAGATAGTGAGATCAGAGAGTGTAATCCCAGGGAGATAGAGATAGTGAGATCAGAGAGAGTAATCCCAGGGAGATAGAGATAGTGAAATCAGAGAGAGTAATCCCAGGGAGATAGAGATAGTGAGATCAGAGAGAGTAATCCCAGGGAGATAGAGATAGTGAGATCAGAGAGAGTAATCCCAGGGAGATAGAGATAGTGAAATCAGAGAGAGTAATCCCAGGGAGATAGAGATAGTGAAATCAGAGAGAGTAATCCCAGGGAGATAGAGATAGTGAAATCAGAGAGTGTAATCCCAGGGAGATAGAGATAGTGAAATCAGAGAGTGTAATCCCAGGGAGATAGAGATAGTGAAATCAGAGAGAGTAATCCCAGGGAGATAGAGATAGTGAGATCAGAGAGAGTAATCCCAGGGAGATAGAGATAGTGAGATCAGAGAGAGTAATCCCAGGGAGAGAGAGATAGAGAAATCAGAGAGAGTAATCCCAGGGAGATAGAGATAGTGAAATCAGAGAGAGTAATCCCAGGGAGATAGACATAGTGAAATCAGAGAGAGTAATCCCAGGGAGATAGAGATAGTGAAATCAGAGAGAGTAATCCCAGGGAGATAGAGATAGTGAAATCAGAGAGAGTAATCCCAGGGAGATAGAGATAGTGAGATCAGAGAGAGTAATCCCAGGGAGATAGAGATAGTGAAATCAGAGAGAGTAATCCCAGGGAGATAGAGATAGTGAAATCAGAGAGAGTAATCCCAGGGAGATAGAGATAGTGAGATCAGAGAGTGTAATCCCAGGGAGATAGAGATAGTGAGATCAGAGAGTGTAATCCCAGGGAGATAGAGATAGTGAGATCAGAGAGAGTAATCCCAGGGAGATAGAGATAGTGAAATCAGAGAGAGTAATCCCAGGGAGATAGAGATAGTGAAATCAGAGAGTGTAATCCCAGGGAGATAGAGATAGTGAGATCAGAGAGAGTAATCCCAGGGAGATGGAGATAGTGAAATCAGAGAGAGTAATCCCAGGGAGATAGTGATAGTGAGATCAGAGAGAGTAATCCCAGGGAGATAGAGATAGTGAAATCAGAGAGAGTAATCCCAGGGAGATAGAGATAGTGAAATCAGAGAGAGTAATCCCAGGGAGATAGAGATAGTGAAATCAGAGAGAGTAATCCCAGGGAGATAGAGATAGTGAGATCGGAGAGAGTAATCCCAGGGAGATAGAGATAGTGAAATCAGAGAGAGTAATCCCAGGGAGATAGAGATAGTGAAATCAGAGAGTGTAATCCCAGGGAGATAGAGATAGTGAGATCAGAGAGAGTAATCCCAGGGAGATAGAGATAGTGAGATCAGAGAGAGTAATCCCAGGGAGATAGAGATAGTGAAATCAGAGAGAGTAATCCCAGGGAGATAGAGATAGTGAAATCAGAGAGTGTAATCCCAGGGAGATAGAGATAGTGAGATCAGAGAGAGTAATCCCAGGGAGATGGAGATAGTGAAATCAGAGAGAGTAATCCCAGGGAGATAGAGATAGTGAAATCGGAGAGTGTAATCCCAGGGAGATAGAGATAGTGAGATCAGAGAGAGTAATCCCTGGGAGATAGAGATAGTGAGATCAGAGAGAGTAATCCCAGGGAGATAAAGATAGTGAAATCAGAGAGAGTAATCCCAGGGAGATAGAGATAGTGAAATCAGAGAGAGTAATCCCAGGGAGATAGAGATAGTGAAATCAGAGAGAGTAATCCCAGGGAGATAGAGATAGTGAAATCAGACAGTGTAATCCCAGGGAGATAGAGATAGTGAGATCAGAGAGTGTAATCCCAGGGAGCTAGAGATAGTGAGATCAGAGAGTGTAATCCCAGGGAGCTAGAGATAGTGAGATCAGAGAGAGTAATCCCAGGGAGATAGAGATAGTGAAATCAGAGAGAGTAATCCCAGGGAGATAGAGATAGTGAAATCAGAGAGAGTAATCCCAGGGAGATAGAGATAGTGAGATCAGAGAGAGTAATCCCAGGGAGATAGAGATAGTGAGATCAGAGAGAGTAATCCCAGGGAGATAGAGATAGTGAGATCAGAGAGAGTAATCCCAGGGAGATAGAGATAGTGAAATCAGAGAGAGTAATCCCAGGGAGATAGAGATAGTGAAATCAGAGAGTGTAATCCCAGGGAGATAGAGATAGTGAGATCAGAGAGAGTAATCCCAGGGAGATGGAGATAGTGAAATCAGAGAGAGTAATCCCAGGGAGATAGAGATAGTGAAATCAGAGAGTGTAATCCCAGGGAGATAGAGATAGTGAGATCAGAGAGAGTAATCCCAGGGAGATAGAGATAGTGAGATCAGAGAGAGTAATCCCTGGGAGATAGAGATAGTGAGATCAGAGAGAGTAATCCCAGGGAGATAAAGATAGTGAAATCAGAGAGAGTAATCCCAGGGAGATAGAGATAGTGACATCAGAGAGAGTAATCCCAGGGAGATAGAGATAGTGAAATCAGAGAGAGTAATCCCAGGGAGTTAGAGATAGTGAAATCAGACAGTGTAATCCCAGGGAGATAGAGATAGTGAGATCAGAGAGTGTAATCCCAGGGAGATAGAGATAGTGAGATCAGAGAGAGTAATCCCAGGGAGATAGAGATAGTGAAATCAGAGAGAGTAATCCCAGGGAGATAGAGATAGTGAAATCAGAGAGTGTAATCCCAGGGAGATAGAGATAGTGAGATCAGACAGTGTAATCCCAGGGAGATAGAGATAGTGAGATCAGAGAGAGTAATCCCAGGGAGATAGAGATAGTGAAATCAGAGAGTGTAATCCCAGGGAGATAGAGATAGTGAGATCAGACAGTGTAATCCCAGGGAGACAGAGATAGTGAGATCAGAGAGAGTAATCCCAGGGAGATAGAGATAGTGAGATCAGAGAGTGTAATCCCAGGGACACAGAGATAGTGAGATCAGAGAGTGTAATCCCAGGGAGACAGAGATAGTGAGATCAGAGAGAGTAATCCCAGGGAGATAGAGATAGTGAGATCAGAGAGTGTAATCCCAGGGAGTTAGAGATAGTGAAATCAGAGAGTGTAATCCCAGGGAGATAGAGATAGTGAGATCAGAGAGAGTAATCCCAGGGAGATAGAGATAGTGAGATCAGAGAGTGTAATCCCAGGGAGATGGAGCTAGTGAGATCAGACAGTGTAATCCCAGGGAGGTAGAGATAGTGAGATCAGGCAGTGTGTAATTGGGGGAGGGTGGGAATGGAGGCAGTGAGATCTGTCTGTAAACACAAGAGGATGGTACCAATATGAACAGACAGTGTCCAATCCGGGCAGGATGGAGACATGGCGATCAGACAGTGTGTAAACTGGAGAAAACGGAGGCAGCGAGTTCAGACAGTGCGTAACCCGGGAAGGATGGAGACTGAGTTCGGGGGCGTGGAGCCAGTGAGATCAGACGGTGTGTAACCCGGAGGGGATGGCCGCAGTGTGTAGCCTGGGGAGGATGGAGCGTGATGCTCATGGGTAAGGCCAAAAGAACATAAGAAATAGGAGCAGGAGTAGGCCATCTAGCTCTTCGATTCAAACCCAGGTCCCTGGAGCTGTGAAGCAGCAGTGCTAACCACTGTGCTACTGTGCAGCCCAATTTGAATCCAGTGACAGGCTGTGAAGAAAAAGATTGCATAATAGTGGCAGAAACGTTAACAGACTGAAAATGAACAAACTGGGGAAAAAAAAGTCACAGGTAGATAGGTTTTTGACAGACAAGGGAATTAAGGGTTATGGGGAGAAAGTGGGAAAGTGGAACTGATCTACTTCTGATCAGCCATGATCTTATTGAATGGCGGAGGCAGGTTCGAAGGGCTAGATGGCCTACTCCTGCTCCTATTTCTTATGCTCTTATGTTCTTATGCCTTGCCAGAAAGATGGAATGATAGAAATTGAATCTTTACTGTTTCTAATAAAGAGATGAAACGGCAACATAAGGATACCAGAGACTGCTAAGAATAGAGGGTGTTAGCGCGAGTGGGCGAAACGACCACGACGGACTCAGGGTGAAGTTCAATAACGGCACAGCTTTATTTTCATTTACGTCGACGGAGAAGCACAGTCAGGACATCCAATCGGACTGTCCCGAAAGCGCTCTCCCGTCCCTGGCAGCAGGCTATAGTTATACCTGAACTTTGGGGCAGTGTGCGATTCAAATGCTAATACTTTATTTACAGTATTCAACCTTAGCCATCCTGTCTCGATGTTTCCAAGTGTTGAGGAAATTGTTTTCGGTGTGTGTTAATTGTTTTGTCTGATTGGTTATTTAATAGTCTCGAATCTCCGGGGTTTGAACCATAGGTGTGTCATTGATCTCAAAAGAGGTTTTGAGGGGCCCGGAATGTTTCCTTAACGATGCTAATTTTAGGTGTCTCCATGGGTTGGTTGACTGTTTTAAAGGTGCTGATTTTGACGGGGTGGAGATTCAGTTCCTGTCGGTGCCATCCTGTCCAGCTTCCCTGATGTGCCAGCCCTCACCTGCATTCTAAAAGCATGCTCTTGCCCACAGATCGGTGTCTGTTACTTTGTGATTCTTGGTGGAGGGGCTCTGAGGGGAGCTTTAGTTTGCTTCCATTTTGTGTGCCCAATTTCGTAAAATTTGTTGTCCCATAACAGTTCCCCCCGTGTGGGTCGGGAGCGGGCTTGTTCCTCCTCCCTCAGACTGATTTCCTTCACAAATGCTATGTCCGGTGCTCCCTGCATTTGCACGCTGCAGTCGTACAGTTTAGGGGAGCCCCGGGTTTGTCAAATTAGGTGTATGTGGGAGAAGTCTTCCCGAGATGTTCATTGTCCCATGTTGCCAATCATTCCGATTAGTTCCCTCCTAGTTTTATTTTTCTTGTGCTGGTGGGATGTATAGCTCATTATGACCCCCCCAGGATATTGCCAGTATGAGTTGGATGGCAACCGGTATGTGCGAGACTATCCGGATCCAGGGGTGAATGTCCACACTTAGACCCCAGTCCCACACCCTCCGAACCCATGTCTGGCTCTGTAAGGCTGACTCTGTGTCATGCTCTAGGGTTTTGATATGTGATTGGAACTGGTGGTATAATCGAACAGTGTGTCCCACTTAGAGACGTAACTCTCTCAGTACTTCTGCTAAGTGTGGGATGGGGACCTGTTCTGGCTCTCAGTAATATTTGAGGTCGTCTCACAAAAGGGTGGTTCGGGGTAAAATCAGTCCTCTCAGGGACAGACGTGGGGAATTGTGCTCAGAGGCAGAGGGAATGGGGGAGATCCTGAATGAATACTTTGCGTCGGTATTCACGAAGGAGAGGGGCTTGATGTCTAGCACGGTCATTGAGGGAGCGGTAGACCGATTGAAAGATGAATTGATTACGAGGGAAGAAGTGTTAGGGCTTTAAGAGGGCATTAAAACCGATAAATCTCCGGGGCCTGATTGCATTTATCCTCGGCTGCTTAGAGAGGTGAGGGATGAGATTGCTGGGCCTCTGACGCAAATCTTTCTCTCTCCTTGGGACACAGGTGAGGTCCCAGAGGACTGGAGGATAGCGAACGTGGTACCGTTGTTTAAAAAGGGTAGGAGGGATAGCCCAGGTAACTATAGGCTGGTGAGCTTAACGTCAGTGGTAGGTAAGTTGGTGGAGAGCATTCTCAGGGATAGGATGTATGCGCACTCGGAGCATTGCGATCTGATTAAGGATACGCAGCATGGCTTTGTCAAGGTGAAGTCTTGCCTTACGAATCTGGTAGAATTCTTTGAGGAGGTGACAAAAACGGTTGACGAAGGACGAGCCGTTGATGTCGTCTATATGGACTTCAGTAAGGCGTTTGACAAAGTCCCTCATGGTAGGTTGGTACAGAAGATTAAATCTCATGGGATATGTGGTCAGGTATCTAGATGGGTAGAGAACTGGCTTGCAAAGAGGAGTCAGAGAGTAGTTGTGGAGGGGTCTTTTTCTAGCTGGAGGTCTGTCACTAGTGGTGTGCCACAGGGCTCGATACTGGGACCCCTTCTCTTTGTAGTGTATATAAATGATTTGGAAGAGGGAGTCGGTGGTGTGATCAGCAAATTTGCTGATGACACCAAGATGGCTGGATTGGCGGGCAGTGAGGAGCAGTGTCTCGCAACACAGCAGGATATTGATAGCCTGGTATATTGGGCAGATACGTGGCAAATGGAGTTAAATCCAGATAAATGTGAGGCAATGCATTTTGGCCGGAATAATGTAGGTGGAAGTTATATGATAAAGGGTAAGCCCGTAAGGAGTATAGAGTTGCAGCGAGACCTGGGGGTGCAATTGCACAAGTCTTTGAAGGTGGCAGTGCAAGTGGAGAGTGTGGTGAAGAAAGCCTATGGTATGTTAGCCTTTATAGGAAGGGGTATAGAATATAAGAGCTGGAGTCTAATGTTGCAGTTGTATAGAACGTTGGTTAGGCCGCATTTGGAGTACTGCGTACAGTTCTGGTCGCCTTACTACCAGAAGGACGTGGAGACTCTGGATAGAGTGCAGAGGAGATTTACCAGGATGTTGCCTGGTATGGAAGGACTGGGGTATGATGAAAGATTGAAGAAATTGGGGCTCTTTTCCCTTGAAAGACGCCGACTGAGGGGGGATCTGTTCTGCCTCACTGGTTCATGTTTTCCCCACTGTTGGTTCATGTTGTGCCCCTGCTTCTCCAGGGACCAAGTCCCACTGGTTAATGTTTTCCAAGACTGGTTAATGCTTTGCCCCTGCCTCTCTGGAGACTAAGTGCGACTTGTTAATGTTTTCCCTTCTACTCCAGGGAGCAGATGCAACTGGTTAATGTTTTCTCCTCACTTCTCCAGGGACTCTGTCCGACTGGTTAATGAGGGGGGATCTAATAGAGGTATATAAGATTATGAAGGGTATCGATCGAGTAAACAGAGGTAAGCTATTTCCTATAATAGAGTCACGTAGGACAAGGGGCCATGGACTGAAGGTGAGCGGGGAGAGGTACAACACAGATATTAGAGGGAGGTTTTTCACACAGAGGGTAGTGGGGGTATGGAATGCTCTGCCAAGTAAGGTGGTGGAAGCAAACACGCTAGAGTCCTTTAAGAGTAACTTAGACAGGCACAGGACTGAGCTGGAGATGGGTGGATATAGGAGAACCTTCAATTAAGGGTCATTAGCATTGGGGTGTCCCTAGAAATGTAAATGGGTATAGTATGATAATAATGTTTTTCTCTGTTTTCATTCACAGGTTTGAAGTCGGTCCACCTCGTGTCCAACGAGGGGCATACACGCGATGGGTCGTACTGGGGCTGCTCTTGGTTGTTCGGGATTGGCCTAGTGCTTCATGTCGTTAGTGTGTGCCTAAACTGGACAAGATACTGGGCAAGACGACAGCTCAGTGACTATCGCTGATTGCTGTGCAGACACATGGATTTGGGCCGGTGTCTGTGGGAGTTTGCGCATTCTCCCCGTGCTTGCGTGGGTTTTCTCCGGGTGCTCCGGTTTCCTCCTACACCCCAGAGATGTGCTGTTAGGCTGATTGGCAGGAATAAATTGTCCCGAAATCAGTTTTCCCTCAATCTGGATGGCCATAAAACATTAGATAGGGGTCATGGGTAGAGAGGTGGAGTTGAGATGGCAGCGTGGGCTCGTTGGGCCGAAGGGCCTGTTTCCCCGGCTGATTTTGTTGTTCGTTCTTTGACTGGTTAAAGTTTTCCCCGACTGGTCAATGTTCTGCCTCACTGGTTCATGTTTTCCCCACTGTTGGTTCATGTTGTGCCCCTGCTTCTCCAGGGACCAAGTCCCACTGGTTAATGTTTTCCAAGACTGGTTAATGCTTTGCCCCTGCCTCTCTGGAGACTAAGTGCGACTGGTTAATGTTTTCCCTTCTACCCCAGGGAGCAGATGCAACTGGTTAATGTTTTCCCCTCACTTCTCCAGGGACTCTGTCCGACTGGTTAATGACTTCCACGATGCTCCAGCGGCTTTGGCTTTCTGGTTAATGTTTTCCCCGACTGGTTAATGTTTTCCCTGGTTGGTTAATGTTTTCCCCACGGTTGGTTAATGTTTTACAAAAGAACATAACAAATAGGAGCAGGAGTTGGCCATCTGGCCCTTCGAGCCTGCCCCGCCATTCAATAAGATCATGGCTGATCTGTCGTGTCTCAGTTCCACATTCCCGCCCTCCCCCCATAACCCTTAATCCCCTCTCTTATCAAAAACCCATCAACCCGCGTCTTAAAAATATTTAGCGAGGTAGCCTCTACCACTTCAACGGGCAGAGAATTCCAGAGATTCACCACCCTTTGAGTGAAGAAGTTCCTCCTCAACTCCGTTCTAAACCGCGCCCCCCTTTATCTTGAGGCTGTGCCCCCTAGTCCTACTGTCCTTTCTGAGCGGGAAGAGTCTCTCCACCTCTATCCCATCCATCCCATTCATCATCTTATACGTCTCAATGAGATCTCCCCTCATTCTTCTGAACTCTAATGAGTACAAGCCTAATTTATTCAGCCTCTCCTCATAGCTCAACCCCCTCAACTCCGGCATCAGCTTAGTAAACCTCCTCTGCACTCCCTCCAAGGCCAAAATATCCTTGCGTAAGTGCGGCGCGCAAAACTGCACACAGTACTCCAGCTGTGGCCTCACCAATGCCCTATACAGCTGCAGCAAGACCTCCCTACTTTTATATTCAATCCCCCTCGCTATGAAGGCCAGCGTCCCATTCGCCTTCCTGACCACCTGCTGCACCTGCTGGCTGGGTTTAGTGATCTCTAATGATAGAATGAGAAGACATTTGGCGCAGAACACCTGCAATGCAAGTTCGGTGGGAGATATTGTCTGAATAACTGGTGGCGTTAAGAGGGAGATTTTCTTTGCGAATTTCACTAATCCTGTCAAGATGCAGATTTAAACCACCCGTGATTACTGCTGCACTTTTCTCAGGAGCATTCTTTTTATCGTGATATACTGGACCCTACTTAGGAATTAATGCTCGGGGCCCTCAACTTTCTACTACCAGAATGTTCTTTCTTTTTTTATTTCCACCGTGATAGAAGCAACATTTTTGTCTTTAATGCCAATATAATTTCTTCATGGAGCTTTGACGTTATATTTAACCAGTAAAGCAGCCCCAGCTCGTGTTCCACCATGTGTAATCTTTTAGAATACTGAGTAGCTTTGGACATTCAACTCCCAGTCCTTGCACTCCTGACATGAGGTCAAGGCATGGGAGTCATGGTGGTTGGAGGGTAATGATATCACTTTCGTTTGCTTTCAAATATAGTCTCCAATTATGAATAAACATTGCATATAATGACGGTTGCTTAGTAAATGAAAAAAAACATTGATTCAATTTAGTCTCAGCATCTCGTGTATTCAATCCACAGGGAATTTATCCCGTTCTCCTAATGTGTGTGTTCTAATATAAAGATAGCAATTTTTAGAACACTTTTGCAACAGCTGTATCTCCATGGAGATCGAGGGAATGCATAAAGGTGAATGCACAGGGACGTGTCACGACAGATTTTAATTCAGAGGAATAACTTGCTCAGCAAAGGAAGAGGGCCATTCCACGCAGAAAATGCATCTACCTATTGAATTGGTCAGGAAAATATTCTATCTGTTGCTTGCCTTAGTTGGTGTTCCTGGTACGTAGGTAAAACACATTATATAGTGTAACTATGCATAAGCTTGTTTCTGCTTTCAATCTGTTTCTTGTCATGTTGCATTGCATGGAAGTGACAAAATTAGTTGGATTCTAATGAAATAAATAATCTGGAATAAGTAATAAATTATGTATTATATAAATAAATAAATTTATTTATTATAAATAAATTAAATAACTAATAATAAATAATAAATACATAATAATAAATAATAACTTTCCTGAATTATTCTTGTAGTCATGTTGTGTTGGAAGAACTATTTCCATCTCACCCATGACTTTCAGTTGTTGGATTCAGTGGAATATTGTTTCTGTTGATCCAAACATCGAAGTAGGGGGAAAAAATCATCAGGAACATGAATTTCCAAGGTGACGAGTTGGCAAAAGTTATACTGAATATGATGACCAATTCGAATGTGGCATCTGACTTCAGTAATGAGAAAAAAAAATGTTTATCAAGTTAAAATAATCTTGTGTTTGGGGTGGTAACTGGAGGGCAGATAAAGACTTGTCAATGGACAATATAATTCAATCTGGGAAGAAACTTCACTCATACTAAGGAACGTCAATGACCGAATTGTCTTGTAACGATTGATCTTCTTCCCCAAGTCTGGTCCTGATAATCATTAGGTCCTGGGCGCAGTGTTTTTAAGAGGTTATCTATACAAATATCATGAAATAAACATTAATATCTCTGATCATGTAATACTCAAGTTTCGGATGTTAAAACATGGAAACTCGCCCCAACTGATTTACTTCAATCTTTATTTTGTCCTCAGTCTATCTTTATTACAGCTGGTCTAATCTCCATTCCTTCCTCGCCGTGGTGAAAACTCACTCCGTGAACATTTTTTCACATTTCATAAACATTTGAAATACACTCCGTCCATGTATGTGTACAATACTTGAGAAGGATGTGAAGGCTTTGGAAAGTGTATAGAGGAAATTCAGAAGCCTGATTCCAAGCCAAACGAACTGTAGCTGTTTTGATGGATTGGAGAGAGTGGTCACCTGCGCAAAGATATTTTGGCCTTGGAGGGAGTGCAGAGGAGGTTTACTAGGCTGATAACGGAGTTGAGGGGGTTGAGCTATGAGGAGAGGCTGAATAAACTGGGCTTGTACTCGTTAGAGTTTAGAAGAATGAGAGGAGATCTCATTGAGACGTATAAGATGATGAATGGGATGGATAGGATAGAGGTGGAAAGACTCTTCCCGCTCAAAAAAGACAATAGGACTAGGGGGCACAGCCTCAAGATAAAAGGGGGGCGGTTTAGAACGGAGTTGAGGAGGAACTTCTTCACTCAAAGGGTGGTGAATCTCTGGAATTCTCTGCCCGTTGAAGTGGTGGAGGCTGCCTCGCTAAATATTTTTAAGACGCGGGTTGATGGGTTTTTGATAGGAGAGGGGATTAAGGGTTATGGGGAGAGGGCGGGAAAGTGGAACTGAGCAGCGACAGATCAGCCATGATCTTATTGAATGGCGGGGCAGGCCCGAAGGGCTGGATAGCCTACTCCTGCTCCTATTCTTATGTTCTTATGTCTATCATCTGCGGAGGAAATAAGGCTGAGACGCCACTTGATCTGGTTGTTCAAGATACCGAGGGACACAGATAGAACAAAATAATGAGAAATTGCTCCCAACTGAGAGAGCAGCAAAAACTAGAGAAGAGATGCAACATAATGGGCACAAAGTTCGAAAGAGAATGTGAGTTTATTTTCACTCAGACTGTTGCTGGAATCTGGATTGAATTTCCATGAAACAAATGATAGAGGAATATCCTTTCAAGGCATGGAAGGTGGAATCGGACACACCAAAGTGACACAGCAAAATGGCGAGTGGTGGCATGTAGATTATTAGAAGGAAATAACGGGAGGTCTGTTTGTCTGTCTAACGTCCATCTATCCATACATCACATATCTGTCTGTCCGTCCGTCTGGTGACCCACCCACCCGTCTGTCTGTCTGGTTATCTGTCTATTTATCTATCCATCTGTCTGACAACCTGACTGTCTGCCAGTCTGTTTGTCTGCCTACCTTTTTGTTGATCTATCTCTCTAAACATTCCTCTACCTATCTGTCTGTCTCTCTATAAATCTGCAATTATTTTTTCCCTCTCCTTCCCTCTCTCTCTTTGTTTCCAGATCACGCTCTTGTAGATCAAAACCAAAAAAAACGTCAAAACTCACATATGCTTAAGTCCCTCAACACCGTTAAAACAATTGTCATCGAATAAAACCACTGAGGAACATACTGAACTTAAATGGAGAATAAGTAATCAGAAAATAAGAACATAAGAAATAGAAGCAGGAGTAGGCCATCCAGCCCTTCGAGCCTGCCCCGCCATTCAATAAGATCATGGCTGATCAGAAGTGGATCGGTTCCACTTTCCCGCTTTCTCCCCATCACCCTCAATTCCCTTGTCTATCAAAAACCTATCTACCCGTGACTTAAATATGTTTAGCGAGGTAGCCTCCACCACTTCAACGGGTAGAGAATTCCAGAGATTCACCACCATTTGAGTGAAGACGTTCCTCCTCAACTCCGATCTAAACTGCCTCCCCGCCCCACCCTTTTCTTGAGGCTGTTCCCTCTAGTCCTGCTATCCTTTCTAAGCGTCAGGAATATCTCTACCTCTTCCCTATCCATCCCTTTCATTATTTTCTACGTCTCTATAAGATCCCCCCTCATCCTTCTAATCTCCAACGAGTACAGACCCAGTCTATTTAGTCGCTCTTCATAGTCCAACCCCCTCATCTCCGGTATCAGCCTAGTGAACCTCCTCTGTACTCCCTCCAAGGCCAAAATATCCTTGCGCAAGTGTGGCGACTAAAACTGCACATAGTACTCCAGCTGTGGCCTCACCAGTGCCCTGTACAGTTGCAGCAAGACCTCCCTGCTTTTATATTCTATCCCCCTTGCGATAAAGGCCAGCATCCCATTCGCCTTCTTGATCACCTGCTGCACCTGCAGACTGGGTTTTTGCGACTCATGCACAAGGACCCCCAGGTCCCTCTGCACCATAGCATGCTGCAGCTTTTCACCCTTCAAATAGTAATCCCTCCTACTATTATTTCTGCCAAAGTGGATAACCTCACACTTGCAAACATTGTACTCCATCTGCCATGTCCTCGCCCACTTGCTCAGCCTATCCAGATCCCTCTGCAGACTTTCCACACCCTCCACGCAATTTGCTTTTCCACTCATCTTCGTGTCATCAGCAAATATCGTCACCCTAAACTCAGCCCCCTCCTCCAGATCATCTATATAAATGGTAAATAGCTGAGGCCCCAGCACCGATCCCTGCGGCACTCCACAAGTCACCAACCGCCAATCAGAATAGCACCCATCGATACCAACTCTCTGCTTCCTATTGGACAACCAATCCTCCATCCACGCTAACACCTTACAACCAACTCCGTGCACCCGAACATTCTGTAGCAACCTTTTATGAGGCACCTTATCAAACACCTTCTAAAAATCTAAAAACACCACATCCACCGGTTCCCCTCTGTCTACCACACGAGTCACATCCTCATAGAAATCCAAGAAATTTGTCAAACACGACTTCCCCTTAACGAATCCGTCCTGCATAATTTGTAATATTTTGTCCTCCCGAACAACTCCTGCTTCTCTTCTCTCTTGCCCTTTTTTGCTATGAGATTTCGATGGTACGTGACACTTGACCATCCACATAGCAGCAGTTCCGCTGGAAATAGCCCAGTTGTCGTTTGTAGCGTGAAACAATACTGGAATAAAAATCTTCAGATCTTTGTACTCAACGAATCATCTTCCACTTTTTTTTCAATCCCTACTTCAGAGCTCCGCCAAACCATTTGAAACCACATGAAATGGTGCAGTACGGAAATAGTATATGCCATTGTTTTGCATAAATTCTTGAAGAAAAAACATTGTGTACATAGTTCCATTATCCAAAACAGAAGAATCATGTGCACCATGAGTTGCAAATATTTGGTGTAGATTTTCACTTTAACAATAGCTGTTACATTAATCATGAATTCTGCTCCCAAACAGGGTCGAAACGGCCATCCGTGACCCCCACAGTATGCATCAATCCTGCATACATAACTCAACCTCTATGATAGTTGCCTCTCTTTGCAACACAGATTGGTTAACTTTTGACAGAGCAGAGTCTCTGTCCCTCAACTGCTGAATCTGTTTTGGAGATTGGAAAATGTTTCCAGTAAAAAGAGATACCATGGGAAGACAATGCCTTGAATGGCAAATCCAAGAAAGGGAGATGACTCAACACATTCACAGTCTCGTTGTTTTCCCCTGTTCTGTGCACAATATGGTCCTGATCAGCTGGCAATGGGAAGAATGTATTTGGACTCACATAATAGATTTCCCAATGACTTGTGGTCTGTTTATAGGGTAAACGAATGACGATAGAGGTTCGAATAGAATCTTTCTACCGCAAAACGACAGTTAGATCATTTTTTGTCCTCGTGTGAATATTCCATATCAGCCTTTTTTTTCTGAAACCAATGGCCTTTCGGACCCGCCCTCCATTAAATGAAAATAAATCTGCCCAACACAGTAGCGCAATTCATTGTACCACAGGATACGTTCCCCTGTCTGATTCAAAGTGGACTAACAGATACGTCGATTTGAATAAGTTATTCAGATTCTTGGACTCTTTTCGCTCTGCACACAATCTATAATTGCACAATTCTAGGATAATGGAATGTGAGATCTGAAACTCATTTTAAAAATCTCCTGAGTCCCCCTGAGGAAACACTGCAAGACACATATTATCCTTGCATTTCCACTGAACTCAAACAGTTTGATTTTAAATCGCCCTCTATTCTTAGCAGTCTCTGGTCTGCTTACGTCGCCGTTTCATCTCTTTATTAGAAACATTAAAAATTCAGTTTCTATCATTCCATCTTTCTGGCAAGGCTGCACATTTCGGTCAGTTTTTTAAAATCAAATTGATGTCCCCCAGTCACATTTGCACTTTTCATGTAAGAGACTTCCCTTTCCTGAATTCTCCATCTCAATATCAGCGAATAGACACGGATGAATACTTACTATAAACCAGAATTCCAAATGGACATTGACCGAACTTCCTCTTAGTCTGCTTCTATACAGCCTTTGAATAATGTTCCCTTAACCTGTGTGTTTGTTTGGATGATGCAGCTTCAGAGCTTCTGAAATTGATTCCTTAATCTAAGAAGTTGACTCCCCACACTATAGTTTGAAAAGATGATGCCGTTATGCTGCATTTCCCAGAATACTGTCTTCATCCCTTGCCCTCCAGAAAGGAATCTAGCATTTCACTCATTCCTTCCTTCAAACCTCAACTCCACCACATGCAACACATCTGACGCTCCAATCTCAAAATGTTCAACTTTACTCACCAACCACTAGATTATTTTTGGTAAAAGCTGAGGATCGACCTGATAGATGTTTACACAATTATGAGACCAATCGGCAGAATGTCTTGTCAGAGTCTTTTTATCTCAGGGTATAAATGCCAATTGCTGCAGGACTTATTTTAAAGTCATAACGGGGAAACTTTAAAAGAGATGAGAGAGGCAAGATTTTTCTTCACAGAGAGGGTGGTAAGTACCTGTATTTCGCTGACGGAGGGGATGTCAGAAGCAGATGTAATAGCAATGGTTACAAAAAATCATCTTGACAGATAGATACATGAATAAACAGGGAATACAGAGATACAGGCTGCGTAGATGCAAAACAAAATCATTAGTTTAGAAAAGTATCATTTGTCGGCACAGGCTTGACCGGACAAACGACATTTCCTTTCCGGGCCTCTCCCTGTGTGTTTTTTTTTAGCATTTGAGATGTTTTATTGTGAATTGGTTCTCCAACAAACAAAGAATGCAGCTTAGAACTGGATGACTTGGCTCTTCCTCTGCTTATCTCCTCCCAACTCAAAGTGCTTGCATCTCTTCATGGCCAGCATTCTCTCTGACCTACAGTTGGGCTCCACACACTCCAATCTCAGCACAATCTTCTTTGTGGTCTTCGCCTTTTCCCCAAATATAGGTTTTGTCAGTCCACCATAACCTCTCTGCTTTCTGTCATAACATCTCTTACCCTGTGTGTATTAGGAATCCTTTCCCTTCTTGTACTGGGTAACCTTGTGGGGCTGGTGCCTCCGATTTTTTTTTGCAATATGTCCTCCGGGTCTTTGGTACGTTGACCATTTTCCCAAACCGGGCGGTGAGCGGAAAAAAAGCTCGGGCCTTTCCCTGTTCCTCTTCAATTTCAAAACAATAGAGAGTCTTCAATCACACCCAGGATATGATTATTTGCAGACATCCACCGAACTCCAGCCAACACAACCCTCCTCCCCTTCCTTCCTATGAACGTGCAGGACATAGAACACGTGTCCTTTTAACTAAGGTTTTGAGGTCATCGGGCCCAGAAACAAGGGACCATTCGGCCTGGGTATCATGTCTCACGGTGAAATAACACAGTTGCTGAGGCGACAGACAGGGCCGTGTGGTGGTACAGTTAATAGCACAGCAGTCTCCCCGCGTGAGGACCTGGATTTAGTTGCTGTCGTGGGTGACTGTGTAGAGCTTGACATTCTCTCCGTGTTTGCATGTTTTTCCTCTGGGTGCTTAGAACAAAAACAAAACAAAGAACAAAGAACAACCCAACACGGGAAACAGGCCCTCCGGCCCAACGAGCCCTCGCCGCCATCGTAACAAAGCATTTTCCGACACCTACCTTGACCCGTGTGTAGGCGTATGGTACCCCTATTGGAACCAGATTCAGGGGAGAATAGTTTAGGGACAATTTGTTACACCAATCAGCCTAACAGCACATCTTTGGGGTGTGGGAGGAAACCGGAGCACCCGGAGGAAACCCACACAACCACAGGGAGAATGTGCAAACTCCCACAGACACTGGCCCAAATCCATGTATCTGCACAGCTAGCAGTGATAGTCACTGAGCTGCTGTGGTGCCCATCTGCTGGTCCAGTTTTAAGCACACACAACGACGTGAAGTACTAGGCCACTCTCGAAACATCCAAGAGCAGCCCACGCACGACCCACCGTGTGCATGCCCCTCGTTAGACAACAAGGTGGACCGACACACCTGCGGATTAAAAGAGACAAGACATTAATGCCATCAGGCCCCGGAGTTTTATCAGTTTTTATGCTACCTAAAAACCCGAACACTTCCTCCCTCGTAATGGATATTTCCTTCAACTGGTCTACAGCTCCCTCCAAGACATTACAAGACACCAAGCCCCTCTCCTTCGTGAATTCCGACACAAAGTATTCATTCAGGATCTCCCCCGTTCCCTCAGCCTCAATGCATAGTTCCCCTCCTTTGTCCCTAAGAGGACCAATTTTCCCTCGAACCACCCTCTTGTTCCTAATATAAGAGTAAAATGCCTTTGGATTTCCCTTAATCCTATCAGCCAAAGCCATTTCATGCCCCCTTTTCCCCCTTCTAACTCCCCTTTTGGTCTCCTCTCAAATGCCAACGATGTGCAGGTTCAGTCGATTGTCCATGCTAAATTGTCCCTTATTTTCTCAAGGAGACCAGGTTAGATTGATTAGCCATGGGAAAGCATGGTTGGTGTGCTGAGGTAAAATTCTCTGTTAGAAAATCTTTGCAGACTCAATGGGCCGAATTCCCATGATCTGCACCGTGTGCCTCTATGTTTCTATGACTTTGTCATTCATGTAGCAGGGCATCCTTGCCCCTCTATATCACAACATTCTGCAGTGGCTTTCAATATGAAATATGTTCTGCTTTTGTATTCTTCCGAACCATGTGACAACCTCAATTTTCCCACATTGTGTGTAACATGTCCAAGTTTTACCTCTTCATTTAATCTACACGGGAACTTTGTGTCTCCTCATAACGATGTACTTTTCTACCTGTCTTGGAATTTTCAGAAGAGTTGACTGTATTGAATAAATTCATATTGATTGCAAGTCAGTGATCCACAAGGATTAATCCCTGTGAATTCAATACTTACTTTATACTAACCTTAAAATGAACTGTTTATCCCAATTCTATGATTCCTGTTTGTGAACTAATCTGATATCCATGCTAATCTCTTAACACGAAGAGCTGCAACCTTTTATGTGGCACATTAACGAATCCTCGTTTGTTTTGCAGCACAAATACATTACTTCACTTGATTGCGAGTGGAGAGCTTGTGGGTGAGTACAGTGATTTTTTTTAAAACTAACTTTGTACTTGTTTCTTTTTCTTCAAATTTTTGCACCGGAAGCAGTTACTAGGGCACTCGGGTAGAGTCTTTTTTTTAACCTTACTACAAATTAGAGCGGTGAGGAATCCCGATACTCTACATAGGTAGAGTATCCCAGCCCTCCCCACTCCTCTAACTTCAAAAAGAGAGAGAGAGAGACGGGGTCTGACTGAGAGCAGGTAAGTTTGTTTTTGTTTTTGAGTGTGCTGTAAGGGCTTTGGCTCACAGGGCCAAAGAGATAAGGGTGAGGCAAGGGAAGTTATAAGTTTTTTTTTACTTTTTCCTCTGGGTTACTAAAAAGGGGCAAGTATGGGTGTGAGGCCAGTATGTTGTTGCCAGTGCAACATGTGGGAGGACTTGGAGGCTCCTGGTCTACCAGACATCCACACCTGTGCTCGGTGTGTGGAGCTGCAGACCCTACGGAACCAGGTTAAGGAGCTGCAAATGCAGCTCGAGGACCTTCAGCTCATTAGAGAGAGTGAGGAGATAATTGATAGGAGCTATCAGCAAGTAGTCACACCAGAGCAACGGGAAGAAGGCACGTGGGTAACTATTAGGAAGGGGAAACCTCAGGTGATGGAGAGCACGCCGGTGGATGTCCCCCTTCAAAATAAGTCCTCCTGCCTGAGTACTACTGGGGGAGACAGCTCATCTGAGGGAGGCAGCAGTGGCCAGGTCTCTGGAGCTGAGCCAGTATGTCAAAAAATTAAAGAGAGCAGAAAGGTAGTATTAATAGGGGTCTCCACAGTGAGGGGGGGCGGACAGGCATTTTTGTGGACGTAGACGTGAGTCGCGGATGGTGGTTCGTCTCCCTGGAGCTGGGATCCGGGATGTCTCTGGGCATGTCCCAGACATCCTGAAAGGGAAGGGTGAGGAACCAGAGGTTGTCGTGCATACAGGTACTACTGACGTAGGCAGGAAGAGGGAGGCAGTGGTGAAAAGGGATTATAGGGAACTGGGTAGGCAGCTGAGGAAGAGAAAAGCGAAGGTAGTAATCTCAGGATTGCTGCCTGTGCCACGGGAGAATGAGGGCAGGAATGGAATGAGGTGGAGGCTGAATGCATGGCTGAGGGACTGGAGCAGGGGGCAGGGATTTCGGTTCCTAGATCATTGGGACCTCTTTAGGGGCAGGTGTGACCTGTACAGTAAAGACGGGTGGCACTTAAATCCCAGGGGGACTAATATCTTGGTGGGAAGACTGGCTAAGGCTACTGGGGGGACTTTAAACTAGAAAGGATGGGGGGAGGGAATTGTGATGGGGAGACTGGGACCGAGGAGGTTAGCTCCCAGGTAGGGAAGGACTGCAGGCAGTATGAGAGGGAGGTTAGACAGTGGGTGGAGAAGGGAAACGCCCAGGCTGAGGGGCTGGAGTGTATCTATTTTAACGCCAGGAGTGTAGTAAATAAGGTAGATGAGCTTAGGGCGTGGATTGCTGCTTGGGAATGTGATGTGATGGCCATTACGGACACTTGGATGTCTCAGGGACAGGACTGGGTACTTCAGGTGCCAGGATTCAGATGCTTCAGGAAGGACAGGGAGGGGGGCAAAAGAGGTGGTGGAGTGGCTCTGTTGATCAGGGACAGTGTCATGGCTGCAGAGAAGGAGGATGCCGTGGAGGGACTGTCTACGGAGTCCCTGTGGGTGGAAGTTAGGAACAGCAAAGGGTCGATAACTTTGCTGGGTGTATTCTACAGGCCGCCCAATAGTGACAGGGAAGTTGAGGTGCAAATAGGGAAACAGATTCTAGAGAGATGTAGTAGTAACAGAGTTGTCGTGATGGGAGACTTCAATTTCCCAAACATCGACTGGAATATCCCAAGGGTATTGGTCTCTGGAGAAGCAGGGGCAAAACATTAACCAACCGTGAGCAAAACATTAACCAGTCGGGGAAAACATGAACCAAATGGGGAAAACATTAACCAGTGGGACTTGGTCCCTGGAGAAGCAGGGGGAAAGCATTAACCAGTTGGACTTGGAGCCTGGAGAAGCGAGGGGAAAACATTAACCAGTCGGACATAGTCCCTGGAGAACCGATGGGAAAACATTAACCAGTTGCACATAATCCCTGGAGAAGCAGGGGCAAAACATTAACCAGTCGGGGAAAACATTAACCAGTAGGGGAAAACATTAACCAACTGGGGAGAACATTAACCAGTTGGACGTTGTCCCTGGAGAAGCGAGGGGAAAACATGAACCAGTTGGGCATAGTGCCTGGAGAACCGAGGGGAAAACATTAATCAATTGGAGATGGACCCTGGAGAAGCGAGGAGGAAACATTAACCTGTTGCTAATCCCTGGAGAACCGAGGGGAAAACATTAACCAGTTGGACTTGGTACCTGTAGAAGCAGGGGCAAAACATTAACCAACCGGGCAACACATTTATCAACCGAGCAAAACATTAACCAGTGGGACTTGGTCTCTGCAGAAGCAGGGGAAAAGCATTAATCAGTTGGAATTGGAGCCTGGAGAACCGAGGGGAAAACATTAACCAGTCGGACATAGTCCCTGGAGAAGCAGGGGCAAAACATTCACCAGTCGGACCTTGTCTCTGGAGAACCGAGGGGAAAACATTAACCAGTTGGACATAGTCCCTGGAGAAGCACGGGCAAAACATTAACCAACCGTGGGGAAAACATTAACCAAACGGGGAAAACAATAACCAGTCGGGGAAAACATAAACCAACTGGGGAAAACATTAACCAGTGGGACGTAGGCTCTGGCTGAATGGGCAAAACATGAACCAACCGAGGGGAAAACATTAACCAACTGGGAGAAACATGAACCAGTTGGACTTGGTGCATGGAGAAGCGAGGGGAAAACATTAACCTGTCGGACATAGTCCCTGGAGAAGCAGGGGCAAAACATTAACCAGTCGGACCTTGTCCCTGGAGAACCGAGGGGAAAACATTAACCAGTTGGGCTTGGTGCCTGGAGAAGCAGGGGGAAAACATTAACCAGTCGGGCTGGGTGCCTGGAGAAGAAGGGGGAAAACATTAACCAGTCGGGGAAAACATTAACCAGTTGGGAAGAACATTATCCAACCATGGAAAACATTCACCAGTGGGACTTCGTCTCTGGCTGGAGTGGGCAAAACATTAACCAACCGCTGGGAAAACATTAACCAGTGGGACATGGGTCCCTGGAGACGCAGGAGGTAAACGTTTACCAGCTGGGCTGGGTGCCTGGAGCAGAAGGGAAAACATTAACCAGTCGTAGTTAACTAGTCGTAATGTTAGTTAACTAACATTAACTAGTCGTAGTCTGCAGAAGGATCTCGATAGGCTGGGCGAATGGGCCAGGAAATGGCAAATGGAATTTAATGTTGGCAAGTGTGAGGTGGTCCACTTTGGTAGGAAGAATGGTAGGAAGGACTATTACTTACGTGGCGAAAAACTGCAGCAGGCGACGGTGCAGAGGGACCTCGGGGTCCTTGTGCATGAATCGCAAAAACCCAGCTTGCAGGTGCAGCAGGTGGTCAGGAAGGCGAATGGGATGCTGGCCTTCATAGCGAGGGGGATTGAATATAAAAGTAGGGAGGTCTTGCTGCAGCTGTATAGGGCATTGGTGAGGCCGCAGCTGGAGTACTGTGTGCAGTTTTGGGCGCCGCACCTGCGCAAGGATATTTTGGCCCTGGAGGGAGTGCAGAGGAGGTTTACTAGGCTGATACCGGAGTTGAGGGGATTGAGCTATGAGAAGAGGCTGAATAAACTAGGCTTGTACTCGTTAGAGTTTAGAAGAATGAGGGGAGATCTCATTGAGACGTATAAGATGATGAATGGGATGGATAGGATAGAGGTGGAGAGACTCTTCCCGCTCAAAAAAGACAGTAGGACTAGGGGGCACAGCCTCAAGATAAAGGGGAGGCGGTTTAGAACGGAGTTGAGGAGGAACTTCTTCACTCAAAGGGTGGTGAATCTCTGGAATTCTCTGCCCGTTGAAGTGGTGGAGGCTGCCTCGCTAAATATTTTTAAGAAGCGGGTTGATGGGTTTTTGATAAGAGAAGGGATTAAGGGTTATGGGGAGAGGGCGGGAAAGTGGAACTGAGCCACGACAGATCAGCCATGATCTTATTGAATGGTGGGGCAGGCTCGAAGGGCTAGATGGCCTACTCCTGCTCCTATTTCTTATGTTCTTATGTAGTTGGTGCCTGGAGAAGCAGAGGCACAACATTAACCAACTGTGGGGAAAACATTAACCAGTCGGGGAAAACATTGACCAGTCGGGGAAAACTTTCACCTCTCCCTCTGTATCTCTGTGTCCCAGTAAGCTGATACAGTGTGAATGTCGGCCTTGCTTGTGAGGTGAATCATTCATGTTGACACCTTTAAATATCGATCCCCCCTCTCTCTGCCTGTCTGTCTGTCTCTCCCTCTCTCTCACTGTCCCTCTCTCTCTCTCTCTCAGTAACTTCACTGCAGTCTTAATGTCAGCCTGACTAGGACACTTCATAAACTTTAAAAACTCACTCTCTGCCTCTCTCTGTTCAGGCACAGGTTGAGTGTTCGAGTGAGAGCGGGGGAAAGGTGAGTATTGAAGTCGGTGCAGGCAGCTGTCAACAAAGCTTTGAAGAAATGGCAGGCAGTGTTTGTAAAGATGCTGAGGGAATGGGAAAGTCAGTGTGTCAGCCAGATGGGGGAAGGGAGGCTTCCACTTGCGAGGGGAAAACATTAACCAGCTGCTGCTGCTGCGGTGTGGGCAATGGCAGTCCCCCCTTTTATTGTACCCTCTGGACAAGCAGGGGCAAAACATGAACCAGTTGGACGTGGTGCCTGGAGCAGAAGGGAAAACATTAACCAGTTAGACTCTGGTCCCTGGAGTAGAAGGGAAAACATTAAACCAGTTGCACTTAGTCTCCAGAGAAGCAGGGGCAAAGCATTAACCAGTCGGGGAAAACATTAACCAGTGGGAACTGGTCCCTGGAGAAGCAGGGGGAAAACATGAACCAGTTGGACATAATCCCTGGAGAAGCAGGGGCACAACGTTAACCAACCGTGGGGGGAGAAAGCATTAACCAACCGGGGAAAACATTAACCTGTCGGGGAAAACATTAACCAGTGGGACTTAGGCTCTGGCTGGATGGGCAAAACATTAACCAACCACAGGGAAAACATTAACCAGTGGGACTTGGGCCCTGGAGAAGCAGGGGGAAAGCATTAACCAGTCGGACCTTGTCCCTGGACAACCGAGGGGAGAACATTAACCAGTTGGACATAGTCCCTGGAGAAGCAGGGGCACAGCAGCAACCAAACGTGGGGAAAACGTCTGTTGTGGGTACGGTTTCGTTAAGGGGAAGTTGTGTCTGACAAATTTACTGGAGTTCTATGAGGATGTGTCTAGGGCAGTGGATAGAGGAGAGCCGGTGGATGTGGTCTTTCTTGATTTTCAGAAGGCGTTTGACAAGGTACCTCACAAGAGGTTACTGCAGAAGGTAAGGGGGCATGGAGTTGGGGGTAGGGTGTGAGCGTGGATAGAGGATTGGTTGTCAAATAGGAGGCAGAGAGTGGGGGTCAACGGGTGCTATTCGGATTGGTGGTTGGTGACTAGTGGAGTGCCCCAGGGGTCAGTGCTGGGGCCTCAGCTATTTACCATTTATATAGATGATCTGGAGGAGAGAACCGAGTGTATGGTGTCGAAATTTGCTGATGACACTAAGATTGGGGGAACGGCAAATTGTGCGGAGGGTGTGGAGAGTCTGCAGAAGGATCTAGATAGGCTGGGTGAACGGGCCAGGAACTGGCAAATGGAATTTAATGTTGGCAAGTGCGAGGTGGTCCACTTTGGCAGGAATAAAGGTTGGAAGGACTATTACTTACGGGGCGAAAAACTGCAGCAGGCGACGGTGCAGAGGGACCTCGGGGTCCTTGTGCATGAGTCGCAAAAACCCAGCCTGCAGGTGCAGCAGGTGGTCAGGAAGGCAAATGGGATGCTGGCTTTCATAGCGAGGGGGATTGAATATAAAAGTAGGGAGGTCTTGCTGCGGCTGTATAGGGCACTGGTGAGGCCGCAGCTGGAGCACTGTGTGCAGTTTTGGTCGCCGTACTTACGCAAGGATATTTTGGCCTTGGAGGGAGTGCAGAGGAGGTTTACTAGGCTGATACCGGAGTTGAGGGGGTTGAGCTATGAGGAGAGGCTGAATAAACTAGGCTTGTACTCGTTAGAGTTTAGAAGAATGAGGGGAGATCTCATTGAGAAGTATAAGATGATGAATGGGATGGATAGGATAGAGGTGGAGAGGCTCTTCCCGCTCAGAAAGGACAGTAGGACTAGGGGGCACAGCCTCAAGATAAAGGGGGGGTGGGTTAGAATGGAGTTGAGGAGGAACTTCTTCACTCAAAGGGTGGTGAATCTCTGGAATTCTCTGCCCGTTGAAGTGGTGGAGGCTGCCTTGCTAAATATTTTTAAGACGCGGGTTGATGGGTTTTTGATAAGCGAGGGGATTAAGGGTTATGGGGAGAGGGCGGGAATGTGGAACTGAGACACGACAGATCAGCCATGATCTTATTGAATGGCGGGGCAGGCTCGAAGGGCTGGATGGCCTACTCCTGCTCCTATTTCTTATGTTCTTAAGTTCTTAAAACATTAACCAGTAGGGCAAAACATTAACCAGTCAGGGAAAACATTAACCAGTCGGGCAAAACATTAACCAACTGGGGAAAACATTAACCAGTGGGACTTAGGCTCTGCCTGGATGGGCAAAACATTAAGCAACGGTGGGGAAAGCATGAACCAACCGCGGGGAAAACATTAACCAGTGGGACTTAGTCCCTGGACATGCAGAAGGGAAAACCTTAACCAGTCGGACATAGTCCCTGGAGGAGCTTGGGGAGAACATGAACCAGTCGGACAGAGCCCCTGGAGAAGCTTGGGGAAAACATCAACCAGTTGGACATAGTCCCTGGAGAAGCAGGGGCACAACATTAACCAACCGTGGGGAAAGGATTAACCAACTGGGGAAAACATTAATCAGTCGGGCAAAACATTAACCAGTCGGACCTCGTCCCTGGAGAACCAAGGGGAAAACATTAACCAGTTGCACAAACCCCCTGGAGATGCAGGGACAAAACATTAACCAACGGTGGGCAAAACATTAACCAGTCGCGGAAAACATTAACCAACCGGGGAAAACATTAACCAGTGGGACTTTGGGTCTGGCTGGATGGGCAAGACATGAAACAGCAGTGGGGAAAACATGAACCAACCATGGGGAAATCACTAACCAGTGGGACGTGATCCATGGAGAACCGAGGGGATAACAGGAACCAGTTGAACATAGTCCCTGGAGAAGCAGGGGCAGAACATTCACCAACCGGAGGGAAAACGTTAACCAACCGGGGAAAACATTAACCAGTCGGGGAAAACATTAACCAGTCGGTGAAATAGTTAACCAACCGGGGAAAACATTAACCATTGGGACTTCGGCTCTGCCTCGGTGGGCAGAACATGAACCAACCGCGGGGAAAATATTAACGAGTTGGCCTGGGTGCCTGGAGCAGAAGGGAAAGCATTAGGCAGTTGGACATGGTGCCTGGAGAAGCAGGGGGAAAACATTACCCAGTTGGACATAGCCCCTGGAGAAGCAGGGGCACAACATTAACCAACCATGTGGAAAACATTAGCCAGTCAGGAAAAACATTAACCAATGGGACTTGGTGCCTGGAGAAGCGAGGGGAAAACATGAACCAGTTGGACATAGTCCCTGGAGAAGCAGGGGCACAACATTAACCAACCGTGGGGAATACATTAACCAGTAGGGCAAAACATTAACCACTCGGGGAAAACATTAATCAGTTGGGCAAAACATTAACCAACCGGGGAAAACATTAATCAGTCGGGGAAAACATTAACCAGTGGGACTGAGTCTCTGGCTGGATGGGTAGAACCGTATCCAACCGCGGGGAAAACATTAACCAGTCGGGCATAGTCCCTGGAGAAGCAGGAGCACAACATTAACCAACTGTGGGGAAAACATGAGCCAGTCAGGCAAAACATTGACCAGTCGGGGAAAACGTTAACCAGTCAAAGAACAAAGAACAAAATCAGCCTGGGAAACAGGCCCTTCGGCCCAACGAGCCCACACCGCCATCTCAACTCCACCTCTCCACCCATGACCCCTATCTAATGTTTTATGGCCATCCAGATAGAGGGAAAACTGATTTCGGGACAATTTATTCCTGCCAATCAGCCGAACAGCACATCTTTGGGGCGTGGGAGGAAACCGGAGCACCCGGAGAAAACCCACACAAGCACGGGGAGAATGCGCAAACTCCCACAGACACCGGCCCAAATCCATGTGTCTGCACAGCAATCAGCGATAGTCACTGAGCTGTCGTCTTGCCCAGTATCTTGTCCAGTTTAGGCACACACTAACGACATGAAGCACTGGGCCAATCTCGAACAACCAAGAGCAGCCCCAGTACGACCCATCGCGTGTATGCCCCTCGTTGGACACGAGGTGGACCGACTTCAAACCTGTGAATGAAAACAGAGAAAAACATTATTATCATACTATACCCATTTACATTTCTAGGGACACCCCAATGCTAATGACCCTTCATTAAAGGTTCTCCGATATCCACCCATCTCCAGCTCAGTCATGTGCCTAAGTTACTCTTAAAGGACTCTAGCGTGTTTGCTTCCACCACCTTACTTGGCAGAGCATTCCATACCCCCACTACCCTCTGCGTGAAAAACCTCCCTCGAATATCTGTGTTGTACCTCTCCCCCTTCACCTTAAGCCCATGGCCCCTCGTCCTACGTGACTCGATTATAGGAAATAGCTTACCTCTGTTTACTCTATCTATACCCTTCATAATCTTATATACCTCTATTAGATCCCCCCCTCAGTCGGCGTCTTCCAAGGGAAAAGAGCCCCAATTTCTTCAATCTTTCCTCACACCCCAGTCCTTCCATACCAGGCAACATCCTAGTAAACCTCCTCTGCACTCTCTCCAGAGTCTCCACGTCCTTCTGGTAGTAAGGCGACCAGAACTGGACGCAGTACTCCAAATGCGGCCTAACCAACGTTCTATACAACTGCAACATTAGACTCCAGCTCTTATATTCTATACCCCTTCCTATAAAGGCTAACATACCATAGGCTTTCTTCACCACACTCTCCACTTGCACTGCCACCTTCAAAGACTTGTGCACTTGCACCCCCAGGTCTCGCTGCGACTCTATACTCCTTACAGGCTTACCCTTTTTCATATAACATCCCCCTACATTATTCCGGCCAAAACGCATCACCTCACATTTATCCGGATTAAACTCCATTTGCCACGTATCTGCCCAATCAACCAGCCTATCAATATCCTGCTGTATTGCCAGACACTGCTCCTCACTGCCCGCCAATCCAGCCATCTTGGTGTCATCAGCAAATTTGCTGATCACACCACCGACTCCCTCTTCCAAATCATTTATATACACTACAAACAGAAGAGGTCCCAATACCGAGCCCTGCGGCACCCCACTAGTGACAGACCTCCAGCTAGAAAAAGACCCCTCCACAACTCCTCTCTGACTCCCCTTTGCAAGCCAGTTCTCTACCCATTTAGATACCTGACCACATATCCCATGAGCTTTAATCTTCTGTACCAACCTACCATGAGGGTCTTTGTCAAACACCTTACTGAAATCCGTATAGACACCAACGGCTCGTCCTTCGTCAACCGTTTTTGTCACCTCCTCAAAGAATTCTACCAGATTCGTAAGGCAAGACTTCCCCTTGACAAAGCCATGCTGCGTATCCTTAATCAGATCGCAACGCTCCAAGTGCACATACATCCTATCCCTAAGAATCCTCTCCATCAACTTACCTACCACTGACGTTAAGCTCACCGGCGTAGAGTTACCCGGGCTATCCCTCCTACCCTTTTTAAACAACGGTACCACGTTCGCTATCCTCCAGTCCTCTGGGACCTCACCTGTGTCCAAAGAAGAGACAAAGATTCGCGTCAGAGGCCCAGCAATCTCATCCCTTGCATCTCTAAGCAGCCTAGGATAAATGCAATCAGAACCCGGAGATTTATCGGTCTGAATGCCCTCGAAAAGCCCTAACACTTCTTCCCTCGTAATCAACAGATCTTTCAATCGGTCTACCGCTCCCTCAATGGCCGTACTAGACATCAAGCCCCTCTCCTTTGTGAATACCGACGCAAAGTATTCATTCAGGACCTCCCCCATTCCCTCTGGCTCTAAGCACAATTCCCCACGTCTGTCCCTGAGAGGACTGATTTTACCCCAACCACCCTTTTGTGAGACGACCTCAAATATTACCGAGAGCCAGAACAGGTCCCCATCCCACACTTAGCAGAAGTACTGAGAGAGTTACGTCTCTAAGTGGGACACTGTTCGATTATACCACCAGTTCCAATCACATATCAAAACCCGAGAGCATGACACAGAGTCAGCCTTACAGAGCCAGACATGGGTTCGGAGGGTGTGGGACTGGGGTCTAAGTGTGGACATTCACCCCTGGATCCGGATAGTCTCGCACATACCGGTTGCCATCTAACTCATACTGGCAATATCCTGGGGGGGTCATAATGTGCTATACATCCCACCAGCACAAGAAAAATAAAACTAGGAGGGAACTCATCGGAACGATTGGCAACATGGGACAATGAACATCTCGGGAAGACTTCTCCCACATACACCTAATTTGACAAACCCGGGGCTCCCCTAAACTGTACGACTGCAGCGTGCAAATGCAGGGAGCACCGGACATAGCATTTGTGAAGGAAATCGGTCTGAGGGAGGAGGAACAAGCCCGCTCCCGACCCACACGGGGGAACTGTTATGGGACAGCAAATTTTATGAAATTGGGCACACAAAATGGCAGCAAACTAAAGCTATCCTCAGAGCCCCTCCACCAAGAATCACAAAGTAACAGACACCGATCTGTGGGCAAGAGCATGCTTTTAGAATGCAGGTGAGGGCTGGCACATCAGGGAAGCTGGACAGGATGGCACCGACAGGAACTAAATCTCCACCCCGTCAAAATCAGCACCTTTAAAACAGTCAATGAACCCATGGAGACACCTAAAATTAGCATCGTTAAGGAAACATGCTTGGCCCCTCAAAACCTCTTTTGAGATCAATGACACACCTATGGTTCAAACCCCGGAGATTTGAGACTATTAAATAACCAATCAGACAAAGCAATTAACACACACTGAAAACAATTTCCTCAACACTTGGAAACATCGAGACAGGATGGCTAAGGTTGAATACTGTAAATAAAGTATTAGCATTTGAATCGCACACTGCCCCGAAGTTCAGGTATAACTATAGCCTGCTGCCAGGGACGGGCAGAGCGCTTTCGGGACAGTCCGATTGGATGTCCTGACTGTGCTTCTCTGTCGACATAAATGAAAATAAAGCTGTGCCATTACTGAACTTCACCCTGAGTCCGTCGTGGTCGTTTCGCCCACTCGCGCTAGCACCCTCTATTCTTAGCAGTCTCTGGTATGCTTATGTCGCCGTTTCATCTCTTTATTAGAAACATTAAAGATTCAATTTCTATCATTCCATCTTTCTGGCAAGGCATAAGAACATAAGAGCATAAGAAATAGCAGCAGGAGTAGGCCATCGAGCCCTTCGAACCTGCCTCCGCCATTCAATAAGATCATGGCTGATCAGAAGTAGATCAGTTCCACTTTCCCACTTTCTCCCCATAACCCTTAATTCCCTTGTCTGTCAAAAACCTATCTACCTGTGACTTTTTTTTCCCCAGTTTGTTCATTTTCAGTCTGTTAACGTTTCTGCCACTATTATGCAATCTTTTTCTTCACAGCCTGTCACTGGATTCAAATTGGGCTGCACAGTAGCACAGTGGTTAGCACTGCTGCTTCACAGCTCCAGGGACCTGGGTTTGAATCGAAGGGCTAGATGGCCTACTCCTGCTCCTATTTCTTATGTTCTTTTGGCCTTACCCGTGAGCATCACGCTCCATCCTCCCCAGGCTACACACTGCGGCCATCCCCTCCGGGTTACACACCGTCTGATCTCACTGGCTCCATGCCCCCGAACTGAAATCTCCATCCTTCCCGGGTAACGCACTGTCTGAACTCGCTGCCTCCGTTTTCTCCAGTTTACACACTGTCTGATCGCCATGTCTCCATCCTGCCCGGATTGGACACTGTCTGTTCATATTGGTACCATCCTCTTGTGTTTACAGACAGATCTCACTGCCTCCATTCCCACCCTCCCCCCATTACACATTATCTGATCTCACTATCTCTGTCTCCCTGGGATTACACTCTCTGATCTCACTATCTCTATCTCCCTGGGATTACACTGTTTGATCTCACTATCTCTATCTCCCTGGGATTACACATTATCTGATCTCACTATCTCTGTCTCCCTGGGATTACACTGTCTGATCTCACTATCTCTATCTCCCTGGGATTACACTGTCTGATCTCACTATCTCTATCTCCCTGGGATTACACTCTCTGATCTCACTATCTCTATCTCCCTGGGATTACACTCTCTGATCTCACTATCTCTATCTCCCTGGGATTACACTGTCTGATCTCACTATCTCTATCTCCCTGGGATTACACTCTCTGATCTCACTATCTCTATCTCCCTGGGATTACACTCTCTGATCTCACTATCTCTATCTCCCTGGGATTACTCTCTCTGATCTCACTATCTCTATCTCCCTGGGATTACACTCTTTGATCTCACTATCTCTATCTCCCTGGGATTACTCTCTCTGATCTCACTATCTCTATCTCCCTGGGATTAAACTCTCTGATCTCACTATCTCTATCTCCCTGGGATTACTCTCTCTGATTTCACTATCTCTATCTCCCTGGGATTACACTGTCGGATCTCACTATCTCTATCTCCCTGGGATTACTCTCTCTGATCTCACTATCTCTATCTCCCTGGGATTACTCTCTCTGATCTCACTATCTCTTATCTCCCTGGGATTACTCTCTCTGATTTCACTATCTCTATCTCCCTGGGATTACTCTCTCTGATCTCACTATCTCTATCTCCCTGGGATTACACTCCCTGATCTCACTATCTCTATCTCCCTGGGATTACACTCTCTGATCTCACTATCTCTATCTCCCTGGAATTACTCTCTCTGATTTCACTATCTCTATCTCCCTGGGATTACTCTCTCTGATTTCACTATCTCTATCTCCCTGGGATTACACTCTCTGATCTCACTATCTCTATCTCCCTGGGATTACTCTCTCTGATCTCACTATCTCTATCTCCCTGGGATTACTCTCTCTGATTTCACTATCTCTATCTCCCTGGGATTACTCTCTCTGATCTCACTATCTCTATCTCCCTGGGATTACTCTCTCTGATCTCACTATCTCTATCTCCCTGGGATTACACTCTCTGATTTCACTATCTCTATCTCCCTGGGATTACACTCTCTGATTTCACTATCTCTATCTCCCTGGGATTACACTCTCTGATTTCACTATCTCTATCTCCCTGGGATTACTCTCTCTGATTTCACTATCTCTATCTCCCTGGGATTACACTCTCTGATCTCACTATCTCTATCTCCCTGGGATTACTCTCTCTGATTTCACTATCTCCATCTTCACTCTCTTTGCTTTCTGGGAAAGTCGGAATTCGCCATTTTCTCCCCAGAATTGGTCCAGGAACCAGGCCGCTTCTTAAACACGATTAAAAAAGCTGAAAATCCTCCCTGCTCAGAACCGAGTATAAATATTTGCATCGCTTTCTCACCCGGACTTTCTACCGCCGAAACTTCTGGAAAGAAGCAACTCTGCGACTGCGCGTCGTTGTTTGTGAGGTAAAACTGCACGCGCTCAAAGATCCCGGCGCTTGCGCATACGGAGAACTGCTTCTTCGTTCCCCCCGCCCCCTCCCCCCCCAACAGCCGTCCCCCGGCGCCCCCCTCCCCCCGCTCAAGCCCACAAAGGGCCTGCGCAGTGCGCGAGTCTTGGAGTTCCTTCCGTGCTGTCCGTCTCGCGCACAGACGGTTACAACCCGAGCGCGCCGCTGCCTGGACAACGAAGAGGGCGGGGCTGCAATCTACACCCTCTCCCTATTTGTTCTAGCGGCTATCAATCACCTGCTCCCAGCCAATAGGAAGGTCCTTCTCATCAGTGTGCTGTCTTGACCCCAGTGAAAGGTTCTCATCAGTGTGGATGGAGCAGACTTTAAACAAGGAAGAATTAGCAATTGGTGCTCAGCTCCTAATAACACTCACATTGGCTGAAAAATGGCTTTCAAAAGAACTGGGGATACAATTCCTTTCCTTTACTGAACGCTGCTGTACATCCTGGCAGGTTAAATCTGTTTGTCACAGTCAAGAGTTTTTTTCTTTCCTCAACCATTGAATTGCTGTCCAGATGTTTCACGGTACTTCTGGGTGACAAAACCAGATCCTTCACAGAATATTTACCTCGGATTTACCCCACACATCTTCACTTGTACGTCACATTACCACTTTCAACTTGGTCCTGGTAGATTGATCAACACAGATGTCATCATCTACATTAGCGTGCAGGCTTAGATATTGAAGAACTGCCTGCCAGTCACGAGACATGTCTTCACATATAGGAACCCAGGAAAGCAGTCAACAATATATTTCACCTTCACACTACCAGCGCCAAGATGGAATTGGATATCACCCTGGTGGTCACAACAGTATCAAGGCCCCAAACTTGTTCACCCAGATGTATTTCTTGATAGAACCCTCGGCTAAAAGCATCACCTCCTCAGGACTGCAGAGGAAACCTCCAAAACACTCCTCTGTAAACTCGTTCCTTCCTCATTGGGATCACATGCCAACATCCTCAGGACCTCTGTTTTTGCGAGCACATGTAATTGTTGGAGGTCAGCCATATCCGTTCCATGGCACTACAGCTGGAGTTTCTCATGTGCGTTTCTGAGGCCTACCCGCCTTTAGCTATTCTTCCAAAATACCATCAGAAATGGGGACATTCACTAATAGTTGAACAATGCACAACACCATTCGCAAACCCTCAGATACTGAAGTCGACCATGTTCAAATGTAGTAAGAAATAGACAATATCCACTTTTGGGTTGACAAATGACAAGTAGTGTTAGCGCCACACAAGTGTCAGGCAATGACTATCTCCAATAAGAGAAAATCTGATCATTCCTCCTTTCATATTCAATTGCATTACCATCGCCGAATTGTCCGTTACCGACACCCTGGGGTTTACTGTTGGCCTGAAACTGAACTGGATTACTCGTGCATACTATTGCTCCAACAGCAAGTCAGATGGGAGGGGAGGTAGTATACAGTCGGATTGTCATCAGTGCAATAATCCAAAGACATATAGGGCCAGGCTGTTGAACTGAAGACCCGTGTTCAAACCCTATGAAACCGTTGTCAATTGTTGTGAAAACCCATCTGGTTCACTGATGTCCTTTACTCAAGTAAATCTATGATCCTTGCCTGGGCTGGCCTTTATGTAACCTCAGACTAAAAATAATATTGTTGTCTCTGAAAATGCCTTCTGAAATAACCTAACAAGCCATTCAGTTCAATGGAAATGGGAGAGGAACAATAAATGCTGGCCCAGCCAACGATGCTCAGATCCCATGATTAGAAATAACCAATGGCAAAATCTCATCTCCTGACTTTCGAAAACCAAGGAATCAGGTGTTTGATGGAGTACTCTGTTATTTCTTTTGGGATGAGTACAGCTTCAACAATGCTCAAGACACGTTATGCTGTCCAGGACATAGTAACCCATTTGATTGGCATCTCATCAAAAAATACCCACTCCCTCCATCATCAATGCGCATTGGTAGCAGTATGTGCAATCTAACAGTTGCACTACAGAATCTTATCAAGCCTTCTGAAGTAGCAAATTCCAAACCCACAACCACTGTCATCTAGAAAGAAAAAGGCAGTTGACACATGGGAAAATCACCGCCTGGAAATTTTCCTCGAAGTCACTCAACATACTGATCGGGAAATACATTGCCAATCCTTCACTGCCATTAGAGAGGAATCCTGGAACTGTTTCCCAAACAACACAGTCTGTTTACATATATTACATGGACTGCAGCAGTTCAAAAAGGAAGATCACCACCGCCATCTCATGGAATTGGACAATAAATGCTGGCTAAGGCAGCAAGCACTACATCTTATGAATTAATAATAATAAAAATAAAGTGAATGGTGCAAGTCAGTTCAGAGGCAATTCACTGCATTGATTCCAGAGACAAGGAGTTCTTTTACGAAGATAAGTTGAGAAGTTTAGGCTGATAGTCTTTAGAATTGAGAATCATGAGTGGAGATGAAGTATACAATACGATAAACAATATTTGGTTTAATTAATTTGGACCTGATTTGTCTGTAAAATTATCGCCACAGAAATGGAAACTGCAATATTCTGATTATAGTACGAATTACAGGATAATCAGATGTCTTACGGAATAAGCCATTTGACTTATCTCAGTTGGCTGGACTGCTGGATAGCGATTTTAAAAAGTGATACCAAAAACGTAGATTTAATTCCCGTACTGACTAAAATTATTCATTAAGTCCCACCTTCTCAAATATGCCTGACGGTTGGTGATCGTTGGGTTAAATCACCATCAGTCACAACTTATATTTAGCTGGGACTATGACGAATTTACCTTTTGCAAGTAAGATAAGAAAAAGTTTTGACAAAATAAGTGAAAAATGGACATTTCCTCTTTTGGGGCAATTTAGAATGAGAGGTCATAACTTTAGGATGGAAGGTAGCTGATTTAAAACAGATGAGAAGAAAATACTTTTCTCAAATGTTACGAATCTGTGGAATTCACTTTAATCATTGAATTATTACACTGCACATTCATAGAAGGCCATTCAGCCCATTGAATGTTGTTCAGTTATTCTCTCCAATTATGCATGGTTTTGATGTCTCAGTGAGACTTCTGCAGAATTTCATATTTTAAATATATATTCTGATATTTCATAGAACATAGAACACTACAGCACAAACAGGCCGTTCGGCCCACGAGTTGCGCCGATCACATCAACACCTACCAATCCATAGACCTATCTATAACCCCCAATCCCATTAAATCCCATATACTCATCCACAAGTCTTTTAAAAGACTCCAGCGAGTTCGCCTCCACCACCACTGACGGCAGCCGATTTCATTCACTCACCACCCTCCGAGTGAAAAACTTACCCCTAACATCACTTCTGTACTTGCCTCCCCGCACCTTAAATCTGTGTCCTCTCGTAGCGACCATTTCAACCCGGGGAAATAGCCTCTGAGAATCCACCCTATCTATTCCTCTCAACATTTTATAAACTTCTATCAGGTCACTTCTCAACCTTCGTCTCTCCAGGGAAAAGAGTCCCAGCTCCCTCAACCTAACTTCATAAGGCATGCCTCCCAGTCCAGGCAACATCCTTGTAAATCTCCTCTGTACCCTTTCAATAGCTTCTACGTCCTTCCTATAGTGAGGCGACCAGGACTGCGCACAGTACTCCAAGTGAGGCCTGACAAGGGTCTTATAAAGTTGCAGCATTACCTCCCAATTCCTAAACTCAATCCCTTGATTAATGAAGGCCAGTACACCATACGCCTTCTTGACCACATCCTCCACCTGCGAGGCCGGTTTAAGACTCCTGTGGACCCGGACCCCAAGATCCTTCTGCTCTTCAACACTACGAAGACTCCTGCTGGATAGGCAAAACATTAACCAACCGTGGGGAAAACATGAACCAGTGGTCCTTAGGCTCTGGCTGGATGGGCAAAACATGAACCAACCGTGGGGAAAACATTAACCAGTGGGACTTGGAGCCTGGAGAAGCAGGGGGGAAAACATTAACCAGTCGGGGAAAACTTTCACCTCTCCCTCTGTATCTCTGTGTCCCAGTAAGCTGATCCAGTGTGAATGTAGGCCTTGCTTGTGAGGCGAATCATTCAAGTTGACACCTTTAAATATCAATCCCCCACTCTCTGTCTGTCTGTCTCTCCCTCTCTCTCACTGTCCCTCTCTCTCAGTAACTTCACTGCAGTGTTAATGTCAGCCTGACTTCGGACACTTAAGAAACTTTAAAAACTCCCTCTCTGCCTCTCTCAGTTCAGGCACAGGTTGAGTGTTCGAGTGAGAGTGGGGGAGAGGTGAGTATTGAAGCCGGTGCAGGCAGCTGCCAACAAAGCTTTGAAGAAATGGCAGGCAGTGTTTGTAAAGATGCTGAGGGAATGGGAAAGTCAGTGTGTCAGCCAGATGGGGGAAGGGAGGCTTCCACTTGCGAGGGGAAACCATTAACCAGCTGCTGCTGCTGCGGTGTGGGCAATGGCAGTCCCCCTTTTATTGTACCCTCTGGACAAGCAGGGGCAAAACATGAACCAGGTGTACTGAATCCCTGGAGAAGCGAGGGGAAAACATTAACCAGGCAGGAATAGTCCCTGGAGAACTGAGGGGAAATATCGATCCCCCCTCTCTCTGTCTGTCTCTCCCTCTCTCTCACTGTCACTCTCTCTCAGTAACTTCACTGCAGTGTTAATGTCAGCCCGACTTCGGACACTTAATAAACTTTAAAAACTCACTCTCTGCCTCTCTCTGTTCAGGCAAACAACTGCAACATTAGACTCCAGCCGTTATTATCTATACCCCTTCCCATAAAGGCTAACATACCATCGGCTTTCTTCACCACGCTCTCCACTTGTACTGCCACCTTCAAAGACTTGTGCACTTGCACCCCCAGGTCCCACTGTGTTTCTATACTCTTTATAGGCTTACCCTTTATCATATAACTGCCCCCTACATTATTCCAGACAAAATGCATCGCCTCACATTTATCTGGATTAAACTCCATTTGCCACGTATCTGCCCAATCAACCAGCCTATCAATATCCCGTTGTATTGCCAGACACTGCTCCTCACTGCCCGCCAATCCAGCCATCTTGGTGTCATCAGCAAATTTGCTGATCACACCACCGACTCCCTCTTCCAAATCATTTATATACACTACAAAGAGAAGAGGTCCCAGTACCGAGCCCTGCGGCACCCCACTAGTGACAGACCTCCAGCTAGAAAAGGACCCCTCCACAACTCCTCTCTGTCTCCTCTTAGCAAGCCAGTGCTCTACCCATCTAGATACCTGGCCTTGAATCCCACGAGCCTTAATCTTTTCCACCAACCTACCATGAGGGACTTTGTCAAACGCCTCACTGAAATCCTTGGTCGGAGTTGAGTTGTAGTGGGACTCCCCACCTCGGGATGATTTTGTATGCTGGGATTCGGGCTCCGGTGGTGTCTTCGCAATCCCGAGTTGGGAATGCTTCCACCCAGCGGGTGAATTGATCGATTCAGACTAAACAATATTTCTTCCCTCGGCGAGTGGGTAGGGGGCCTCTGAAGTCGATCTGCAGGTTTTCCCAGGATCCCTTTGGTCGGGGTTGGTGGGCCAGTTTGACTCTCAGGGGTGGGCCCGGGTTGTGCTGGGCGCGTATGATACAGCGCTGGCAATGTTTGGCTCCACCCCGTCCCATCCCTGGCAACCACCAATCAGCTGATAGTGGGGCCAGGGTCCCATCCCGGCCGGAGTGGTGGGGCTCGTGGTGGACTCGGAGTAGTTCGGTGGGTAGAAATGAGGGGGCGACGTCTTGGTGCCCTCTGCGCCACACTCCATCTTTGTCCCTGGACGCCCCTGCCTGTTCCCACTGTGCCACCTCATGTGGGCTGGTGTTACCCTGCAGCTTATAAAGATCCACTTCCTCCAAGGGTGCTGTTGTGGTGGGGGCTGTGTGCGGGAGGGCTTCCCCAGCTACAGCCTTGGCTGCAGTGTCTGCGAGTTGGTTCCCTTTCTGTTCCACTGTCTTTACCCTTTGGTGGGCTTTTATCTTCATTACGGCTGCTTCTGAGGGCAGCCTGGCTGCAGCTACCAGGTCTCGGGTTATATTTTCATGCCTTATGCACCCCCCCACCTCCCCCCATCCCCAACCGTGCTGATAAACCCGCACCTTTTCCAGTCCATCATGTAATCGTGGACCACCCCAAATGCATATCGGCTGTCAGTATACACATTTACTCACTTTTCCCTTCCTGTCTTGAGGGCTTCCGTGAGGGCTATGAGTTTGGCCATTTGGGCTGAGGTCTCCCCACTCATCGTGCCCTTTGCTCCCAGTGTCCCTTCCTGGTCTACTATTGCCCAGCCTGTGTGGTATTGTTCCTCTACTTGTCTTTGGGACCTGTCTACATACAGTATGAGGTGGGGGTTATCTCGGGGTTGGTCATTAATGCCTCCCTCCGCTTCAGTGTCTGGGTTAATCAGGCAGTAGTGCGGACTTCCCTCTGATAGGAGTCCCTCAGCGGGGTTCTTCCCAGTGTCCCGCACTATCTGGACTGACCGGTCTCGGGGGAGGAGTACCGCTTCCCAATTGGCCCTTCGGGCGTCCGAAACAGTCCGGAGTCGGCCTGTATTCAGGAGCTCAGCGATGGTGTGTTTCGTGTGTGAAATGATTTGTCCTGACATAGTGATCGGTTCGCGTACCCTGACTGCCCAGGAGGGGCAATCTAGAGCTGCCACACACTTGTGCAGTCCCTGGGCTCCCGGAGATTGTCGGGTGGAATAATATGCCACCGGTCACATGGTCCCCCCGTATTCTTGGGTTCCCACGGAGCGATAAAATCCCTCTTCTGAGTCATAGAAGAGGTGGAAGGGTTTGATTATATTGGGCGGGCGTAGGGCTGGAGCTGCTAATAGTTCTGATTTTAGGCGGGTGAATGCTACCTCCTGTTCGGGTCCCCACTCGATCGTTCCTGCTCCTGGGTTTCCCCCTTTGACCAGCCGCTGAATTGGTTCAGACAGAGATGCGAACTGGTCAATGCAATCCCGGCAGTCGTGAAATAGTCCCATAACTCTACGCACCCCTTTAACTGTGTTTGGACAGGGCATATTTATAATCCCGGTCTTCCGATCGGAGGAGAGGGCTGTCTTTCCTTGACTTATGTTGTTTCCCAAATCCCGGAGCTCCTGTTGTGCAATCTGTGCCTTGGTTGGGTTGATTTTAAACCCCGCAGCCTGCGAGGCGCGTAGGATTGTGGACAGGGCTCCGATATGTGCTGTGCGGTTGGTGGAGGCAATGAAGATGTGGTCCACATATTGGAGGAAGGTCCTTCCATATGGGGACAGATCGCAGTCCTCAAGGGCCTCACTCATAACTGGGTGGAAAATGTTGGGAATGTTGTGGAGCCCTTGGGGGAGGCGTGTCCGTGTGTACTGTTTCCCTCCACAGGGAAAGGCCAACCTTTCCTGGGAGTCTGTGTGAAGTGGGATGGACGAGAATCCGTTTGCTGTGTCTAACACAGAGAAAATACCATGTTCAGATCCGAGTCCGTTAAAAATAGTGGATGGACTCGCGACTATGGGGTGTTCTTTGGGGGTTATTTTGTTGAGGGCAGTGTAGTCTATGGCCAGTCGGTAACTTCCGTCTGGCTTACGGACTGGCCGTATCGGGGAGTTGGTGTTAGACACTGTAGGTCTTCAAATACCCTGGGCAACCAAAGCCTGAATGGTTTTCTCAGGGGCCTGTAGTGCCTGGGGCTTTATGGGGTATTGTATGTGAGGGGTGTGGATGGGCCCGTGTATGTGTAGGGGAGGGGTTTTTACCAGGCCGCAGTCTTGTTTCCCTGCTGCCCAGACTTGGGGTAATGATGGACATAGAAGCCCTACTATCCCTTCCCTTCTCCAATCTCGGGCTGTGGGTGTGTGGTCTCCTGCCCGGATTGCATCCATGTTTGTGTTCGGGACCCAATATCCCCAAATCCCACTTTTGTGTTCCTTTCTCGCAGTCCACAGCAGGCGCTTGTTAAAGGCACCCACCCCCGCCCCCGAACTTCCCCCCAGGAGGTCTATTCCCAAGATTGTTCCCTCCAGATTGGGGCAGACCCAGAAGTGTACTGGGAGTAAGATGTCCTCAATCTCTAGTCGGAGTGCCTGGCTCTGGTAAGCTGTAGTTCTATTTCCCCCGACCCCCCCCCACTACTACGATGGAACGGTGGGTTGTAGGAAGTGCCGTGTTGGTGAGGGATATCGCGGCCCCCCCCCCCCCGCCCCCCCGTATCTATTAATGTTTTGCATCACCGGCCCCCCCCAACGATGCGTTAACCCAGATGTGGGGGTGGGCTCCCGGGGTGGGGTGGGGGGGCCGACGCGATTCATGCGGTCTTTCTCTCCGCCAGAGTCTGGATAATATCCAGCAGCTGCTGGTGGCTGAGGTGTGCGGGATTGGGAATGACTTCATTCCCTTTCAGCTCGGGGGGGGGGGCTTGCCGGGGTTTGGTCGTACCCGGGGGGGGCTCTCTCTCTCTCTCTCTCTCTCTCCTTGGGAACCTCCTGCTTCAGCAAGCTGAATCGCTGTGTCCAGTCCTGCTGCAATTGGGGCAAATGTGGGAGGGTTGGGACGCCTGGGCTGGGCCGTCCTTTCTATAATGACCAGGTTTCCCACACTTGTAGCAGCTCCCTCCGTCAGTTCCCAGGGAAGATCCCCCTGCCCTAGCGCTTTGGATCTTTCTCTGTTGGTTGTCTACAGTAATAGCCCAGTTCTCTCGCTCGTCAAAGGTGTTAAAGTTTACCAACCCGGTCTTTAGGATTGCTCGGTGCGCTGGGCTCAGCCCGTCCTTATATAGCTGGAGGAACGCGGGGTTCTGTCTATCGGCATCGGGCATTCCCCCGTGGGCCCAAAAAGGCATCAAATTTCCATCGCCCGTATTCCTGGGCTTTCTCCTCCTTCCCCTGCACTAACCCTACGATTGCGTTCCAGCTCACGGGGACTCGCCCCATGGTTTGGGTAATATCGTCTTTAAAATCCCTCAGAGCTCGGTCTTGCTCTGGGTGGCTCTGGTTCAGGTTCGTGCACCAGGTCCCGTTCTGGTGCTCTCCCTGAAGCCAGGTCCAATAATTCCCCGGCATTTTGGCTCTTAGGAGCCCTGCTATCTCCCGATGATATAAATTGGGACACATTTGCATCTCTTTAAGTGTTTTTGCCAGAAGATCGCGTTACTGTGTGTGGGCTGGAGGGTCGGGAGTTTGTCCAGCAGTTTCACGGTGTCCCCCCCCCCCCACCCCCGGGGTAAGGGATACACGGGTCATCTTTCTCCGAGCCTGGGCAGATCGCCCTCGCCCGTCTCCCCCTTGCCCCCCCCGGGACACACTCAATTTTAACGGTGGGGGCTGCCATAACGCTCTGGGATGGGGGGGATCGGTGGGAGGTGGAATGCTCCCTCCTGTTGGGGCTAATGGACCCGTCTCATCCACTAAACATTCCCAGTCGGGACACTCCTCACTGGGAGGTTGGTGTGAGAAGTCGGACAGCGCTGGCAGCACAGGGTTAGTGTCCATCACAGCGGCGTGTTGTCCCTGTGCAGCTTGTTCCTGCTTGCCTTGTACATATTTATGAACTCGTCCTGCAAGGGTGAGATCAGCCTTTAATATTAGCATCCAAGCCTTCTCATCTTTGCTCCTTTTCTCTTTCACCCACCACTCCCGTTGGGTTTCGAGAGGGTCGTGGGGTTTCCACCCTGCCTTCATCGTGCTTTTAATTAGATTCTTGTTTTTTTTCTCTGCTAGATAGCGGGTGAGGGACCCTTCTGGTCCCCATTCAAAGGTGGTACTGTTGCTCTCCGTGTTAGTTTCCTTTACTGGGGTCAGTAGTGTAACTAACCCTGGCTCTAATGCTTTCACAGATACTTGTGTGTGTATCTGATTCGGTTACGGTCTCGTGTTCCCACTGTTAGTACGTTTGTCCCTTCAGTGACAACTCGCAGAGCCCGACCTGCGTGTACATAGAACACTACAGCACAAACAGGCCCTTCGGCCCACAAGTTGCGCCGATCACATCACCTACCAATCCATAGACCTATCTATAACCCCCAATCCCATTAAATCCCATATACTCATCCAGAAGTCTTTTAAAAGACCCCAGCGAGTTCGCCTCCACCACCACTGACGGCAGCCGATTCCATTCACTCACCACCCTCTGAGTGAAAAACTTACCCCTAACATCACTTCTGAACCTCCCTCCCCGCACCTTAAATCTGTGTCCTCTCGTAGCGACCATTTCAAACCGGGGAAATAGCCTCTGAGAGTCCACCCTATCTATTCCTCTCAACATTTTGTAAACTTCTATCAGGTCGCCTCTCAACCTTCGTCTCTCCAGGGAAAAGAGTCCCAGCTCCCTCAACCTAACTTCATAAGGCATGCCTCCCAGTCCAGGCAACATCCTTGTAAATCTCCTCTGTACCCTTTCAATAGCTTCTACATCTTTCCTATAGTGAGGCGACCAGAACTGCGCACAGTACTCCAAATGAGGCCTGACAAGGGTCTTATAAAGTTCCAGCATTACCTCCCGATTCCTAAACTCAATCCCTCGATTAATGAAGGCCAGTACACCATACGCCTTCTTGACCACCTCCTCCACCTGCGAGGCCGATTTAAGAGTCCTGTGGACCCGGACCCCAAGATCCTTCTGCTCCTCAACACTACTCAGACTTCTGCCCTTGATAGTGTACTCGTTCATCCCGTTGGTTCTGCCAAAATGGACGACTACACATTTATCCGCGTTGAAGTCCATCTGCCACTTCTCCGCCCAGTCCTGCATCCTATCTATGTCCTTCCTGCATCCTATCTATGTCCTATCTATGTGTAGCGGGGAGATTGCCGCTCTCAGAGGCAGGTGAGCTCTGTACAGCCTCTCCGCAGGGGCCGCAGCGTACGGAGAGACTCCCGACTACAGTGACCGGGGCCACTAGCTCCTACCCAAACTCCTATCGCTAAATCGACTCTCAGAGGGCAGCCGTTTCCCGATCTCCCAGGGAGACACCCGGACCTGGGTGCGGACTGGCGTGTAGTCGACCGCGGGTCGGAGTTCCCCCGATGTGTAGTGGTTTTTTCACGCTACCAGAGGTCTCCTGCTTGTAGTGGGGGAGACACTCACAGAGGCTCCAGACTTAGGAGCGCCCGGACATGGAGCAAATTCCTGGGGGATTTTGCCCCCAGTGGCCCGATCTCTCACCCCTGCAGAGGTCCTCACCGACTTGCAGCTTCCGGACGTGTCCCAAACTCCGTGAGTCCGATCCCAGTGGCCCGAAACCTTGGACATCCTCCTTAACCTTAAATCCCAGGGTGCTGTCCCTGAACCATAAATCCCAGAGGAATATCCCTACTCTGTAAGACCTGTTCTGTCGGGTCCCCTAGTGGGCAGTCAGTCTGTGGTCGGGCTGGTCGGGGGGGTCAGCGGGAATGTAAAAATAACATGATCCCAGCCCCCCGCCCAAAAAGAAACTTAAACCCACGTTCCCGCTGTGCAGCTACTGAACGGACCCTGTTCACAAGTACAGATCGAGGCAGCCGTGAAACACCGCTCTGACACTGGGACACTCATATTCCGCGGGTTTGATGAAATGAGTAAAGATACTCACCCAGTGCCGGGAGACGGCGTTCCAGCGACGGTCGTGATCCCGGACGAGCCCCCAGTTGTTAACACCAGTGGGCGAAACGACCACGACGGATTCAGGGTGAAGGTCAATAACGGCACAGCTTTATTTTCATTTCCGTCGACGGAGAAGCACAGTCAGGACATCCAATCGGACTGTCCCGAAAGCGCTCTGCCCGTCCCTGGCAGCAGGCTATAGTTATACCTGAACTTCGGGGCAGTGTGCGATTCAAATGCTAATACTTTATTTACAGTATTCGACCTTAGCCATCCTGTCTCGATGTTTCCAAGTGTTGAGGAAATTGTTTTCGGTGTGTGTTAATTGTTTTGACTGATTGGTTATTTAATAGTCTCGAATCTCCGGGGTTTGAACCATAGGTGTGTCATTGATCTCAAAAGAGGTTTTGAGGGGCCAGGCATGTTTCCTTAACTATGCTAATTTTAGGTGTCTCCATGGGTTGGTTGACTGTTTTAAAGGTGCTGATTTTGACGGGGTGGAGATTTCGTTCCTGTCGGTGCCATCCTGTCCAGCTTCCCTTATGTGCCAGCCCTCACCTGCATTCTAAAAGCATGCTCTTGCCCACAGATTGGTGTCTGTTACTTTGTGATTCTTGGTGGAGGGGCTCTGAGGGGAGCTTTAGTTTGCTTCCATTTTGTGAGCCCAATTTCATAAAATTTGTTGTCCAATAACAAGGGCGATTTAAAATCAAACTGTTTGAGTTCAGTGGAAATGCAAAGATAATATATGTCTAGGAATGTTTCCTCAGGGGGACTCAGGAGATTTTTAAAATGAGTTTCAGATCTCACATTCCATTATGCTAGAATTGTTCAATTATAGAATGTGTGCTGAGCGAAAAGAGTCCAAGAATGTGAATAACTTATTGAAATTGACGTATCTGCTAGTACATTTTGAATCAGACAGGGGAACGTATCCCGTGGTACGATGAATTGCGCTACTGTGTCGGACAGATTTATTTTCATTTAATGGAGGGTGGGTCCAAAAGGCCATTGTAATCAGAAAAATAGGCTGATAAGGAATATTCACACGAGGGCAAAAAGAGATCTGACTGTCGTTTTGTGGTAGAAAGATTCTATTCGAACCTCTATAGTCATTCGTTCACCCTATAAACAGACCACAAGTCATTGGGAAATCTATTATGTGAGTCCAAATACACTCTTCCCATTGTCAGCTGATCAGGACCATATTGTGCACAGAACAGGGGAAAACAACGAGACTGTGAATGTGTTGAGTCATCTCCCTTTCTTGGATTTGCCATTCAAGGCATTGTCTTCCCATGGTATCTCTTTTTACTGGAAACATTTTCCAATCTCCAAAACAGATGAAGCAGTTGATGGACAGAGACTCTGTTTTGTCAAAAGTTAATCCATTTGTGTTGCAAAGATAGGCAACTATCATAGAGGATGAGTTATGTATGCAGGATTGATGCATACTGTGGGGGTCACGGATGGCCGTTTCGACCCTGTCTGGGAGCAGAATTCATGATTAATATAACAGCTCTTGTTAAACTGAGAAACTACATCAAATATTTGCAACTCATGGTGCACATGATTCGTCTGTTTTGGATAATGGAACGATGTACACAATTTTTTTTTCAAGAATTTATGCAAAACAATGGCATATCCTATTTCTGTACTGCACCATTTCATGTGGTTTCAAATGGTTTGGCAGAGCTCTGAAGTAGGGATTGAAAAAAAAAGTGGAAGATGATTCGTTGAGTACAAAGATCAGAAGATTTTTATTCCAGTATTGTTTCACGCTACAAACGACAACTGGGCTATTTCCAGCGGAACTGCTGCTATGTGGATGGTCAAGTGTCACGTACCATCGAAATCTCATAGCAAAAAAGGGCAAGAGAGAAGAGAAGCAGGAGCTGTTCGGGAGGACAAAATATTACAAATTATGCAGCACGGATTCGTTCAGGGGAAGTCGTGTTTGACAAATTTCTTGGATTTCTATGAGGATGTGACTCGTGTGGTAGACAGAGGGGAACCGGTGGATGTGGTGTTTTTAGATTTTTAGAAGGCGTTTGATAAGGTGCCTCATAAAAGGTTGCTACAGAAGGTTCGGGTGCACGGAGTTGGTTGTAAGGTGTTAGCGTGGATAGAGGATTGGTTGTCCAATAGGAAGCAGAGAGTTGGTATCGATGGGTGCTATTCTGATTGGCGGTTGGTGACTTGTGGAGTGCCGCAGGGATCGGTGCTGGGGCCTCAGCTATTTACCATTTATATAGATGATCTGGAGGAGGGGGCTGAGTTTAGGGTGACGACATTTGCTGGTGACACGAAGATGAGTGGAAAAGCAAATTGCGTGGAGGGTGTGGAAAGTCTGCAGAGGGATCTGGATAGGCTGAGCGAGTGGGCGAGGACCTGGCAGATGGAGTACAATGTTAGCAAGTGTGAGGTTATCCACTTTGGCAGAAATAATAGTAGGAGGGATTACTATTTAAAGGGTGAAAAGCTGCAGCATGCTACGGTGCAGAGGGACCTGGGGGTCCTTGTGCATGAGTCGCAAAAACCCAGTCTGCAGGTGCAGCAGGTGATCAAGAAGGCGAATGGGATGCTGGCCTTTATAGCGAGGGGGATAGAATATAAAAGCAGGGAGGTCTTGCTGCAACTGTACATGGTACTGGTGAGGCCACAGCTGGAGTACTGTGGGCAGTTTTGGTCGCCGTACTTGCGCAAGGATATATTGGCCTTGGAGGGAGTGCAGAGGAGGTTCACTCGGCTGATACCGGAGATGAGGGGGTTAGACTATGAAGAGAGCCGAAATAGACTGGGTCTGTACTTGTTGGAGATTAGAAGGATGAGGGGGGATCTTATAGAGATGTAGAAAATAATGAAAGGGATGGATAGGGTAGAGGTAGAGATATTCCTGATGCTTAGAAAGGATAGCAGGACTAGAGGGCACAGCCTCAAGAAAAGGGCGGGGAGACAGTTTAGATCAGAGTTGAGGAGGAACTTCTTCACTCAAACGGTGGTGAATCTCTGGAATTCTCTGCCCGTTGAAGTGGTGGAGGCTACCTCGCTAAATATATTTAAGTCACGGGTAGATAGGTTTTTGATAGACAAGGGAATTGAGGGTGATGAGGAGAAAGCGGGAAAGTGGAACCGATCCTCTTCTGATCAGCCATGAACTTATTGAATGGCGGGGCAGGATCGAAGGGCTAGATGGCCTACTCCTGCTCCTATTTCTTATGTTCTTATTTTCTGATTACTGATTCTCCATTTAAGTTCAGTATGTTCCTCAGTGGTTTTATTCGATGACAATTGTTTTAACGGTGTTGAGGGACTTAAGCATGTGTGAGTTTTGACGTGATTTTTTTGGTTTTGATCTACAAGAGCGTGATCTGGAAACAAAGAGAGAGAGGGAAGGAGAGGGAAAAAATAATTGCAGATTTCTAGAGAGACAGACAGATAGGTAGAGGAATGTTTAGAGAGATAGATCAGCAAAAAGGTAGGCAGACAAACAGACTGGCATACAGGCAGGAAGACTGTCAGACAGTCAGGTTGACAGACAGATGGATAGATAAATAGACAGATAACCAGACAGACGGACGGACAGACATGTGATGGATGGATAGATGGACATTAGACAGACAGACAGACAGACAGACAAACAGAGCTCCCGTTATTTCCTTCTAATAATCTGCATGCCACCACTCGCCATTTTGCTGCGTCACTTTGGTGTGTCCGATTCCACCTGCTACAAATTTGTAGTTGCTACAAATCATTCGAACTTCTCCCGTGTGTTTATCGATCCGTTTATTGTTTTGTCTGCATTTTCCACTCATTGTTTCTTTTTCCAGTCCTTGAATTGGTTGCTCTTTCTCCTGGGTCATGGGCTATTGCCTCCTGACCCATCGTTAATAGAACTTCCACGTTTTTGCCCTTCCAAATATTTTATTTCTGGTTCACTGAAGATCACCTATTGCAGCACACCGATGCTGGGAGCTGATTTCATTGTTTGCATTTATTAATTAATTTAATAATTGATGTAGCAGGATATTTCACTGCTCCCTTTAACTGCTCTCTGAATTTCGACTGAGTTGCTACATAAATAAATGTGTTGGTGCAGCAACTTAAATTGCGCAGCATATATGCAACGTTTTCAAAGATATAAATTGAAAGATCATCTAAGCTATTAGCAGCATTAAAGAAATATAAAACGTACACCAACCACAGAAATATAAAGCTGCCGGATATGGTGAACAGTAAAACTATAGATTTCCTTCTGCTCTCCATCTCTGGATCATTGCAATTATCTGCCTTTTTCTGACCCTTCAATCCCTTGCGGACTCGACTGGCCACTAAAATGTGTCTGACAGTCAGAGCGTTGAGCAACAGAATTAACCCGAATGGCATCAACGGGTTTAAAATCTTTTCAAAATTTCTGAACCCAATCCATCTAGGGTCAGTGAAATAGCTTCGCTTATTGGAACAGTACCATGGTACATTGTCGACAATTATTTTAGGTTTAAATCTAAAATAGATAGGAATATTTTTCAAACCGAACAAAGTGCTGGTTGTCCCTAGAACTATGGACGCAGTGTTCTTGGTGCAATATTTTGATGTTAGCTTTTGGCAACAAATAGCAACAAATCTATCAAAAGTGAAAGCGACTGTGAACCAGACAGAACAGTCTGTGGCTGCACGGAGCAGGACATAGCGAACACTACACACAGGCGTTATTATGAGGAAATTCGGTGGGAAATAATAATCATTGATTCGATAGAGAATGACCTCATTAATAATGACCAGTAGATCCGCTATGGCCATTGCCATCAGGTAGCACGTGGTACAACTGGAAAGGCCGCATTTCCCGTTGGACAGAATGATGATTGCCACTGAGTTAACTGCAAATAAAAAGAAGGAACAGACATTATAAGCCACCAATAAGCATCTTCCCTTTCTGCACAGAGCATACTTTTCTTTTTGCAGCAATGAAGCGTGCATGGGGATTCCGACGTTTCCAGATTCCCTTGCAAACTCAAAACACTCCCTCAATCAGAGAAAACGATTTGTTTCGGGCCATTCCCTGGATTCTGGAACGGAGCTGTTGATGTTTCAGTGTTTTATAATCAGAAGAATAATAATGTTAGTATTCAGGCACGATCAAAGTGCAGCATTATTTTCCACATGGGAGATTACTAAATTAAGAGAAGTTGTGTTCTTTTTGGTTCGAAACCCTTTGCCTATTGTTTGTGTTCCTATCTTCAGGTGATTTTTTTTTTGTGGTGCAGTTGTATTATTACAGAAGTCACACCAAAACTGTGGAGGTGTGGATTAGCTAAAAATAACGCGTCTCTATAATATGGAGACGAGGAGGATAAGGGGTGACTCAACAGAAGAAATTCAAATTTTCGAGGGGTTTGAGATTTTGAATGTGGATAAGATACCTGTAATACTTATGAGGCTGTGCAAACCTAAATTTCATCAAAACTAGGCAAAACTATTTATGAATCCACAAAGATATATATTTCACAGGCAATCTTTTATTCCATGAGTGGAGTAAAAGTACATTTGCTCCGACATAGAATCATAGAGTACTGAAAGTATGGAAGGAAGCCTTTCGGCCCATTATATAGCAACTGGCTCTCTGAAAGAATATTCAACCTCGTATCAGAACCATGACCTATCCCCGTAACTTTACACTTTACTGCTTTTAGTTTGCATGCCGATTTCCTATTCCATGCCTTGAAAGGATATTCCTCTATCATTTGTTTCATGGAAATTCAATCCAGATTCCAGCAACAGTCTGAGTGAAAATAAACTCACATTCTCTTTCGAACTTTGTGCCCATTATGTTGCATCTCTTCTCTAGTTTTTGCTGCTCTCTCAGTTGGGAGCAATTTCTCATGATTTTGTTCTATCTGTGTCCCTCGGCATCTTGAACAACCAGATCAAGTGGCAACTCAGCCTTATTTCCTCCGCAGATGATAGACCACTCTCTCCAATCCATCAAAACAGCTACAGTTCGTTTGGCTTGGAATCAGGCTTCTGAATTTCCTCTATACACTTTCCAAAGCCTTCACATCCTTCTCAAGTATTGTACACATACATGGACGGAGTGTATTTCAAACGTTTATGAAATGTGAAAAAATGTTCACGGAGTGAGTTTTCACCACGGCGAGGAAGGAATGGAGATTAGACCAGCTGTAATAAAGATAGACTGAGGACAAAATAAAGATTGAAGTAAATCAGTTGGGGCGAGTTTCCATGTTTTAACATCCGAAACTTGAGTATTACATGGTCAGAGATATTAATGTTTATTTCATGACATTTGTAGAGATAACCTCTTAAAAAGACTGCGCCCAGGACCTAATGATTATCAGGACCAGACTTGGGGAAGAAGATCAATCGTTCATTGACAATTCAGTCATTGAATTTCCTTAGTATGAGTGAAGTTTCTTCCCAGATTGAATTATATTGTCCATTGACAAGTCTTTATCTGCTCTCCAGTTACCACCCCAAACACAAGATTATTTTAACTTGATAAACATTATTTTTTTCTCATTACTGAAGTCAGATGCCACATTCTAATTGGTCATCATATTCAGTCTAACTTTTGTCAACTCGTCACCTTGGAAATTCATGTTCCTGATGGTTTTTTCCCTACTTCGAAGTTTGGATCAACAGAAACAATATTCCACTGAATCCAACAACTGAAAGTCATGGGTGGGATGGAAATAGTTCGTCCAACACAACACGACTACAAGAATAATTCAGGAAATTTAGTTTCTCCAGATTATTTATTTCATTAGAATCCAACTAATTATGTCACTTCAGTGCAATGCAACATGACAAGAAACAGATTGAAAGCAGAAACAAGCTTATGCATAGTTACACTATATAATGTGTTTTAGCTACGTACCAGGAACACCAACTAAGGCAAGCAACAGATAGAATATTTTCCTGACCAATTGAATAGGTAGATGCATTTTCTGCGTGGAATGGCCCTCTTCCTTTGCTGAGCAAGTTATTCCTCTGAATTAAAATCTGTAGTGACACGTCCCTGTGCATTCACCTTTATGCATTCCCTCGATCTCCATGGAGATACAGCTGTTGCAAAAGTGTTCTAAAAATTGCTATCTTTATATTAGAACAAACACATTAGGACAACGGGATAAATTCCCTGTGGATTGAATACACGAGACGCTGAGACTAAATTGAATCAATGTTTTTTTTCATTTACTAAGCAACCGTCATTATATGCAATGCATATTCATAACTGTAGACTATATTTAAAAGCAAACGAAAGTGATATCATTACCCTCCAACCACCATGACTCCCATGCCTTGACCTCATGTCAGGAGTGCAAGGACTGGGAGTTGAATGCCCAAAGCTACTCAGTATTCTAAAAGAATATAGATGGTAGAACACGAGCTGGGGTTGCTTTACTGGTTAAATATAACGTCAAAGCTCCATGAAGAAATTATATTGGCATTAAAGACAAAAATGTTGCTTCTATCACGGTGGAAATAAAAAAAGAAAGAACATTCTGGTAGTAGAAAGTTGAGGGCCACGAGCTTTAATTCCAAAGTAGGGTACAGTATATAACAATAAAAAAAAGAATTCTCATGAGAAAAGTGCAGCAGTAATCATGGGTGATTTAAATATGCATCTTGACAGGATTAGTGAAATTTGCAAAGAAAATCTCCCTCTTAACGCCAGCAGTTATTCAGACAATATCTCCCACCGAACTTGCATTGCAGGTGTTCTGCACCAAATGTCTTCTCATTCTATCATTAGAGTTCACTAATCATGATTGAAATCATCCCTTGTCCTCCCAAATTATCAACATCAACCTCATGATACAACATTGCTATCTTTCACATTTTCTGTATACTCAGCTCGGCTCACCTCATCCAGGAATGTTTCCTTTCTCTTTAGATGATACGGTTCTTGCCGTAAACATATCCTGAACGAACTCTGGAAACTCTTGCCCACTTCTGCCCTTTACAGTAGTATTAACACTCACGTGTAATCAAATAAATGAAATCTCAAAATATAACGATCAGTCAAGCCTCTTACTAACGTGTAAATTCCTCATAAATGTGTTCATCTTTGTATTTCATACCATCGGGTGACATGGACAGCGCACTGGGGGAAATGGACAGTGGAAATTGAAAAGGAGAGAAAAGGGCCTGAAATGTACTCGGGCCAAATAATCCAAGTTTCATGCATCTGAGGCCTGCAGTCGAGAGGGTGCAGAGATACAGTCCATATTATTTATTTCAGAATCACGATTCTGAAAAATTCAATGTTTTGGAAAATGGCACCGTCACATGTCTGTCCATGAAATGAGGAAGACAAAAAACAGAAAATTCCGCTACAATTGGCCTCATATCTGTCATTGGGCAAATACCTGAATTTATTAAAGGAAAGAGCAGCAGGAAATTTAGAAAATCAGAACACCATCCAGATTAGGAAATATGGTTTCACGAAAGAAAATTATGTTTTAAGGATTTACTAGAATGTTCTGATGATTTAGCAGAAAGATTCAGTCATGGACATCAAGTGAAGTAATGTATTAGTACTACGAAACAAACGAGAATTCGTTAATGTGCCACATAAAAGGTTGCAGCTCTTCGTGTTAAGAGATTAGCATGGATATCGGATTAGTTCACAAACAGGAATCATAGAATTGGGATAAACAGTTCATTTTAAGGTTAGTATAAAGTTAATGTTGAATTCACAGAGATTAATCCTTGTGGATCACTGACTTGCAATCAATATGAATTTATTCAATACAGTCAACTCTTCTGAAAATTCCAAGATAGGTAGAAAAGTACATCGTTATGAGGAGACACAAAGTTCCCGTGTAGATTAAATGAAGAGGTAAAACTTGGACATGTTACACACAATGTGGGAAAATTGAGGTTGCTACATGGTTCGGAAGAATACAAAAGCAGAGCATATTTCATATTGAAAGCCACTGCAGAATGTTGTGATATAGAGGGGCAAGGATGTCCTGGTACACGAATGACAAAGTCATAGAAACATAGAGGCACACGGTGCAGATCATGGGAATTCGGCCCATTGAGTCTGCAAAGATTTTCTAACAGAGAATTTTACCTCGGCACACCAACCATGCTTTCCCATGGCTAATCAATCTAACCTGGTCACCTTGAGAAAATAAGGGACAATTTAGCATGGACAATCGACTGAACCTGCACATCGTTGGCTTTTGAGAGGAGACCTAACACACCCAGAGGAAAAACATGCAAACACGGAGAGAATGTCTCGCTCCACACAGTCAGTCACCCACGACAGCAACTAAATCCAGGTCCTCACGCGGGGAGACTGCTGTGCTAATCCCTGTGCCACCACGCGGCCCTCTCTGTCGTATCAGCAACTATATTATCTCATCGTAAAATATGATACCCAGGCCAAATGGTCCCTTGTTTCTGGGCCCGATGACCTCATAACCTTATTTAAAAGGACACGTGTTCTATGTCCTGCATGTTCATGGGAAGGAAGGAGAGGAGGGTTGTGTTGGCTGGAGTTCGGTGGACATCTGCAAATAATCCTATACTGGGTGTGATTGAAGACTCTCTATTGTTTTGAAATTGAAGAGGAAAAGGGAGAGACCCGAAAAAAAATGTCGTTTGTCCGGTCAAGTCTGTGCCGAGAAATGATGTTTTTCTAAAGTAATGATTTTGTTTTGCATCTACACAGCCTGTATCCCCCTATTCCCTGTTTATTCATGTATCTATCTGTCGAGATTTTTTTTAACCATTGCTATTGTATCTGCTTCTGTCATCCCCTCCGTCAGCGAAATACAGGTACTTACCACCCTCTCTGTTAAGTAAAATCTTGCCTCTCTCATCTCTTTTAAAGTTTCCCCGTTATGCCATAAAAAATAAGTCCTGCAGCAATTGGCATTTATACCCTGAGATTAAAAGACTCTGACAAGACATTCTGCCGACTGGTCTCATAATTGTGTAAACATCTATCAGGTCGATCCTCAGCTTTTACCAAAAATAATCTAGTGGTTGGTGAGTAAAGTTGAACATTTTGAGATTGGAGCATCAGATGTGTTGCGTGTGGTGGAGTTGAGGTTTGAAGGAACAAATGAGTGAAATGCTAGATTCCTTTCTGGAGGGCAAGGGATGAAGACAGTATTCTGGGAAATGCAGCATAACGGCATCATCTTTTCAAACTATAGTGCAGGGAGTCAACTTCTGAGGTTGAGAAATCAATGTCAGAAGCTCAGACGTTACATCATCCAAACAAACACACAGGTTAAGGGAACATTATTCAAAGGCTGTATAGAAGCAGACTAAGAGGAAGTTCGGTCAATGTCCATTTGGAATTCTGGTTTATAGTAAGTATTCATCCGTGTCTATTCGCTGATATTGAGATGGAGAATTTGGGAAAGGGAAGGGAAGTGTCACACATGAAAAGTGGAAATGTGAGTGGGGAACATCAAATTGATGGAAAAAAAAATGACTGTAGTGTACAGCCTTGCCGGAAAGATGGAATGATAGAAACTGAATCTTTAATGATTCAAACAAAGAGATGAAACGGCAACATAAGCATACCAGAGACTGCTAATGAATACTTTGCGTCGGTATTCACGAAGGAGAGGGGCTTTATGTCTAGTACGGTCATTGAGGGAGCGGTAGACCGATTGAAAGATCTATTGATTATGAGGGAAGAAGTGTTAGGGCTTTTAGAGGGCATTCAGACCGATAAATCTCCGGGACCTGATTGCATTTATCCTAGGCTGCTTAGAGAGGCAAGGGATGAGATTGCTGGGCCTCTGGCGCAAATCTTTGTCTCTTCTTTGGACACAGGTGAGGTCCCAGAGGACTGGAGGATAGCGAACGTGGTACCGTTGTTTAAAAAGGGTAGGAGGGATAGCCCGGGTAACTATAGGCCGGTGAGCTTAACGTCAGTGGTAGGTAAGTTGATGGAGAGGATTCTTAGGGATAGGATGTATGCGCACTTGGAGTGTTGCGATCTGATTAAGGATACGCAGCATGGCTTTGTCAAGGGGAAGTCTTGCCTTACGAATCTGGTAGAATTCTTTGAGGAGGTGACAAAAATGGTTGACGAAGGACGAGCCGTTGATGTCGTCTATATGGATTTCAGTAAGGCGTTTGACAAAGTCCCTCATGGTAGGTTGGTACAGAAGATTAAATCTCATGGGATATGTGGTCAGGTATCTGGATGGGTAGAGAACTGGCTTGCAAAGAGGAGTCAGAGAGGAGTTGTGGAGGGGTCTTTTTCTAGCTGGAGGTCTGTCACTAGTGGTGTGCCGCAGGGCTCGGTACTGGGACCCCTTCTCTTTGTAGTGTATATAAATGATTTGGAAGTGGGAGTAGGTGGTGTGATCAGCAAATTTGCTGATGACACCAAGATGGCTGGATTGGCGGGCAGTGAGGAGCAGTGTCTGGCAATACAGCAGGATATTGATAGGCTGGTTGATTGGGCAGATACGTGGCAAATGGAGTTTAATCCGGATAAATGTGAGGCGATGCATTTTGGCCGGAATAATGTAGGGGGAAGTTATATGAAAAAGGGTAAGCCTGTAAGGAATATAGAGTCGAAGCGAGACCTGGGGGTGCAAGTGCACAAGTCTTTGAAGGTGGCAGTGCAAGTGGAGAGTGTGGTGAAGAAAGCCTATGGTATGTTAGCCTTTATAGGAAGGAGTATAGAATATAAGAGCTGGAGTCTCATGTTGCAGATGTATAGAACGTTGGTTAGGCCGCATTTGGAGTACTGCGTACAGTTCTGGTCGCCTTACTACCAGAAGGACGTGGAGACTCTGGAGAGAGTGCAGAGGAGATTTACCAGGATGTTGCCTGGTATGGAAGGACTGGGGTATGAGGAAAGATTGAAGAAATTGGGGCTCTTTTCCCTTGAACCACGCCGACTGAGGGGGGGATCTAATAGAGGTATATAAGATTATGAAGGGTATAGATAGAGTAAACAGAGGTAAGCTATTTCCTATAATAGAGTCACGTAGGACAAGGGGCCATGGACTTAAGGTGAGGGGGGAGAGGTACAACACAGATATTAGAGGGAGGTTTTTCACACAGAGGGTAGTGGGGGTATGGAATGCTCTGCCAAGTAAGGTGGTGGAAGCAAACACGCTAGAGTCCTTTAAGAGTAACTTAGACAGGCATATGACTGAGTTGGAGATGGGTGGATATAGGAGAACCTTTAATTAAGGGTCATTAGCATTGGGGTGTCCCTAGAAATGTAAATGGGTATAGTATGATAATAATGTTTTTCTCTGTTTTCATTCACAGGTTTGAAGTCGGTCCACCTCGTGTCCAACGAGGGGCATACACGCGATGGGTCGTACTGGGGCTGCTCTTGGTTGTTCGAGATTGGCCTCGTGCTTCATGTCGTTAGTGTGTGCCTAAACTGGACAAGATTCTGGGCAAGACGACAGCTCAGTGACTATCGCTGATTGCTGTGCAGACACATGGATTTGGGCCGGTGTCTGTGGGAGTTTGCGCATTCTCCCCGTGCTTGCGTGGGTTTTCTCCGGGTGCTCCGGTTTCCTCCCACACCCCAAAGATGTGGTGTTAGGCTGATTGGCAGGAATAAATTGTCCCGAAATCAGTTTTCCCTCAATCTGGATGGCCATAAAACATTAGATAGGGGTCATGGGTAGAGAGGTGGAGTTGAGATGGCAGCATGGGCTCGTTGGGCCGAATGGCCTGTTTCCCAGGCTGATTTGGTTCTTTGTTCTTTGACTGGTTAATCTTTTCCCCGACTGGTCAATGTTTTCCCCTCGGTTGGTTAATGTTGTGCCCCTGCTTCTCCAGGGACTGTGCCCGACTGGTTAAAGTTTTCCCCTCGGTTCTTCAGGGACCAGGTCCAGCTGGTTAATGTTTTCCCCTCACTTCTCCAGGCACCAAGTCCAGCTGGTTAATGTTTTCCCCGACTGGTTAATGCTTTGCCCCTGCTTCTCTGGAGACTAACTGCAACTGGTTAATGTTTTCCCTTCTACTCCAGGGAGCAGATCCAACTGGTTAATGTTTTCCCCTCGCTTCTCCAGGGACTTTGTCCGACTGGTTAATGACTTCCACAATGCTCCAGTGGCTTTGGCTTTCTGGTTAATGTTTTCCCCAACTGGTTAATGTTTTGCCTCTGCTTCTACAGGGACCAAGCCCAACTGGTTAATGTTTTCCCCTCGCTTCTCCAGGGACTCTGTCTGACTGGTGAATGTTTTCCCCGACTGCTTAATGCTTTGCCCCTGCTTCTCTGGAGACCACTTCCAACTGGTTAATGTTTTCCCCTCGCTTCTCCAGGGACTCAGTACACCTGGTTCATGTTTTGCCCCTGCTTGTCCAGAGGGTACAATAAAAGGGGGACTGCCATTGCCCACACCGCACCAGCAGCAGCTGGTTAATGTTTTCCCCTCGCAAGTGGAAGCCTCCCTTCCCCCATCTGGCTGACACACTGACTTTCCCATTCCCTCAGCATCTTTACAAACACTGCCTGCCATTTCTTCAAAGCTTTGTTGACAGCTGCCTGCACCGGCTTCAATACTCACCTCTCCCCCGCTCTCACTCGAACACTCAACCTGTGCCTGAACTGAGGGAGGCAGAGAGTGAGTTTTTAAAGTTTCTTAAGTGTCTGAAGTCAGGCTGACATTAACACTGCAGTGAAGTTACTGAGAGAGAGGGACAGTGAGAGAGAGGGAGAGACAGACAGACAGACAGACAGAGAGTGGGGGATTGATATTTAAAGGTGTCACCTTGAATGGTTCGTACTGACAAGCAAGGCCTACATTCACACTGAATCAGCTTACTGGGACACAGAGATACAGAGGGAGAGGTGAAAGTTTTCCCCGACTGGTTAATGTTTTCCCCGCTGCTTCTCCAGGCTCCAAGTCCCACTGGTTAATGTTTTCCCCGGTTGGTTAATGTTTTGCCTCTGCTTCTACATGCACCAAGTCCAACCGGTTAATGTTTTCCCCTCGGTTCTCCAGGGATTAGGTCCGACTGGTTAATGTTTTAACATAAGAACATAAGAAATAGGAGCAGGAGTAGGCCATCTAGCCCTTCGAGCCTGCCCCGCCATTCAATAAGATCATGGCTGATCTGTCGTGGCTCAGTTCCACTTTCCCGCCCTCTCCCCATAACCCTTAATCCCCTCTCTTATCAAAAACCCATCAACCCACGTCTTAAAAATATTTAGCGAGGCAGCCTCCACCACTTCAACAGGCAGAGAATTCCAGAGATTCACCACCCTTTGAGTGAAGAAGTTCCTCCTCAACTCCGTTCTAAACCGCCCCCCCTTTATCTTGAGGCTGTGCCCCCTAGTCCTACTGTCTTTTTTGAGCGGGAAGAGTCTCTCCACCTCTATCCTATCCATCCCATTCATCATCTTATACGTCTCAATGAGATCTCCCCTCATTCTTCTAAACTCTAACGAGTACAAGCCTAGCTTATTCAGCCTCTCCTCATAGCTCAACCCCCTCAACTCCGGTATCAGCCTAGTAAACCTCCTCTGCACTCCCTCCAAGGCCAAAATATCTTTGCGCAGGTGCGGCGCCCAAAACTGCACACAGTACTCCAGCTGCGGCCTCACCAATGCCCTATACAGCCGCAGCAAGACCTCCCTACTTTTATATTCAATCCCCCTCGCTATGAAGGCCAGCATCCCATTTGCCTTCCTGACCACCTGCTGCACCTGCAAGCTGGGTTTTTGCGACTCATGCACAAGGACCCTGAGGTCCCTCTGCACCGTCGCCTGCTGCAGTTTTTCGCCCCGTAAGTAATAGTCCTTCCTACCATTATTCCTACCAAAGTGGACCACCTCACACTTGCCAACATTAAATTCCATTTGCCATTTCTCACTGGCCTATAATTACCCGGGCTATCCCTCCTACCCTTTTTAAACAAAAGTACCATGTTCGCTATCCTCCAGTCCTCTGGGACCTCACCTGTGTCCAAAGAAGAGACAATGATTTGCGTCAGAGGCCCAGCAATCTCATCCCTCACCTCTCTAAGCAGCCTAGGATAAATGCAATCAGGCCCCGGAGATTTATCGGTCTTAATGCCCTCTAAAAGCCCTAACACTTCTTCCCTCGTAATCAATAGATCTTTCAATCGGTCCACTGCTCCCTCAATGATCGTACTAGACATCAAGCCCCTCTCCTTCGTGAATACCGACGCAAAGTATTCATTCAGGATCTCCCCCATTCCCTCTGCCTCTGAGCACAATTCCCCACGTCTGTCCCTGAGAGGACTGATTTTACCCCAACCACCCTTTTGTGAGACGACCTCAAATATTACCGAGAGCCAGAACAGGTCCCCATCCCACACTTAGCAGAAGTACTGAGAGAGTTACGTCTCTAAGTGGGACACTCTGTTCGATTATACCACCAGTTCCAATCACATATCAAAACCCTAGAGCATGACACAGAGTCAGCCTTACAGAGCCAGACATGGGTTCGGAGGGTGTGGGACTGGGGTCTAAGTGTGGACATTCACCCCTGGATCCGGATAGTCTCGCACATACTGGTTACCATCCAACTCATACTGGCAATATCCTGGGGGGGTCATAATGTGCTATACATCCCACCAGCACAAGAAAAATAAAACTAGGAGGGAACTAATCAGAATGATTGGCAACATGGGACAATGAACATCTCGGGAAGACTTCTCCCGCATACACCTAATTTGACAAACCCGGGGCTCCCCTAAACTGTACGACTGCAGCGTGCAAATGCAGGGAGCACCGAACATAGCATTTGTGAAGGAAATCGGTCTGAGGGAGGAGGAACAAGCCCGCTCCCGACCCACACGGGGGAACTGTTATGGGACAACGAATTTGATGAAATTGGGCTCACAAAATGGAAGCAAACTAAAGCTCCCCTCAGAGTCCCTCCACCAAGAATCACAAAGTAACAGACACCGATCTGTGGGCAAGAGCATGCTTTTAGAATGCAGGTGAGGGCTGGCACATCAGGGAAGCTGGACAGGATGGCACCGACAGGAACTAAATCTCCACCCCGTCAAAATCAGCACCTTTAAAACAGTCAACCAACCCATGGAGACACCTAAAATTAGCATAGTTAAGGAAACATTCCTGGCCCCTCAAAACCTCTTTTGAGATCAATGACACACCTATGGTTCAAACCCCGGAGATTCGAGACTATTAAATAACCAATCAGACAAAACAATTAACACACAACGAAAACAATTTCCTCAACACTTGGAAACATCGAGACAGGGTGGCTAAGGTTGAATACTGTAAATAAAGTATTAGCATTTGAATCGCACACTGCCCCGAAGTTCAGGTATAACTATAGCCTGCTGCCAGGGATGGGCAGAACGCTTTCGGGACAGTCCGATTGGATGTCCTGACTGTGCTTCTCCGTCGACGTAAATGAAAATAAAGCTGTGCCGTTATTGAACTTCACCCTGAGTCCGTCGTGGTCGTTTCGCCCACTCGTGCTAACACCCTCTATTCTTAGCAGTCTCTGGTATGCTTATGTCGCCGTTTCATCTCTTTATTAGCAACATTAAAGATTCAGTTTCTATCATTCCATCTTTCTGGCAAGGCTGTACACTACAGTCTTTTTTTTTCCATCAATTTGATGTTCCCCACTCACATTTCCACTTTTCATGTGTGACACTTCCCTTCCCTTTCCCGAATTCTCCATCTCAATATCAGCGAATAGACACGGATGAGTACTTACTATAAACCAGAATTCCAAATGGACATTGACCGACCTTCCTCTTAGTCTGCTTCTATACAGCCTTTGAATAATGTTCCCTTAACCTGTGTGTTTGTTTGGATGATGCAACGTCTGAGCTTCTGACATCGATTTCTCAACCTCAGAAGTTGACTCCCCGCACTATAGTTTGAAAAGATGATGCCGTTATGCTGCATTTCCCAGAATACTGTCTTCATCCCTTGCCCTCCAGAAAGGAATCTAGCATTTCACTCATTCCTTCCTTCAAACCTCAACTCCACCACATGCAACACATCTGATGCTCCAATCTCAAAATGTTCAACTTTACTCACCAACCACAGATTATTTTTGGTAAAAGCTGAGGATCGACCTGATAGATGTTTACACAATTATGAGACCAGTCGGGAGAATGTCTTGTCAGAGTCTTTTTATCTCAGGGCACAAATGCCAATTGCTACAGGACATATTTTTATGGCATAACGGGGAAACTTTAAAAGAGATGAGAGAGGCAAGATTTTTCTTAACAGAGAGGGTGGTAAGTACCTGTATTTCGCTGACGGAGGGGATGACAGAAGCAGATACAATAGCAATGGTTAAAAAAAATCTCGACAGATAGATACATGAATAAACAGGGAATAGGGGGATACAGGCTGCGTGGATGCAAAACAAAATCATTACTTTAGAAAAGCATCATATTTCGGCACAGACTTGACCGGACAAACGACATTTTTTTTCGGGTCTCTCCCTGTTCCTCTTCAATTTCAAAACAATAGAGAGTCTTCAATCACACCCAGTATAGGATTATTTGCAGACGTCCACCGAACTCCAGCCAACACAACCCTCCTCCCCTTCCTTCCCATGAACATGCAGGACATAGAACACGTGTCCTTTTAAATAAGGTTATGAGGTCATCGGGCCCAGAAACAAGGGACCATTCGGCCTGGGTATCATATTTTACGATGAGATAATATAGTTGCTGATACGACAGAGAGGGCCGCGTGGTGGCACAGGGATTAGCACAGCAGACTCCCCGCGTGAGGACCGGGATTTAGTTGCTGTCGTGGGTGACTGACTGTGTGGAGCGAGACATTCTCTCTGTGTTTGCATGTTTTTCCTCTGGGTGTGTTAGGTCTCCTCCCAAAAGCCAACGATGTGCAGGTTCAGTCGATTGTCCATGCTAAATTGTCCCTTATTTTCTCAAGGTGACTAGGTTTGATTGATTAGCCATGGGAAAGCATGGTTGGTGTGCCGAGGTAAAATTCTCTGTTAGAAAATCTTTGCAGACTCAATGGGCCGAATTCCCATGATCTGCACCGTGTGCCTCTATGTTTCTATGACTTTGTCATTCGTGTACCAGGACATACTTGCCCCTCTATATCACAACATTCTGCAGTGGCTTTCAATATGAAATATGTTCTGCTTTTGTATTCTTCCGAACCATGTGGCAACCTCAATTTTCCCACACTGTGTGTAACATGTCCAAGTTTTACCTCTTCATTTAATCTACACGGGAACTTTGTGTCTCCTCATAACGATGTACTTTTCTACCTATCTTGGAATTTTCAGAAGAGTTGACTGTATTGAATAAATTCATATTGGTTGCAAGTCAGTGATCCACAAGGATTAATCTCTGTGAATTCAATACTTACTTTATACTAACCTTAAAATGAACTGTTTATCCCAATTCTATGATTCCTGTTTGTGAACTAATCCGATATCCATGCTCATCTATTAACACGAAGAGCTGCAACCTTTTATGTGGCACATTAATGAATTCTCGTTTTTTTCGTAGTACTAATACATTACTTCACTTGATGTCCATTACCGAATCTTTCTGCTAAATCCTCAGAACATTCTAGTAAATCCTTAAAACATAATTCTCTTTCGTGAAACCATATTTCCTAATCTGGATGGTGTTCTGATTTTCTAAATTTCCTGCTGCTCTTTCCTTTAATGAATTGGGGGAAACAAAGTGGGGGAACGGCAAATTGTGCGGAGGGTGTGGAGAGTCTGCAGAAGGATCTAGATAGGCTGGGCGAATGGGCCAGGAAATGGCAAATGGAATTTAATGTTGGCAAGTGCGAGGTGGTCCACTTTGGTAGGAAGAATGGTAGGAAGGACTATTACTTACGGGGCGAAAAACTGCAGCAGGCGACAGTGCAGAGGGACCTCGGGGTCCTTGCGCATGAGTCGCAAAAACCCAGCTTGCAGGTGCAGCAGGTGGTCAGGAAGGCGAATGGGATGCTGGCCTTCATAGCGAGGGGGATTGAATATAAAAGTAGGGAGGTCTTGCTGCGGCTGTATAGGGCATTGGTGAGGCCGCAGCTAGAGTACTGTGTGCAGTTTTGGGCGCCGCACCTGCGCAAAGATATTTTGGCCTTGGAGGGAGTGCAGAGGAGGTTTACTAGGCTGATACCGGAGTTGAGGGGGTTGAGCTATGAGGAGAGGCTGAATAAACTAGGCTTGTACTCGTTAGAGTTTAGAAGAATGAGGGGAGATCTCATTGAGACGTATAAGATGATGAATGGGATGGATAGGATAGAGGTGGAGAGACTCTTCCCGCTCAAAAAAGACAATAGGACTAGGGGGCACAGCCTCAAGATAAAGGGGGGGCGGTTTAGAACGGAGTTGAGGAGGAACTTCTTCACTCAAAGGGTGGTGAATCTCTGGAATTCTCTGCCCGTTGAAGTGGTGGAGGCTGCCTCGCTAAATATTTTTAAGACGCAGGTTGATGGGTTTTTGATAAGAGAGGGGATTAAGGGTTATGGGGAGAGGGCGGGAAAGTGGAACTGAGCCACGACAGATCAGCCATGATCTTATTGAATGGCGGGGCAGGTTCGAAGGGCTAGATGGCCTACTCCTGCTCCTATTTCTTATGTTCTTATGAATTCAGGCATTTGCCCAATGACAGATATGAGGCCAATTGCAGTGGAATTTTCTGTTTTTTGTCTTCCTCATTTCATGGACAGACATGTGACGGTGCCATTTTCCAAAACATTGAATTTTTCAGAATCGTGATTCTGAAATAAATAATATGGACTGTATCTCTGCACCCTCTCGACTGCAGGCCTCAGATGCATGAAACTTGGATTATTTGGCCCAAGTATATTTCAGGCCCTTTTCTCTCCTTTTCAATTTCCACCGTCCATTTCACCCAGTGCGCTGTCCATGTCACCCGATGGTATGAAATACAAAGATGAACACATTTATGAGGAATTTACAGGTTCGTAAGAGGCCTGACTGATCGTTATGTTTTGAGATTTCATTTATTTGATGACACGTGAGTGTTAATACGACTGTAAAGGGCAGAAGTGGGCAAGAGTTTCCAGAGTTTGTTCAGGATAAGTTTACGGCAAGAACCGGATCATCTAAAGAGAAAGGAAACATTCCTGGATGAGGTGAGCCGAGCTGAGTATACGGAAAATGTGAAAGATAGCAATGTTGTATCATTAGGTTGATGTTGATAATTCGGGAGGACAAGGGATGATTTCAATCATGATTAGTGAACTCTAATGATAGAATGAGAAGACATTTGGCGCAGAACACCTGCAATGCAAGTTCGGTGGGAGATATTGTCTGAATAACTGCTGGCGTTAAGAGGGAGATTTTCTTTGCAAATTTCACTAATCCTGTCAAGATGCATATTTAAATCACCCGTGATTACTGCTGCACTTTTCTCAGGAGCATTCTTTTTTTTTTATTGTTATATACTGTACCCTACTTTGGAATTAAAGCTCGGGGCCCTCAACTTACTCTGACCAGAATGTTCTTTCTTTTTTTATTTCCATCCTGATACAACCAAAATTTTTGTCTTTAATGCCAATATAATTTCTTCATGGAGCTTTGACATTATACTTAACCAGTAAAGCAACCCCAGCTCGTGTTCTACCATCTATATTCTTTTAGAATACTGAGTAGCTTTGGACATTCAACTCCCAGTCCTTGCACTCCTGACATGAGGTCAAGGCATGGGAGTCATGGTGGTTGGAGGGTAATGATATCACTTTCGTTTGCTTTTAAATATAGTCTACAATTATGAATATGCATTGCATATAATGACGGTTGCTTAGTAAATGAAAAAAAACATTGATTCAATTTAGTCTCAGCGTCTCGTGTATTCAATCCACAGGGAATTTATCCCGTTGTCCTAATGTGTTTGTTCTAATATAAAGATAGCAATTTTTAGAACACTTTTGCAACAGCTGTATCTCCATGGAGATCGAGGGAACGCATAAAGGTGAATGCACAGGGACGTGTCACTACAGATTTTAATTCAGAGGAATAACTTGCTCAGCAAAGGAAGAGGGCCATTCCACGCAGAAAATGCATCTACCTATTGATTTGTTCAGCAAAATATTCTATCCGTTGCTTGCCTTAGTTGGTGTTCCTGGTACGTAGCTAAAACACATTATATCGTGTAACTATGCATAAGCTTGTTTCTGCTATAAATCTGTTTCTTGTCATGTTGCATTACATTGAAGTGACATAATTAGTTGGATTCTAATGAAATAAATCATCTGGAGAAAATAAATTTCCTGAATTATTCTTGCAGTCGTGTTGTGTTGGAAGTACTATATCCATCTCACCCATGACTTTCAGTTGTTGGATTCAGTGGAATATTGTTTCTGTTGATCCAAACATCGAAGTAGGGGGAAAAAATCATCAGGAACATGAATTTCCAAGGTGACGAGTTGGCAAAAGTTATACTGAATATGATGACCAATTAGAATGTGGCATCTGACTTCAGTAATGAGAAAAAATAATGTTTATCAAGTTAAAATAATCTTGTGTTTGGGGTGGTAACTGGAGAGCAGATAAAGACTTGTCAATGGACAATATAATTCAATCTGGGAAGAAACTTCACTCATACTAAGGAAAGACAATGACCGAATTGTCTTCTAACGATTGATCTTCTTCTCCAAGTGTGGTCCTGATAATCATTAGGTCCTGGGCGCAGTCTTTTTAAGAGGTTATCTCTACAAATGTCATGAAATAAACATTAATATCTCTGACCATGTAATACTCAAGTTTCGGATGTTAAAACATGGAAACTCGCCCCAACTGATTTACTTCAATCTTTATTTTGTCCTCAGTCTATCTTTATTACAGCTGGTCTAATCTCCATTCCTTCCTCGCCGTGGTTCAAACTCACTCCGTGAACATTTTTTCACATTTCATAAACATTTGAAATACACTCCGTCCATGTATGTGTACAATACTTGAGAAGGATGTGAAGGCTTTGGAAAGTGTATAGAGGAAATTCAGAAGCCTGATTCCAAGCCAAACGAACTGTAGCTGTTTTGATGGATTGGAGAGAGTGGTCTATCATCTGCGGAGGAAATAAGGCTGAGGCGCCACTTGATCTGGTTGTTCAAGATGCCGAGGGACACAGATAGAACAAAATAATGAGAAATTGCTCCCAACTGAGAGAGCAGCAAAAACTAGAGAAGAGATGCAACATAATGGGCACAAAGTTCGAAAGAGAATGTGAGTTTATTTTCACTCAGACTGTTGCTGGAATCTGGATTGAATTTCCATGAAACAAATGATAGAGGAATATCCTTTCAAGGCATGGAATAGGAAATCGGCATGCAAACTAAAAGCAGTAAAGTGTAAAGTTACGGGGATAGGTCATGGTTCTGATACGAGGTTGAATATTCTTTCAGAGAGCCAGTTGCTATATAATGGGCCGAAAGGCTTCCTTCCATACTTTCAGTACTCTATGATTCTATGTCGGAGCAAATGTACTTTTACTCCACTCATGGAATAAAAGATTGCCTGTGAAATATGTATCTTTGTGGATTCATAAATAGTTTCGCCTAGTTTTGATGAAATTTAGGTTTGCACAGCCTCATAAGTATTACAGGTATCTTATCCACATTCAAAATCTCAAACCCCTCGAAAATTTGAATTTCTTCTGTTGAGTCACCCCTTATCCTCCTCGTCTCCATATTATAGAGACGCGTTATTTTTAGCTAATCCACACCTCCACAGTTTTGGTGTGACTTCCGTAATAATACAACTGCGCCACAAAAAAAAAATCACCTGAAGATAGGAACACAAACAATAGGCAAAGGGTTTCGAACCAAAAAGAACACAACTTCTCTTAATTTAGTAATCTCCCATGTGGAAAATAATGCTGCACTTTGATCGTGCCTGAATACTAACATTATTATTCTTCTGAATATAAAACACTGAAACATCAACAGCTCCGTTCCAGAATCCAGGGAATGGCCCGAAACAAATCGTTTTCTCTGATTGAGGAAGTGTTTTGAGTTTGCAAGGGAATCTGGAAACGTCGGAATCCCCATGCACGCTTCATTGCTGCAAAAAGAAAAGTATGCTCTGTGCAGAAAGGGAAGATGCTTATTGGTGGCTTATAATGTCTGTTCCTTCTTTTTATTTGCAGTTAACTCAGTGGCAATCATCATTCTGTCCAACGGGAAATGCGGCCTTTCCAGTTGTACCACGTGCTACCTGATGGCAATGGCCATAGCGGATCTACTGGTCATTATTAATGAGGTCATTCTCTATCGAATCAATGATTATTATTTCCCACCGAATTTCCTCATAATAACGCCTGTGTGTAGTGTTCGCTATGTCCTGCTCCGTGCAGCCACAGACTGTTCTGTCTGGTTCACAGTCGCTTTCACTTTTGATAGATTTATTGCTATTTGTTGCCAAAAGCTAACATCAAAATATTGCACCAAGAAAACTGCGTCCATAGTTCTAGGGACAACCAGCACTTTGTTCGGTTTGAAAAATATTCCTATCTATTTTAGATTTAAACCTAAAATAATTGTCGACAATGTACCATGGTACTGTTCCAATAAGCGAAGCTATTTCACTGACCCTAGATGGATTGGGTTCAGAAATTTTGAAAAGATTTTAAACCCGTTGATGCCATTCGGGTTAATTCTGTTGCTCAACGCTCTGACCGTCAGACACATTTTAGTGGCCAGTCGAGTCCGCAAGGGATTGAAGGGTCAGAAAAAGGCAGATAATTGCAATGATCCAGAGATGGAGAGCAGAAGGAAATCTATAGTTTTACTGTTCACCATATCCGGCAGCTTTATATTTCTGTGGTTGGTGTACGTTTTATATTTCTTTAATGCTGCTAATAGCTTAGATGATCTTTCAATTTATATCTTTGAAAACGTTGCATATATGCTGCGCAATTTAAGTTGCTGCACAAACACATTTATTTATGTAGCAACACAGTCGAAATTCAGAGAGCAGTTAAAGGGAGCAGTGAAATATCCTGCTACATCAATTATTAAATTAATTAATAAAAGCAAACAATGAAAACAGCTCACAGCATCGGTGTGCTACAATAGGTGATCTTCAGTGAACCAGAAATAAAATATTTGGAAGGGCAAAAACGTGGAAGTACTATTAACGATGGGTCAGGAGGCAATAGCCCATGACCCAGGAGAAAGAGCAACCAATTCAAGGACTGGAAAAAGAAACAATGAGTGAAAAATGCAGACAAAACAATAAACGGATCGATAAACACACGGGAGAAGTTTGAATGATTTGTAGCAACTACAAATTTGTAGCAGGTGGAATCGGACACACCAAAGTGACACAGCAAAATGGCGAGTGGTGGCATGCAGATTATTAGAAGGAAATAACGGGAGGTCTGTTTGTCTGTCTGTCTAATGTCCATCTATCCATCCATCACATGTCCGTCCGTCTGTCTGGTGACCCACCAACCCGTCTGTCTATCTGGTTGTCTATTTATCTATCCATCTCTCTGTCAACCTGACTGTCTGACAGTCTTCCTGCCTGTATGCCAGTCTGTTTGTCTGCCTACCTTTTTGTTGATCTATCTCTCCAAACATTCCTCTACCTGTCTGTCTCTCTAGAAATCTGCAATTATTTTTTCCCTCTCCTTCCCTCTCTCTCTTTGTTTCCAGATCATGCTCTTGTAGGTCAAAACCAAAAAAAAACGTCAAAACTCACACATGCTTAAGTCCCTCAACACCGTTAAAACAATTGTCATCGAATAAAACCACTGAGGAACATACTGAACTTAAATGGACAATCAGTAATCAGAAAATAAGAACATAAGAAATAGGAGCAGGAGTAGGCCATCTAGCCCTTCGAGCCTGCCCCGCCATTCAATAAGATCATGGCTGATCAGAAGTGGATCGGTTCCACTTTCCCGCTTTCTCCCCATAACCCTCAATTCCCTTGTCTATCAAAAACCTATCTACCCGTGACTTAAATATATTTAGCGAGGTAGCCTCCACCACTTCAACGGGCAGAGAATTCCAGAGATTCACCACCGTTTGAGTGAAGAAGTTCCTCCTCAACTCCAATCTAAACTGTCTCCCTGCCCCGCCCTTTTCTTGAGGCTGTGCCCTCTAGTCCTGCTATCCTTTCTAAGCATCAGGAATATCTCTACCTCTACCCTATCCATCCCTTTCATTATTTTCTACATCTCTATAAGATCCCCCCTCATCCTTCTAATCTCCAACAAGTACAGACCCAGTCTATTTCGGCTCTCTTCATAGTCCAACCCCCTCATCTCCAGTATCAGCCGAGTGAACCTCCTCTGCACTCCCTCCAAGGCCAATATATCCTTGCGCAAGTACGGCGACCAAAACTGCCCACAGTACTCCAGCTGTGGCCTCACCAGTGCCCTGTACAGTTGCAGCAAGACCTCCCTGCTTTTATATTCTATCCCCCTCGCTATAAAGGCCAGCATCCCATTCGCCTTCTTGATCACCTGCTGCACCTGCAGACTGGGTTTTAGCGACTCATGCACAAGGACCCCCAGGTCCCTCTGCACCGTAGCATGCTGCAGCTTTTCGCCCTTTAAATAGTAATCCCTCCTACTATTATTTCTGCCAAAGTGGATAACCTCACACTTGCTAACATTGTACTCCATCTGCCAGGTCCTCGCCCACTCGCTCAGCCTATCCAGATCCCTCTGCAGACTTTCCACACCCTCCACGCAATTTGCTTTTCCTCTCATCTTCGTGTCACCAGCAAATGTCGTCACCCTAAACTCAGCCCCCTCCTCCAGATCATCTATATAAATGGTAAATAGCTGAGGCCCCAGCACCGATCCCTGCGGCACTCCACAAGTCACCAACCGCCAATCAGAATAGCACCCATCGATACCAACTCTCTGCTTCCTATTGGACAACCAATCCTCTATCCACGCTAACACCTTACTACCAACTCCGTGCACCCGAACCTTCTGTAGCAACCTTTTATGAGGCACCTTATCAAACGCCTTCTAAAAATGTAAAAACACATCCACTGGTTCCCCTCTGTCTACCACACGAGTCACATCCTCATAGAAATCCAAGAAATTTGTCAAACACGACTTCCCCTGAACGAATCCGTGCTGCATAATTTGTAATATTTTGTCCTCCCGAACAGCTCCTGCTTCTCTTGTCTCTTTTCCTATGAGATTTCGATGGTACAGATCCACGTGACACTTGACCATCCACATAGCAGCAGTTCCGCTGGAAATAGCCCAGTTGTCGTTTGCAGCGTGAAACAATACTGGAATAAAAATCTTCAGATCTTGGTACTCAACGAATCATCTTCCACTTTTTTTTTCAATCCCTACTTCAGAGCTCTGCCAAACCATTTGAAACCACATGAAATGGTGCAGTACGGAAATAGTATATGCCATTGTTTTGCATAAATTCTTGAAAAAAAAATTGTGTACATAGTTCCATTATCCAAAACAGACGAATCATGTGCACCATGAGTTGCAAATATTTGATGTAGTTTCTCAGTTTAACAAGAGCTGTTATATTAATCATGAATTCTGCTCCCAGACAGGGTCGAAACGGCCATCCATGACCCCCACAGTATGCATCAATCCTGCATACATAACTCATCCTCTATGATAGTTGCCTATCTTTGCAACACAAATGGATTAACTTTTGACAGAACAGAGTCTCTGTCCATCAACTGCTTCATCTGTTTTGGAGATTGGAAAATGTTTCCAGTAAAAAGAGATACCATGGGAAGACACAATGCCTTGAATGGCAAATCCAAGAAAGGGAGATGACTCAACACATTCACAGTCTCGTTGTTTTCCCCTGTTCTGTGCACAATATGGTCCTGATCAGCTGACAATGGGAAGAGTGTATTTGGACTCTCATAATAGATTTCCCAATGACTTGTGGTCTGTTTATAGGGTGAACGAATGACTATAGAGGTTCGAATAGAATCTTTCTATCACAAAACGACAGTCAGATCTCTTTTTGCCCTCGTGTGAATATTCCTTATCAGCCTATTTTTCTGAAACCAATGGCCTTTTGGACCCACCCTCCATTAAATGAAAATAAATCTGTCCGACACAGTAGCGCAATTCATCGTACCACGGGATACGTTCCCCTGTCTGATTCAAAATGTACTAGCAGATACGTCAATTTCAGTAAGTTATTCAGATTCTTGGACTCTTTTCGCTCAGCACACATTCTATAATTGAACAATTCTAGCATAATGGAATGTGAGATCTGAAACTCATTTTAAAAATCTCCTGAGTCCCCCTGAGGAAACATTCCTAGACATATATTATCCTTGAATTTCCACTGAACTCAAACAGTTTGATTTTAAATCGCCCTTGTTATTGGACAACAAATTTTATGAAATTGGGCACACAAAATGGAAGCAAACTAAAGCTCCCCTCAGAGCCCCTCCACCAAGAATCACAAAGTAACAGACACCGATCTGTGGGCAAGAGCATGCTTTTAGAATGCAGGTGTGGGCTGGCACATAAGGGAAGCTAGACAGGATGGCACCGACAGGAACTAAATCTCCACCCCGTCAAAATCAGCACCTTTAAAACAGTCAACCAACCCATGGAGACACCTAAAATTAGCATCGTTAAGGAAACATTCCTGGCCCCTCAAAACCTCTTTTGAGATCAATGACACACCTATGGTTCAAACCCCGGAGATTCGAGACTATTAAATAACCAATCAGACAAAACAATTAACACACACCGAAAACAATTTCCTCAACACTTGGAAACATCGAGACAGGGTGGCTAAGGTCGAATACTGTAAATAAAGTATTAGCATTTGAATCGCACACTGCCCCGAAGTTCAGCTATAACTATAGCCTGCTGCCAGGGACGGGCAGAGAGCTTTCGGGACAGTCCGATTGGATGTCCTGACTGTGCTTCTCCGTCGATGGAAATGAAAATAAAGCTGTGCCGTTATTGACCTTCACCCTGAGTCCGTCGTGGTCGTTTCGCCCACTGGCGCTAACAACTGGGGGCTCGTCCGGGATCACGACCGTCGCTGGAACGCCGTCTCCCGGCACTGGGTGAGTATCTTTACTCATTTCATCAAACCCGCGGAATATGAGTGTCCCAGTGTCAGAGCGGTGTTTCACGGCTGCCTCGATCTGTACTTGTGAACAGGGTCCATTCAGTAGCTGCACAGCAGGAACGTGGGTTTAAGTTTCTTTTTGGGCGGGGGGCTGGGATCGTGTTATTTTTACATTCCCGCTGAACCCCCCGACCAGAGACTGACTGCCCACTAGGGGAGCCGACAGAACAGGTCTTACAGAGTAGGGATATTCCTCTGGGATTTATGGTTCAGGGACAGCACCCTGGGATTTAAGGTGAAGGAGGACGTCCAAGGTTTCGGGCCACTGGGATCGGACTCACGGAGTTCGGGACACGTCCGGAAGCTGCAAGTGGGTGAGGACCTCTGCAGGGGTGAGAGATCGGGCCACTGGGGGCAAAATCCCCCAGGAATTTGCTCCATGTCCGGGCGCTCCTAAGTCTGGAGCCTCTGTGAGTGTCTCCACCACTACAAGCAGGAGACCTCTGGTAGCGGGAAAAAACCACTACACATCGGGGGAACTCCGACCCGCGGTCGACTACACGCTCCGGGTGACTCCCTGGGAGATCAGGAAACGGCTGCCCTCTGAGAGTCGATTTAGCGATAGGAGTTTGGGTAGGAGCTAGTTGCCCCGGTCACTGTAGTCGGGAGTCTCTCCGTACACTGCAGCCCCTGCGGAGAGGCTGTACAGAGCTCACCTGCCTCTGAGAGCGGCAATCTCCCCGCTACACGCAGGTCGGGCTCTGCGGGTTGTCACTGAAGGGACAAACGTACTAACAGTGGGAACACGAGACCGTAACCCAATCAGATACACACACAAGTATCTGTGAAAGCATTAGAGCCAGGGTTAGTTACACTACTGACCCGAGTAAAGGAAACTAACACAGATAGCGACAGTACCACCTTTGAATGGGGACCAGAAGGGTCCCTCACCCGCTATCTAGCAGAGAAAAAAAACAAGAATCTAATTAAAAGCACGATGAAGGCAGGGTGGAAACCCCACGACCCTCTCGAAACCCAACGGGAGTGGTGGGTGAAAGAGAAAAGGAGCAAGGATGAGAAGGCTTGGATGCTAATATTAAAGGCTGATCTCACCCTTGCAGGACGAGTTCATAAATATGTACAAGGCAAGCAGGAACAAGCTGCACAGGGACAACACGCCGCTGTGATGGATACTAACCCTGTGCTGCCAGCGCTGTCCGACTTCTCACACCAACCTCCCAGTGAGGAGTGTCCCGACTGGGAATGTTTAGTGGATGAGACGGGTCCATTAGGCCCAACAGGAGGGAGCATTCCACCTCCCACCGACCCCCCCATCCCAGAGCGTTATGGCAGCCCCCCCGTTAAAATTGAGTGTGTCCCCGGGGGGGGGGCAAGGGGGACACGGGCGAGGGCGATCTGCCCAGGCTCGGAGAAAGATGACCCGTGTATCCCTTACCCCGGGGGGGGACACCGTGAAACTGCTGGACAAACTCCCGACCCTCCAGCCCACACACAGTAACGCAATCTTCTGGCAAAAACACTTAAAGAGATGTAAATGTGTCCCAATTTCTATCATCGGGAGATAGCAGGGCTCCTAAGAGCCAAAATGCTGGAGAATTATTGGACCCGGCTTCAGGGAGAGCACCAGAACGGGACCTGGTGCGCCAACCTGAACCAGAGCCGCCCAGAGCAAGACCGAGTTCTGAGGGATTTTAAAGATGATATTACCCAAACCATGGGGCGAGTCCCCGTGAGCTGGAACACAATCGTAGGGTTAGTGCAGGGGAAGGAGGAGAAAGCCCAGGAATACGGGCGATGGAAATTTGATGCCTTTTTGGGCCCACTGGGGAATGCCCGATGCCGATAGACAGAACCCCGCGTTCCTCCAGCTATATAAGGACGGGCTGAGCCCAGCGCACCGAGCAATCCTAAAGACCGGGTTGGGAAACTTTAACACCTTTGACGAGCGAGAGAACTGGGCTATTACTGTAGACAACCAACAGAGAAAGATCCAAAGCGCTAGGGCAGGGGGATCTTCCCTGGGAACTGACGGAGGGAGCTGCTACAAGTGTGGGAAACCTGGTCATTATAGAAAGGACGGCCCAGCCCAGGCGTCCCAACCCTCCCACATTTGCCCCAATTGCAGCAGGACTGGACACAGCGATTCAGCTTGCTGAAGCAGGAGGATCCCAAGGAGAGAGAGAGAGAGAGAGAGAGCCCCCCCCAGGTACGACCAAACCCCGGCAAGCCCCCCCCGAGCTGAAAGGGAATGAAGTCATTCCCAATCCCGCACACCTCAGCCACCACCAGCTGCTGGATATTATCCAGACTCTGGCGGAGCGAAAGACCGCATGAATCGCGTCGGCCCCCACCCCCACCCGGGAGCCCACCCCCACATCTGGGTTAATTCATCGTTAGGGGGGGCCGGCGATGCAAAATATTAATAGATATGGGGGGGGGGGGGGGGGGGGCGCGATATCCCTCACCAACACGGCACTTCCTACAACCCACCGTTCCATCGTAGTAGTGGGGGGGTCGGGGGAAATAGAACTACAGCTTACCAGAGCCAGGCAGTCCGACTAGAGATTGAGGACATCTTACTCCCAGTACACTTCTGGGTCTGCCCGAATCTGGAGGGAACAATCTTGGGAATAGACCTCCTGGGGGGGGGGGGGGGGGGGGGGGGGGGGCAGTTCGGGGGCGGTGGTGGGTGCCTTTAACAAGCGCCTGCTGTGGACTGCGAGAACGGAACACAAAAGTGGGATTCGGGGATATTGGGTCCCAAACACAAACGTGGATGCAATCCAGGCAGGAGACCACACACCCACAGCCCGAGATTGGAGAAGGGAAGGGATAGTAGGGCTTCTATGTCCATCATTACCCCAAGTCTGGGCAGCAGGGAAACAAGACTGTGGCCTGGTAAAAACCCCTCCCCTACACATTCACGGGCCCATCCAAACCCCTCACATACAATACCCCATAAAGCCCCAGGCACTACAGGCCACTGAGAAAACCATTCAGGCTTTGGTTGCCCAAGGTATTTGAAGACCTACAGTGTCTAACACCAACTCCCCGATACGGCCAGTCCGTAAGCCAGACGGAAGTTACCGACTGGCCATAGACTACACTGCCCTCAACAAAATAACCCCCAAAGAACACCCCATAGTCGCGAGTCCATCCACTATTTTTAACGGACTCGGATCTGAACATGGTATTTTCTCTGTGTTAGACACAGCAAACGGATTCTCGTCCATCCCGCTTCACACGGACTCCCAGGAAAGGTTTGCCTTTCCCTGTGGAGGGAAACAGTACACACGGACACGCCTCCCCCAAGGGCTCCACAACATTCCCAACATTTTCCACCCAGTTATGAGTGAGGCCCTTGAGGACTGCGACCTGTCCCCATATGGAAGCACCTTCCTCCAATATGTGGACCACATTTTCATTGCCTCCACCAACCGCACAGCACATATCGGAGCCCTGTCCACAATCCTACGCGCCTCGCAGGCTGTGGGGTTTAAAATCAACCCAACCAAGGCACAGATTGCACAACAGGAGCTCCGGGATTTGGGAAACAACATAAGTCAAGGAAAGACAGCCCTCTCCTCCGATCGGAAGACCGGGATTATAAACATGCCCTGTCCAAACACAGTTAAAGGGGTGCGTAGAGTTATGGGACTATTTCACGACTGCCGGGATTGCATTGACCAGTTCGCATCTCTGTCTGAACCAATTCAGCGGCTGGTCAAAGGGGGAAAGCCAGGAGCAGGAACGATCGAGTGGGGACCCAAACAGGAGGTAGCATTCACCCGCCTAAAATCAGAACTATTAGCAGCTCCAGCCCTACGCCCACCGAATATAATCAAACCCTTCCACCTCTTCTATGACCCAGAAGAGGGATTTTATCGCTCCGTGGGAACCCAAGAATACGGGGGGACCATGCGACCGGTGGCATATTATTCCACCCGACAATACCCGGGAGCCCAGGGACTGCACAAGTGTGTGGCAGCTCTAGATTGCCCCTCCTGGGCAGTCAGGGTACGCGAACCGATCACTGTGTCAGGACAAATCATTTCACACACGAAACACACCATCGCTGAGCTCCTGAATACAGGCCGACTCCGGACTGTTTCGGACGCCCGAAGGGCCAATTGGGAAGCGGTACTCCTCCCCCGAGACCGGTCAGTCCAGATAGTGCGGGACACTGGGAAGAACCCCGCTGAGGGACTCCTATCAGAGGGAAGTCCGCATTACTGCCCGATTAACCCAGACACTGAAGCGGAGGGAGGCATTAATGACCAACCCCGAGATAACCCCCACCTCATACTGTATGTAGATGGGTCCCGAAGACAAGTAGAGGGACAATACCACACAGGCTGGGCAATAGTAGACCAGGAAGGGACACTGGGAGCAAAGGACACTATGAGTGGGGAGACCTCAGCCCAAATGGCCAAACTCATAGCCCTCACGGAAGCCCTCAAGACAGGAAGGGAAAAGCGAGTAAATGTGTATACTGACAGCCGATATGCATTTGGGGTGGTCCACGATTACATGATGACCTGGAAAAGGCGCAGGTTTATCAGAACGGTTGGGGGTGGGGGGGGGAGTTGGGGGGTGCATAAGGCATGAAAATATAACCCAAGACCTGGTAGCTGCAGCCAGGCTGCCCTCAGAAGCAGCCGTAATGAAGATAAAAGCCCACCAAAGGGTAAAGACAGCGGAACAGAAAGGGAACCAACTCGCAGACACTGCAGCCAAGGCTGTAGCTGGGGAAGCCCTCCCGCACACAGCCCCCACCACAACAGCACCCTTGGAGGAAGTGGATCTTTATAAGCTGCAGGGTAACACCAGCCCACATGAGGTGGCACAGTGGGAACAGGCAGGGGCGTCCAGGGACAAAGATGGAGTGTGGCGCAGACGGCACCAAGTCGTCGCCCCCTCATTTCTACCCACCGAACTACTCCGAGTCCACCACGAGCCCCACCACTCCGGCCGGGATGGGACCCTGGCCCCACTATCAGCTGATTGGTGGTGGCCAGGGATGGGACGGGGTGGAGCCAAACATTGCCAGTGCTGTATCATACGCGCACAGCACAACCCGGGCCCACCCCTGAGAGTCAAACTGGCCCACCAACCCCGACCAAAGGGATCCTGGGAAAACCTGCAGATCGACTTCAGAGGCCCCCTACCCACTCGCCGAGGGAAGAAATATTGTTTAGTCTTAATCGATCAATTCACCCGCTGGGTGGAAGCATTCCCAACTCGGGATTGCGAAGACACCACCGGAGCCCCATCCCAGCATACGGAATCATCCTGAGGTGGGGAGTCCCACTACAACTCGACTCCGACCAAGGATTTCAGTGAGGCGTTTGACAAAGTCCCTCATGGTAGGTTGGTGGAAAAGATTAAGGCTCATGGGATACAAGGCCAGGTATCTCGATGGGTAGAGAACTGGCTTGCTAAGAGGAGTCAGAGAGGAGTTGTGGAGGGGTCCTTTTCTAGCTGGAGGTCTGTCACTAGTGGTGTCCCGCAGGGCTCGGTACTGGGACCCCTTCTCTTTGTAGTGTATATAAATGACTTGGAAGAGGGAGTCGGTGGTGTGATCAGCAAATTTGCTGATGACACCAAGATGGCTGGATTGGCAGGCAGTGAGGAGCAGTGTCTGGCAATACAGTGGGATATTGATAGGCTGGGATATTGGGCAGATATATGGCAAATGGAGTTTAATCCGGATAAATGTGAGGTGATGTATTTTGGCTGGAATAATGTAGGGGACAGTTATATGACAAAGGGTAAGCCTATAAAGAGTATAGAAACACAGTGAGACCTGGGGGTGCAAGTGCACAAGTCTTTGAAGGTAGCAGTACAAGTGGAGAAGGTTGTGAAGAAAGCCAATGGTTTGTTAGCCTTTATAGGAAGGGGTATTGATAATAACAGCTGGAGTCTAATGTTGCAGTTGTTTGCCTGAACAGAGAGAGGCAGAGAGTGAGTTTTTAAAGTTTCTTAAGTGTCAGAAGTCAGGCTGACGTTAACACTGCAGTGAAGTTACTGAGAGAGAGGGACAGTGAGAGAGAGGGAGAGACAGACAGAGAGTGGGGGATCGATATTTAAAGTTGTCAACTTGAATGGTTCGTACTGACAAGCAAGGCCTCCATTCACACTGGATCAGCTTACTGGGACAGAGATACAGAGGGAGAGGTGAAAGTTTTCCCTGACTGGTTAATGTTTTCTCCCCTGCTTCTCCAAGCTCCAAGACCCACTGGTTAATGTTTTCCCCGGTTGGTTAATGTTTTCCCCATGGTTGGTTCATGTTTTGCCCATCCAGCCACAGACTAATTCCCCCGGTTAATGTTTTCCCCCGTTGGTTAATGTTTTCCCCAACTGGTTCATGTATTGCCCCTGCTTCTGCAGGGATTATGTGCAACTGGTTAATGTTTTCCCCTTGCTTCTCCAGGCTTCAAGTCCAACTGTACAATGCTTTCCCCCTGCTTCTCCAGAGACCAAGTCCCACTGGTTAATGTTTTGCCCGTTTGGTTAATGTTTTCCCCGATTGGTTAATGTTTTCCCCTACTGGTTCATGTTTTCACCGGTTGGTTCATGTTTTCCCCAACTGGTTAATGTTTTGTTCACAGTTGGTTAAAGTTTTGCCCCTGCTTCTCCAGGCGCCAAGTGCGACTGGTTAATGTTTTCCCCCTGCTTCTCCAGGCGCCAAGCCCGACTGGTTCATGTTTTCCCCCTGCTTCTCCAGAGACCAAGTCCCACTGGTTAATGTTTTCCCCGATTGGTTAATGTTTTCCCCGGTTGGTTAATGTTTTCCCCGACTGGTTAATGTTTTGCCCACGGTTGGTTAATACTTTGACCCTGCTTCTCCAGGCACCAACATTAACCAACCGGGGAAAACATAAACAAGTGGGTCTTAGGCTCTGGTTGGATGGGCAAAAGATTAACCAACCGTGGGGAAAGCATGAACCAACCACGGGGAAAACATTTACCAGTGGGACTTGGGCCCTGGAGAAGCAGGGGGAAAACATTAACCAGCTGGGCTGGGTGCCTGAAGCAGAAGGGAAAACATTAACCAGTGGGATATGGTGCCAGGAGAAGCTTGGGGAAAACATTAACCACTTGGACTTGGTGCCTGGAGAAGCAAGGGGAAAATATGAACCAGTTGGACATAATCCCTGGAGAAGCAGGGGCACAACATTAACCAACCGTGGGGAAAACATTAACCAGGACGGCAAAACATTAACCAACTGGGGAAAACATTAACCAGTGGGACTTAGGGTCTGGCTGGATGGGCAAAACATGAAACAATGGTGGGGAAAGCATGAACCAACCATGGGGAAATCACTAACCAGTGGGACTTGATCCCTGAAGAAGCAGGGGGAAAACATTAACGAGTTGGCCTGGGTGCCTGGAGCAGAAGGGAAAGCATTAGCCAGTTGGACATTGACCCTGGAGAAGCAGGGGCAAAACATTAACCAGTCGGACCTTGTCCCTGGAGAAGCAGGGAGAAAACATTAACCAACCGTAGGGAAAACATTAACCAACCGGGGAAAACATTAACCAGTCGGGGAAAACATTAACCAACCGGGGAAAACATTAACCAGTGGGACGTCGGCTCTGGCTGGATGGGCAAAACATGAACCAACCGAGGGGAAAACATTAACCAACCAGGGAAAGCATAAACCAGTTGGACTTGGTGCATGGAGAAGCGAGGGGAAAACATTAACCAGTTGGTCTTGGTCTCTGAAGAAGCAGGGGCAAAACATTAACCAACCGTGGGCAAATCATTAATCAGTCGGGGGAAACACTAACCAGTCGGGGGAAACAGGAACCAGTGGCACTTGGTCCCAGGAGAAGCGGGGGAAAACATGAACCAGTCGTACTTGGTGCCTGGAGAAGCAGGGGGAAAACATTAACCAGTTGGGCATTGTCCCTGGAGAAGCGAGGGGAAAATAATTAACCAGTTGGAGATGGTCCCTGGAGAAGCGAGGGGAAAACATTAATCAGTCGGACCTAATCCCTGGAGAACCGAGGGGAAAACATTAACCAGTTGGACTTCGTACCTATAGAAGCAGGGGCAAAACATTAACCAACTGGGCAAAACATGAACCAACCGGGCAAAACATGAACCACTGGTCCTTAGGCTATGGCTGGATGGGCAAAACATTAACCAACCGTGGGGAAAATATTAACCAACCGGGGAAAACATTAACCAGTGGGACTTGGAGCCTGGAGAAGCAGGGGGGAAAACATTAACCAGTCGGGGAAAAGTTTCACCTCTCCCTCTGTATCTCTGTGTCCCAGTAAGCTGATCCAGTGTGCATGTAGGCCTTGCTTGTCAGGACGAACCATTCAAGTTGACACCTTTAAATATCGATCCCCCACTCTGTCTGTCTGTCTCTCCCTCTCTCTCACTGTCCCTCTCTCTCAGTAACTTCACTGCAGTGTTAATGTCAGCCTGACTTCTGACACTTAATAAACTTTAAAAACTCACTCTCTGCCTCTCTTAGTTCAGGCGCAGGTTGAGTGTTCGAGTGAGAGCGAGGGAGAGGTGAGTGTTGAAGCCGGTGCAGGCAGCTGTCAACAAAGCTTTGAAGAAATGGCAGGCAGTGTTTGTAAAGATGCTGAGGGAATGGGAAAGTCAGTGTGTCAGCCAGATGGGGGAAGAGAGGCTTCCACTTGCGAGGGGAAAACATTAACCAGCTGCTGCTGCTGCAGTGTGGGCAATGGCAGTCCCCCTTTTATTGTACCCTCTGGACAAGCAGGGGCAAAACATGAACCAGTTGGACGTGGCGCCTGGAGCAGAAGGGAAAACATTAACCAGTTAGACTCTGGTCCCTGGAGTAGAAGGGAAAACATTAAACCAGTTGCACTGAGTCTCCAGAGAAGCAGGGGCAAAGCATTAACCAGTCGGGGAAAACATTAACCAGTGGGACTTGGTCCCTGGAGAAGCAGGGGGAAAACATTAACCAGTTGGACTTGGTGCCTGGAGAAGCGAGGGGAAAACATTAAGCAGTCGGACATGGTCCCTGGAGGAGCTTGGGGAGAACATGAACCAGTCGGACAGAGCCCCTGGAGAAGCTTGGGGAAAACATTAACCAGTTGGACATAGTCCCTGGAGAAGCAGGGACACAACATTAACCAACCGTGGGGAAACCATTAACCAGTCAAGGAAAACATTAACCAGTCAGGGAAAACATTCAGCAGTTGGGCAAAACATTAACCAGTCGGGGAAAACATTAACCAGTGGGACTTGGCCTCTGGCTGGATGGGCAAAACATTAACCAACCGTGGGGAAAGCATGAACCAACCATGGGGAAAACATTAACCAGTGGGACTTGGTCCCTGGAGAAGTAGGGGGAAATCATTAACCAGACGGGCTGGATGCCTGGAGAAGCAGGGGGAAAATATTAACCAGTCGGGCTGGGTGCCTGGAGAAGCAGGGGGAAAACATGAACCAGTCGGGCTGGGTGCCTGGAGAAGCAGGGGGAAAACATGAACCAGTCGGGCTGGGTGCCTGGAGAAGCAGGGGGAAAATATTAACCAGTCGGGCTGGGTGCCTGGAGAAGCAGGGGGAAAACATGAACCAGTCGGGCTGGGTGCCTGGAGAAGCAGGGGGAAAATATTAACCAGTCGGGCTGGGTGCCTGGAGAAGCGAGGGAAAAACATGAACCAGTCGGACTTGGTGCCTGGAGAACTGAGGGGAAAACATTAACCAGTCGGACATACTCCCCAGAGAAGCAGGGGCACAACATTAACCAACCGTGGGGAAAGCATTCACCAGTCGGGGAAAGCATTCACCAGTCGGGGAAAGCACTCACCAGTGGGACTTAGTCTCTGGCTGGAGTGGGCAAAACATTAATCAACTGCGGGGAAAACATTAACCAGTGGGACATGGGTCCCTGGAGACGCAGGGGGAAAACATTAACCAGTTGGGCTGGGTGCCTGGAGCAGAAGGGAAAACATTAACCAGTGGGACATGGTGCCTGGAGAAGCGAGGGGAAAATATGAACCAGTTGGTCATACTCCCTCGAGAAGCAGGGGCACAACATTAACCAACCGGGGGGGAAAACATTAACCAGTCAGGGAAAACATTAACCAGTCGGGGAAAACATTAACCAGTGGGACTTAAGCCCTGGCTGGATGGGCAAAACATTAACCAGCCAAGGAGAAAGCATGAACCAACCATGGGGAAAACATTTACCAGTGGGACTTGGGCCCTGGAGAAGCAGGGGGAAAACATTAACCAGTTGGACATGGTGCCTGGAGAAGCTTGCAGAGAGCATAAACCAGTCGGACTTAGTCTCAGGAGAAGCAGGGGCAAAGCATTAACAAACCGTGGGGAAAAGATTAACCAACCGGGGAAAACATTAACCAACCATGGGGAAAACATTAACCAGTGGGACTTGGTTCCTGGAGAAGCAGGGGAAAACATTAACCAGTCGGGCTGGGTGCCTGGAGAAGCAGGGTGAAAACATGAACCGTGGGACCTGGTCCCTGGATAACCGAGGGGGAAACATTAACCAGTCGGGCATACTCCCCGGAGAAGCAGGGGCACAACATTAACCAACCGTGGGGAAAACATTAACCAGTCGGGCAAAACATTAACCAGTTGGGGAAAATATTAATCAACCGGGGAAAGCATTAACCAACCGGGGAAAACATCCACCAGTGGGACTTAGTCTCTGGCTGGAGTGGGCAAAACATTAACCAACCGCAGGGAAAACATTAACAAGTGGGACATGGTCCCTGGAGACGCAGGGGGAAAAAATTAACCAGTTGGGCTGGGTGCCTGGAGAAGCGAGGGAAAACATGAACCAGTTGGGCATAGACCCTGGAGAAGCAGAGGCACAACAATAACCAACCGTGGGGTTGGGGAAAATATTAACCAACCGGGGAAAACATGAACCAGTGGGACTTCGGCTCTGGCTGGATGGGCAAAACATTAACCAACCGTGCGGAAAGCAAGAACCAACCACGGGGAAAACATTTACCAGTGGGACTTGGGCCCTGGAGACGCAGGGGGAAAACATTAACCAGTTGGGCTGGGTGCCTGGAGCAGAAGGGAAAGCATTAACCAGTGGGACATGGTGCCTGGAGAACCTTGGCGAAAGCATCAACCAGTCGGACTTAGTCTCTGGAGAAGCAGGGGCAAAGCATTAACAAACCGTGGGAAAAACATTAACCAGCCGGGGACAACATTAACCAGTGGGACTTAGGCACTGGCTGGAGTGGGCAAAACATTCACCAACCGTGGGGAAATCAGTAACTAGTCGGACCTTGTCCCTGAAGAAGCCGGGGAAAGCTGAAACATTTGGACTGGGTGCCTGGAGCAGAAGGGAAAACACTAACCAGGTGGACAGAGTCCCTGGAGAAGCAAGGGGAGAACATTAACCAGTTGGACATTGTCCCCGGAGAAGGAGGGGCACAACATTAACCAACCGTGGGGAAAACATTAACCAGTCGGGCAAAACATTAACCAGTGGGACTTAGGCTCTGCCTGGATGGGCAAAACATTAAGCAACGGTGGGGAAAGCATGAACCAACCATGGGGAAAACATTAACCAGTGGGACTTAGTCCCTGGAGAAGCAGAACGGGAAACATTAACCAGTTGGACATAGTCCCAGGAGGAGCTTGGGGAGACCATGAACCAGTTGGATATAGTCCCTGGAGAAGCAGAGGCACAGCATTAACCTACCGTGGGGAAAACATGAACCAGTCGGGGAAAACATGAACCAACCGGGGAAAACGTTAACCAGTCGGGGAAATAATTAACCTGTTGGGGAAAACATGAACCAGTCGGACCTAACCCCTGAAGAACCGAGGGGAAAACATTAACCAGTTGGACTTGGTCCCTGAGGAAGCAGGGGCAAAACATTAACCAACCGGGCAAAACATCAACCAGTGGGATTGGGGCTCTGGATGGATGGGCAAAACATAAACCAACCGTGGGGAAAACATGAATCAACTGGGGAAAACATTAACCAGTGGGCCTTGGGCTCTGGCTGAATGGGAACACATTAACCAACCGTGGGGAAAACATTAACCAGTCGGGCAAAACATTAACCAACTGGGGAAAACATTAACCAGTGGGCCTTAGTCTCCGGCTGGATGGGCAAAACATTAAGCAACCGTGGGGAAAACATTAACCAACCGGGGAAAACATTATCCAGTGGGAGTTGGAACCTGGAGAAGCAGGGGGGAAAACATTAACCAGTCGGGGAAAACTTTCACCTCTCCCTCTGTATCTCTGTGTCCTAGTAAGCTGATTCAGTGTGAATGTAGGCCTTGCTTGTCAGTACGAACCATTCAAGGTGACACCTTTAAATATCGATCCCCCCTTTCTCTGTCTGTCTGTCTGTCTCTCTCTCACTGTCCCTCTCTCTCTCTCTCAGTAACTTCACTGCAGTGTTAATGTCAGCCTGACTTCGGACACTTAATAAACTTTAAAAACTCACTCCCTGCCTCTCTCAGTTCAGGCACAGGTTGAGTGTTCGAGTGAGAGCGGGGGAGAGGTGAGTATTGATGCCGGTGCAGGCAGCTGTCAACAAAGCTTTGAAGAAATGGCAGGCAGTGTTTGTAAAGATGCTGAGGGAATGGGAAAGTCAGTGTGTCAGCCAGATGGGGGAAGGGAGGCTTCCACTTGCGAGGGGAAAACATTAACCAGCTGCTGCTGCTGCAGTGTGGGCAATGGCAGTCCCCCTTTTACTGTACCCTCTGGACAAGCAGGGGCAAAACATGAACCAGGTGTACTGAATCCCTGGAGAAGCGAGGGGAAAACATTAACCAGTTGGACTTCGTCCCTGTAGAAGCAGAGGCAAAACATTATCCAGTCGGGCAAAACATTAACCAGTCGGGGAAAACATTAATCAGAAAGCCAAAGCCACTGGAGCATTGTGGAAGTCATTAACCAGTGGGACAAAGTCCCTGGAGAAGCGAGGGGAAAACATTAACCAGTTGGATCTGCTCCCTGGAGTAGAAGGGAAAACATTAACCAGTTGCACTTAGTCTCCAGAGAAGCAGGGGCAAAGCATTAACCAGTTGGGGAAAACATTAACCAGCTGGACTTGGTGCCTGGAGAAGTGAGGAGAAAACGTTAACCAGTCGGGCACAGTCCCTGGAGAAGCAGGGGCACAACATTAACCAACCGAGGGGAAAACATTGACCAGTCGGGGCAAACATTAACCAGTCAAAGAACAAAGAACAAAATCAGCCTGGGAAACAGGTCCTTCGGCCCAACGAGCCCACGCTGCCACCTCAACTCCACCTCTGTACCCATGACCCCTATCTAATGTTTTATGGCCATCCAGATTGAGGAAAAACTGATTTCGGGACAATTTATTCCTGCCAATCAGCCTAACACCACATCTTTGGGGTGTGGGAGGAAACCGGAGCACCCGGAGAAAACCCACGCAAGCACGGGGAGAATGCGCAAACTCCCACAGACACCGGCCCAAATCCATGTGTCTGCACAGCAATCAGCGATAGTCACTGAGCTGTCGTCTTGCCCAGTATCTTGTCCAGTTTAGGCACACACTAACGACATGAAGCACTAGGCCAATCTCGAACAACCAAGAGCAGCCCCAGTACGACCCATCGCGTGTATGCCCCTCGTTGGACACGAGGTGGACCGACTTCAAACCTGTGAATGAAAACAGAGAAAAACATTATTATCATACTATACCCATTTACATTTCTAGGGACACCCCAATGCTAATGACCCTTAATTAAAGGTTCTCCTATATCCACCCATCTCCAGCTCAGTCATGTGCCTGTCTAAGTTACTCTTAAAGGACTCTTAGCATGTTTGCCTCCACCACCTTACTTGGCAGAGCATTCCATACACCCACTACCCTCTGAGTGAAAAACCTCCCTCTAATATCTGTGTTGTACCTCTCCCCCCTCACCTTAAGTCCATGGCCCCTTGTCCTACGTGACTCTATTATAGGAAATAGCCTACCTCTGTTTACTCTATCTATACCCTTCATAATCTTATATACCTCTATTAGATCCCCCCCTCAGTCGGCGTCGTTCATGGGAAAAGCGCCCCAATTTCTTCAATCTTTCCTCATACCCCAGTCCTTCCATACCAGGCAACATCCTGGTAAATCTCCTCTGCACTCTCTCCAGAGTCTCCACGTCCTTCTGGTAGTAAGGCGACCAGAACTGTACGCAGTACTCCAAATGCAGCCTAACCAACGTTCTATACATCTGCAACATTAGACTCCAGCTCTTATATTCTATACCCCTTCCTATAAAGGCTAACATACCATAGGCTTTCTTCACCACACTCTCCACTTGCACTGCCACCTTCAAAGGCTTGTGCACTTGCACCCCCAGGTCTCGCTTCGACTCTATACTCCTTACAGCCTTACCCTTTTTCATATAGCTTCCCCCTACATTATTCCGGCCAAAATGCATCGCCTCACATTTATCCGGATTAAACTCCATTTGCCATGTATCTGCCCAATCAACCAGCCTATCAATATCCCGCTGTGTTGCCAGACACTGCTCCTCACTGCCCGCCAATCCAGCCATCTTGGTGTCATCAGCAAATTTGCTGATCACACCACCGACTCCCCCTTCCAAATCACTTATATACACTACAAAGAGAAGGGGTCCCAGTACCGAGCCCTACGGCACACCACTAGTGACAGACCTCCACCTAGAAAAAGACCCCTCCACAACTCCTCTGACTCCTCTTTGCAAGCCAGTTCTCTACCCATCTAGATACCTGACCACATATCCCATGAGCTTTAATCTTCTGTACCAACCTACCATGAGGGACTTTGTCAAACGCCTTACTGAAATCCATATAGACGACATCAACGGCTCGTCCTTCGTCAACCGTTTTTGTCACCTCCTCAAAGAATTCTACCAGATTCGTAAGGCAAGACATCCCCTTGACAAAGCCATGCTGCGTATCCTTAATCAGATCGCAATGCTCCAAGTGCGCATACATCCTATCCCAAAGAATCCTCTCCATCAACTTACCTACCACTGATGTTAAGCTCACTGGCCTATAGTTACCTGGGTATCCCTCCTACCCTTTTTAAACAACAGTACCACGTTCGCTATCCTCCAGTCCTCTGGGACCTCACCTGTGTCCAAAGAAGAGACAAAGATTTGCGCCAGAGGCCCAGCAATCTCATCCCTCGCCTCTCTAAGCAGCCTAGGATAAATGCAATCAGGCCCCGGAGATTTATTGGTTTTAATGCCCTCGAAAAGCCCTAACACTTCTCCCCTCGTTTGAAGGAACGAATGAGTGAAATGCTAGATTCCTTTCTGGGCGCCAACGAATGAAGACATTATTTTGGGAAATGCAGCAAAACGGCATAATTTTTTCAAACTATAGTGCGGGTAGTCAACTTCTGAAGTTGAGAAAACAATGTCAGGTGCTCAGACGTTGCATCATCCAAACAAATACACAGGTTAAGGGAACATTATTCAAAGGCTCAGAGGAAGTACGGTCAATCTCACTCTGGAATTCTGGTTTATTGTAAGTGTTCATCCGTGTTTATTCGCTGATATTCAGATGGAGAATTCCAGAAAAGGAAGGGAAGTGTCACACATGAAAAGTGCAAATGTAGCTGGGGAAAATCAATTTGATGAAAAATAAATGACTAAAAATGGAGTTGGGGGTAAGGTGTTAGTGTGGATAGAGGATTGGTTGTCCAATAGGAGGCAGAGAGTTGGTATCGATGGGTGCTATTCTGATTGGCGGTTGGTGACTTGTGGAGTGCCACAGGGATCAGTGCTGGGGCCTCAGCTATTTACCATTTATACAGATGATCTGGAGGAGGGGGCTGAGTTTAGGGTGACGACATTTGCTGGTGACACGAAGATGAGTGGAAAAGCAAATTGTGTGGAGGGTGTGGAAAGTCTGCAGAGGGATCTGGATAGGCTGAGCGAGTGGGCGAGGACCTGGCAGATGGAGTACAATGTTAGCAAGTGTGAGGTTATCCACTTTGGCAGAAATAATAGTAGGAGGGATTACTATTTAAAGGGCGAAAAGCTGCAGCATGCTACGGTGCAGAGGGACCTGGGGGTCCTTGTCCATGAGTCGCTAAAACCCAGTCTGCAGGTGCAGCAGGTGATCAAGAAGGCGAATGGGATGCTGGCCTTTATAGCGAGGGGGATAGAATATAAAAGTAGGGAGGTCTTGCTGCAACTGTACAGGGCATTGGTGAGGCTGCAGCTGGAGTACTGTGTGAAGTTTTGGTTGCTGTACTTGCGCAAGGATATTTTGGACTTGGAGGGAGTGCAGAGGAGGTTCACTGCTGATACTGGAGATGATGGGGTTAGACTATGAAGGGAGACTAAATAGACTGGGTCTGTACTCGTTGGAGTTCAGAACGATGAGGGGGGATCTTATAGAGATGTACAAGATAATGAAAGGGATGGATAGGGTAAGAAGTAGAGAGATTCTTCCTGCTCAGAAAGGACAGCAGGACTAGAGGGCACAGCCTCAACATGGGGGGGGGGGGGGGGTGGGGGGGGGGGGCGCGGTTTAGAATGGAGTTGAGGAGGAACTTCTTCACTCAAAGGGTGGTGAATCTCTGGAATTCTCTGCCCGTTGAAGTGGTTGAGGCTACCTCGCTAAATACTTTTAAAACACGGGTAGATAGATTTCTGATAGACAAGGGAATTAAGGGTTATGGGGAGAAAGCGGGAAAGTGGAACTGAGCCACTTCAGATCAGCCATGATCTTATTGAATGGCGGGGCAGGCTGGAAGGGCTAGATGGCCTACCCCTGCTCCTATTTCTTATGTTCTTATGGCCTTACCCGTTAGCATCACCCTCCATCCTCCCCAGGTTACACACTGCAGCCATCCCTTCCGGGTTACACACTGTCTGATCTCACTGGCTCCATGCCCCCGAACTCAGTTTCCATCCTTCCCGGGTTACGCACTGTCTGAACTCGCTGCCTCCGTTTTCTCCAGTTTACACACTGTCTGATCGCCATGTCTCCATCCTGCCTGGATTGGACACTGTCTGTTCATATTGGTACCATCCTCTTGTGTTTACAGACAGATCTCACTGCCTCCATTCCCACCCTCCCCCCATTACACATAATCTGATCTCACTATCTCTATCTCCCTGGGATTACACTGTCGGATCTCACTATCTCTATCTCCCTGGGATTACACTGTCTGATTTCACTGCTCCATCTCCCTGGAATTACGCTGTATGATTTCGCTAGCTCTATCTCCCTGGGATTACATTATCTGATCTCACTATCTCTATCTCCCTGGGATTACACTGTCTGATCTCACTATCTCTATCTCGCTGGGATTACACTGTCTGATCTCACTATCTCTATCTCCCTGGGATTACACTGTCTGATCTCACTATCTCTATCTCCCTGGGATTACACTGTCTGATCTCACTATCTCTATCTCCCTGGGATTACACTGTCTGATCTCACTATCTCTATCTCCCTGGGATTACATTGTCTGATTTCACTATCTCTATCTCCCTGGGATTACTCTCTCTGATCTCACTATCTCTATCTCCCTGGGATTACACTCTCTGATTTCACTATCTCTATCTCCCTGGGATTACTCTCTCTGATTTCACTATCTCTATCTCCCTGGGATTACTCTCTCTGATCTCACTATCTCTATCTCCCTGGGATTACTCTCTCTGATTTCACTATCTCTATCTCCCTGGGATTACTCTCTCTGATTTCACTATCTCTATCTCCCTGGGATTACTCTCTCTGATCTCACTATCTCTATCTCCCTGGGATTACACTCTCTGATCTCACTATCTCTATCTCCCTGGGATTACTCTCTCTGATCTCACTATCTCTATCTCCCTGGGATTACTCTCTCTGATTTCACTATCTCTATCTCCCTGGGATTACTCTCTCTGATCTCACTATCTCTATCTCCCTGGGATTACTCTCTCCGATCTCACTATCTCTATCTCCCTGGGATTACTCTCTCCGATTTCACTATCTCTATCTCCCTGGGATTACTCTCTCTGATCTCACTATCTCTATCTCCCTGGGATTACTCTCTCTGATTTCACTATCTCTATCTCCCTGGGATTACTCTCTCTGATTTCACTATCTCTATCTCCCTGGGATTACACTCTCTGATCTCACTATCTCTATCTCCCTGGGATTACTCTCTCTGATTTCACTATCTCTATCTCCCTGGGATTACTCTCTCTGATCTCACTATCTCTATCTCCCTGGGATTACTCTCTCTGATTTCACTATCTCTATCTCCCTGGGATTACTCTCTCTGATTTCACTATCTCTATCTCCCTGGGATTACTCTCTCTGATCTCACTATCTCTATCTCCCTGGGATTACACTCTCTGATCTCACTATCTCTATCTCCCTGGGATTACTCTCTCTGATTTCACTATCTCTATCTCCCTGGGATTACTCTCTCTGATCTCACTGTCTCTATCTCCCTGGGATTACTCTCTCTGATCTCACTATCTCTATCTCTCTGGGATTACTCTCTCTGATCTCACTATCTCTATCTCCCTGGGATTACTCTCTCTGATTTCACTATCTCCATCTTCACTCTCTTTGCTTTCTGGGAAAGTCGGAATTCGCCATTTTCTCCCCAGAATTGGTCCAGGAACCAGGCCGCTTCTTAAACACGATTAAAAAAGCTGAAAATCCTCCCTGCTCAGAACCGAGTATAAATATTTGCATCGCTTTCTCACCCGGACTTTCTACCGCCGAAACTTCTGGAAAGAAGCAACTCTGCGACTGCGCGTCGTTGTTTGTGATGTAAAACTGCACGCGCTCAAAGTGCCCGGCGCATGCGCATACGGAGAACTGCGTCTTCCTTCCCCCTCTCCCCCCCTTCCCCCCCTCCCCAGATCACAACTCACAAAGGGCCTGCGCAGTGCGCGAGTCTTGGAGTTCCTTCCGTGCTGTCCGTCTCGCGCACAGGCGGTTACAACCCGAGCGCGCCGCTGCCTGGACAATGAAGAGGGCGGGGCTGCAATCTACACTCTCTCCCCATTTGTTGTAGCGGCTATCAATCACCTGCTCCCAGCCAATAGGAAGGTCCTTCTCATCAGTGTGCTGTCTTGACCCCAGTGAAAGGTTCTCATCAGTGTGGATGGAGCAGACTTTAAACAAGGAAGAATTAGCAATTGGTGCTCAGCTCCTAATAACACTCACATTGGCTGAAAAATGGCTTTCAAAAGAACTGGAAGTCGGGGATACAATTCCTTTCCTTTACTGAACGCTGCTGTCCATCCTGGCAGGTTAAATCTGTTTGTCACAGTCAAGAGGTTTTTTCTTTCCTCAACCATTGAATTGCTGTCCAGATGTTTCACGGTACTTCTGGGTGACAAAACCAGATCCTTCACAGAATATTTACCTCGGATTTACCCCACACATCTTCACTTGTACGTCACATTACGACTTTCAACTTGGTCCTGGTAGATTTATCGACACAGATGTCATCATCTACATTAGCGTGCAGGCTTAGATATTGAAGAGCTGCCTGCCAGTCACGAGACATGTCTTCACATATAGGAACCCAGGAAAGCAGTCAACAATATATTTCACCTTCACACTACCAGCGCCAAGATGGAATTGGATATCACCCTGGTGGTCACAACAGTATCAAGGCCCCAAACTTGTTCATCCAGATGTATTTCTTGATAGAACCCTTGGCTAAAAGCATCACCTCCTCAGGACTTCAGAGGAAACCTCCAAAACACTCCTCTGTAAACTGGTTCCTTCCTCATTGGGATCTCATGCCAACACCCTCAGGACCTCTGTTTTTGCGAGCACATGTAATTGTTGGAGGTCAGCCATCTCCGTTCCATGCCACTACTGCTGGAGTTTCTCATGTGTGTTTCTGAGGCCTACCCGCCTTGAGCTATTCTTCCAAAATACTGTCAGAAGTGGGGACATTCACTAATAATTGAACAATGCACAACACCATTCGCAAACCCACAGATACTGAAGTCGACCATGTTCAAATGTAGTAAGAAATAGACAATATCCACTTTTGGGTTGACAAATGACAAGTAGTGTTAGCGCCACACAAGTGTCAGGCAATGACAATCTCCAATAAGAGAAAATCTGATCATTCCTCCTTTGAAATTCAATTGCATTACCATCGCCGAATTGTCCGTTACCGACACCCTGGGGTTTACCGTTGGCCTGAAACTGAACTGGATTACTCATATGCATACTATTGCTCCAACAGCAAGTCAGATGGGAGGGGAGGTAGTATACAGTCGTATTGTAATCAGTGCAATAATCCAAAGACATAGGGCCAGGCTGTTGAACTGAAGACCTGTGTTCAAACCCTATGAAACCGTTGTCAATTGTTGTGAAAACCCATCTGGTTCACTGATGTCCTTTACTCAAGTAAATCTATGATCCTTGCCTGGGCTGGCCTTTATGTAACCTCAGACTAAAAACAATATTGTTGTCTCTGAAAATGCCTTCTGAAATAACCTAACAAGCCATTCAGTTCAATGGAAATGGGAGAGGAACAATAAATGCTGGCCCAGCCAACGATGCTCAGATCCCATGATTAGAAATAATTGATGGCAAAATCTCATCTCCTGACTTTCGAAAGCCAAGGAATCGGGCATTTGATGGAGTACTCTGTTATTTCTTTCGGGATGAGTACAGCTTCAACAATGCTCACGTTATGCCGTCCAGGACATAGTAACCCATTTGATTGGCATCTCATCAAAAAATATCCACTCCTTCCATCATCAATGCGCATTGGTAGCTGAGGACACTGGTACGAGACCGCAGGAGACCGGACCGCCCTACGGTCAACGAGTCTTTAAACCTCGCACCAATCAAGCCTTCTGAAGTAGCAAATTCCAAACCCACAACCACTGTCATCTAGAAAGAAAAAGGCAGTTGACACATGGGAAAATCACCGCCTGGAAATTTTCCTTGAAGCCACTCAACATACTGATCAGGAAACACATTGCCATTCCTTCATTGCCATTAGAGAGGAATCCTGGAACTGTTTCCCAAACAACACAGTGTGTTTACATATATTACATGGACTGCAGCAGTTCAAAAAGGAAGATCACCACCGCAATCACATGGAATTGGACAATAAATGCTGGCTAAGGCAGCAAGCACTACATCTTATGAATTAATAATAAAAAAAAGTGGATGGTGCCCAGCTGCCCAAATCAAATGGATCAACATGCAACTCAATTGAACAATGTCAATCTTCACAGGGTTCCTGGCCATTCAGCACCAACCAGAATCCCACCCAGGCCTATCCCCATATCCCTACATATTTACCCTCCGGGTTACACACCATCTGATCTCACTGGCTCCATGCCCCCGAATTACACACTCTCCGAACTCAGTCTCTCTAACCTATGCATCACAGGGCACACTAAGGGACAATTTAGAATGGCCAACCAACCTAGCCCATACATCTCTGGACTGTGGGAGGAAACTGGAGAACCCTGAGGAAACCCACGCAGACACAGGGAGAATGTGCAATCTCCACACAGACAGTGTCCCAAGCCAGGATTCGAACCCAGGTCCCTAGAGCTGTGCAGCAGCAGTGCTAACCACTGTGCTACCGTGCTGCCCAATTTGAATCCAGTGACAGGCTGTGAAGAAAAAGATTGCATAATAGTGGGAGAAACGTTACAGACTGAAAATGAACAAACTGGGAACAAAAACATGCCCCTTATTCGCATAACCTATTTTCTAGTTCAGTTCCAGGAAGTGGAACCAAGAAACAACACAATTGCAAAATGCTGCAGACGTTGCAAATTGCTGACTTGAATATTTCCAGCATTTTCTAATTCCATTAGATTTCTATAGTTTTTCAACTAGTTCATTGATGCGAACATTCTAGTTCAGCCCAGGCAGCTAAACACTAACTAAGGATTAATCAAGGAGACTATAATCAGTGATCTCCTGCCAATTGGAAAATAACCAATGATGGAAGTTATCCAAATTCAAGGCACAGGAATCTGGCTCCTGAGATGAATAAACAAATGTTCAAAACTATTATGTTAGCACAGAGTTAATATTAAGAAAGGTGAGAACAGGTAGTGATCCAAGTTCAAAGACATCTCTCTCTGAACTCAGAACTCACTACTGTTTCTGATTATGTCTGAACCCAACAAACAAACATTGATCTTTGCAATAAAAAAAAAGTGCTGAGTAGGTCAAGCAGCTTCTTTGGAGAGTGGAGTTAATGCTTCGGGTGGATGATTTTTCATCAAAATCCATTGTGTTCCCTCTTTACAGATGCTGCCTGACCTGTTGTCAGTATTTACAATATTCTCCGTTTCTATTTCAGGTTTCCATTATCTGCATTATTTTTGCTTTTGATTGGTAATCGTTACCTCCTGGTGTCTTTTTTTATTTTGATATAAATCAGATTACTTTAAAACTAAACCGAGGTTACACAACCACACTTGCCCACTAGACTTGATTTCTCTATTGGGTCCTCTGAACTGCAAATTGAAGGGAAAGATGTAATATCACTGGTACCACATACAGGACTAATGTGTTTTTTTTCTGAAAATATCATTAATGTATCCAAACAGTTCAGAATAAACAATACTTGCAATTCAGATCGAGCTTTACACCAGAGAACAAGGTGAAAACGATTGTACTCCACAATTGAAAGTTATCTGTATGATTATGACGTTTAGTTGATTTTTCCCAGGGTACTACAGAATCCATAACACTACCCATTTTCTCAGACTCAGAAGAAACAGCGTAACGTAGGGAGCTAGAAAATTGTGACCAGTATTACCATTTTTAGTATTTCAAACAGATCCGTTATGGTTTTGCTGTATTAGTTAGGGAATATTTTCCAATTTTCGAATACTGGAATGTTTCCAGAGAGAGAAAAAAAAACAGCCACTCGGCTTATCAAATCTGTGCTGGCTTTCTAAGACAACAATGCTCATACTTCCATTCCTACTCCCATTCGTCATAACACAGTTACTTCCTTTCATTTGTTATCCAATTTGAAGATAACAAACCAGTTTCCAACAGAATCATGGCACTGTAGTCCAAAATCTAACCTCTCATTGCAGTTCAGATTAAATAGTTCAACCTGCAATGCATGGTTAATCATAAATGGATGTTCTTATTTTTGGAGCCAGACCAAGACCAAAAAGCCAATGAACCTCCTTTCCCAAGAGCAGGTCCATGGAGGATTGAAGTAGTCAGGGTGGAAGCCAATGTGGATTGAGCCAGTAAGATTAGATAGTATGTAACCTAGGGAAATTGGAGCTAGATATTGCTTATCCTGGGGAGGATAGAGCCTTTGATTTCAAACAGTGTATGACCCAGGTAGAATTGAGACAGTGATCTAGACTGTGTAACCCTGGGAGAATGGTGCCAGTGAGATCATACAGCATGTAAACTGGTGTTGATGGATCTAGTGAGATCAGACTGTGTGTAATCCGGGGCGGATTGAGCCAGTAAAATCATACAGTGTGTAACCCAGGAACGATGGAGCCAGTGTGATGCTGCCGGTTACGCTGATTGACCATGCTAAATTGCCCTTTAGTGTCAGGGGGATTAGCAGGGTAAATAGCAGGAATTACAGGACAGGGCCTGGGTGGGATTGTGGACTGTGCAGACTCAATGAGCAAAATCGCCCCCTTCTGCACCGTAGATTCTATGATTTTCCTCTTATCTGTAAGATAATAATATTTATGGCATTTATTAGTAAGTTTATTAGTAAGATCTGAATTTGTTAACTGGAAACAATGGCTAATTTTCTATTAGTTCATGAAAATTTTTCCACAGATGGAATTCTGAGCCCACGTTAGACATTAGCTTAAAAACGAGAAAGCTGCAAAATCTGAATCAGGGAACAGAATGCTCACCGGCGAGATCCCATTTCACAATTTTCCGTGTCCCTCAGCTGTGACATACCAAGTTTCCCACCCAAAAACATCAGGAATGTTAAAGTTTTTATATGTTATTAACTGTGTTAGCTTCTGATTTGTGAAGCATTCCATTGGCTTACTGTCCCCTCAGTAAATTATGGGCCAACACTGATTTACAAAATGAGTGACCTCAGCTCCAAGGGGTTAGGCTGAGGGCTCATTTCATCATCACCTTCCAGGTGTCCAATGATGAGTGGGCACCAAGAACGCAGGAAATGTCCCCTCTCTTAGGCAGAAGACAGTCTAAAGACATGGGAGACTGGGACAGCCAGGAGGCTGCCAGTAACCAACTGACCCCTTCCTAGAAGGAAACACTGACACTATAAACACTTGGGGTGGAGGGGCGGGAGACTTGAGCAGACTACCTACTGGGCACAACAGGCTCTGTGTGTCTCCGGCTGCAAGATTTCGCCGAATTCTCCGTTACCGACATCCTGGGGTTTACTGTTGGCCTGAAACTGAACTGGATTACTCATATGCATACTATTGTTCCAACAGCAGGTCAGGTGGGAGGGGAGGTAGTATACAGTCGTATTGTAATCAGTGCAATAATCCAAAGACATAGGGCCAGGCTGTTGAACTGAAGACCCGTGTTCAAACCCTATGAAACCGTTGTCAATTGTTGTGAAAACCCATCTGGTTCACTGATGTCCTTTACTCAAGTAAATCTATGATCCTTGCCTGGGCTGGCCTTTATGTAACCTCAGACTAAAAACAATATTGTTGTCTCTGAAAATGCCTTCTGAAATAACCTAACAAGCCATTCAGTTCAACGAAAATGGGAGAGGAACAATAAATGCTGGCCCAGCCAACGATGCTCAGATCCCATGATTAGAAATAACCAATGGCAAAATCTCATCTCCTGACTTTCGAAAACCAAGGAATCAGGTGTTTGATGGAGTACTCTGTTATTTCTTTTGGGATGAGTACAGCTTCAACAATGCTCAAGACACGTTATGCCGTCCAGGACATAGTAACCCATTTGATTGGCATCTCATCAAAAAATACCCACTCCCTCCATCATCAATGTGCATTGGTAGCAGTATGTGCAATCTAACAGTTGCACTACAGAATCTTATCAAGCCTTCTGAAGTAGCAAATTCCAAACCCACAACCACTGTCATCTAGAAAGAAAAAGGCAGTTGACACATGGGAAAATCACCGCCTGGAAATTTCCCTCGAAGTCACTCAACATACTGATCGGGAAATACATTGCCATTCCTTCACTGCCATTAGAGAGGAATCCTGGAACTGTTTCCCAAACAACACAATGTGTTGACATATATTACATGGACTGCAGCAGTTCAAAAAGGAAGATCACCACCGCCATCTCATGGAATTGGACAATAAATGCTGGCTAAGGCAGCAAGCACTACATCTTATGAATTAATAATAATAAAAAAAAGTGGATGGTGTCCAGCTGCCCAAATCAAATGGATCAACATGCAACTCAATTGAACAATGTCGATCTTCACAGGGTTCCTGGCCACTTTCTTTTGCTTCCAGTCCTAATCAATATTACCAACTCCCTCCATGACATCAGTAAGGTAATTGCATCCAGAAAGTGGATGTCTACTCCAACCCAGCTACCTGGCTTCAAATTCTCATCAGCAGTTTCCCTTAAACTGAATTAATTTGAAATTCATTTTGCAACATGAATCATTATAGAGGACACAAGTAGCATATCAGAAGCAGTCATGAACTAGGAATGGAAGGCAGGGGGGAAATCAGCAAAATTGCATCAGGAAGGTGCTACTTAAGAAAAAAATGTTGCAGCTACGGGCTGGCATATGTTCCTCCTGAGAAGCATCATTCTTGAGTCTTAAATGAAGTTGCTGGTGAAATGATTGATGCATTGCTTTTAGTTTTCCGAAGTCCATAGTTTTGGGGAAGGTCATATTAGATTGGAAGATAATTGTCTTAACGGTTATGGGTCTGTGATTGGGTAGGTGGGCATGACAAGGTTCGAACTGGTTCCTCAAGAGTGATGGTCAAGTTTTGATGACAGTCAAAGAAAAAAGCACGGGAAACAGGCCCTTCGGCCCAACGAGCCCGCACCGCCATTTTAACATTGAGTCCCCTCTCCACCCATGACCCTTGTCTATGCTTATGGCGTTCCAGATTGAGGGAAGACTAATTTAGGGACAATTTGTTACACCAATCAGCCTAACAGCACATCTTTGGGGTGTGAGAGGAAACCGGAGCACCAGGAGAAAACTGACGCAAGCACGGGGAGAATGTGCAAACTCCTGCAGACACTGGCCCAAATCCATGTATCTGCACAGCAGTGATAGTCACTGATCTGTCGCGTTGCCCATCATCTGGTTCAGTTTAAGCGTACACTAACGACGTGAAGTACTAGGCTATTCTCGAAACAACCAACAGCAGCCCTCGTACGACCCATCATTGTTCCCTGACCGCTCGACATTATCAATTACCTGTGGGACGATCCCACTAATTAAAGTTTGTTTGTTACTTCAGCTGATTCTTGTCAAGGTAAAATAATTTTCATGATATCGGCCTTACCAATTTGTTTAGATGGGAAAATATGTTGTCATGTTCCCATGATTAATATCGTGAGCTCCCAAACAGTGAACCTAAACTATTTGCAATATATATAATGTCTTAGATACAGGGATAGAAGGTATTATAGCCAAGTCTGCAGATGACACAAAAGTAGATGGGATACTAATTTGCAGTGAGGGAATATGAAACTTAAAAGATGGATGTAACTAGGCTAGGTGAGTGTGCCAAAATGTGGCAGATAGAGTTTTACGTGGATATGTGTAAGCTTATCTATTTTGACCAGAAAAGTAGAAAGGTAGCATTTCTCTTTCTCAATTGAAATGCAGTGGGATCTGGGTATCGTTGTGCGCAATTTGCGGGCAACTAGTATGCTGGTATAGAAGATAATAAGGACAGCAAATGGAACTTTGGCATTTATAGCTGAAAGAATTGAGTATAAAAATAACAAAGTGTTGCTGCTACTACATGGGGCATTGGTGAGACCAAGTCAGAATACTATGCAAAGTTTTGTTTCTCTTATTTGAAGAAGGATGCAGAGACATTAGAGTCAGCTCAGAGGCAATTCACTGCATTGATTCCAGAGACAGGGAGTTCTTTTACGAAGATAAGTTGAGAAGTTTAGGCTGATACTCTTTAGAATTGAGAATCATGAGTGGAGATGAAGTATACAATATGATAAAGAATATTTGGTTTAATTAATTTGGACCTGATTTGTCTGTAAAATTATCGCCACAGAAATGGAAACTGCAATATTCTGATTATAGTACGAATTACAGGATAATCAGATGTCTTACTGAATAAGCCATTTGACTTATCTCAGTTGGCTGGACTGCTGGATAGCGATTTTAAAAAGTGATACCAACAACGTAGATTTAATTCCCGTACTGACTAAAATTATTCATTAAGTCCCACCTTCTCAAATATTCCTGACGGTTGGTGATCATTGGGTTAAATCACCATCAGTCACAACTTACATTTAGCTGGGACGATGACGAATTTACCTTTTGCAAGTAAGATAAGAAAAAGTTTTGACAAAATAAGTGAAAAATGGACATTTCCTCTTTTGGGGCAATTTAGAATGAGAGGTCATAACTTTAGGATGGAAGGTAGCTGATTTAAAACAGATGAGAAGAAAATACTTCTCTCAAATGTTATGAATCTGTGGAATTCACTTTAATCATTGAATTATTACAGTGCACATTCATAGAAGGCCATTGAGCCCATTGAATGTTGTTCAGTTATTCTCTCCAATTAAGCATGGTTTTGATGTCTCAGTGAGACTTCTGCAGAATTTCATATTTTAAATATATATTCTGATATTTGATAGAACATAGAACATAGAACACTACAGCACAAACAGGCCCTTCGGCCCACGAGTTGCGCCGATCACATCAACACCTACCAATCCATAGACCTATCTATAACCCCCAATCCCATTAAATCCCATATACTCATCCAGAAGTCTTTTAAAAGACCCCAGCGAGTTCGCCTCCACCACCACTGACGGCAGCCGATTCCATTCACTCACCACCCTCTGAGTGAAAAACTTACCCCTAACATCACTTCTGTACTTGCCTCCCCGCACCTTAAATCTGTGTCCTCTCGTAGTGACCATTTCAACCCGGGGAAATAGCCTCTGAGAATCCACCCTATCTATTCCTCTCAACATTTTATAAACTTCTATCAGGTCACTTCTCAACCTTCGTCTTTCCAGGGAAAAGAGTCCCTCAACCTAACTTCATAAGGCATGCCTCCCAGTCCAGGCAACATCCTTGTAAATCTCCTCTGTACCCTTTCAATAGCTTCTACATCCTTCCTATAGTGAGGTGACCAGAACTGCGCACAGTACTCCAAGTGAGGCCTGACAAGGGTCTTATAAAGTTGCAGCATTACCTCCCGATTCCTAAACTCAATCCCTTGATTAATGAAGGCCAGTACACCATACGCCTTCTTGACCACATCCTCCACCTGCGAGGCCGGTTTAAGAGTCCTGTGGACCCGGACCCCAAGATCCTTCTGCTCTTCAACACCACGAAGACTCCTGCTGGATAGGCAAAACATTAACCAACCGTGGGGAAAACATGAACCAGTGGTCCTTAGGCTCTGGCTGGATGGGCAAAACATGAACCAACCGTGGGGAAAACATTAACCAACCGGGGAAAACATTAACCAGTGGGACTTGGAGCCTGGAGAAGCAGGGGGGAAAACATTAACCAGTCGGGGAAAACTTTCACCTCTCCCTCTGTATCTCTGTGTCCCAGTAAGCTGATCCAGTGTGAATGTAGGCCTTGCTTGTGAGGCGAATCATTCAAGTTGACACCTTTAAATAGCGATCCCCCCTCTCTCTGCCTGTCTGTCTGTCTCTCCCTCTCTCTCACTGTCCCTCTCTCTCAGTAACTTCACTGCAGTGTTAATGTCAGCCTGACTTCGGACACTTAAGAAACTTTAAAAACTCCCTCTCTGCCTCTCTCAGTTCAGGCACAGGTTGAGTGTTCGAGTGAGAGCGGGGGAGAGGTGAGTATTGAAGCCGGTGCAGGCAGCTGCCAACAAAGCTTTGAAGAAATGGCAGGCAGTGTTTGTAAACATGCTGAGGGAATGGGAAAGTCAGTGTGTCAGCCAGATGGGGGAAGGGAGGCTTCCACTTGCGAGGGGAAAACATTAACCAGTCGGGGAAAACATTAACCAGACAGCCAAAGCCGCTGGAGCATCGTGGAAGTCATTAACCAGTCAGACAGAGTCCCTGGAGAAGCGAGGGGAAAAAATTAACCAGTCGCACTTAGTCTCCAGAGAAGCAGGGGCAAAGCATTAAACAGTCAGGGAAAACATTACCCAGTGGGACTTGGTCCCGGGAGAAGCAGGGGGAAAACATTAACCAACCGTGGGGAAAACATTAACCAACCGGGGAAAACAATAACCAGTCGGACCTGGTCCCTGGAGAACCAAGGGGAAAACATGAACCAGTCGGGCAAAACATTAACCAGTCGGCGAATACATGACCAAGCTGAATACATGACCATATATGAATACATATATATATATATGAATACATATATGAATACATGAATACAAGCGAATACATGACCACACTCCATCTTTGTCCCTGGACGCCCCTGCCTGTTCCCACTGTGCCACCTCATGTGGGCTGGTGTTACCCTGCAGCTTATAAAGATCCACTTCCTCCAAGGGTGCTGTTGTGGTGGGGGCTGTGTGCGGGAGGGCATCCCCAGCTACAGCCTTGGCTGCAGTGTCTGCGAGTTGGTTCCTTTTCTGTTCCGCTGTCTTTACCCTTTGGTGGGCTTTTATCTTCATTACGGCTGCTTCTGAGGGCAGCCTGGCTGCAGCTACCAGGTCTCGGGTTATATTTTCATGCCTTATGCACCCCCCCACCTCCCCCCCTCCCCCCACCCCCAACCGTGCTGATAAACCCGCCCCTTTTCCAGTCCATCATGGAATCGTGGACCACCCCAAATGCATATCGGCTGTCAGTATACACATTTACTCGCTTTTCCCTTCCTGTCTTGAGGGCTTCCGTGAGGGCTATGAGTTTGGCCATTTGGGCTGAGGTCTCCCCACTCATAGTGTCCTTTGCTCCCAGTGTCCCTTCCTCGTCTACTACTGCCCAGCCTGTGTGGTATTGTCCCTCTACTTGTCTTCGGGACCCATCTACATACAGTATGAGGTCAGGGTTATCTCGGGGTTGGTCATTAATGCCTCCCTCCGCTTCAGTGTCTGGGTTAATCGGGCAGTAATGCGGACTTCCCTCTGATAGGAGTCCCTCAGCGGGGTTTTTCCCAGTGTCCCGCACTGTCTGGACTGACCGGTCTCGGGGGAGGAGTACCGCTTCCCTATTGGCCCTTCGGGCGTCCGAAACAGTCCGGAGTCGGCCTGTATTCAGGAGCTCAGCGATGGTGTGTTTCGTGTGTGAAATGATTTGTCCTGACACAGTGATCGGTTCGCGTACCCTGACTGCCCAGGAGGGCAATCTAGAGCTGCCACACACTTGTGCAGTCCCTGGGCTCCCGGGGATTGTCGGGTGGAATAATATGCCACCGGTCGCATGGTCCCCCCGTATTCTTGGGTTCCCACGGAGCGATAAAATCCCTCTTCTGGGTCATAGAAGAGGTGGAAGGGTTTGATTATATTGGGCGGGCGTAGGGCTGGAGCTGCTAATAGTTCTGATTTTAGGCGGGTGAATGCTACCTCCTGTTTGGGTCCCCACTCGATCGTTCCTGCTCCTGGCTTTCCCCCTTTGACCAGCCGCTGAATTGGTTCAGACGGAGATGCGAACTGGTCAATGCAATCCCGGCAGTCGTGAAATAGTCCCATAACTCTACACACCCCTTTAACTGTGTTTGGACAGGGCATATTTATAATCCCGGTCTTCCGATCGGAGGAGAGGGCTGTCTTTCCTTGACTTATGTTGTTTCCTAAATCCCGGAGCTCCTGTTGTGCAATCTGTGCCTTGGTTGGGTTGATTTTAAACCCCGCAGCCTGCGAGGCGCGTAGGATTGTGGACAGGGCTCCGATATGTGCTGTGCGGTTGGTGGAGGCAATGAAGATGTGGTCCACATATTGGAGGAAGGTCCTTCCATATGGGGACAGATCACAGTCCTCAAGGGCCTCACTCATAACTGGGTGGAAAATGTTGGGAATGTTGTGGAGCCCTTGGGGGAGGCGTGTCCGTGTGTACTGTTTCCCTCCACAGGGAAAGGCCAACCTTTCCTGGGAGTCCGTGTGAAGCGGGATGGACGAGAATCCGTTTGCTGTGTCTAACACAGAGAAAATACCATGTTCAGATCCGAGTCCGTTAAAAATAGTGGATGGACTGGCGACTATGGGGTGTTCTTTGGGGGTTATTTTGTTGAGGGCAGTGTAGTCTATGGTCAGTCGGTAACTTCCGTCTGGCTTACGGACTGGCCGTATCGGGGAGTTGGTGTTAGACACTGTAGGTCTTCAAATACCCTGGGCAACCAAAGCCTGAATGGTTTTCTCAGTGGCCTGTAGTGCCTGGGGCTTTATGGGGTATTGTATGTGAGGGGTGTGGATGGGCCCGTGTATGTGTAGGGGAGGGGTTTTTACCAGGCCGCAGTCTTGTTTCCCTGCTGCCCAGACTTGGGGTAATGATGGACATAGAAGCCCTACTATCCCTTCCCTTCTCCAATCTCGGGCTGTGGGTGTGTGGTCTCCTGCCCGGATTGCATCCACGTTTGTGTTCGGGACCCAATATCCCCGAATCCCACTTTTGTGTTCCTTTCTCGCAGTCCACAGCAGGCGCTTGTTAAAGGCACCCACCACCGCCCCCGAACTCCCCCCAGGAGGTCTATTCCCAAGATTGTTCCCTCCAGATTGGGGCAGACCCAGAAGTGTACTGGGAGTAAGATGTCCTCAATCTCTAGTAGGACTGCCTGACTCTGGTAAGCTGTAGTTCTATTTCCCCCGAACCCCCCACTACTACGATGGAACGGTGGGTTGTAGGAAGTGCCATGATGGTGAGGGATATCGCGGCCCCCCCCCCCGCCCCCCCCCCCCACCGTATCTATTAATATTTTGCATCGCCGGCCCCCCCCCCTAACGATGCGTTAACCCAGATGCGGGGGTGGGCTCCCGGGGTGGGGGTGGGGGGCCGACGCGATTCATGCGGTCTTTCTCTCCGCCAGAGTCTGGATAATATCCAGCAGCTGCTGGTGGCTGAGGTGTGCGGGATTGGGAATGACTTCATTCCCTTTCAGCTCGGGGGGCGCTTGCCGGGGTTTGGTCGTACCTGGGGGGGGTTCTCTCTCTCTCTCTCTCCTTGGGAACCTCCTGCTTCAGCAAGCTGAATCGCTGTGTCCAGTCCTGCTGCAATTGGGGCAAATGTGGGAGGGTTGGGACGCCTGGGCTGGGCCGTCCTTTCTATAATGACCAGGTTTCCCACACTTGTAGCAGCTCCCTCCGTCAGTTCCCAGGGAAGATCCCCCTGCCCTAGCGCTTTGGATCTTTCTCTGTTGGTTGTCTACAGTAATAGCCCAGTTCTCTCGCTCGTCAAAGGTGTTAAAGTTTACCAACCCGGTCCTTAGGATTGCTCGGTGCGCTGGGCTCAGCCCATCCTTATATAGCTGGAGGAACGCGGGGTTCTGTCTATCGGCATCGGGCATTCCCCCGTGGGCCCAAAAAGGCATCAAATTTCCATCGCCCGTATTCCTGGGCTTTCTCCTCCTTCCCCTGCACTAACCCTACGATTGCGTTCCAGCTCACGGGGACTTGCCCCATGGTTTGGGTAATATCATCTTTAAAATCCCTCAGAGCTCGGTCTTGCTCTGGGCGGCTCTGGTTCAGGTTGGCGCACCAGGTCCCGTTCTGGTGCTCTCCCTGAAGCCGGGTCCAATAATTCCCTGGCATTTTGGCTCTTAGGAGCCCTGCTATCTCCCGATGATATAAATTGGGACACATTTGCATCTCTTTAAGTGTTTTTGCCAGAAGATCGCGTTACTGTGTGTGGGCTAGAGGGTCGGGAGTTTGTCCAGCAGTTTCACGGTGTCCCCCCCCATCCCCGGGGTAAGGGATACACGGGTCATCTTTCTCCGAGCCTGGGCAGATCGCCCTCGCCCGTCTCCCCCTTGCCCCCCCCGGGGACACACACAATTTTAACGGGGGGGCTGCCATAACGCTCTGGGATGGGGGGGTCGGTGGGAGGTGGAATGCTCCCTCCTGTTGGGGCTAATGGACCCGTCTCATCCACTAAACATTCCCAGTCGGGACACTCCTCACTGGGAGGTTGGTGTGAGAAGTCGGACAGCGCTGGCAGCACAGGGTTAGTGTCCATCACAGCGGCGTGTTGTCCCTGTGCAGCTTGTTCCTGCTTGCCTTGTACATATTTATGAACTCGTCCTGCAAGGGTGAGATCAGCCTTTAATATTAGCATCCAAGCCTTCTCATCCTTGCTCCTTTTCTCTTTCGCCCACCACTCCCGTTGGGTTTCGAGAGGGTCGTGGGGTTTCCACCCTGCCTTCATCGTGCTTTTAATTAGATTCTTGTTTTTTTTCTCTGCGAGATAGCGGGTGAGGGACCCTTCTGGTCCCCATTCAAAGGTGGTACTGTTGCTCTCCGTGTTAGTTTCCTTTACTCGGGTCAGTAGTGTAACTAACCCTGGCTCTAATGCTTTCACAGATACTTGTGTGTGTATCTGATTGGGTTACGGTCTCGTGTTCCCACTGTTAGTACGTTTGTCCCTTCAGTGACAACCCGCAGAGCCCGACCTGCGTGTAGCGGGGAGATTGCCGCTCTCAGAGGCAGGTGAGTTCTGTACAGCCTCTCCGCAGGGGTCGCAGTGTACGGAGAGACTCCCGACTACAGTGACCGGGGCCACTAGCTCCTACCCAAACTCCTATCGCTAAATCGACTCTCAGAGGGCAGCCGTTTCCCGATCTCCCAGGGAGTCACCCGGAGCTGGGTGCGGACTGGCGTGTAGTCGACCGCGGGTCGGAGTTCCCCCGATGTGTAGTGGTTTTTTCACGCTACCAGAGGTCTCCTGCTTGTAGTGGTGGAGACACTCACAGAGGCTCCAGACTTAGGAGCGCCTGGACATGGAGCAAATTCCTGGGGGATTTTGCCCCCAGTGGCCCGATCTCTCGCCCCTGCAGAGGTCCTCACCGACTTGCAGCTTCCGGACGTGTCCCAAACCCCGTGAGTCCGATCCCAGTGGCCCGAAACCTTGGACGTCCTCATTAACCTTAAATCCCAGGGTGCTGTCCCTGAACCATAAATCCCAGAGGAATATCCCTACTCTGTAAGACCTGTTCCGTCGGGTCCCCTAGTGGGCAGTCAGTCTGTGGTCGGGCTGGTCGGGGGGGTCAGCGGGAATGTAAAAATAACACGATCCCAGCCCCCCGCCCAAAAAGAAACTTAAACCCACCTTCCCGCTGTGCAGCTACTGAACGGACCCTGTTCACAAGTACAGATCGAGGCAGCCGTGAAACACCGCTCTGACACTGGGACACTCATATTCTGCGGGTTTGATGAAATGAGTAAAGATACTCACCCAGTGCCGGGGGACAGCGTTCCAGCGACGGTCGCGATCCCGGACGAGCCCCCAATTGTTAGCGCCAGTGGGCGAAACGACCACGACGGACTCAGGGTGAAGGTCAATAACGGCACAGCTTTATTTTCATTTCCGTCGACGGAGAAGCACAGTCAGGACATCCAATCGGACTGTCCCGAAAGCGCTCTGCCCGTCCCTGGCAGCAGGCTATAGTTATACCTGAACTTCGGGGCAGTGTGCGATTCAAATGCTAATACTTTATTTACAGTATTCGACCTTAGCCATCCTGTCTCGATGTTTCCAAGTGTTGAGGAAATTGTTTTCGGTGTGTGTTAATTGTTTTGTCTGATTGGTTATTTAATAGTCTCGAATCTCCGGGGTTTGAACCATAGGTGTGTCATTGATCTCAAAAGAGGTTTTGAGGGGCCAGGCATGTTTCCTTAACTATGCTAATTTTAGGTGTCTCCATGGGTTGGTTGACTGTTTTAAAGGTGCTGATTTTGACGGGGTGGAGATTTAGTTCCTGTCGGTGCCATCCTGTCCAGCTTCCCTTATGTGCCAGCCCTCACCTGCATTCTAAAAGCATGCTCTTGCCCACAGATCGGTGTCTGTTACTTTGTGATTCTTGGTGGAGGGGCTCTGAGGGGAGCTTTAGTTTGCTTCCATTTTGTGTGCCCAATTTCATCAAATTTGTTGTCCAATAACAAGGGCGATTTAAAATCAAACTGTTTGAGTTCAGTGGAAATGCAAAGATAATATATGTCTAGGAATGTTTCCTCAGGGGGACTCAGGAGATTTTTAAAATGAGTTTCAGATTTCACATTCCATTATCCTAGGATTGTGCAATTATAGAATGTGTGCAGAGCGAAAAGAGTCCAAGAATCTGAATAACTTATTGAAATTGACGTATCTGCTAGTACATTTTGAATCAGACAGGGGAACGTATCCCGTGGTACGATGAATTGCGCTACTGTGTCGGACAGATTTATTTTCATTTAATGGAGGGTGGGTCCAAAAGGCCATTGTAATCAGAAAAATAGGCTGATAAGGAATATTCACACGAGGGCAAAAAGAGATCTGACTGTCGTTTTGTGGTAGAAAGATTCTATTCGAACCTCTATAGTCATTCGTTCACCCTATAAACAGACCACAAGTCATTGGGAAATCTATTATGTGAGTCCAAATACACTCTTCCCATTGTCAGCTGATCAGGACCATATTGTGCACAGCACAGGGGAAAACAACGAGACTGTGAATGTGTTGAGTCATCTCCCTTTCTTGGATTTGCCATTCAAGGCATTGTGTCTTCCCATGGTATCTCTTTTTACTGGAAACATTTTCCAATCTCCAAAACAGATGAAGCAGTTGATGGACAGAGACTCTGTTCTGTCAAAAGTTAATCCATTTGTGTTGCAAAGATAGGCAACTATCATAGAGGATGAGTTATGTATGCAGGATTGATGCATACTGTGGGGGTCATGGATGGCCGTTTCGACCCTGTTTGGGAGCAGAATTCATGATTAATATAACAGCTCTTGTTAAACTGAGAAACTACATCAAATATTTGCAACTCATGGTGCACATGATTCGTCTGTTTTGGATAATGGAACTATGTACACAATTTTTTTTTCAAGAATTTATGCAAAACAATGGCATATACTATTTCCGTACTGCACCATTTCATGTGGTTTCAAATGGTTTGGCGGAGCTCTGAAGTAGGGATTGAAAATAAAAACTGGTAGATGATTTGTTGAGTACAAAGATCTGAAGATTTTTATTCCAGTATTGTTTCACGCTACAAATGACAACTGGGCTATTTCCAGCGGAACTGCTGCTATGTGAATGGTCAAGTGTCACGTGGATCTGTACCATCGAAATCTCAGAGCAAAAAAGGGCAAGAGAGAAGAGAAGCAGGAGCTGTTCGGGCGGGCAAAGTATTACAAATTATGCAGCACGGATTCGTTAAGGGGAAGTCGTGTTTGACAAATTTCTTGGATTTCTATGAGGATGTGACTCGTGTGGTAGACAGAGGGGAACCGGTGGATGTGGTGTTTTTAGATTTTTAGAAGGCATTTGATAAGGTGCCTCATAAAAGGTTGCGACAGAAGGTTAGGGTGCACGGAGTTGGTTGTAAGGTGTTAGCGTGGATAGAGGATTGGTTGTCCAATAGGAAGCAGAGAGTTGGTATCGATGGGTGCTATTCTGATTGGCGGTTGGTGACTTGTGGAGTGCCACAGGGATCAGTGCTGGGGCCTCAGCTATTTACCATTTATATCGATGATCTGGAGGAGGGGGCTGAGTTTTGGGTGACGACATTTGCTGGTGACACGAAGATGAGTGGAAAAGCAAATTGCGTGGAGGGTGTGGAAAGTCTGCAGAGGGATCTGGATAGGCTGAGCGAGTGGGCGAGGACCTGGCAGATGGAGTACAATGTTAGCAAGTGTGAGGTTATCCACTTTGGCAGAAATAATAGCAGGAGGGATTACTATTTGAAGGACGAAAAGCTGCAGCATGCTACGGTGCAGAGGGACCTGGGGGTCCTTGTGCATGAGTCGCTAAAACCCAGTCTGCAGGTGCAGCAGGTGGTCAAGAAGGCGAATGGGATGCTGGCCTTTATAGCGAGGGGGATAGAATATAAAAGCAGGGAGGTCTTGCTGCAACTGTACAGGGTACTGGTGAGGCCACAGCTGGAGTCCTGTGTGCGGTTTTGGTTGCCGCACTTACGCAAGGATATAATGGCCTTGGAGGGAGTGCAGAGGAGGTTCACTAGGCTGATACCGGAGATGAGGGGGTTGGACTATGAAGAGAGCCTAAATAGGCTGGGTCTGTACTCGTTGGAGATTAGAAGGATGAGGGGATCTTATAGAGACGTAGAAAATAATGAAAGGGATGGATAGGGTAGAGGTAGAGATATTCCTGACGCTTAGAAAGGACAGCAGGACTAGAGGGCACAGCCTCAAGAAAAGGGCGGGGCGGGGATGCAGTTTAGATCGGAGTTGAGGAGGAAATTCTTCACTCAAACGGTGGTGAATCTCTGGAATTCTCTACCCGTTGAAGTGGTGGAGGCTACCTCGCTAAATATATTTAAGTCACGGGCAGATAGGTTTTTGATAGACAAGGGAATTAAGGGTGATGGGGAGAAAGCGGGAAAGTGGAACTGATCCTCTTCTGATCAGCCATGATCTTATTGAATGGCGGGGCAGGCTCGAAGGGCTGGATGGCCTACTCCTGCTCCTATTTCTTATGTTCTTATTTTCTGATTACTGATTGTCCATTTAAGTTCAGTATGTTCCTCAGTGGTTTTATTCGATGACAATTGTTTTAACGGTGTTGAGGGACTTAAGCATGTGTGAGTTTTGATGTTTTTTGGTTTTGATCTATAAGAGCGTGATCTGGAAACAAAGAGAGAGAGGGAAGGAGAGGGAAAAAATAATTGCAGATTTCTAGAGAGACAGACAGATAGGTAGAGGAATGTTTGGAGAGATAGATAAACAAAAAGGTAGGCAGACAAACAGACTGGCATACAGGCAGGAAGACTGTCAGACAGTCAGGTTGACAGACAGATGGATAGATAAATAGACAGATAACCAGATAGACGGACAGATGGGTGGGCGGGTCGCCAGACGGACGGACAGACATGTGATGGATGGATAGATGGACATTAGAGAGACAAACAGACAGACAAACAGAGCTCCCGTTATTTCCTTCTAATAATCTGCATGCCACCACTCGCCATTTTGCCGTGTCACTTTGGTGTGTCCGATTCCACCTGCTACAAATTTGTAGTTGCTACAAATCATTCAAACTTCTCCCGTGTGTTTATCAATCCATTTATTGTTTTGTCTGCATTTTCCACTCATTGTTTCTTTTTCCAGTCCTTGAATTGGTTGCTGTTTCTCCTGGGTCATGGGCTATTGCCTCCTGACCCATCGTTAGTAGTACTTCCACGTTTTTGCCCTTCCAAATATTTTATTTCTGGTTCACTGAAGATCACCTATTGCAGCACACCGATGCTGGGAGCTGTTTTCATTGTTTGCATTTATTAATTAATTTAATAATTGATGTAGCAGGATATTTCACTGCTTCCTTGAACTGCTCTCTGAATTTCAACTGAGTTGCTAAATAAATTAATGTGTTTGTGCAGCAACTTAAATCGCGCAGCATATATACAATCTTTTCAAATCTATAAAATGAAAGAACATCTAAGCCATTTGCAACTGCAAAGAAATATAAAAGGTACACCAACCACAGAAGTATAAAGCTACCTGATATGGTGAACAGTAAAACTGTAGATTTCCTTCTGTTCTCCATCTCTGGATCATTGCAATTCTCTGCCTTTTTCTGACCCCTTAATCCCTTGCAGACTCGACTGGCCACTAAAATGTGTCTGACAGTCAGAGCGTTGAGCAACAGAATTAACCCGAATGGCATCAACGGGGTTAAAATCTTTTCAAAATGTCTAAACCCAATCCATCTAGGGTCAGTGAAATAGCTTGGCTTATTGGAACAGTACCATGGCACGTTGGCAACAATAATTTTAGGTTCAAATCTAAAATAGATAGGAATATTTTTCAAAACGAACAAAGTGCTACTTGTCCATAGAACGACGGACGCAGTTTTCTTGGTGCAATATTTTGATGCTAGCTTTTGGCAACAAATGGCAACAAATCTATCAAAAGTGAAAGCGACTGTGAACCAGACAGAACAGTCTGTGGCTGCACGGAGCAGGGCATAGCGAACACTACACACAGGCGTTATTATGAGGAAATTCGGTGGGAAATAATAATCATTGATTCAATTGCGAATGACCTCAGTAATAATGACCAGTAGATCCACTATGGCCATTGCCATCAGGTAGCACGTGGTACAACTGGAAAGGCCGCATTTCCCGTTGGACAGAATGATGATTGCCACTGAGTTAACTGCAAATAAAAAGAAGGAACAGACATTATAAGCCACCAATAAGCATCTTCCCTTTCTGCACAGAGCATAACCCTTAATCCCCTCTCTTGTCCCAGTAAGGTGATTCAGTGTGAATGTAGGCCTTGCTTGTGAGTACGAACCAATCAAGTTGACACCTTTAAATATTGATCCCCCCTCTCTCTGTCTGTCTGTCTGTCTCTCCCTCTCTCTCACTGTCCCTCTCTCTCAGTAACTTCACTGCAGTGTTAATGTCAGCCTGACTTCTGACACTTAATAAACTTTAAAAACTCCCTCTCTGCCTCTCTCAGTTCAGGCACAGGTTGAGTGTTCGAGTGAGAGCGGGGGAGAGGTGAGTATTGAAGCCGGTGCAGGCAGCTGTCAACAAAGCTTTGAAGAAATGGCAGGCAGTGTTTGTAAACATGCTGAGATCCGATTCTGTTAAAAATAGTGGATGGACTCGCGACTATGGGGTGTTCTTTGGGGGTTATTTTGTTGAGGGCAGTGTAGTCTATGGCCAGTCAGTAACTTCCGTCTGGCTTACGGACTGGCCGTATCGGGGAGTTGGTGTTAGACACTGTAGGTCTTCAAATACCCTGGGCAACCAAAGCCTGAACGGTTTTCTCGGTGGCCTGTAGTGCCTGGGGCTTTATGGGGTATTGTATGTGAGGGGTGTGGATGGGCCCGTGTATGTGTAGGGGAGGGGTTTTTACCAGGCCGCAGTCTTGTTTCCCTGCTGCCCAGACTTGGGGTAATGATGGACATAGAAGCCCTACTATCCCTTCCCTTCTCCAATCTCGGGCTGTGGGTGTGTGGTCTCCTGCCCGGATTGCATCCACGTTTGTGTCCGGGACCCAATATCCCCAAATCCCACTTTTGTGTTCCTTTCTCGCAGTCCACAGCAGGCGCTTGTTAAAGGCACCCACCACCGCCCCCGAACTCCCCCCCAGGAGGTCTATTCCCAAGATTGTTCCCTCCAGATTGGGGCAGACCCAGAAGTGTACTGGGAGTAAGATGTCCTCAATCTCTAGTCGGACTGCCTGGCTCTGGTAAGCTGTAGTTCTATTTCCCCCGACCCCCCCACTACTACGATGGAATGGTGGGTTGTAGGAAGTGCCATGTTGGTGAGGGACATCGCGCCCCCCCCACCCACCGCCCGGGGTAAGGGATACACGGGTCATCTTTCTCCGAGCCTGGGCAGATCGCCCTCGCCCGTCTCCCCCTTGCCCCCCCCCCCCCCCCCCCCCCCCGGGGACACACTCAATTTTAACGGGGGGGCTGCCATAACGCTCTGGGATGGGGGGGTCGGTGGGAGGTGGAATGCTCCCTCCTGTTGGGGCTAATGGACCCGTCTCATCCACTAAACATTCCCAGTCGGGACACTCCTCACTGGGAGGTTGGTGTGAGAAGTCAGACAGCGCTGGCAGCACAGGGTTAGTGTCCATCACAGCGGCGTGTTGTCCCTGTGCAGCTTGTTCCTGCTTGCCTTGTACATATTTATGAACTCGTCCTGCAAGGGTGAGATCAGCCTTTAATATTAGCATCCAAGCCTTCTCATCCTTGCTCCTTTTCTCTTTCGCCCACCACTCCCGTTGGGTTTCGAGAGGGTCGTGGGGTTTCCACCCTGCCTTCATCGTGCTTTTAATTAGATTCTTGTTTTTTTTCTCTGCTAGATAGCGGGTGAGGGACCCTTCTGGTCCCCATTCAAAGGTGGTACTGTTGCTCTCCGTGTTAGTTTCCTTTACTCGGGTCAGTAGTGTAACTAACCCTGGCTCTAATGCTTTCACAGATACTTGTGTGTGTATCTGATTGGGTTACGGTCTCGTGTTCCCACTGTTAGTACGTTTGTCCCTTCAGTGACAACCCGCAGAGCCCGACCTGCGTGTAGCGGGGAGATTGCCGCTCTCAGAGGCAGGTGAGCTCTGTACAGCCTCTCCGCAGGGGCCGCAGTGTACGGAGAGACTCCCGACTACAGTGACCGGGGCCACTAGCTCCTACCCAAACTCCTATCGCTAAATCGACTCTCAGAGGGCAGCCGTTTCCCGATCTCCCAGGGAGTCACCCGGACCTGGGTGCGGACTGGCGTGTAGTCGACCGCGGGTCGGAGTTCCCCCAATGTGTAGTGGTTTTTTCACGCTACCAGAGGTCTCCTGCTTGTAGTGGTGGAGACACTCACAGAGGCTCCAGACTTAGGAGCGCCCGGACATGGAGCAAATTCCTGGGGGATTTTGCCCCCAGTGGCCCGATCTCTCGCCCCTGCAGAGGTCCTCACTGACTTGCAGCTTCCGGACGTGTCCCGAACTCCGTGAGTCTGATCCCAGTGGCCCGAAACCTTGGGCGTCCTCCTTCACCTTAAATCCCAGGGTGCTGTCCCTGAACCATAAATCCCAGAGGAATATCCCTACTCTGTAAGACCTGTTCTGTCGGCTCCCCTAGTGGGCAGTCAGTCTGTGGTCGGGCTGGTCGGGGGGGTCAGCGGGAATGTAAAAATAACACGATCCCAGCCCCCCGCCCAAAAAGAAACTTAAACCCACGTTCCCGCTGTGCAGCTACTGAACGGACCCTGTTCACAAGTACAGATCGAGGCAGCCGTGAAACACCGCTCTGGCACTGGGGCACTCATATTCCGCGGGTTTGATGAAATGAGTAAAGATACTCACCCAGTGCAGGGAGACGTCGTTCCAGCGATGGTCGCGATCCCGGACGAGCCCCCAATTGTTAGCGCCAGTGGGCGAAACGACCACGACGGACTCAGGATGAAGGTCAATAACGGCACAGCTTTATTTTCATTTCCGTCGACGGAGAAGCACAGTCAGGACATCCAATCGGACTGTCCCGAAAGCGCTCTGCCTGTCCCTGGCAGCAGGCTATAGTTATACCTGAACTTCGGGGCAGTGTGCGATTCAAATGCTAATACTTTATTTCCAGTATTCGACCTTAGCCATCCTGTCTCGATGTTTCCAAGTGTTGAGGAAATTGTTTTCGGTGTGTGTTAATTGTTTTGTCTGATTGGTTATTTAATAGTCTTGAATCTCCGGGGTTTGAACCATAGGTGTGTCATTGATCTCAAAAGAGGTTTTGAGGGGCCAGGAATGTTTCCTTAACGATGCTAATTTTAGGTGTCTCCATGGGTTGGTTGACTGTTTCAAAGGTGCTGATTTTGATGGGGCGGAGATTTAGTTCCTGTCGGTGCCATCCTGTCCAGCTTCCCTTATGTGCCAGCCCTCACCTGCATTCTAAAAGCATGCTCTTGCCCACAGATCGGTGTCTGTTACTTTGTGATTCTTGGTGGAGGGGATCTGAGGGGAGCTTTAGTCTGCTTCCATTTTCTGTGCCCAATTTCATAAAATTTGTTGTCCGATAACAAGGGCAATTTAAAATCAAACTATTTGAGTTCAGTGGAAATGCAAAGATAATATATGTCTAGGAATGTTTCCTCAGGGGGACTCAGGAGATTTTTAAAATGAGTTTCAGATCTCACATTCCATTATCCGAGAATTGTGCAATTATAGAATGTGTGCAGAGCGAAAAGAGTCCAAGAGTGTGAATAACTTATTGAAATTGACGGATCTGCTAGTACATTTTGAATCAGACAGGGGAACGTATCCCGTGGTACGATGAATTGCGCTACTGTATTGGACAGATTTACTTTCATTCATGGAGGGCGGGTCTGAAAGGCCATTGGTTTCAGAAAAAAAGGCTGATATGGAATATTCACACGAGGACAACCAAAATGTAACTGTCGTTTTGCGGTAGAAAGATTGTATTCAAACCTCTATCGTCATTCGTTCACCCTATAAACAGACCACAAATCATTGGGAAATCTTTTCTGTGTGTCCAAATACATTCTTCCCATTGCCAGCTGATCAGGACCATATTGTGCACAGAAAAGGGGAAAACAACGAGACTGTGAATGTGTTGAGTCATCTCTCTTCCTTGGATTTGCCATTCAAGGCATTGTCTTCCCATGGGATCTCTTTTTACTGGAAAGAACATAAGAACATAAGAAATAGGAGCAGGAGTAGGCCATCTAGCCCTTCGAGCCTGCCCCGCCATTCAATAAGATCATGGCTGATCTGTCGTGGCTCAGTTCCACATTCCCGCCCTCTCCCCATAACCCTTAATCCCCTCTCTTATCAAAAACCCATCAACCCGCTTCTTAAAAATATTTAGCGAGGCAGCTTCCACCACTTCAACGGGCAGTGAATTCCAGGGATTCACCACCCTTTGAGTGAAGAAGTTCCTCCTCAACTCCGTTCTAAACTGCTCCCCCTTTATCTTGAGGCTGTGCCCCCTACTCCTAGTGTCTTTTTTGAGCGGGAAGAGTCTCTCCACCTCTATCCTATCATCCCATTCATCATCTTATACGTCTCAATGAGATCTCCCCTCATTCTTCTAAACTCCAACGAGTACAAGCCTAGTTTATTCAGCCTCTCCTCATAGCTCAACCCCCTCAACTCCGGTATCAGCCTAGTAAACCTCCTCTGCACTCCCTCCAAGGCCAAAATACCTTTGCGCAGGTGCGGCGCCCAAAACTGCACACAGTACTCCAGCTGCGGCCGCACCAATGCCCTATGCAGCTGCAGCAAGACCTCCCTACTTTTATATTCAATCCCCCTCGCTATGAAGGCCAGCATCCCATTTGCCTTCCTGACCACCTGCTGCACCTGCAAGCTGGGTTTTTGCGACTCATGCACAAGGACCCCGAGGTCCCTCTGCACCGTCGCCTGCTGCAGTTTTTCGCCACGTAAGTAATAGTCCTTCCTACCATTCTTCCTACCAAAGTGGACCACCTCACACTTGCCAACATTAAATTCCATTTGCCATTTCCTGGCCCATTCGCCCAGCCTATCTAGATCCTTCTGCAGACTCTCCACACCCTCCGCACAATTTGCCGTTCCCCCAATCTTGGTGTCATCCGCAAATTTCGACACCCTACACTCGGTTCCCTCCTCCAGATCATCTATATAAATGGTAAAAAGCTGAGGCCCCAGCACCGACCCCTGGGGCACTCCACTAGTCACCATCCGCCAGTCCGAATAGCACCCGTTGACCCCCACTCTCTGCCTCCTATTTGACAACCAATCCTCTATCCACGCTAACACCCTACCCCCAACTCCATGTCCCCTGACCTTCTGCAATAACTTCTTGTGAGGTACCTTGTCAAACGCCTTCTGAAAATCCAGAAAGACCACATCCACCGGCTCTCCTCTATCCACTGCCCTAGACACATCCTCATAGAACTCCAGTAAATTTGTCAGACACAACTTCCGTTTAATGAAACCGTGTTGCGTCTGCTCTATCAAGCAATTCCCTTCAAGATGCCTCGCAATTTCCTCCTTAATGATGGATTCTAACATTTTACCTACCACAGACGTTAAACTAACCGGCCTATAATTCCCCGCCTTTTGCCTGGCACCCTTCTTAAACAACGGCGTAACATTAGCCGTTTTCCAATCTTCCGGCACTTCCCCGGAATCCAGCGACGTCTAGAAAATAACCACCAAGGCATCCACTATAACCTCCGCCATTTCTTTCAGAACCCTCGGATGCATTCCATCCGGTCCTGGGGACTTGTCCACAATCAGCCCCTCCAGTCTGTCAAGCACCACCTCTCTAGTAACAGCAATGTCATTAAGACCCTCCAGTCCTACCACCTTTCCATCGCTAACACCCGGCAAATTATTCACGTCCTCCTCCGTGAAGACAGAAACAAAAAAGTTATTCAGGATTTCCCAAATATTTCCCAATCTCCAAATCAGACGAAGCAGTTGACGGACAGAGACTCTGTTCTGTCAAAAGTTAATCCATTTGTGTTGCAAAGATAGGCAACTATCATAGAGGATGAGTTATGTATGCAGGATTGATGCATACTGTGGGGGTCACGGATGGCCGTTTCGACCCTGTTTGGGAGCAGAATTCATGATTAATATAACAGCTCTTGTTAAAGTGAAAAAACTACATCAAATATTTGCAACTCATGGTGCACATGATTCGTCTGTTTTGGATAATGGAACTACGTACACAATGTTTTTTTTCAAGAATTTATGCAAAACAATGGCATATACTATTTCCGTACTGCACCATTTCATGTGGTTTCAAATGGTTTGACGGAGCCCTGAAGTAGGGTTTGAAAAAAAAGTGGAAAATGATTCGTTGAGTAGAAAGATCTGAAGATTTTTATTCCAGTATTGTTTCACGCTGCAAACGACAACTGGGCTATTTCCAGCGGAACGGCTGCTATGTGGATGGTGAAGTGTCACGTGGATCTGTACCATCGAAATCTCATAGCAAAAGAGAACAAGATCCAGAGAAGCCGGAACAGTTAGGGAGGGCAAAGTATTACTGATTCTCCATTTAATTTCAGTATGTTCCTCAATGGTTTTATTGGGTGATAATTGTTTTAATGGTGTTGAGGGATTTAAGCATCTGTGAGTTTTGACTTTTTTTGGTTTTGATCTACAACAGTGTGACCTGGAAACAAAGAGAGAGAGGGATGGAGAGAAAAAAAAATAGCAGATTTATAGAGGGACAGACAGCTAGGTAGAGGAATGGATAGAGAGATAGATAAACAAAAAGGTAGACTGACAGACAGACTGGCATACAGGCAGACAGATTGTCAGACAGTCAGGTTGACAGATAGATAGATGGATAGATAAATAGACAAATAACCAGACAGACAGACGGACGGGTGCACAGGTGGGCAGTCGGATGGTCGGACGTGTGATGGATGGACAGATGGATGTTAGAGAGACAGACAGACAGACAAACAGAGCTCCCGTTATTTCCTTCTAATAATCTGCATGCTCATTGTTCCGTGGGATCACTGAAGAGAGGCAGTGATTTGCGAGAGGAGATCTTGTGGGTGAGTGGAGCGATTTTTTAAAGCTAACTTTTTACTAGTTTTTTTTCTTTAAATTTTATACCGGAAGCAGTTGCAAAGACACTCAGGTAGAGTTTTTTTTTAACACATAAAAGTTACTCACCTCGGGGATTCAACCTCATTGTTCCGTTGGAGCACTGAAGAGAGGCTGCGATTTGCGAGAGGGGAGCTTGTGGGTGAGTACAGCGATTTTTTTAAAACTAACTTTGTATTTGTTTTTTTTTCTTTAAATTTTTGCACCGGAAGCAGTTACTAGGGCACTCGGGTAGAGTTTTTTTTACCTTACTATAAATTAGAGCGGTGAGGAATCCCGATACTCTACATAGGTAGAGTATCCCAGCCCTCCCCCCTCCTCTAACCTCAAAAAGAGAGAGAGAGAGAGAGGGGCTCTGACTGAGAGCAGGTAAGTCTGTTTTTGTTTTTGAGTGTGCTGTAAGGGCTTTGGCTCACAGGGCCAAAGAGATAAGGGTGAGGCAAGGTAAGTTATAAGTTTTTTTTTACATTTTCCTCTGGGTTACAAAGAAGGGGCAAGTATGGGTGTGAGGCCAGTATGTTGTTGCCAGTGCAACATGTGGGAGGTCTTGGAGGCTCCTGGTCTACCAGATGTCCACACCTGTGCTCGGTGTGTGGAGCTGCAGACCCTACGGAACCAGGTTAAGGAGCTGCAAATGCAGCTCAAGGACCTTCGGCTCATTAGAGAGAGTGAGGAGATAATTGATAGGAGCTATCAGCAAGTAGCCACATCAGGGCAACGGGGAGAAGGCACGTGGGTAACTATTAGGAAGGGGAAACCTCAGGTGATGGAGAGCACGCCGGTGGATGTCCCCCTTCAAAATAAGTACTCCTGCCTGAGTACTACTGGGGGGGACAGCTCATCTGAGGGAGGCAGCAGTGGCCAGGTCTCTGGAGCTGAGCCAGTACGTCAAAAAATTAAAAAAGAGAACAGAAAGGTAGTATTAATAGGGGCGGACAGGCGTTTTTGTGGACGTAGACGTGAGTCGCGGATGGTGGTTTGTCTCCCTGGGGTTGGAATCCGGGATGTCTCTGGGCGTGTCCCAGACATCCTGAAGGGGGTGGGTGAGGAACCGGAGGTTGTAGTGCATATAGGTACTACTGGCATCGGCAAGAAGAGGGAGGCAGTCGTGAAAAGGGACTATAGGGAACTGGGTAGGCAGCTGAGGAAGAGAAAAGCGAAGGTAGTAATCTCAGGATTGCTGCCTGTGCCACGGGAGAATGAGGGCAGGAATGGAATGAGGTGGAGGCTGAATGCGTGGCTGAGGGACTGGAGCAGGGGGCAGGGATTTCGGTTCCTAGATCATTGGGACCTCTTTAGGGGCAGGTGTGACCCGTACAGTAAAGACGGGTGGCACTTGAATCCCAGGGGGACTAATATCTTGGTGGGAAGACTGGCTAATGCTACTGGGGGGACTTTAAACTAGAAAGGATGGGGGGAGGGAATTGTGATGGGGAGACTGGGACCGAGGAGGTTAGCTCCCAGCTAGGGAAGGACTGCAGGCAGTATGAGAGGGAGGTTGGACAGGGGGTGGAGAAGGGAAATGCCCAGACTGAGGGGCTGAAGTGTATCTATTTTAACGCCAGGAGTGTAGTAAATAAGGTAGATGAGCTTAGGGCGTGGATTGCTGCTTGGGAATGTGATGTGGTGGTCATTACGGAGACTTGGATGTCTCAGGGACAGGACTGGGTACTCCAGGTGCCGGGATTCAGATGCTTCAGGAAGGACAGGGAGGGAGGCAAAAGAGGTGGTGGAGTGGCTCTGTTGATCAGGGACTGTGTCATGGCTGCAGAGAAGGAGGATGCCGTGGAGGGACTGTCTACAGAGTCTCTGTGGGTGGAAGTTAGGAACAGCAAAGGGTCGAACACTTTGCTGGGTGTATTCTATAGGCTGCCCAATAGTGACAGGGAAGTTGAGGTGCAGATAGGGAAACAGATTCGAGAGAGATGTAGTAATAACAGAGTTGTCGTGATGGGAGACTTCAATTTCCCAAACATCGACTGGAATATCCCAAGGGTAAGGGGTTTGGATGGGGAGGACTTTGTTAGGTGTGTTCAGGAAGGTTTCCTGACACAGTACGTAGATAAGCCTACGAGAGGAGAGGCTGTACTTGACCTGGTGCTGGCGAATGAACCAGGACAGGTGTCGGATCTCTCGGTAGGAGAGAATCTTGGGAATGGTGATCATAATTCTATCTCCTTCACAATTACAGTGGAATGAGATAGGATCAGGCAGGCGAGGAAGGTGTTTGTCTGGAGTAAGGGGAAATACGAAGACGTCAGGAAGTTAATTGGACAAATAAACTGGAAGGAGGCATTCTTGGGGAAAAGTACAGAAGGAAGGTGGCGGATATTCAAGGAATGTTTGTCTGGAGCTCTGCACGACAACGTTCCGATGAGACAAGGAGGTTTTGATAGGTGGCGGGAACCGTGGTGCACGAAGGATGTGGTGAACCTAGTCAGGAAGAAAAGGAAGGTGTACAAAAGGTTCAGGGAGCAAGGAGATGTTAAGGATCTAGAGGAGTATAAGGATTGGAGAAAGGAGCTTAAAAGGGAAATTAGGAGAGCCAGAAGGGGTCATGAGAAGGCCTTGGTGGGTAAGATTAAGGAGAATCCCAAGGCCTTCTATAAATATGTGAAAAGTAAAAGGATGAGAAGAGAAGGGATAGGACCGATAAAAGGTGAAGGGGGAAAGGTTTGTGTGGAACCAGAAGAAATGGCAGAGGTGCTTCATGAGTACTTTGCCTCAGTATTCACAGTGGAAACTGAACTGGGAGATTTTGCTCCGGATTTGCAGCAGATGGAAAAGATTGAGTATGTGGATATTAAGGAGGAGGATGTGTTAGAACTTTTGAATTCTATCAAGATAGACAAGTCGCCAGGACCAGATGGGATGTACCCCAGGTTACTGTGGGAGGTGAGGGAGGTGATTGAAGAGCCCCTGGTGATGATCTTTGCGTCGTCAATGGAGACGGGAGAGGCTCCGGAGGATTGGAGGATTGCGGATGTGGTTCCTATTTTCAAGAAAGGGAACAGAGATAGCCCGGGAAATTACCGACTGGTGAGTCTGACCTCAGTGGTTGGTAAGCTGATGGAGAGGCTTCTGAGGGACAAGATTTATGAACATTTGGAGAGGTTTGGCATGATCAGAAATAGTCAGCATGGTTTTGTCAAGGGCAGGTCGTGCCTTACGAGCCTAGTTGAGTTCTTCGAAAATGTAACTGAACACATTGACGAAGGAAGAGCAGTGGACGTGGTGTACATGGACTTCAGCAAGGCGTTTGATAAGATCCCCCATGCAAGACTTCTTGAGAAGGTGAGAGGGCATGGGATCCAAGGGGCTTTGGCCTTGTGGATCCAGAACTGGCTTGCCTGCAGAAGGCAGAGAGTGGTTGTGGATGGGTCTTTTTCTGCATGGAGGTCAGTCACCAGTGGAGTGCCCCAGGGATCTGTTCTAGGACCCTTGCTGTTTGTCATTTTCATAAATGACCTAGATGAGGAAGTGGAGGGATGGGTTAGTAAGTTTGCCGATGACACAAAGGTCGGTGGTGTTGTGGATGGTCTGGAAGGATGTCAGAAGTTGCAGCAGGACATAAATAGGATGCAAGACTGGGCGGAGAAGTGGCAGATGGACTTCAACGCGGATAAATGTGTAGTGGTCCATTTTGGCAGGACCAATGGGATGAACAAGTACACTATCAAGGGCAGGAGTCTTAGCAGTGTTGAAGAGCAGAAGGATCTTGGGGTCCGGGTCCACAGGACTCTGAAATCGGCCTCGCAGGTGGAGGATGTGGTCACGAAGGCGTATGGTGTACTGGCCTTCATTAATCGAGGGATTGAGTTTAGGAGTCGGGAGGTAATGCTGCAACTTTATAAGTCCCTTGTCAGGTCCCACTTGGAGTACTGTGCGCAGTTCTGGTCGCCTCACTATAGGAAGGACGTAGAAGCGTTTGAAAGGGTACAGAGGAGATTTACAAGGATGTTGCCTGGATCGGGAGGCATGCCTTATGAAGATAGGTTCAGGGAGCTGGGACTCTTCTCCCTGGGGAGACGAAGGTTGAGAGGCGACCTGATAGAGGTTTGTAAGATGTTGAGAGGAATAGATAGGGTGGATTCTCAGAGGCTATTTCCCCGGGTTGAAATGGTCGCTACGAGAGGATGCAGATTTAAGGTGCAGGGAAGCAAGTACAGAGGTGATGTTAGGGGTAAGTTTTTCACTCAGAGGGTGGTGAGTGAATGGAATCGGCTGCCGTCAGTGGTGGTGGATGCAAACTCGCTGGGGACTTTTAAAAGACTTCTGGATGAGTATATGGGATTAAATGGGACTGGGGGATATCGATAGGTCTATGGATTGGTAGGTATTGATGTGATCGGCGCAACTCGTGGGTCGAAGGGCCTGTTTGTGCTGTAGTGTTCTATGTTCTATGTTCTATGAAATATCAGAATATATATTTAAAGTATGAAATTCTGCAGAAGTCTCACTGAGACATCAAAACCATGCTTAATTGGAGAGAATAACTGAACAACATTCAATGGGCTGAATGGCCTTCTATGATTGTGCACTGTAATAATTCAATGATTAAAGTGAATTCCACAGATTCGTAACATTTGAGAGAAGTATTTTCTTCTCATCTGTTTTAAATCAGCTACCTTCCATCCTAAAGTAATGACCTCTCATTCTAAATTGCCCCAAAAGAGGAAAGGTTCATTTTTCGCTTATTTTGTCAAAACTTTTCCTTCGCTTACTTGCAAAAGGTAAATTCGTCATAGTCCCAGCTAAATATAAGTTGTGACTGATGGTGATTTAACCCAATGATCACCAACCGTCAGGAATATTTGAGAAGGTGGGACTTAATGAATAATTTTAGTCAGTACGGGAATTAAATCTACATTTTTGGTATCACTTTTTAAAATCGCTATCCAGCAGTCCAGCCAACTGAGGTAAGTCAAATGGCTTATTCAGTAAGACATCTGATTATCCTGTAATTCGTACTATAATCAGAATATTGCAGTTTCCATTTCTGTGGCGATAATTTTACAGACAAATCAAGTCCAAATTAATTAAACCAAATATTGTTTATCATATTGTATACTTCATCTCCACTCATGATTCTCAATTCTAAAGAGTATCAGCCTAAACTTCTCAACTTATCTTCGTAAAAGAACTCCTTGTCTCTGGAATCAATGCAGTGAATTGCCTCTGAACTGACTCTAATGTCTCTGCATCCTTCTTCAAATAAGAGAAACAAAACTTTGCATAGTATTCTGACTTGGTCTCACCAATGCCCCATGTAGTAGCAGCAACACTTTGTTATTTTTATACTCAATTCTTTCAGCTATAAATGCCAAAGTTCCATTTGCTGTCCTTATTATCTTCTATACCAGCATACTAGTTGCCCGCAAATTGCGCACAACGATACCCAGATCCCACTGCATTTCAATTGAGAAAGAGAAATGCTACCTTTCTACTTTTCTGGTCAAAATAGATAAGCTTACACATCTCCACGTAAAACTCTATCTGCCACATTTTGGCACACTCACCGAGCCTAGTTACATCCATCTTTTAAGTTTCATATTCCCTCACTGCAAATTAGTATCCCATCTACTTTTGTGTCATCTGCAGACTTGGCTATAATACCTTCTATCCCTGTATCTAAGACATTATATATATTGCAAATAGTTTAGGTTCACTGTTTGGGAGCTCACGATATTAATCATGGGAACATGACAACATATTTTCCCATCTGAACAAATTGGTAAGGCCGATATCATGAAAGTTATTTTACCTTGACAAGAATCAGCTGAAGTAACAAACAAACTTTAATTAGTGGGATCGTCCCACAGGTAATTGATAATGTCGAGCGGTCAGGGAACAATGACGGGTCATACGAGGGCTGCTGTTGGTTGTTTCGAGAATAGCCTAGTACTTCACGTCGTTAGTGTACGCTTAAACTGAACCAGATGATGGACAACGCGACAGATCAGTGACTATCACTGCTGTGCAGATACATGGATTTGGGCCAGTGTCTGCAGGAGTTTGCACATTCTCCCCGTGCTTGCGTCAGTTTTCTCCTGGTGCTCTGGTTTCCTCTCACACCCCAAAGATGTGCTGATTGGTGTAACAAATTGTCCCTAAATTAGTCTTCCCTCAATCTGGAATGCCATAAGCATAGACAAGGGTCATGGGTGGAGAGGGCACTCAATGTTAAAATGGCGGTGCGGGCTCGTTGGGCCAAAGGGCCTGTTTCCCGTGCTTTTTTCTTTGACTGTCATCAAAACTTGACCATCACTCTTGAGGAACCAGTTCGAACCTCGTCATGCCCACCTACCCAATCACAGATCCATAACCGTTAAGATAATTATCTTCCAATCTAATATGACCTTCCCCAAAACTATGGACTTCGGAAAACTAAAAGCAATGCATCAATCATTTCACCAGCAACTTCATTTAAGACTCAAGAATGATGCTTCTCAGGAGGAAGCATATGCCAGCCCGTAGCTGCAACATTTTTTTCTTAAGTAGCACCTTCCTGATGCAATTTTGCTGATTTCCTCCCTGCCTTCCATTCCTAGTTCATGACTGCTTCTGATATGCTACTTGTGTCCTCTATAATGATTCATGTTGCAAAATTAATTTCAAGTTAATTCAGTTTAAGGGAAACTGCTGATGAGAATTTGAAGCCAGGTAGCTGGGTTGGAGTAGACATCCACTTTCTGGATGCAATTACCTTACTGATGTCATGGAGGGAGTTGGCAATATTGATTAGGACTGGAAGCAAAAGAAAGTGGCCAGGAACCCTGTGAAGATCGACATTGTTCAATTGAGTTGCATGTTGATCCATTTGATTTGGGCAGCTGGGCACCATCCACTTTTTTTTATTATTATTAATTCATAAGATGTAGTGCTTGTTGCCTTAGCCAGCATTTATTGTCCAATTCTGTGAGATGGCGGTGGTGATCTTCCTTTTTGAACTGCTGCAGTCCATGTAATATATGTAAACACACTGTGTTGTTTGGGAAACAGTTCCAGGATTCCACTCTAATGGCAGTGAAGGAATGGCAATGTATTTCCCGATCAGTATGTTGAGTGACTTCGAGGAAAATTTCCAGGCGGTGATTTTCCCATGTGTCAACTGCCTTTTTCTTTCTAGATGACCAGTGGTTGTGGGTTTGAAATTTGCTACTTCAGAAGGCTTGATAAGATTCTGTAGTGCAACTGTTAGATTGCACATACTGCTACCAATGCGCATTGATGATGGAGGGAGTGGGTATTTTTTGATGAGATGCCAATCAAATGGGTTACTATGTCCTGGACGGCATAACGTGTCTTGAGCATTGTTGAAGCTGTACTCATCCCAAAAGAAATAACAGAGTACTCCATCAAACACCTGATTCCTTGGTTTTTGAAAGTCAGGAGATGAGATTTTGCCATTGGTTATTTCTAATCATGGGATCTGAGCATCGTTGGCTGGGCCAGCATTTATTGTTCCTCTCCCATTTCCGTTGAACTGAATGGGTTGTTAGGTTATTTCAGAAGGCATTTTCAGAGACAACAATATTGTTTTTAGTCTGAGGTTACATAAAGGCCAGCCCAGGCAAGGATCATAGATTTACTTGAGTAAAGGACATCAGTGAACCAGATGGGTTTTCACAACAATTGACAACGGTTTCATAGGGTTTGAACACGGGTCTTCAGTTCAACAGCCTGGCCCTATGTCTTTGGATTATTGCACTGATTACAATACGACTGCATACTATCTCCCCTCCCATCTGACCTGCTGTTGGAGCAATAGTATGCATATGAGTAATCCAGTTCAGTTTCAGGCCAACAGTAAACCCAGGGTGTCGGTAACGGACAATTCGGCGATGGTAATGCAATTGAATATCAAAGGAGGAATGATCAGATTTTCTCTTATTGGAGATAGTCATTGCCTGACATTTGTGTGGCGCTAACACTACTTGTCATTTGTCAACCCAAAAGTGGATATTGTCTATTTCTTACTACATTTGAACATGGTCGACTTCAGTATCTGTGGGTTTGCGAATGGTGTTGTGCATTGTTCAGTTATTAGTGAATGTCCCCACTTCTGACAGTATTTTGGAAGAATAGCTAAAGGCAGGTAGGCCTGAGAAACGCACATGAGAAACTCCAGCTGTAGTGCCATGGAACGGAGATGGCTGACCTCCAACAATTACAGTGCTCGCAAAAACAGAGGTCCTGAGGATGTTGGCATGTGATCCCAATGAGGAAGGAACGAGTTTACAGAGGAGTGTTTTGGAGGTTTCTTCTGCAGTCCTGAGGAGGTGATGCTTTTAGCCGAGGGTTCTATCAAGAAATACATCTGGGTGAACAAGTTTGGGGCCTTGATACTGTTGTGACCACCAGGGTGATATCCAATTCCATCTTGGCGCTGGTAGCGTGAAGGTGAAATATATTGTTGACTGCTTTCCTGGGTTCCTATATGTGAAGACATGTCTCGTGACTGGCAGGCAGCTCTTCAATATCTAAGCCTGCACGCTAATGTAGATGATGACATCTGTGTTGATCAATCTACCAGGACCAAGTTGAAAGTCGTAATGTGACGTACAAGTGAAGATGTGTGGGGTAAATCCGAGGTAAATATTCTGTGAAGGATCTGGTTTTGTCACCCAGAAGTAGCGTGAAACATCTGGACAGCAATTCAATGGTTGAGGAAAGAAAAAAACTCTTGACTGTGACAAACAGATTTAACCTGCCAGGATGTACAGCAGCGTTCAGTAAAGGAAAGGAATTGTATCCCCAGTTCTTTTGAAAGCCATTTTTCAGCCAATGTGAGTGTTATTAGGAGCTGAGCACCAATTGCTAATTCTTCCTTGTTTAAAGTCTGCTCCATCCACACTGATGAGAACCTTTCACTGGGGTCAAGACAGCACACTGATGAGAAGGACCTTCCTATTGGCTGGGAGCAGGTGATTGATAGCCGCTACAACAAATGGGGAGAGGGTATAGATTGCAGCCCCGCCCTCTTCATTGTCCAGGCAGCGGCGCGCTCGGGTTGTAACCGTCTGTGCGCGAGACGGACAGCACGGAAGGAACTCCAAGACTCGCGCACTGCGCAGGCCCTTTGTCTGTGAGCGGGGTGGGGGCGGGGGGGAAGCGAAGACACAGGCTATTTGTGAGTTGTGATCTGGGGAGGGGGGGGCAGAAAGTCGCAGTTGTCCGTATGCGCATGCGCCGGGCTCTTTGAGCGCGTGCAGTTTTACCTCACAAACAGCGACGCGCAGTCGCAGAGTTGCTTCTTTCCAGAAGTTTCGGCGGTAGAAAGTCCGGGTGAGAAAGCGATGCAAATATTTATACTCGGTTCTGAGCAGGGAGGATTTTCAGCTTTTTTAATCGTGTTTAAGAAGCGGCCTGGTTCCTGGACCAATTCTGGGGAGAAAATGGCGAATTCCGACTTTCCCAGAAAGGAAAGAGAGTGAAGATGGAGATAGTGAAATCAGAGAGAGTAATCCCAGGGAGATAGAGATAGTGAAATCAGAGAGAGTAATCCCAGGGAGATAGAGATAGTGAGATCAGAGAGAGTAATCCCAGGGAGATAGAGATAGTGAAATCAGAGAGTGTAATCCCAGGGAGATAGAGATAGTGAAATCAGAGAGAGTAATCCCAGGGAGATAGAGATAGTGAGATCAGAGAGTGTAATCCCAGGGAGATAGAGATAGTGAGATCAGAGAGAGTAATCCCAGGGAGATCGAGATAGTGAGATCAGAGAGTGTAATCCCAGGGAGATAGAGATAGTGAAATCAGAGAGAGTAATCCCAGGGAGATAGAGATAGTGAGATCAGAGAGTGTAATCCCAGGGAGATAGAGATAGTGAAATCAGAGAGAGTAATCCCAGGGAGATAGAGATAGTGAGATCAGAGAGAGTAATCCCAGGGAGATAGAGATAGTGAAATCAGAGAGAGTAATCCCAGGGAGATAGAGATAGTGAAATCAGAGAGAGTAATCCCAGGGAGATAGAGATAGTGAAATCAGAGAGTGTAATCCCAGGGAGATAGAGATAGTGAAATCAGAGAGAGTAATCCCAGGGAGATAGAGATAGTGAAATCAGAGAGAGTAATCCCAGGGAGATAGAGATAGTGAGATCAGAGAGTGTAATCCCAGGGAGATAGAGATAGTGAAATCAGAGAGAGTAATCCCAGGGAGATAGAGATAGTGAAATCAGAGAGAGTAATCCCAGGGAGATAGAGATAGTGAGATCAGACAGTGTAATCCCAGGGAGATAGAGATAGTGAGATCAGAGAGAGTAATCCCAGGGAGATAGAGATAGTGAGATCAGAGAGAGTAAACCCAAGGAGATAGAGATAGTGAAATCAGAGAGAGTAATCCCAAGGAGATAGAGATAGTGAAATCAGAGAGAGTAATCCCAAGGAGATAGAGATAGTGAAATCAGACAGTGTAATCCCAGGGAGATAGAGATAGTGAGATCAGAGAGAGTAATCCCAGGGAGATAGAGATAGTGAAATCAGAGAGAGTCATCCCAGGGAGATAGAGATAGTGAAATCAGAGAGTGTAATCCCAGGGAGATAGAGATAGTGAAATCAGAGAGAGTAATCCCAGGGAGATAGAGATAGTGAAATCAGAGAGTGTAATCCCAGGGAGATAGAGATAGTGAAATCAGAGAGTGTAATCCCAGGGAGATAGAGATAGTGAGATCAGAGAGTGTAATCCCAGGGAGATAGAGATAGTGAAATCAGAGAGAGTAATCCCAGGGAGATAGAGATAGTGAAATCAGAGAGTGTAATCCCAGGGAGATAGAGATAGTGAAATCAGAGAGCGTAATCCCAGGGAGATAGAGATAGTGAAATCAGAGAGTGTAATCCCAGGGTGATAGAGATAGTGAAATCAGAGAGAGTAATCCCAGGGAGATAGAGATAGTGAGATCAGAGAGTGTAATCCCAGGGAGATAGAGATAGTGAGATCAGAGAGAGTAATCCCAGGGAGATAGAGATAGTGAGATCAGAGAGAGTAATCCCAGGGAGATAGAGATAGTGAAATCAGAGAGAGTAATCCCAGGGAGATAGAGATAGTGAGATCAGAGAGAGTAATCCCAGGGAGATAGAGATAGTGAAATCAGAGAGTGTAATCCCAGGGAGACAGAGATAGTGAAATCAGAGAGTAATCCCAGGGAGATAGAGATAGTGAGATCAGAGAGTGTAATCCCAGGGAGATAGAGATAGTGAAATCAGAGAGAGTAATCCCAGGGAGATAGAGATAGTGAAATCAGAGAGAGTAATCCCAGGGAGATAGAGATAGTGAGATCAGAGAGAGTAATCCCAGGGAGATAGAGATAGTGAAATCAGAGAGAGTAATCCCAGGGAGATAGAGATAGTGAGATCAGAGAGAGTAATCCCAGGGAGATAGAGATAGTGAAATCAGAGAGTGTAATCCCAGGGAGATAGAGATAGTGAGATCAGAGAGAGTAATCCCAGGGAGATAGAGATAGTGAAATCAGAGAGTGTAATCCCAGGGAGATAGAGATAGTGAAATCAGAGAGTGTAATCCCAGGGTGATAGAGATAGTGAAATCAGAGAGAGTAATCCCAGGGAGATAGAGATAGTGAGATCAGAGAGTGTAATCCCAGGGAGATAGAGATAGTGAGATCAGAGAGAGTAATCCCAGGGAGATAGAGATAGTGAAATCAGAGAGAGTAATCCCAGGGAGATAGAGATAGTGAGATCAGAGAGAGTAATCCCAGGGAGATAGAGATAGTGAGATCAGAGAGAGTAATCCCAGGGAGATAGAGATAGTGAAATCAGAGAGAGTAATCCCAGGGAGATAGAGATAGTGAGATCAGAGAGAGTAATCCCAGGGAGATAGAGATAGTGAAATCAGAGAGTGTAATCCCAGGGAGACAGAGATAGTGAAATCAGAGAGTAATCCCAGGGAGATAGAGATAGTGAGATCAGAGAGTGTAATCCCAGGGAGATAGAGATAGTGAAATCAGAGAGAGTAATCCCAGGGAGATAGAGATAGTGAGATCAGAGAGAGTAATCCCAGGGAGATAGAGATAGTGAAATCAGAGAGAGTAATCCCAGGGAGATAGAGATAGTGAAATCAGAGAGTGTAATCCCAGGGAGATAGAGATAGTGAAATCAGAGAGAGTAATCCCAGGGAGATAGAGATAGTGAAATCAGAGAGAGTAATCCCAGGGAGATAGAGATAGTGAGATCAGAGAGTGTAATCCCAGGGAGATAGAGATAGTGAAATCAGAGAGAGTAATCCCAGGGAGATAGAGATAGTGAAATCAGAGAGAGTAATCCCAGGGAGATAGAGATAGTGAGATCAGACAGTGTAATCCCAGGGAGATAGAGATAGTGAGATCAGAGAGAGTAATCCCAGGGAGATAGAGATAGTGAGATCAGAGAGAGTAAACCCAAGGAGATAGAGATAGTGAAATCAGAGAGAGTAATCCCAAGGAGATAGAGATAGTGAAATCAGAGAGAGTAATCCCAAGGAGATAGAGATAGTGAAATCAGACAGTGTAATCCCAGGGAGATAGAGATAGTGAGATCAGAGAGAGTAATCCCAGGGAGATAGAGATAGTGAGATCAGAGAGAGTAATCCCAGGGAGATAGAGATAGTGAAATCAGAGAGAGTAATCCCAGGGAGATAGAGATAGTGAAATCAGAGAGTGTAATCCCAGGGAGATAGAGATAGTGAAATCAGAGAGAGTAATCCCAGGGAGATAGAGATAGTGAAATCAGAGAGTGTAATCCCAGGGAGATAGAGATAGTGAAATCAGAGAGTGTAATCCCAGGGAGATAGAGATAGTGAGATCAGAGAGTGTAATCCCAGGGAGATAGAGATAGTGAAATCAGAGAGAGTAATCCCAGGGAGATAGAGATAGTGAAATCAGAGAGCGTAATCCCAGGGAGATAGAGATAGTGAAATCAGAGAGCGTAATCCCAGGGAGTTAGAGATAGTGAAATCAGAGAGTGTAATCCCAGGGAGATAGAGATAGTGAGATCAGAGAGAGTAATCCCAGGGAGATAGAGATAGTGAGATCAGAGAGAGTAATCCCAGGGAGATAGAGATAGTGAGATCAGAGAGAGTAATCCCAGGGAGATAGAGATAGTGAGATCAGAGAGAGTAATCCCAGGGAGATAGAGATAGTGAAATCGGAGAGTGTAATCCCAGGGAGATAGAGATAGTGAGATCAGACAGTGTAATCCCAGGGAGATAGAGATAGTGAAATCAGAGAGTAATCCCAGGGAGATAGAGATAGTGAAATCAGAGAGAGTAATCCCAGGGAGATAGAGATAGTGAGATCAGACAGTGTAATCACAGGGAGATAGAGATAGTGAGATCAGAGAGAGTAATCCCAGGGAGATAGAGATAGTGAGATCAGAGAGAGTAATCCCAGGGAGATAGAGATAGTGAAATCAGAGAGAGTAATCCCAGGGAGATAGAGATATTGAGATCAGACAGTGTAATCCCAGGGAGATAGAGATAGTGAAATCAGAGAGTGTAATCCCAGGGAGATAGAGATAGTGAAATCAGAGAGTGTAATCCCAGGGAGATAGAGAGAGCGAGATCAGAGAGTGTAATCCCAGGGAGGTAGAGATAGTGAGATCAGAGAGAGTAATCCCAGGGAGATAGAGATAGTGAAATCAGAGAGTGTAATCCCAGGGAGATAGAGATAGTGAGATCAGACAGTGTAATCCCAGGGAGATAGAGATAGTGAAATCAGAGAGTGTAATCCCAGGGAGATAGAGATAGTGAAATCAGACAGTGTAAACCCTGGGAGATAGAGATAGTGAAATCAGAGAGAGTAATCCCAGGGAGATAGAGATTGTGAAATCAGAGAGAGGAATCCCAGGGAGATAGAGATAGTGAAATCAGAGAGTGTAATCCCAGGGAGATAGAGATAGTGAGATCAGAGAGAGTAATCCCAGGGAGATAGAGGTAGTGAAATCAGACAGTGTAATCCCAGGGAGATAGAGATAGTGAGATCAGAGAGTGTAATCCCAGGGAGATAGGGATAGTGAGATCAGATAATGTGTAATGGGGGGAGGGGGGGAATGGAGGCAGTGAGATCTGTCTGTAAACACAAGAGGATGGTACCAATATGAACAGACAGTGTCCAGTCCAGGCAGGATGGAGACATGGCGATCAGACAGTGTGTAAACTGGAGAAAACGGAGGCAGCGAGTTCAGACAGTGCGTAACCCGGGAAGGATGGAAATTGAGTTCGGGGGCATGGAGCCAGTGAGATCAGACGGTGTGTAACCCGGAAGGGATGGCCGCAGTGTGTAGCCTGGGGAGGATGGAGGGTGATGCTAATGGGTAAGGCCATAAGAACATAAGAAATAGGAGCAGGAGTAGGCCATCTAGCACTTCGAGCCTGCCCCGCCACTCAATAAGATCATGGCTGATCTGAAGTGGCTCAGTTCCACTTTCCCGCTTTCTCCCCATAACCCTTAATTCCCTTGTCTATCAGAAATCTATCTACCCGTGTTTTAAAAATATTTAGCGAGGTAGCCTCAACCAGTTCAACGGGCAGAGAATTCCAGAGATTCACCACCCTTTGAGTGAAGAAGTTCCTCCTCAACTCCATTCTAAACCGCACCCCCCCCCGTTATGTTGAGGCTGTGCCCTCTAGTCCTGCTGTCCTTTCTGAGCGGGAAGAGTCTCTCTACTTCTACCCTATCCATCCCTTTCATTATCTTGTACATCTCTATAAGATCCCCCCTCATCGTTCTAAACTCCAACGAGTACAGACCCAGTCTATTTAGTCTCCCTTCATAGTCTAACCCCCTCATCTCCAGTATCAGCAGTGAACCCCCTCTGTACTCCCTCCAAGGCCAAAATATCCTTGCGCAAGTACGGCGACCAAAACTTCACGCAGTACTCCAGCTGCAGCCTCACCAATGCCCTGTACAGTTGCAGCAAGACCTCCCTACTTTTATATTCTATCCCCCTCGCTATAAAGGCCAGCATACCATTCGCCTTCTTGATCACCTGCTGCACCTGCAGACTGGGTTTTAGCGACTCATGCACAAGGACCTCCAGGTCCCTCTGCACCGTAGCATGCTGCAGCTTTTCGCCCTTTAAATAGTAATCCCTCCTACTATTATTTCTGCCAAAGTGGATAACCTCACACTTGCTAACATTGTACTCCATCTGCCAGGTCCTCGCCCACTCGCTCAGCCTATCCAGATCCTTCTGCAGACTTTCCACACCCTCCACACAATTTGCTTTTCCACTCATCTTCGTGTCACCAGCAAATGTCGTCACCCTAAACTCAGCCCCCTCCTCCAGATCATCTGTATAAATGGTAAATAGCTGAGGCCCCAGCACTGATCCCTGTGGCACTCCACAAGTCACCAACCGCCAATCAGAATAGCACCCATCGATACCAACTCTCTGCCTCCTATTGGACAACCGATCCTCTATCCACACTAACACCTTACCCCCAACTCCATTTTTAGTCATTTATTTTTCATCAAATTGATTTTCCCCAGCTACATTTGCACTTTTCATGTGTGACACTTCCCTTCCTTTTCTGGAATTCTCCATCTGAATATCAGCGAATAGACACGGATGAACACTTACAATAAACCAGAATTCCAGAGTGAGATTGACCGTACTTCCTCTGAGCCTTTGAATAATGTTCCCTTAACCTGTGTATTTGTTTGGATGATGCAACGTCTGAGCATCTGACATTGTTTTCTCAACTTCAGAAGTTGACTACCCGCACTATAGTTTGAAAAAATTATGCCGTTTTGCTGCATTTCCCAGAATAATGTCTTCATTCGTTGGCGCCCAGAAAGGAATCTAGCATTTCACTCATTCGTTCCTTCAAACGAGGGGAGAAGTGTTAGGGCTTTTCGAGGGCATTAAAACCAATAAATCTCCGGGCCTGATTGCATTTATCCTCGGCTGCTTCGAGAGGCGAGGGATGAGATTGCTGGGCCTCTGACGCAAATCTTTGTCTCTTCTTTGGACACAGGTGAGGTCCCAGAGGACTGGAGGATAGCGAACGTGGTACTGTTGTTTAAAAAGGGTAGGAGGGATAGCCCAGGTAACTATAGGCCAGTGAGCTTAACATCAGTGGTAGGTAAGTTGATGGAGAGGATTGTTAGGGATAGGATGTATGCGCACTTGGAGCATTGCGATCTGATTAAGGATACGCAGCATGGCTTTGTCAAGGAGAAGTCTTGCCTTTCGAATCTGGTAGAATTCTTTGAGGAGGTGACAAAAACAGTTGACGAAGGACGAGCCGTTGATGTCGTCTATATGGATTTCAGTAAGGCATTTGACAAAGTCCCTCATGGTAGGTTGGTACAGAAGATTAAAGCTCATGGGATATGTGGTCAGGTATCTAGATGGGTAGAGAACTGGCTTGCAAAGAGGAGTCAGAGAGGAATTGTGGAGGGGTCTTTTTCTAGCTGGAGGTCTGTCACTAGTGGTGTGCCGCAGGGCTCGGTACTGGGACCCCTTCTCTTTGTAGTGTATATAAATGATTTGGAAGGGGGAGTCGGTGGTGTGATCAGCAAATTTGCTGATGACACCAAGATGGCTGGATTGGCGGGCAGTGAGGAGCAGTGTCTCGCAACACAGCGGGATATTGATAGGCTGGTTGATTGGGCAGATACGTGGCAAATGGAGTTTAATCCGGATAAATGTGAGGCGATGCATTTTGGCTGGAATAATGTAGGGGGAAGTTATATGATAAAGGGTAAGCCTGTAAGGAGTATAGAGTCGAAGCGAGACCTCGGGGTGCAAGTGCACAAGTCTTTGAAGGTGGCAGTGCAAGTGGAGAGTGTGGTGAAGAAAGCCTATGGTATGTTAGCCTTTATAGGAAGGGGTATAGAATATAAGAGCTGGAGTCTAATGTTGCAGATGTTGCAGAACGTTGGTTTGGCTGCATTTGGAGTACTGCGTACAGTTCTGGTCGCCTTACTACCAGCAGGACGTGGAGACTCTGGAGAGAGTGCAGAGGAGATTTACCAGGATGTTGCCTGGTATGGAAGGACTGGGGTATGAGGAAAGATTCAAGAAATTGGGGCGCTTTTCCCTTGAACGACGCCGACTGAGGGGGGGATCTAATAGAGGTATATAAGATTATGAAGGGTATATATAGAGTAAACAGAGGTAGGCTATTTCCTATAATAGAGTCACGTAGGACAAGGGGCCATGGACTTAAGGTGAGGGGGGAGAGGTACAACACAGATATTAGAGGGAGGTTTTTCACTCAGAGGGTAGTGGGGGTATGGAATGCTCTGCCACGTAAGGTGGTGGAGGCAAACACGCTAGAGTCCTTTAAGAGTAACTTAGACAGGCATATGACTGAGTTTGAGATGGGTGGATATAGGAGAACCTTTAATTAAGAGTCATTAGCATTGGGGTGTCCCTAGAAATGTAAATGGGTATAGTATGATAATAATGTTTTTCTCTGTTTTCATTCACAGGTTTGAAGTCGGTCCACCTCGTGTCCAACGAGGGGCATACACGCGATGGGTCGTACTGGGGCTGCTCTTGGTTGTTCGAGATTGGCCTAGTGCTTCATGTCGTTAGTGTGTGCCTAAACTGGACAAGATACTGGGCAAGACGACAGCTCAGTGACTATCGCTGATTGCTGTGCAGACACATGGATTTGGGCCGGTGTCTGTGGGAGTTTGCGCATTCTCCCCGTGCTTGCGTGGGTTTTCTCCGGGTGCTCCGGTTTCCTCCCACACCCCAAAGATGTGGTGTTAGGCTGATTGGCAGGAATAAATTGGCCCGAAATCAGTTTTCCCTCAATCTGGATGGCCATAAAACATTAGATAGGGGTCATGGGTAGAGAGGTGGAGTTGAGATGGCAGCGTGGGCTCGTTGGGCCGAAGGGCCTGTTTCCCAGGCTGATTTTGTTCTTTGTTCTTTGACTGGTTAATGTTTTCCCCAACTGGTCAATGTTTTCCCCTCAGTTGGTTAATGTTGTGCCCCTGCTTCTCCAGGGACTGTGCCCGACTGGTTAATGTTTTCCCCTCACTTCTCCAGGCACCAATTCCAGCTGGTTAATGTTTTCCCCGACTGGTTAATGCTTTGCCCCTGCTTCTCTGGAGACTAAGTGCAACTGGTTAATGTTTTCCCTTCTACTCCAGGGAGCAGATCCAACTGGTTAATGTTTTCCCCTCGCTTCTCCAGGGACTTTGTCCGACTGGTTAATGACTTCCACAATGCTCCAGTGGCTTTGGCTTTCTGATTAATGTTTTCCCTGACTGGTTAATGTTTTGCCCGACTGGATAATGTTTTGCCTCTGCTTCTACAGGGACGAAGTCCAACTGGTTAATGTTTTCCCCTCGCTTCTCCAGGGATTCAGTACACCTGGTTCATGTTTTGCCCCTGCTTGTCCAGAGGGTACAATAAAAGGGGGACTGCCATTGCCCACACCGCAGCAGCAGCAGCTGGTTAATGTTTTCCCCTGGCAAGTGGAAGCCTCCCTTCCCCCATCTGGCTGATACACTGACTTTACCATTCCCTCAGCATCTTTACAAACACTGCCTGCCGTTTCTTCAAAGCTTTGTTGACAGCTGCCTGCACCGGCTTCAATACTCACCTCTCCCCCTCTCTCACTCAAACACTCAACCTGTGCCTGAACTGAGAGAGGCAGAGAGTGAGTTTTTAAAGTTTATTAAGTGTCCGAAGTCAGGCTGACATTAACACTGCGGTGAAGTTACTGAGAGAGAGAGAGGGACAGTGAGAGACAGACAGACAGAGAGTGGGGGGATCGATATTTAAAGGTGTCAACTTGAATGGTTCGTACTGACAAGCAAGGCCTACATTCACACTGAATCACCTTACTGGGACACAGAGATACAGAGGGAGAGGTGAAAGTTTTCCCCGACTGGTTAATGTTTTCCCCCCTGCTTCTCCAGGTTCCAACTCCCACTGGATAATGTTTTCCCCGGTTGGTTAATGTTTTCCCCACGGTTGCTTAATGTTTTGCCCATCCAGCCGGAGACTAAGGCCCACTGGTTAATGTTTTCCCCAGTTGGTTAATGTTTTCCCCACGGTTGGTTTATGTTTTGCCCATCCATCCAGAGCCCCAATCCCACTGGTTGATGTTTTGCCCGGCTGGTTAATGTTTTGCCCCTGCTTCCTCAGGGACCAAGTCCAACTGGTTAATGTTTTCCCCTCGGTTCTCCAGGGGTTAGGTCCGACTGGTTCATGTTTTCCCCAACAGGTTAATTATTTCCCCGACTGGTTAACGTTTTCCCCGGTTGGTTAATGTTTTCCCTGACTGGTTAATGTTTTCCCTGACTGGTTAATGTTTTCCCCACGGTTGGTTAATGTTGTGCCCCTGCTTCTCCAGGGATTATGTCCAACTGGTTCATATTTTCCCCTTGCTTCTCCAGGCACCAAGTCCAAGTGGTTAATGTTTTCCCCTTGCTTCTCCAGGCACCATATCCCACTGGTTAATGTTTTCCCCGGTTGGTTAATGTTTTCCCCAGTTGGTTAATGTTTTCCCTGACTGGTTAATGTTTTCCCTACGGTTGGTTAATGTTTTCTCCCTGCTTCTCCAGGGACAAGGTCCGACTGGTTAATGTTTTCCCCCTGCTTCTCCAGTCACCATGTCCAACTGGCTAATGCTTTCCCTTCTGCTCCAGGCACCCAGGCCAACTCGTTAATGTTTTCCCCCTGCTTCTTCAGGGATCAAGTCCCACTGGTTAGTGATTTCCCCATGGTTGGTTCATGCTTTCCCCACCGTTGTTTCATGTTTTGCCCATCCAGCCAGACCCTAAGTCCCACTGGTTAATGTTTTCCCCAGTTGGTTAATGTTTTCCCTGACTGGTTAATGTTTTCCCCACGGTTGGTTAATGTTGTGCCCCTGCTTCTCCAGGGATTATGTCCGACTGGTTCATATTTTCCCCTTGCTTCTCCAGGCACCAAGTCCAAGTGGTTAATGTTTTCCCCCTGCTTCTCCAGGCACCAGATCCCACTGGTTAATGTTTTCCCTTCTGCTCCAGGCACCCAGCCCAACTGGTTAATGTTTTCCCCCTGCTTCTCCAGGGCCCAAGTCCCACTGGTAAATGTTTTCCCCGTGGTTGGTGCCTGGAGAAGCAGGGTCAAAGTATTAACCAACCGTGGGCAAAACATTAACCAGTCGGGGAAAACATTAACCAACCGGGGAAAACATTAACCAATCGGGGAAAACATTAACCAGTGGGACTTGGTCTCTGGAGAAGCAGGGGGAAAACATTAACCAGTCGCACTTGGCGCCTGGAGAAGCGAGGGGAAAACATTAACCAACTGTGAACAAAACATTAACCAGTTGGGGAAAACATGAACCAACCGGTGAAAACATGAACCAGTAGGGAAAAACATTAACCAATCAGGGAAAACATTAACCAAACGGGCAAAACATTAACCAGTGGGACTTGGTCTCTGGAGAAGCAGGGGGAAAGCATTGTACAGTTGGACTTGAAGCCTGGAGAAGCGAGGGGAAAACATTAACCAGTCGGACATAGTCCCTGGAGAACCAAGGGGAAAACATTAACCAGTTGCACATAATCCCTGCAGAAGCAGGGGCAATACATGAACCAGTCGGGGAAAACAGTAACCAACGGGGGAAAACATTAACCAGTGGGACTTGGAGCTTGGAGAAGCAGGGGGGAAAACACTAACCAGTCAGGGAAAACTTTCACCTCTCCCTCTGTATCTCTGTGTCCCAGTAAGCTGATCCAGTGTGAATGTAGGCCTTGCTTGTCAGTACGAACCATTCAAGTTGACAACTTTAAATATCGATCCCCCACTCTCTGTCTGTCTGTCTGTCTCTCCCTCTCTCTCACTGTCCCTCTCTCTCAGTAACTTCACTGCAGTGTTAATGTCAGCCTGACTTCTGACACTTAAGAAACTTTAAAAACTCACTCTCTGCCTCTCTCTGTTCAGGCAAACAACTGCAACATTAGACTCCAGCTGTTATTATCAATACCCCTTCCTATAAAGGCTAACAAATCATTGGCTTTCTTCACAACCTTCTCCACTTGTACTGCCGCCTTCAAAGACTTGTGCACTTGCACCCCCAGGTCTCACTGTGTTTCTATACTCTTTATAGGCTTACCCTTTGTCATATAACTGCCCCCTACATTATTCTAGCCAAAATGCATCACCTCACATTTATCCGGATTAAACTCCATTTGCCATTTATCTGCCCAATATCCCAGCCTATCAATATCCCGTTGTATTGCCAGACACTGCTCCTCACTGCCCGCCAATCCAGCCATCTTCGTGTCATCAGCAAATTTGCTGATCACACCACCGACTCCCTCTTCCAAATCATTTATATACACTACAAAGAGAAGAGGTCCCAGTACCGAGCCCTGCGGCACACCACGAGTGACAGACCTCCAGCTAGAAAAGGACCCCTCCACAACTCCTCTCTGACTCCTCTTAGCAAGCCAGTTCTCTACCCATCGAGATACCTGGCCTTGTATCCCATGAGCCTTAATCTTTTCCACCAACCTACCATGAGGGACTTTGTCAAACGCCTCACTGAAATCCTTGGTCGGAGTTGAGTTGTAGTGGGGCTCCCCACCTCGGGATGATTCCGTATGCTGGGATGGGGCTCCGGTGGTGTCTTCGCAATCCAGAGTTGGGAATGCTTCCACCCAGCGGGTGAATTGATCGATTCAGACTAAACAATATTTCTTCCCTCGGCGAGTGGGTAGGGGGCCTCTGAAGTCGATCTGCAGGTTTTCCCAGGATGCCTTTGGTCAGGGTTGGTGGGTCAGTTTGACTCTCAGGGGTGGGCCCGGGTTGTGCTGGGCGCGTATGATACAGCGCTGGCAATGTTTGGCTCCACCCCGTCCCATCCCTGGCCACCACCAATCAGCTGATAGTGGGGCCAGGGTCCCATCCTGGCCGGAGTGGTGGGGCTCATGGTGGAGTCGGAGTAGTTCGGTGGGTAGAAATGAGGGGGCGACGACTTGGTGCCCTCTGCGCCACACTCCATCTTTGTCCCTGGACGCCCCTGCCTGTTCCCACTGTGCCACCTCATGTGGGCTGGTGTTACCCTGCAGCTTATAAAGATCCACTTCCTCCAAGGGTGCTGTTGTGGTGGGGGCTGTGTGCGGGAGGGCTTCCCCAGCTACAGCCTTGGCTGCAGTGTCTGCGAGTTGGTTCCCTTTCTGTTCCGCTGTCTTTACCCTTTGGTGGGCTTTTATCTTCATTACGGCTGCTTCTGAGGGCAGCCTGGCTGCAGCTATCAGGTCTCGGGTTATATTTTCATGCCTTATGCACCCCCTACCCCCCCTCCCCCCACCCCCAACCGTGCTGATAAACCCGCGCCTTTTCCAGTCCATCATGGAATCGTGGACCACCCCAAATGCATATCGGCTGTCAGTATACACATTTACTCGCTTTTCCCTTCCTGTCTTGAGGGCTTCCATGAGGGCTATGAGTTCAGCCATTTGGGCTGAGGTCTCCCCACTCATTGTGTCCTTTGCTCCCAGTGTCCCTTCCTGGTCTACTACTGCCCAGCCTGTGTGGTATTGTCCCTCTACTTGTCTTCGGGACCCGTCTACATACAGTATGAGGTCGGGGTTATCTCGGGGTTGGTCATTAATGCCTCCCTCCGCTTCAGTGTCTGGGTTAATCGGGCAGTAGTGCGGACTTCCCTCTGAAAGGAGTCCCTCAGCGGGGTTCTTCCCAGTGTCCCGCACTATCTGGACTGACCGGTCTCGGGGGAGGAGTACCGCTTCCCAATTGGCCCTTCGGGCGTCCAAAACAGTCTGGAGTCGGCCTGTGTTCAGGAGCTCAGCGATGGTGTGTTTCGTGTGTGAAATGATTTGTCCTGACACAGTGATCGGTTCGCGTACCCTGACTGCCCAGGAGGGGCAATCTAGAGCTGCCACACACTTGTGCAGTCCCTGGGCTCCCGGGGATTGTCGGGTGGAATAATATGCCACCGGTCGCATGGTCCCCCCGTATTCTTGGGTTACCACGGAGCGATAAAATCCCTCTTCTGAGTCATAGAAGAGGTGGAAGGGTTTGATTAGATTGGGCGGGCGTAGGGCTGGAGCTGCTAATAGTTCTGATTTTAGGCGGGTGAATGCTACCTCCTGTTCGGGTCCCCACTCGATCGTTCCTGCTCCTGGCTTTCCCCCTTTGACCAGCCGCTGAATTGGTTCAGACAGAGATGCGAACTGGTCAATGAAATCCCGGCAGTCGTTAAATAGTCCCATAGCTCTACACACCCCTTTGACTGTGTTTGGACGGGGCATATTTATAATCCCGGTCTTCCGATCGGAGGGAAGGGCTGTCTTTTCTTGACTTATGTTGTTTCCTAAATCCCGGAGCTCCTGTTGTGCAATCTGTGCCTTGGTTGGGTTGATTTTAAACCCCGCAGCCTGCGAGGCGCGTAGGATTGTGGACAGGGCTCCGATATGTGCTGTGCGGTTGGTGGAGGCAATGAAGATGTGGTCCACATATTGGAGGAAGGTCCTTCCATATGGGGACAGATCGCAGTCCTCAAGGGCCTCACTCATAACTGGGTGGAAAATGTTGGGAATGTTGTGGAGCCCTTGGGGGAGGCGTGTCCGTGTGTACTGTTTCCCTCCACAGGGAAAGGCCAACCTTTCCTGGGAGTCTGTGTGAAGCGGGATGGACGAGAATCCGTTTGCTGTGTCTAACACAGAGAAAATACCATGTTCAGATCCGAGTCCGTTAAAAATAGTGGATGGACTGGCGACTATGGGGTGTTCTTTCGGGGTTATTTTGTTGAGGGCAGTGTAGTCTATGGCCAGTCGGTAACTTCCGTCTGGCTTACGGACTGGCCGTATCGGGGAGTTGGTGTTAGACACTGTAGGTCTTCAAATACCCTGGGCAACCAAAGCCTGAATGGTTTTCTCAGTGTCCTGTAGTGCCTGGGGCTTTATGGGGTATTGTATGTGAGGGGTGTGGATGGGCCCGTGTATGTGTAGGGGAGGGGTTTTTACCAGGCCACAGTCTTGTTTCCCTGCTGCCCAGACTTGGGGTAACGATGGACATAGAAGCCCTACTATCCCTTCCCTTCTCCAATCTCGGGCTGTGGGTGTGTGGTCTCCTGCCCGGATTGCATCCACGTTTGTGTTCGGGACCCAATATCCCTGAATCCCACTTTTGTGTTCCTTTCTCGCAGTCCACAGCAGGCGCTAGTTAAAGGCACCCACCACCGCCCCCGGACTCCCCCCAGGAGGTCTATTCCCAAGATTGTTCCCTCCAGATTCGGGCAGACCCAGAAGTGTACTGGGAGTAAGATGTCCTCAATCTCTAGTAGGACTGCCTGGCTCTGGTAAGCTGTAGTTCTATTTCCCCCGACCCCCCCACTACTACGATGGAACGGTGGGTTGTAGGAAGTGCCATGTTGGTGAGGGATATCGCGGCCCCCCCCCCCGCCCCCCCCCCCCCCCCCCCCCGTATCTATTAATATTTTGCATCGCCGGCCCCCCCCCTAACGATGCGTTAACCCAGATGCGGGGGTGGGCTCCCGGGGTGGGGGGGCCGACGCGATTCATGCGGTCTTTCTCTCCGCCAGAGTCTGGATAATATCCAGCAGCTGCTGGTGGCTGAGGTGTGCAGGATTGGGAATGACTTCATTCCCTTTCAGGTCGGGGGGTGCTTGCCGGGGTTTGGTCGTACCTGGGGGGGGGGGCTCTCTCTCTCTCTCTCTCTCTCTCCCTCCCCCCTTGGGAACCTCCTGCTTCAGCAAGCTGAATCGCTGTGTCCAGTCCTGCTGCAATTGGGGCAAATGTGGGAGGGTTGGGACGCCTGGGCTGGGCCGTCCTTTCTATAATGACCAGGTTTCCCACACTTGTAGCAGCTCCCTCCGTCAGTTCCCAGGGAAGATCCCCCTGCCCTAGCGCTTTGGATCTTTCTCTGTTGGTTGTCTACAGTAATAGCCCAGTTCTCTCGCTCGTCAAAGGTGTTAAAGTTTACCAACCCGGTCTTTAGGATTGCTCGGTGGGCTCAGCCCGTCCTTATATAGCTGGAGGAACGCGGGGTTCTGTCTATCGACATCGGGCATTCCCCCGTGGGCCCAAAAAGGCATGAAATTTCCATCGCCCGTATTCCTGGGCTTTCTCCTCCTTCCCCTGCACTAACCCTACGATTGCGTTCCAGCTCACGGGGACTCGCCCCATGGTTTGGGTAATATCATCTTTAAAATCCCTCAGAGATCGGTCTTGCTCTGGGCGGCTCTGGTTCAGGTTCATGCACCAGGTCCCGTTCTGGTGCTCTCCCTGAAGCCGGGTCCAATAATTCCCCGGCATTTTGGCTCTTAGGATCCCTGCTATCTCCCGATGATATAAATTGGGACACATTTACATCTCTTTAAGTGTTTTTGCCAGAAGATCGCGTTACTGTGTGTGGGCTGGAGGGTCGGGAGTTTGTCCAGCAGTTTCACGGTGTCCCCCCGGGGTAAGGGATACACGGGTCATCTTTCTCTGAGCCTGGGCAGATCGCCCTCGCCCGTCTCCCCCTTGCCCCCCCGGGGACACACTCAATTTTAACGGGGGGCTGCCATAACGCTCTGGGATGGGGGGGGTCGGTGGGAGGTGGAATGCTCCCTCCTGTTGGGGCTAATGGACCCGTCTCATCCACTAAACATTCCCAGTTGGGACACTCCTCACTGGGAGGTTGGTGTGAGAAGTCGGACAGCGCTGGCAGCACAGGGTTAGTGTCCATCACAGCGGCGTGTTGTCCCTGTGCAGCTTGTTCCTGCTTGCCTTGTACATATTTATGAACTCGTCCTGCAAGGGTGAGATCAGCCTTTAATATTAGCATCCAAGCCTTCTCATCCTTGCTCCTTTTCTCTTTCGCCCACCACTCCCGTTGGGTTTCGAGAGGGTCGTGGGGTTTCCACCCTGCCTTCATCGTGCTTTTAATTAGATTCTTGTTTTTTTTCTCTGCTAGATAGCGGGTGAGGGACCCTTCTGGTCCCCATTCAAAGGTGGTACTGTTGCTCTCCGTGTTAGTTTCCTTTACTCGGGTCAGTAGTGTAACTAACCCTGGCTCTAATGCTTTCACAGATACTTGTGTGTGTATCTGATTGGGTTACGGTCTCGTGTTCCCAGTGTTAGTACGTTTGTCCCTTCAGTGACAACCCGCAGAGCCCGACCTGGGTGTAGCGGGTAGATTGCCGCTCTCAGAGGCAGGTGAGCTCCGTACAGCCTCTCCGCAGGGGCTGCAGTGTACGGAGAGACTCCCGACTACAGTGACCGGGGCCACTAGCTCCTACCCAAACTCCTATCGCTAAATCGACTCTCAGAGGGCAGCCGTTTCCCGATCTCCCAGGGAGTCACCCGGAGCTGGGTGCGGACTGGCGTGTAGTCGACCGCGGGTCGGAGTTCCCCCGATGTGTAGTGGTTTTTTCACGCTACCAGAGGTCTCCTGCTTGTAGTGGTGGAGACACTCACAGAGGCTCCAGACTTAGGAGCGCCTGGACATGGAGCAAATTCCTGGGGGATTTTGCCCCCAGTGGCCCGATCTCTCGCGCCTGCAGAGGTCCTCACCGACTTGCAGCTTCCGGACGTGTCCCGAACTCCGTGAGTCCGATCCCAGTGGCCCGAAACCTTGGACGTCCTCCTTAACCTGAAATCCCAAGGTGCTGTCCCTGAACCATAAATCCCAGAGGAATATCCCTACTCTGTAAGACCTGTTCTGTCGGCTCCCCTAGTGGGCAGTCAGTCTGTGGTCGGGGGGGTCAGCGGGAATGTAAAAATAACACGATCCCAGCCCCCCGCCCAAAAAGAAACTTAAACCCACCTTCCCGCTGTGCAGCTACTGAACGGACCCTGTTCACAAGTACAGATCGAGGCAGCCGTGAAACACCGCTCTGACACTGGGACACTCATATTCCACGGGTTTGATGAAATGAGTAAAGATACTCACCCAGTGCCGGGAGGCGGCGTTCCAGCGACGGTCGCGATCCCGGACGAGCCCCCAATTGTTAGCGCCAGTGGGCGAAATGACCACGACGGACTCAGGGTGAAGTTCAATAACGGCACAGCTTTATTTTCATTTCCGTCGACGGAGAAGCACAGTCAGGACATCCAATCGGACTGTCCCGAAAGCGCTCTGCCCGTCCCTGGCAGCAGGCTATAGTTATACCTGAACTTCGGGGCAGTGTGCGATTCAAATGCTAATACTTTATTTACAGTATTCGACCTTAGCCATCCTGTCTCGATGTTTCCAAGTGTTGAGGAAATTGTTTTCGGTGTGTGTTAATTGTTTTGTCTGATTGGTTATTTAATAGTCTAGAATCTCCGGGGTTTGAACCATAGGTGTGTCATTGATCTCAAAAGAGGTTTTGAGGGGCCAGGAATGTTTCCTTAACGATGCTAATTTTAGGTGTCTCCATGGGTTGGTTGACTGTTTTAAAGGTGCTGATTTTGACGGGGTGGAGATTTAGTTCCTGTCGGTGCCATCCTGTCCAGCTTCCCTTATGTGCCAGCCCTCACCTGCATTCTAAAAGCATGCTCTTGCCCACAGATCGGTGTCTGTTACTTTGTGATTCTTGGTGGAGGGGCTCTGAGGGGAGCTTTAGTTTGCTGCCATTTTGTGAGCCCAATTTCATGAAATTTATCGTCCGATAACAAGGGCGATTTAAAATCAAACTGTTTGAGTTCAGTGGAAATGCAAAGGTAATATATGTCTAGGAATGTTTCCTCAGGGGGACTCAGGAGGTTTTTAAAATGAGTCAGATCTCACATTCCATTATCCTAGAATTGTGCAATTATAGAATGTGTGCAGAGCAAAGAGTCCAAGAATGTGAATAACTTATTGAAATCGACGGATCTGCAGGGACATTTTGAATCAGACAGGGGAACATATCCCGTGGTGTGATGAATTGCGCTACTGTGTCGGACAGATTTACTTTCATTTAATGGAGGGCGTGTCCGAAAGGCCATTGGTTTCAGAAAAAAAAAGGCTGATAAGGAATATTCACACGAGGGCAAAAAATGATCAAACTGTCGTTTTGCGGTAGGAAGATTCTATTTGAACCTCTATCGTCATTCGTTCACCCTATAAACAGACCACAAGTCATTGGGAAGTCTTTTCTGTGAGTCCAAATACACTCTTCCCATTGCCAGCTGATCAGGACCATATTGTGCACAGAACAGGGGAAAACAACGAGACTGTGAATGTGTTGAGTCATCTCCCTTTCTTGGATTTGCCATTCAAGGCATTGTGTCTTCCCATGGTATCTCTTTTTACTGGAAACATTTTCCAATCTCCAAAACAGACGAAGCAGTTGACGGACAGAGACTCTGCTCTGTCAAAAGTTAATCCATTTGTGTTGCAAAGATAGGCAACTATCATAGAGGATGAGTTATGTATGCAGGATTGATGCATACTGTGGGGGTCACGGATGGCCGTTTCGACCCTGTCTGGGAGCAGAATTCATGATTAATATCACAGTTCTTGTTAAACTGGGAAACTACATCAAATATTTGCAACTCATGGTACACATGATTCGTCTGTTTTGGATAATGGAACCGCGTACACAATGTTTTTTTCAAGAATTTATGCAAAACAATGGCATTTACTATTTCCGTCCTGCACCATTTCATGTGATTTCAAATGGTTTGGCGGAACTCTGAAGTAGGGATTGAAAAAAAACTGGTAGATGATTCGTTGAGTACAAAGATCTGAAGATTTTTATTCCAGTATTGTTTCACGCTACAAATGACAACTGGGCTATTTCCAGCGGAACTGCTGCTTTGTGGATGGTCAAGTGTCACGTGGATCTGTACCGTCAAAATCTCATAGCAAAACAGAACAAGAGACAAGAGAAGCTGGAACAGTTAGGGAGGGCAAAGTATTACTGATTCTCCATTTCAGTTCAGTATGTTCCTCAGTGGTTTTATTCGATGACAATTGTTTTAACGGTGTTGAGGGACTTAAGCATTTGTGAGTTTTGACTTTTTTTTGGTTTTGATCGACAAGAGCGTGACCTGGAAACAAAGAGAGAGAGGGATGGAGAGAAAAAAATAAGAGCAGATTTACAGAGGGACAGACAGCTAGGTAGAGGAATGAATAGAGAGATAGATAAACAAAAAGGTAGACAGACAGACTGACTGGCATACAGGCAGACAGACTGTCAGACAGTCAGGTTGACAGATAGATAGTTGGATAGAAAAATAGACAGATAACCAGATAGACAGACGGATGAGTGCACGGGTGGGCAAACGGGCGGACGGACGTGTGATGGATGGACAGATGGATGTTGGACAGACAGACAGACAGACAAACAGAGCCCCCGTTATTTCCTTCTCATAATCTGTATGCCACCACGAGCCATTTTGCTGCGTCACTTTGGTGTGTCCGATTCTACCTGCTACAAATTTGTATTTGGTACAAATGGTTCAAACTTTTCCCTTGTGTTTATGAATCTGTTTATTGTTTTGCCTGTATTTTTCCACTCATTGTTTTTTTTTCAGTCCTTGAATTGGTTGCAGTTTCCCCTGGGTCATGGACTTATTCTGTATACTTTACCCACTGCTATTTTGTCTCTCGTCGTGCCTCTCTCTATTGCCCCCGACCCATCGTTAATATTATTTTCACGATTTTGCCCTTCCAAATATTGTACTTCTGGTTCACTGAAGATCACATATTGTAGCACACCGATGCTGTGAGCTGTTTTCATTGTTTGCTTTTATTAATTAATTTAATAATTGATGTAGCAGGATATTTCACTGCTTCCTTTAACGCCTCTCTGAATTTCGACTGTGTTGCTACATAAATAAATGTGTTTGTGCAGCAACTTAAATCGCGCAGCATATATGCAATGTATTCAAATATATAAAATGAAGGATCATCGAAGCCATTTGCAACATTAAAGAAATATAAAAGGTACACCAACCACAGAAATATAAAGCTCCCAGATACGGTGAACAGTAAAACTATAGATTTCCTTCTGCTCTCCATTTCTGGATCATTGCAATTATCTGCTTTTTTCTGACCCCTTAATCCCTTGCGGACTCGACTGGCCACTAAAATGTGTCTGACAGTCATGGAGTTGAGCAACAGAATTAACCCGAATGGCATCAACGGGGTTAAAATCTTTTCAAAATGTCTAAACCCAATCCATCTGGGGTCAGTGAAATAGCTTGGCTTATTCAAACAGAGCCATGGTACATTGTCGAGAATTATTTTAGGTTTAAATCTAAAATAGATAGGAATATTTTTCAAAACGAACAAAGTGCTAGTTGTCCCTAGAACGACGGACGCAGTTTTCTTGGTGCAATATTTTGATGCTAGCGTTTGGCAACAAATGGCAACAAATCTATCAAAAGTGAAAGCGACTGTGAACCAGACAGAACAGTCTGTGGCTACACGGAGCAGGACATAGTGAACACTACACACAGGCGTTACTGCGAGGAAATTCAGTGGGAAATAATAATTCTTGATTCGATAGAGAATGACCTCAGTAATAATGACCAGTAGATCCGCTATGGCCATTGCCATCAGGTAGCACGTGGTACAACTGGAAAGGCCACATTTCCCGTTGGACAGAATGATGATTGCCACTGAGTTAACTGCAAATAAAAAGAAGGAACAGACATTATAAGCCACCAATAAGCATCTTCCCTTTCTGCACAGAGCATACTTTTCTTTTTGCAGCAATGAAGCGTGCATGGGGATTCCGACGTTTCCAGATTCCCTTGCAAACTCAAAACACTCCCTCAATCAGAGAAAACGATTTGTTTCGGGCCATTCCCTGGATTCCGGAACGGTGCTGTTGATGTTTCAGTGTTTTATATTCAGAAGAATAATAATGTTAGTATTCAGGCATGATCAAAGTGCAGCATTATTTTCCACATGGGAGATTACTAAATTAAGAGAAGTTGTGTTCTTTTTGGATCGAAACCCTTTGCCTATTGTTTGTGTTCCTATCTTCAGGTGATTTTTTTTGTGGCGCAGTTGTATTATTACGGAAGTCACACCAAAACTGTGGAGGTGTGGATTAGCTAAAAATAACGCGTCTCTATAATATGGAGACGAGGAGGATAAGGGGTGACTCAACAGAAGAAATTCAAATTTTCGAGGGGTTTGAGATTTTGAATGTGGATAAGATACCTGTAACACTTATGAGGCTGTGCAAACCTAAATTTCATCAAAACTAGGCAAAACTATTTATGAATCCACAAAGATATATATTTCACAGGCAATCTTTTATTCCATGAGTGGAGTAAAAGTACATTTGCTCCGACATAGAATCATAGAGTACTGAAAGTATGGAAGGAAGCCTTTCGGCCCATTATATAGCAACTGGCTCTCTGAAAGAATATTCAACCTCGTATCAGAACCATGACCTATCCCCGTAACTTTACACTTTACTGCTTTTAGTTTGCATGCCGATTTCCTATTCCATGCCTTGAAAGGATATTCCTCTATCATTTGTTTCATGGAAATTCAATCCAGATTCCAGCAACAGTCTGAGTGAAAATAAACTCACATTCTCTTTCGAACTTTGTGCCCATTATGTTGCATCTCTTCTCTAGTTTTTGCTGCTCTCTCAGTTGGGAGCAATTTCTCATTATTTTGTTCTATCTGTGTCCCTCGGCATCTTGAACAACCAGATCAAGTGGCGTCTCAGCCTTATTTCCTCCGCAGATGATAGACCACTCTCTCCAATCCATCAAAACAGCTACAGTTCGTTTGGCTTGGAATCAGGCTTCTGAATTTCCTCTATACACTTTCCAAAGCCTTCACATCCTTCTCAAGTATTGTACACATACATGGACGGAGTGTATTTCAAACGTTTATGAAATGTGAAAAAATGTTCACGGAGTGAGTTTTCACCACGGCGAGGAAGGAATGGAGATTAGACCAGCTGTAATAAAGATAGCCTGAGGACAAAATAAAGATTGAAGTAAATCAGTTGGGGCGAGTTTCCATGTTTTAACATCCGAAACTTGAGTATTACATGGTCAGAGATATTAATGTTTATTTCATGACATTTGTGGAGATAACCTCTTAAAAACACTGCGCTCAGGACCTAATGATTATCAGGACCACACTTGGGGAAGAAGATCAATCGTTACAAGACAATTCAGTCATTGAATTTCCTTAGTATGAGTGAAGTTTCATAGAACATAGAACATTACAGCGCGGAACAGGCCCTTCGGCCCACAATGTTGCGCCGACCAGTCTTATTTTTTAAAAAAAACATTGACCCACTAATCTAAACCAATCCCTTTTCGTCCATAAACCTATCCACCAATCTCTTAAACGCCCCCAAACTAGGCGCATTTACAACTGCAGCAGGCAGGGCATTCCAGTCCCTCACCACCCTCTGGGTAAAGAACCTGCCCCTGACATCCGTCCTATAACTACCCCCCCTTAATTTAAAGCCATGCCCCAGATTCTTCCCAGATTGAATTATATTGTCCATTGACAAGTCTTTATCTGCTCTCCAGTTACCACCCCAAACACAAGATTATTTTAACATGATAAACATTATTTTTTTCTCATTACTGAAGCCAGATGCCACATTTTAATTGGTCAGCATATTCAGTATAACTTTTGCCAACTCGTCACCTTGGAAATTCATGTTCCTGATGATTTTTTTCCCCTACTTCGATGTTTGGATCAACAGAAACAATATTGCACTGAATCCAACAACTGAGAGTCATGGGTGAGATGGAAATAGTTCGTCCAATACAACATGACTGCAAGAATAATTCAGGAAATTTATTTTCTCCAGATTATTTATTTCATTAGAATCCAACTAATTATGTCACTTCAATGCAATACAACATGACAAGAAACAGATTTATAGCAGAAACAAGCTTATGCATAGTTACACTATATAATGGTTTTAGCTACGTACCAGGAACACCAACTAAGGCAAGCAACAGATAGAATATTTTCCAGACCAATTCAATAGGTCGATGCATTTTCTGCGTGGAATGGCCCTCTTCCTTTGCTGAGCAAGTTATTCCTCTGAATTAAAATCTGTAGTGACACGTCCCTGTGCATTCACCTTTATGCGTTCCCTCGATCTCCATGGAGATACAGCTGTTGCAAAAGTGTTCTAAAAATTGTGATCTTTATATTAGAACAAACACATTAGGAGAACGGGATAAATTCCCTGTGGATTGAATACACGAGATGCTGAGACTAAATTGAATCAATGTGTTTTTTTCATTTACTAAGAAACCGTCATTATATGCAATGTTTATTCATAATTGTAGACTATATTTAAAAGCAAACGAAAGTGATATCATTACCCTCCAACCACCATGACTCCCATGCCTTGACCTCATGTCAGGAGTGCAAGGACTGGGAGTTGAATGTCCAAAGCTACTCAGTGTTCTAAAAGAATATACATGGTAGAACACGATCTGGGGTTGCTTTACTGGGTAAATATAATGTCAAAGCTCCATGAAGAAATTATATTGGCATTAAAGACAAAAATGTTGCTTCTATCACGGTGGAAATAAAAAAAGAAAGAACATTCTGGTAGTAGAAAGTTGAGGGCCCCGAGCTATAATTCCAAAGTAGGGTACAGTATATAACAATAAAAAAAAAATGCTCCTGAGAAAAGTGCAGCAGTAATCACGGGTGATTTAAATATGCATCTTGACAGGATTAGTGAAATTCGCAAAGAAAATCTCCCTCTTAACGCCAGCAGTTATTCAGACAATATCTCCCACCGAACTTGCATTGCAGGTGTTCTGCGCCAAATGTCTTCTCATTCTATCATTAGAGTTCACTAATCATGATTGAAATCATCCCTTGTCCTCCCGAATTATCAACATCAACCTAATGATACAACATTGCTATCTTTCACATTTTCCATATAGTCAGCTCGGCTCACCTCATCCAGGAATGTTTCCTTTCTCTTTAGATGATACGGTTCTTGCCGTAAACTTATCCTGAACGAACTCTGGAAACTCTTGCCCACTTCTGCCCTTTACAGTAGTATTAACACTCATGTGTAATCAAATAAATGAAATCTCAAAATATAACTATCAGTCTAGTCTCTTACTTAGATGCAAATTGCCGTTAAATGTGTTCATCTTTGTATTTCCTACCATCGGGTGACATGGACAGCGCACTGGGTGAAATGGACGGTGGAAATTGAAAAGGAGAGAAAAGGGCCTGAAATATACTTGGGCCAAATAATCCAAGTTTCATGCATCTGAGGCCTGCAGTCGAGAGGGTGCAGAGATACAGTCCATATTATTTATTTCAGAATCACGATTCTGAAAAATTCAATGTTTTGGAAAATGGCACCGTCACATGTCTGTCCATGAAATGAGGAAGACAAAAAACAGAAAATTCCACTACAATTGGCCTCATATCTGTCATTGGGCAAATACCTGAATTCATTAAAGGAAAGAACAGCAGGAAATTTAGAAAATCAGAACACCATCCAGATTAGGAAATATGGTTTCACGAAAGAAAATTATGTTTTAAGGATTTACTAGAATGTTCTGAGGATTTAACAGAAAGATTCGGTCATGGACATCAAGTAAAGTAATGTATTAGTACTACGAAAAAAACGAGAATTTGTTAATGTTCCACATAAAAGGTTGCAGCTCTTCGTGTTAAGAGATTAGCATGGATATCGGATTAGTTCACAAACAGGAATCATAGAATTGGGATAAACAGTTCATTTTAAGGTTAGTATAAAGTAAGTATTGAATTCACAGGGATTAATCCTTATGGATCACTGACTTGCAATCAATATGAATTTATTCAATACAGTCAACTCTTCTGAAAATTCCAAGATAGGTAGAAAAGTACATCGTTATGAGGAGACACAAAGTTCCCGTGTAGATTAAATGAAGAGGTAAAACTTGGACATGTTACACACAATGTGGGAAAATTGAGGTTGCCACATGGTTCGGAAGAATACAAAAGCAGAGCATATTTCATATTGAAAGCCACTGCAGAATGTTGTGATATAGAGGGGCAAGGATGTCCTGGTACACGAATGACAAAGTCATAGAAACATAGAGGCACACGGTGCAGATCATGGGAATTCGGCCCATTGAGTCTGCAAAGATTTTCTAACAGAGAATTTTACCTCGGCACACCAACCATGCTTTCCCATGGCTAATCAATCTAACCTGGTCTCCTTGAGAAAATAAGGGACAATTTAGCATGGACAATCGACTGAACCTGCACATCGTTGGCTTTTGGGAGGAGACCTAACACACCCAGAGGAAAAACATGCAAACACAGAGAGAATGTCTCGCTCCACACAGTCAGTCACCCACGACAGCAACTAAATCCAGGTCCTCATGCGGGGAGACTGCTGTGCTAATCCCTGTGCCACCACACGGCCCTCTCTGTCGTATCAGCAACTATATTATCTCATTGTAAAATATGATACCCAGGCCGAATGGTCCCTTGTTTCTGGGCCCGATGACCTCATAACCTTATTTAAAAGGACACGTGTTCTATGTCCTGCATGTTCATGGGAAGGAAGGAGAGGAGGGTTGTGTTGGCTGGAGTTCGGTGGACGTCTGCAAATAATCCTATATTGGGTGTGATTGAAGACTCTCTATTGTTTTGAAATTGAAGAGGAACAGGGAGAGGCCCAAAAAAAATGTTGTTTGTCCGATCAAGTCTGTGCCGAGAAATGATGTTTTTCTAAACTAATGATTTTGTTTTGCATCTACGCAGCCTGTATCCCCCTATTCCCTGTTTATTCATGTATCTATCTGTCGAGATTTTTTTTAACCATTGCTATTGTATCTGCTTCTGTCATCCCCTCCGTCAGCGAAATACAGGTACTTACCACCCTCTCTGTTAAGAAAAATCTTGCCTCTCTCATCTCTTTTAAAGTTTCCCCGTTATGCCATAAAAAATATGTCCTGTAGCAATTGACATTTATACCCTGAGATTAAAAGACTCTGACAAGACATTCTGCCGATTGGTCTCATAATTGTGTAAACATCTATCAGGTCGATCCTCAGCTTTTACCAAAAATAATCTGTGGTTGGTGAGTAAAGTTGAACATTTTGAGATTGGAGCATCAGATGTGTTGCATGTGGTGGAGTTGAGGTTTGAAGGAAGGAATGAGTGAAATGCTAGATTCCTTTCTGGAGGGCAAGGGATAAAGACAGTATTCTGGGAAATGCAGCATAACGGCATCATCTTTTCAAAATATAGTGCGGGGAGTCAACTTCTGAGGTTGAGAAATCAATGTCAGAAGCTCAGACGTTGCATCATCCAAACAAACACACAGGTTAAGGGAACATTATTCAAAGGCTGTATAGAAGCAGACTAAGAGAAGTTTGGTCAATGTCCATTTGGAATTCTGGTTTATAGTAAGTATTCATCCGTGTCTATTCGCTGATATTGAGATGGAGAATTCGGGAAAGGGAAGGGAAGTGTCACACATGAAAAGTGGAAATGTGAGTGGGGAACATCAAATTGATGGGAAAAAAAATGACTGTAGTGTACAGCCTTGCCAGAAAGATGGAATGATAGAAACTGAATCTTTAATGTTTCGAATATAGAGATGAAACGGCGACATAAGCATACCAGAGACTGCTAAGAATAGAGGGTGTTAGCACAAGTGGGCAAAACGACCACGACGGACTCAGGGTGAAGGTCAATAACGGCACAGCTTTATTTTCATTTCCGTCGACGGAGAAGCACAGTCAGGACATACAATGTTGCAGTTGTATAGAACGTTGGTTAGGCCGCATTTGGAGTACTGTGTACAGTTCTGGTCGCCTTACTACCAGAAGGTCGTGGAGACTCTGTAGAGAGTGCAGAGGAGATTTACCAGGATGGTGCCTGGTTTGGAAGGACTGGGGTATGAGGAAAGATTGAAGAAATTGGGGCTCTTTTCCCTTGAAGGACGCCGACTGAGTGGGGGATCTAATAGAGGTATATAAGATTATGAAGGGTATAGATAGAGTAAACAGAGGTAGGCTATTTCCTATAATAGAGTCCCGTAGGACAAGAGGCCATGGACTTAAGGTGAGGGGGGAGAGGTACAACACAGATATTAGGGGGAGGTTTTTCACACAGAGGGTAGTGGGGGTATGGAATGCTCTGCCAAGTAAGGTGGTGGAGGCAAACACGCTAGAGTCCTTTAAGAGTAACTTGGACAGGCACATGACTGAGCTGGAGATGGGTGGATATCGGAGAACCTTTAATTAAGGGTCATTAGCATTGGGGTGTCCCTAGAAATGTAAATGGGTATAGTATGATAATAATGTTTTTCTCTGTTTTCATTCACAGGTTTGAAGTCGGTTCACCTCGTGTCCAACGAGGGGCATACACGCGATGGGTCGTACTGGGGCTGCTCTTGGTTGTTCGAGATTGGCCTCGTGCTTCATGTCGTTAGTGTGTGCCTAAACTGGACAAGATTCTGGGCAAGATGACAGCTCAGTGACTATCGCTGATTGCTGTGCAGACACATGGATTTGGGCCGGTGTCTGTGGGAGTTTGCGCATTCTCCCCGTGCTTGCGTGGGTTTTCTCCGGGTGCTCCGGTTTCCTCCCACACCCCAAAGATGTGCTGTTAGGCTGATTGGCAGGAATAAATTGTCCCTAAATCAGTTTTCCCTCAATCTGGATGGCCATGAAACATTAGATAGGGGTCATGGGTAGAGAGGTGGAGTTGAGATAGCAGCTTGGGCTCGTTGGGCCGAAGGGCCTGTTTCCCAGGCTGATTTTGTTCTTTGACTGGTTCATGTTTTCCCCGACTGGTCAATGTTTTGCCCTCGGTTGGTTAATGTTGTGCCCCTGCATCTCCAGGGACCAAGTCCCACTGGTTCATGTTTTCTCCGACTGGTTAATGTTTTGCCCCTGCTTCTCCAGTGACCACGTCCGACTGGTTAATGTTTTCCCCTCGCTTCTCCAGGGATTCAGTACACCAGGTTCATGTTTTGCCCCTGCTTGTCCAGAGGGTACAATAAAAGGGGGACTGCCATTGCCCACACCGCAGCAGCAGCAGCAGGTTAATGTTTTCCCCTCGCAAGTGGAAGCCTCCCTTCCCCCATCTGGCTGACACACTGACTTTCCCATTCCCTCAGCATCTTTACAAACACTGCCTGCCATTTCTTCAAAGCTTTGTTGACAGCTGCCTGCACCGGCTTCAATACTCACCTCTCCCCCGCTCTCACTCGAACACTCAACCTGTGCCTGAACTCAGAGAGGCAGAGAGTGAGTTTTTAAAGTTTCTGAAGTGTCAGAAGTCAGGCTGACATTAACACTGCAGTGAAGTTACTGAGAGAGAGGGACAGTGAGAGAGAGGGAGAGACAGACAGACAGACAGACAGAGAGTGGGGGATCGATATTTAACGGTGTCAACTTGAATGGTTCGTACTGACAAGCAAGGCCTACATTCACACTGAATCAGCTTACTGGGACACAGAGATACAGAGGGAGAGGTGAAAGTTTTCCCCGACTGGTTAATGTTTTCCCCCCTGCTTCTCCAGGCTCCAAGTCCCACTGGTTAATGTTTTTCCCGGTTGGTTAATGTTTTCCCCACGGTTGGTTCATGATTTGCCCATCCAGCCAGAGCCTATGGACCACTGGTTCATGTTTTGCCCACGGTCGGTTAATGTTTTACAAAAGAACGTAAGAGCATAAGAAATAGGAGCAGGAGTAGGCCATCTAGCCCTTCGAGCCTGCCCCGCCATTCAATAAGATCATGGCTGATCTGTCGTGGCTCAGTTCCACATTCCCGCCCTCTCCCCATAACCCTTAATCCCCTCTCTTATCAAAAACCCATCAACTCGCGTCTTAAATATATTTAGCGAGGCAGCCTCCACCACTTCAACGGGCAGAGAATTCCAGAGATTCATCACCCTTTGAGTGAAGAAGTTCCTCCTCAACTCCGTTCTAAACCACCCCCCCTTTATCTTGAGGCTGTGCCCCCTAGTCCTACTGTCCTTTCTGAGCAGGAAGAGTCTCTCCACCTCTATCCTATCCATCCCATTCATCATCTTATACGTCTCAATGAGATCTCCCCTCATTCTTCTAAACTCTAACGAGTACAAGCCTTGTTTATTCAGCCTCTCCTCATAGCTCAACCCCCTCAACTCCGGTATCAGCCTAGTAAACCTCCTCTGCACTCCCTCCAAGGCCAAAATATCCTTGCGTAAGTGCGGCGCCCAAAACTGCACACAGTACTCCAGCTGCAGCCTCACCAATGCCCTATACAGCTGCAGCAAGACCTCCCTACTTTTATATTCAATCCCCCTCGCTATGAAGGCCAGCATCCCATTCGCCTTCCTGACCACCTGCTGCACCTGCAGGCTGGGTTTTTGCGACTCATGCACAAGGACCCCGAGGTCCCTCTGCACCGTCACCTGCTGCAGTTTTTCGCCACGTAAGTAATAGTCCTTCCAAACATTAACCAGGCAGGAATAGTCCCTGGAGAACCGAGGGAAAAACATTAACCAGTCGGGCATACTCCCTGGAGAAGCAGGGGCACAACATTAACCAACCGTGGGGGAAACATTAACCAGTCGGGCAAAACATTAACCAGTCGGGGAAAACATTAACCAGTAGGGGAAAACATTAACCAACCGGGGAAAACATCAACCCATGGGACTTAGGCTCTGGCTGGATGGGCAAAACATTAGCCAACCGTGGGGAAAGCATGAACCAACCACAGGGATAACATTTACCAGTGGGACTTGGGCCCTGGAGAAGCAGGGGGAAAACATTAACCAGTTGGACTTGGTGCCTGGAGAAGCTTGGGGAAAACATTAACCAGTTGGACTTAGTCTCTGGAGAAGCAGGGGCAAAGCATTAACAAAATTTGGGAAAACATTAACCAACCGGGGAAAGCATGAACCAACCATGGGGAAAACATTAAACAGTGGGACTTGGTCCTTGGTTAATGTTTTCCCCCCTGCTTCTCCAGGGACCAAGTCCCACTGATTAATGTTTTCCCCATGGTTGGTTCATGTTTTCCCCACGGTTGTTTCACGTTTTGCCCTTCCAGCCACAGACTAAGTCCCACTGATTAATGTTTTCCCCTTTTGGTTAATGTTTTCCCCTTTTGGTTAATGCTTTCCCCAACTGGTTAATGTTTTCCCCGACTGGTTAATGTTTTCCTCACAGTTGGTTAATGTTTTGCCCCTGCTTCTCCAGAGACCAAGACCAACTGGTTAATGTTGTCCCTTCTGCTCCAGCTACCAAGTATGACTGGTTTATGTTTTCCCCCTGCTTCTCCAGGGACCAAGTCCCACTGGTTCATGTTTTCCCCGACAGGTTAATTATTTCCCCAACTGGTTAATGTTTTCCCCGGTTGGTTAATGTTTTGCCCACGGTTGGTTAATGTTTTGACCCTGCTTCTCCAGAGACCAAGACCAACTGTATCTCCAGGGAATATGTCCACTGGTTAATGTTTTCCCCTCGGTTCTCCAGGGACCAGGTCCAACTGGTCAATGTTTTCCCCCTGCTTCTCCATGCACCAAGTCCCACTGGTTAATGTTTTCCCCGGTTGGTTAATGTTTTCCCCACGGTTGGTTCATGTTTTGCCCATCCAGCCGTAGCCTACGTCCCACTGGTTAATGTTTTCCCCAGTTGGTTAATGTTTTCCCCAACTGGTTAATGTTTTCCCCACGGTTGGTTAATGTTTTGCCCCTGCTTCTCCAGGGATTATGTCCAACTGGTTAATGTTTTCCCCCTGCTTCTCCAGGGATCAAGTCCCACTGGTTAGTGATTTCCCCATGGTTGGTTCATGCTTTCCCCACCGTTGTTTCATGTTTTGCCCATCCAGCCAGACCCTAAGTCCCACTGGTTAATGTTTTCCCCACGGTTGGTAAATGTTGTGCCCCTGTTTCTCCAGGGACTATGTCCAACTGGTTAATGTTTTCCCCTCGCTTCTCCAGGGACTCTGTCCGACTGGTTCATGTTCTCCCCAAGCTCCTCCAGGGATTATGTCCGACTGGTTAATGTTTTCCCTTCTGCTTCTCCAGGGACTAAGTCCCACTGGTTAATGTTTTCCCCATGGTTGGTTCATGCTTTCCCCACCGTTGCTTAATGTTTTGCCCATCCAGGCAGAGCCTAAGTCCCACTGGTTAATGTTTTGCCTGACTAGTTAATGTTTTCCCCAGTTGGTAAATGTTTTCCCCGACTGGTTAATGTTTTCCCCGACTGGTTAATGTTTTCCCCACGGTTGGTTAATAATGTGCCCCTGCTTCTCCAGGGACTCTGTCCGCCTGGTTCATGTTTTCCCTTCTCCTCCAGGCACCAATCCACAATGTTTCAGCTTTCCCCGGCTTCTCCAGGGACAAGGTCCGACTGGTTACTGCTTTCCCCATGGTTGGTTAATGTTTTTCCCACTCCAGCCAGCACCTAAGTCCCACTGGTTAATGTTTTCCCCCACTGGTTAATGTTTTCCCCCACTGGTTAATGTTTTCCCCGACTGGTTAATGTTTTCCCCATGGTTTGTTAATGCTTTGCCCCTGCTTCTCCAGAGACTAAGTCCGACTGGTTAATCCTTTCCCCAAGCTTCTCCAGGCACCCAGCCCAACTGGTTAATGTTTTCCCCCTGCTTCTCCAGGGGCCCAAGTCCCACTGGTAAATGTTTTCCCCGTGGTTGGTTCATGCTTTCCGCACGGTTCGTTAATGTTTTGCCCATCCAGCCAGAGCCTGTCCCACTGGTTAATGCTTTCCCCCTGGGTCTCCAGGGACCATGTCCCACTGGTTAATGTTTTCCCCGGAGTTGGTTAATGTTTTGCCCACTCCAGCCAGAGACTAAGTCCCACTGGTGAATTTTTTCCCCGGTTGGTTAATACTTTCCCCGGTTGGATAATGTTTTCCCCGACTGGTTAATGTTTTCCCCGACTGGCTAATGCTTTCCCCTCACTTCTCCAGGGACCATCTCCAACTGGTTAATGTTTTCCCATCGCTTCTCCAGGGACTATGACCAACTGGTTAATGTTTTCCCCGGCTGGTTAATATTTTCCCCGGTTGGTTAATGTTTTCCCCTACTGGTTAATGTTTTGCCCCTGCTTCTCCAGCAACTGGTTAATGTTTTCTCCTTGGTTCTCCAAGGACTATGTCCGACTGGTTAATGTTTTCCCCTCGCTTCTCCATGCACCAAGTCCCACTGGTCAATGATTTCCCCCTGCTTCTCCAGGCTCCAAGTCCAACTGGTTAATGCTTTCCCCCTGCTTCTCCAGGGACCAAGTCCCACTGGTTCATGTTTTCCCCACGGTTGTTTCACGATTTGCCCTTTCAGCCGCAGATTAAGTCCCACTGGTTATAGTGACCACAATTCGGTTACGTTCACCTTAGTGATGGATAGGGATAGGCATGAACCTCGGGTAAGTAGTTTTAGCTGGGGGAAGGGTAATTATGAGGCTATTAGGAGAGAATTAGGAAGCATAGGTTGGACTATGAGATTACAGGGACTGGGAACGTCCGAAATGTGGAATTTTTTCAAGGAACAGCTACTGCGGGTCTGCAATAGGTATGTCCCTGTCAGGCAAGGAGGATTTGGTAGGGCTAGGGAACCGTGGTGTACTAAAAAAGTTGATTCGTTGGTTCGGAAGAAAAAGGAGGCTTATGTTCGGATGAGGCTTGAGGGCTCAGGTAGTGCATTAGAAAGTTTTAGATTGGCTAGGAGGGAGTTGAAGAGGGAGTTAAGAAGGGCTAAAAGAGGACATGAGATGACTTTGGCTGATAGGATTAAGGAGAATCCTAAGGCGTTCTATAGGTATGTCAAGAACAGAAGGTTGGTTAGGGCAAGATTAGGGCCAGTTATAGACAGTAGAGGGAAGTTGTGTGTGGAACTGGAAGAGATTGGAGAGGCATTGAACCAATATTTCTCTTCGGTGTTCACGCAGGGGGACATGAATGTAGCTGTGGAGGACACTGGGGTGCAGGGGTGTAAATTAGATAGTATTGCAGTTGAAACCGGGGATGTGCTGGATATTCTAGAGGGCTTGAAAATAGATAAGTCCCCTGGTCCGGATGGAATTTACCCTAGGATTCTCTGGGAGGCTAGAGAGGTGATTGCAGAGCCTCTGGCTCTGATCTTCAGGTCATCGTTGGTCTCTGGTATAGTACCGGAAGATTGGAGGACAGCGAATGTTGTCCCATTGTTTAAGAAGGGGAACAGAGACTTCCCCGGGAATTATAGACCGGTGAGTCTTACTTCTGTTGTGGGCAAGGTTTTAGAAAGAATTATTAGGGATAGGATTTATAGTTATCTGGAGAGTAATGAATTGATTAGAGACAGTCAGCATGGTTTTGTAGCAGGTAGGTCGTGCCTTACTAACCTTATTGAGTTCTTTGAGAAAGTGACCAAAGAGGTGGATAGGGGTAAGGCAGTTGACGTGGTATATATGGATTTTAGTAAGGCGTTTGATAAGGTTCACCATGGTGGGCTTCTGCAGAAAATGCAGATGTATGGGATTGGGGGTAATCTAGGTACTTGGATCAGGAATTGGCTAGCAGATAGAGACAGAGGGTGGTGGTTGATGGTGAATATTCGTCATGGAGTTCGGTTACGAGTGGTGTGCCTCAGGGATCTGTTTTGGGGCCACTGCTGTTTGTAATTTTTATTAATGATCTGGATGAGGGTATAGTTGGGTAGATTAGTAAGTTTGCTGATGACACCAAAGTCGGTGGTGTGGTAGATTGTGAGGAAGGGTGTCATAGTTTGCAGGGTGACTTAGACAGGTTGCAGAGCTGGGCCGCGAGGTGGCGGATGGAGTTTAATGTGGAGAAGTGTGAGGTAATTCATTTCGGTAGGAGTAACAGATGTGTTCAGTATAGGGCTAACGGGAGGACTTTGAATAGTGTGGAGGAGCAGAGGGATCTAGGTGTATGTGTACATAGATCCCTGAAGGTTGGGAATCAAGTAGATAAGGTAGTTAAGAAGGCATACGGTGTCTTGGCGTTTATTGGTAGGGGGATTGAATTTAGGAGTCGCAGCGTCATGTTGCAACTGTACACAACTCTGGTGCGGCCACACTTGGAGTACTGTGTGCAGTTCTGGTCCCCACATTACAGGAAGGACGTTGAGGCTTTGGAGAGGGTGCAGAGGAGGTTTACCAGGATGTTGCCTGGTATGGAGGGGAGGTCATATGAGGAGAGACTGAGGGATTTGGGGTTGTTTTCGCTGGAAAGAAGGAGGCTAAGAGGGGATCTTATTGAAACATATAAGATGATTAGAGGTTTAGATAGGGTGGATAGTGATAGCCTTTTTCCTCGGATGGAGAATGCTAGCACGAGGGGGCATGGCTTTAAATTAAGGGGTGGTAGTTATAGGACGGATGTCAGGGGTAGGTTCTTTACCCAGAGGGTGGTGAGGGATTGGAATGCCCTGCCTGCTGCGGTTGTAAATGCGCCTAGTTTGGGGGCGTTTAAGAGATCTATGGATAGGTTTATGGACGAAAAGGGATTGGTTTAGATTAGTGGGTCAGTGTTTTTTTTAAAAAAAACTGGTCGGCGCAACATCGTGGGCCGAAGGGCCTGTTCTGCACTGTAATGTTCTATGTTCTATGGTTAATGTTTTCCTCGTTTGGCTAATGTTTTCCCCCACTGGTTCATGTTTTCCCCTACTGGTTAATGTTTCCACCGGTTGGTTAATGTTTTCCCCGGTTGGTTAATGCTTTCCCCGACTGGTTCATGTTTTGCCCCACGGTTGGTTAACGTTGTGCCCCTGCTTCTCCAGGGACTATGTCCGACTGGTTAATGTTTTCCCCTCACTTCTCCAGGCACCAAGTCCAACTGGTTAATGTTTTCCCCCTGCTTCTCCAGGGACCAAGTCCCACTGGTTAATGTTTTCCCTGACTGGTTAATGCTTTGCCCCTCCTTCTCTGGAGACTAAGTGTGACTGGTTAATGTTTTGCCTTCTACTCCAGGGAGCAGATCCAACTGGTTAATGTTTTCCCCTCGCTTCTCCAGGGACTCTGTCCGACTGGTTAATGACTTCCATGATGCTCCAGCGGCTTTGGCTTTCTGGTTAACGTTTTCCCCAGCTGGTTAATATTTTCCCAACTGGTTAATCTTTTCCCCGTTTGGTTAATGTTTTCCCTACGGTTGGTTAATGTTTTGCCCCTGCTTCTCCAGGGACTATGTCCAACTGGTTTATGTTTTCCCCTCGCTTCTCCAGGGACAAGGTCCGACTGGTTAATGTTTTGCCCCTGCTTCTCCAGGGTCTATGTCCAACTGGTTAATGTTTTCCCCTCGCTTCTCCAGGGGCCAAGCCCGACGGGTTCATGTTTTCCCCCTGCTTCTCCAGGCACCATGTCCAACTGCCTAATGCTTCCCTTCTGCTCCAGGCACCCAGGCCAACTGGTTAATGTTTTCCCCCTGCTTCTCCAGGGATCAAGTCCCATTGGTTAGTGATTTCCCCATGGTTGGTTCATGCTTTCCCCACCATTGTTTCATGTTTTGCCCATCCAGCTAGACCCTAAGTCCCACTCGTTAATGTTTTCCCTGACTGGTTAATGTTTTCCCCGACCGGTTAATGTTTTGCCCTACTGGTTAATGTTTTCTCCACGGTTGGTTAATGTTGTGCCCCTGCTTCTCCAGGGACTATGTCCGACTTGTTGATGTTTTCCCCAAGCTTCTCCAGGGGCTCTGTCCGACTGGTTCATGTTCTCCCCAAGCTCCTCCAGGGACTATGTCCGACTGCTTAATGTTTCCCCTTCTGCTTCTCCAGGGACTAAGTCCCACTGGTTAATGTTTTCCCCGTGGTTGGTTCACACTTTCCCCACCGTTGCTTAATGTTTTCCCCATCCAGGCAGAGCCTAAGTCCCACTGGTTAATGTTTTCCCCGACTGGTTAATGTTTTGCCCGACTGGTTAATGTTTTCCCCTGCTGGTAAATGTTTTCACCGGTTGGTTAATGTTTTCCCCGACTGGTTAATGTTTTGCTCATGGTTGGTTAATGTTTTGCCCTTGCTTCTCCAGAGACCAAGACCAACTGGTTAATGTTTCCCCCTGCTTCTCCAGGCACCAAGTGCGACTGGTTAATGTTTTCCCCCTGCTTCTCCAGGCACCAAGCCCAACTGGTTAATGTTTTCCCTTCTGCTCCAGGCACCAAGTACGACTGGTTCATGTTTTTCCCCTTCTTCTCCAGGGACCAAGTCCAACTGGTTCATGTTTTCCCCGGTTGGTTAATGTTTTCCCCTCGGTTGGTTAATGTTTTGCCCATCCAGCCGGAGCCTACGTCCCACTGGTTAATGTTTTCCCCGGTTGGTTCATGCTTTCCCCACCGTTGCTTAATGTTTTGCCCATCCAGCCAGAGCCTACGTCCCACTGGTTAATGTTTTCCCCGGTTGGTTAATGTTTTCCCTGTGGTTGGTTAATGTTTTGCCCCTGCTTATCCAGGGGCAATGTCCAACTGGTTAATGTTTTCCCCTCGGTTCTCCAGGGGCCAAGCCCAACTGGTTATTGTTTTCCCCCTGCTTCTCCAGGGACTATGTCCAACTGGTTAATGTTTTCCCCCTGCTTCTTCAGGGATCAAGTCCCACTGGTTAGTGATCTCCCCATGGTTGGTTCATGAGAGACTGAGAGACTGAGGGATTTGGGGTTGTTTTCACTGGAAAGAAGGCGGCTAAGAGGGGATCTTATAGAAACATATAAGATGATTAGAGGTTTAGATAGGGTGGATGGTGATAGCCTGTTTCCTTGGATGGAGAAAGCTAGCACGAGGGGGCATGGCTTTAAATTAAGGGGGGGTAGTTATAGGACGGATGTCAGGGGCAGGTTCTTTACCCAGAGGGTGGTGAGGGACTGGAATGCCCTGCCTGCTGCAGTTGTAAATGCGCCTAGTTTGGGGGCGTTTAAGAGATTGGTGGATAGGTTTATGGATGAAAAGGGATTGGTTTAGATTAGTGGGTCAATGTTTTTTAAAAATAAGACTGGTCGGCGCAACATTGTGGGCCGAAGGGCCTGTTCCGCGCTGTAATGTTCTATGTTTTCCCCACCATTGTTTCATGTTTTGCCCATCCAGCCAGACCCTAAGTCCCACTGGTTAATGTTTTCCCCGGTTGGTTAATGTTTTCCCCGACTGGTTAATGTTTTCCCCACGGTTGGTTAATGTTGTGCCCCTGCTTTTCCAGGGACTGTGTCAAAAAGGATAACATACTCCCCAACCTTCTCCAGGGACTATGTCCGACTGGTTAATGTTTTCCCTTCTGCTTCTCCAGGTTCTAAGTCCCACGGGTTAATGTTTTCCCCACTGTTGCTTAATGTTTTGCCCATCCAGGCAGAGCCTAAGTCCCACTGGTTAATGTTTTGCCCGACTGGTTAATGTTTTGCCCAGTTGGTAAATGTTTTCCCCGACTGGTTAATGTTTTCCCCACGGTTGGTTAATATTTTGCCCCTGCTTCTCCAGGGACTATGTCCAACTGGTTAATGTTTTCCCCTCGGTTCCCCAGGAACAAAGTTCGACTGGTTAATGTTTTGCCCCTGCCTCTCCACGGGGCTATGTCCAACTGGTTAATGTTTTCCCCATGGTTCGTTCATGCTTTCCCCGACTGGTTAATGTTTTCACCAGTTGGTAAATGTTTTCCCCCCCCGGTTGGTTAATGTTGTGCCCCTGCTTCTCCAGGGAATATGTCCAACTGGTTAATGTTTTCCCCCTGCTTCTCCAGGGACCATGTCCCACTGGTTAATGTTTTCCCCATGGTTGGTAAATGTTTTCCCCTCGCTTCTCCAGAGACCAAGACCAACTGGTTAATGTTTTCCCCCTGCTTCTCCTGGCACCAAGTGGGACTGGTTAATGTTTTACCTCTGCTTCTCCAGGCACCAAGTCCAACTGGTTAATGTTTTCCCCTCGGATCTCCAGGGACCAGGTCCAACAGGTTAATGTTTTCCCCTCGCTTATCCATGCACCAAATCCAACTCGTTCATGTTTTCCCCATGGTTGGTTAATGTTTTCCCCACGGTTGGTTCATGTTTTGCCCATCCAGGCAGAGCATAAGTCCCACTGGTTAATGTTTTGCCCTACTGGTTAATGTTTTCCCCAGTTGGTTAATGTTTTCCGCGACTGGTTTATGTTTTGCCGTACTGGTTAATATTTTCCCCAGTTGGTTAATGTTTTCCCCGGTTGGTTAATGTTTTGCCGGACTGGTTAATGTTTTCCCCACGGTTGGTTAATGTTGTGTCCCTGCTTCTCCAGGGACTATGTCCAACTGGTTGATGTTTTCTCCAAGCTTCTCCAGGGGCTCTGTCCGACTGGTTCATGTTCTCTCCAAGCTCCTCCAGGGACTATGTCCGACTGCTTAATGTTTTCCCTTCTGCTTCTCCAGGGACTAAGTCCCACTGGTTAATGTTTTCCCCAGTTGGTTAATGTTTTCCGCGACTGGTTTATGTTTTGCTGTACTGGTTAATGTTTTCCCCAGGGTTGGTTAATGTTGTGCCCCTGCTTCTCCAGGGACTGTGTCCAACTGGTTAATGTTTTCCCCTCGCTTCTCCAGTGACTCTGTCTGCCTGGTTAATGCTTTCCCTTCTGCTCCTGGCAACAAGTCCAAACGTTTCAGCTTTCCCCGGCTTCTCCAGGGACAAGGTCCGACTGGTTACTGCTTTCCCCATGGTTGGTTAATGTTTTGCCCACTCCAGCTAGCGCCTAAGTCCCACTGGTTAATGTTTTCCCTGGTTGGTTAATGTTTTCCCCGACTGGTTAATGTTTTGCCTCTGCTTCTACAGGAACCAAGTCGAACTGTTTTCCCCTCGGTTCTCCAAGGACTATTCCTGCCTGGTTAATGTTTTCCCCTCGGTTCTCCAGGGACTATTCCTGCCTGGTTAATGTTTTCCCCTCGCTTCTCCAGGGACTCTGTCCGACTGGTTAATGTTTTCCCCGACTGGTGAATGCTTTGCCCCTGCTTCTCTGGAGACTAAGTGCAACTGGTTTAATGTTTTCCCTTCTACTCCAGGGACCAGAGTCTAACTGGTTAATGTTTTCCCTTCTGCTCCAGGCACCATGTCCAACTGGTTCATGTTTTGCCCCTGCTTGTCCAGAGGGTACAATAAAAGGGGGACTGCCATTGCCCACACTGCAGCAGCAGCAGCTGGTTAATGTTTTCCCCTCGCAAGTGGAAGCCTCCCTTCCCCCATCTGGCTGACACATTGACTTTCCCATTCCCTCAGCATCTTTACAAACACTGCCTGCCATTTCTTCAAAGCTTTGTTGGCAGCTGCCTGCACCGGCTTCAACACTCACTTCTCCCCCGCTCTCACTCGAACACTCAACCTGTGCCTGAACTGAGAGAGGCAGAGAGTGAGTTTTTAAAGTTTCTTCAGTGTCCGAAGTCAGGCTGACATTAACACTGCAGTGAAGTTACTGAGAGAGAGGGACAGTGAGAGAGAGGGAGAGACAGACAGACAGACAGACAGAGAGTGGGGGGATCGATATTTAAAGGTGTCAACTTGAATGGTTCGTACTGACAAGCAAGGCCTACATTCACACTGAATCAGCTTACTGGGACACAGAGATACAGAGGGAGAGGTGAAAGTTTTCCCCGACTGGTTAATGTTTTCCCCGCTGCTTCTCCAGGCTCCAAGTCCCACTGGTTAATGTTTTTCCCGGTTGGTTAATGTTTTCCCCACAGTTGGTTCATGATTTGCCCATCCAACCAGAGCCTATGGACCACTGGTTCATGTTTTCCCCACGGTTGGTTAATGTTTTACAAAAGAACATAAGAACATAAGAAATAGGAGCAGGAGTAGGCCATCTAGCCCTTCGAGCCTGCCCTGCTATTCAATAAGATCATGGCTGATCTGTCGTGGTTCAGTTCCACATTCCCGCCCTCTCCCCATAACCCTTAATCCCCTCGCTTATCAAAAACCCATCAACCCGCGTCTTAAAAATATTTAGCGAGGCAGCCTCCACCACTTCAACGGGCAGAGAATTCCAGAGATTCACAACCCTTTGAGTGAAGAAGTTCCTCCTCAACTCCATTCTAAACCACCCCCCCTTTATCTTGAGGCTGTGCCCTCTAGTCCTACTGTCCTTTCTGAGCAGGAAGAGTCTCTCCACCTCTATCCTATCCATCCCATTCATCATCTTATACGTCTCAATGAGATCTCCCCACGGTTAACATTAACCAGTGGGACTTGGTCCCTGGAGAAGCAGGGGGAAAACATTCACCAGTCGGTCTGGGTGCCTGGAGAAGCAGGGGAAAAACATTCACCACTTGGACTTGGTCCCTGGAGAAGCAGGGGGAAAACATGAACCAGTTGGGCATACTCCCTGGAGAAGCAGGGGCACAACATTAACCAACCGTGGGGAAAACATTAACCAGTCGGGGAAAATATTAACCAGTCGGGGAAAGCATTAACCAACCGGGGAAAGCATTAACCAACCGGGGAAAGCATTAACCAACCGGGGAAAGCATTCAGCAGTGGGACTTAGTCTCTGGTTGGAGTGGGGCAAAACATTAACCAACTGCAGGGAAAACATTAACCAGTGGGACTTAGGCACTGGCTGGAGAGGGCAAAACATTTACCAACCGTGGGGAAAGCAGTAACCAGTCGGACCTTGTCCCTGGAGAAGCCGGGGAAAGCTGAAACATTTGGACTTGGTGCCTGGAACAGAAGGGAAAACGTTAACCAGTCGGACAGAGTCCCTGGAGAAGCAGGGGCACAACATTAACCAACCGTGGGGAAAACATTAATCAGTCGGGCAAAACATTAACCAGTCGGGGAAAACATTAACCAACTGGGGAAAACATTAACCAGTCGGGCAAAACATTAAACAGTGGGACTTAGGCTCTGCCTGGATGGGCAAAACATTAAGCAACGGTGGGGAAAGCATGAACCAACCATGGGGAAAACATTAACCAGTGGGACTTAGTCCCTGGAGAAGCAGAAGGGAAAACATTAAGCAGTCGGACATAGTCCCTGGAGGAGCTTGGGGAAAACATCAACCAGTTGGACATAGTCCCTGGAGAAGCAGGGGCACAACATTAACCAACTGTGGGGAAAACATTAACCAACCGGGGAAAACATTAACCAGTGGGTCATAGGCTCTGGCTGGATGGGCAAAACATGAACCAACCGAGGGGAAAACATGAACCAGTACAGCAAAACATAAACCAATCGGGGAAAACATTAACCAACTGGGGAAAACATTAACCAGTGGGACTTAGGCTCTGGCTGGATGGGCAAAACATTAACCAACCGTGGGGAAAGCATGAACCAACCATGGGGAAAACTTTTACCAGTGGGACTTGGGCCCTGGCGAAGCAGGGGGAAAACATTAACAAGTTGGGCTGGGTGCCTGGAGCAGAAGGGAAAGCATTAACCGGTCGGACTTGGTGCCTGGAGAAGCAGGGGCAAAGCAGTAACAAACTATGCGGAAAACATTAACCAGTCGGGGAAAGCATTAACCAACCGGGGAAAACATTAACCAACCGGGGGAAACATTAACCAGAGGGACTTAGGCGCTGGCTGGAGTGGGCAAAACATTAACCAACCGTGGGGAAAGCAGTAACCAGTCGGACCTTGTCCCTGGAGAAGCCGGGGGAAGCTGAAACATTTGGACTTGGTGCCTGGAGCAGAAGGGAAAACATTAACCAGTCGGACACAATCCCTGGAGAAGCGAGGGGCACAACATTAACCAACCGTGGGGAAAACATTAACCAGTTGGGGAAAACATTAACCAACCGGGGAAAACATTAATCTGTCGGACCTGGTCCCGGGAGAACCGAGGGGAAAACATTAACCAGTGGGGCTTGGTCCCTGGAGAAGCAGGGGGAAAACATTAACCAGTCGAGCTGGGTGCCTGGAGAACCGAGGGGAAAACATTAACCCGTCAGGCAAAACATTAACCAACCGGGGAAAACATTCACCAGTGGGACTTAGTCTCTGGCTGGATGGGCAAAACATTAACCAACCGCGGGGAAAACATGAACCAGTGGGACACGGTCCCTGGAGATGCAGGGGGAAAAAATTAACCAGTTGGGCTGGGTGCCTGGAGCAGAAGGGAAAGCATTAACCAGTTGGACTTGGTGCCTGGAGAAGCGAGGGGATAAATGAACCAATTGGACATACTCCCTGGAGAAGCAGGGGCACAACGTTAACCAACCGGGGGGAAATCATTAACCAGTCGGGGAAAACATTTACCAGTGGGACTTGGGCTCTGGAGAAGCGGGGGAAAACATTAACCAGTTGGGCTGGGTGCCTGGAGCAGAAGGGAAAGCATTAACCAGTTGGACATGGTCCCTGGAGAAGCTTGGGGAAAGCATTAACCAGTCGGACTTAGTCTCTGGAGAAGCAGGGGCAAAGCATTAACAAACCGTGGAGAAAACATTAACCAGTCGGGGAAAACATTAACCAACCGAGAAAACATTAAGAACGGGGGAAAACATTAACCAGTGGGTCTTCGGCGCTAGCTGGAGTGGGCAAAACATTAACCAACCGTGGGGAAAGCAGTAAACAGTCGGACCTTGTCCCTGGAGAAGCCGGGGAAAGCCGAAACATTTGGACTTGTTGCCTGGAGCAGAAGGGAAAACGTTAACCAGGCAGACAGAGTCCCTGGAGAAGCGAGGGGAAAACATTAACCAGTTGGACATAGTCCCTGGAGAAACAGGGGCACAACATGAAACAACGGTGGGAAAAACATTAACCAGTAGGGCAAAACATTAACCAGTTGGGGAAAGCATGAACCAACAGGGGAAAACCATGGGGAAATCACTAACCAGTGGGACTTGATCCCTGGAGAAGCAGGGGGAAAACATTAACCAGTTGGGCGGGGTGCCTGGAGAAGCAGGGGGAAAATATTAACGAGTTGGCCTGGGTGCCTGGGGCAGAAGGGAAAGCATTAGCCAGTTGGACATTGTGCCTGGAGAAGCACGGGGAAAACATTAACCAGTTGGTCTTGGCCCCTGGACAACCGAAGGGAAAACACTAACCGGTTGGACATAACCCCTGGAGGAGCAGGGGCAAAACATTAACCAGTCGGACCTTGTCCCTGGAGAACCAAGGGGAAAACATTAACCAGTTGGACTTAGTCCCTGGACAAGCAGGGGCAAAACATTAACCAACCGTAGGGAAAACATTAACCAACCGGGGAAAACATTAACCAGCTGGGGAAAACATTAACCAGCTGGGGAAAACATTAACCAACTGGGGAAAACATTAATCAACCGGGGAAAACATTAACCAGTGGGACGTAGGCTCCGGCTGGATGGGCAAAACATGAACCAACCGAGGGGAAAACATTAACCAACCGGGGAAAACATGAACCAGTTGGAGTTGGTGCAAGGAGAAGCGAGGGGAAAACATTAACCAGTCGGACCTGGTCCCTGGAGAACCCAGGGGAAAACATTAACCAGTTGGGCTTGGTCTCTGGAGAAGCAGGGGCAAAACATTAACCAACCGTGGGCAAAACATTAACCAGTCGGGGAAAACATTAACCAACCGGGGAAAACATTAACCCGTAGGGAAAAACATTAACCAGTATCGGAAAACATTAACCAGTCGGGGAAAACATGAACCAGTCGTACTTGGTGCCTGGAGCAGAAGGGAAAACATTAACCAGTTGTACTTGGTGCCTGGAGAAGCAGGGGGAAAACATTAACCAGTTGGTCTTGGTCTCTGGAGAAGCAGTATCAAAACATTAACCAAATGTGAGCAAAACATTAACCAACTGAGGAAAACATTAACCAGTGGGACTTAGGGTCTAGCTGGATGGGCAAAACATGAAACAACGGTGGGGAAAGCATGAACCAACCATGGGGAAATCACTAACCAGTGGGACTTGATCCCTGGAGAAGCAGAGCGAAAACATTAACCAGTTGGGCTGGGTGCCTGGAGAAGCAGGGGGAAAACATTAACGAGTTGGGCTTGGCCCCTGGAGAACCGAGGGGAAAACATTAACCAGTTGGACTTGGCCCCTGGAGAAGCAGGGGCACAACATTAACCAACCGTGGGGAAAACATTAACCAACCGGGGAAAACATTAACCAGTGGGACGTAGGCTCTGGCTGGATGGGCAAAACATGAACCAACCGAGGGGAAAACATTAACCAACCGGGGAAAACATGAACCAGTTGGACTTGGTGCATGGAGAAGCGAGGAGAAAACATTAACCTGTCGGACCTGGTACCTGGAGAACCGAGGGGAAAACATTAACCAGTTGGGCTTGGTGCCTGGAGAAGCAGGGGGAAAACATTAACCAGTTGGGCTTGGTGCCTGAAGAACCGAGGTGAAAACATTAACCAGTCGCACTTGGTGCTTGGAGAAGCATGGAGAAAACATTAACCGGTTGGTTTTGGTCACTGGAGAAGCAGCGGCAAAACATTAACAAACCATGGGCAAAACATTAACCAGTTGGGGAAAACATTAACCAACCGGGGAAAACATTAACCCGTAGGGGAAAACATTAACCAGTCGGGGAAATCTTGAACCATTGGGAGTTGGTCCCAGGAGAAGCAGGGGAAAGCATGAACCAGTTGTACTTGGTGCCTGGAGAAGCAGGGGGAAAACATTAACCAGTTGGTCTTGGTCTCTGGAGAAGCGAGGGGAAAACATTAACCAGTTGGTCTTGGTCTCTGGAGAAGCAGTATCAAAACATTAACCAAACATGAGCAAAACATTAATCAGTCAGGGAAAACATTAAAAAGTAGGGGAAATTATTAACCTGTCGGGGAAAACATGAACCAGTGGGACTTGGTCCCTGGAGAAGCAGGGGGAAAACATGAACCAGTCGTACTTGGTAGCTGGAGCAGAAGAGAAAACATTAACCAGTTGGACTTGGTGCCTGGAGAAGCAGGGGCAAAACATTAACCAACCGTGAGCAAAACATTAACAGTCGGGGAAAACATTAACCAGTCGGGGAAAACCTTAGCCAACCATTGAAAACATTAACCAGTCGGGGAAAACATTAACCAAAAGGGGAAAACGTTAACCAGTTGGGGAAAACATTAACCACTCGGGGATAACATTAACCAGTGGGACTTAGTCTGTGGCTGAAAGGGTAAAACGTGAAACAACCGTGGGTAAAACATGAACCAACCATGGGGAAAACATTAACCAGTGGGACTTGGTCCCTGGAGAAGCAGGGGGAAAGCATTAACCAGTTGTACTTGGTGCATGGAGAAGCAGGGGGAAATCATTAACCAGTCGGACATAGTCCCTGGAGAACCGAAGGGAAAACATTAACCAGTTGCACATAATCCCTGGAGAAGCAGGAGCAAAACATTAACCAGTCAGGGAAAACATTAACCAGTGAGGGAAAACATTAACCAGTGGGACTTGGGCTCTGCCTGGATGGGCCAAACATTCAGCAACGGTGGGGAAAGCACGAACCAAGCATGGGGTAAACATTAACCAACCGGGGAAAACATGAACCAGTGGGACTTGGAGCCTGGAGAAGCAGGGGGGAAAACATTAACCAGTCGGGGAAAACTTTCACCTCTCCCTCTGTATCTCTGTGTCCCAGTAAGCTGATTCAGTGTGAATGGAGGCCTTGCTTGTGAGGCAAATCATTCATGTTGACACCTTTAAATATCGATCCCCCCCTCTCTGCCTGTCTGTCTGTCTCTCCCTCTCTCTCACTGTCCCTCTCTCTCAGTAAATTCACTGCAGTGTTAATGTCAGCCTGACTAGGACACTTAATAAACTTTAAAAACTCCCTCTCTGCCTCTCTCAGTTCAGGCACAGGTTGAGTGTTCGAGTGAGAGCGGGGGAGAGGTGAGTATTGAAGCCGGTGCAGGCAGCTGTCAACAAAGCATTGAAGAAATGACATGTGTCAGAGGCCCAGCAATCTCATCCCTCGCCTCTCTAAGCAGCCTAGGATAAATGCAATCAGGCCCCGGAGATTTATCGGTCTTAATGCCCTCTAAAAGCCCGAACACTTCTTCCCTCGTAATCAATAGATCTTTCAATCGGTCTACCGCTCCCTCAATGACCGTACTAGACATCAAGCCCCTCTCCTTCGTGAATACTGATGCAAAGTATTCATTCAGGATCTCCCCCATTCCCTCTGCCTCTAAGCACAATTCCCCACGTCCATCCCTGAGAGGACTGATTTTACCCCTAACCACCCTTTTGTGAGACGACCTCAAATATTACCGAGAGCCAGAACAGGTCCCCATCCCACACTTAGCAGAAGTACTGAGAGAGTTACGTCTCTAAGTGGGACACTCTGTTCGATTATACCACCAGTTCCAATCACATATCAAAACCCTAGAGCATGACACAGAGTCAGCCTTACAGAGCCAGACATGGGTTCGGAGGGTGTGGGACTGGGGTCTAAGTGTGGACATTTACCCCTGGATCCGGATAGTCTCGCACATACCGGTTACCTTCCAACTCATACTGGCAATATCCTGGGGGGGGTCATAATGTGCTATACATCCCACCAGCACAAGAAAAATAAAACTAGGAGGGAACTAATCGGAACGATTGGCAACACGGGACAATGAACATCTCAGGAAGACTTCTCCCGCATACACCTAATTTGACAAACCCGGGGCTCCCCTAAACTGTACGACTGCAGCGTGCAAATGCAGGGAGCACCGGACATAGCATTTGTGAAGGAAATCGGTCTGAGGGAGGAGGAACAAGCCCGCTCCCGACCCACACAGGGGGAACTGTTACGGGACAACAAATTTTATGAAATTGGGCTCACAAAATGGAAGCAAACTAAAGCTCCCCTCAGAGCCCCTCCACCAAGAATCACAAAGTAACAGACACCGATCTGTGGGCAAGAGCATGCTTTTAGAATGCAGGTGAGGGCTGGCACATCAGGGAAGCTGGACAGGATGGCACCGACAGGAACTAAATCTCCACCCCGTCAAAATCAGCACCTTTAACACAGTCAACCAGCCCATGGAGACACCTAAAATTAGCATAGTTAAGGAAACATGCCTGGCCCCTCAAAACCTCTTTTGAGATCAATGACACACCTATGGTTCAAACCCCGGAGATTTGAGACTATTAAATAACCAATCAGACAAAACAATTAACACACACCGAAAACAATTTCCTCAACACTTGGAAACATCAAGACAGGATGGCTAAGGTTGAATACTGTAAATAAAGTATTAGCATTTGAATCGCACACTGCCCCGAAGTTCAGGTATAACTATAGATCAGACAGTGTAATCTCCCTGGGATAACACTGTCTGATCGCACTCTCTCTATCTCCCTGGGATTACACTGTCTGATCGCACTCTCTCTATCTCCCTGGGATTACACTGTCTGATCGCACTCTCTCTATCTCCCTGGGATTACACTGTCTGATCTCACTATCTGTATCTCCCTGGGATTACTCTCTCTGATCTCACTATCTCTATCTCCCTGGGATTACTCTCTCTGATTTCACTATCTCTATCTCCCTGGGATTACTCTCTCTGATCTCACTATCTCTATCTCCCTGGGATTACTCTCTCTGATTTCACTATCTCTATCTCCCTGGGATTACACTCTCTGATCTCACTATCTCTATCTCCCTGGGATTACACTCTCTGATCTCACTATCTCTATCTCCCTGGGATTACACTCTCTGTTTTCACTATCTCTATCTCCCTGGGATTACTCTCTCTGATCTCACTATCTCTATCTCCCTGGGATTACACTCTCTGTTTTCACTATCTCTATCTCCCTGGGATTACTCTCTCTGATTTCACTATCTCTATCTCCCTGGGATTACTCTCTCTGATTTCACTATCTCTATCTCCCTGGGATTACTCTCTCTGATCTCACTATCTCTATCTCCCTGGGATTACACTCTCTGATTTCACTATCTCTATCTCCCTGGGATTACTCTCTCTGATTTCACTATCTCTATCTCCCTGGGATTACTCTCTCTGATTTCACTATCTCTATCTCCCTGGGATTACACTCTCTGATTTCACTATCTCTATCTCCCTGGGATTACACTCTCTGATCTCACTATCTCCATCTTCACTCTCTTTGCTTTCTGGGAAAGTCGGAATTCGCCATTTTCTCCCCAGAATTGGTCCAGGAACCAGGCCGCTTCTTAAACACGATTAAAAAAGCTGAAAATCCTCCCTGCTCAGAACCGAGTATAAATATTTGCATCGCTTTCTCACCCGGACTTTCTACCGCCGAAACTTCTGGAAAGAAGCAACTCTGCGACTGCGCGTCGTTGTTTGTGAGGTAAAACTGCACGCGCTCAAAGATCCCGGCGCATGCGCATACGGACAACTGCTTCTTCGTTCCCCGCGTCCCCTCCCCCCTCAACGGCCTTCCCCCGGCGCCCCCCTCCCCCCGCTCAAACCCACAAAGGGCCTGCGCAGTGCGCGAATCTTGGAGTTCCTTCCGTGCTGTCCGTCTCGCGCACAGACGGTTACAACCCGAGCGCGCCGCTGCCTGGACAATGAAGAGGGCGGGGCTGCAATCTACACCCTCTCCCCATTTGTTGTAGCGGCTATCAATCACCTGCTCCCAGCCAATAGGAAGGTCCTTCTCATCAGTGTGCTGTCTTGACCCCAGTGAAAGGTTCTCATCAGTGTGGATGGAGCAGACTTTAAACAAGGAAGAATTAGCAATTGGTGCTCAGCTCCTAATAACACTCACATTGGCTGAAAAATGGCTTTCAAAAGAACTGGAAGTCGGGGATACAATTCCTTTCCTTTACTGAACGCTGCTGTACATCCTGGCAGGTTAAATCTGTTTGTCACAGTCAAGAGTTTTTTTCTTTCCTCAACCATTGAATTGCTGTCCAGATGTTTCACGGTACTTCTGGGTGACAAAACCAGATCCTTCACAGAATATTTACCTCGGATTTACCCCACACATCTTCACTTGTACGTCACATTACCACTTTCAACTTGGTCCTGGTAGATTTATCAACACAGATGTCATCATCTACATTAGCGTGCAGGCTTAGATATTGAAGAGCTGCCTGCCAGTCACGAGACATGTCTTCACATATAGGAACCCAGGAAAGCAGTCAACAATATATTTCACCTTCACGCTACCAGCGCCAAGATGGAATTGGATATCACCCTGGTGGTCACAACAGCATCAAGGCCCCAAACTTGTTCACCCAGATGTATTTCTTGATCGAACCCTTGGCTAAAAGCATCACCTCCTCAGGACTGCAGAAGAAACCTCCAAAACACTCCTCTGTAAACTCGTTCCTTCCTCATTGGGATCACATGCCAACATCCTCAGGACCTCTGTTTTTGCGAGCACATGTGATTGTTGGAGGTCAGCCATCTCCGTTCCATGGCACTACAGCTGGAGTTTTTCATGTGCGTTTCTGAGGCCTACCCGCCTTTAGCTATTCTTCCAAGTGGGGACATTCACTAATAACTGAACAATGCACAACACCATTCGCAAACCCTCAGATACTGAAGTCGACCATGTTCAAATGTAGTAAGAAATAGACAATATCCACTTTTGGGTTGACAAATGACAAGTAGTGTTAGCGCCACACAAGTGTCAGGCAACGACTATCTCCAATAAGAGAAAAACTGATCATTCCTCCTTTGACATTCAATTGCATTACCGTCGCCGAATTGTCCATTTCCGACACCCTGGGGTTTACTGTTGGCCTGAAACTGAACTGGATTACTCATATGCATACTATTGCTCCAACAGCAGGTCAGATGGGAGGGGAGATAGTATACAGTCGTATTGTAATCAGTGCAATAATCCAAAGACATAGGGCCAGGCTGTTGAACTGAAGACCTGTGTTCAAACCCTATGAAACCGTTGTCAATTGTTGTGAAAACCCATCTGGTTCACTGATGTCCTTTACTCAAGTAAATCTATGATCCTTGCCTGGGCTGGCCTTTATGTAACCTCAGACTAAATACAATATTGTTGTCTCTGAAAATGCCTTCTGAAATAACCTAACAAGCCATTCAGTTCAACAGAAATGGGAGAGGAACAATAAATGCTGGCCCAGCCAACGATGCTCAGATCCCATGATTAGAAATAACCAATGGCAAAATCTCATCTCCTGACTTTCAAAAACCAAGGAATCAGGTGTTTGATGGAGTACTCTGTTATTTCTTCTGGGATGAGTACAGCTTCAACAATGCTCAAGACACGTTATGCCGTCCAGGACATAGTAACCCATTTGATTGGCACCTCATCAAAAAATACCCACTCCCTCCATCATCAATGCGCATTGGTAGCAGTATGTGCAATCTAACAGTTGCACTACAGAATCTTATCAAGCCTTCTGAAGTAGCAAATTCCAAACCCACAACCACTATCATCTAGAAAGAAAAAGGCAGTTGACACATGGGAAAATCACCGCCTGGAAATTTTCCTCGAAGTCACTCAACATACTGATCGGGAAATACATTGCCAATCCTTCACTGCCATTAGAGAGGAATCCTGGAACTGTTTCCCAAACAACACAATGTGTTTACATATATTACATGGACTGCAGCAGTTCAAAAAGGAAGATCACCACCGCCATCTCATGGAATTGGACAATAAATGCTGGCTAAGGCAGCAAGCACTACATCTTATGAATTAATAATAATAAAAAAAAAGTGGATGGTGTCCAGCTGCCCAAATCAAATGGATCAACATGCAACTCAATTGAAGAATGTCGATCTTCACAGGGTTCCTGGCCACTTTCTTTTGCTTCCAGTCCTAATCAATATTGCCAACTCCCTCCATGACATCAGTAAGGTAATTGCATCCAGAAAGTGGATGTCTACTCCAACCCAGCTACCTGGCTTCAAATTCTCATCAGCAGTTTCCCTTAAACTGAATTAACTTGAAATTAATTTTGCAACATGAATCACTATAGAGGACACAAGTGTCATCAACTTTATAAGACCCTTGTCAGGCCTCATTTGGAGTACTGTGCGCAGTTCTGGTCGCCTCACTATAGGAAAGACGTAGAAGCTATTGAAAGGGTACAGAGGAGATTTACAAGGATGTTGCCTGGACTGGGAGGCATGCCTTATGAGGATAGGTTGAGGGAACTGGGTCTCTTTTCCCTGGAGAGACGTAGGTTGAGAGGCGACCTGATAGAGGTTTATAAGATGTTGAGAGGAATAGATAGGGTGGATTCTCAGAGGCTATTTCCCCGGGTTGAAATGGTCGCTACGAGAGGACACAGGTTTAAGGTGCGGGGAGGAAAGTACAGAAGTGATGTTAGGGGTAAGTTTTTCACTCAGAGGGTGGTGAGTGAATGGAATCGGCTGCTGTCAGTGGTGGTGGAGGCGAACTCGCTGGGGTCTTTTAAAAGACTTCTGGATGAGTATATGGGGTTTTATGGGATTGGGGGTTATAGATAGGTGTTGATGTGATCGGCGCAACTCGTGGGCCGAAGGGCCTGTTTGTGCTGTAGTGTTCTATGTTCTATATCATATCAGAAGCAGTGATGAACTAGGAATGGAAGGCAGGGAGGAAATCAGCAAAATTGCATCAGGAAGGTGCTACTTAAGCAAAAAATGTTGCAGCTATGGGCTGGCATCTGCTTCCTCCTGAGAAGCATCATTCTTGAGTCTTAAATGAAGTTGCTGGTGAAATGATGATGCATTGCTTTTAGTTTTCCGAAGTCCATAGTTTTGGGGAAGGTCATATTAGATTGGAAGATAATTGTCTTAACGGTTATGGGTCTGTGATTGGGTAGGTGGGCATGACGAGGTTCGAACTGGTTCCTCAAGAGTGATGGTCAAGTTTTGATGACAGTCAAAGAAAAAAGCACGGGAAACAGGCCCTTCGGCCCAACGAGCCCGCACCGCCATTTTAACATTGAGTCCCCTCTCCACCCATGACCCTTGTCTATGCTTATGGCATTCCAGATTGAGGGAAGACTAATTTAGGGACAATTTGTTACACCAATCAGCCTAACAGCACATCTTTGGGGTGTGAGAGGAAACCGGAGCACCAGGAGAAAACTGACGCAAGCACGGGGAGAATGTGCAAACTCCTGCAGACACTGGCCCAAATCCATGTATCTGCACAGCAGTGGTAGTCACTGATCTGTCTTGTTGCCCATCATCTGGTTCAGTCTGACAAATTTACTGGAGTTCTATGAGGATGTGTCTAGGGCGGTGGATAGAGGAGAGCCGGTGGATGTGGTCTTTCTGGATTTTCAGAAGGCGTTTGATAAGGTACCTCACAAGAGGTTACTGCAGAAGGTCAGAGGACATGGAGTTGGGAGTAGGGTGTTAGCGTGGATAGAGGATTGGTTGTCAAATAGGAGGCAGAGAGTGGGGGTCAATGGGTGCTATTCGGATTGGCGGTTGGTGACTAGTGGGGTGCCCCAGGGGTCGGTGCTGGGGCCTCAGCTATTTACCATTTATATAGATGATCTGGAGGAGGGAACCGAGTGTAGGGTGTCGAAATTTGCTGATGACACCAAGATTGGGGGAAAGGCAAATTGTACGGAGGGTGTGGAGAGTCTGCAGAAGGATCTAGATAGGCTGGGCAAATGGGCCAGGAAATGGCAAATGGAATTTAATGTTGGCAAGTGTGAGGTGGTCCACTTTGGTAGGAAGAATGGTAGGAAGGACTATTACTTACGTGGCGAAAAACTGCAGCAGGCGACGGTGCAGAGGGACCTCGGGGTCCTTGTGCATGAGTCGCAAAAACCCAGCCTGCAGGTGCAGCAGGTGGTCAGGAAGGTGAATGGGATGCTGGCCTTCATAGCGAGGGGGATTGAATATAAAAGTAGGGAGGTCTTGCTGCAGCTGTATAGGGCATTGGTGAGGCCGCAGCTGGAGTACTGTGTGCAGTTTTGGGCGCCGCCCCTGCGCAAGGATATTTTGGCCTTGGAGGGAGTGCAGAGGAGGTTTACTAGGCTGATACCGGAGTTGAGGGGGTTGAGCTATGAGGAGAGGCTGAATAAACTAGGCTTGTACTCGTTAGAGTTTAGAAGAATGAGGGGAGATCTCATTGAGACGTATAAGATGATGAATGGGATGGATAGTATAGAGGTGGAGAGACTCTTCCCGCTCAAAAAAGACAGTAGGACTAGGGGGCACAGCCTCAAGATAAAGGGGGGGCGGTTTAGAACGGAGTTGAGGAGGAACTTCTTCACTCAAAGGGTGGTGAATCTCTGGAATTCTCTGCCCGTTGAAGTGGTGGAGGCTGCCTCGCTAAATATTTTTAAGAAGCGGGTTGATGGGTTTTTGATAAGAGAGGGGATTAAGGGTTATGGGGAGAGGGCGGGAATGTGGAACTGAGCCACGACAGATCAGCCATGATCTTATTGAATGGCGGGGCAGGCTCGAAGGGCCAGATGGCCTACTCCTGCTCCTATTTCTTATGTTCTTATGTTCTTATGTTTAAGCGTACACTAACGACGTGAAGTACTAGGCTATTCTCGAAACAACCAACAGCAGCCCTCGTACGACCCGTCATTGTTCCCTGACCGCTCGACATTATCAATTACCTGTGGGACGATCCCACTCATTAAAGTTTGTTTGTTACTTCAGCTGATTCTTGTCAAGGTAAAATAACTTTCATGATATCGGCCTTACCAATTTGTTTAGATGGGAAAATATGTTGTCATGTTCCCATGATTAATATCGTGAGCTCCCAAACAGTGAACCTAAACTATTTGCAATATATATAATGTCTTAGATACAGGGATAGAAGGTATTATAGCCAAGTCTGCAGATGACACAAAAGTAGATGGGATAATAATTTGCAGTGAGGGAATATGAAACTTAAAAGATGGATGTAACTAGGCTAGGTGAGTGTGCCAAAATGTGGCAGATAGAGTTTTACGTGGATATGTGTAAGCTTATCTATTTTGACCAGAAAAGTAGAAAGGTAGCATTTCTCTTTCTCAATTGAAATGCAGTGGGATCTGGGTACCGTTGTGTGCAATTTGCGGGCAACTAGTATGCTGGTATAGAAGATAATAAGGACAGCAAATGGAACTTTGGCATTTATAGCTGAAAGAATTGAGTATAAAAATAACAAAGTGTTGCTGCTACTACATGGGGCATTGGTGAGACCAAGTCAGAATACTATGCAAAGTTTTGTTTCTCTTATTTGAAGAAGGATGCAGAGACATTAGAGTCAGTTCAGAGGCAATTCACTGCATTGATTCCAGAGACAAGGAGTTCTTTTACGAAGATAAGTTGAGAAGTTTAGGCTGATACTCTTTAGAATTGAGAATCATGAGTGGAGATGAAGTATACAATATGATAAACAATATTTGGTTTAATTAATTTGGACCTGATTTGTCTGTAAAATTATCGCCACAGAAATGGAAACTGCAATATTCTGATTATAGTACGAATTACAGGATAATCAGATGTCTTACTGAATAAGCCATTTGACTTATCTCAGTTGGCTGGACTGCTGGATAGCGATTTTAAAAAGTGATACCAACAACGTAGATTTAATTCCCGTACTGACTAAAATTATTCATTAAGTCCCACCTTCTCAAATATGCCTGACGGTTGGTGATCATTGGGTTAAATCACCATCAGTCACAACTTACATTTAGCTGGGACGATGACGAATTTACCTTTTGCAAGTAAGATAAGAAAAAGCTTTGACAACATAAGTGAAAAATGGACATTTCCTCTTTTGGGGCAATTTAGAATGAGAGGTCATAACTTTAGGCTGGAAGGTAGCTGATTTAAAACAGATGAGAAGAAAATACTTCTCTCAAATGTTACGAATCTGTGGAATTCACTTTAATCATTGAATTATTACAGTGCACATTCATAGAAGGCCATTCAGCCCATTGAATGTTGTTCAGTTATTCTCTCCAATTTAGCATGGTTTTGATGTCTCAGTGAGACTTCTGCAGAATTTCATATTTTAAATATATATTCTGATATTTCATAGAACATAGAACACTACAGCACAAACAGGCCCTTCGGCCCACGAGTTGCGCCGATCACATCAACACCTACCAATCCATAGACCTATCTATAACCCCCAATCCCATTAAATCCCATATACTCATCCAGAAGTCTTTTAAAAGACCCCAGCGAGTTCGCCTCCACCACCACTGACGGCAGCCGATTCCATTCACTCACCACCCTCTGAGTGAAAAACTTACCCCAAACATAACTTCTGTACTTGCCTCCCCGCACCTTAAATCTGTGTCCTCTCGTAGCGACCATTTCAACCTGGGGAAATAGCCTCTGAGAATCCACCCTATCTATTCCTCTCAACATTTTATAAACTTCTATCAGATCGCCTCTCAACCTTCGTCTCTCCAGGGAAAAGAGTCCCAGCTCCCTCAACCTAACTTCATAAGGCATGCTTCCCAGTCCAGGCAACATCCTTGTAAATCTCCTCTGTACCCTTTCAATAGCTTCTACATCCTTCCTATAGTGAGGCGACCAGGACTGCGCACAGTACTCCAAGTGAGGCCTGACAAGGGTCTTATAAAGTTGCAGCATTACCTCCCGATTCCTAAACTCAATCCCTTGATGAATGAAGGCCAGTACACCATACGCCTTCTTGACCACATCCTCCACCTGCGAGGCCGATTTAAAAGTCCTGTGGACCCGGACCCCAAGATCCTTCTGCTGTTCAACACTACTAAGACTCCTGCCCTTGATAGTGTACTCGTTCATCCCATTGGTTCTGCCAAAATGGACGACTACACATTTATCCGCGTTGAAGTCCATCTGCCACTTCTCCGCCCAGTCCTGCATCCTATTTATGTCCTGCTGCAACTTCTGACATCCTTCCAGACCATCCACAACACCACCGACCTTCGTGTCATCGGCGAACTTACTAACCCATCCCTCCACTTCCTCATCGAGGTCACTTATGAAAATGACAAACAGCAAGGGTCCTAGAACAGATCCCTGGGGCACTCCACTGGTGACTGACCTCCATGCAGAAAAAGACCCATCCACAACCACTCTCTGCCTTCTGCAGGCAAGCCAGTTCTGGATCCACAAGGCCAAAGCCCCTTGGATCCCATGCCCTCTCACCTTCTCAAGAAGTCTTGCATGGGGGACCTTATCAAACGCCTTGCTGAAGTCCATGTACACCACGTCCACTGCACTTCCTTCGTCAATGTGTTCAGTCACATTTTCGAAGAACTCAACTAGGCTCGTAAGGCACGACCTGCCCTTGACAAAACCATGCTGACTATTTCTGATCATGCTAAACCTCTCCAAATGCTCGTAAATCTTGTCCCTCAGAAGCCTCTCCATCAGCTTACCAACCACTGAGGTCAGACTCACCGGTCGGTAATTTCCCGGACTATCTCTGTTCCCTTTCTTGAAAATAGGAACCACATCCGCAATCCTCCAATCCGCCGGAACCTCTCCCGTCTCCACTGACGACGCAAAGGTCATCGCCAGGGGCTCTGCAATCACTTCCCTCACCTCCCACAGTATCCTGGGGTACATCCCATCTGGTCCCGGCGACTTATCTATCTTGATAGCATTCAAAAGTTCTAACACATCCTCCTCCTTAATATCCACATACTCAATCTTTTCCATCTGCTGCAAATCCGTAGCAAAATCTCCCAGTTCAGTTTCCACTGTGAATACTGAGGCAAAGTACTCATGAAGCACCTCTGCCATTTCTTCTGGTTCCACACAGACCTTTCCCCCTTCACCTTTTATAGGTCCTATCCCTTCTCTTCTCATCCTTTTACTTTTCACATATTTATAGAAGGCCTTGGGATTCTCCTTAATCTTACCCGCCAAGGTCTTCTCATGACCCCTTCTGGCTCTCCTAATTTCCCTTTTAAGCTCCTTTCTACAATCCTTATACTCCTCAAGATCCTTAACATCTCCTAGCTCCCTGAACCTTTTGTACACCTTCCTTTTCCTCCTGACTAGGTTCACCACAGCCTTCGTGCACCACGGTTCCCGCCACCTACCAAAACCCCCTTGTCTCATCGGAACGTTGTAATGCAGAGCTCCAGACAAACATTCCTTGAATATCCGCCACCTTCCTTCGGTACTTTTCCCTAAGAACGCCTCCTTCCAGTTTATTTGTCCAAGTAACTTCCTGACTTCTTCGTATTTCCCCTTACTCCAGACAAACACCTTCCTAGTATAAGTGTTATAGGTGTGACAGAGGAGGGTTAAAGAGAGGTGGAGGGGTGGCACTGTTAGTAAAGGAAAACATCACAGTAGTGCAGAGGGAGGACAATATGGAGGAGTTAGGGATTGAGTCGCTGTGGGTGGAGTTGAGAAATAAAAAGGGAGAGTTTACGATGCTAGGGGTATACTATAGGCCACCCAACAGCCCGAGGTCAGTGGAGGAAGGCATTTGCAGGGGCATTTTGGATAGGTGCAGGAAGAATAGGGTGGTTGTAGTGGGTGAATTTAATCTTCCTGGAGTGGATTGGAAGGGGCCTAGAGCTGGGGGTACGGAGGGAGAGGAGTTTGTAAAATGTGTTTTGGAAGGGTCTCTAGAGCAGTATGTAACTAGCCCGACTAGGGAAGGGGCTATACTGGATTTAGTGTTGGGTAATGAGCCGGGGCAGGTGGTTGAGGTTGAGGTAGGCGAACATGTGGCTAACAGTGACCACAAGTCCGTCTACTTTAGGATAAAAATGGAAAGGGACGAGTGCCGGCCAAACGGGAGGGTGCTGAACTGGGGAAAGGCGAGCTATAGCCGGATTAGGAGGGAGCTGAAGGACACTGATTGGGAGGGACTGTTAGCTGGCAAGTCCACGGTCGGCAAGTGGGAAGCTTTTAAGGGCAAACTGAAAATGTTGCAGGAGAGGCATGTTCCGGTTAAGCGGAAGGATGGGAAAGGTAGGATTAGAGACCCGTGGATTACAGGGGGTATCGAAGACTTGGTGAGGAAGAAGAGGGATGCGTATGTTAGGTCGAAACAACTGGGTACGGAGAGTGCGCTGGAGGAATATAGAGAGAGTAGGAGGGAGCTAAAAAGAGGAATTAGAAGGGCGAAGAGAGGGCATAAAATGGCTTTGGCTGATAGGATTAAGGAAAATCCAAAGGCATTTTATTCCTATATTAGGAGCAAGAGAGTAGTTAGAGGGAAAATTGGTCCTCTTAGGGACAAAAGTGGGGAGTTATGTATTGAGTCGGAGGGAATGGGGGAGCTCCTGAATGAATACTTTGCGTCGGTATTCACGAAGGAGAGGGGTTCGGTGTCGTGCGGTGTCCTGGAGGGAGCTGTGGATCAGTGGCAGGAAATATCTATTACGAGGGAGGAAGTGCTAGGGCTTTTAGGTAGCGTGAGGACGGATAAAGCTCTGGGGCCTGATGGTATTTATCCCAGGCTGCTTAGGGAGGTGAAAGATGAAATTGCTGGGCCTCTGGCACAAATCTTTGTCTCTTCTTTGGACACAGGTGAGGTCCCAGAAGACTGGAGGGTAGCAAATGTGGTACTGCTGTTTAAAAAAGGTAGTAGGGATAACCCTGGTAATTATAGACTGGTGAGTTTGACATCGGTGGTAGGGAAATTAATGGAAAAAATACTTAGGGGTAGGATGTATGAGCATTTGGAGCGTTGTGATCTGATTAGGGATAGGCAACATGGCTTTGTTAGAGGGAGGTCTTGCCTTACGAATCTGGTAGAATTCTTTGAGGAGGTGACAAAACCGGTTGACGATGGGAGAGCTGTTGATGTCATCAATATGGATTTCAGTAAGGCGTTTGACAAAGTCCCTCATAGTAGGCTGGTAGAAAAGGTTAAGACGCATGGGATACAAGGACAGGTAGCTAGGTGGATTGAGAACTGGCTGGGCAATAGGAGACAGAGGGTAGTTGTTGAGGGGACCTTTTCGGGCTGGAGGCCAGTGACCAGTGGTGTGCCGCGGGGCTCAGTACTGGGACCTCTCCTCTTTGTAGTATATATAAATGACTTGGAAGAGAGCGTAGGTGGTGTGATCAGCAAGTTTGAGGATAACACCAAGATGGCAGGGTTGGTGGATACTGAGGTGGAATGTCAGGTGATACAGCAGAATATAAATAGGCTGGTACATTGGGCAGATAGGTGGCAGATGGAATTTAATCTTGACAAATGCGAGGTGATGCATTTTGGAAGGAATAATGCAGAGAGGAGCTACGTGATAAAAGGTAGACCGATTAGGAGTATAGAAATACAGAGGGACCTGGGAGTGCACGTTCACAAGTCTATGAAGGTTGCGACACAAGTGGAGAAGGTTGTGAGGAAAGCTTATGGAATGCTAGCCTTTATAGGAAGGGGTATAGAGTATAGGAGCTGCCGTCTAATGCTTCAGTGGTACAGAACGTTGGTTAGACCGCATTTGGAGTACTGCGTCCAGTTCTGGTCACCTTACTACCGGAAGGACGTGGAGACCCTGGAGAGGGTGCAGAGGAGGTTTACCAGGATGTTGCCTGGCATGGAAGGACTGAGTTACGAGGAAAGGTTGGAGAAACTGGGACTTTTCTCCTTGGAAAGACGGAGATTGAGGGGAGACATGATAGAGGTATATAAGATACTGAAGGGAATAGATAGAGTCAATAGTGAGAGGCTGCTACCTAGACTGGGTACAATTACGAGAGGTCATGATCTAAGGGTGAGGGGGGAGAAGTATAATTTGGATATGAGAGGAAGGTTCTTCACGCAGAGGGTCGTGGGGGTATGGAACGCACTACCGAGTAGGGTGGTGGAGGCAGGAACATTGGACTCGTTTAAGGTTTACTTAGATAGACACATGAGCGAAACGAGGATGGAGGGTTATAGTAGGGGGTATTAATTAGGGTCAGAGCCTTGGGAGACACCGGAAATGCAGACTTATATGTTAACGTTTTTGTCTTTTATTCCGCAGGTGGAGGTCCACCTTGTTGTCAAACGAGGGGCATGCACACGGTGGGTCGTGCGTGGGCTGCTCTTGGAGGTTCCGGGAGTGGCCTAGTACTTTGTGTTGGTGTGTGTGCTTGATCCTGGACCAGTAGACGGGCGCCGCAACAGCTCAGTGACGAGCACTGCTAGCTGTGCAGATACATGGATTTGGGCTTGTGTCTGTGGGAGTTTGTGCATTCTCCCTGTGGTTGCGTGGGTTTCCTCCGGGCGCTCCGGTTTCCTCCCACACCCCAAAGATGTGCTCTTAGGCTGATTGGTTTACCAAATTGACACTATTCTCCCCTGAATCTGGCTAAGTTAGGGGTTCCACTTGCAGACACGCAGGGCAGGGTAGGTGTAGGAGGATATGGCGGCGCGGGCTCGTTGGGCCGAAGGGCCTGTTTCCCGTGCTGGGTTGTTCTTTGCTCTTTGTTCTTTGTTCTAGCCTGCCTGATCCTATCTCGTTCCAATGCAATTGTGAAGGAGATAGAATTATGATCACCATTCCCAAGATTCTCTCCTACCGAGAGATCCATCACCTGTCCTGGTTCATTCGCCAGCACCAGGTCATGTACAGCCTCTCCTCTCGTAGGCTTATCCACGTACTGTATCAGGAAACCTTCCTGACCACACCTAACAAACTCCTCCCCATCCAAACCCCTTACCCTTGGGATATTCCAATCGATGTTTGGGAAATTGAAGTCTCCCAAGACGACAACTCTGTTATTACTACATCTCTCGAGAATCTGTTTCCCTATTTGCACCTCAACTTCCCTGTCACTATTGGGCGGCCTGTAGAATACACCCAGCAAAGTTATCGACCCTTTGCTGTTCCTAACTTTCACCCACAGAGACTCTGTAGACAGTCCCTCCACGGCATCCTCCTTCTCTGCAGCCATGACACAGTCCCTGATCAACAGAGCCACTCCACCACCTCTTTTGCCTCCCTCCCTGTCCTTCCTGAAACATCTGAATCCTGGCACCTGAAGTACCCAGTCCTGTCCCTGAGACATCCAAGCCTCCGTAATGGCCACCACATCACATTCCCAAGCAGCAATCCACGCCCTAAGCTCATCTACCTTATTTACTACACTCCTGGCGTTAAAATAGATACACTTCAGCCCCTCAGCCTGGGCATTTCCCTTCTCCACCCCCTGTCCAACCTCCCTCTCATACTGCCTGCAGTCCTTCCCTAGCTGGGAGCTAACCCCCTCGGTCCCAGTCTCCCCATCACAATTCCCTGCCCCCATCCTTTCTAGTTTAAAGTCCCCCCAGTAGCCTTAGCCAGTCTTCTCACCAAGATATTAGTCCCCCTGGGATTCAAGTGCCACCCGTCTTTACTGTACAAGTCACACCTGCCCCTAAAGAGGTCCCAATGATCTAGGAACCGAAATCCCTGCCCCCTGCTCCAGTCCCTCAGCCACGCATTCAGCCTCCACCTCATTCCATTCCTGCCCTCATTCTCCCGTGGCACAGGCAGCAATCCTGAGATTACTACCTTCGCTTTTCTCTTCCTCAGCTGCCTACCCAGTTCCCTATAATCCCTTTTCACCACTGCCTCCCTCTTCTTGCCTACGTCAGTAGTACCTATATGCACTACAACCTCTGGTTCCTCACCCACCCCCTTCAGGATGTCTGGGACACGCCCAGAGACATCCCAGATTCCAACCCCAGGGAGACGAACCACCATCCGCGACTCACGTCTACGTCCACAAGAATGCCTGTCCGCCCCCCCTCACTGTGGAGACCCCTATTAATACTACCATTCTGCTCTCTTTTTTAATTTTTTGACATACTGGCTCAGCTCCAGAGACCTGGCCACTGCTGCCTCCCTCAGATGAGCTGTCCCCCCCAGTAGTACTCAGGCAGGAGGATTTATTTTGAAGGGGGACATCCACCGGCGTGCTCTCCATCACCTGAGGTTTCCCCTTCCTAATAGTTACCCACGTGCCTTCTTCCCGTTGCCCTGGTGTGGCTACTTGCTGATAGCTCCTGTCAATTATCTCCTCACTCTCTCTAATGAGCCGAAGGTCCTCGAGCTGCATTTGCAGCTCCTTAACCTGGTTCCGTAGGGTCTGCAGCTCCACACACCGAGCACAGGTGTGGATGTCTGGTAGACCAGGAGCCTCCAAGACCTCCCACATGTTGCACTGGCAACAACATACTGGCCTCACACCCATACTTGCCCCTTTTTAGTAACCCAGAGGAAAAAGTAAAAAAAAACTTATAACTTCCCTTGCCTCACCCTTATCTCTTTGGCCCTGTGAGCCAAAGCCCTTACAGCACACTCAAAAACAAAAACAAACTTACCTGCTCTCAGTCAGACCCCCTCTCTCTCTCTCTCTCTTTTTGAAGTTAGAGGAGGGGGGAGGGCTGGGATACTCTACCTATGTAGAGTATCGGGATTCCTCACCGCTCTAATTTGTAGTAAGGTTAAAAAAACTCTACCCGAGTGCCCTAGTAACTGCTTCCGGTGCAAAAATTTAAAGAAAAAGAAACAAGTACAAAGTTAGTTTTAAAAAAAAATCACTGTAGTCACCCACAAGCTCTCCACTCGCAATCAAGTGAAGTAATGTATTTGTGCTACAAAACAAACGAGGATTCGTTAATGTGCCACATAAAAGGTTGCAGCTCTTCGTGTTAAGAGATTAGCATGGATATCGGATTAGTTCACAAACAGGAATCATAGAATTGGGATAAACAGTTCATTTTAAGGTTAGTATAAAGTAAGTATTGAATTCACAGGGATTAATCCTTGTGGATCACTGACTTGCAATCAATATGAATTTATTCAATACAGTCAACTCTTCTGAAAATTCCAAGATAGGTAGAAAAGTACATCGTTATGAGGAGACACAAAGTTCCCGTGTAGATTAAATGAAGAGGTAAAACTTGGACATGTTACACACAGTGTGGGAAAATTGAGGTTGCCACATGGTTCGGAAGAATACAAAAGCAGAACATATTTCATATTGAAAGCCACTGCAGAATGTTGTGATATAGAGGGGCAAGGATGTCCTGGTACATGAATGACAAAGTCATAGAAACATAGAGGCACACGGTGCAGATCATGGGAATTTGGCCCATTGAGTCTGCAAAGATTTTCTAACAGAGAATTTTACCTCGGCACACCAACCATGCTTTCCCATGGCTAATCAATCTAACCTGGTCTCCTTGAGAAAATAAGGGACAATTTAGCATGGACAATCGACTGAACCTGCACATCGTTGGCATTTGAGAGGAGACCAAAAGGGGAGTTAGAAGGGGGAAAAGGGGGCATGAAATGGCTTTGGCTGATAGGATTTAGGGAAATCCAAAGGCATTTTACTCTTATATTAGGAACAAGAGGGTGGTTCGAGGGAAAATTGGTCCTCTTAGGGACAAAGGAGGGGAACTATGCATTGAGGCTGAGGGAACGGGGGAGATCCTGAATGAATACTTTGTGTCGGAATTCACGAAGGAGAGGGGCTTGGTGTCTTGTAATGTCTTGGAGGGAGCTGTAGACCAGTTGAAGGAAATATCCATTACGAGGGAGGAAGTGTTTGGGTTTTTAGGTAGCATAAAAACTGATAAAACTCCAGGGCCTGATGGCATTAATGTCTTGTCTCTTTTAATCCGCAGGTGTGTCGGTCCACCTTGTTGTCTAACGAGGGGCATGCACACGGTGGGTCGTGCGTGGGCTGCTCTTGGATGTTTCGAGAGTGGCCTAGTACTTCACGTCGTTGTGTGTGCTTAAAACTGGACCAGCAGATGGGCACCACAACAGCTCAGTGACTATCACTGCTAGCTGTGCAGATACATGGATTTGGGCCAGTGTCTGTGGGAGTTTGCACATTCTCCGTGTGGTTGCGTGGGTTTCCTCCGGGTGCTCCGGTTTCCTCCCACACCCCAAAGATGTGCTCTTAGGCTGATTGGTGTAACAAATTGTCCCTAAACTATTCTCCCCTGAATCTGGTTCCAATAGGGGTACCATACGCCTACACACAGGTCAAGGTAGGTGTCGGAAAATGCTTTGTTGCAATGGCGGCGAGGGCTCAATGGGCCGGAGGGCCTGTTTTCCGTGTTGGGTTGTTCTTTGTTTTGTTTTTCTAAGCACCCAGAGGAAAAACATGCAAACACGGAGAGAATGTCAAGCTCTACACAGTCACCCACGACAGCAACTAAATCCAGGTCCTCACGCGGGGAGACTGCTGTGCTATTAACTGTACCACCACACGGCCCTCTCTGTCACCTCAGCAACTGTGTTATTTCACCGTGAGACATGATACCCAGGCCAAATGGTCCCTTGTTTCTGGACCCGATGACCTCAAAACCTTAGTTAAAAGGACACGTGTTCTATGTCTTGCATGTTCATAGGAAGGAAGGGGAGGAGGGTTGTGTTGGCTGGAGTTCGGTGGATGTCTGCAAATAATCATATCCTGGGTGTGATTGAAGACTCTCTATTGTTTTGAAATTGAAGAGGAACAGGGAGAGGCCTGAGCTTTTTTTCCGCTCACCGCCAGGTTTGGGAAAATGGTCAACGTACCAAAGACCCGGAGGACATATTGCAAAAAAAAATCGGAGGCACCAGCCCCACAAGGTTACCCAGTACAAGAAGGGAAAGGATTCCTAATACACACAGGGTAAGAGATGTTATGACAGAAAGCAAAGAGGTTATGGTGGACTGACAAAACCTATATTTGGGGAAAAGGCGAAGACCACAAAGAAGATTGTGCTGAGATTGGAATGTGTGGAGCCCAACTGTAGGTCAGAGAGAATGCTGGCCATGAAGAGATGCAAGCACTTTGAGCTGGGAGGAGATAAGCAGAGGAAGAGCCAAGTCATCCAGTTCTAAGCTGCATTCTTTGTTTGTTGGAGAACCAATTCACAATAAAACATCTCAAATGCTAAAAAAAAACGCACAGGGAGAGGCCCGGAAAGGAAATGTCGTTTGTCCGGTCAAGCCTGTGCTGACAAATGATACTTTTCTAAACTAATGATTTTGTTTTGCATCTACGCAGCCTGTATGTCTGTATTCCCTGTTTATTCATGTATCTGTCAAGATGATTTTTTGTAACCATTGCTATTACATCTGCTTCTGACATCCCCTCTGTCAGCGAAATACAGGTACTTACCACCCTCTCTGTGAAGAAAAATCTTGCCTCTCTCATCTCTTTTAAAGTTTCCCCGTTATGACATTAAAATAAGTCCTGCAGCAATTGGCATTTATACCCTGAGATAAAAAGACTCTGACAAGACATTCTGCCGATTGGTCTCATAATTGTGTAAACATCTATCAGGTCGATCCTCAGCTTTTACCAAAAATAATCTAGTGGTGGGTGAGTAAAGTCGAACATTTTGAGATTGGAGCATCAGATGTGTTGCATGTGGTGGAGTTGAGGTTTGAAGGAACAAATGAGTGAAATGCTAGATTCCTTTCTGGAGGGCAAGGGATGAAGACAGTATTCTGGGAAATGCAGCATAACGGCATCATCTTTTCAAACTATAGTGCGGGGAGTCAACTTCTTAGATTAAGGAATCAATTTCAGAAGCTCTGAAGCTGCATCATCCAAACAAACACACAGGTTAAGGGAACATTATTCAAAGGCTGTATAGAAGCAGACTAAGAGGAAGTTCGGTCAATGTCCATTTGGAATTCTGGTTTATAGTAACTATTCATCCGTGTCTATTCGCTGATATTGAGATGGAGAATTCAGGAAAGGGAAGTCTCTTACATGAAAAGTGTAAATGTGACTGGGGGACATCAATTTGATTTAAAAAAACTGACCGAAATGTGCAGCCTTGCCAGAAAGATGGAATGATAGAAACTGAATTTTTAATGTTTCTAATAAAGAGATGAAACGGCGACGTAAGCAGACCAGAGACTGCTAAGAATAGAGGGCGATTTAAAATCAAACTGTTTGAGTTCAGTGGAAATGCAAGGATAATATGTGTCTTGCAATGCTTCCTCAGGGGGACTCAGGAGATTTTTAAAATGAGTTTCAGATCTCACATTCCATTATCCTAGAATTGTGCAATTATAGATTGTGTGCAGAGCGAAAAGAGTCCAAGAATCTGAATAACTTATTCAAATCGATGTATCTGTTAGTACACTTTGAATCAGACAGGGGAACGTATCCCGTGGTACAATGAATTGCGCTACTGTGTTGGGCAGATTTATTTTCATTTAATGGAGGGCGGGTCCGAAAGGCCATTGGTTTCAGAAAAAAAAAGGCTGATATGGAATATTCACACGAGGACAAAAAATGATCTAACTGTCGTTTTGCGGTAGAAAGATTCCATTCGAACCTCTATCGTCATTCGTTCACCCTATAAACAGACCACAAGTCATTGGGAAAGCTATTATGTGAGTCCAAATACACTCTTCCCATTGCCAGCTGATCAGGACCATATTGTGCACAGAACAGGGGAAAACAACGAGACTGTGAATGTGTGGAGTCATCTCCCTTTCTTGGATTTGCCATTCAAGGCATTGTCTTCCCATGGTATCTCTTTTTACTGGAAACATTTTCCAATCTCCAAAACAGATTCAGCAGTTGAGGGACAGAGACTCTGCTCTGTCAAAAGCTAACCAATCTGTGTTGCAAAGAGAGGCAACTATCATAGAGGTTGAGTTATGTATGCAGGATTGATGCATACTGTGGGGGTCACGGATGGCCGTTTCGACCCTGTTTGGGAGCAGAATTCATGATTAATGTAACAGCTATTGTTAAAGTGAAAATCTACACCAAATATTTGCAACTCATGGTGCACATGATTCTTCTGTTTTGGATAATGGAACTATGTACACAATGTTTTTTCTTCAAGAATTTATGCAAAACAATGGCATATACTATTTCCGTACTGCACCATTTCATGTGGTTTCAAATGGTTTGGCGGAGCTCTGAAGTAGGGATTGAAAAAAAAGTGGAAGATGATTTGTTGAGTACAAAGATCTGAAGATTTTTATTCCAGTATTGTTTCATGCTACAAACGACAACTGGGCTATTTCCAGCGGAACTGCTGCTGTGTGGATGGTCAAGTGTCACGTACCATCGAAATCTCATAGCAAAAAAGGGCAAGAGAGAAGAGAAGCAGGAGCTGTTCGGGAGGACAAAATATTACAAATTATGCAGGACGGATTCGTTAAGGGGAAGTCGTGTTTGACAAATTTCTTGGATTTCTATGAGGATGTGACTCGTGTGGTAGACAGAGGGGAACTGGTGGATGTGGTGTTTTTAGATTTTTAGAAGGTGTTTGATAAGGTGCCTCATAAAAGGTTGCTACAGAAGGTTCGGGTGCACGGAGTTGGTTGTAAGGTGTTAGCGTGGATAGAGGATTGGTTGTCCAATAGGAAGCAGAGAGTTGGTATCGATGGGTGCTATTCTGATTGGCGGTTGGTGACTTGTGGAGTGCCGCAGGGATCGGTGCTGGGGCCTCAGCTATTTACCATTTATATCGATGATCTGGAGGAGGGGGCTGAGTTTAGGGTGACGATATTTGCTGATGACACGAAGATGAGTGGAAAAGCAAATTGCGTGGAGGGTGTGGAAAGTCTGCAGAGGGATCTGGATAGGCTGAGCGAGTGGGCGAGGACATGGCAGATGGAGCACAATGTTAGCAAGTGTGAGGTTATCCACTTTGGCAGAAATAATAGTAGGAGGGATTACTATTTAAAGGGTGAAAAGCTGCAGCATGCTATGGTGCAGAGGGACCTGGGGGTCCTTGTGCATGCGTCGCTAAAACCCAGTCTGCAGGTGCAGCAGGTGATCAAGAAGGCGAATGGGATGCTGGCCTTTATAGCGAGGGGGATAGAATATAAAAGCAGGGAGGTCTTGCTGCAACTGTACAGGGCACTGGTGAGGCCACAGCTGGAGTACTATGTGCAGTTTTGGTCGCCACAGTTGCGCAAGGATATATTGGCCTTGGAGGGAGTACAGAGGAGGTTCACTCGGCTGATACCGGAGATGAGGGGGTTGGACTATGAAGAGAGACGAAATAGACTGGGTCTGTACTCGTTGGAGATTAGAAGGATGAGGGGGGATCTTGTGGAGACGTAGAAAATAATGAAAGGGATGGATAGGGAAGAGGTAGAGATATTCCTGACGCTTAGAAAGGATAGCAGGACTAGAGGGAACAGCCTCAAGGGCGGGGCGGGGAGGCAGTTTAGATCGGAGTTGAGGAAGAACGTCTTCACTCAAACGGTGGTGAATCTCTGGAATTCTCTACCCGTTGAAGTGGTGGAGGCTACCTCGCTAAACATATTTAAGTCACGGGTAGATAGGTTTTTGATAGACAAGGGAATTGAGGGTGATGGGGAGAAAGCAGGAAAGTGGAACCGATCCACTTCTGATCAGCCATGATCTTATTGAATGGCGGGGCAGGCTCGAAGGGCTGGATGGCCTACTCCTGCTCCTATTTCTTATGTTCTTATTTTCTGATTACTTATTCTCCATTTAAGTTCAGTATGTTCCTCAGTGGTTTTATTCGATGACAATTGTTTTAACGGTGTTGAGGGACTTAAGCATGTGTGAGTTTTGACGTTTTTTTTTGGTTTTGATCTACAAGAGCGTGATCTGGAAACAAAGAGAGAGGGAAGGAGAGGGAAAAAATAATTGCAGATTTATAGAGAGAGAGACAGATAGGTAGAGGAATGTTTAGAGAGATAGATCAACAAAAAGGTAGGCAGACAAACAGACTGGCATACAGGCAGGAAGACTGTCAGACAGTCAGGTTGACAGACAGATGGATAGATAAATAAGACAGATAACCAGACAGACAGACAGACGGGTGGGTGGGTCGCCAGACGGACGGACAGACATGTGATGGATGGATAGATGGACATTAGAGAGACAGACAGACAGACAAACAGACCTCCCGTTATTTCCTTCTAATAATCTGCATGCCACCACTCGCCATTTTGCTGTGTCACTTTGGTGTGTCCGATTCCACCTTCCATGCCTTGAAAGGATATTCCTCTATCATTTGTTTCATGGAAATTCAATCCAGATTCCAGCAACAGTCTGAGTAAAAATAAACTCACATTCTCTTTCGAACTTTGTGCCCATTATGTTGCATCTCTTCTCTAGTTTTTGCTGCTCTCTCATTTGGGAGCAATTTCTCATGATTTTGTTCTATCTGTGTCCCTCGGCATCTTGAACAACCAGATCAAGTGGCGTCTCAGCCTTATTTCCTCCGCAGATGATAGACCACTCTCTCCAATCCATCAAAACAGCTACAGTTCGTTTGGCTTGGAATCAGGCTTCTGAATTTCCTCTATACACTTTCCAAAGCCTTCACATCCTTCTCAAGTATTGTACACATACATGGACGGAGTGCATTTCAAATGTTTATGAAATGTGAAAAAATGTTCACGGAGTGAGTTTGAACCACGGCGAGGAAGGAATGGAGATTAGACCAGCTGTAATAAAGATAGACTGAGGACAAAATAAAGATTGAAGTAAATCAGTTGGGGTGAGTTTCCATGTTTTAACATCCGAAACTTGAGTATTACATGGTCAGAGATAGTAATATTTATTTCATGATATTTGTATAGATAACCTCTTAAAAACACTGCGCCCAGGACCTAATGATTATCAGGACCAGACTTGGGGAAGAAGATCAATCGTTACAAGACAATTTGGTCATTGACTTTCCTTAGTATGAGTGAAGTTTCTTCCCAGATTGAATTATATTGTCCATTGACAAGTCTTTATCTGCCCTCCAGTTACCACCCCAAACACAAGATTATTTTAACATGATAAACATTATTTTTTTCTCATTACTGAAGTCAGATGCCACATTCTAATTGGTCATCATATTCAGTATAACTTTTGCCAACTCGTCACCTTGGAAATTCATGTTCCTGATGATTTTTTCCCCCTACTTCGATGTTTGGATCAACAGAAACAATATTCCACTGAATCCAACAACTGAAAGTCATGGGTGAGATGGAAATAGTTCTTCCAACACAACATGACTACAAGAATAATTCAGGAAAGTTATTATTTATTATTATGTATTTATTATTATTTATTTAATTTATTTATAATAAATAAATTTATTTATTTATATAATACATAACTTATTATTTATTCCAGATTATTTATTTCATTAGAATCCAACTAATTTTGTCACTTCCATGCAATGCAACATGACAAGAAACAGATTGAAAGCAGAAACAAGCTTATGCATAGTTACACTATATAATGTGTTTTAGCTACGTACCAGGAACACCAACTAAGGCAAGCAACAGATAGAATATTTTCCTGACCACTTGAATAGGTCGATGCATTTTCTGCGTGGAATGGCCCTCTTCCTTTGCTGAGCAAGTTATTCCTCTGAATTAAAATCTGTAGTGACACGTCCCTGTGCATTCACCTTTATGCATTCCCTCGATCTCCATGGAGATACAGCTGTTGCAAAAGTGTTCTAAAAATTGCTATCTTTATATTAGAACAAACACATTAGGACAACGGGATAAATTCCCTGTGGATTGAATACACGAGATGCTGAGACTAAATTGAATCAATGTTTTTTTTTCATTTACTAAGAAACCGTCATTATATGCAATGCTTATTCATAATTGTAGACTATATTTAACAGCAAACGAAAGTGATATCATTACCCTCCAACCACCATGACTCCCATGCCTTGATCTCATGTCAGGAGTGCAAGGACTGGGAGTTGAATGTCCAAAGCTACTCAGTATTCTAAAAGAATATACATGGTAGAACACGAGCTGGGGTTGCTTTACTGGTTAAATATAACGTCAAAGCTCCATGAAGAAATTATATTGGCATTAAAGACAAAAATATTGCTTCCAGCACGGTGGAAATAAAAAGAGAAAGAACATTCTGGTAGTAGTAAGTTGAGGGCCCCGAGCTTTAATTCCAAAGTGGGGTACAATATATAACAATAAAAAAAAAATGCTCCTGAGAAAAGTGCAGCAGTAATCACGGGTGATTTAAATATGCATCTTGACAGGATTAGTGAAATTTGCAAAGAAAATCTCCCTCTTAACGCTAGCAGTTATTCAGACAATATCTCCCACCGAACGTGTATTGCAGGTGTTCTGCGCCAAATGTCTTCTCATTCTATCATTAGAGTTCACTAATCATGATTGAAATCATCCCTTGTCCTCCCGAATTATCAACATCAACCTAATGATACAACATTGCTATCTTTCACATTTTCCGTATACTCAGCTCGGCTCACCTCATCCAGGAATGTTTCCTTTCTCTTTAGATGATATGGTTCTTGCCGTAAACTTATCCTGAACAAACTCTGGAAACTCTTGCCCACTGCTGTCCTTTCCAATAATATTAACACTCACGTGTAATCAAATAAATGAAATCTCAAAATATAACGATCAGTCAAGCCTCTTGCTAACGTGTAAATTCCTCATAAATGTGTTCATCTTTGTATTTCATACCATCGGGTGACATGGACAGTGCACTGGGTGAAATGGACGGTGGAAATTGAAAAGGAGGGAAAAGGGCCTGAAATGTACTCGGGCCAAATAATCCAAGTTTCATGCATCTGAGGCCTGCAGTCGAGAGGGTGCAGAGATACAGTCCATATTATTTATTTCAGAATCGCGATTCTGAAAAATTCAATGTTTTGGAAAATGGCACCGTCACATGTCTGTCCATGAAATGAGGAAGACAAAAAACAGAAAATTCCACTACAATTGGCCTCATATCTGTCATTGGGCAAATACCTGAATTCATTAAAGGAAAGAACAGCAGGAAATTTAGAAAATCAGAACACCATCCAGATTAGGAAATATGGCTTCACGAAAGAAAATTATGTTTTAAGGATTTACTGGAATGTTCTGAGGATTTAGCAGAAAGATTCGGTAATGGACATCAAGTGAAGTAATGTATTAGTACTACGAAACAAACGAGAATTCGTTAATGTGCCACATAAAAGGTTGCAGCTCTTCGTGTTAATAGATTAGCCTGGATATCGGATTAGTTCACAAACAGGAATCATAGAATTGGGATAAACAGTTCATTTTAAGGTTAGTATAAAGTTAATGTTGAATTCACAGAGATTAATCCTTGTGGATCACTGACTTGCAATCAATATGAATTAATTCAGTACAGTCAACCCTTCTGAAAATTCCAAGACAGGGAGAAAAGTACATCGTTATGAGGAGACACAAAGTTCCCGTGTAGATTAAATGAAGAGGTAAAACTTGGACATGTTACACACAATGTGGGAAAATTGAGGTTGCCACATGGTTCGGAAGAATACAAAAGCAGAACATATTTCATATTGAAAGCCACTGCAGAATGTTGTGATATAGAGGGGCAAGGATGTCCTGGTACACGAATGACAAAGTCACAGAAACATAGAGGCACACGGTGCAGATCATGGGAATTCGGCCCATTGAGTCTGCAAAGATTTTCTAACAGAGAATTTTACCTCGGCACACCAACCATGCTTTCCCATGGCTAATCAATCTAACCTGGTCTCCTTGAGAAAATAAGGGACAATTTAGCATGGACAATCGACTGAACCTGCACATCGTTGGCTTTTGAGAGGAGACCTAACACACCCAGGGGAAAAACATGCAAACACGGAGAGAATGTCTCGCTCCACACAGTCAGTCACCCACGACAGCAACTAAATCCCGGTCCTCACGCGGGGAGACTACTGTGCTAATCCCTGTGCCACCACGCGGCCCTCTCTGTCGTATCAGCAACTATATTATCTCATCGTAAAATATGATACCCAGGCCGAATGGTCCCTTGTTTCTGGGCCCGATGACCTCATAACCTTATTTAAAAGGACACGTGTTCTATGTCCTGCATGTTCATGGGAAGGAAGGGGAGGAGGGTTGTGTTGGCTGGAGTTCGGTGGACGTCTGCAAATAATCCTATACTGGGTGTGATTGAAGATTCTCTATTGTTTTGAAATTGAAGAGGAACAGGGAGAGACCCGAAAAAAAATGTCGTTTGTCTGGTCAAGTCCGTGCTGAGATATGATGCTTTTCTAAAGTAATGATTTTGTTTTGCATCTACGCAGCCTGTATCCCCCTATTCCCTGTTTATTCATGTATCTATCTGTCGAGATTTTTTTTAACCATTGCGATTGTATCTGCTTCTGTCATCCCCTCCGTCAGTGAAATACAGGTACTTACCACCCTCTCTGTTAAGAAAAATCTTGCCTCTCTCATCTCTTTTAAAGTTTCCCCGTTATGCCATAAAAAATATGTCCTGTAGCAATTGGCCTTTATACCCTGAGATAAAAAGACTCTGACAAGACATTCTCCCGACTGGTCTCATAATTGTGTAAACATCTATCAGGTCGATCCTCAGCTTTTACCAAAAATAATCTAGTGGTTGGTGAGTAAAGTTGAACATTTTGAGATTGGAGCATCAGATGTGTTGCATGTGGTGGAGTTGAGGTTTGAAGGAAGGAATGAGTGAAATGCTAGATTCCTTTCTGGAGGGCAAGGGATGAAGACAGTATTCTGGGAAATGCAGCATAACGGCATCATCTTTTCAAACTATAGTGCGGGGAGTCAACTTCTGAGGTTGAGAAATCAATGTCAGAAGCTCAGACGTTGCATCATCCAAACAAACACACAGGTTAAGGGAACATTATTCAAAGGCTGTATAGAAGCAGACTAAGAGGAAGTTCGGTCAATGTCCATTTGGAATTCCGGTTTATAGTAAGTATTCATCCGTGTCTATTCGCTGATATTGAGATGGAGAATTCCGGAAAGGGAAGGGAAGTGTCACACATGAAAAGTGGAAATGTGAGTGGGGAACATCAAATTGATGGAAAAAAAATGACTGTAGTGTACAGCCTTGCCGGAAAGATGGAATGATAGAAACTGAATCTTTAATGATTCAAACAAAGAGATGAAATGGCAACATAAGCAGACCAGAGACTGCTAATGAATACTTTGCGTCGGTATTCACGAAGGAGAGGGGCTTTATGTCTAGTACGGTCATTGAGGGAGCGGTAGACCGATTGAAAGATCTATTGATTATGAGGGAAGAAGTGTTAGGGTTTTTAGAGGGCATTCAGACCGATAAATCTCCGGGACCTGATTGCATTTATCCTAGGCTGCTTAGAGAGGCAAGGGATGAGATTGCTGGGCCTCTGGCGCAAATCTTTGTCTCTTCTTTGGACACAGGTGAGGTCCCAGAGGACTGGAGGATAGCGAACGTGGTACCGTTGTTTAAAAAGGGTAGGAGGGATAGCCCGGGTAACTATAGGCCGGTGAGCTTAACGTCAGTGGTAGGTAAGTTGATGGAGAGGATTCTTAGGGATAGGATGTATGCGCACTTGGAGCTTTCCGATCTGATTAAGGATACGCAGCATGGCTTTGTCAAGGGGAAGTCTTGCCTTACGAATCTGGTAGAATTCTTTGAGGAGGTGACAAAAACGGTTGACGAAGGACGAGCCGTTGATGTCGTCTGTATGGATTTCAGTAAGGCGTTTGACAAAGTCCCTCATGGTAGGTTGGTACAGAAGATTAAAGCTCATGGGATATGTGGTCAGGTATCTAGATGGGTAGAGAACTGGCTTGCAAAGAGGAGTCAGAGAGGAGTTGTGGAGGGGTCTTTTTCTAGCTGGAGGTCTGTCACTAGTGGTGTGCTGCAGGGCTCGGTACTGGGACCCCTTCTCTTTGTAGTGTATATAAATGATTTGGAAGTGGGAGTAGGTGGTGTGATCAGCAAATTTGCTGATGACACCAAGATGGCTGGATTGGCGGGCAGTGAGGAGCAGTGTCTCGCAACACAGCGGGATATTGATAGGCTGGTTGATTGGGCAGATATGTGGCAAATGGAGTTTAATCCGGATAAATGTGAGGTGATGCATTTTGGCCGGAATAATGTAGGGGGAAGTTATATGATAAAGGGTAAGCCCGTAAGGAGTATAGAGTCGCAGCGAGACCTGGGGGTGCAAGTGCACAAGTCTTTGAAGGTGGCAGTGCAAGTGGAGAGTGTGGTGAAGAAAGCCTATGGTATGTTAGCCTTTATAGGAAGGGGTATAGAATATAAGAGCTGGAGTCTCATGTTGCAGTTGTATAGAACGTTGCTTAGGCCGCATTTGGAGTACTGCGTACAGTTCTGGTCGCCTTACTACCAGAAGGACGTGAAGACTCTGGAGAGATTGAAGAGGAGGTTTACCAGGATGTTGCCTGGTATGGAAGGACTGGGGTATGAGGAAAGATTGAAGAAATTGGGGCTCTTTTCCCTTGAAAGACGCCGACTGAGGGGGGGATCTAATCGAGGTATATAAGATTATGAAGGGTATAGATAGAGTAAACAGAGGTAAGCTATTTCCTATAATAGAGTCACGTAGGACAAGGGGCCATGGACTTAAGGTGAGGGGGGAGAGGTACAACACAGATATTCGAGGGAGGTTTTTCACGCAGAGGGTAGTGGGGGTATGGAATGCTCTGCCAAGTAAGGTGGTGGAGGCAAACACGCTAGAGTCCTTTAAGAGTAACTTAGACAGGCATATGACTGAGTTGGAGATGGGTGGACATAGGAGAACCTTTAATTAAGGGACATTAGCATTGGGGTGTCCCTAGAAATGTAAATGGGTATAGTATGATAATAATGTTTTTCTCTGTTTTCATTCACAGGTTTGAAGTCGGTCCACCTCGTGTCCAACGAGGGGCATACACGCGATGGGTCGTACTGGGGCTGCTCTTGGCTGTTCGAGATTGGCCCAGTGCTTCATGTCGTTAGTGTGTGCCTAAACTGGACAAGATTCTGGGCAAGACGACAGCTCAGTGACTATCGCTGATTGCTGTGCAGACACATGGATTTGGGCCGGTGTCTGTGGGAGTTTGCGCATTCTCCCCGTGCTTGCGTGGGTTTTCTCCGGGTGCTCCGGTTTCCTCCCACACCCCAAAGATGTGCTGTTAGGCTGATTGGCAGGAATAAATTGTCCCGAAATCAGTTTTCCCTCAATCTGGATGGCCATAAAACATTAGATAGGGGTCATGGGTAGAGAGGTGGAGTTGAGATGGCAGCGTGGGTTCGTTGGGCCGAAGGACCTGTTTCCCAGGCTGATTTTGTTCTTTGTTCTTTGACTGGTTAATCTTTTCCCCGACTGGTCAATGTTTTCCCCTCGGTTGGTTAATGTTGTGCCCCTGCTTCTCCAGGGACTGTGCCCGACTGGTTAATGTTTTCCCCTCACTTCTCCAGGCACCAAGTCCCACTGGTTAATGTTTTCCCCGATTGGTTAATGCTTTGCCCCTGCTTCTCTGGAGACTAAGTGCAACTGGTTAATGTTTTCCCTTCTACTCCAGGGAGCAGATCCAACTGGTTAATGTTTTCCCCTCGCTTCTCCAGGGACTTTGTCCGACTGGTTAATGACTTCCACAATGCTCCAGTGGCTTTGGCTTTCTGGTTAATGGTTTCCCGACTGGTTAATGTCTTCCCCGACTGGATAATGTTTTCCCCGACTGGTTAATGTTTTGCCTCTGCTTCTACAGGGACCAAGCCCAACTGGTTAATGTTTTCCCCCCGGTTCTCCAGGGACGATTCCTGCCTGGTTAATGTTTTCCCCTCGCTTCTCCAGGGACTCTGTCTGACTGGTGAATGTTTTCCCCGACTGCTTAATGCTTTGCCCCTGCTTCTCTGGAGACCACTTTCGACTGGTTAATGTTTTCCCCTCGCTTCTACAGGGATTCAGTACACCTGGTTCATGTTTTGCCCCTGCTTGTCCAGAGGGTACAATAAAAGGGGGACTGCCATTGCCCACACCGCAGCAGCAGCAGCTGGTTAATGTTTTCCCCTCGCAAGTGGAAGCCTCCCTTCCCCCATCTGGCTGACACACTGACTTTCCCATTCCCTCAGCATCTTTACAAACACTGCCTGCCATTTCTTCAAAGCTTTGTTGACAGCTGCCTGCACCGGCTTCAATACTCACCTCTCCCCCGCTCTCACTCGAACACTCAACCTGTGCCTGAACTGAGAGAGGCAGAGAGTGAGTTTTTAAAGTTTATTAAGTGTCTGAAGTCAGGCTGACATTAACACTGCAGTGAAGTTACTGAGGGAGAGGGATAGTGAGAGAGAGGGAGAGACAGACAGACAGAGAGTGGGGGATTGATATTTAAAGGTGTCAACTTGAATGATTCGCCTCACTAGCAAGGCCTACATTCACACTGGATCAGCTTACTGGGACAGAGAGATACAGAGGGAGAGGTGAAAGTTTTCCCCGACTGGTTAATGTTTTCCCCCCTGCTTCTCCAGGCTCCAAGTCCCACTGGTTAATGTTTTCCCCGGTTGGTTAATGTTTTCCCCACGGTTGGTTCATGTTTTGCCCATCCAGCCAGAGCCTAAGGACCACTGGTTCATGTTTTCCCCACGGTTGGTTAATGTTTTGCCTATCCAGCAGGAGTCTTCGTAGTGTTGAAGAGCAGAAGGATCTTGGGGTCCGGGTCCACAGGACTCTTAAACCGGCCTCGCAGGTGGAGGATGTGGTCAAGAAGGCGTATGGTGTACTGGCCTTCATTAATCAAGGGATTGAGTTTAGGAATTGGGAGGTAATGCTGCAACTTTATAAGACCCTTGTCAGGCCTCACTTGGAGTACTGTGCACAGTCCTGGTCGCCTCACTATAGGAAGGACGTAGAAGCTATTGAAAGGGTACAGAGGAGATTTACAAGGATGTTGCCTGGACTGGGAGGCATGCCTTATGAAGTTAGGTTGAGGGAGCTGGGACTCTTTTCCCTGGAGAGACGAAGGTTGAGAGGCGACCTGATAGAAGTTTATAAAATGTTGAGAGGAATAGATAGGGTGGATTCTCAGAGGCTGTTTCCCCGGGTTGAAATGGTCGCTACGAGAGGACACAGATTTAAGGTGCGGGGAGGCAAGTACAGAAGTTATGTTTGGGGTAAGTTTTTCACTCAGAGGGTGGTGAGTGAATGGAATCGGCTGCCGTCAGTGGTGGTGGAGGCGAACTCGCTGGGGTCTTTTAAAAGACTTCTGGATGAGTATATGGGATTTAATGGGATTGGGGGTTATAGATAGGTCTATGGATTGGTAGGTGTTGATGTGATCGGCGCAACTCGTGGGCCGAATGGCCTGTTTGTGCTGTAGTGTTCTATGTTCTATGAAATATCAGAATATATATTTAAAATATGAAATTCTGCAGAAGTCTCACTGAGACATCAAAACCATGCATAATTGGAGAGAATAACTGAAGAACATTCAATGGGCTGAATGGCCTTCTATGAATGTGCACTGTAATAATTCAATGATTAAAGTGAATTCCACAGATTCGTAACATTTGAGAAAAGTATTTTCTTCTCATCTGTTTTAAATCAGCTACCTTCCATCCTAAAGTTATGACCTCTCATTCTAAATTGCCCCAAAAGAGGAAATGTCCATTTTTCACTTATTTTGTCAAAACTTTTTCTTATCTTACTTGCGAAAGGTAAATTCGTCATAGTCCCAGCTAAATATAAGTTGTGACTGATGGTGATTTAACCCAACGATCACCAACCGTCAGGCATATTTGAGAAGGTGGGACTTAATGAATAATTTTAGTCAGTACGGGAATTAAATCTACGTTGTTGGTATCACTTTTTAAAATCGCTATCCAGCAGTCCAGCCAACTGAGATAAGTCAAATCGCTTATTCACTAAGACATCTGATTATCCTGTAATTCGTACTATAATCAGAATATTGCAGTTTCCATTTCTGTGGCGATAATTTTACAGACAAATCAGGTCCAAATTAATTAAACCAAATATTGTTTATCATATTGTATACTTCATCTCCACTCATGATTCTCAATTCTAAAGACTATCAGCCTAAACTTCTCAACTTATCTTCGTAAAAGAACTCCTTGTCTCTGGAATCAATGCAGTGAATTGCCTCTGAACTGACTGGCACCATCCACTTTATTTTTATTATTATTAATTCATAAGATGTAGTGCTTGCTGCCTTAGCCAGCATTTATTGTCCAATTCCATGAGATGGCGGTGGTGATCTTCCTTTTTGAACTGCTGCAGTCCATGTAATATATGTAAACACACTGTGTTGTTTGGGAAACAGTTCCAGGATTCCTCTCTAATGGCAGTGAAGGATTGGCAATGTATTTCCCGATCAGTATGTTGAGTGACTTCGAGGAAAATTTCCAGGCGGTGATTTTCCCATGTGTCAACTGCCTTTTTCTTTCTAGATGACAGTGGTTGTGGGTTTGGAATTTGCTACTTCAGAAGGCTTGATAAGATTCTGTAGTGCAACTGTTAGATTGCACATACTGCTACCAATGCGCATTGATGATGGAGGGAGTGGGTATTTTTTGATGAGGTGCCAATCAAATGGGTTACTATGTCCTGGACAGCATAACGTGTCTTGAGCATTGTTGAAGCTGTACTCATCCCAAAAGAAATAACAGAGTACTCCATCAAACACCTGATTCCTTGGTTTTCGAAAGTCAGGAGATGAGATTTTGCCATTGGTTATTTCTAATCATGGGATCTGAGCATCGTTGGCTGGGCCAGCATTTATTGTTCCTCTCCCATTTCCATTGAACTGAATGGCTTGTTAGGTTATTTCAGAAGGCATTTTCAGAGACAACAATATTGTTTTTAGTCTGAGGTTACATAAAGGCCAGCCCAGGCAAGGATCATAGATTTACTTGAGTAAAGGACATCAGTGAACCAGATGGGTTTTCACAACAATTGACAACGGTTTCATAGGGTTTGAACACGGGTCTTCAGTTCAACAGCCTGGCCCTATATGTCTTTGGATTATTGCACTGATGACAATCCGACTGTATACTACCTCCCCTCCCATCTGACTTGCTGTTGGAGCAATAGTATGCATATGAGTAATCCAGTTCAGTTTCAGGCCAACAGTAAACCCCAGGGTGTCGGTAACGGACAATTCGGCGACGGTAATGCAATTGAATGTCAAAGGAGGAATGATCAGATTTTCTCTTATTGGAGATAGTCATTGCCTGACACTTGTGTGGCGCTAACACTACTTGTCATTTGTCAACCCAAAAGTGGATATTGTCTATTTCTTACTACATTTGAACATGGTCGACTTCAGTATCTGAGGGTTTGCGAATGGTGTTGTGCATTGTTCAACTATTACTGAATGTCCCCACTTCTGATGGTATTTTGGAAGAATAGCTCAAGGCGGGTAGGCCTCAGAAACGCACATGAGAAACTCCAGCTGTAGTGCCATGGAACGGATATGGCTGACCTCCAACAATTACATGTGCTCGCAAAAACAGAGGTCCTGAGGGTGTTGGCATGTGATCCCAATGAGGAAGGAACGAGTTTACAGAGGAGTGTTTTGGAGGTTTCTTCTGCAGTCCTGAGGAGGTGTTGCTTTTAGCCGAGGGTTCTATCAAGAAATACATCTGGGTGAACAAGTTTGGGGCCTTGATACTGTTGTGACCACCAGGGTGATATCCAATTCCATCTTGGCGCTGGTAGCGTGAAGGTGAAATATATTGTTGACTGCTTTCCTGGGTTCCTATATGTGAAGACATGTCTCGTGACTGGCAGGCAGCTCTTCAATATCTAAGTCTGCACGCTAATGTAGATGATGACATCTGTGTTGATCAATCTACCAGGACCAAGTTGAAAGTGGTAATGTGACGTACAAGTGAAGATGTGTGGGGTAAATCCGAGGTAAATATTCTGTGAAGGATCTGGTTTTGTCACCCAGAAGTACCGTGAAACATCTGGACAGCAATTCAATGGTTGAGGAAAGAAAAAAACTCTTGACTGTGACAAACAGATTTAACCTGCCAGGATGTACAGCAGCGTTCAGTAAAGGAAAGGAATTGTATCCCCAGTTCTTTTGAAAGCCATTTTTCAGCCAATGTGAGTGTTATTAGGAGCTGAGCACCAATTGCTAATTCTTCCTTGTTTAAAGTCTGCTCCATCCACACTGATGAGAACCTTTCACTGGGGTCAAGACAGCACACTGATGAGAAGGACCTTCCTATTGGCTGGGAGCAGGTGATTGATAGCCGCTACAACAAATGGGGAGAGGGTGTAGATTGCAGCCCCGCCCTCTTCATTCTCCAGGCAGCGGCGCGCTCGGGTTGTAACCGTCTGTGCGCGAGACGGACAGCACGGAAGGAACTCCAAGACTCGCGCACTGCGCAGGCCCTTTGTGAGTTGTGATCTGGGGAGCGGGGGAAGGGGGGAGAGGGGGAAGGAAGACGCAGTTCTCCGTATGCGCATGCGCCGGGCACTTTGAGCGCGTGCAATTTTACTTCACAAACAACGACGCGCAGTCGCAGAGTTGCTTCTTTCCAGAAGTTTCGGCGGTAGAAAGTCCGGGTGAGAAAGCGATGCAAATATTTATACTCGGTTCTGAGCAGGGAGGATTTTCAGCTTTTTTAATCGTGTTTAAGAAGCGGCCTGGTTCCTGGACCAATTCTGGGGAGAAAATGGCGAATTCCGACTTTCCCAGAAAGCAAAGAGAGTGAAGATGGAGATAGTGAAATCAGAGAGAGTAATCCCAGGGAGATAGAGATAGTGAGATCAGAGAGAGTAATCCCAGGGAGATAGAGATAGTGAAATCAGAGAGAGTAATCCCAGGGAGATAGAGATAGTGAAATCAGAGAGTGTAATCCCAGGGAGATAGAGATAGTGAGATCAGAGAGAGTAATCCCAGGGAGATAGAGATAGCGAAATCAGAGAGTGTAATCCCAGGGAGATAGAGATAGTGAAATCAGAGAGTGTAATCCCAGGGAGATAGAGATAGTGAGATCAGAGAGTGTAATCCCAGGGAGATAGAGATAGTGAAATCAGAGAGAGTAATCCCAGGGAGATAGAGATAGTGAAATCAGAGAGAGTAATCCCAGGGAGATAGAGATAGTGAGATCAGAGAGAGTAATCCCAGGGAGATAGAGATAGTGAAATCAGAGAGAGTAATCCCAGGGAGATAGAGATAGTGAAATCAGAGAGTGTAATCCCAGGGAGATAGAGATAGTGAGATCAGAGAGTGTAATCCCAGGGAGATAGAGATAGTGAGATCAGAGAGTGTAATCCCAGGGAGATAGAGATAGTGAAATCAGAGAGAGTAATCCCAGGGAGATAGAGATAGTGAAATCAGAGAGAGTAATCCCAGGGAGATAGAGATAGTGAAATCAGAGAGAGTAATCCCAGGGAGATAGAGATAGTGAAATCAGAGAGAGTAATCCCAGGGAGATAGAGATAGTGAAATCAGAGAGAGTAAACCCAGGGAGATAGAGATCTTGAAATCAGAGAGAGTAAACCCAGGGAGATAGAGATAGTGAAATCAGAGAGAGTAATCCCAGGGAGATAGAGATAGTGAAATCAGAGAGAGTAATCCCAGGGAGATAGAGATAGTGAGATCAGAGAGAGTAATCCCAGGGAGATAGAGATAGTGAAATCAGAGAGAGTAATCCCAGGGAGATAGAGATTGTGAGATCAGAGAGAGTAATCCCAGGGAGATAGAGATAGTGAGATCAGAGAGAGTAATCCCAGGGAGATAGAGATAGTGAAATCAGAGAGAGTAATCCCAGGGAGATAGAGATAGTGAGATCAGAGAGAGTAATCCCAGGGAGATAGAGATAGTGAGATCAGAGAGTGTAATCCCAGGGAGATAGAGAAAGTGAAATCAGAGTGAGTAATCCCAGGGAGATAGAGATAGTGAGATCAGAGAGAGTAATCCCAGGGAGATAGAGATAGTGAGATCAGAGAGAGTAATCCCAGGGAGATAGTGAAATCAGAGAGAGTAATCCCAGGGAGATAGAGATAGTGAGATCAGACAGTGTAATCCCAGGGAGATAGAGATAGTGAGATCAGACAGTGTAATCCCAGGGAGATAGAGATAGTGAGATCAGAGAGAGTACTCCCAGGGAGATAGAGATAGTGAGATCAGAGAGAGTAATCCCAGGGAGATAGAGATAGTGAGATCAGAGAGAGTAATCCCAGGGAGATAGAGATAGTGAAATCAGACAGTGTAATCCCAGGGAGATAGAGATAGTGAAATGAGAGAGAGTAATCCCAGGGAGATAGAGATAGTGAGATCAGAGAGAGTAATCCCAGGGAGATAGAGATAGTGAGATCAGAGAGTGTAATCCCAGGGAGATAGAGATAGTGAGATCAGACAGTGTAATCCCAGGGAGATAGAGATAGTGAGATCAGACAGTGTAATCCCAGGGAGATAGAGATAGTGAAATCAGAGAGAGTAATCCCAGGGAGATAGAGATAGTGAGATCTGAGAGTGTAATCCCAGGGAGATAGAGATAGTGAGATCAGACAGTGTAATCCCAGGGAGATAGAGATAGTGAAATCAGAGAGAGTAATCCCAGGGAGATAGAGATAGTGAGATCAGACAGTGTAATCCCAGGGAGATAGAGATAGTGAGATTAGATAATGTAATCCCAGGGAGATAGAGATAGTGAAATCAGAGAGAGTAATCCCAGGGAGATAGAGATAGTGAAATCAGAGAGAGTAATCCCAGGGAGATAGAGATAGTGAAATCAAAGAGAGTAATCCCAGGGAGATAGAGATAGTGAGATCAGACAGTGTAATCCCAGGGAGATAGAGATAGTGAGATCAGATAATGTAATCCCAGGGAGATAGAGATAGTGAGATCAGACAGTGTAATCCCAGGGAGATAGAGATAGTGAGATCAGAGTGTGTAATCCCAGGGAGATAGAGATAGTGAGATCAGATAATGTAATCCCAGGGAGATAGAGCTAGCGAAATCATACAGCGTAATTCCAGGGAGATGGAGCAGTGAAATCAGACAGTGTAATCCCAGGGAGATAGAGATAGTGAGATCCGACAGTGTAATCCCAGGGAGATAGAGATAGTGAGATCAGATTATGTGTAATGGGGGGAGGGTGGGAATGGAGGCAGTGAGATCTGTCTGTAAACACAAGAGGATGGTACCAATATGAACAGACAGTGTCCAATCCAGGCAGGATGGAGACATGGTGATCAGACAGTGTGTAAACTGGAGAAAACGGAGGCAGCGAGTTCAGACAGTGCGTAACCCGGGAAGGATGGAAACTGAGTTCGGGGGCATGGAGCCAGTGAGATCAGACGGTGTGTAACCCGGAAGGGATGGCTGCAGTGTGTAACCTGGGGAGGATGGAGGGTGATGCTAACGGGTAAGGCCATAAGAACATAAGAAATAGGAGCAGGAGTAGGCCATCTAGCCCTTCCAGCCTGCCCCGCCATTCAATAAGATCATGGCTGATCTGAAGTGGCTCAGTTCCACTTTCCCGCTTTCTCCCCATAACCCTTAATTCCCTTGTCTATCAGAAATCTATCTACCCGTGTTTTAAAAGTATTTAGCGAGGTAGCCTCAACCACTTCAACGGGCAGAGAATTCCAGAGATTCACCACCCTTTGAGTGAAGAAGTTCCTCCTCAACTCCATTCTAAACCGCGCCCCCCCCCCCCCCCCCCCCCCCACCGCCCCCCCATGTTGAGGCTGTGCCCTCTAGTCCTGCTGTCCTTTCTGAGCAGGAAGAATCTCTCTACTTCTTACCCTATCCATCCCTTTCATTATCTTGTACATCTCTATAAGATCCCCCCTCATCGTTCTAAACTCCAACGAGTACAGACCCAGTCTATTTAGTCTCCCTTCATAGTCTAACCCCCTCATCTCCAGTATCAGCAGTGAACCTCCTCTGCACTCCCTCCAAGTCCAAAATATCCTTGCGCAAGTACGGCAACCAAAACTTCACACAGTACTCCAGCTGCAGCCTCACCAATGCCCTGTACAGTTGCAGCAAGACCTCCCTACTTTTATATTCTATCCCCCTCGCTATAAAGGCCAGCATCCCATTCGCCTTCTTGATCACCTGCTGCACCTGCAGACTGGGTTTTAGCGACTCATGCACAAGGACCTCCAGGTCCCTCTGCACCGTAGCATGCTGCAGCTTTTCGCCCTTTAAATAGTAATCCCTCCTACTATTATTTCTGCCAAAGTGGATAACCTCACACTTGCTAACATTGTACTCCATCTGCCAGGTCCTCGCCCACTCGCTCAGCCTATCCAGATCCCTCTGCAGACTTTCCACACCCTCCACACAATTTGCTTTTCCACTCATCTTCGTGTCACCAGCAAATGTCGTCACCCTAAACTCAGCCCCCTCCTCCAGATCATCTGTATAAATGGTAAATAGCTGAGGCCCCAGCACTGATCCCTGTGGCACTCCACAAGTCACCAACCGCCAATCAGAATAGCACCCATCGATACCAACTCTCTGCCTCCTATTGGACAACCAATCCTCTATCCACACTAACACCTTACCCCCAACTCCATTTTTAGTCATTTATTTTTCATCAAATTGATTTTCCCCAGCTACATTTGCACTTTTCATGTGTGACACTTCCCTTCCTTTTCTGGAATTCTCCATCTGAATATCAGCGAATAAACACGGATGAACACTTACAAGAAACCAGAATTCCAGAGTGAGATTGACCGTACTTCCTCTGAGCCTTTGAATAATGTTCCCTTAACCTGTGTATTTGTTTGGATGATGCAACGTCTGAGCACCTGACATTGTTTTCTCAACTTCAGAAGTTGACTACCCGCACTATAGTTTGAAAAAATTATGCCGTTTTGCTGCATTTCCCAAAATAATGTCTTCATTCGTTGGCGCCCAGAAAGGAATCTAGCATTTCACTCATTCGTCCCTTCAAACGAGGGGAGAAGTGTTCGGGCTTTTCGAGGGCATTAAAACCAATAAATCTCCGGGGCCTGATTGCATTTATCCTAGGCTGCTTAGAGAGGCGAGGGATGAGATTGCTGGGCCTCTGGTGCAAATCTTTGTCTCTTCTTTGGACACAGGTGAGGTCCCAGAGGACTGGAGGATAGCGAACGTGGTACTGTTGTTTAAAAAGGGTAGGAGGGATACCCAGGTAACTATAGGCCAGTGAGCTTAACATCAGTGGTAGGTAAGTTGATGGAGAGGATTCTTTGGGATAGGATGTATGCGCACTTGGAGCATTGCGATCTGATTAAGGATACGCAGCATGGCTTTGTCAAGGGGATGTCTTGCCTTACGAATCTGGTAGAATTCTTTGAGGAGGTGACAAAAACGGTTGACGAAGGACGAGCCGTTGATGTCGTCTATATGGATTTCAGTAAGGCGTTTGACAAAGTCCCTCTTGGTACAGAAGATTAAAGCTCATGGGATATGTGGTCAGGTATCTAGATGGGTAGAGAACTGGCTTGCAAAGAGGAGTCAGAGGAGTTGTGGAGGGGTCTTTTTCTAGGTGGAGGTCTGTCACTAGTGGTGTGCCGTAGGGCTCGGTACTGGGACCCCTTCTCTTTGTAGTGTATATAAGTGATTTGGAAGGGGGAGTCAGTGGTGTGATCAGCAAATTTGCTGATGACACCAAGATGGCTGGATTGGCGGGCAGTGAGGAGCAGTGTCTGGCAACACAGCGGGATATTGATAGGCTGGTTGATTGGGCAGATACGTGGCAAATGGAGTTTAATCCGGATAAATGTGAGGCGATGCATTTTGGCCGGAATAATGTAGGGGGAAGCTATATGAAAAAGGGTAAGCCTGTAAGGAGTATAGAGTCGAAGCGAGACTTGCGTGGGTTTTCTCCGGGTGCTCCGGTTTCCTCCCACACCCCAAAGATGTGGTGTTAGGCTGATTGGCAGGAATAAATTGTCCCGAAATCAGTTTTTCCTCAATCTGGATGGCCATAAAACATTAGATAGGGGTCATGGGTACAGAGGTGGAGTTGAGGTGGCAGCGTGGGCTCGTTGGGCCGAAGGACCTGTTTCCCAGGCTGATTTTGTTCTTTGTTCTTTGACTGGTTAATGTTTGCCCCGACTGGTCAATGTTTTACCCTCGGTTGGTTAATGTTGTGCCCCTGCTTCTCCAGGGACTGTGCCCGACTGGTTAACGTTTTCCCCTCACTTCTCCAGGCACCAAGTCCAGCTGGTTAGTGTTTTCCCCAACTGGTTAATGCTTTGCCCCTGCTTCTCTGGAGACTAAGTGCAACTGGTTAATGTTTTCCCTTCTACTCCAGGGAGCAGATCCAACTGGTTAATGTTTTCCCCTCGCTTCTCCAGGGACTTTGTCCCACTGGTTAATGACTTCCACAATGCTCCAGTGGCTTTGGCTTTCTGATTAATGTTTTCCCCGACTGGTTAATGTTTTGCCCGACTGGATAATGTTTTGCCTCTGCTTCTACAGGGACGAAGTCCAACTGGTTAATGTTTTCCCCTCGCTTCTCCAGGGATTCAGTACACCTGGTTCATGTTTTGCCCCTGCTTGTCCAGAGGGTACAATAAAAGGGGGACTGCCATTGCCCACACCACAGCAGCAGCAGCTGGTTAATGTTTTCCCCTCGCAAGTGGAAGCCTCCCTTCCCCCATCTGGCTGACACACTGACTTTCCCATTCCCTCAGCATCTTTACAAACACTGCCTGCCATTTCTTCAAAGCTTTGTTGACAGCTGCCTGCACCGGCATCAATACTCACCTCTCCCCCGCTCTCACTCGAACACTCAACCTGTGCCTGAACTGAGAGAGGCAGGGAGTGAGTTTTTAAAGTTTATTAAGTGTCCGAAGTCAGGCTGACATTAACACTGCAATGAAGTTACTGAGAGAGAGAGAGAGGGACAGTGAGAGAGAGACAGACAGACAGACAGAGAAAGGGGGGATCGATATTTAAAGGTGTCACTTTGAATGGTTCGTACTGACAAGCAAGGCCTACATTCACACTGAATCAGCTTACTAGGACACAGAGATACAGAGGGAGAGGTGAAAGTTTTCCCCGACTGGTTAATGTTTTCCCCCCTGCTTCTCCAGGTTCCAACTCCCACTGGATAATGTTTTCCCCGGTTGGTTAATGTTTTCCCCACGGTTGGTTAATGTGTTCCCATTCAGCCAGAGCCCAAGGCCCACTGGTTAATGTTTTCCCCAGTTGATTCATGTTTTCCCCACGGTTGGTTTATGTTTTGCCCATCCATCCAGAGCCCCAATCCCACTGGTTGATGTTTTGCCCGGTTGGTTAATGTTTTGCCCCTGCTTCCTCAGGGACCAAGTCCAACTGGTTAATGTTTTCCCCTCGGTTCTTCAGGGGTTAGGTCCGACTGGTTCATGTTTTCCCCAACAGGTTAATTATTTCCCCGACTGGTTAACGTTTTCCCCGATTGGTTAATGTTTTCCCCACGGTAGGTTAATGCTGTGCCTCTGCTTCTCCAGGGACTATATCCAACTGGTTCATGGTCTCCCCAAGCTCCTCCTGGGACTATGTCCAACTGGTTAATGTTTCCCCTTCTGCTTCTCCAGGGACTAAGTCCCACTGGTTAATGTTTTCCCCATGGTTGGTTCATGCTTTCCCCACCGTTGCTTAATGTTTTGCCCATCCAGGCAGAGCCTAAGTCCCACTGGTTAATGTTTTGCCCGACTGGTTAATGTTTTCCCCACGGTTGGTTAATGTTGTGCCCCTCCTTCTCCGGGGACAATGTCCAACTGGTTAATGTTCTCCCCTTGCTTCTCCAGGGACTCTGTCCACCTGGTTAGTGTTTTCCCTTCTGCTCCAGGCACCCAGTCCAATTGTTTCAGCTTTCCCCGGCTTCTTCAGGGACAAGGTCCAACTAGTTACTGATTTCCCCACGGTTGGTGAATGTTTTGCCCACTCCAGCCAGTGCCTAAGTCCCACTGGTTAATGTTGTCCCCGGCTGGTTAATGTTTTCCCCACGGTTTGTTAATGCTTTGCCCCTGCTTCTCCAGAGACTAAGTCCGACTGGTTGATGCTTTCGCCAAGGTTCTCCAGGCACCATGTCCCACTGGTTAATGCTTTCCCTTCTGCTCCAGGCACCCAGCCCAACTGGTTAATGTTTTCCCCCTGCGTCTCCAGGGCCCAAGTCCCACTGGTAAATGTTTTCCCCGTGGTTGGTTCTTGCTTTCCGCACGGTTGGTTAATGTTTTGCCCATCCAGCCAGAGCCGAAGTCCCACTGGTTCATGTTTTCCCCGGTTGGTTAATATTTTCCCCAACCCCACGGTTGGTTATTGTTGTGCCTCTGCTTCTCCAGGGTCTATGCCCAACTGGTTCATGTTTTCCCTCGCTTCTCCAGGCACCCAGCCCAACTGGTTAATTTTTTCCCCCTGCGTCTCCAGGGACCATGTCCCACTGGTTAATGTTTTCCCTGCGGTTGGTTAATGTTTTGCCCACTCCAGCCAGAGACTAAGTCCCACTGGTGGATGTTTTCCCCGGTTGGTTAATGCTTTCCCCGGTTGATTAATATTTTCCCCAACTGGTTAATGTTTTGCCCGACTGGTTAATGTTTTCCCCACGGTTGGTTAATGTTGTGCCCCTGCTTCTCCGGGGAGTATGCCCGACTGGTTAATGTTTCCCCCTCGGTTATCCAGGGACCAGGTCCCACGGTTCATGTTTTCACCCTGCTTCTCCAGGCACCCAGCCCGACTGGTTAATGTTTTCCCCTGCTTCTCCAGGAACCAAGTCCCACTGGTTAATGTTTTCCCCATGGTTGGTTAATGTTTTCCCCGGTTGGTTAATCTTTTCCCCACGGTTTGTTAATGCTTTGCCCCTGCTTCTCCTGAGACTAAGTCCGACTGGTTTATGCTCTCTGCAAGCTTCTCCAGGCACCATGTCCAACTGGTTAATGTTTTCCCCCTGCTTCTCCAGGGCCCAAGTCCCACTGGTAAATGTTTTCCCCATGGTTGGTTCATGCTTTCTCCTTGGTTGGTTAATGTTTTGCCCATCCAGCCAGGGCTTAAGTCCCACTGGTTAATGTTTTCCCCGACTGGTTAATGTTTTCCCTGACTGGTTAATGTTTTCCCCCCCGGTTGGTTAATGTTGTGCCCCTGCTTCTCGAGGGAGTATGACCAACTGGTTCATATTTTCCCCTCGCTTCTCCAGGCACCATGTCCCACTGGTTAATGTTTTCCCTTCTGCTCCAGGCACCCAGCCCAACTGGTTAATGTTTTCCCCCTGCGTCTCCAGGGACCCATGTCCCACTGGTTAATGTTTTCCCCGCAGTTGATTAATGTTTTGCCCACTCCAGCCAGAGACTAAGTCCCACTGGTGAGTGCTTTCCCCGACTGGTGAATGCTTTCCCCGACTGGTGAATGCTTTCCCCGACTGGTGAATGCTTTCCCCACGGTTGGTTAATGTTGTGCCCCTGCTTCTCTGGGGAGTATGTCCGACTGGTTAATGTTTTCCCCTCAGTTCTCCAGGCACCAAGTCCGACTGGTTCATGTTTTTCCCTCGCTTCTCCAGGCACCCAGCCCGACTGGTTAATATTTTCCCCCTGCTTCTCCAGGCACCCAGCCCGACTGGTTCATGTTTTCCCCCTGCTTCTCCAGGCACCCAGCCCGACTGGTTAATATTTTCCCCCTGCTTCTCCAGGCACCCAGCCCGACTGGTTCATGTTTTCCCCCTGCTTCTCCAGGCACCCAGCCCAACTGGTTAATATTTTCCCCCTGCTTCTCCAGGCATCCAGCCCGTCTGGTTAATGATTTCCCCCTACTTCTCCAGGGACCAAGTCCCACTGGTTAATGTTTTCCCCATGGTTGGTTCATGCTTTCCCCACGGTTGGTTAATGTTTTGCCCATCCAGCCAGAGGCCAAGTCCCACTGGTTAATGTTTTCCCCGACTGGTTAATGTTTTGCCCAACTGCTGAATGTTTTCCCTGACTGGTTAATGTTTTCCTTGACTGGTTAATGGTTTCCCCACGGTTGGTTAATGTTGTGTCCCTGCTTCTCCAGGGACTATGTCCAACTGGTTAATGTTTTCCCCAAGCTTCTCCAGGGGCTCTGTCCGACTGGTTCATGTTCTCCCCAAGCTCCTCCAGGGACCATGTCCGACTGCTTAATGTTTTCCCCTCGCTTCTCCAGGCACCAAGTCCAACTGGTTAATGTTTTCCCCCTGCTCCTCCAGGGACCAAGTCCCACTGGTTAATGTTTTCCCCGACTGGTTAATGCTTTGCCCCTGCTTCTCTGGAGACTCAGTGCAACTGGTTTAATGTTTTCCCTTCTACTCCAGGGACCAGAGTCTAACTGGTTAATGTTTTCCCTTCTGCTCCAGGCGCCACGTCCAACTGGTTCATGTTTTGCCCCTGCTTGTCCAGAGGGTACAATAAAAGGGGGACTGCCATTGCCCACACTGCAGCAGCAGCAGCTGGTTAATGTTTTCCCCTCGCAAGTGGAAGCCTCTCTTCCCCCATCTGGCTGACACACTGACTTTCCCATTCCCTCAGCATCTTTACAAACACTGCCTGCCATTTCTTCAAAGCTTTGTTGACAGCTGCCTGCACCGGCTTCAACACTCACCTCTCCCTCGCTCTCACTCGAACACTCAACCTGTGCCTGAACTAAGAGAGGCAGAGAGTGAGTTTTTAAAGTTTATTAAGTGTCAGAAGTCAGGCTGACATTAACACTGCAGTGAAGTTACTGAGAGAGAGGGACAGTGAGAGAGAGGGAGAGACAGACAGACAGAGAGTGGGGGATCGATATTTAAAGGTGTCAACTTGAATGGTTCGTCCTGACAAGCAAGGCCTACATGCACACTGGATCAGCTTACTGGGACACAGAGATACAGAGGGAGAGGTGAAAGTTTTCCCTGGTTGGTTAATGTTTTCCCCCCTGCTTCTCCAGGCTCCAAGTCCCACTGGTTAATGTTTTCCCCGGTTGGTTAATATTTTCCCCACGGTTGGTTAATGTTTTGCCCATCCAGCCATAGCCTAAGGACCAGTGGTTCATGTTTTGCCCGGTTGGTTCATGTTTTGCCCAGTTGGTTAATGTTTTGCCCCTGCTTCTATAGGTACGAAGTCCAACTGGTTAATGTTTTCCCCTCGGTTCTCCAGGGATTAGGTCCGACTGATTAATGTTTTCCCCTCGCTTCTCCAGGGACCATCTCCAACTGGTTAATTATTTTCCCCTCGCTTCTCCAGGGACAATGCCCAACTGGTTAATGTTTTCCCCCTGTTTCTCCAGGCACCAAGTACGACTGGTTCATGTTTTCCCCCGCTTCTCCTGGGACCAAGTGCCACTGGTTCCTGTTTCCCCCGACTGGTTAGTGTTTCCCCCGACTGGTTAATGATTTGCCCACGGTTGGTTAATGTTTTGCCCCTGCTTCTTCAGAGACCAAGACCAACTGGTTAATGTTTTCCCCTCGCTTCTCCATGCACCAAGTCCAACTGGTTCATGCTTTCCCTGGTTGGTTAATGTTTTCCCCTCGGTTGGTTCATGTTTTGCCCATCCAGCCAGAGCCGACGTCCCACTGGTTAATGTTTTCCCCGGTTGGTTAATGTTTTCCCCGACTGGTTAATGTTTTCCCTACGGTTGGTTAATGTTTTCTCCCTGCTTCTCCAGGGACAAGGTCCGACTGGTTAATGTTTTGCCCCTGCTTCTCCAGGGTCAATGTCCAACTGGCTAATGCTTTCCCTTCTGCTCCAGGCACCCAGGCCAACTCGTTAATGTTTTCCCCCTGCTTCTTCAGGGATCAAGTCCCACTGGTTAGTGATTTCCCCATGGTTGGTTCATGCTTTCCCCACCATTGTTTCATGTTTTGCCCATCCAGCCAGACCCTAAGTCCCACTGGTTAATGTTTTCCCCAGTTGGTTAATGTTTTCCCCGACTGGTTAATGTTTTGCCCTCCTGGTTAATGTTTTCCCCACGGTTGGTTAATGTTGGGCCCCGGCTTCTCCAGGGATTATGTCCAACTGGTTCATATTTTCCCCTTGCTTCTCCAGGCACCAAGTCCAAGTGGTTAATGTTTTCCCCAAGCTTCTCCTGGCACCATATCCCACTGGTTAATGTTTTCCCTTCTGCTTCAGGCACCCAGCCCAGCTGGTTAATGTTTTCCCCCTGCTTCTCCAGGGCCCAAGTCCCACTGGTAAATGTTTTCCCCGTGGTTGGTTCATGCTTTCCCCACGGTTGGTTAATCTTTTGCCCATCCAACCAGAGCCTAAGACCCACTTGTTTATGTTTTCCCCGGTTGGTTAATGTTGGTGCCTGGAGAAACAGGGTCAAAGTATTAACCAACCGTGGGCAAAACATTAACCAGTCGGGGAAAACATTAACCAACCGGGGAAAACATTAACCAATCGGGGAAAACATTAACCAGTGGGACTTGGTCTCTGGAGAAGCAGGGGGAAAACATGAACCAGTCGGGCTTGGCGCCTGGAGAAGCAGGGGGAAAACATTAACCAGTCGCACTTGGCGCCTGGAGAAGCAGGGGCAAAACTTTAACCAACTGTGAACAAAACATTAACCAGTTGGGGAAAACATGAACCAACCGGTGAAAACATGAACCAGTAGGGGAAAACATTAACCAATCGGGGAAAACATTAACCAAACGGGCAAAACATTAACCAGTGGGACTTGGTCTCTGGAGAAGCAGGGGGAAAGCATTGTACAGTTGGACTTGAAGCCTGGAGAAGCAAGGGGAAAACATTAACCAGTTGCACATAATCCCTGCAGAAGCAGGGGCAATACATGAACCAGTTGGGGAAAACATTAACCAACGGGGGAAAACATTAACCGGGGGAATTAGTCTGTGGCTGGATGGGCAAAACATGAACCAACCATGGGGAAAACATTAACCAACCGGGCAAAACATTAACCAGTGGGTCTTGGAGCTTGGAGAAGCAGGGGAGAAAACATTAACCAGTCAGGGAAAACTTTCACCTCTCCCTCTGTATCTCTGTCCCAGTAAGCTGATCCAGTGTGAATGGAGGCCTTGCTTGTCAGTACGAACCATTCAAGTTGACAACTTTAAATATCGATCCCCCACTCTCTGTCTGTCTGTCTCTCCCTCTCTCTCACTGTCCCTCTCTCTCAGTAACTTCACTGCAGTGTTAACGTCAGCCTGACTTCTGACACTTAAGAAACTTTAAAAACTCACTCTCTGCCTCTCTCTGTTCAGGCAAACAACTGCAACATTAGACTCCAGCTGTTATTATCAATACCCCTTCCTATAAAGGCTAACAAACCATTGGCTTTCTTCACAACCTTCTCCACTTGTACTGCTACCTTCAAAGACTTGTGCACTTGCACCCCCAGGTCTCACTGTGTTTCTATACTCTTTATAGGCTTACCCTTTGTCATATAACTGCCCCCTACATTATTCCAGCCAAAATACATCACCTCACATTTATCCGGATTAAACTCCATTTGCCATATATCTGCCCAATATCCCAGCCTATCAATATCCCACTGTATTGCCAGACACTGCTCCTCACTGCCTGCCAATCCAGCCATCTTGGTGTCATCAGCAAATTTGCTGATCACACCACCGACTCCCTCTTCCAAGTCATTTATATACACTACAAAGAGAAGGGGTCCCAGTACCGAGCCCTGCGGGACACCACTAGTGACAGACCTCCAGCTAGAAAAGGACCCCTCCACAACTCCTCTCTGACTCCTCTTAGCAAGCCAGTTCTCTACCCATCGAGATACCTGGCCTTGTATCCCATGAGCCTTAATCTTTTCCACCAACCTACCATGAGGGACTTTGTCAAACGCCTCACTGAAATCCTTGGTCGGAGTCGAGTTGTAGTGGGACTCCCCACCTCAGGATGATTCCGTATGCTGGGATGGGGCTCCGGTGGTGTCTTCGCAATCCGGAGTTGGGAATGCTTCCACCCAGCGGGTGAATTGATCGATTCAGACTAAACAATATTTCTTCCCTCGGCGAGTGGGTAGGGGGCCTCTGAAGTCGATCTGCAGGTTTTCCCAGGATCCCTTTGGTCGGGGTTGGTGGGCCAGTTTGACTCTCAGGGGTGGGCCCGGGTTGTGCTGGGCGCGTATGATACAGCGCTGGCAATGTTTGGCTCCACCCCGTCCCATCCCTGGCCACCACCAATCAGCTGATAGTGGGGCCAGGGTCCCATCCTGGCCGGAGTGGTGGGGCTCGTGGTGGACTCGGAGTAGTTCGGTGGGTAGAAATGAGGGGGCGACGACTTGGTGCCGTCTGCGCCACACTCCATCTTTGTCCCTGGACGCCCCTGCCTGTTCCCACTGTGCCACCTCATGTGGGCTGGTGTTACCCTGCAGCTTATAAAGATCCACTACCTCCAAGGGTGCTGTTGTGGTGGGGGCTGTGTGCGGGAGGGCTTCCCCAGCTACAGCCTTGGCTGCAGTGTCTGCTAGTTGGTTCCCTTTCTGTTCCGCTGTGTTTACCCTTTGGTGGGCTTTTATCTTCATTACGGCTGCTTCTGAGGGCAGCCTGGCTGCAGCTACCAGGTCTTGGGTTATATTTTCATGCCTTATGCACCCCCCAACTCCCCCCCCCACCCCCAACCGTTCTGATAAACCTGCGCCTTTTCCAGGTCATCATGTAATCGTGGACCACCCCAAATGCATATCGGCTGTCAGTATACACATTTACTCGCTTTTCCCTTCCTGTCTTGAGGGCTTCCGTGAGGGCTATGAGTTTGGCCATTTGGGCTGAGGTCTCCCCACTCATAGTGTCCTTTGCTCCCAGTGTCCCTTCCTGGTCTACTATTGCCCAGCCTGTGTGGTATTGTCCCTCTACTTGTCTTCGGGACCCATCTACATACAGTATGAGGTCGGGGTTATCTCAGGGTTGGTCATTAATGCCTCCCTCCGCTTCAGTGTCTGGGTTAATCGGGCAGTAGTGCGGACTTCCCTCTGATAGGAGTCCCTCAGCGGGGTTCTTCCCAGTGTCCCGCACTATCTGGACTGACCGGTCTCGGGGGAGGAGTACCGCTTCCCAATTGGCCCTTCGGGCGTCCGAAACAGTCCGGAGTCGGCCTGTATTCAGGAGCTCAGCGATGGTGTGTTTCGTGTGTGAAATGATTTGTCCTGACACAGTGATCGGTTCGTGTACCCTGACTGCCCAGGAGGGGCAATCTAGAGCTGCCACACACTTGTGCAGTCCCTGGGCTCCCGGGGATTGTCGGGTGGAATAATATGCCACCGGTCGCATGGTCCCCCCGTATTCTTGGGTTCCCACGGAGCGATAAAATCCCTCTTCTGAGTCATAGAAGAGGTGGAAGGGTTTGATTATATTAGGCGGGCGTAGGGCTGGAGCTGCTAATAGTTCTGATTTTAGGCGGGTGAATGCTACCTCCTGTTCGGGTCCCCACTCGATCGTTCCTGCTCCTGGCTTTCCCCCTTTGACCAGCCGCTGAATTGGTTCAGACAGAGATGCGAACTGGTCAATGCAATCCCGGCAGTCGTGAAATAGTCCCATAACTCTACACACCCCTTTAACTGTGTTTGGACAGGGCATATTTATAATCCCGGTCTTCCGATCGGAGGAGAGGGCTGTCTTTCCTTGACTTATGTTGTTTCCTAAATCCCGGAGCTCCTGTTGTGCAATCTGTGCCTTGGTTGGGTTGATTTTAAACCCCGCAGCCTGCGAGGCGCGTAGGATTGTGGACAGGGCTCCGATATGTGCTGTGCGGTTGGTGGAGGCAATGAAGATGTGGTCCACATATTGGAGGAAGGTCCTTCCATATGGGGACAGATCGCAGTCCTCAAGGGCCTCACTCATAACTGGGTGGAAAATGTTGGGAATGTTGTGGAGCCCTTGGGGGAGGCGTGTCCGTGTGTACTGTTTCCCTCCACAGGGAAAGGCCAACCTTTCCTGGGAGTCCGTGTGAAGCGGGATGGACGAGAATCCGTTTGCTGTGTCTAACACAGAGAAAATACCATGTTCAGATCCGAGTCCGTTAAAAATAGTGGATGGACTGGCGACTATGGGGTGTTCTTTGGGGGTTATTTTGTTGAGGGCAGTGTAGTCTATGGCCAGTCAGTAACTTCCGTCTGGCTTACGGACTGGCCGTATCGGGGAGTTGGTGTTAGACACTGTAGGTCTTCAAATACCCTGGGCAACCAAAGCCTGAACGGTTTTCTCAGGGGCCTGTAGTGCCTGGGGCTTTATGGGGTATTGTATGTGAGGGGGTGTGGATGGGCCCGTGTATGTGTAGGGGAGGGGTTTTTACCAGGCCGCAGTCTTGTTTCCCTGCTGCCCAGACTTGGGGTAATGATGGACATAGAAGCCCTACTATCCCTTCCCTTCTCCAATCTCGGGCTGTGGGTGTGTGGTCTCCTGCCCAGATTGCATCCACGTTTGTGTTCGGGACCCAATATCCCCGAATCCCACTTTTGTGTTCCTTTCTCGCAGTCCACAGCAGGCGCTTGTTAAAGGCACCCACCACCGCCCCCGGACTCCCCCCCAGGAGGTCTATTCCCAAGATTGTTCCCTCCAGATTGGGGCAGACCCAGAAGTGTACTGGGAGTAAGATGTCCTCAATCTCTAGTAGGACTGCCTGGCTCTGGTAAGCTGTAGTTCTATTTCCCCCGACCCCCCCACTACTACGATGGAACGGTGGGTTGTAGGAAGTGCCATGTTGGTGAGGGATATCACGCCCCCCCCCCCCCCGTATCTATTAATATTTTGCATCGCCGGCCCCCCCCCTAACGATGCGTTAACCCAGATGTGGGGGTGGGCTCCCGGGGTGGGGGGGGTGGGGGGCGACGCGATTCATGCGGTCTTTCGCTCCGCCAGAGTCTGGATAATATCCAGCAGCTGCTGGTGGCTGAGGTGTGCGGGATTGGGAATGACTTCATTCCCTTTCAGCTCGGGGGGGGCTTGCCGGGGTTTGGTCGTACCTGGGGGGGGCTCTCTCTCTCTCTCTCTCCTTGGGAACCTCCTGCTTCAGCAAGCTGAATCATTGTGTCCAGTCCTGCTGCAACTGGGGCAAATGTGGGAGGGTTGGGACGCCTGGGCTGGGCCGTCCTTTCTATAATGACCAGGTTTCCCACACTTGTAGCAGCTCCCTCCGTCAGTTCCCAGGGAAGATCCCCCTGCCCTAGCGCTTTGGATCTTTCTCTGTTGGTTGTCTACAGTAATAGCCCAGTTCTCTCACTCGTCAAAGGTGTTAAAGTTTCCCAACCCGGTCTTTAGGATTGCTCGGTGCGCTGGGCTCAGCCCGTCCTTATATAGCTGGAGGAACGCGGGGTTCTGTCTATCGGCATCGGGCATTCCCCCGTGGGCCCAAAAAGGCATCAAATTTCCATCGCCCGTATTCCTGGGCTTTCTCCTCCTTCCCCTGCACTAACCCTACGATTGCGTTCCAGCTCACGGGGACTCGCCCCATGGTTCGGGTAATATCATCTTTAAAATCCCTCAGAGCTCGGTCTTGCTCTGGGCGGCTCTGGTTCAGGTTCGCGCACCAGGTCCCATTCTGGTGCTCTCCCTGAAGCCGGGTCCAATAATTCCCCGGCATTTTGGCTCTTAGGAGCCCTGCTATCTCCCGATGATATAAATTGGGACACATTTGCATCTCTTTAAGTGTTTTTGCCAGAAGATCGCGTTACTGTGTGTGGACTGGAGGGTCGGGAGTTTGTCCAGCAGTTTCACGGTGTAAGGGATACACGGGTCATCTTTCTCCAAGCCTGGGCAGATCGCCCTCGCCTGTCTCCCCCTTGCCCCCCCCGGGGACACACTCAATTTTAACGGTGGGGGCTGCCATAACGCTCTGGGATGGGGGGGTCGGTGGGAGGTGGAATGCTCCCTCTTGTTGGGGCTAACGGACCCGTCTCATCCACTAAACATTCCCAGTCGGGACACTCCTCACTGGGAGGTTGGTGTGAGAAGTCGGACAGCGCTGGCAGCACAGGGTTAGTGTCCATCACAGCGGCGTGTTGTCCCTGTGCAGCTTGTTCCTGCTTGCCTTGTACATATTTATGAACTTGTCCTGCAAGGGTGAGATCAGCCTTTAATATTAGCATCCAAGCCTTCTCATCCTTGCTCCTTTTCTCTTTTGCCCGCCACTCCCGTTGGGTTTCGAGAGGGTCGTGGGGTTTCCACCCTGCATTCATCGTGCTTTCAATTAGATTCTTGTTTTTTTTCTCTGCTAGATAGCGGGTGAGGGACTCTTCTGGTCCCCATTCAAAGGTGGTACTGTTGCTCTCCGTGTTAGTTTCCTTTACTCGGGTCAGTAGTGTAACTAACCCTGGCTCTAATGCTTTCACAGATACTTGTGTGTGTATCTGATTGGGTTACGGTCTCGTGTTCCCACTGTTAGTACGTTTGTCCCTTCAGTGACAACCCGCAGAGCCCGACCTGCGTGTAGCGGGGAGATTGCCGCTCTCAGAGGCAGGTGAGCTCTGTACAGCCTCTCCGCAGGGGCCGCAGTGTACGGAGAGACTCCCGACTACAGTGACCGGGGCCACTAGCTCCTACCCAAACTCCTATCGCTAAATCGACTCTCAGAGGGCAGCCGTTTCCCGATCTCCCAGGGAGTCACCCGGACCTGGGTGCGGACTGGCGTGTAGTCGACCGCGGGTCGGAGTTCCCCCGATGTGTAGTGGTTTTTTCACGCTACCAGAGGTCTCCTGCTTGTAGTGGTGGAGACACTCACAGAGGCTCCAGACTTTGGAGCGCCCGGACATGGAGCAAATTCCTCAGGGATTTTGCCTCCAGTGGCCCGATCTCTCGCGCCTGCAGAGGTCCTCACCGACTTGCAGCTTCCGGACGTGTCCCGAACCCCGTGAGTCCGATCCCAGTGGCCCGAAACCTTGGACGTCCTCCTTAACCTTAAATCCCAGGGTGCTGTCCCTGAACCATAAATCCCAGAGGAATATCCCTACTCTGTAAGACCTGTTCTGTCGGGTCCCCTAGTGGGCAGTCAGTCTGTGGTCGGGCTGGTCGGGGGGGGTCAGCGGGAATGTAAAAATAACACGATCCCAGCCCCCCGCCCAAAAAGAAACTTAAACCCACGTTCCCGCTGTGCAGCTACTGAACGGACCCTGTTCACAAGTACAGATCGAGGCAGCCGTGAAACACCGCTCTGACACTGGGACACTCATATTCCACGGGTTTGATGAAATGAGTAAAGATACTCACCCAGTGCCGGGAGACGGCGTTCCAGCGACGGTCGCGATCCCGGACGAGCCCCCAGTTGTTAGCGCCAGTGGGCGAAACGACCACGACAGACTCAGGGTGAAGTTCAATAATGGCACAGCTTTATTTTCATTTCCGTCGACGGAGAAGCACAGTCAGGACATCCAATCGGACTGTCCCGAAAGCGCTCTGCCCATCCCTGGCAGCAGGCTATAGTTATACCTGAACTTCGGGGCAGTGTGCGATTCAAATGCTAATACTTTATTTCCAGTATTCGACCTTAGCCACCCTGTCTCGATGTTTCCAAGTGTTGAGGAAATTGTTTTCGGTGTGTGTTAATTGTTTTGTCTGATTGGTTATTTAATAGTCTCGAATCTCCGGGGTTTGAACCATAGGTGTGTCATTGATCTCAAAAGAGGTTTTGAGGGGCCAGGAATGTTTCCTTAACAATGCTAATTTTAGGTGTCTCCATGGGTTGGTTGACTGTTTTAAAGGTGCTGATTTTGATGGGGTGGAGATTTAGTTCCTGTCGGTGCCATCCTGTCCAGCTTCCCTTATGTGCCAGCCCTCACCTGCATTCTAAAAGCATGCTCTTGCCCACAGATCGGTGTCTGTTACTTTGTGATTCTTGGTGGAGGGGCTCTGAGGGGAGCTTTAGTTTGCTTCCATTTTGTGTGCCCAATTTCATAAAATTTATCGTCCGATAACAAGGGCGATTTAAAATCAAACTATTTGAGTTCAGTGGAAATGCAAGGATAATATATGTCTAGGAATGTTTCCTCAGGGGGACTCAGGAGATTTTTAAAATGAGTTTCAGATCTCACATTCCATTATCCTAGAATTGTGCAATTATAGAATGTGTGCAGAGCGAAAAGAGTCCAAGAATGTGAATAACTTATTGAAATCGACAGATCTGCTAGTACATTTTGAATCAGACAGGGGAACGTATCCCGTGGTGTGATGAATTGCGCTACTGTGTTGGGCAGATTTATTTTCATTTAATGGAGGGCGGGTCCGAAAGGCCATTGGTTTCAGAAAAAAAAAGGCTGATATGGAATATTCACACGAGGACAAAACATGATCAAACTGTCGTTTTGCGGTAGGAAGATTCTATTCGAACCTCTATCGTCATTCGTTCACCCTATAAACAGACCACAGGTCATTGGGAAATCTTTTATGTGAGTCCAAATGCACTCTTCCCATTGCCAGCTGATCAGGACCATATTGTGCACAGAACAGGGGAAAACAACGAGACTGTGAATGTGTTGAGTCATCTCCCTTTCTTGGATTTGCCATTCAAGACATTCTGTCTTCCCATGGTATCTCTTTTTACTGGAAACATTTCCCAATCTCCAAAACAGACGAAGCAGTTGACGGACAGAGACTCTGTTCTGTCAAAAGTTAATCCATTTGTGTTGTAAAGATAGGCAACTATCATAGAGGATGAGTTATGTATGCAGGATTGATGCATACTGTGGGGGTCATGGATGGCCGTTTCGACCCTGTCTGGGAGCAGAATTCATGATTAATATAACAGTTCTTGTTAAACTGGGAAACTACATCAAATATTTGCAACTCATGGTGCACATGATTCGTCTGTTTTGGATAATGGAACCGCGTACACAATGTTTTTTTCAAGAATTTATGCAAAACAATGGCATATACTATTTCCGTCCTGCACCATTTCATGTGGTTTCAAATGGTTTGGCGGAGCCCTGAAGTAGGGATTGAAAAAAAACTGGTAGATGATTCGTTGAGTACAAAGATCTGAAGATTTTTATTCCAGTATTGTTTCACGCTACAAATGACAACTGGACTATTTCCAGCGGAACTGCTGCTATGTGGATGGTCAAGTGTCACGTGGATCTGTATGTCAAAATCTCATAGCAAAACAGAACAAGAGACAAGAGAAGCTGGAACAGTTAGGGAGGGCAAAGTATTACTGATTCTCCATTGAAGTTCAGTATGTTCCTCAGAGGTTTTATTCGATGACAATTGTTTTAACGGTGTTGAGGGACTTAAGCATTTGTGAGTTTTGACTTTTTTTTGGTTTTGATCGACAAGAGCGTGACCTGGAAACAAAGAGAGAGAGGGATGGAGAGAAAAAAATCAGAGCAGATTTATAGAGGGACAGACAGCTAGGTAGAGGAATGGATAGAGAGATAGATAAACAAAATGGTAGACAGACAGACTGACTGGCATACAGGCAGACAGACTGTCAGACAGTCAGGTTGACAGATAGATAGATGGATAGAAAAATAGACAGATAACCAGATAGACAGACGGATGAGTGCACGGGTGGGCAAACGGGCGGACGGACGTGTGATGGATAGACAGATGGATGTTCGAGAGACAGACAGACAGACAAACAGAGATCCCATTATTTCCTTCTCATAATCTGTATGCCACCACGAGCCATTTTGCTGCGTCACTTTGGTGTGTCCGATTCTACCTGCTACAAATTTGTATTTGGTACAAATGGTTCAAACTTTTCCCTTATGTTTATGAATCTGTTTATTGTTTTGCCTGTATTTTTCCACTCATTGTTTTTTTTTCAGTCCTTGAATTGGTTGCAGTTTCCCCTGGGTCATGGACTTATTCTGTATACTTTACCCACTGCTATTTTGTCTCTCGTTGTGCCCCTCTCTATTGCCCCCTGACCCATCGTTAATATTATTTTCACGATTTTGCCCTTCCAAATATTGTACTTCTGGTTCACTGAAGATCACATATTGTAGCACACCGATGCTGTGAGCTGTTTTCATTGTTTGCTTTTATTAATTAATTTAAAAATTGATGTAGCAGGATATTTCACTGCTTCCTTTAACTGCTCTCTGAATTTCGACTGTGTTGCTACATAAATAAATGTGTTTGTGCAGCAACTTAAATTGCGCAGCATATATGCAATGTCTTCAAATATATAAAATGAAAGATCATCTAAGCCATTTGCAACATTAAAGAAATATAAAACGTACACCAACCACAGAAATATAAAGCTGCCAGATATGGTGAACAGTAAAACTATAGATTTCCTTCTGCTCTCCATTTCTGGATCATTGCAATTATCTGTCTTTTTCTGACCTTTTAATCCCTTGCGGACTCGACTGGCCACTAAAATGTGTCTGACAGTCAGAGCGTTGAGCAACAGAATTAACCCGAATGGCATCACCGGGTTTAAAATCTTTTCAAAATTTCTGAACCCAATCCATCTAGGGTCAGTGAAATAGCTTGGCTTATTGATACAGTACCATGGTACGTTGTCGAGAATTATTTTAGGTTTAAATCTGAAATAGATAGGAATATTTTTCAAAACGAACAAAGTGCTGGCTGTCCATAGAACGACGGACGCAGTTTTCTTGGTGCAATATTTTGATGCTAGCTTTTGGCAACAAATGGCAACAAATCTATCAAAAGTGAAAGCGACTGTGAACCAGACAGAACAGTCTGTGGCTGCACGGAGCAGGACAGAGCGAACACTACACACAGGCGTTATTGCGAGGAAATTCAGTGGGAAATAATGATAATTGATTTGATAGAGAATGACCTCTAATAATGACCAGTAGATCCGCTATGGCCATTGCCGTCAGGTAGCACGTGGTACAACTGGAAAGGCCGCATTTCCCTTTGGACAGAATGATGATTGCCACTGAGTTAACTGCAAATAAAAAGAAGGAACAGACATTATAAGCCACCAATAAGCACCTTCCCTTTCTGCACAGAGCATACTTTTCTTTTTGCAGCAATGAAGCGTGCATGGGGATTCCGACGTTTCCAGATTCCCTTGCAAACTCAAAACACTCCCTCAATCAGAGAAAACGATTTGTTTTGGGCCATTCCCTGGATTCTGGAACGGTGCTGTTGATGTTTCAGTGTTTTATATTCAGAAGAATAATAATGTTAGTATTCAGGCATGATCAAAGTGCAGCATTATTTTCCACATGGGAGATTACTAAATTAAGAGAAGTTGTGTTCTTTTTGGTTCGAAACCCTTTGCCTATTGTTTGTGTTCCTATCTTCAGGTGATTTTTTTTGTGGCGCAGTTGTATTATTACGGAAGTCACACCAAAACTGTGGAGGTGTGGATTAGCTAAAAATAACGCGTCTCTCTAATATGGAGACGAGGAGGATAAGGGGTGACTCAACAGAAGAAATTCAAATTTTTGAGGGGTTTGAGATTTTGAATGTGGATAAGATACCTGTAACACTTATGAGGCTGTGCAAACCTAAATTTCATCAAAACTAGGCAAAACTATTTATGAATCCACAAAGATATATATTTCACAGGCAATCTTTTATTCCATGAGTGGAGTAAAAGTACATTTGCTCCGACATAGAATCATAGAGTACTGAAATTATGGAAGGAAGCCTTTCGGCCCATTATATAGCAACTGGCTCTCTGAAAGAATATTCAACCTTGTATCAGAACCATGACCTATCCCCGTAACTTTACACTTTACTGCTTTTAGTTTGCATGCCGATTTCCTATTCCATGCCTTGAAAGGATATTCCTCTATCATTTGTTTCATGGAAATTCAATCCAGGTTCCAGCAACAGTCTGAGTGAAAATAAACTCACATTCTCTTTCGAACTTTGTGCCCATTATGTTGCATCTCTTCTCTAGTTTTTGCTGCTCTCTCAGTTGGGAGCAATTTCTCATTATTTTGTTCTATCTGTGTCCCTCGGCATCTTGAACAACCAGATCAAGTGGCACCTCAGCCTTATTTCCTCCGCAGATGATAGACCACTCTCTCCAATCCATCAAAACAGCTACAGTTCGTTTGGCTTGGAATCAGGCTTCTGAATTTCCTCTATACACTTTCCAAAGCCTTCACATCCTTCTCAAGTATTGTACACATACATGGACGGAGTGTATTTCAAATGTTTATGAAATGTGAAAAAATGTTCACGGAGTGAGTTTGAACCACGGCGAGGAAGGAATGGAGATTAGACCAGCTGTAATAAAGATAGACTGAGGACAAAATAAAGATTGAAGTAAATCAGTTGGGGTGAGTTTCCATGTTTTAACATCCGAAACTTGAGTATTACATGGTCAGAGATATTAATGTTTATTTCATGACATTTGTAGAGATAACCTCTTAAAAACACTGCGCCCAGGACCTAATGATTATCAGGACCAGACTTGGGGAAGAAGATCAATCGTTACAAGACAATTCGGTCATTGACTTTCCTTAGTATGAGTGAAGTTTCTTCCCAGATTGAATTATATTGTCCATTGACAAGTCTTTATCTGCTCTCCAGTTACCACCCCAAACACAAGATTATTTTAACTTGATAAACATTATTTTTTCTCATTACTGAAGCCAGATGCCACATTCTAATTGGTCATCATATTCAGTATAACTTTTGCCAACTCGTCACCTTGGAAATTCATGTTCCTGATGATATTTTCCCCCTACTTCGATGTTTGGATCAACAGAAACAATATTGCACTGAATCCAACAACTGAAAGTCATGGGTGAGATGGAAATAGTTCTTCCAACACAACATGACTACAAGAATAATTCAGGAAATTTAGTTTCTCCAGATTATTTATTTCATTAGAATCCAACTAATTATGTCAATTCAATGCAATGCAACATGACAAGAAACAGATTGAAAGCAGAAACAAGCTTATGCATAGTTACACTATATAATGTGTTTTAGCTACGTACCAGGAACACCAACTAAGGCAAGCAACAGATAGAATATTTTCCAGACCAATTCAATAGGTCGATGCATTTTCTGCGTGGAATGGCCCTCTTCCTTTGCTGAGCAAGTTATTCCTCTGAATTAAAATCTGTAGTGACACGTCCCTGTGCATTCACCTTTATGCGTTCCCTCGATCTCCATGGAGATACAGCTGTTGCAAAAGTGTTCTAAAAATTGTTATCTTTATATTAGAACAAACACATTAGGACAACGGGATAAATTCCCTGCGGATTGAATACACGAGATGCTGAGACTAAATTGAATCAATGTTTTTTTTCATTTACTAAGCAACCGCCATTATATGCAATGCTTATTCATAATTGGAGACTATATTTAACAGCAAACGAAAGTGATATCATTACCCTCCAACCACCATGATCCCATGCCTTGACCTCATGTCAGGAGTGCAAGGACTGGGAGTTGAATGTCCAAAGCTACTCAGTATTCTAAAAGATTATACATGGTGGAACACGAGCTGGGGTTGCTTTACTGGTTAAATATAACGTCAAAGCTCCATGAAGAAATTATATTGGCATTAAAGACAAAAACGTTGCTTCTATCACGGTGGAAATAAAAAAAGAAAGAACATTCTGGTAGTAGAAAGTTGACGGCCCTGAGCATTAACTCCAAAGTAGGGTACAGTATATAACAATAAAAAAAAGAATGCTCCTGAGAAAAGTGCAGCAGGAATCACGGGTAATTTAAATATGCATCTTGACAGGATTAGTGAAATTCGCAAAGAAAATCTCTCTCTTAACGCCAGCAGTTATTCAGACAATATCTCCCACCGAACTTGCATTGCAGGTGTTCTGCACCAAATGTCTTCTCATTCTATCATTAGCGTTCACTAATCATGATTGAAATCATCCCTTGTCCTCCCGAATTATCAACATCAACCTAATGATACAACATTGCTGTCTTTCACATTTTCCGTATACTCAGCGCGGCTCACCTCATCCAGGAATGTCTCCATTCTCTTTAGATGATACGGTTCTTGCCGTAAACTTATCCTGAACAAACTCTGGAAACTCTTGCCCACTTCTGCCCTTTACAGTAGTATTAACACTCACGTGTAATCAAATAAATGAAATCTCAAAATATAACTATCAGTCTAGTCTCTTACTAACGTGTAAATTCCTCATAAATGTGTTCATCTTTGTATTTCATACCATCGGGAGACATGGACAGTGCACTGGGTGAAATGGACGGTGGAAATTGAAAAGGAGAGAAAAGGGCCTGAAATATACTTGGGCCAAATAATCCAAGTTTCATGCATCTGAGGCCTGCAGTCAAGAGGGTGCAGAGATACAGTCCATATTATTGATTTCAGAATCGCGATTCTGAAAAATTCAATGTTTTGGAAATTGGCACCGTCACATGTCTGTCCATGAAATGAGGGAGACAAAAAACAGAAAATTCCATTACAATTGGCCTCATATCTGTCATTGGGCAAAGACCTGAATTCATTAAAGGAAAGAGCAGCAGGAAATTTAGAAAATCAGAACACCATCCAGATTAGGAAATATGGTTTCACGAAAGAAAATGATGTTTTAAGGATTTACTAGAATGTTCTGAGGATTTAGCAGAAAGATTCGGTCATGGACATCAAGTGAAGTAATGCATTTGTACTGTGAAAAAAACGAGAATTCGTTAATGTGCCACATAAAAGGTTGCAGCTCTTCGTGTTAATAGATTAGCATGGATATCAGATTAGTTCACAAACAGGAATCATAGAATTGGGATAAACAGTTCATTTTAAGGTTAGTACAAAGTATGTATTGAATTCACAGGGATTAATCCTTGTGGATCACTGACTTGCAATCAATATGAATTTATTCAATACAGTCAACTCTTCTGAAAGTTCCAAGATAGGTAGAAAAGTACATTGTTATGAGGAGACACAAAGTTCCCGTGTAGATTAAATGAAGAGGTAAAACTTGGACATGTTACACACAATGTGGGAAAATTGAGATTGCCACATGGTTTGGAAGAATACAAAAGCAGAGCATATTTCATATTGAAAGCCACTGCAGAATGTTGTGATATAGAGGGGCAAGGATGTCCTGGTACACGAATGACAAAGTCATAGAAACATAGAGGCACACGGTGCAGATCATGGGAATTCGGCCCATTGAGTCTGCAAAGATTTTCTAACAGAGAATTTTACCTCGGCACACCAACCATGCTTTCCCATGGCTAATCAATCTAACCTGGTCTCCTTGAGAAAATAAGGGACAATTTAGCATGGACAATCGACTGAACCTGCACATCGTTGGCTTTTGAGAGGAGACCTAACACACCCAGAGGAAAAACATGCAAACACAGAGAGAATGTCTCGCTCCACACAGTCAGTCACCCACAACAGCAACTAAATCCCGGTCCTCACGCGGGGAGACTGCTGTGCTAATCCCTGTGCCACCACGCGGCCCTCTCTGTCGTATCAGCAACTATATTATCTCATCGTAAAATATGATACCCAGGCCGAATGGCCGCTTGTTTCTGGGCCCGATGACCTCATAACCTTATTTAAAAGGACACGTGTTCTATGTCCTGCATATTCATGGGAAGGAAGGGGAGGAGGGTTGTGTTGGCTGGAGTTCGGTGGACATCTGCAAATAATCCTATACTGGGTGTGATTGAAGACTGTCTATTGTTTTGAAATTGAAAAGGAACAGGGAGAGACCCGAAAAAAAATGTCATTTGTCCGGTCAAGTCTGTGCCGAGAAATGATGTTTATCTGAAGTAATGATTTTGTTTTGCATCTACGCAGCCTGTATCTCCGTATTCCCTGTTTATTCATGTATCTATCTATCGAGATTTTTTTTAACCATTGCTATTGTATCTGCTTCTGACATCCCCTCCGTCAGCGAAATACAGGTACTTATCACCCTCTCTGTTAAGAAAAATCTTGCCTCTCTCATCTCTTTATAGTTTCCCCGTTATGCCATAAAAAATATGTCCTGTAGCAATTGGCATTTATACCCGGAGATAAAAAGACTCTGACAAGACATTCTGCAGATTGGTCTCATAATTGTGTAAAACATAATTGGTCAACCGTATCATCTTGCTGCCTATATCTTCTCTCTCTCTCCTGGATCTTGTCCTTCTTACATTGTGATTTTTCAGGGATATCTTAGATCCTATTCTCTCAAAGACCATCTCCATGGCAATATCTATCACATGGGCCTTGGATGTAGGTGGAAATGCTGATAAGTTGGGACTCTAACTCTCTTTTATCTTGGAAGTAAATGAACAGTTTAAAGTGTAACTATTTACAACCCAACATTTCTCAAAACCTTACTGGGACTTTGGAAACTCTCAGTCTATAATCTGGTTGTTGTCATTATCTCCAATTGAAAATTATAGATGGCTGGAAATTGTAGACCGGTGAGCCTTAATTCTGTTGTGGGCAAAGTTTTGGAAAGGATTATAAGAGATAGGACTTGTAATCATCTAGAGAGAAATAATTTGATTAGGAATAGTCAACACAGTTTTGTGAAGGGTAGGTCGTGTCTCACAAATCTTACTGAGTTCTTTGAGAAGATGACCAAAGAGGTGGATAAGGGTAAAGCAGTTGATGTGGTGTATGTGGATTTCTGTAAAGCGTTTGATAAGGTTCACCATGGTATGCTACTGCAGAAAATATGAATGCATGGGATTGAGGGTGATTTAGCAGTTTGGATCACGAATTGGCTAGCTGAAAGAAGACAGAGGGTGGTGGTTGATGGGAAATATTCAACCTGGAGTTCAGTTATTAGTGGTGTACCACAGGGATCTGTTTTGGAGCCACTGCTGTTTATCATTTTTATAAATGACATAGATGAGGGTGTAGAAGGATGGGTTAGTAAATTTGCGGATGACATTAAGGTCGGAGGAGTTGTAGACATTGCGGATGGATGTCACAGTTTGCAGAGGGACATAGATAAGCTGTAGAGCTGGGCTGACAGGTGGCAAATGGAGTTTAATGCAGAAAAGTGTGAGGTGATTCACTTTGGAAGGATTAGTAGGATTACAGAGTATTGGGCTAATGGAAAGACCCTTGGTAGTGTGGATGAGCAGAGACACCTTGGTGTACATGTGCATAGATCCCTGAAAGTTGGCACCCAGGTTGATAGGGTTGTTAAGAAGGCGTACGGTGTAGTAGCTTTTATTGGTAGAAGGATTGAGTTTCGGAGCCGTGAGATCATGTTGCAGCTGTACAAAACTCTGGTGCGGCCGCACTTGGAGTATTGCATATAGTTCTGGTCGCCGCATTATAAGAAAGATGTGGAAGCATTGGAAAGGGTGCAGAGGAGATTTACCAGGATGTTGCCTGGTATGGTGGGAAGGTCTTATGAGGAAAGGCTGAGGGACTTGAGGTTGTTTTTGTTAGAGAGAAGAAGGTTAAGAGGTGACTTAATTGAGGCATACAAGATGATCAGAGGGTTAGATAGGGTGGACAGTGAGAGCTTTTTTCCTTGGATGGTGATGGCTGCATTGAAGGTGATAAATATAGGACAGATGTCAGAGGTAGGTTCTTTACTCAGAGATATTAAGGGCGTGAATGCCCTGCCTGCAGCAGTAGTTGACTCGCCAACTTTAAGGGCATTCAAATGTTCATTGGATAGACATATGGATAATATTGGAATAGTTTAGGTTAGAGGGTCATTAGATTGGTTCCAGTGGTTGGCGCAACATCGAGGGCCGAAGGGCCTGTACTGCGCTGTAATGTTCTCTGTTCTATGTTCTAAAAATCTATCAGGTCGATCCTCAGCTTTTACCAAAAATAATCTAGTGGTTGGTGAGTAAAGTTGAACATTTTGAGATTGGAGCATCAGATGTGTTGCATGCGGTGGAGTTGAGGTTTGAAGGAAGGAATGAGTGAAATGCTAGATTCCTTTCTGGAGGGCAAGGGATGAAGACAGTATTCTGGGAAATGCAGCATAACGGCATCATCTTTTCAAACTATAGTGCGGGGAGTCAACTTCTGAGGTTGAGAAATCAATGTCAGAAGCTCAGACGTTGCATCATCCAAACAAACACACAGGTTAAGGGAACATTATTCAAAGGCTGTATAGAAGCAGACTAAGAGGAAGTTCGACCAATGTCCATTTGGAATTCTGGTTTATAGTAAGTATCCATCCGTGTCTATTCGCTGATATTGAGGTGGAGAATTCCGGAAAGGGAAGGGAAGTGTCACACATGAAAAGTGGAAATGTGAGTGGGGAACATCAGTTTGATTTTAAAAAACTGACTGAAATGTGCAGCCTTGCCAGAAAGATGGAATGATAGAAACTGAATCTTTAATGTTTCTAATAATGAGATGAAACGGCGACATAAGCATACCAGAGACTGCGAATAATAGAGGGCGATTTAAAATCAAACTATTTAAGTTCAGTGGAAATTCAAGGATAATATATGTCTAGGAATGTTTCCTCAGGGGGACTCGGGAGATTTTTAAAATGAGTTTCAGATCTCACATTCCATTATCCTAGAATTGTGCAATTATAGAATGTGTGCAGAGCAAAAGGAGTCCAAGAATGTGAATAACTTATTAAAATCGACGTATCTGCTAGTACATTTTGAATCAGACAGGGGAACGTATCCCGTGGTACGATGAATTGCACTACTGTGTCGGGCAGATTTATTTTCATTTAATGGAGGGCGGGTCCGAAAGGCCATTGGTTTCAGATAAAAATAGGCTGATAAAGGATACTCACACGAGGACAAAAAGAGATCTGACTGTCGTTTGGCAGTTGAAAGATTCTATTCGAACCTCTATAGTCATTCGTTCACCCTCTTAACAGACCACAAGACATTGGGAAGTCTTTTATGTGATTCCAAATACATTCTCCCCATTGTCAGCGAGTCAGGACCATATTGTGCACAGAACAGGGGAAAACAACGAGACTGTGAATTTGTTGAGTCATCTCCCTTTCTTGGATTCGCCATTCAAGGCATTCTGTCTTCCCATGGTATCTCTTTTCACTGGAAACATTTTCCAATCTCCAAAACAGACGAAGCAGTTGAGGGACAGAGACTCTGTTTTGTCAAAAGTTAATCCATTTGTGTTGCAAAGATAGGCAACTATCATAGAGGATGAGTTATGTATGCAGGATTGATGCATACTGTGGGGGTCACGGATGGCCGTTTCGACCCTGTCTGGGAGCAGAATTCATGATTAATGTAACTGTTCTTGTTAAAGTGAGAAACTACATCAAATATTTGCAACTCATGGTCTACATGATACGTCTGTTTTGGATAATGGAACCGCGTACACAATGTTTTTTTTCAAGAATTTATGCAAAACAATGGCATATACTATTTCCGGACTGCACCATTTCATGTGGTTTCAAATGGTTTGGCAGAGCCCTGAAGTAGGGATTGAAAAAAAAGTGGAAGATGATTCGTTGAGTACAAAGATCTGAAGATTTTTGTTCCAGTATTGTTTCACGCTACAAACGACAACTGGGCTATTTCCAGCGGAACTGCTGCTATGTGGATGGTCAAGTGTCACGTGGATCTGTACCATCGAAATCTCATAGCAAAAGAGAACAAGAGACAAGAGAAGCCGGAACAGTTCGGGACGGGAAATGATTACTGATTCTCCATTGAAGTTCAGTATGTTCCTGAGTGGTTTTATTGGATGAGAATTGTTTTAACGGTGTTGAGGGACTTAAGCATCTGTGAGTTTTGACTTTTTTTTGGTTTTGATCTACAACAGCGTGACCTGGAAACAAAGAGAGAGAGGGATGGAGAGAAAAAAATAATAGCAGATTTATAGAGGGACAGACAGATAGGTAGAGGAATGGATACAGAGATAGATAAACAAAAAAGGTAGACAGACAGACAGACTGGCATACAGACTGCCAGACAGTCAGGTTGACAGATAGATAGATGGATAGATAAATAGACAGATAACCAGACAGACAGACGGACGGGTGCACAGGTGGGCAGACGGATGGTCGGACGTGTGATGGATGGACAGATGGATGTTAGAGAGACAGACAGACAGACAAACAGAGCTCCCGTTATTTCCTTCTAATAATCTGCATGCTCATTGTTCCGTGGGAGCACTGAAGAGAGGCAGTGATTTGCGAGAGGAGATCTTGTGGGTGAGTAGACCGATTTTTCAAAGCTAACTTTTTAACAGTTTTTTTTCTTTAAATTTTATACCGGAAGCAGTTGCAAAGACACTCAGGTAGAGTTTTTTTTTAACATATAAAAGTTACTCACCTCGGGGATTCAACCTCATTGTTCCGTTGGAGCACTGAAGAGAGGCTGCGATTTGCGAGAGGAGAGCTTGTGGGTGAGTACAGCGATTTTTTTAAAACTAACTTTGTATTTGTTTTTTTTTCTTTAAATTTTTGCACCGGAAGCAGTTACTAGGGCACTCGGGTAGAGTTTTTTTTACCTTACTATAAATTAGAGCGGTGAGGAATCCCGATACTCCACATAGGTAGAGTATCCCAGCCCTCCCCCCTCCTCTAACCTCAAAAAGAGAGAGAGAGGGGCTCTGACTGAGAGCAGGTAAGTCTGTTTTTGTTTTTGAGTGTGCTGTAAGGGCTTTGGCTCACAGGGCCAAAGAGATAAGGGTGAGGCAAGGTAAGTTATAAGTTTTTTTACTTTTTCCTCTGGGTTACTAAAAAGGGGCAAGTATGGGTGTGAGGCCAGTATGTTGTTGCCAGTGCAACATGTGGGAGGTCTTGGAGGCTCCTGGTCTACCAGACATCCACACCTGTGCTCGGTGTGTGGAGCTGCAGACCCTACGGAACCAGGTTAAGGAGCTGCAAATGCAGCTCAAGGACCTTTGGCTCATTAGAGAGAGTGAGGAGATAATTGATAGGAGCTATCAGCAAGTAGTCACACCAGAGCAACGGGAAGAAGGCACGTGGGTAACTATTAGGAAGGGGAAACCTCAGGTGATGGAGAGCACGCCGGTGGATGTCCCCCTTCAAAATAAGTCCTCCTGCCTGAGTACTACTGGGGGGGACAGCTCATCTGAGCGAGGCAGCAGTGGCCAGGTCTCTGGAGCTGAGCCAGTATGTCAAAAAATTAAAAAAGAGAGCAGAAAGGTAGTATTAATAGGGGTCTCCACAGTGAGGGGGGGCGGACAGGCATTTTTGTGGACGTAGACGTGAGTCGTGGATGGTGGTTCGTCTCCCTGGAGCTGGGATCCGGGATGTCTCTGGGCATGTCCCAGACATCCTGAAGGGGAAGGGTGAGGAACCGGAGGTTGGAGTGCATATAGGTACTACTGACGTAGGCAAGAAGAGGGAGGCAGTGGTGAAAAGGGATTATAGGGAACTGGGTAGGCAGCTGAGGAAGAGAAAAGCGAAGGTAGTAATCTCAGGATTGCTGCCTGTGCCACGGGAGAATGAGGGCAGGAATGGAATGAGGTGGAGGCTGAATGCGTGGCTGAGGGACTGGAGCAGGGGGCAGGGATTTCGGTTCCTAGATCATTGCAACCTCTTTAGGGGCAGGTGTGACCTGTACAGTAAAGACGGGTGGCACTTAAATCCCAGGGGGGCTAATATCTTGGTGGGAAGACTGGCTAAGGCTACTGGGGGGACTTTAAACTAGAAAGGATGGGGGGAGGGAGTTGTGATGGGGATACTGGGACCGAGGAGGTTAGCTCCCAGGTAGGGAAGGACTGCAGGCAGTATGAGAGGGAGGTTAGACAGGGGGTGGAGAAGGGAAATGCCCAGACTGAGGGGCTGAAGTGTATCTATTTTAACGCCAGGAGTGTAGTAAATAAGGTAGATGAGCTTAGGGCGTGGATTGCTGCTTGGGAATGTGATGTGATGGCCATTACGGACACTTGGATGTCTCAGGGACAGGACTGGGTACTTCAGGTGCCAGGATTCAGATGCTTCAGGAAGGACAGGGAGGGGGGCAAAAGAGGTGGTGGAGTGGCTCTGTTGATCAGGGACAGTGTCATGGCTGCAGAGAAGGAGGATGCCGTGGAGGGACTGTCTACGGAGTCCCTGTGGGTGGAAGTTAGTAACAGCAAAGGGTCGATAACTTTGCTGGGTGTATTCTACAGGCCGCCCAATAGTGACAGGGAAGTTGAGGTGCAAATAGGGAAACAGATTCTAGAGAGATGTAGTAATAACAGAGTTGTCATGATGGGAGACTTCAATTTCCCAAACATCGACTGGAATATCCCAAGGGTATTGGTCTCTGGAGAAGCAGGGGCAAAACATTAACCAACCGTGAGCAAAACATTAACCAGTCGGGGAAAACATGAACCAAATGGGGAAAACATTAACCAGTGGGACTTGGTCCCTGGAGAAGCAGGGGGAAAGCATTAACCAGTTGGACTTGGAACCTGGAGAAGCGAGGGGAAAACATTAACCAGTCGGACATGGTCCCTGGAGAACCGAGGGGAAAACATTAACCAGTCGGACATGGTCCCTGGAGAACCAGGGGCAAAACATTAACCAGTCGGGGCAAAACATTAACCAGTAGGGGAAAACATTAACCAGTGGGACTCAGGCGCTGGCTGGAGTGGGCAAAACATTAACCAACCGTGGGGAAAGCAGTAACCAGTCGGACCTTGTCCCTGGAGAAGCTGGGGAAAGCTGAAACATTTGGACTTGGTGCCTGGAGCAGAAGGGAAATCATTAACCAGGCGGACAGAGTCCCTGGAGAACCGAGGGGAAAACATTAACCAGTTGAACTTGGTCCCTGGAGAAGCAGAGGCAAAACATTAACCAGTTGGGGAAAACATTAACCAGTCAGGGAAAACATTAACCAGTGGTCCTTAGGCTCTGGCTGGATGGGCAAAATATGAGCCAACCGTGGGGAAAACATTAACCAACCGGGGAAAACATTCACCAGTGGGACTTGGAGCCTGGAGAACCGAGGGGAAAACATTAACCAGTCGGGTGTACTAACTGCAGAAGCAAGGGCACAACATTAACCAACCGTGGGGAAATCTTTAACCAGTCGGGCAAAACATTAACCAGTCGGGCAAAACATGAACCAATCGTGGAAAGCATTAACCAACCGGGGAAAACATTCACCAGTGGGACATGGTCCCTGGAGAAGCAGGGGGAAAACATTAACCAGGTGGGCTGGGTGCCTGCAGAAGAAGGGAAAACATTAACCAGTGGGACATGTTGCCTGCAGAATTGAGGGGAAAACATGAACCAGTTGGACATAGTCCCTGGAGAAGCAGGGGCAAAACATTAACCAACCGTGAGAAAACATGAACCAGTCGGGGAAAACATTAACCAACTGGGGAAAACATTAACCAGTGGGACTTCGGCTCTGGTTGGATGGGCAAAACATTAACCAACCGTGCGGAAATCATGAACCAACCACGGGGAAAACATTTACCAGTGGGACTTGGGCACTGGAGAAGCAGGAGGAAAACATTGACCAGTTGGGCTGGGCGCCTGGAGCAGAAGGGAAAGCATTAACCAGTTGGACTTGGTGCCTTGAGAAGCTTGGGGAAAGCATTAACCAGTCGGACTTAGTCTCTGGAGAAGCAGGGGCAAAGCATTAACAAACCATGGGGAAAACATTAACCAGTCCGGTAAAACATTAACCGACCGGGGAAAACATTAGCCGACCGGGGAAAACATTAGCCGACCGGGGAAAACATTAGCCGACCGGGGAAAACATTAACCAGTGGGACTTAGTCCCTGGAGAAGCAGAAGGGAAAACATTAACCAGTCGGACATAGTCCCTGGAGGAGCTTGGGGAGAACATGAACCAGTTGTACAGAGCCCCTGGAGAAGCTTGGGGAAAACATCAACTAATTGGACACAGTCCCTAGAGAAGCAGGTACACAACATTAACCAACCGTGGGGAAAACATTAACCAGTCGAGCAAAACATTAACCAGTCAGGGAAAACATTAACCAGTGGGACTTAGGGTCTGGCTGGAGGGGCAAAACATGAAACAACGGTGGGGAAAGCATGAACCAACCATGGGGAAATCACTAACCAGTGGGACTTGATCCCTGGAGAAGCAGGAGGAAAACATTAACCAGTTGGGCTGGGTGCCTGGAGAAGCAGGGGGAAAACATTAACGAGTTGGCCTGGGTGCCTGGAGCAGAAGGGAAAGCATTAGCCAGTTGGACATGGTGCCTGGAGAAGCAGGGGGAAAACATTAACCAGTCGCACTTGGTGCCCGGAGAAGCAGGGGGAAAACATTAACCAGTTGTCCTTGGCCTCCGGAGAAGCAGGGGCAAAACATTTACCAACCGTGGGCAAAACATTAACCAGTCGGCAAAAACATTAACCAAACGGGGAAAACATTAACCAGTGGGACTTAGTCTGTGGCTGGAAGGGCAAAACGTGAAACAACCGTGGGGAAAACATGAACCAACCATGGGGAAAACATTAACCAGTGGGACTTGGTCTCTGGAGAAGCAGGGGGAAAGCATTAACCAGTTGGACTTGGAGCCTGGAGAAGCGAGGGGAAAACATTAACCAGTCGGACATAGTCCCTGGAGAACCGATGGGAAAACATTAACCAGTTGCACATAATCCCTGGAGAAGCAGGGGCAAAACATTAACCAGTCGGGGAAAACATTAACCAGTAGGGGAAAACATTAACCAACCGGGGAGAACATTAACCAGTTGGACGTTGTCCCTGGAGAAGCGAGGGGAAAACATGAACCAGTTGGGCATAGTGCCTGGAGAACCGAGGGGAAAACATTAATCAATTGGAGATGGACCCTGGAGAAGCGAGGGGAAAACATTAACCAGTTGGAGATGGTCCCTGGAGAAGCGAGGAGGAAACATTAACCTGTTGCACCTAATCCCTGGAGAACCGAGGGGAAAACATTAACCAGTTGGACTCGGTACCTGTAGAAGCAGGGGCAAAACATTAACCAACCGGGCAACACATTTATCAACCGAGCAAAACATTAACCAGTGGGACTTGGTCTCTGCAGAAGCAGGGGAAAAGCATTAATCAGTTGGAATTGGAGCCTGGAGAACCGAGGGGAAAACATTAACCAGTCGGACATAGTCCCTGGAGAAGCAGGGGCAAAACATTAACCAGTCGGACCTTGTCTCTGGAGAACCGAGGGGAAAACATTAACCAGTTGGACATAGTCCCTGGAGAAGCACGGGCAAAACATTAACCAACCGTGGGGAAAACATTAACCAAACGGGGAAAACAATAACCAGTCGGGGAAAACATTAACCAACTGGGGAAAACATTAACCAGTGGGACATAGGCTCTGGCTGAATGGGCAAAACATGAACCAACCGAGGGGAAAACATTAACCAGCTGGGAAAAACATGAACCAGTTGGACTTGGTGCATGGAGAAGCGAGGGGAAAACATTAACCTGTCGGACATAGTCCCTGGAGAAGCAGGGACAAAACATTAACCAGTCGGACCTTGTCCCTGGAGAACCGAGGGGAAAACATTAACCAGTTGGGCTTGGTGCCTGGAGAAGCAGGGGGAAAACATTAACCAGTCGGGCTGGGTGCCTGGAGAAGAAGGGGGAAAACATTAACCAGTCGGGGAAAACATTAACCAGTTGGGAAGAACATTATCCAACCGGGGAAAGCATTAACCAACCGCGGGGAAAACATTAACCAGTGGGACTTGGGTCCCTGGAGACGCAGGATGTAAACGTTTACCAGCTGGGCTGGGTGCCTGGAGCAGAAGGGAAAACATTAACCAGTCGTAGTTGGTGCCTGGAGAAGCAGAGGCACAACATTAACCAACTGTGGGGAAAACATTAACCAGTCGGGGAAAACTTTCACCTCTCCCTCTGTATCTCTGTGTCCCAGTAAGCTGATTCAGTGTGAATGTAAACCTTGCTTGTGAGGTGAATCATTCATGTTGACACCTTTAAATATCGATCCCCCCTCTCTCTGCCTGTCTGTCTGTCTCTCCCTCTCTCTCACTGTCGCTCTCTCTCAATAACTTCACTGCAGTCTTAATGTCAGCCTGACTTCGGACACTTCATAAACTTTAAAAACTCACTCTCTGCCTCCCTCAGTTCAGGCACAGGTTGAGTGTTCGAGTGAGAGTGGGGGAGAGGTGAGTATTGAAGCCGGTGCAGGCAGCTGTCAACAAAGCTTTGAAGAAATGGCAGGCAGTGTTTGTAAAGATGCTGAGGGAATGGGAAAGTCAGTGTGTCAGCCAGATGGGGGAAGGGAGGCTTCCACTTGCGAGGGGAAAACATTAACCAGCTGCTGCTGCTGCGGTGTGGGCAATGGCAGTCTCCCTTTTATTGTACCCTCTGGACAAGCAGGGGCAAAACATGAACCAGTTGGACGTGGTGCCTGGAGCAGAAGGGAAAACATTAACCAGTTAGACTCTGGTCCCTGGAGTAGAAGGGAAAACATTAAACCAGTTGCACTTAGTCTCCAGAGAAGCAGGGGCAAAGCATTAACCAGTCGGGGAAAACATTAACCAGTGGGAACTGGTCCCTGGAGAAGCAGGGGGAAAACATGAACCAGTTGGACATAATCCCTGGAGAAGCAGGGGCACAACGTTAACCAACCGTGGGGGGAGAAAGCATTAACCAACCGGGGAAAATATTAACCTGTCGGGGAAAACATTAACCAGTGGGACTTAGGCTCTGGCTGGATGGGCAAAACATTAACCAACCACGGGGAAAGCATTAACCAGTTGGACCTTGTCCCTGGACAACCGAGGGGAGAACATTAACCAGTTGGACATAGTCCCTGGAGAAGCAGGGGCACAGCAGCAACCAAACGTGGGGAAAACGTCTGTTGTGGGTACGGTTTCGTTCAGGGGAAGTTGTGTCTGACAAATTTACTGGAGTTCTATGAGGATGTGTCTAGGGCAGTGGATAGAGGAGAGCCGGTGGATGTGGTCTTTCTTGATTTTCAGAAGGCGTTTGACAAGGTACCTCACAAGAGGTTATTGCAGAAGGTAAGGGGGCATGGAGTTGGGGGTAGGGTGTTAGCGTGGATAGAGGATTGGTTGTCAAATAGGAGGCAGAGAGTGGGGGTCAATGGGTGCTATTCGGATTGGCGGTTGGTGACTAGTGGAGTGCCCCAGGGGTCAGTGCTGGGGCCTCAGCTATTTACCATTTATATAGATGATCTGGAGGAGGGAACCGAGTGTATGGTGTCGAAATTTGCTGATGACACTAAGATTGGGGGAACGGCAAATTGTGCGGAGGGTGTGGAGAGTCTGCAGAAGGATCTAGATAGGCTGGGCAAATGGGCCAGGAACTGGCAAATGGAATTTAATGTTGGCAAGTGCGAGGTGGTCCACTTTGGCAGGAATAAAGGTTGGAAGGACTATTACTTACAGGGCGAAAAACTGCAGCAGGCGACGGTGCAGAGGGACCTCGGGGTCCTTGTGCATGAGTCGCAAAAACCCAGCCTGCAGGGGCAGCAGGTGGTCAGGAAGGCAAATGGGATGCTGGCCTTCATAGAGAGGGGGATTGAATATAAAAGTAGGGAGGTCTTGCTGCGGCTGTATAGGGCACTGGTGAGGCCGCAGCTGGAGCACTGTGTGCAGTTTTGGTTGCCGTACTTACGCAAGGATATTTTAGCCTTGGAGGGAGTGCAGAGGAGGTTTACTAGGCTGATATCGGAGTTGAGGGGGTTGAGCTATGAGGAGAGGCTGAATAAACTAGGCTTGTACTCATTAGAGTTTAGAAGAATGAGGGGAGTTCTCATTGAGAAGTATAAGATGATGAATGGGATGGATAGGATAGAGGTGGAGAGGCTCTTCCCACTCAGAAAGGACAGTAGGACTAGGGGGCACAGCCTCAAGATAATGGGGGGGTGGGTTAGAACGGAGTTGAGGAGGAACTTCTTCACTCAAAGGGTGGTGAATCTCTGGAATTCTCTGCCCGTTGAGGTGGTGGAGGCTGCCTCGCTAAATATTTTTAAGACGCGGGTTGATGGGTTTTTGATAAGCGAGGGGATTAAGGGTTATGGGGAGAGGGCGGGAATGTGGAACTGAGACACGACAGATCAGCCATGATCTTATTGAATGGCGGGGCAGGCTCGAAGGGCTGGATGGCCTACTCCTGCTCCTATTTCTTATGTTCTCAAAACATTAACCAGTAGGGCAAAACATTAACCAGTCAGGGAAAACATTAACCAGTTGGGCAAAACATTAACCAACCGGGGAAAACATTAATCAGTCGGGGAAAACATTAACCAGTGGGACTGAGTCTCTGGCTGGATGGGTAGAACCGTATCCACCCGCGGGGAAAACATTAACCAGTCGGGCATAGTCCCTGGAGAAGCAGGAGCACAACATTAACCAACCGTGGGGAAAACATGAACCAGTCAGGCAAAACATTCACCAGTCAGGGAAAACGTTAACCAGTCAAAGAACAAAGAACAAAATCAGCCTGGGAAACAGGCCCTTCGGCCCAACGAGCCCACGCTGCCATCTCAACTCCACCTCTCTACCCATGACCCCTATCTCATGTTTTATGGCCATCCAGATTGAGGGAAAACTAATTTAGGGACAATTTATTCCTGCCAATCAGCCGAACAGCACATCTTTGGGGTGTGGGAGGAAACCGGAGCACCCGGAGAAAACCCACGCAAGCACGGGGAGAATGCGCAAACTCCCACAGACACCGGCCCAAATCCATGTGTCTGCACAGCAATCAGCGATAGTCACTGAGCTGTCGTCTTGCCCAGTATCTTGTCCAGTTTAGGCACACACTAACGACATGAAGCACTACGCCAATCTCGAACAACCAAGAGCAGCCCCAGTACGACCCATCGCGTGTATGCCCCTCGTTGGACACGAGGTGGACCGACTTCAAACCTGTGAATGAAAACAGAGAAAAACATTATTATCATACTATATCCATTTACATTTCTAGGGACACCCCAATGCTAATGACCCTTCATTAAAGGTTCTCCTATATCCACCCATCTCCAGCTCAGTCATGTGCCTAAGTTACTCTTAAAGGACTCTAGCGTGTTTGCTTCCACCACCTTACTTGGCAGAGCATTCCATACCCCCACTACCCTCTGCGTGAAAAACCTCCCTCGAATATCTGTGTTGTACCTCTCCCCCTTCACCTTAAGCCCATGCCCCCTCGTCCTACGTGACTCGATTATAGGAAATAGCTTACCTCTGTTTACTCTATCTATACCCTTCATAATCTTATATACCTCTATTAGATCCCCCCCTCAGTCGGCGTCTTTCAAGGGAAAAGAGCCCCAATTTCTTCAATCTTTCCTCACACCCCAGTCCTTCCATACCAGGCAACATCCTGGTAAACCTCCTCTGCACTCTCTCCAGAGTCTCCACGACCTTCTGGTAGGAAGGCAACCAGAACTGTACGCAGTACTCCAAATGCGGCCTAACCAACGTTCTATACAACTGCAACATTAGACTCCAGCACTTATATTCTATACCCCTTCCTATGAAGGCTAACATACCATAGGCTTTCTTCACCACACTCTCCACTTGCACTGCCACCTTCAAAGACTTGTGCACTTGCACCCCCAGGTCTCGCTGCGACTCTATACTCCTTACAGGCTTACCCTTTATCATATAACTTCCCCCTACATTATTCCGGCCAAAATGCATCACCTCACATTTATCCGGATTAAACTCCGTTTGCCACGTATCTGCCCAATCAACCAGCCTATCAATATCCTGCTGTATTGCCAGACACTGCTCCTCACTGCCCGCCAATCCAGCCATCTTGGTGTCATCAGCAAATGTGCTGATCACACCACCGACTCCCTCTTCCAAATCATTTCTATACACTACAAAGAGAAGAGGTCCCAGTACCGAGCCCTGCGGCACCCCACTAGTGACAGACCTCCAGCTAGAAAAAGACCCCTCCACAACTACTCTCTGACTCCTCTTTGCAAGCCAGTTCTCTACCCATCTAGATACCTGACCACATATCCCATGAGCTTTAATCTTCTGTACCAACCTACCATGAGGGTCTTTGTCAAACGCCTTACTGAAATCCATATAGACATCAACGGCTCGTCCTTCGTCAACCGTTTTTGTCACCTCCTCAAAGAATTCTACCAGATTCGTAAGGCAAGACTTCCCCTTGACAAAGCCATGCTGCGTATCCTTAATCAGATCGCAACGCTCCAAGTGCACATACATCCTATCCCTAAGAATCCTCTCCATCAACTTACCTACCACTGACATTAAGCTCACCGGCGTATAGTTACCCGGGCTATCCCTCCTACCCTTTTTAAACAACGGTACCACATTCGCTATCCTCCAGTCCTCCGGGACCTCACCTGTGTCCAAAGAAGAGACAAAGATTCGCGTCAGAGGCCCAGCAATCTCATCCCTTGCATCTCTAAGCAGCCTAGGATAAATGCAATCAGAACCCGGAGATTTATCGGTCTGAATGCCCTCGAAAAGCCCTCACACTTCTTCCCTGGTAATCAACAGATCTTTCAATCGGTCTACCGCTCCCTCAATGGCCGTACTAGACATCAAGCCCCTCTCCTTCGTGAATACCGACGCAAAGTATTCATTCAGGATCTCCCCCATTCCCTCTGCCTCTAAGCACAATTCCCCACGTCTGTCCCTGAGAGGACTGATTTTACCCCAACCACCCTTTTGTGAGACGACCTCAAATATTACCGAGAGCCAGAACAGGTCCCCATCCCACACTTAGCAGAAGTACTGAGAGAGTTACGTCTCTAAGTGGGACACTCTGTTCGATTATACCACCAGTTCCAATCACATATCAAAACCCGAGAGCATGACACAGAGTCAGCCTTACAGAGCCAGACATGGGTTCGGAGGGTGTGGGACTGGGGTCTAAGTGTGGACATTCACCCCTGGATCCGGATAGTCTCGCACATACCGGTTGCCATCCAACTCATACTGGCAATATCCTGGGGGGGTCATAATGTGCTATACATCCCACCAGCACAAGAAAAATAAAACTAGGAGGGAACTCATCGGAACGATTGGCAACATGGGACAATGAACATCTCGGGAAGGCTTCTCCCGCATACACCTAATTTGACAAACCCGGGGTTCCCCTAAACTGTACGACTGCAGCGTGCAAATGCAGGGAGCACCGGACATAGCATTTGTGAAGGAAATTGGTCTGAGGGAGGAGGAACAAGCCCGCTCCCGACCCACACGGGGGAACTGTTATGGGACAGCAAATTTTATGAAATTGGGCACACAAAATGGCAGCAAACTGAAGCTACCCTCAGAGCCCCTCCACCAAGAATCACAAAGTAACAGACACCGATCTGTGGGCAAGAGCATGCTTTTAGAATGCAGGTGAGGGCTGGCACATAAGGGAAGCTGGACAGGATGGCACCGACAGGAACTAAATCTCCACCCCGTCAAAATCAGCACCTTTAAAACAGTCAACCAACCCATGGAGACACCTAAAATTAGCATAGTTAAGGAAACATGCTTGGCCCCTCAAAACCTCTTTTGAGATCAATGACACACCTATGGTTCAAACCCCGGAGATTCGAGACTATTAAATAACCAATCAGACAAAGCAATTAACACACACTGAAAACAATTTCCTCAACACTTGGAAACATCGAGACAAGATGGCTAAGGTTGAACACTGTAAATAAAGTATTAGCATTTGAATCGCACACTGCCCCGAAGTTCAGGTATAACTATAGCCTGCTGCCAGGGACGGGCAGAGAGCTTTCGGGACAGTCCGATTGGATGTCCTGACTGTGCTTCTCCGTCGACGTAAATGAAAATAAAGCTGTGCCATTATTGAACTTCACCCTGAGTCCGTCGTGGTCGTTTCGCCCACTCGCGCTAACACCCCCTATTCTTAGCAGTCTCTGGTATGCTTATGTCGCCGTTTCATCTCTTTATTAGAAACATTAAAGATTCAATTTCTATCATTCCGTCTTTCTGGCAAGGCATAAGAACATAAGAGCATAAGAAATAGGAGCAGGAGTAGGCCATCGATCCCTTCGAACCTGCCTCGCCATTCAATAAGATCATGGCTGATCAGAAGTAGATCAGTTCCACTTTCCCACTTTCTCCCCATAACCCTTAATTCCCTTGTCTGTCAAAAACCTATCTACCTGTGACTTTTTTTTCCCCAGTTTGTTCATTTTCAGTCTGTTAACGTTTCTGCCACTATTATGCAATGTTTTTCTTCACAGCCTGTCACTGGATTCAAATTGGGCTGCACAGTAGCACAGTGGTTAGCACTGCTGCTTCACAGCTCCAGGGACCTGGGTTTGAATCGAAGGGCTAGATGGCCTACTCCTGCTCCTATTTCTTATGTTCTTTTGGCCTTACCCGTGAGCATCACGCTCCATCCTCCCCAGGCTACACACTGCGGCCATCCCCTCCGGGTTACACACCGTCTGATCTCACTGGTTCCATGCCCCCGAACTGAAGTCTCCATCCTTCCCGGGTTACGCACTGTCTGAACTCGCTGCCTCCGTTTTCTCCAGTTTACACACTGTCTGATCGCCATGTCTCCATCCTGCCCGGATTGGACACTGTCTGTTCATATTGGTACCATCCTCTTGTGTTTACAGACAGATCTCACTGCCTCCATTCCCACCCTCCCCCCATTACACATTATCTGATCTCACTATCTCTATCTCCCTGGGATTACTCTCTCTGATCTCACTATCACTATCTCCCTGGGATTACACTGTCGGATCTCACTATCTCTATCTCCCTGGGATTACACCGTCTGATCTCACTATCTCTATCTCCCTGGGATTACACCGTCTGATCTCACTATCTCTATCTCCCTGGGATTACTCTCTCTGATCTCACTATCTCTATCTCCCTGGGATTACACTCTCTGATCTCACTATCTCTATCTCCCTGGGATTCCACTCTCTGATCTCACTATCTCTATCTCCCTGGAATTACTCTCTCTGATCTCACTATCTCTATCTCCCTGGGATTACACTCTCTGATCTCACTATCTCTATCTCCCTGGGATTACTCTCTCTGATCTCACTATCTCTATCTCCCTGGGATTACTCTCTCTGATTTCACTATCTCTAACTCCCTGGGATTACACTCTCTGATCTCACTATCTCTATCTCCCTGGGATTACACTCTCTGATCTCACTATCTCTATCTCCCTGGGATTACACCGTCTGATCTCACTATCTCGATCTCCCTGGGATTACACCGTCTGATCTCACTATCTCTATCTCCCTGGGATTACTCTCTCTGATCTCACTATCTCTATCTCCCTGGGATTACTCTCTCTGATCTCACTATCTCTATCTCCCTGGGATTACTCTCTCTGATTTCACTATCTCTATCTCCCTGGGATTACTCTCTCTGATTTCACTATCTCTATCTCCCTGGGATTACACTCTCTGATCTCACTATCTCTATCTCCCTGGGATTACTCTCTCTGATTTCACTATCTCTATCTCCCTGGGATTACTCTCTCTGATCTCACTATCTCTATCTCCCTGGGATTCCACTCTCTGATCTCACTATCGCTATCTCCCTGGGATTACTCTCTCTGATTTCACTATCTCTATCTCCCTGGGATTACACTCTCTGATCTCACTATCTCTATCTCCCTGGGATTACACTCTCTGATTTCACTATCTCTATCTCCCTGGGATTACACTCTCTGATCTCACTATCTCTATCTCCCTGGGATTACTCTCTCTGATCTCACTATCTCTATCTCCCTGGGATTACACTCTCTGATCTCACTAGCTCTATCTCCATGGGATTACTCTCTCTGATCTCACTATCTCTATCTCCCTGGGATTACACTCTCTGATTTCACTATCTCTATCCCCCTGGGATTACTCTCTCTGATTTCACTATCTCTATCTCCCTGGGATTACACTCTCTGATTTCACTATCTCTATCTCCCTGGGATTACTCTCTCTGATCTCACTATCTCTATCTCCCTGGGATTACTCTCTCTGATTTCACTATCTCTATCTCCCTGGGATTACTCTCTCTGATCTCACTATCTCTATCTCCCTGGGACTACACTGTCTGATCTCACTATCACTATCTCCCTGGGATTACACTCTCTGATTTCACTATCTCTATCTCCCTGGGATTACACTCTCTGATCTCACTATCTCTATCTCCCTGGGATTACTCTCTCTGATCTCACTATCTCTATCTCCCTGGGATTACTCTCTCTGATCTCACTATCTCTATCTCCCTGGGATTACACTCTCTGATTTCACTATCTCCATCTCCCGGGGATTACTCTTTCTGATCTCACTATCTCTATCTCCCTGGGATTACTCTCTCTGATTTCACTATCTCTATCTCCCTGGGATTACTCTCTCTGATTTCACTATCTCTATCTCCCTGGGATTACACTCTCTGATCTCACTATCTCTATCTCCCTGGGATTACACTCTCTGATCTCACTATCTCTATCTCCCTGGGATCACTCTCTCTGATCTCACTATCTCTATCTCCCTGGGATTCCACTCTCTGATCTCACTATCGCTATCTCCCTGGGATTACTCTCTCTGATTTCACTATCTCTATCTCCCTGGGATTACACTCTCTGATCTCACTATCTCTATCTCCCTGGGATTACACTCTCTGATTTCACTATCTCTATCTCCCTGGGATTACACTCTCTGATCTCACTATCTCTATCTCCCTGGGATTACTCTCTCTGATCTCACTATCTCTATCTCCCTGGGATTACACTCTCTGATCTCACTAGCTCTATCTCCCTGGGATTACTCTCTCTGATCTCACTATCTCTATCTCCCTGGGATTACACTCTCTGATTTCACTATCTCTATCTCCCTGGGATTACTCTCTCTGATTTCACTATCTCTATCTCCCTGGGATTACACTCTCTGATTTCACTATCTCTATCTCCCTGGGATTACTCTCTCTGATCTCACTATCTCTATCTCCCTGGGATTACTCTCTCTGATCTCACTATCTCTATCTCCCTGGGATTACACTCTCTGATCTCACTATCTCTATCTCCCTGGGATTACACTCTCTGATCTCACTATCTCTATCTCCCTGGGATTACACTCTCTGATCTCACTATCTCTATCTCCCTGGGATTACTCTCTCTGATTTCACTATCTCTATCTCCCTGGGATTACACTCTCTGATTTCACTATTTCTATCTCCCTGGGATTACTCTCTCTGATTTCACTATCTCTGTCTCCCTGGGATTACTCTCTCTGATTTCACTATCTCTATCTCCCTGGGATTACACTCTCTGATTTCACTATTTCTATCTCCCTGGGATTACTCTCTCTGATTTCACTATCTCTGTCTCCCTGGGATTACTCTCTCTGATTTCACTATCTCTATCTCCCTGGGATTACTCTCTCTGATTTCACTATCTCTATCTCCCTGGGATTACTCTCTCTGATCTCACTATCTCTATCTCCCTGGGATTACACTTTCTGATCTCACTATCTCTGTCTCCCTGGGATTACTCTCTCTGATTTCACTATCTCTATCTCCCTGGGATTACTCTCTCTGATTTCACTATCTCTATCTCCCTGGGATTACTCTCTCTGATCTCACTATCTCTATCTCCCTGGGATTCCTCTCTCTGATTTCACTATCTCTATCTCCCTGGGATTACACTTTCTGATCTCACTATCTCTGTCTCCCTGGGATTACTCTCTCTGATTTCACTATCTCTATCTCCCTGGGATTACTCTCTCTGATTTCACTATCTCTATCTCCCTGGGATTACACTCTCTGATCTCACTATCTCTATCTCCCTGGGATTACTCTCTCTGATTTCACTATCTCCATCTTCACTCTCTTTGCTTTCTGGGAAAGTTGGAATTCGCCATTTTCTCCCCAGAATTGGTCCAGGAACCAGGCCGCTTCTTAAACACGATTAAAAAAGCTGAAAATCCTCCCTGCTCAGAACCGAGTATAAATATTTGCATCGCTTTCTCACCCGGACTTTCTACCGCCGAAACTTCTGGAAAGAAGCAACTCTGCGACTGCGCGTCGTTGTTTGTGAGGTAAAACCGCACGCGCTCAAAGAGCCCGGCGCATGCGCATACGGAGAACTGCTTCTTCGTCCGCCCTCCAACGCCCCCCGGTCACAGACAAAGGGCCTGCGCAGTGCGCGAGTCTTGGAGTTCCTTCCGTGCTGTCCGTCTCGCGCACAGACGGTTACAACCCGAGCGCGCCGCTGCCTGGAGAATGAAGAGGGCGGGGCTGCAATCTACACCCTCTCCCCATTTGTTGTAGCGGCTATCAATCACCTGGTCCCAGCCAATAGGAAGGTCCTTCTCATCAGTGTGCTGTCTTGACCCCAGTGAAAGGTTCTCATCAGTGTGGATGGAGCAGACTTTAAACAAGGAAGAATTAGCAATTGGTGCTCAGCTCCTAATAACACTCACATTGGCTGAAAAATGGCTTTCAAAAGAACTGGGGATACAATTCCTTTCCTTTACTGAACGCTGCTGTCCATCCTGGCAGGTTAAATCTGTTTGTCACAGTCAAGAGTTTTTTTCTTTCCTCAACCATTGAATTGCTGTCCAGATGTTTCACGGTACTTCTGGGTGACAAAACCAGATCCTTCACAGAATATTTACCTCGGATTTACCCCACACATCTTCACTTGTACGTCACATTACCACTTTCAACTTGGTCCTGGTAGATTGATCAACACAGATGTCATCATCTACATTAGCGTGCAGGCTTAGATATTGAAGAGCTGCCTGCCAGTCACGAGACATGTCTTCACATATAGGAACCCAGGAAAGCAGTCAACAATATATTTCACCTTCACACTACCAGCGCCAAGATGGAATTGGATATCACCCTGGTGGTCACAACAGTATCAAGGCCCCAAACTTGTTCACCCAGATGTATTTCTTGATAGAACCCTCGGCTAAAAGCATCACCTCCTCAGGACTGCAGAAGAAACCTCCAAAACACTCCTCTGTAAACTCGTTCCTTCTTCATTGGGATCACATGCCAACACCCTCAGGACCTCTGTTTTTGCGAGCACATGTAATTGTTGGAGGTCAGCCATATCCGTTCCATAGCACTACAGCTGGAGTTTCTCATGTGCGTTTCTGAGGCCTACCCGCCTTTAGCTATTCTTCCAAAATACCATCAGAAGTGGGGACATTCACTAATAGTTGAACAATGCACAACACCATTCGCAAACCCTCAGATACTGAAGTCGACCATGTTCAAATGTAGTAAGAAATAGACAATATCCACTTTTGGGTTGACAAATGACAAGTAGTGTTCGCGCCACACAAGTGTCAGGCAATGACTATCTCCAATAAGAGAAAATCTGATCATTCCTCCATTCATATTCAATTGCATTACCATCGCCAAATTGTCCGTTACCGACACCCTGGGGTTTACTGTTGGCCTGAAACTGAACTGGATTACTCATATGCATACTATTGCTCCAACAGCAAGTCAGATGGGAGGGGAGATAGTATACAGTCGTATTGTCATCAGTGCAATAATCCAAAGACATAGGGCCAGGCTGTTGAACTGAAGACCCGTGTTCAAACCCTATGAAACCGTTGTCAATTGTTGTGAAAACCCATCTGGTTCACTGATGTCCTTTACTCAAGTAAATCTATGATCCTTGCCTGGGCTGGCCTTTATGTAACCTCAGACTAAAAACAATATTGTTGTCTCTGAAAATGCCTTCTGAAATAACCTAACAAGCCATTCAGTTCAATGGAAATGGGAGAGGAACAATAAATGCTGGCCCAGCCAACGATGCTCAGATCCCATGATTAGAAATAACCAATGGCAAAATCTCATCTCCTGACTTTCGAAAACCAAGGAATCAGGTGTTTGATGGAGTACTCTGTTATTTCTTTTGGGATGAGTACAGCTTCAACAATGCTCAAGACAAGTTATGCTGTCCAGGACATAGTAACCCATTTGATTGGCACCTCATCAAAAAATACCCACTCCCTCCATCATCAATGCGCATTGGTCGCAGTATGTGCAATCTAACAGTTGCACTACAGAATCTTATCAAGCCTTCTGAAGTAGCAAATTCCAAACCCACAACCACTGTCATCTAGAAAGAAAAAGGCAGTTGACACATGGGAAAATCACCGCCTGGAAATTTTCCTCGAAGTCACTCAACATACTGATCGGGAAATACATTGCCAATCCTTCACTGCCATTAGAGAGGAATCCTGGAACTGTTTCCCAAACAACACAGTCTGTTTACATATATTACATGGACTGCAGCAGTTCAAAAAGGAAGATCACCACCGCCATCTCATGGAATTGGACAATAAATGCTGGCTAAGACAGCAAGCACTACATCTTATGAATTAATAATAATAAAAATAAAGTGGATGGTGCCAGTCTGTTCAGAGGCAATTCACTGCATTGATTCCAGAGACAAGGAGTTCTTTTACGAAGATAAGTTGAGAAGTTTAGGCTGATAGTCTTTAGAATTGAGAATCATGAGTGGAGATGAAGTATACAATATGATAAAGAATATTTGGTTTAATTAATTTGGACCTGATTTGTCTGTAAAATTATCGCCACAGAAATGGAAACTGCAATATTCTGATTATAGTACGAATTACAGGATAATCAGATGTCTTACGGAATAAGCCATTTGACTTATCTCAGTTGGCTGGACTGCTGGATAGCGATTTTAAAAAGTGATACCAAAAACGTAGATTTAATTCCCGTACTGACTAAAATTATTCATTAAGTCCCACCTTCTCAAATATGCCTGACGGTTGGTGATCGTTGGGTTAAATCACCATCAGTCACAACTTATATTTAGCTGGGACTATGACGAATTTACCTTTTGCAAGTAAGATAAGAAAAAGTTTTGACAAAATAAGTGAAAAATGGACATTTCCTCTTTTGGGGCAATTTAGAATGAGAGGTCATAACTTTAGGATGGAAGGTAGCTGATTTAAAACAGATGAGAAGAAAATACTTTTCTCAAATGTTACGAATCTGTGGAATTCACTTTAATCGTTGAATTATTACAGTGCACATTCATAGAAGGCCATTCAGCCCATTGAATGTTGTTCAGTTATTCTCTCCAATTAAGCATGGTTTTGATGTCTCAGTGAGACTTCTGCAGAATTTCATATTTTAAATATATATTCTGATATTTCATAGAACATAGAACACTACAGCACAAACAGGCCCTTCGGCCCACGAGTTGCGCCGATCACATCAACACCTACCAATCCATAGACCTATCTGTAACCCCCAATCCCATTAAATCCCATATACTCATCCAGAAGTCTTTTAAAAGACCCCAGTGAGTTCGCCTCCACCACCACTGACGGCAGCCGATTCCATTCACTCACCACCCTCTGAGTGAAAAACTTACCCCTAACATCACTTCTGTACTTGCCTCCCCGCACCTTAAATCTGTGTCCTCTCGTAGCGACCATTTCAACCCGGGGAAATAGCCTCTGAGAATCCACCCTATCTATTCCTCTCAACATTTTATAAACTTCTATCAGGTCACTTCTCAACCTTCGTCTCTCCAGGGAAAAGAGTCCCAGCTCCCTCAACCTAACTTCATAAGGCATGCCTCCCAGTCCAGGCAACATCCTTGTAAATCTCCTCTGTACCCTTTCAATAGCTTCTACGTCCTTCCTATAGTGAGGTGACCAGGACTGCGCACAGTACTCCAAGTGAGGCCTGACAAGGGTCTTATAAAGTTGCAGCATTACCTCCCGATTCCTAAACTCAATCCCTTGATTAATGAAGGCCAGTACACCATACGCCTTCTTGACCACATCCTCCAACTGCGAGGCCGGTTTAAGAGTCCTGTGGACCCGGACCCCAAGATCCTTCTGCTCTTCAACACTACGAAGACTCCTGCTGGATAGGCAAAACATTAACCAACCGTGGGGAAAACATGAACCAGTGGTCCTTAGGCTCTGGCTGGATGGGCAAAACATGAATCAACCGTGGGGAAAACATTAACCAACCGGGGAAAACATTAACCAGTGGGACTTGGAGCCTGGAGAAGCAGGGGGGAAAACATTAACCAGTCGGGGAAAACTTTCACCTCTCCCTCTGTATCTCTGTGTCCCAGTAAGCTGATTCAGTATGAATGTAGGCCTTGCTTGTGAGGCGAATCATTCAAGTTGACACCTTTAAATATCAATCCCCCACTCTCTGTCTGTCTGTCTCTCCCTCTCTCTCACTGTCCCTCTCTCTCAGTAACTTCACTGCAGTGTTAATGTCAGCCTGACTTCGGACACTTAAGAAACTTTAAAAACTCCCTCTCTGCCTCTCTCTGTTCAGGCACAGGTTGAGTGTTCGACTAAGAGCGGGGGAGAGGTGAGTATTGAAGCTGGTGCAGGCAGCTGTCAACAAAGCTTTGAAGAAATGGCAGGCAGTGTTTGTAAAGATGCTGAGGGAATGGGAAAGTCAGTGTATCAGCCAGATGGGGGAAGGGAGGCTTCCACTTGCGAGGGGAAAACATTAACCAGCTGCTGCTGCTGCGGTGTGGGCAATGGCAGTCCCCCTTTTATTGTACCCTCTGGACAAGCAGGGGCAAAACATGAACCAGGTGTACTGAATCCCTGGAGAAGCGAGGGGAAAACATTAACCAGGCAGGAATAGTCCCTGGAGAACTGAGGGGAAATATCGATCCCCCCTCTCTCTGTCTGTCTCTCCCTCTCTCTCACTGTCACTCTCTCTCAGTAACTTCACTGCAGTGTTAATGTCAGCCCGACTTCGGACACTTAATAAACTTTAAAAACTCACTCTCTGCCTCTCTCTGTTCAGGCAAACAACTGCAACATTAGACTCCAGCCGTTATTATCAATACCCCTTCCTATAAAGGCTAACATACCATAGGCTTTCTTCACCACGCTCTCCACTTGTACTGCTACCTTCAAAGACTTGTGCACTTGCACCCCCAGGTCCCACTGTGTTTCTATACTCTTTATAGGCTTACCCTTTATCATATAACTGCCCCCTACATTATTCCAGACAAAATGCATCACCTCACATTTATCAGGATTAAACTCCATTTGCCATATATCTGCCCAATCAACCAGCCTATCAATATCCCGTTGTATTGCCAGACACTGCTCCTCACTGCCCGCCAATCCAGCCATCTTCGTGTCATCTGCAAATTTGCTGATCACACCACCGCCTCCCTCTTCCAAATCATTTATATACACTACAAAGAGAAGGGGTCCCAGTACCGAGCCCTGCGGCACACCACTAGTGACAGACCTCCAGCTAGAAAAGGACCCCTCCACAACTCCTCTCTGTCTCCTCTTAGCAAGCCAGTTCTCTACCCATCGAGATACCTGGCCTTGTATCCCATGAGCCTTAATCTTTTCCACCAACCTACCATGAGGGACTTTATCAAACGCCTCACTGAAATCCTTGGTCGGAGTTGAGTTGTAGTGGGACTCCCCACCTCGGGATGATTTTGTATGCTGGGATGCGGGCTCCGGTGGTGTCTTCGCAATCCGCAGTTGGGAATGCTTCCACCCAGCGGGTGAATTGATCGATTCAGACTAAACAATATTTCTTCCCTCGGCGAGTAGGTAGGGGGCCTCTGAAGTCGATCTGCAGGTTTTCCCAGGATCCCTTTGGTCGGGGTTGGTGGGCCAGTTTGACTCTCAGGGGTGGGCCCGGGTTGTGCTGGGCGTGTATGATACAGCGCTGGCAATGTTTGGCTCCACCCCGTCCCATCCCTGGCAACCACCAATCAGCTGATAGTGGGGCCAGGGTCCCATCCCAGCCGGAGTGGTGGGGCTCGTGGTGGACTCGGAGTAGTTCGGTGGGTAGAAATGAGGGGGCGACGACTTGGTGCCCTCTGCGCCACACTCCATCTTTGTCCCTGGACACCCCTGCCTGTTCCCACTGTGCCACCTCATGTGGGCTGGTGTTACCCTGCAGCTTATAAAGATCCACTACCTCCAAGGGTGCTGTTGTGGTGGGGGCTGTGTGCGGGAGGGCTTCCCCAGCTACAGCCTTGGCTGCAGTGTCTGCGAGTTGCTTCCCTTTCTGTTCTGCTGTCTTTACCCTTTGGTGGGCTTTTATCTTCATTCCGGCTGCTTCTGAGGGCAGCCTGGCTGCAGCTACCAGGTCTCGGGTTATATTTTCATGCGTTATGCACCCCACCCCCCCTCCCCCCACCCCCAACCGTGCTGATAAACCCGCCCCTTTTCCAGTCCATCATGTAATCGTGGACCGCCCCAAATGCATATCGGCTGTCAGTATACACATTTACTCACTTTTCCCTTCCTGTCTTGAGGGCTTCCGTGAGGGCTATGAGTTTGGCCATTTGGGCTGAGGTCTCCCCACTCATACTGTCCTTTGCTCCCAGTGTCCCTTCCTGGTCTACTATTGCCCAGCCTGTGTGGTATTGTTCCTCTACTTGTCTTCGGGACCCATCTACATACAGTATGAGGTCGGGGTTATCTCGGGGTTGGTCATTAATGCCTCCCTCCGCTTCAGTGTCTGGGTTAATCGGGCAGTAGTGCGGACTTCCCTCTGATAGGAGTCCCTCAGCGGGGTTCTTCCCAGTGTCCCGCACTATCTGGACTGACCGGTCTCGGGGGAGGAGTACCGCTTCCCTATTGGCCCTTCGTGCGTCCGAAACAGTCCGGAGTCGGCCTGTATTCAGGAGCTCAGCGATGGTGTGTTTCGTGTGTGAAATGATTTGTCCTGACATAGTGATCGGTTCGCGTACCCTGACTGCCCAGGAGGGGCAATCTAGAGCTGCCACACACTTGTGCAGTCCCTGGGCTCCCGGGGATTGTCGGGTGGAATAATATGCCACCGGTCGCATGGTCCCCCCGTATTCTTGGGTTACCACGGAGCGATAAAATCCCTCTTCTGAGTCATAGAAGAGGTGGAAGGGTTTGATTATATTGGGCGGGCGTAGGGCTGGAGCTGCTAATAGTTCTGATTTTAGGCGGGTGAATGCTACCTCCTGTTTGGGTCCCCACTCGATCGTTCCTGCTCCTGGCTTTCCCCCTTTGACCAGCCGCTGAATTGGTTCAGACAGAGATGCAAACTGGTCAATGCAATCCCGGCAGTCGTGAAATAGTCCCATAACTCTACACACCCCTTTAACTGTGTTTGGACAGGGCATATTTATAATCCCGGTCTTCCGATCGGAGGAGAGGGCTGTCTTTCCCTGACTTATGTTGTTTCCCAAATCCCGGAGCTCCTGTTGTGCAATCTGTGCCTTGGTTGGGTTGATTTTAAACCCCGCAGCCTGCGAGGCGCGTAGGATTGTGGACAGGGCTCCGATATGTGCTGTGCGGTTGGTGGAGGCAATGAAGATGTGGTCCACATATTGGAGGAAGGTGCTTCCATATGGGGACAGATCGCAGTCCTCAAGGGCCTCACTCATAACTGGGTGGAAAATGTTGGGAATGTTGTGGAGCCCTTGGGGGAGGCGTGTCCGTGTGTACTGTTTCCCTCCACAGGGAAAGGCCAACCTTTCCTGGGAGTCCGTGTGAAGCGGGATGGACGAGAATCCGTTTGCTGTGTCTAACACAGAGAAAATACCATGTTCAGATCCGAGTCCGTTAAAAATAGTGGATGGACTCGCGACTATGGGGTGTTCTTTGGGGGTTATTTTGTTGAGGGCAGTGTAGTCTATGGCCAGTCGGTAACTTCCGTCTGGCTTACGGACTGGCCTTATCGGGGAGTTGGTGTTAGACACTGTAGGTCTTCAAATACCCTGGGCAACCAAAGCCTGAACGGTTTTCTCAGTGGCCTGTAGTGCCTGGGGCTTTATGGGGTATTGTATGTGAGGGGTGTGGATGGGCCCGTGTATGTGTAGGGGAGGGGTTTTTACCAGGCCGCAGTCTTGTTTCCCTGCTGCCCAGACTTGGGGTAATGATGGACATAGAAGCCCTACTATCCCTTCCCTTCTCCAATCTCGGGCTGTGGGTGTGTGGTCTCCTGCCCGGATTGCATCCACGTTTGTGTTCGGGACCCAATATCCCTGAATCCCACTTTTGTGTTCCTTTCTCGCAGTCCACAGCAGGCGCTTGTTAAAGGCACCCACCACCACCCCCGAACTCCCCCCCAGGAGGTCTATTCCCAAGATTGTTCCCTCCAGATTCGGGCAGACCCAGAAGTGTACTGGGAGTAAGATGTCCTCAATCTCTAGTAGGACTGCCTGGCTCTGGTAAGCTGTAGTTCTATTTCCCCCGAACCCCCCCACTACTACGATGGAACGGTGGGTTGTAGGAAGTGCCATGTTGGTGAGGGATATCGTGGCCCCCCCCCCCCACCGTATCTATTAATATTTTGCATCGCCGGCCCCCCCTAACGATGCGTTAACCCAGATGTGGGGGTGGGCTCCCGGGGTGGGGGGGGGCCGACGTGATTCATGCGGTCTTTCGCTCCGCCAGAGTCTGGATAATATCCAGCAGCTGCTGGTGGCTGAGGTGTGCGGGATTGGGAATGACTTCATTCCCTTTCAGGTCGGGGGGGGCTTGCCGGGGTTTGGTCGTACCTGGGGGGGCTTTCTCTCTCTCCCCCCTTGGGAACCTCCTGCTTCAGCAAGCTGAATCGCTGTGTCCAGTCCTGCTGCAATTGGGGCAAATGTGGGAGGGTTGGGACGCCTGGGCTGGGCCGTCCTTTCTATAATGACCAGGTTTCCCACACTTGTAGCAGCTCCCTCCGTCAGTTCCCAGGGAAGATCCCCCTGCCCTAGCGCTTTGGATCTTTCTCTGTTGGTTGTCTACAGTAATAGCCCAGTTCTCTCGCTCGTCAAAGGTGTTAAAGTTTCCCAACCCGGTCTTTAGGATTGCTCGGTGCGCTGGGCTCAGGCCGTCCTTATATAGCTGGAGGAACGCGGGGTTCTGTCTATCGGCATCGGGCATTCCCCCGTGGGCCCAAAAAGGCATCAAATTTCCATCGCCCGTATTTCTGGGCTTTCTCCTCCTTCCCCTGCACTAACCCTACGATTGCGTTCCAGCTCACGGGGACTCGCCCCATGGTTTGGGTAATATCATCTTTCAAATCCCTCAGAGCTCGGTCTTGCTCTGGGCGGCTCTGGTTCAGGTTCGTGCACCAGGTCCCGTTCTGGTGCTCTCCCTGAAGCCGGGTCCAATAATTCCCCAGCATTTTAGCTCTTAGGAGTCCTGCTATCTCCCGATGATAGAAATTGGGACACATTTGCATCTCTTGAAGTGTTTTTGCCAGAAGATCGCATTACTGTGTGTGGGCTGGAGGGTCGGGAGTTTGTCCAGCAGTTTCACGGTGTCCCCCCCCCCCCCGGGGTAAGGGATACACGGGTCATCTTTCTATGAGCCTGGGCAGATCGCCCTCACCCGTCTCCCCCTTGCCCCCCCCGGGGACACACTCAATTTTAACGGGGGGGCTGCCATAACGCTCTGGGATGGGGGGGTCGGTGGGAGGTGGAATGCTCCCTCCTGTTGGGGCTAATGGACCCGTCTCATCCACTAAACATTCCCAGTCGGGACACTCCTCACTGGGAGGTTGGTGTGAGAAGTCGGACAGCGCTGGCAGCACAGGGTTAGTGTCCATCACAGCGGCGTGTTGTCCCTGTGCAGCTTGTTCCTGCTTGCCTTGTACATATTTATGAACTCGTCCTGCAAGGGTGAGATCAGCCTTTAATATTAGCATCCAAGCCTTCTCATCCTTGCTCCTTTTCTCTTTCGCCCACCACTCCCGTTGGGTTTCGAGAGGGTCGTGGGGTTTCCACCCTGCCTTCATCGTGCTTTTAATTAGATTCTTGTTTTTTTTCTCTGCTAGATAGCGGGTGAGGGACCCTTCTGGTCCCCATTCAAAGGTGGTACTGTTGCTCTCCGTGTTAGTTTCCTTTACTGGGGTCAGTAGTGTAACTAACCCTGGCTCTAATGCTTTCACAGATACTTGTGTGTGTATCTGATTGGGTTACGGTCTCGTGTTCCGACTGTTAGTACGTTTGCCCCTTCAGTGACAACCCGCAGAACCCGACCTGCGTGTAGCGGGTAGATTGCCGCTCTCAGAGGCAGGTGAGCTCTGTACAGCCTCTCCGCAGGGGCCGCAGCGTACGGAGAGACTCCCGACTACAGTGACCGGGGCCACTAGCTCCTACCCAAACTCCTATCGCTAAATCGACTCTCAGAGGGCAGCCGTTTCCCGATCTCCCAGGGAGTCACCCGGACCTGGGTGCGGACTGGCGTGTAGTCGACCGCGGGTCGGAGTTCCCCCGATGTGTAGTGGTTTTTTCACGCTACCAGAGGTCTCCTGCTTGTAGTGGTGGAGACACTCACAGAGGCTCCAGACTTAGGAGCGCCCGGACATGGAGCAAATTCCTGGGGGATTTTGCCCCCAGTGGCCCGATCTCTCACCCCTGCAGAGGTCCTCACCGACTTGCAGCTTCCGGACGTGTCCCAAACTCCGTGAGTCCGATCCCAGTGGCCCGAAACCTTGGACGTCCTCCTTAACCTGAAATCCCAGGGTGCTGTCCCTGAACCATAAATCCCAGAGGAATATCCCTACTCTGTAAGACCTGTTCTGTCGGGTCCCCTAGTGGGCAGTCAGTCTGTGGTCGGGCTGGTCGGGGGGGGTCAGCAGGAATGTAAAAATAACACGATCCCAGCCCCCCGCCCAAAAAGAAACTTAAACCCACCTTCCCGCTGTGCAGCTACTGAACGGACCCTGTTCACAAGTACAGATCGAGGCAGCCGTGAAACACCGCTCTGACACTGGGACACTCATATTCCGCGGGTTTGATGAAATGAGTAAAGATACTCACCCAGTGCCGGGAGACGGCGTTCCAGCGACGGTCGCGATCCCGGATGAGCCCCCAATTGTTAGCGCGAGTGGGCGAAACGACCACGACGGACTCAGGGTGAAGTTCAATAACGGCACAGCTTTATTTTCATTTCCGTCGACGGAGAAGCACAGTCAGGACATCCAATCGGACTGTCCCGAAAGCTCTCTGCCCGTCCCTGGCAGCAGGCTATAGTTATACCTGAACTTCGGGGCAGTGTGCGATTCAAATGCTAATACTTTATTTCCAGTATTCGACCTTAGCCACCCTGTCTCGATGTTTCCAAGTGTTGAGGAAATTGTTTTCGGTGTGTGTTAATTGTTTTGTCTGATTGGTTATTTAATAGTCTCGAATCTCCGGGGTTTGAACCATAGGTGTGTCATTGATCTCAAAAGAGGTTTTGAGGGGCCAGGCATGTTTCCTTAACGATGCTAATTTTAGGTGTCTCCATGGGTTGGTTGACTGTTTTAAAGGTGCTGATTTTGACGGGGTGGAGATTTAGTTCCTGTCGGTGCCATCCTGTCCAGCTTCCCTGATGTGCCAGCCCTCACCTGCATTCTAAAAGCATGCTCTTGCCCACAGATCGGTGTCTGTTACTTTGTGATTCTTGGTGGAGGGGCTCTGAGGGGAGCTTTAGTTTGCTTCCATTTTGTGTGCCCAATTTCATAAAATTTGTTGTCTGATAACAAGGGTCATTTAAAATCAAACTATTTGAGTTCAGTGGAAATGCAAGGATAATATGTGACTTGGAATGTTTCCTCATGGGGACTCAGGAGATTTTTAAAATGAGTTTCAGATCTCACATTCCATTATCCTAGAATTGTGCAATTATAGAATGTGTGCAGAGCGAAAAGAGTCCAAGAATGTGAATAACTTATTCAAATCGACGTATCTGCTAGTACATTTTGAATCAGACAGGGGAACGTATCCCATGGTACGATGAATTACGCTACTGTATTGGACAGATTTACTTTCATTTAATGGAGGGCGGGTCTGAAAGGCCATTGGTTTCAGAAAAAAAGGCTGATAAGGAATATTCACACGAGGGCAAACAAAATGTAACTGTCGTTTAGCGGTAGAAAGATTGTATTCGAACCTCTATCGTCATTTGTTCACCCTATAAACAGACCACAAGTCATTGGGAAGTCTATTATGTGAGTCCAAATACACTCTTCCCATTGCCAGCTGATCAGGACCATATTGTGCACAGAACAGGGGAAAACAACGAGACTGTGAATGTGTTGAGTCATCTCCCTTTCTTGGATTTGCCATTCAAGGCATTGTGTCTTCCCATGGTATCTCTTTTTACTGGAAACATTTTCCAATCTCCAAAACAGATTCAGCAGTTGATGGACAGAGACTCTGTTCTGTCAAAAAATAATCCATTTGTGTTGCAAAGATAGGCAACTATCATAGAGGATGAGTTATGTATGCAGGATTGATGCATACTGTGGGGGTCACGGATGGCCGTTTCAACCCTGTTCAGGAGCAGAATTCATGATTAATATAACAGCTCTTGTTAAAGTGAAAAACTACATCAAATATTTGCAACTTCTGGTCTACATGATACGTCTGTTTTGGATAATGGAACTACAGACACAATGTTTTTTTTTCAAGAATTTATGCAAAACAATGGCATATACTATTTCTGTACTGCACCATTTCATGGGGTTTCAAATGGTTTGGCAGAGCCCTGAAACAGGGATTGAAAAAAAAAAGTGGAAGATGATTCGTTGAGTACAAAGATCTGAAGATTTTTATTCCAGTATTGTTTCACGCTACAAACGACAACTGGGCTATTTCCAGCGGAACTGCTGCTATGTGGATGGTCAAGTGTCACGTGGATCTGTACCATTGAAATCTCAGAGCAAAAGAGAACAAGAGACAAGAGAAGCCGGAACAGTTTATGAAATGTGAAAAAATGTTCACAGAGTGAGTTTGAACCATGGCGAGGAAGGAATGGAGATTAGACCAGCTGTAATAAAGATAGACTGAGGACAAAATAAAGATTGCAGTAAATCAGTTGGGGTGAGTTTCCATGTTTTAAGATCTGAAACTTGAGTATTACAGGGTCAGAGATATTAAGGTTTATTTCATGACATTTGTAGAGATAACCTCTTAAAAACACTGCGCCCAGGACCTAATGATTATCAGGACCAGACTTGGAGAAGAAGATCAATCGTTACAAGACAATTCGGTCATTGACTTTCCTTAGTATGAGTGAAGTTTCTTCCCAGATTGAATTATATTGTCCATTGACAAGTCTTTATCTGCTCTCCAGTTACCACCCCAAACACAAGATTATTTTAACTTGATAAACATTATTTTTTTCTCATCACTGAAGTCAGATGCCACATTCTAATTGGTCATCATATTCAGTATAACTTTTGCCAACTCGTCACCTTGGAAATTCATGTTTTTTCCCCCTGCTTCGATGATTAGATCAACAGAAACAATATTGCACTGAATCCAACAACTGAAAGTCATGGGTGAGATGGAAATAGTACTTCCAACACAACACGACTACAAGAATCCAAACAATTATGTCACTTCAATGCAATGCAACATGACAAGAAACAGATTGAAAGCAGAAACAAGCTTATGCATAGTTACACTATATAATGTGTTTTAGCTACGTACCAGGAACACCAACTAAGGCAAGCAACAGATAGAATATTTTCCTGACCAATTCAATAGGTCGATGCATTTTCTGCGTGGAATGGCCCTCTTCCTTTGCTGAGCAAGTTATTACTCTGAATTAAAATCTGTCGTGACACGTCCCTGTGCATTCACCTTTATGCGTTCCCTCGATCTCCATGGAGATACAGCTGTTGCAAAAGTGTTCTAAAAATTGCTATCTTTATATTAGAACAACATTACATTAGGACAACGGGATAAATTCCCTGTGGATTGAATACACGAGATGCTGAGACTAAATTGAATCAATGTGTTTTTTTCATTTACTAAGCAACCGTCATTATATGCAATGCTTATTCATAATTGTAGACTCTATTTAAAAGCAAACGAAAGTGATATCATTACCCTCCAACCACCATGACTCCCATGCCTTGATCTCATGTCAGGAGTGCAAGGACTGGGAGTTGAATGTCCAAAGCTACTCAGTATTCTAAAAGAATATACATGGTAGAACACGAGCTGGGGTTGCTTTACTGGTTAAATATAACGTCAAAGCTCCATGAAGAAATTATATTGGCATTAAAGACAAAAATATTGCTTCTATCAGGGTGGAAATAAAAAAAGAAAGAACATTCTGGTAGTAGAAAGTTGAGGGCCCCGAGCTTTAATTCCAAAGTAGGGTACAGTATATAACAATAAAAAAAAGAATGCTCCTGAGAAAAGTGCAGCAGTAATCACGGGTGGTTTAAATATGCATCTTGACAGGATTAGTGAAATTCGCAAAGAAAATCTCCCTCTTAACGCCAGCAGTTATTCAGACAATATCTCCCACTGAACTTGCATTGCAGGTGTTCTGCGCCAAATGTCTTCTCGTTCTATCATTAGAGTTCACTAATCATGATTGAAATCATCCCTTGTCCTCCCGAATTATCAACATCAACCTAATGATACAACATTGCTATCTTTCACATTTTCCGTATACTCAGCTCGGCTCACCTCATCCAGGAATGTTTTCTTTCTCTTTAGATGATACGGTTCTTGCTGTAAACTTATCCTGAACGAACTCTGGAAACTCTTGCCCACTTCTGCCCTTTACAGTAGTATTAACACTCACGTGTAATCAAATAAATGAAATCTCAAAATATAACTATCAGTCTAGTCTCTTACTTAGATGCAAATTCCCGTTAAATGTGATCATCTTTGTATTTCCTACCATCGGGTGACATGGACAGCGCACTGGGTGAAATGGACGGTGGGAATTGAAAAGGAGAGAAAAGGGCCTGAAATATACTTGGGCCAAATAATCCAAGTTTCATGCATCTGAGGCCTGCAGTCGAGAGGGTGCAGAGATACAGTCCATATTATTGATTTCAGAATCGCGATTCTGAAAAATTCAATGTTTTGGAAAATGGCACCGTCACATGTCTGTCCATGAAATGAGGGAGACAAAAAACAGAAAATTCCACTACAATTGGCCTCATATCTGTCATTGGGCAAAGACCTGAATTCATTAAAGGAAAGAGCAGCAGGAAATTTAGAAAATCAGAACACCATCCAGATTAGGAAATATGGTTTCACGAAAGAAAATTATGTTTTAAGGATTTACTAGAATGCCCTGAGGATTTAGCAGAAAGATTCGGTAATGGACATCAAGTGAAGTAATGCATTTGTACTATGAAAAAAACGAGAATTCGTTAATGTGCCACATAAAAGGTTGCAGGTCTTCGTGTTAATAGATTAGCCTGGATATCGGATTAGTTCACAAACAGGAATCATAGAATTGGGATAAACAGTTCATTTTAAGGTTAGTATAAAGTATGTATTGAATTCACAGGGATTAATCCTTGTGGATCACTGACTTGCAATCAATATGAATTTATTCAATACAGTCAACTCTTCTGAAAGTTCCAAGACAGGTAGAAAAGTACATCGTTATGAGGAGACACAAAGTTCCCGTGTAGATTAAATGAAGAGGTAAAACTTGGACATGTTACATACAATGTGGGAAAATTGAGATTGCCACATGGTTCAGAAGAATACAAAAGCAGAACATATTTCATATTGAAAGCCACTGCAGAATGTTGTGATATAGAGGGACAAGGATGTCCTGGTACATGAATGACAAAGTCATAGAAACATAGAGGCACACGGTGCAGATCATGGGAATTCGGCCCATTGAGTCTGCAAAGATTTTCTAACAGAGAATTTTACCTCGGCACACCAACCATGCTTCCCCATGGCTAATCAATCTAACCTGGTCACCTTGAGAAAATAAGGGACAATTTAGCATGGACAATCGACTGAACCTGCACATCGTTGGCTTTTGGGAGGAGAGCTAACACACCCAGAGGAAAAACATGCAAACACGGAGAGAATGTCTCGCTCCACACAGTCAGTCACCCACGACAGCAACTAAATCCAGGTCCTCACGCGGGGAGACTGCTGTGCTAATCCCTGTGCCACCACGCGGCCCTCTCTGTCGTATCAGCAACTATATTATCTCATCGTAAAATATGATACCCAGGCCGAATGGTCCCTTGTTTCTGGGCCCGATGACCTCATAACCTTATTTAAAAGGACACGTGTTCTATGTCCTGCATGTTCATGGGAAGGAAGGAGAGGAGGGTTGTGTTGGCTGGAGTTCGGTGGACATCTGCAAATAATCCTATACTGGGTGTGATTGAAGACTCTCTATTGTTTTGAAATTGAAGAGGAACAGGGAGAGACCCGAAAAAAAATGTTGTTTGTCCGGTCAAGTCTGTGCCGAGAAATGATGTTTTTCTAAACTAACGATTTTTTTTTGCATCCACGCAGCCTGTATCCCCCTATTCCCTGTTTATTCATGTACCTATCTGTTGAGATTTTTTTTATGATGTGGGTATGCCGGCGTTGGACTGGCGTAAACACAGTAAAAAGTCTGACAACACCAGGTTTTAGTCCAACCTATTTATTTGATAATATACTCACAAGCTTTCGGGTTAGTCCTTTCGTCAGGTGAATGGAGAGTTCTGGCCTCAGACAGAGCATATAAAGCACAGACAGTTTAGAGATTACTGATTAGAATGCGAATCCTTCCACCTAACCTGCTGTTCAAGACCTGAAGTGGCTGACAATGTGAGTGGAAGGAGCACTGATCACAGGTTACAGAGATGTGTATTGTCTCCAGACAGTACAGTAAGTGAGGTTTTGCAAACGCAGGCAAGTCACGGGGGATACAGATAGTGTGACATGAACCCAAGATCCCTGTTGAGACCGTCCTCATGTGTGCGGAACTTGGCTATCAGTCTCTGTTCAGCGACTCTGCGCTGTCGTGTGTCGTGAAGGCCGCCTTGGAGAATGCTTACCCGAAGGTCAGAGGCTGAATGCCCGTGACCACTGAAGTGTTCGCCAACAGGAAGGGAACAGGGTTTGCAAAACCTCACTTACTGTACTGTCTGGAGACAATACACACCTCTTTCAACTGTGATCAGTGCTCCTTCCACTCACATTATCAGCCACTTCAGGTCTTGAACAGCAGGTTAGGTGTAAGGATTCACATTCTAATCAGTAATCTCTAAACTGTCTGTGCTTTCTATGCTCTGTCTGAGGCCAGAACTCTCCATTCACCTGACGAAGGGGCAAACCCCGAAAGCTTGTGAGTATATTATCAAATAAATAGGTTGGACTAAAACCTGGTGTTGTCAGACATTTTACTGAGTTTTTTTTAGCCATTGCTATTGTATCTGCTTCTGTCATCCCCTCCGTCAGTGAAATACAGGTACTTACCACCCTCTCTGTTCAGAAAAATCTTGCCTCTCTCATCTCTTTTAAACTTTCCCCGTTATGCCATAAAAATATGTCCTGCAGCAATTGGCATTTATACCCTGAGATAAAAAGACTCTGACAAGACATTCTGCCGATTGGTCTCATAATTGTGTAAACATCTATCAGGTTGATCCTCAGCTTTTACCAAAAATAATCTGTGGTTGGTGAGTAAAGTTGAACATTTTGAGATTGGAGCATCAGATGTGTTGCATGTGGTGGAGTTGAGGTTTGAAGGAAGGAATGAGTGAAATGCTAGATTCCTTTCTGGAGGGCAAGGGATGAAGACAGTATTCTGGGAAATGCAGCATAACGGCATCATCTTTTCAAACTATAGTGCGGGGAGTCAACTTCTGAGGTTGAGAAATCAATGTCAGAAGCTCAGACGTTGCATCATCCAAACAAACACACAGGTTAAGGGAACATTATTCAAAGGCTGTATAGAAGCAGACTAAGAGGAAGTTCGGTCAATGTCCATTTGGAATTCCGGTTTATAGTAAGTACTCATCCGTGTCTATTCGCTGATATTGAGATGGAGAATTCGGGAAAGGGAAGGGAAGTGTCACACATGAAAAGTGGAAATGTGAGTGGGGAACATCAAATTGATGGAAAAAAAAATGACTGTAGCGTACAGCCTTGCCAGAAAGATGGAATGATAGAAACTGAATCTTTAATGTTTCTAATAATGAGATGAAACGGCGACATAAGCATACCAGAGACTGCTAAGAATAGAGGGTGTTAGCGCGAGTGGGCGAAACGACCACAACGGACTCAGGGTGAAGTTCAATAACGGCACAGCTTTATTTTCATTTCCGTCGACGGAGAAGCACAGTCAGGACATCCAATCGGACTGTCCCGAAAGCGCTCTGCCCGTCCCTGGCAGCAGGCTATAGTTATACCTGAACTTCGGGGCAGTGTGCGATTCAAATGCTAATACTTTATTGACAGTATTCAACCTTAGCCATCCTGTCTCGATGTTTCCAAGTGTTGAGGAAATTGTTTTCGGTGTGTGTTAATTGTTTTGTCTGATTGGTTATTTAATAGTCTCGAATCTCCGGGGTTTGAACCATAGGTGTGTCATTGATCTCAAAAGAGGTTTTGAGGTTCCAGGAATGTTTCCTTAACGATGCTAATTTTAGGTGTCTCCATGGGTTGTTTGACTGTTTTAAAGGTGCTGATTTTGACGGGGTGGAGATTTAGTTCCTGTCGGTGCCATCCTGTCCAGCTTCCCTTATGTGCCAGCCCTCACCTGCATTCTAAAAGCATGCTCTTGCCCACAGATCGGTGTCTGTTACTTTGTGATTCTTGGTGGAGGGGCTCTGAGGGGAGCTTTAGTTTGCTTCCATTTTGTGAGCCCAATTTCATAAAATTTGTTGTCCCATAACAGTTCCCCCGTGTGGGTCGGGAGCGGGCTTGTTCCACCTCCCTCAGACCGATTTCCTTCACAAATGCTATGTCCGGTGCTCCCTGCATTTGCACGCTGCAGTCGTACAGTTTAGGGGAGCCCCGGGTTTGTCAAATTAGGTGTATGCGGGAGAAGTCTTCCCGAGATGTTCATTGTCCCATGTTGCCAATCATTCCGATTAGTTCCCTCCTAGTTTTACTTTTCTTGTTCTGGTGGGATGTATAGCACATTATGACCCCCCCCAGGATATTGCCAGTATGAGTTGGATCGCAACCGGTATGTGCGAGACTATCCAGATCCAGGGGTGAATGTCCACACTTAGACCACAGTCCCACACCCTCCGAACCCATGTCTGGCTCTGTAAGGCTGTCTCTGTGTCATGCTCTAGGGTTTTGATATGTGATTGGAACTGGTGGTATAATCGAACAGAGTGTCCCACTTAGAGACGTAACTCTCTCAGTACTTCTGCTAAGTGTGGGATGGGGACCTGTTCTGGCTCTCGGTAATATTTGAGGTCGTCTCACAAAAGGGTGGTTAGGGGTAAAATCGGTCCTCTCAGGGACAGACGTGGGGAATTGTGCTCAGAGGCAGAGGGAATGGGGGAGATCCTGAATGAATACTTTGCGTCGGTATTCACGAAGGAGAGGGGTTTGATGTCTAGTACGGTCATTGAGGGAGCGGTAGACCGATTGAAAGATCTATTGATTACGAGGGAAGAAGTGTTAGGGCTTTTAGAGGGCATTAAGACTGATAAATCTCCGGGGCCTGATTGCATTTATCCTCGGCTGCTTAGAGAGGCGAGGGATGAGATTGCTGGGCCTCTGATGCAAATCTTTGTCTCTTCTTTGGACACAGGTGAGGTCCCAGAGGACTGGAGGATTGCGAACGTGGCACCGTTGTTTAAAAAGGGTAGGAGGGACAGCCCGAGTAACTATAGGCCAGTGAGCTTAACGTCAATGGTAGGTAAGTTGATGGAGAGGATTCTTAGGGATAGGATGTATGCGCACTTGGAGCATTGCGATCTGATTAAGGATACGCAGCATGGCTTTGTCAAGGGGAAGTCTTGCCTTACGAATCTGGTAGAATTCTTTGAGGAGGTGACAAAAACGGTTGACGAAGGACGAGCCGTTGATGTCGTCTATATGGATTTCAGTAAGGCGTTTGACAAAGTCCCTCATGGTAGGTTGGTACAGAAGATTAAAGCTCATGGGATATGTGGTCAGGTATCAAGATGGGTAGAGAACTGGCTTGCAAAGAGGAGTCAGAGAGTAGTTGTGGAGGGGTCTTTTTCTAGCTGGAGGTCTGTCACTAGTGGGGTGCCGCAGGGCTCGGTACTGGGACCTCTTCTCTTTGTAGTGTATATAAATGATTTGGAAGAGGGAGTCGGTGGTGTGATCAGCAAATTTCCTGATGACACCAAGATGGCTGGATTGGCGGGCAGTGAGGAGCAGTGTCTGGCAATACAGCAGGATATTGATAGGCTGGTTGATTGGGCAGATACGTGGCAAATGGAGTTTAATCCAGATAAACGTGAGGTGATGCATTTTGGCCGGAATAATGTAGGGGGAAGTTATATGAAAAAGGGTAAGCCTGTAAGGAGTATAGAGTCGCAGCGAGACCTGGGGGTGCAAGTGCACAAGTCTTTGAAGGTGGCAGTGCAAGTGGAGAGTGTGGTGAAGAAAGCCTATGGTATGTTAGCCTTTCTAGGAAGGGGTATAGAATATAAGAGCTGGAGTCTAATGTTGCAGATGTATAGAACATTGGTTAGGCTGCATTTGGAGTACTGCGTACAGTTCTGGTCGCCTTACTACCAGAAGGACGTGGAGACTCTGGAGAGAGTGCAGAGGAGATTTACCAGGATGTTGCCTGGTATGGAAGGACTGGGGTATGAGGAAAGATTGAAGAAATTGGGGATCTTTTCCCTTGAATGACGCCGACTGAGGGGGGGATCTAATAGAGGTATATAAGATTATGAAGGGTATAGATAGAGTAAACAGAGGTAAGCTATTTCCTATAATAGTCACGTAGGACAAGGGGCCATGGACTTAAGCTGAGGGGGGAGAGGTACAACACAGATATTAGAGGGAGGTTTTTCTCACAGAGGGTAGTGGGGGTATGGAATGCTCTGCCAAGTAAGGTGGTGGAAGCAAACACGCTAGAGTCCTTTAAGAGTAACTTAGACAGGCGCATGACTGTGCTGGAGATGGGTGGATATAGGAGAACCTTTAATTAAGGGTCATTAGCATTGGGGTGTCCCTAGAAATGTAAATGGGTATAGTATGATAATAATGTTTTTCTCTGTTTTCATTCACAGGTTTGAAGTCGGTCCACCTCGTGTCCAACGAGGGGCATACACGCGATGGGTCGTACTGGGGCTGCTCTTGGTTGTTCGAGATTGGCCTAGTGCTTCATGTCGTTAGTGTGTGCTTAAACTGGACAAGATTCTGGGCAAGACGACAGCTCAGTGACTATCGCTGATTGCTGTGCAGACACATGGATTTGGGCCGGTGTCTGTGGGAGTTTGCGCATTCTCCCCGTGCTTGCGTGGGTTTTCTCCAGGTGCTCCGGTTTCCTCCTACACCCCAAAGATGTGCTGTTAGGCTGATTGGCAGGAATAAATTGTCCCGAAATCAGTTTTCCCTCAATCTGGATGGCCATAAAACATTAGATAGGGGTCATGGGTAGAGAGGTGGAGTTGAGATGGCAGCGTGGGCTCGTTGGGCCGAAGGGCCTGTTTCCCAGGCTGATTTGGTTCTTTGTTCTTTGTTTAAAATTCAATCTAACAACACATATAGGTTTACAAGTAACAGACGCATACTAGTCACACATTTACCTTTGAAGCCATTTCAGAAGCTTCTAATTTCTCTTTTTTATGGCCGCCCACATTTTCACTCAATCAGAGGTTGCTGTCTGACTCCAAAGCTCGATATCGCAAGGTCAGTTCGTGCATGTCTAGCAAGTTCTTGCATTTGGAAATTCTGCTGACTTTAAGTTGTGAAAAAGGTGCTAACTTTTGTAACTGAGAACAAACTTGTTTTCCTCTGTGACAACGGGATCTGAAACCATTTTAATTATTTTCTGAATAGGTACTAATTCTTAAATCTCTCTACACAATCATATTAAATGCACAAACTTTGCCACAGTTATGCCCTCACCCTCAAGACAGCGTTTTCTGAAAGAAAAATAGACCACTTCAAAGTACAGTTCAACGTTTTAATAATAATTGTAAATACCTTGGCAGAGAATGCTCACTTAAGTTTCAGCACTTGGCATATTCCCTCAACAGGGAATAAACTCAGGTGTTGAAATCTGTTTGTTCAATGTTTAAGAACAACAACATCAAAAAAATGAATTCAGCAAAGCCATTTTTCCAGAAACCCTGGAGTATATAAAGTTTATGCACAAGGATTGTCTCACCTCATAGCTGAAATCAGAGAGACTGTCTGCTGCACAAAGTAACAGATTCACTTCACAAAGAAAATGCACCCAATAATTCAATGGATCAGGAAAATTTTCTATATGATCCTTGCCATAGTTGGTGTGCCTGGTAAGTATTTACATCCAATGTTGCTGAGTTAATTAGTGCACAGATTTCTTTCTGCTATTATTGTGTGGATGGTAACGTGAAATTGGACTGTAACGCCACAGTTATAAACTCACCATTTCAATAATATAAATATATCACATGTTTTGTGTTAATTCTGTGGTTGCATTCTACGGCATGAATGGCTTTTAGTTCACAAGCTCTCCGCGTGATTAAATTGTGTCTGTTGAATCAAACTGCAATGCAGGAAACTGATATAAAAGTATCACCGAGGTTTTCTGTCAGTGTAGAATGATGCTGAACAGAGTAACAAACTGAAATTGAGTCGCTGACCACTGTGAATGTATTGCCATTATCGACTATCCAACTTTCCACTCTCAAAACACCTTCTATTACTGAAGGTCTCTGATAGGTCGAACATTAACAGTCTCTCGGCACACAGAAGGACATATGTTCACGGTCAATTCTTACACCTCTGTTTTGGTGTTACTTTCGTGTGAAATATGTGTACCCCTCCCACAGACTTGGCATTTTTGTGATGTGTCTGTGAGAAACCTTACGTGGAAGTAATCTGTTTAATCAGGGTTCGTTGTTAATTAATAAGTGTTCTATTCTCTGAGTGCTGTTCGAATTGTACTGAACATCTCTGCTTTGGACACACGTGCATAATCCCATTGAAAGTTTCTAAATTTATATACCCAAAAGCCGACCACTGGTATCAAAGCAGGTGCCAGAGTTGAAATGACCACTGCCAGTCTGAGGAAAATAAAACTGCGGTGGGGAGGACCTTCTAATTGGGGTGGGAATAACTACAGATGTTCAGGATGAAGAGTAGTTGAGACCATTGTTGAATATCGCCAACCATTGACCCAAGCAGAGCCCACAATTTTTGGTACCAAATTGCATGCTGCCTATGGCCAGGAGAGAACAATATATGCCAGTAATTTCGAGTCAATTTTGCCCTCTTTAATTTACAGTCAACGCAGCAGCAATCATGGTCCTGTGTCGTGGACAATGTGGCCTCTCCAACTGCACCACTCGCTACCTGGTGGCAATGGCAGCTGCAGATCTATGTGTCATTATTACTGAGGTCATTCTCAAGCGAATCAATGGATATTATTTCCCAACCAATTTCCTGAGAATCACCCCTGTGTGCAGTGTTCGCTATGTTCTTCTCCGTGCAGCCACAGACTGTTCTGTCTGGTTCACCGTCACCTTCACTTTTGATCGATTTGTCGCCATTTGTTGTCAGAAGCTGAAATCAAAATATTGCACCAAGAAAACTGCATCTGTCGTCTTAGCAACAACAGGCACCGTGCTCTGTTTGAAAAACGTCCCCATCTACTTCAGATTTGAACCAAGAAGGATTATTGACAACGTACCTTGGCGCTGTGGTAACAAGCAAAGCTATTATACTGACCCGAGGTGGATTGGATTTAAAATTTTTGAAAAGGTTTTAACACCATTGGTTCCTTTTGGGATAATTCTGTTGCTGAACACTTTGACAGTCAGACACATTCTCGTGGTCAGTCGAATCCGAAAGGGACTGAGGGGTCAGAGCAGGGGGAGGGATCACGGTGACCCAGAGATAGAGAGTAGAAGAAAGTCTGTGATTTTAATTTTCACCATATCCGGCAGCTTCATACTCTTGTGGATTGTATACATTTTATATTTTTTTGGTATTACAAATCTCTTAGATGACAATTCTTATTACATCTTTTCAAACGTGGCATATATGCTGCGGAATTTAAATTGTTGCACAAACACATTTATTTATGTCGCAACTCAATCCAAATTCAGAAAGCAATTGAAGAGCGCCTTGAAATATCCAGTTATTTCAATTATTAATTTAGTCAATGTACGAAAAAAATGAAATAGCTCAAAGATCAACAGATTTGGGACAAGAGATGTCCTCTGGAGGACTGAAATATAAGTGTATTGACGATTTAACGCTTTAAAGAGATGGTAACAGTTGTCAAGAGAAAGCAGAGAAAGGGAGATTGAGAAGAAAATGAGCAGCAAGTATGGATAAACGGATGAGAAGTGAGCTCGGTGAATGAGCACACAATTGGAGGGCAGGAAATCAGCAGAAGTAATCAGACATAGAAGTCAGCAGCAGGTCAAACATGTGAGAAACTTTACGATGATCTGCAGTAACTAGGCTGGTGGAGTCACACAGACACACACGGACACACACACACGGGGACACACACACACGGGGACACACAGACACACACACACACACACACGGGGACACACACACACACGGGGACACACAGACACACACACACACAGACACAGACACACACAGACACACACACAGACACACACACAGACACACACACACACAGGCAGACACACACACACACACACACACACACACGGACACACACACACACACACACAACCCAAAGGGCAGCAGAGCAATGGGGAAAGGCATGCAAATCCATAGCGTAAATTAAAAAGGACAATTTAACTGGGTAAGAAAGCAAAGAACCAATGACAAGAACTGACCATCTGATGAGTGGGATGGAACAGCCAGAGGACAGTCAAAACATTCCCTCAAGGACAGCAAGTAAAACAGTAAAAACAGTCTCTCCTGCACTTCTCTTTGATGGTCAGCTCCTCAAACTTCTCAAAAGCGAAACAGTTTCTAACAATGATAACATACAAAGAAAAAAGTAATAATAATCTGAGGATGCATCAATCTTGTCTGGGCATTTTTTTTTTGTTTATTGAAAGGTTTTTTTTTCCCATTCGAGGAGGGAAACTTCGAACCAGTTACCAGATATTTAGATGGTATAAGTTAAGTTGGTGATAGGTTTTCCACTAAGGAGTTAAATGATTCTTAAAACAAGTCAATAAGCTAATAATAGAATAGTTTACACAAATATGAATTCAGTAAGAGAATCGAATAACTGATTGTGATTATGAACCATTTATGCTGATACGTAAATGCATTTTAATTATTATATGAATTATTGTTCACTGTAGCCAAAACAATTTATCACAATGTTCGATAGTTAAGGTGTATAATTCAGAACAAAAGGCCATGGAAACCTGTGGTTGGCAAAATTCATATGAAGAAGTTTCTTCTGAGGGATCACATTTGCAACATCATGAATAGGTTCAGTTATTGCTTCGATACAGGATATCTAGACACGGGATCACATGTCTATCTAGCTTGTCACTGATCAAGTGAAACATTCACTTTGATCTGTACAAGAGTGTCGAGCGTAACCTGGCAACATGGAGGTAAGTTTAGCCAAGAAGAGAGCTTGCATCTGAGTTTAATGGACGAATGAGATGCCATTATGCTCGGAAGTACAATACTGTTGAATGAGGTACTTAGCAGATATTTATATCGGTGTGTGCCTCTTAAACATATTTGATTTTAAGCTAATTTAAGGTGGGAATGCCAAACACAGGACATTTAATCAAGACTTGGATTGATAAGTTCCAAATAAAGGATGTTTAGGCGTCTATCGATGTGTCTATATAGGCGTCCAATCTATTGAGGAGCCACATTTAATTTGAATTTAATGCTCACTAGGCCGATGAAGAAAAATCGGAATTATATTTTTTAGCAGACACTAAACTTCAATTAACACATTTTGTGTGAAGAGAAACAACTTGTCGAGTTTTAAAAAAAAGCGCCAGGTTGCAGGACACGCACTGCCCCGCACTCTCATCACTGCTCACATTTTCTCACACCCCTTATCAACTCATTCCCACAAACTCTCTCACCGTGCACGTACTGTCTTATCCATTCACACACTCACCAAAATTGAAATCTTTAGCTCCGTCAAGCTTTCTCACTCCAAAATTTCTCCTCTGAGAATCTCTCACACCACGTCCACTCTCTTAATATCCCAGACACTTCCAATCTCCAGAGGTCGTCTCATCTCCATCCTCTTTCTTTCTTTGTCTACCCACTCACCCCTAAATTCTCTCAATCCCTAAATTCTCTCACCACCCCATACAACCTCCCACCAAACACTATCTCACCCTCACAATCTCTCAAACCCTTTCACATTCCCAGCCCATTTTATATTCTCTACGCCACACATTGCTTCCCCCTCACATATTGTCTCCCCCTCACAGACACTGCCTGCCGCATAATCTCTCCCCGCACATTGTCTCTCTCCCCTCCCTCTTTCTCTCATTACTCTCTCTCTCTCCTCTTTCTCTTTTTTCTTTCTCTCCTCACTCATACTCTCTCTCTCTTTGACCCATTCACTCTTTCACTGTCTCACTGTCAGTCTCTCGCCAATGTGCCTGCTCTTATTGCCTAATGCATTGTTCCGGTGTTCTCTGGAAACCCAGGCCTGCTACTCATGTCTGCAGCCATCTCTAGATGACCAGATTCCGCTTCTTGGTGCATGTGCTCGCTGGGACCCAATCCCTGGGTATGGCCGATGATCTCTTCGCCCTGGCACCTTTGTTCCCTTGCTCAAGGACTGAGACGAGCTTCCCTACTCCTTGGCTTACCAGCTCTCAGTTGTCCGCTCTCGTTACTTGGCTCCCCAGAAGTTGCTTTTCAGTCTGCAGCACTAAGTTCCCTGCGCCCAGCTCCCAGCCTCCTCAGCCTTGCCTCATTGTAGGGGGCCTAATAGCAGCAAATACGGGAAAGAGGCAACCTGCATTGGAGGATAAGACCCGCGCAGATTCTTCCATTCAATCCAAACTGACCCGAATTTTGGAAACTGGTTCTGGCGTCCGCAAATACAGTATCTGATTGCTGCATTCGTTGGTAACGGTGACAAATACCAACTTCTTTGAAGAAACAGAGCTGGTAAGATTGGGGAGGCGGAAAGCGAGCGCAAACTCGGTTTTTCACCTCCCACCACTACTTACAATCTCGCCTCATCGAAAGTCAGGTGGCACGAGGTCGTAAGATTGCACCCCTCAGCTTGTATTATAAGATCATCCCCAAATTTTAAAACAGAGCCAATTCATTCTGGACACATTCGCAAAAGGAAACAATGTTTCAATTTCCGCCTTGTCTCAAGGTGAGGATCTTATATATTTCAATCCACTCACCCCAAACTTTTCTAAATTCGAGAGCACACAAACACAGTCTCTCCTATTGGCGAAAGGATATATTGGCCTTGGAGGGAGTACAGAGAAGATTCACCAGGCTGATACCGGAGATGAGGGGGTTAGCCTATGATGAGAGATTAAATAGACTGGGTCTGTACTCGTTAGAGTTTAGAAGGCTGAGGGGGGATCTTATCGAGACTTACAAGATAATGAAGGGGCCAGATAGGGTAGAGGTAGAGAGATTATTTCCACTTAGAAAGGAAAACAGAACTAGAGGGCACAGCCTCAAAATAAGGGGTGGAGGCAGTTTAGAACGGAGTTGAGGAGGAACTTCTTCACTCAAAGGGTGGTGAATCTCTGGAATTCTCTGCCCATTGAAGTGGTGGAGGCTACCTCGTTGAATATATTTAAGTCACGGGTAGACAGATTTCTGATAGACAAGGGAATTAAGGGTTATGGGGAGAAAGCGGGAAAGTGGAACTGATCCCCTTCAGATCAGCCATGATCTTATTGAATGGCGGGGCGGGCTCGAAGGGCTAGATGGCCTACTCCTGCTCCTATTTCTTATGTTCCTATCTAACTTCATAAGGCACCAGATCAGTCCAAGCATGAAACTAGTAAGACTTCTCGGAACTGATCTGCAGCCTTGCTTAAATAAGGCGTCCAAGGCTTCACCCAATATTCTTAGTCTTCCCAATCAACTGGGTAACTAAAGCCTAACATCCTTTAGTGTTGTATTTAGTTCCACGCTCAGTAAATTAGGCTTTTTTTAAATATTTGCTAACATATTATGGATCTTTTGGCCTTGGAGGGAGTGCAGAGGAGGTTTACTAGGCTGATGCCGGAGTTGAGGGGGTTGAGCTATGAGGAGAGGCTGAATAAACTAGGCTTGTACTCGTTAGAGTTTAGAAGAATGAGGGGAGATCTCATTGAGACGTATAAGATGATGAATGGGATGGATAGGATAGAGGTGGAGAGGCTCTTCCCGCTCAGAAAGGACAGTAGGACTAGGGGGCACAGCCTCAAGATGAAGGGGGGGCGGTTTAGAACGGAGTTGAGGAGGAACTTCTTCACTCAAAGGGTGGTGAATGTCTGGAATTCTCTGCCCGTTGAAGCGAGGGGATTAAGGGTTATGGGGAGAGGGCGGGAATGTGGAACTGAGCCACGACAGATCAGCCATGATCTTATTGAATGGCGGGGCAGGCTCGAAGGGCTAGATGGCCTACTCCTGATCCTATTTCTTATGTTCTTATGTTTGCATGATGGATTGGGCTAAATTCATAACCTTGCTTCTTGGGCAGAGCAGGAGCCATACCAAGCTGTGAAACAACGAGAAATAATGTTTTCTATGGTGCATCTGCAAAAGTTGGTGAGATTCGTAGCTGACATGCCAAAGTTCCTTAGCCTTCTGAGAAAGTAGAGGCATTGATGGGCTTTCTTAATTTACAATGTCATCATAGGGGGACCGGGACAGGTTGTTGGTGATCTGGACACCTAAAAATGCAAAGATCTCGACGCTGGGTGCTATTCGGATTGGCGGTTGGTGACTAGTGGAGTGCCCCAGGGGTCGGTGCTGGGGCCTCAGCTATTTACCATTTATATAGATGATCTGGAGGAGGGAACCGAGTGTAGGGTGTCGAAATTTGCTGATGACACCAAGATTGGGGGAAAGGCAAATTGTGCGGAGGGTGGGGAGAGTCTACAGAAGGATCTAGATAGGCTGGGCAAATGGGCCAGGAAATGGCTAATGGAATTTAATGTTGGCAAATGCGAGGTGGTCCACTTTGGTAGGAATAATGGTAGGAAGGATTATTACTTACGTGGAGAAAAACTGTAGCAGGCGACGGTGCAGAGGGACCTCGGGGTCCTTGTGCATGAGTCGCAAAATCCCAGCTTGCAGGTGCAGCAGGTGGTCAGGAAGGCGAATGGGATGCTGGCCTTCATAGCGAGGGGGATTGAATATAAAAGTAGGGAGGTCTTGCTGCGGCTGTATAGGGCATTGGTGAGGCTGCAGCTGGAGTACTGTGTGCAGTTTTGGTCGCCGCACTTACGCAAGGATATTTTGGCCTTGGAGGGAGTGCAGAGGAGGTTTACTAGGCTGATGCTGGAGTTGAGCGGGTTGAGCTATGAGGAGAGGCTGAATAAATTAGGCTTGTACTCGTTAGAGTTTAGAAGAATGAGGGGAGATCTCATTGAAACGTATAAGATGATGAATGGGATGGATAGGATAGAGGTGGAGAGACTCTTCCCACTCAGAAAGGACAGTAGGACTAGGGGGCACAGCCTCAAGATAAAGGGGGGGTGGTTTAGAACGGAGTTGAGGAGGAACTTCTTCACTCAAAGGGTGGTGAATCTCTGGAATTCTCTGCCCGTTGAAGTGGTGGAGGCTGCCTCGCTAAATATTTTTAAGACGCGTGTTGATGGGTTTTTGATAAGCGAGGGGATTAAGGGTTATGGGGAGAGGGCGGGAATGTGGAACTGAGCCACGACAGATCAGCCATGATCTTATTGAATGGCGGGGCAGGCTCGAAGGGCTAGTTGGCCAACTCCTGCTCCTATTTCTTATGTTCTTATGTTATGTTCTTAAAAGGACACGTGTTCTATGTCCTGCATGTTCATGGGAAGGAAGGGGAGGAGGGTTGTGTTGGCTGGAGTTCGGTGGATGTCTGCAAATAATCCTATCCTGGGTGTGATTGAAGACTCTCTATTGTTTTGAAATTGAAGAGGAACAGGGAGAGGCCTGAGCTTTTTTTCCGCTCACCGCCCGGTTTGGGAAAATGGTCAACGTACCAAAGACCCGGAGGACATATTGCAAAAAAAAATCGGAGGCACCAGCCCCACAAGGTTCCCCAGTACAAGAAGGGAAAGGATTCCTAATACACACAGGGTAAGAGATGTTATGACAGAAAGCAGAGAGGTTATGGTGGACTGACAAAACCTAAATTTGGGGAAAAGGCTAAGACCACAAAGAAGATTGTGCTGAGATTGGAGTGTGTGGAGCCCAACTGTGGGTCAGAGAGAATGCTGGCCATGAAGAGATGCAAGCACTTTGAGCTGGGAGGAGATAAGCAGAGGAAGAGCCAAGTCATCCAGTTCTAAGCTGCATTCTTTGTTTGTTGGAGAACCAATTCACAATAAAACATCTCAAAAGTTAAAAAAAAACACAGGGAGAGGCCCGGAAAGGAAATGTCGTTTGTCCGGTCAAGCCTGTGGCGACAAATGATACTTTTCTAAACTAATGATTTTGTTTTGCATCTACGCAGCCTGTATCTCTGTATTCCCTGTTTATTCATGTATCTATCTGTCAAGATGATTTTTTGTAACCATTGCTATTGTATCTGCTTCTGACATCCCCTCCGTCAGCGAAATACAGGTACTTACCACCCTCTCTGTGAAGAAAAGTCTTGCATCTCACATCTCGTTTAAACTTTCCCCGTTATCCCAAAAAAATGTCCTGTAGCAATTGGCATTTATACCCTGAGATAAAAAGACTCTGACAAGACATTCTGCAGATTGGTCTCATAATTGTGTAAACATCTATCAGGTCGATCCTCAGCTTTTACCAAAAATAATCTAGTGGTTGGTGAGTAAAGTTGAACATTTTGAGATTGGAGCATCAGATGTGTTGCATGTGGTGGAGTTGAGGTTTGAAGGAAGGAATGAGTGAAATGCTAGATTCCTTTCTGGAGGGCAAGGGATGAAGACAGTATTCTGGGAAATGCAGCATAACGGCATCATCTTTTCAAACTATAGTGCGGGGAGTCAACTTCTGAGGTTGAGAAATCAATGTCAGAAGCTCAGACATTGCATCATCCAAACAAACACACAGGTTAAGGGAACATTATTCAAAGGCTGTATAGAAGCAGACTAAGAGGAAGTTTGGTCAATGTCCATTTGGAATTCTGGTTTATAGTAAGTATTCATCCGTGTCTATTCGCTGATATTGAGATGGAGAATTCGGGAAAGGGAAGGGAAGTGTCACACATGAAAAGTGGAAATGTGAGTGGGGAACATCAAATTGATGGAAAATAAAATGACTGTAGTGTACAGCCTTGCCAGAAAGATGGAATGATAGAAACTGAATCTTTAATGTTTCTAATAAAGAGATGAAACGGCGACATAAGCATACCAGAGACTGCTAAGAATAGAGGGCAATTTAAAATCAAACTGTTTGAGTTCAGTGGAAATGCAAGGATAATATGTGTCTTGTAATGTTTCCTCAGGGGGACTCAGGAGATTTTTAAAATCAGTTTCAGATCTCACATTCCATTATCCTAGAATTGTGCAATTATAGAATGTGTGCAGAGCGAAAAGAGTCCAAGAATCTGAATAACTTATTGAAATCGACGGATCTGCAGGGACATTTTGAATCAGACAGGGGAACGTATCCCGTGGTACGATGAATTGCGCGACTGTGTCAGGCAGATTTATTTTCATTTAATGGAACATAGAACATAGAACATTACAGCGCAGAACAGGCCCTTCGGCCCACGATGTAGCGCCGACCAGTTAAAAAACAATGACCCACTAACCTAAACCAATCCCTTTTCGTCCATAAACCTATCCATGGATCTCTTAAACGCCCCCAAACTAGGCGCATTTACAACCGCAGCAGGCAGGGCATTCCAATCCCTCACCACCCTCTGGGTAAAGAACCTACCTCTGACGTCCGTCCTATAACTACCCCGCCTTAATTTAAAGCCATGCCCCCTCGTGCTAGCTTTCTCCATCCGAGGAAAAAGGCTATCACTGTCCACCCTATCTAAACCTCTAATCATCTTATATGTTTCAATAAGATCCCCTCTTAGCCGCCTTCTTTCCAGCGAAAACAACCCCAAATCCCTCAGTCTCTCCTCATATGACCTCCCCTCCATACCAGGCAACATCCTGGTAAACCTCCTCTGCACCCTCTCCAAAGCCTCCACATCCTTCCTGTAATGTGGGGACCAGAACTGCACACAATTCTCCAAGTGCGGCCGCACCAGAGTTGTGTACAGTTGCAACATGACGCTACGACTCCTAAATTCAATCCCCCTACCAATAAACGCCAAGGCACCGTATGCCTTCTTAACAACCTTATCTACTTGATTCCCAACTTTCAGGGATCTATGTACACATACACCTAGATCCCTCTGTTCATCCACACTATTCAAAGTCCTCCCGTTAGCCCGATACTCAACACATCTGTTATTCCTACCAAAGTGAATTACCTCACACTTCTCCGCATTAAACTCCATCCGCCACCTCTCGGCCCAGCTCTGCAACCTGTCTAAGTCTTCCTGCAAACTATGACATCCTTCCTCACAATCTACCACACCTCCGACTTTGGTGTCATCAGCAAACTTACTAATCCACCTAACTATACCCTCATCCAGATCATTAATAAAAATTACAAACAGCAGTGGCCCCAAAACAGATCCCTGAGGCACACCACTCGTAACCGAACTCCATGATGAATATTTACCATCAACCACCACCCTCTGTCTCCTATCCGCTAGCCAATTCCTGATCCAATTCCCTAGATCACTCCCAATCCCATACATCTGCATTTTGTGCAGAAGCCTACCATGGTGAACCTTATCAAACGCCTTATCCATATACACCACGTCAACTGCCTTACCCCTATCCACCTCTTTGGTCACTTTCTCAAAAAACTCAATAAGGTTAGTAAGGCACGACCTACCCGCTACAAAACCATGCTGACTGTCTCTAATCAATTCATTTAATGGAGGGCGGGTCCGAAAGGCCATTGGTTTCAGAAAAAAAGGCTGATATGGAATATTCACACGAGGACAAAAAGAGATCTGACTGTTGTTTTGGCGGTCGAAAGATTCTATTCCAACCTCTATAGTCATTCATTCACCCGATTAACAGACCACAAGTCATTGGGAAATCTTTTATGTGAGTCCAAATACGTTGTTCCCATTGCCAGCTGATCAGGACCATATTGTGCACAGAACAGGGGAAAACAACGAGACTGTGAATGTGTTGAGTCATCTCCCTTTCTTGGATTTGCCATTCAAGGCATTGTGTCTTCCCATGGTATCTCTTTTTACTGGAAACATTTTCCAATCTCCAAAACAGACGAAGCAGTTGACGGACAGAGACTCTGTCAGAAGTTAATCAATTTGTGTTGCAAAGATAGGAAACTATCATAGAGGATGAGTTATGTATGCAGGATTGATGCATACTGTGGGGGTCACGGATGGCCGTTTCAACCCTGTTTGGGAGCAGAATTCATGATTAATATAACAGCTCTTGTTAACGTGAAAAACTACATCAAATATTTGCAACTCATGGTGCACATGATTCATCTGTTTTGGATAATGGAACCGCGTACACAATGTTTTTTTCAAGAATTTATGCAAAACAATGGCATATACTATTTCCGTACTGCACCATTTCATGTGGTTTCAAATGGTTTGGCGGAGCTCTGAAGTAGGGATTGAAAAAAAAGTGGAAGATGATTCGTTGAGTACAAAGATCTGAAGATTTTTATTCCAGTATTGTTTCACGCTACAAACGACAACTGGGCTATTTCCAGCGGAACTGCTGCTATGTGGATGGTCAAGTGTCACGTGGATCTGTACCATCGAAATCTCATAGCAAAAGAGAACAAGAGACAAGAGAAGCCGGAACAGTTAGGGAGGGCAAAGTATTACTGATTCTCCATTTAAGTTCAGTATGTTCCTAAGTGATTTTATTCGATGAGAATTGTTTTAACGGTGTTGAGGGACTTAAGCATCTGTGAGTTTTGACTTTTTTTTGGTTTTGATCTACAACAGCGTGATCTGGAAACAGAGAGAGAGAGGGATGGAGAGAAAAAAATAATAGCAGATTTATAGAGGGACAGACAGATAGGTAGAGGAATGGATAGAGAGATAGATAAACAAAAAAGGTAGACTGACAGACAGACTGGCATACAGGCAGACAGACTGTCAGACAGTCAGGTTGACAGATAGATAGATGGATAGATAAATAGACAGATAGCCAGATAGACAGACGGACGAGTGCACGGGTGGGCAGATGGACGGAAGGACGTGTGATGGATGGACAGATGGATGTTCGAGAGACAGACACAGACAAACAGAGCTCCCGTTATTTCCTTCTCATAATCTGCATGCCACCACTAGCCATTTTGCTGCATCACTTTGGTGTGTCCGATTCCACCTGCTACAAATTTGTAGTTGCTACAAATCATTCAAACTTTTCCCGTGTGTTTATCGATCCGTTTATTGTTTTGCCTGTGTTTTTCCACTCATTGTTTTTTTTCCCAGTCCTTGAATTGGTTGCTGTTTGTCCGAGGTCGTGGACTGATCCTGTGTACGTTACCGACTGCGATTTTGTTTCTCATCCTGCCTCTCTCTATTGCCTCCTGACCCATCGTTAATCGAACTTCCACGTTTTTGCCCTTCCAAATGTTTTACTTCTGGTTCACTGAAGGTCACCTATTGCAGCACACCGATGCTGTGAGCTGTTTTCATTGTTTGCATTTATTAATTAATTTAATAATTGATGTAGCAGGATATATCACTGCTCCCTTGAACTGTTCTCTGAATTTCGACAGAGTTGCTACATAAATAAATGTGTTTGTGCAGCAACTTAAATTGCGCAGCATATATGCAATCTGTTCAAATATATAAAATGAAAGAACATCTGAGCTAATTGGAACATTAAAGAAGTATAAAACATACAGCAGCCACAGAAAGATAAAGCTCCCGGATATGGTGAACAGTATAACTATAGATTTCCTTCTGCTCTCCATTTCTGGATCATTGCAATTATCTGTCTTTTTCTGACCCCTTAATCCCTTGCGGACTCGACTGGCCACTAAAATGTGTCTGACAGTCAGAGCGTTGAGCAACAGAATTAACCCGAATGGCATCAACGGGTTGAAAATCTTTTCAAAATTTCTGAACCCAATCCATCTAGGGTCAGTGAAATAGCTTCGCTTATTGGAACAGAACCATGGTACATTGCCGACAATTATTTTGGGTTCAAATCTAAAATAGATAGGAATATTTTTCAAAATGAACAAAGTGCTACTTGTCCATAGAACGACGGACGCAGTTTTCTTGGTGCAATATTTTGATGCCAGCTTTTGGCAACAAATGGCAACAAATCTATCAAAACTGAAAGCGACTGTGAACCAGACAGAACAGTCTGTGGCTGCACGGAGCAGGACATAGCGAACACTACACACAGGCGTTATTGAGAGGAAATTAGGTGGGAAATAATAATCCTTGATTCGATTGAGAATGACCTCATTAATAATGACCAGTAGATCCGCTATGGCCATTGCCATCAGGTAGCACGTGGTACAACTGGAAAGGCCGCATTTCCCATTGGCCAGAATGATGATTGCCACTGAGTTAACTGCAAATAAAAAGAAGGAACAGACATTATAAGCCACCAATAAGCACCTTCCCTTTCTGCACAGAGCATACTTTTCTTTTTGCAGCAATGAAGCGTGCATGGGGATTCCGACGTTTCCAGATTCCCTTGCAAACTCAAAACACTCCCTCAATCAGAGAAAACGATTCGTTTCGGGCCATTCCCTGGATTCTGGAACGGAGCTGTTGATGTTTCAATGTTTTATATTCAGAAGAATAATAATGTTAGTATTCAGGCATGATCAAAGTGCAGCATTATTTTCCACATGGGAGATTACTAAATTAAGAGAAGTTGTGTTCTTTTTGGATCGAAAATCTTTGCCTATTGTTTGTGTTCCTATCTTCAGGTGATTTTTTTTGTGGCGCAGTTGTATTATTACGGAAGTCACACCAAAACTGTGGAGGTGTGCATTCGGTAAAAATAATGTTTCTCTATAATATGGAGACTAGGAGGATAAGGGGTGACTCAACAGAAGAAATTCAAATTTTCGAGGGGTTTGAGATTTTGAATGTGGATAAGATACCTGTAACACTTATGAGGCTGTGCAAACCTAAATTTCATCAAAACTAGGCAAAACTATTTATGAATCCCCAAAGATATATATTTCACAGGCAATCTTTTATTCCATGAGTGGAGTAAAAGTACATTTGCTACGACATAGAATCATAGAGTACTGAAAGTATGGAAGGAAGCCTTTCGGCCCATTATATAGCAACTGGCTCTCTGAAAGAATATTCAACCTCGTATCAGAACCATGACCTAGCCCCGTAACTTTACACTTTACTGCTTTTAGTTTGCATGCCGATTTCCTATTCCATGCCTTGAAAGGATATTCCTCTATCATTTGTTTCATGGAAATTCAATCCAGATTCCAGCAACAGTCTGAGTGAAAATAAACTCACATTCTCTTTCGATCTTTGTGCCCATTATGTTGCATCTCTTCTCTAGTTTTTGCTGCTCTCTCAGTTGGGAGCAATTTCTCATTATTTTGTTCTATCTGTGTCCCTCGGCATCTTGAACAACCAGATCAAGTGGCGTCTCAGCCTTATTTCCTCCGCAGATGATAGACCACTCTCTCCAATCCATCAAAACTGCTACAGTTCGTTTGGCTTGGAATCAGGCTTCTGAATTTCCTCTATACACTTTCCAAAGCCTTCACATCCTTCTCAAGTATTGTACACATACATGGACGGAGTGTATTTCAAATGTTTATGAAATGTGAAAAAATGTTCACAGAGTGAGTTTGAACCACGGCGAGGAAGGAATGGAGATTAGACCAGCTGTAATAAAGATAGACTGAGGACAAAATAAAGATTGAAGTAAATCAGTTGGGGTGAGTTTCCATGTTTTAAGATCTGAAACTTGAGTATTACATGGTCAGAGATATTAATGTTTATTTCATGACATTTGTAGAGATAACCTCTTAAAAACACTGCGCCCAGGACCTAATGATTATCAGGACCAGACTTGGGGAAGAAGATCAATCGTTACAAGACAATTCGGTCATTGTCTTTCCTTAGTATGAGTGAAGTTTCTTCCCAGATTGAATTATATTGTCCATTGACAAGTCTTTATCTGCTCTCCAGTTACCACCCCAAACACAAGATTATTTTAACTTGATAAATATTATTATTTTCTTATTACTGAAGTCAGATGCCACATTCTAATTGGTCATCATATTCAGTATAACTTTTGCCAACTCGTCACCTTGGAAATTCATGTTCCTGATGATTTTTTCCCCCTACTTCGATGTTTGGATCAACAGAAAAAATATTGCACTGAATCCAACAACTGAAAGTCATGGGTGAGATGGAAATAGTACTTCCAACACAACATGACTACAAGAATAATTCAGGAAATTTATTTTCTCCAAATTATTTATTTCATTAGAATCCAACTAATTATGTCAATTCAATGCAATGCAACATGACAAGAAACAGATTGAAAGCAGAAACAAGCTTATGCATAGTTACACTATATAATGTGTTTTAGCTACGTACCAGGAACACCAACTAAGGCAAGCAACAGATAGAATATTTTGCTGAACAAATCAATAGGTAGATGCATTTTCTGCGTGGAATAGCCCTCTTCCTTTGCTGAGCAAGTTATTCCTTTGAATTAAAATCTGTAGTGACACGTCCCTGTGCATTCACCTTTATGCATTCCCTCGATCTCCATGGAGATACAGCTGTTGCAAAAGTGTTCTAAAAATTGCTATCTTTATATTAGAACACACACATTAGGACAACGGGATAAATTCCCTGTGGATTGAATACACGAGATGCTGAGACTAAATTGAATCAAAGTTTTTTTTCATTTACTAAGCAACCGTCATTATATGCAATGCATATTCATAATTGTAGACTATATTTAAAAGCAAAAGAAAGTGATATCATTACCCTCCAACCACCATGACTCCCATGCCTTGACCTCACGTCAGGAGTGCAAGGACTGGGAGTTGAATGTCCAAAGCTACTCAGTATTCTAAAAGAATATAGATGGTAGAACACGAGCTGGGGTTGCTTTACTGGTTAAATATAACGTCAAAGCTCCATGAAGAAATTATATTGGCATTAAAGACAAAAATGTTGCTTCTATCACGGTGGAAATAAAAAAAGAAAGAACATTCTGGTAGGAGTAAGTTGAGGGCCCCGAGCTTTAATTCCAAAGTAGGGTACAGTATATAACAATAAAAAAAATGCTCCTGAGAAAAGTGCAGCAGTAATCACGGGTGATTTAAATATGCATCTTGACAGGATTAGTGAAATTCGCAAAGAAAATCTCCCTCTTAACGCCAGCAGTTATTCAGACAATATCTCCCACCGAACTTGCATTGCAGGTGTTCTGCACCAAATGTCTTCTCATTCTATCATTAGAGTTCACTAATCATGATTGAAATCATCCCTTGTCCTCCCGAATTATCAACATCAACCTAATGATACAACATTGCTATCTTTCACATTTTCTGTATACTCAGCTCGGCTCACCTCATCCAGGAATGTTTCCTTTCTCTTTAGATGATCCGGTTCTTGCCGTAAACATATCCTGAACGAACTCTGGAAACTCTTTCCCACTTCTGCCCTTTACAGTCGTATTAACACTCACGTGTCATCAAATAAATGAAATCTCAAAATATAACAATCAGCCTAGTCTCTTATTTAGGAGCAAATTCCCGTTAAATGTGTTCATCTTTATATTTCATACCATCGGGTGACATGGACAGCGCACTGGGGGAAATGGACGGTGGAAATTGAAAAGGAGAGAAAAGGGCCTGAAATATACTTGGGCCAAACAATCCAAGTTTCATGCATCTGAGGCCTGCAGTCGAGAGGGTGCAGAGATACAGTCCATATTATTTATTTCAGAATCGCGATTCTGAAAAATTCAATGTTTTGGAAAATGGCACCGTCACATGTCTGTCCATGAAATGAGGAAACAAAAAACAGAAAATTCCACTACAATTGGCCTCATATCTGTCATTGGGCAAATACCTGAATTCATTAAAGGAAAGAGCAGCAGGAAATTTAGAAAATCAGAACACCATCCAGATTAGGAAATATGGTTTCACGAAAGAAAATTATGTTTTAAGGATTTCCGAGAATGTTCTGAGGATTTAGACGAAAGATTCATTAATGGACATCAAGTGAAGTAATGTATTAGTACTACGAAACAAACGAGAATTCGTTAATGTGCCACATAAAAGGTTGCAGGTCTTCGTGTTAATACATTAGCATGGATATCGGATTAGTTCACAAACAGGAATCATAGAATTGGGATAAACAGTTCATTTTAAGGTTAGTATAAAGTAAGTATTGAATTCACAGGGATTAATCCTTGTGGATCACTGACTTGCAATCAATATGAATTTATTCAGTACAGTCAACTCTTCTGAAAATTCCAAGATAGGTAGAAAAGTACATCGTTATGAGGAGACACAAAGTTCCCGTGTAGATTAAATGAAGAGGTAAAACTTGGACATGTTACACACAATGTGGGAAAATTGAGGTTGCCACATGGTTCGGAAGAATACAAAAGCAGAACATATTTCATATTGAAAGCCACTGCAGAATGTTGTGATATAGAGGGACAAGGATGTCCTGGTACACGAATGACAAAGTCATAGAAACATAGAGGCACACGGTGCAGATCATGGGAATTCGGCCCATTGAGTCTGCAAAGATTTTCTAACAGAGAATTTTACCTCGGCACACCAACCATGCTTCCCCATGGCTAATCAATCTAACCTGGTCTCCTTGAGAAAATAAGGGACAATTTAGCATGGACAATCGACTGAACCTGCACATCGTTGGCTTTTGAGAGGAGACCTAACACACCCAGAGGAAAAACATGAAAACCCGGAGAGAATGTCTCACTCCACACAGTCAGTCACCCACGACAGCAACTAAATCCCAGTCCTCACGTGGGGAGACTGCTGTGCTAATCCCTGTGCCCCCACACGGCCCTCTCTGTCGTATCAGCAACTATATTATCTCATCGTAAAATATGATACCCAGGCCGAATGGTCCCTTGTTTCTGGGCCCGATGACCTCATAACCTTATTTAAAAGGACACGTGTTCTATGTCCTGCATGTTCATGGGAAGGAAGGAGAGGAGGGTTGTGTTGGCTGGAGTTCGGTGGACATCTGCAAATAATCCTATACTGGGTGTGATTGAAGGCTCTCTATTGTTTTGAAATTGAAGAGGAACAGGGAGAGACCCGAAAAAAAATGTTGTTTGTCCGGTCAAGTCTGTGCCGAGAAATGATGTTTTTCTAAACTAACGATTTTGTTTTGCATCTACGCATCCTGTATCCCCCTATTCCCTGTTTATTCATGTATCTATCTGTTGAGATTTTTTTTATGATGTGGGTATGCCGGCGTTGGACTGGCGTAAACACAGTAAAAAGTCTGACAACACCAGGTTTTAGTCCAACCTATTTATTTGATAATATACTCACAAGCTTTCGGGTTAGTCCTTTCGTCAGGTGAATGGAGAGTTCTGGCCTCAGACAGAGCATATAAAGCACAGACAGTTTAGAGATTACTGATTAGAATGCGAATCCTTACACCTAACCTGCTGTTCAAGACCTGAAGTGGCTGATAATGTGAGTGGAAGGAGCACTGATCACAGGTTACAGAGATGTGTATTGTCTCCAGACAGTACAGTACGTGAGGTTTTGCAAACGCAGGCAAGTCACGGGGGATACAGATAGTGTGACATGAACCCAAGATCCCTGTTGAGACCGTCCTCATGTGTGCGGAACTTGGCTATCAGTCTCTGCTCAGCGACTCTGCGCTGTCGTGTGTCGTGAAGGCCGCCTTGGAGAATGCTTACCCGAAGGTCAGAGGCTGAATGCCCGTGACCACTGAAGTGTTCGCCAACAGGAAGGGAACAGGGTTTGCAAAACCTCACTTACTGTACTGTCTGGAGACAATACACATCTCTTTCAACTGTGATCAGTGCTCCTTCCACTCACATTATCAGCCACTTCAGGTCTTGAACAGCAGGTTAGGTGTAAGGATTCACATTCTAATCAGTAATCTCTAAACTGTCTGTGCTTTATACGCTCTGTCTGAGGCCAGAACTCTCCATTCACCTGACGAAGGGGCAAACCCCGAAAGCTTGTGAGTATATTATCAAATAAATAGGTTGGACTAAAACCTGGTGTTGTCAGAGTTTTTACTGAGTTTTTTTTAGCCATTGCTATTGTATCTGCTTCTGTCATCCCCTCCGTCAGCGAAATACAGGTACTTACCACCCTCTCTGTTCAGAAAAATCTTGCCTCTCTCATCTCTTTTAAACTTTCCCCGTTATGCCATAAAAATATGTCCTGTTGCAATTGGCATTTATACCCTGAGATAAAAAGACTCTGACAAGACATTCTGCCGATTGGTCTCATAATTGTGTAAACATCTATCAGGTCGAACCTCAGCTTTTACCAAAAATAACCTAGTGGTTGGTGAGTAAAGTTGAACATTTTGAGATTGGAGCATCAGATGTGTTGCATGTGGTGGAGTTGAGGTTTGAAGGAAGGAATGAGTGAAATGCTAGATTCCTTTCTGGAGGGCAAGGGATGAAGACAGTATTCTGGGAAATGCAGCATAACGGCATCATCTTTTCAAACTATAGTGCGGGGAGTCAACTTCTGAGGTTGAGAAATCAATGTCAGAAGCTCAGACGTTGCATCATCCAAACACACACACAGGTTAAGGGAACATTATTCAAAGGCTGTATAGAAGCAGACTAAGAGGAAGTTCGGTCAATGTCCATTTGGAATTCCGGTTTATAGTAAGTATTCATCCGTGTCTATTCGCTGATATTGAGATGGAGAATTCGGGAAAGGGAAGGGAAGTGTCACACATGAAAAGTGGAAATGTGAGTGGGGAACATCAAATTGATGGAAAAAGAAATGACTGTAGTGTACAGCCTTGCCGGAAAGATGGAATGATAGAAACTGAATCTTTAATGTTTCTAATAATGAGATGAAACGGCAACATAAGCATACCAGAGACTGCTAAGAATAGAGGGTGTTAGCGCGAGTGGGCGAAACGACCACGACGGACTCAGGGTGAAGTTCAATAACAGCACAGCTTTATTTTCATTTCCGTCGACGGAGAAGCACAGTCAGGACATCCAATCGGACTGTCCCGAAAGCGCTCTGCCCGTCCCTGGCAGCAGGCTATAGTTATACCTGAACTTCGGGGCAGTGTGCGATTCAAATGCTAATACTTTATTTCCAGTATTCGACCTTAGCCATCCTGTCTCGATGTTTCCAAGTGTTGAGGAAATTGTTTTCGGTGTGTGTTAATTGTTTTGTCTGACTGGTTATTTAATAGTCTCGAATCTCCGGGGTTTGAACCATAGGTGTGTCATTGATCTCAAAAGAGGTTTTGAGGGGCCAGGAATGTTTCCTTAACGATGCTAATTTTAGGTGTCTCCATGGGTTGGTTGACTGTTTTAAAGGTGCTGATTTTGACGGGGTGGAGATTTAGTTCCTGTCGGTGCCATCCTGTCCAGCTTCCCTGATGTGCCAGCCCTCACCTGCATTCTAAAAGCATGCTCTTGCCCACAGATCGGTGTCTGTTACTTTGTGATTCTTGGTGGAGGGGCTCTGAGGGGAGCTTTAGTTTGCTTCCATTTTGTGTGCCCAATTTCATCAAATTTGCTGTCCCATAACAGTTCCCCCGTGTGGGTCGGGAGTGGGCTTGTTCCACCTCCCTCAGACCGATTTCCTTCACAAATGCTATGTCCGGTGCTCCCTGCATTTGCACGCTGCAGTCGTACAGTTTAGGGGAGCCCCGGGTTTGTCAAATTAGGTGTATGCGGGAGAAGTCTTCCCGAGATGTTCATTGTCCCATGTTGCCAATCATTCCGATGAGTTCCCTCCTAGTTTTATTTTTCTTGTGCTGGTGGGATGTATAGCACATTATGACCCCCCCAGGATATTGCCAGTATGAGTTGGATCGCAACCGGTATGTGCGAGACTATCCGGATCCAGGGGTGAATGTCCACACTTAGACCCCAGTCCCACACCCTCCGAACCCATGTCTGGCTCTGTAAGGCTGACTCTGTGTCATGCTCTAGGGTTTTGATATGTGATTGGAACTGGTGGTATAATCGAACAGAGTGTCCCACTTAGAGACGTAACTCTCTCAGTACTTCTGCTAAGTGTGGGATGGGGACCTGTTCTGGCTCTCGGTAATATTTGAGGTCGTCTCACAAAAGGGTGGTTCGGGGTAAAATCGGTCCTCTCAGGGACAGACGTGGGGAATTGTGCTTAGAGCCAGAGGGAATGGGGGAGATCCTGAATGAATACTTTGCGTCGGTATTCACGAAGGAGAGGGGCTTGATGTCTAGTACGATCATTGAGGGAGCGGTAGACCGATTGAAAGATCTATTGATTACGAGGGAAGAAGTGTTAGGGCTTTTAGAGGGCATTAAGACCGATAAATCTCCGGGGCCTGATTGCATTTATCCTAGGCTGCTTAGAGAGGCGAGGGATGAGATTGCTGGGCCTCTGATGCAAATCTTTGTCTCTTCTTTGGACACAGGTGAGGTCCCAGAGGACTGGAGGATAGCGAACGTGGTACCGTTGTTTAAAAAGGGTAGGAGGGATAGCCCGGGTAACTATAGGCCGGTGAGCTTAACGTCAGTGGTAGGTAAGTTGATGGAGAGGATTCTTAGGGATAGGATGTATGCGCACTTGGAGCGTTGCGATCTGATTAAGGATACGCAGCATGGCTTTGTCAAGGGGAAGTCTTGCCTTACGAATCTGGTAGAATTCTTTGAGGAGGTGACAAAAACGGTTGACGAAGACGAGCCGTTGATGTCGTCTATATGGATTTCAGTAAGGCGTTTGACAAAGTCCCTCATGGTAGGTTGGTACAGAAGATTAAAGCTCATGGGATATGTGGTCAGGTATCTAGATGGGTAGAGAACTGGCTTGCAAAGAGGAGTCAGAGAGGAGTTGTGGAGGGGTCTTTTTCTAGCTGGAGGTCTGTCACTAGTGGGGTGCCGCAGGGCTCGGTACTGGGACCTCTTCTCTTTGTAGTGTATATAAATGATTTGGAAGAGGGAGTCGGTGGTGTGATCAGCAAATTTCCTGATGACACCAAGATGGCTGGATTGGCGGGCAGTGAGGAGCAGTGTCTGGCAATACAGCAGGATATTGATAGGCTGGTTGATTGGGCAGATACGTGGCAAATGGAGTTTAATCCAGATAAACGTGAGGTGATGCATTTTGGCCGGAATAATATAGGGGGAAGTTATATGAAAAAGGGTAAGCCTGTAACGAGTATAGAGTTGCAGCGAGACCTGGGGGTGCAAGTGCACAAGTCTTCGAAGGTGGCAGTGCAAGTGGAGAGTGTGGTGAAGAAAGCCTATGGTATGTTAGCCTTTATAGGAAGGGGTATAGAATATAAGAGCTGGAGTCTAATGTTGCAGATGTATAGAATATTGGTTAGGCTGCATTTGGAGTACTGCGTACAGTTCTGGTCGCCTTACTACCAGAAGGACGTGGAGACTCTGGAGAGAGTGCAGAGGAGATTTACCAGGATGTTGCCTGGTATGGAAGGACTGGGGTATGAGGAAAGATTGAAGAAATTGGGGATCTGTTCCCTTGAACGACGCCGACTGAGGGGGGATCTAATAGAGGTATATAAGATTATGAAGGGTATAGATAGAGTAAACAGAGGTAAGCTATTTCCTATAATAGAGTCACGTAGGACAAGGGGCCATGGACTTAAGGTGAGGGGGGAGAGGTACAACACAGATATTAGAGGGAGGTTTTTCTCACAGAGGGTAGTGGGGGTATGGAATTCTCTGCCAAGTAAGGTGGTGGAAGCAAACACGCTAGAGTCCTTTAAGAGTAACTTAGACAGGCACATGACTGAGCTGGAGATGGGTGGATATAGGAGAATCTTTAATTAAGGGTAATTAGCATTGGGGTGTCCCTAGAAATGTAAATGGGTATAGTAAGATAATAATGTTTTTCTCTGTTTTCATTCACAGGTTTGAAGTCGGTCCACCTCGTGTCCAACGAGGGGCATACACGCGATGGGTCGTACTGGGGCTGCTCTTGGTTGTTCGAGATTGGCCTAGTGCTTCATGTCGTTAGTGTGTGCCTAAACTGGACAAGATACTGGGCAAGACGACAGCTCAGTGACTATCGCTGATTGCTGTGCAGACACATGGATTTGGGCCGGTGTCTGTGGGAGTTTGCGCATTCTCCCCGTGCTTGCGTGGGTTTTCTCCGGGTGCTCCGGTTTCCTCCCACACCCCAAAGATGTGCTGTTAGGCTGATTGGCAGGAATAAATTGTCCCGAAATCAGTTTTCCCTCAATCTGGATGGCCATAAAACATTAGATAGGGGTCATGGGTAGAGAGGTGGAGTTGAGATGGCAGCGTGGGCTCGTTGGGCCGAAGGGCCTGTTTCCCAGGCTGATTTGGTTCTTTGTTCTTTGTTCTTTGTATCACATTTGCAACATCATGAATAGGTTCAGTTATTGCTTCGATACAGGATACCTAGACACGGGATCACATGTCTATCTAGCTTGTCACTGATCGAGTGAAACATTCACTTTGATCTGTACAAGAGTGTCGAGCGTAACCTGGCAACATGGAGGTAAGTTTAGCCAAGAAGAGAGCTTGCATCTGAGTTTAATGGACGAATGAGATGCCATTATGCTCGGAAGTACAATACTGTTGGATGAGGTACTTAGCAGATATTTATATCGGTGTGTGCCTCTTAAACATATTTGATTTTAAGCTAATTTAAGGTGGGAATGCCAAACGCAGGACATTTAATCAAGACTTGGATTGATAAGTTCCAAATAAAGGATGTTTAGGCGTCTATTGATGTGTCTATATAGACGTCCAATCTATTGAGGAGCCACATTTAATTTGAATTTAATGCTCACTAGGCCGATGAAGAAAAATCGGAATTATATTTTTTAGCAGACACTAAACTTCAATTAACATATTTTGTGTGAAGAGAAACAACTTTTCGAGTTAAAAAAAAAGCACCAGGTTACAGGACACTCACTGCCCCGCACTCTCATCACTGCTCACATTTTCTCACACCCCTTATCAACTCATTCCCACAAACTCTCTCACCGTGCACGTACTGTCTTATCCATTCACACACTCACCAAAATTGAAATCTTTAGCTCTGTCAAGCTTTCTCACTCCAAAATTTCTCCTCTGAGAATCTCTCACACCACGTCCACTCTCTTAATATCCCAGACACTTCCAATCTCCAGAGGTCGTCTCATCTCCATCCTCTTTCTTTCTTTGTCTACCCACTCACCCCTACATTCTCTCAATCCCTAAATTCTCTCACCACCCCATACAACCTCCCACCAAACACTATCTCACCCTCACAATCTCTCAAACCCTTTCACATTCCCAGCCCATTTTATATTCTCTACGCCACACATTGCTTCCCCCTCACATATTGTCTCCCCCTCACACACACTGCCTGCCGCATAATCTCTCCCCGCACATTGTCTCTCTCCCCTCCCTCTTTCTCTCATTACTCCCTCTCTCCTCTTTCTCTTTTTTCTTTCTCTCCTCACTCATACTCTCTCTCTCTTTGACCCATTCACTCTTTCACTGTCTCACTGTCAGTCTCTCGCCAATGTGCCTGCTCTTATTGCCTAATGCATTGTTCCGGTGTTCTCTGGAAACCCAGGCCTGCTACTCATGTCTGCAGCCATCTCTAGATGACCAGATTCCGCTTCTTGGTGCATGTGCTTGCTGGGACCCAATCCCTGGGTATGGCCGATGATCTCTTCGCCCTGGCACCTTTGTTCCCTTGCTCAAGGACTGAGACGAGCTTCCCTACTCCTTGGCTTACCAGCTCTCAGTTGTCGGCTCTCGTTACTTGGCTCCCCAGAAGTTGCTTTTCAGTCTGCAGCACTAACTTCCCTGCGCCCAGCTCCCAGCCTCCTCAGCCTCGCCTCATTGTAGGGGGCCTAATAGCAGCAAATACGGGAAAGAGGCAACCTGCATTGGAGGATAAGACCCGCGCAGATTCTTCCATTCAATCCAAACTGACCCGAATTTTGGAAACTGGTTCCGGCATCCGCAAATACAGTATCTGATTGCTGCATTCGTTGGTAACGGTGACAAATACCAACTTCTTTGAAGAAACAGAGCTGGTAAGATTGGGGAGGCGGAAAGCGAGCGCAAACTCAGTTTTTCACCTCCCACCACTACTTACAATCTCGCCTCATCGAAAGTCAGGTGGCACGAGGTCGTAAGATTGCACCCCTCAGCTTGTATTATAAGATCATCCCCAAATTTTAAAACAGAGCCAATTCGTTCTGGACACATTCGCAAAAGGAAACAATGTTTCAATTTCCGCCTTGTCTCAAGGTGAGGATCTTATATATTTCAATCCACTCACCCCAAACTTTTCTAAATTCGAGAGCACACAAACACAGTCTCTCCGATTGGCGAAAGGATATATTGGCCTGGGAGGGAGTACAGAGAAGGTTCACCAGGCTGATACCGGAGATGAGGGGGTTAGCTTATAAGAACATAAGAACATAAGAACATAAGAAATAGGAGCAGGAGTAGGCCATCTGGCCCTTCGAGCCTGCCCCGCCATTCAATAAGATCATGGCTGATCTGTCGTGGCTCAGTTCCACTTTCCCACCCTCTCCCCATAACCCTTAATCCCCTCTCTTATCAAAAACCCATCAACCCGCATCTTAAAAATATTTAGCAAGGCAGCCTCCACCACTTCAACGGGCAGAGAATTCCAGATATTCACCACCCTTTGAGTGAAGAAGTTCCTCCTCAACTCCGTTCTAAACCGCCCCCCCTTTATCTTGAGGCTGTGCCCCCTAGTCCTACTGTCTTTTTTGAGCGGGAAGAGTCTCTCCACCTCTATCCTATCCATCCCATTCATCATCTTATACGTCTCAATGAGATCTCCCCTCATTCTTCTAAACTCTAACGAGTACAAGCCTAGTTTATTCAGCCTCTCCTCATAGCTCAACCCCCTCAACTCCGGTATCAGCCTAGTAAACCTCCTCTGCACTCCCTCCAAGGCCAAAATATCCTTGCGCAGGTGCGGCGCCCAAAACTGCACACAGTACTCCAGCTGCGGCCTCACCAATGCCCTATACAGCTGCAGCAAGACCTCCCTACTTTTATATTCAATCCCCCTCGCTATGAAGGCCAGCATCCCATTCGCCTTCCTGACCACCTGCTGCACCTGCAGGCTGGGTTTTTGCGACTCATGCACAAGGACCCCGAGGTCCCTCTGCACCGTCGCCTGCTGCAGTTTTTCTCCACGTAAGTAATAGTCCTTCCTACCATTCTTCCTACCAAAGTGGACCACCTCACACTTGCCAACATTAAATTCCATTTGCCATTTCCTGGCCCATTCGCCCAGCCTATCTAGATCCTTCTGCAGACTCTCCACACCCTCCGCACAATTTGCCTTTCCCCCAATCTTGGTGTCATCAGCAAATTTCGACACCCTACACTCGGTTCCCTCCTCCAGATCATCTATATAAATGGTAAATAAATAGACTAGGTCTGTACTCATTAGAGTTTAGAAGGCTGAGGGGGGAATCTTATCGAGACTTACAAGATAATGAAGGGGCCAGATAGGGTAGAGGTAGAGAGATTCTTTCCACTTAGAAAGGAAAACAGAACGAGAGGGCACAGCCTCAAAATAAGGGGTGAGGGCAGTTTAGAACGGAGTTGAGGAGGAACTTCTTCACTCAAAGGATGGTGAATCTCTGGAATTCTCTGCCCGTTGAAGTGGTGGAGGCTGCCTCACTAAATATTTTTAAGACGCGGGTTGATGGGTTTTTGATAAGAGAGGGGATTAAGGGTTATGGGGAGAGGGCGGGAATGTGGAACTGAGCAGCGACAGATCAGCCATGATCTTATTGAATGGCGGGGCAGGCTCGAAGGGCTAGATGGCCTACTCCTGCTCCTATTTCTTATGTTCTTATGTTTGCATGATGGATTGGGCTAAATTCATAACCTTGCTTCTTGGGCAGAGCAGGAGCCATACCAAGCTGTGAAACAACAAGAAATAATGTTTTCTATGGTGCATCTGCAAAAGTTGGCGAGAGTCGTAGCTGGCATGCCAAAGTTCCTTAGTCTTCTGAGAAAGTAGAGGCATTGATGGGCTTTCTTAATTACAATGTCATCATAGGGGGACCGGGACAGGCTGTTGGTGATCTGGACACCTAAAAATGCAAAGCTCTCGACGCTGTCAACTTCATTCTCGTTGATGTAGACAGGGACATGTTCTCCTGTACGCTTCCTGAATTCGATGACAATTTCCTCCGTTCTCTTGACATTGAGGGACAGCTTATTGTTGCTGTATCAGTATGCCAGGTTCTCTGTATCACTCCTATACCCCTGTTTGAGATCCGACCCATTTACGGGTTGGTGTCTTCAGCAAACACGAATATCAAATTGGAGGGGAATTTACCCACACATATCGGCATAGAAGGAGTATCATTCTTACAGCCCACCAGACTCTCTGGTTCATTGTGATTGGCTCAAAAGGTTGTGTTCTCAAGACGTGATTAGATTACAGATGTCCAGATGTTTATTTTTATTTTCAAGTAGGTATTTTGAATTGTGTTGCTTCAGGCGATGCCCAGGAATACAGAAGAAAGAATTATATGGTGGCTATATACAAGCCTAATCTATTCAGCCTCTCCTCATAGCTCAACCCCCTCAACTCTGGCATCAGCCTAGCAAACCTCCCCTGCACTCCCTCCAAGGCCAAAATATCCTTGCGTAAGTACGGCGCCCAAAACTGCACACAGTACTCCAGCTGCGGCCTCACCAATGCCCTATACAGCTGCAGCAAGACCTCCCTACTTTTCTATTCAATCCCCCTCGCGATGAAGGCCAGCATCCCATTCGCCTTCCTGAGCACCTGCTACACCTGCAAGCTGGGTTTTTGCGACTCATGTACAAGGACCCCGAGGTCCCTCTGCACCGTCGCCTGCTGCAGTTTTTCTCCACGTAAGTAATAGTCCTTCCTACCATTCTTCCTTCCAAAGTGGACCACCTCGCACTTGCCAACATTCAATTCCATTTGCCATTTCCTGGCCCATTCGCCCAGCCTATCTAGATCCTTCTGTAGACTCTCCACACCCTCCACACAATTGAAAGGTCTAGGCTTTGCCTGGTCAGTTCTATTGCCCATGCCGATACTAATTTGTTTATACACTCTCCTCCACTTTAGATTTCAAGCGGCTGGTGAGGCCATTTCAGAATCAATCACATTGCTGTAGATCTGGAGTATTGTATCATTCAGACTACAAACAAAAAAACAACCAGCAATTTTGCTTCCCAAAGTTTCACTGTTAGAACTGATTATCCTTGCGAAAATTGAAAATAGTTTCAGGCTACTTTTTTGTCATGTTGCATGATTGAATTTATGTTTAAAAAAAACTGCAGTGGCAGGACATCAACTCAGAATATTAGCCTAGATTTCTGGATTATAATGAAGTGACTTCACTACCATCACCTATCCATGGAACTGATCGCCTCGTGTTTGAAAGAACAATATCATAGCTGAGAAAGTTCAACTTTTCAATAGTTAAAACGAGAAGATCGAACACCTGATTTTCCCCATCAGTCCTTCAAAAGTTTATAAATTCAGACACTTTTTCCTGGTGCTGAATTTTGTCTATTTTAAAGCGTTATTAATAGGTGTGTCTTTCTTCCTCCACTCCTTTCTAAGCAGATCAGTATAATGTTCACTCATGACCCAATAATGTTCCTTCCTGGGTCTAGTTATGAAAATGTGGTTGCATATCGGACACATATATCATTGATTCTCCCTTGTTGCCCTCCCCATCACCGACTTTCCCTTTTGTTCTTCTGGCCACACTCTGCCTGACGTCTCAGGACCAATGCAGGCAGCTCCTTCTGAAACACAGTCCATATATTATCACTCAGCCAGTTCATCAGTCGCAGAGGCTCAGATGGCGGAAGTATTCGCTCCCACATTGTTCCAACATTCCAGGAAGATTTGATTTACATCTGCCATTAAAACAGAACAAGGCAGAAGGAAATCATTTCCATTTCACTCTCACTTGGTCCCGCTCACATGTTTGTACTGAAATCTCAGCCTAAATCATATCTACTATCAGGTTCAAACGGATACGGTCATAACTAAATGGGAATCAACTTTAACAAATTGAATAGCAGACAGATTGATAAAAGAAATATAAATCTTGTCAAAATACCTGATATAAAGTCTCAAAGTAATTCACAATCCACTTCTTGGTTATTGATGTTACTCGTGGAAAAGCAGAATTCCGCAGATGGTAGTAATCTGAAATAAAAACAGGAAATTCTGGAAATACTCAGACAGCCTGTCAGCAGATCCGAAAAAGACTCGTCAGGACTCTTATCACAAACTCTGTTTCTCCTTCCACAGGCTCTGCCAAATCTTTTTTTTCTCTGATTTCCCCCTTTAAATAAAACTTACCTAATGGAAACACGATTTTTGCAAATTCACTGAGGGCAGAATTCAGCATCCTTCTTTGCTGTGTGATCGCACAGAAACTGCAACTTTTGAATTCACGGATTTGCAAGATATTGTTTTCCCAGACCGGCCTGAATGTTCTCACTCTGACAAAACTCTTCAGAAACAGCGAGGGATGTTCCTAAGCTCGCAATTCTCGGTTACACAGCGCCTAAGAACTGACGAAAGATATTGGCAGCAACGTAGTGTGATACAATTCAAAGCTCCAGATTCAAGTTCAAGGCCGCAAGTCGCCAGCTTGGCTTAGTTGGCGAATGTGCCAGTCAAGTGAACATATATTTTTTAAAAAAGATGAAATTCCGGTACGTTTCGCCAATATTTAAATTAAAATCATCTAAGAATAGTGTTGGCAAAAATGTTATTCATATAGAAGTGGTCAACTTCTTACAAAGAACAAAGAACAACACAGCACGGGAAACAGACCCTTCTGCCCAACGAGCCCACTTGGTCATTTTAACATTGTGCTTTTCCTCTTCCATCTTTGACCCATATCTATGCTTATGGCACCTACATTGGAAACCAGATTGAGGGGAGAATAATTTAGGGACAATTTGTTAAACCAGCCTAAGAGCACATCTTTGGGGTGTGGGAGGAAACCGGAGCACCCGGAGGAAACCCACACAACCACGGGGAGAATGCGCAAACTCCCACAGACACCGGCCCAAATCCATGTATCTACACAGTAAACAGTGATAGTCACTGAGCTGTCATGGTGCCCAGCATCTGGTCCAGTTTAAGCGTACATTAACAACGCGAAGTACTAGGCTACTCTCGAAACATCCAAAAGCAGCCCACGCATGACCCACCGTGTGCATGCCCCTCGTGGACAGACACACCTGTGGAGTAAAAGAGAAAAACATCAACACGTGTAACAATTGATTTCCAGGAATGTCCCGAGGCTCTGATCCTTATTTAAAACAGTCTCCTATATCCCTCCATCCCTATTTCGCTCATATGTCTATCTAAGTACACCTTCATCATTGTATTTGCATCTGTAATCAGCAATTTTGAGTAGTTCCCCCATAACTGAGAAAAAAATATTAAGGATGTTAAGCCTTTTATTGAGGACTGCATTTCGGCGGGGCGGGGGTGCCTATTTGACTGTTAGATCTGCTACACCCTCACAATTTGTGATTCACAACATTTTGATCGTTGCTGTCAATATCTGGCGTTCACATTCTGTCTCACAAAACACCATTATATATTGTTTTAATATTCATTCCTGAAGTCAAGATTTGCTGATGACACCAAGATTGGGGGAACGGCAAATTGTGCGGAGGGTGTGGAGAGCCTGCAGAAGGATCTAGATAGGCTGGGCGAATGGGCCAGGAAATGGCAAATGGAATTTAATGTTGGCAAGTGTGAGGTGGTCCACTTTGGTAGGAAGAATGGTAGGAAGGACTATTACTTACGCGGCGAAAAACTGCAGCAGGCGACGGTGCAGAGGGACCTCGGGGTCCTTGTGCATGAGTCGCAAAAACCCAGCTTGCAGGTGCAGCAGGTGGTCAGGAAGGTGAATGGGATGCTGGCCTTCATAGCGAGGGGGATTGAATATAAAAGTAAGGAGGTCTTGCTGCAGCTGTATAGGGCATTGGTGAGGCCGCAGCTGGAGTACTGTGTGCAGTTTCGGGCGCCGCACTTATGCAAGGATATTTTGGCCCTGGAGGGAGTGCAGAGGAGGTTTACTAGGCTGATACCGGAGTTGAGGGGGTTGAGCTATGAGGAGAGGCTGAATAAACTAGGCTTGTACTCGTTAGAGTTTAGAAGAATGAGGGGAGATCTCATTGAGACGTATAAGATGATGAATGGGATGGATAGGATAGAGGTGGAGAGACTCTTCCCGCTCAAAAAAGACAGTAGGACTAGGGGGCACAGCCTCAAGATAAAGGGGGGGCGGTTTAGAACGGAGTTGAGGAGGAACTTCTTCACTCAAAGGGTGGTGAATCTCTGGAATTCTCTGCCCGTTGAAGTGGTGGAGGCTGCCTCGCTAAATATTTTTAAGAAGCGGGTTGATGGGTTCTTGATAAGAGAGGGGATTAAGGGTTATGGGGAGAAAGCGGGAAAGTGGAACTGAGCCACAACAGATCAGCCATGAGCTTATTGAATGGCGGGGCAGGCTTGAAGGGCTAGATGGCCTACTCCTGCTCCTATTTCTTATGTTCTTATGTTCTTATGTCATCACTGTGTTTTTGGAGCTTCCCAATCCCATTTCAGCAACCTAATATGTCCCCAAAATCATCGCATTCTTCAAAGCGTTGATGGGCGTGTGAATATACCTGGGTAAGTACAGTTGTCACATCACACAACGCTGGTAATGAGCGAGAATTTGTCGCAAGTTCAAAGATTGGCGAAATGAAGCCAAAAAAGAGGTTGCTGTTTTGCCTGTGAGGAAAATGTACTGGTCAGAGTGAACTATCAAAGAAGGAAATGCAAATGCATTTGTTACCTCTCATCAAATAGTGAAGACATCGAGAAGATAAATGACAAAGCAGTGCTGGGTATCATAGTCGTTAGCATATCATTGTGCATTTTGGTACCATTGACATGGGTAGAAAGAGAGATGAAGATTTGCAATAAGTTAGGAGCAAGACTAACAAAAAAGATGACCTCTTGTGTTGCAATCTTTGGATTTCTCCCAGTGCCACATATGAAAGAACAAAGATCAAAGATTAGTGCAGCGCAGGAACAGGCCCTTCGGATTTCTAAGGCCGCTCCAATCAAATTTACATTTCTAAACCAACTGATCGTATCCCTCTATTCCCCGATTGTTAAGATACCTACCAGGGGAAGTCTTAAGTGAGACTAAAGTAACCTGAATTGGCAGTGCATTTCGCCACAGCCACCGCCCCCCACTCCACCCCCACAAACCTTATGTACATAAAGACTCCTCCACACATCTTCACTGAACATTTCCCCCACCTTCACAAACCGCCCCCGCCCCCATCTTCTGCCAGGTCGCCCCTTAGCCTCCCCCTTTCTAGTGAGAACAATCCCACTATCTTCAATCCCTTCTCATAGCTAATAACCTGCATTCCAGGCAACTTTCTGGACTCTTTCTCTGCACTCTCTCCAAAGCGTCCACGTCTTTCTGATACTGTGATGACCTGAATTGGACGCAGTGTTACAAGCGAGGCCTAATCAAAGTTTCATACAACTGTGAATATTTGGCCAACTTTTATACCCGATGCCCCGTCCGATGAAGGCAAGTGTTTTCTTCGCCACCTTTTCCACCTGTGTTTCCACTTTAAAGGATCTGTGGGCCTGTAATCCCAGATCTCTCTGTGTATCTATACTTCTGATTGTACTGCCATTTATTTCAAGACTTCTGCCTGAATTGGATCTATCAAAATGTATCACCTCGCATTTGTCTGGATTAAATTCCATCTGCCATTTCACCACCTAATTTTCCAGTCTATCTATGTCCTGATGTACTTTCTGACAATCTTCTCCACTATCCGCAACTGCGTCAATCATGGTATCATCCATAAGCTACATGTTCTGCCAAGTCCTTATATATATATATATATACATATTGCAATCAACAGAGGACACAGCACTGATCACTGCGGAACACCAGTAGTTAGAGACGTCCATTCAGAAGAAAACAGCCTTCCACCGCAGCACTCTGCCTTCTATGCCAAGTCAGTTCTGAATCCATCTAGGTAGAAAACCCTTGTTCCTGTGAGATTTTATTTTTCCAGCAGCCTACAATAGGGGCCTTGTCAAATGCCTTACAAAAGCCAATGTAGACAACATCCACAGCCATTCCGTCATCAATCATTCCTGTCACCATCTCAGAAAACTCAATTAAGCTAATGAGACATGAACTTCCATGTCCAAAACTATATTATCTGTCGCTAACAATACAATCCAGTTCGGAATATGCACATATCCCATTCTTAAGTCTTTTCTCCAACAATTATTCTCGCTACCCTTCTTATATAATTGAAAACATTGTCTATCCTCCAAACCTCTGGTATCTCAATAGTGGCCAATGAAGAAACATCACATTGTGTTAAAGGTCCAGAAATGTAATCTTTTGGTTCACTTGGCAATCTGGCCCTCGGGATTTATCTACCTTAATACGTTTTAATTCACCTAAAACTTCCACCTTCGTAATGGTAGCTTGCTCTTAGTAACTCACACATCCGTCCAAGACACCATCAATCGTACCTCTCTTCTTTATGAATACAGTTGCAAAGTGCTAATGAAGAATTTCACCCATTTCGTTTCATTCTACACAAAGTTTACCTTCTTTGTCTTTTAGTGGACCAACTCTTTTACTAGCTACTCTTTTACTAACTACTACCCTGTTGTTTGTAATATATGTAAAACATCCCTTGGGATTCCCCTTAGTCCGATCAGCCAAAGACATTTCGTAATCTCTTCTTGCCCTCCTAAAACCCTGTTTGAGCTATTTTTTAACTCTCCCTCTATTCTTCAAATGCTTCATCTGTTCTTAATTGCCAACACCTAATAAATGTATTTTTTTTCTGACTACAATGAGGACTATAATGCAGAAGAATATAGGACTAAAAGTAGGAGCAGGAAAAAGGGTGTTAGATCACTGGGACCGATTCTGGGGAAGGTGGGTCCTGTACAAATGGGACAGGGTACATCTGTGTTTGTTGTACATCTGTGTGCGGTGTATGGTATCAGAGCCTACTATAGTTCTGTTCAGTCCAAAATATGGAAAAAAAAATCCACAAAGGCTCATGAATGAAGTCTATTCAATCACACAAACCAATTTCCCATCCAGCGACTCTGTCTACACTTCCTGCTGCCTTGGAAAAACAGCGACCATAATTTAGAACCTGATGCACCCCAGATATGCTCTCTTCCACCTTCTTCTGTCTGGAAAATGATTCAAAAATCTGAGAACACGCATCAGCCGATTCAAGAAAAGCTTCTCATCTACTGGAACCAGACTGTTGAGTGGAGCTACCTCGTATTAAGTAGATGTTTTTTTCCTACATTATGACTATGACTTTAACATTATAAGGGACACCACCATGGCACAGTGGTTAGCACTGCTGCCTCACTTTGCCAGCAACCTTGGTCCGAATTCTGGCTCCTGTATGTTCTCCCCGTGCCTGCGTGGGTTTCCTCCGGATGCTCCAATTTCTTTCCACAGTCTGAGAGGCTTGCTAGTGAGGTGCATTGGCCATAATAATTCCTCCCTAGTGGATCCAAAGAGGTGCTGGAGTGTGGGGATTAGGCGATTTTACACTCATTTAATGTAAGCCGACTTGTGGAAGTAATAAAGTAACTTTAAAAAAAATCTTAACTTTAAACGTTCTGCACTCTCTCCTTTCCTTCTTGGTGCTCGTTATTCTTCGTCTGTATAACAAATAAACAATTTGTTTTTTCACTGTATACAAATCCAGTGACGTAAGAACATAAGAACGAAGAGCAGGAGTAAGTCATCTGACCCCTTGAGCCTGCTCCGTCATTAAATAAGATCATGGCTCATCTTTTTTGTGGTTTCAGTTCCACTTACCCACCTGCTCACCATAACCTAGACTTTAAACTAGAAAGGATGGGGGGAGGGAATTGTGATGGGGAGACTGGGACCGAGGAGGTTAGCTCCCAGCTAGGGAAGGACTGCAGGCAGTATGAGAGGGAGGTTAGACAGGGGGTGGAGAAGGGAAATGCCCAGACTGAGGGGCTGAAGTGTATCTATTTTAACGCCAGGAGTGTAGTAAATAAGGTAGATGAGCTTAGGGCGTGGATTGCTGCTTGGGAATGTGATGTGATGGCCATTACGGAGACTTGGATGTCTCAGGGACAGGACTGGGTACTCCAGGTGCCAGGATTCAGATGCTTCAAGAAGGACAGGGAGGGGGGCAAAAGAGGTGGTGGAGTGGCTCTGTTGATCAGGGACAGTGTCATGGCTGCAGAGAAGTAGGATGCCGTGGAGGGACTGTCTACAGAGTCTCTGTGGGTGGAAGTTAGGAACAGCAAAGGGTCGATAACTTTGCTGGGTGTATTCTATAGGCTGCCCAATAGTGACAGGGAAGTTGAGGTGCAGATAGGGAAACAGATCCTAGAGAGATGTAGTAATAACAGAGTTGTCGTGATGGGAGACTTCAATTTCCCAAACATCGATTGGAATATCCCAAGGGTAAGGGGTTTGGATGGGGAGGAGTTTGTTAGGTGTGTTCAGGAAGGTTTCCTGACACAGTACGTGGATAAGCCTACGAGAGGAGAGGCTGTACATGACCTGGTGCTGGCGAATGAACCAGGACAGGTGACGGATCTCTCGGTAGGAGAGAATCTTGGGAATGGTGATCATAATTCTATCTCCTTCACAATTACAGTGGAACGAGATAGGATCAGGCAGGCTAGGAAGGTGTTTGTCTGGAGTAAGGGGAACTACGAAGATGTCAGGCAGTTACTTGGACAAATAAACTGGAAGGAGGCATTCTTGGGGAAAAGTACAGAAGGAAGGTGGCGGATATTCAAGGAATGTTTGTCTGGAGCTCTGCACGACAACGTTCCGATGAGACAAGGAGGTTTTGATAGGTGGCGGGAACCGTGGTGCACGAAGGATGTGGTGAACCTAGTCAGGAAGAAAAGGAAGGTGTACAAAAGGTTCAGGGAGCGAGGAGATGTTAAGGATCTAGGGGAGTATAAGGATTGTAGAAAGGAGCTTAAAAGGGAAATTAGGAGAGCCAGAAGGGGTCATGAGAAGGCCTTGGTGGGTAAGATTAAGGAGAATCCCAAGGCCTTCTATAAATATGTGAAAAGTAAAAGGATGAGAAGAGAAGGGATAGGACCTATAAAAGGTGAAGGGGGAAAGGTCTGTGTGGAACCAGAAGAAATGGCAGAGGTGCTTAATGAGTACTTTGCCTCAGTATTCACGGTGGAAACTGATCTGGGAGATTTTGCTACAGGTTTGCAGCAGATGGAAAAGATTGAGTATGTGGATATTAAGGAGGAGGATGTGTTAGAACTTTTGAATTCTATCAAGATAGACAAGTCGCCAGGACCAGATGGGATGTACCCCAGGTTACTGTGGGAGGTGAGGGAGGTGATTGCAGAGCCCCTGGTGATGATCTTTGCGTCGTCAATGGAGACTGCAGAGGCTACGGAGGATTGGAGGATTGCGGATGTGGTTCCTATTTTCAAGAAAGGGAACAGAGATAGCCCGGGAAATTACCGACTGGTGAGTCTGACCTCAGTGGTTGGTAAGCTGATGGAGAGGCTTCTGAGGGACAAGATTTATGAACATTTGGAGAGGTTTGGCATGATCAGAAATAGTCAGCATGGTTTTGTCAAGGGCAGGTCGTGCCTTACGAGCCTAGTTGAGTTCTTCGAAAATGTGACTGAACACATTGACGAAGGAAGAGCAGTGGACATGGTGTACATGGACTTCAGCAAGGCGTTTGATAAGGTCCCCCATGCAAGACTTCTTGAGAAGGTGAGAGGGCATGGGATCCAAGGGGCTTTGGCCTTGTGGATCCAGAACTGGCTTGCCTGCAGAAGGCAGAGAGTGGTTGTGGATGGGTCTTTTTCTGCATGGAGGTCAGTCACCAGTGGAGTGCCCCAGGGATCTGTTCTAGGACCCTTGCTGTTTGTCATTTTCATAAATGACCTCGATGAGGAAGTGGAGGGATGGGTTAGTAAGTTTGCCGATGACACAAAGGTCGGTGGTGTTGTGGATGGTCTGGAAGGATGTCAGAAGTTGCAGCAGGACATAAATAGGATGCAAGACTGGGCGGAGAAGTGGCAGATGGACTTCAACACGGATAAATGTGTAGTGGTCCATTTTGGCAGGACCAATGGGATGAACGAGTACACTATCAAGGGCAGGAGTCTTAGCAGTGTTGAAGAGCAGAAGGATCTTGGGGTCCGGGTCCACAGGACTCTGAAATCGGCCTCGCAGGTGGAGGATGTGGTCACGAAGGCGTATGGTGTACTGGCCTTCATTAATCGAGGGATTGAGTTTAGGAGTCGGGAGGTAATGCTGCAACTTTATAAGTCCCTTGTCAGGTCCCACTTGGAGTACTGTGCGCAGTTCTGGTCGGCTCACTATAGGAAGGACGTAGAAGCGTTTGAAAGGGTACAGAGGAGATTTACAAGGATGTTGCCTGGATCGGGAGGCATGCCTTATGAAGATAGGTTGAGGGAGCTGGGACTCTTCTCCCTGGAGAGACGAAGGTTGAGAGGCGACCTGATAGAGGTTTGTAAGATGTTGAGAGGAATAGATAGGGTGGATTCTCAGAGGCTATTTCCCCGGGTTGAAATGGTCGCGACGAGAGGACACAGATTTAAGGTGCAGGGAAGCAAGTACAGAGGTGATGTTAGTGGTAAGTTTTTCACTCAGAGGGTGGTGAGTGAATGGAATCGGCTGCCGTCAGTGGTGGTGGAGGCGAACTCGCTGGGGTCTTTTAAAAGACTTCTGGATGAGTATATGGGATTTAATGGGATTGGGGGTTATAGATAGGTCTATGGATTGGTAGGTATTGATGTGATCGGCGCAACTCGTGGGCCGAAGGGCCTGTTTGTGCTGTAGTGTTCTATGTTCTATGAAATATCAGAATATATATTTAAAATATGAAATTCTGCAGAAGTCTCACTGAGACATCAAAACCATGCTTAATTGGAGAGAATAACTGAACAACATTCAATGGGCTGAATGGCCTTCTATGATTGTGCACTGTAATAATTCAATGATTAAAGTGAATTCCACAGATTCGTAACATTTGAGAGAAGTATTTTCTTCTCATCTGTTTTAAATCAGCTACCTTCCATCCTAAAGTAATGACCTCTCATTCTAAATTGCCCCAAAAGAGGAAAGGTTCATTTTTCGCTTATGTTGTCAAAACTTTTTCTTATCTTACTTGCAAAAGGTAAATTCGTCATAGTCCCAGCTAAATATAAGTTGTGACTGATGGTGATTTAACCCAATGATCACCAACCGTCAGGAATATTTGAGAAGGTGGGACTTAATGAATAATTTTAGTCAGTACGGGAATTAAATCTACGTTTTTGGTATCACTTTTTAAAATCGCTATCCAGCAGTCCAGCCAACTGAGATAAGTCAAATGGCTTATTCAGTAAGACATCTGATTATCCTGTAATTCGTACTATAATCAGAATATTGCAGTTTCCATTTCTGTGGCGATAATTTTACAGACAAATCAGGTCCAAATTAATTAAACCAAATATTGTTTATCATATTGTATACTTCATCTCCACTCATGATTCTCAATTCTAAAGAGTATCAGCCTAAACTTCTCAACTTATCTTCGTAAAAGAACTCCTTGTCTCTGGAATCAATGCACTGAATTGCCTCTGAACTGACTCTAATGTCTCTGCATCCTTCTTCAAATAAGAGAAACAAAACTTTGCATAGTATTCTGACTTGGTCTCACCAATGCCCCATGTAGTAACAGCAACACTTTGTTATTTTTATACGCAATTCTTTCAGCTATAAATGCCAAAGTTCCATTTGCTGTCCTTATTATCTTCTATACCAGCATACTAGTTGCCCACAAATTGCGCACAACGATACCCAGATCCCACTGCATTTCAATTGAGAAAGAGAAATGCTACCTTTCTACTTTTCTGGTCAAAATAGATAAGCTTACACATCTCCACGTAAAACTCTATCTGCCACATTTTGGCACACTCACCGAGCCTAGTTACATCCATCTTTTAAGTTTCATATTCCCTCACTGCAAATTAGTATCCCATCTACTTTTGTGTCATCTGCAGACTTGGCTATAATACCTTCTATCCCTGTATCTAAGACATTATATATATTGCAAATAGTTTAGGTTCACTGTTTGGGAGCTCACGATATTAATCATGGGAACATGACAACATATTTTCCCATCTGAACAAATTGGTAAGGTCGATATCATGAAAGTTATTTTACCTTGACAAGAATCAGCTGAAGTAACAAACAAACTTTAATTAGTGGGATCGTCCCACAGGTAATTGATAATGTCGAACGGTCAGGGAATAATGATGGGTCGTACGAGGGCTGCTGTTGGTTGTTTCGAGAATAGCCTAGTACTTCACGTCGCTAGTGTACGCTTAAACTGAACCAGATGATGGGCAACGCGACAGATCAGTGACTATCACTGCTGTGCAGATACATGGATTTGGGCCAGTGTCTGCAGGAGTTTGCACATTCTCCCCGTGCTTGCGTCAGTTTTCTCCTGGTGCTCCGGTTTCCTCTCACACCCCAAAGATGTGCTGATTGGTGTAACAAATTGTCCCTAAATTAGTCTTCCCTCAATCTGGAATGCCTAAAGCATAGACAAGGGTCATGGGTGGAGAGGGGACTCAATGTTAAAATGGCGGTGCGGGCTCGTTGGGCCAAAGGGCCTGTTTCATGTGCTTTTTTCTTTGACTGTCATCAAAACTTGACCATCACTCTTGAGGAACCAGTTCGAACCTTGTCATGCCCACCTACCCAATCACAGACCCATAACCGTTAAGATAATTATCTTCCAATCTAATATGACCTTCCCCAAAACTATGGACTTCGGAAAACTAAAAGCAATGCATCAATCATTTCACCAGCAACTTCATTTAAGACTCAAGAATGATGCTTCTCAGGAGGAAGCATATGCCAGCCCGTAGCTGCAACATTTTTTTCTTAAGTAGCACCTTCCTGATGCAATTTTGCTGATTTCCTCCCTGCCTTCCATTCCTAGTTCATGACTGCTTCTGATATGCTACTTGTGTCCTCTATAATGATTCATGTTGCAAAATGAATTTCAAGTTAATTCAGTTTAAGGGAAACTGCTGATGAGAATTTGAAGCCAGGTAGCTGGGTTGGAGTAGACATCCACTTTCTGGATGCAATTACCTTACTGATGTCATGGAGGGAGTTGGCAATATTGATTAGGACTGGAAGCAAAAGAAAGTGGCCAGGAACCCTGTGAAGATCAACATTGTTCAATTGAGTTGCATGTTGATCCATTTGATTTGGGCAGCTGGGCACCATCCACTTTTTTTTATTATTATTAATTCATAAGATGTAGTGCTTGTTGCCTTAGCCAGCATTTATTGTCCAATTCCATGAGATGGCGGTGGTGATCTTCCTTTTTGAACTGCTGCAGTCCATGTAATATATGTAAACACGCTGTGTTGTTTGGGAAACAGTTCCAGGATTCCACTCTAATGGCAGTGAAGGAATGGCAATGTATTTCCCGATCAGTATGTTGAGTGACTTCGAGGAAAATTTCCAGGCGGTGATTTTCCCATGTGTCAACTGCCTTTTTCTTTCTAGATGACCAGTGGTTGTGGGTTTGAAATTTGCTACTTCAGAAGGCTTGATAAGATTCTGTAGTGCAACTGTTAGATTGCACATACTGCTACCAATGCGCATTGATGATGGAGGGAGTGGGTATTTTTTGATGAGATGCCAATCAAATGGGTTACTATGTCCTGGACGGCATAACGTGTCGCGAGCATTGTTGAAGCTGTACTCATCCCAAAAGAAATAACAGAGTACTCCATCAAACACCTGATTCCTTGGTTTTCGAAAGTCAGGAGATGAGATTTTGCCATTGGTTATTTCTAATCATGGGATCTGAGCATCGTTGGCTGGGCCAGCATTTATTGTTCCTCTCCCATTTCCGTTGAACTGAATGGCTTGTTAGGTTATTTCAGAAGGCATTTTCAGAGACAACAATATTGTTTTTAGTCTGAGGTTACATAAAGGCCAGCCCAGGCAAGGATCATAGATTTACTTGAGTAAAGGACATCAGTGAACCAGATGGGTTTTCACAACAATTGACAACGGTTTCATAGGGTTTGAACACAGGTCTTCAGTTCAACAGCCTGGCCCTATGTCTTTGGATTATTGCACTGATTACAATACGACTGTATACTATCTCCCCTCCCATCTGACCTGCTGTTGGAGCAATAGTATGCATATGAGTAATCCAGTTCAGTTTCAGGCCAACAGTAAACCCCAGGGTGTCGGTAACGGACAATTCGGCGATGGTAATGCAATTGAATATCAAAGGAGGAATGATCAGATTTTCTCTTATTGGAGATAGTCATTGCCTGACACTTGTGTGGCGCTAACACTACTTGTCATTTGTCAACCCAAAAGTGGATATTGTCTATTTCTTACTACATTTGAACATGGTCGACTTCAGTATCTGTGGGTTTGCGAATGGTGTTGTGCATTGTTCAGTTATTAGTGAATGTCCCCACTTCTGATGGTATTTTGGAAGAATAGCTAAAGGCAGGTAGGCCTGAGAAACGCACATGAGAAACTCCAGCTGTAGTGCCACGGAACGGATTTGGCTGACCTCCAACAATTACAGTGCTCGCAAAAACAGAGGTCCTGAGGATGTTGGCATGTGATCCCAATGAGGAAGGAACGAGTTTACAGAGGAGTGTTTTGGAGGTTTCTTCTGCAGTCCTGAGGAGGTGATGCTTTTAGCCGAGGGTTCTATCAAGAAATACATCTGGGTGAACAAGTTTGGGGCCTTGACACTGTTGTGACCACCAGGGTGATATCCAATTCCATCTTGGCGCTGGTAGCGTGAAGGTGAAATATATTGTTGACTGCTTTCCTGGGTTCCTATATGTGAAGACATGTCTCGTGACTGGCAGGCAGCTCTTCAATATCTAAGCCTGCACGCTAATGTAGATGATGACATCTGTGTTGATCAATCTACCAGGACCAAGTTGAAAGTGGTAATGTGATGTACAAGTGAAGATGTGTGGGGTAAATCCGAGGTAAATATTCTGTGAAGGATCTGGTTTTGTCACCCAGAAGTACCGTGAAACATCTGGACAGCAATTCAATGGTTGAGGAAAGAAAAAAACTCTTGACTGTGACAAACAGATTTAACCTGCCAGGATGTACAGCAGCGTTCAGTAAAGGAAAGGATTTGTATCCCCAACTTCCAGATCTTTTGAAAGCCATTTTTCAGCCAATGTGAGTGTTATTAGGAGCTGAGCACCAATTGCTAATTCTTCCTTGTTTAAAGTCTGCTCCATCCACACTGATGAGAACCTTTCACTGGGGTCAAGACAGCACACTGATGAGAAGGACCTTCCTATTGGCTGGGAGCAGGTGATTGATAGCCGCTACAACAAATGGGGAGAGGGTGTAGATTGCAGCCCCGCCCTCTTCATTCTCCAGGCAGCGGCGCGCTCGGGTTGTAACCGTCTGTGCGCGAGACGGACAGCACGGAAGGAACTCCAAGACTCGCGCACTGCGCAGGCCATTTGTGAGTTGTGATGGGGGAGGGGGGAGAAAGTCGCAGTTGTCCGTATGCGCATGCGCCGGGCTCTTTGAGCGCGTGCAGTTTTACCTCACAAACAACGACGCGCAGTCGCAGAGTTGCTTCTTTCCAGAAGTTTCGGCGGTAGAAAGTCCGGGTGAGAAAGCGATGCAAATATTTATACTCGGTTCTGAGCAGGGAGGATTTTCAGCTTTTTTAATCGTGTTTAAGAAGCGGCCTGGTTCCTGGACCAATTCTGGGGAGAAAATGGCGAATTCCGACTTTCCCAGAAAGCAAAGAGAGTGAAGATGGAGATAGTGAAATCAGAGAGAGTAATCCCAGGGAGATAGAGATAGTGAAATCAGAGAGAGTAATCCCAGGGAGATAGAGATAGTGAGATCAGAGAGAGTAATCCCAGGGAGATAGAGATAGTGAAATCAGAGAGAGTAATCCCAGGGAGATAGAGATAGTGAAATCAGAGAGAGTAATCCCAGGGAGATAGAGATAGTGAAATCAGAGAGAGTAATCCCAGGGAGATAGAGATAGTGAAATCAGAGAGAGTAATCCCAGGGAGATAGAGATAGTGAAATCAGAGAGAGTAATCCCAGGGAGATAGAGATAGTGAAATCAGAGAGTGTAATCCCAGGGAGATAGAGATAGTGAGATCAGAGAGAGTAATCCCAGGGAGATAGAGATAGTGAAATCAGAGAGAGTAATCCCAGGGAGATAGAGATAGTGAAATCAGAGAGAGTAATCCCAGGGAGATAGAGATAGTGAGATCAGAGAGAGTAATCCCAGGGAGATAGAGATAGTGAGATCAGAGAGAGTAATCCCAGGGAGATAGAGATAGTGAAATCAGAGAGTGTAATCCCAGGGAGATAGAGATAGTGAAATCAGAGAGAGTAATCCCAGGGAGATAGAGATAGTGAAATCAGAGAGAGTAATCCCAGGGAGATAGAGATAGTGAAATCAGAGAGAGTAATCCCAGGGAGATAGAGATAGTGAGATCAGAGAGAGTAATCCCAGGGAGATAGAGATAGTGAGATCAGAGAGAGTAATCCCAGGGAGATAGAGATAGTGAGATCAGAGAGAGTAATCCCAGGGAGATAGAGATAGTGAGATCAGAGAGAGTAATCCCAGGGAGATAGAGATAGTGAGATCAGACAGTGTAATCCCAGGGAGATAGAGATAGTGAGATCAGACAGTGTAATCCCAGGGAGATAGAGATAGTGAAATCAGAGAGAGTAATCCCAGGGAGATAGAGATAGTGAGATCAGAGAGAGTAATCCCAGGGAGATAGAGATAGTGAGATCAGAGAGAGTAATCCCAGGGAGATAGAGATAGTGAGATCAGACAGTGTAATCCCAGGGAGATAGAGATAGTGAGATCAGACAGTGTAATCCCAGGGAGATAGAGATAGTGAGATCAGAGAGTGTAATCCCAGGGAGATAGAGATAGTGAGATCAGAGAGAGTAATCCCAGGGAGATAGAGATAGTGAGATCAGAGAGAGTAATCCCAGGGAGATAGAGATAGTGAGATCAGAGAGTGTAATCCCAGGGAGATAGAGATAGTGAAATCAGAGAGTGTAATCCCAGGGAGATAGAGATAGTGAGATCAGAGAGAGTAATCCCAGGGAGATAGAGATAGTGAGATCAGAGAGAGTAATCCCAGGGAGATAGAGATAGTGAGATCAGAGAGAGTAATCCCAGGGAGATAGAGATAGTGAGATCAGACAGTGTAATCCCAGGGAGATAGAGATAGTGAGATCAGACAGTGTAATCCCAGGGAGATAGAGATAGTGAGATCAGACAGTGTAATCCCAGGGAGATAGAGATAGTGAGATCAGACAGTGTAATCCCAGGGAGATAGAGACAGTGAGATCAGAGAGAGTAATCCCAGGGAGATAGAGACAGTGAGATCAGAGAGAGTAATCCCAGGGAGATAGAGATAATGAGATCAGAGAGTGTAATCCCAGGGAGATAGAGATAGTGAAATCAGAGAGTGTAATCCCAGGGAGATAGAGATAGTGAAATCAGAGAGTGTAATCCCAGGGAGATAGAGATAGTGAAATCAGAGAGTGTAATCCCAGGGAGATAGAGAGAGTGAGATCAGACAGTGTAATCCCAGGGAGATAGAGATAGTGAAATCAGAGAGTGTAATCCCAGGGAGATAGAGATAGTGAGATCAGAGAGAGTAATCCCAGGGAGATAGAGATAGTGAGATCAGACAGTGTAATCCCAGGGAGATGGAGATAGTGAAATCAGACAGTGTAATCCCAGGGAGATAGAGAGAGTGCGATCAGACAGTGTAATCCCAGGGAGATAGAGAGAGTGCGATCAGACAGTGTAATCCCAGGGAGATAGAGAGAGTGCGGTCAGACAGTGTAATCCCAGGGAGATTACACTGTCTGATCTATAGTTATACCTGAACTTCGGGGCAGTGTGCGATTCAAATGCTAATACTTTATTTACAGTATTCAACCTTAGCCATCCTGTCTTGATGTTTCCAAGTGTTGAGGAAATTGTTTTCGGTGTGTGTTAATTGTTTTGTCTGATTGGTTATTTAATAGTCTCAAATCTCTGGGGTTTGAACCAAAGGTGTGTCATTGATCTCAAAAGAGGTTTTGAGGGGCCAGGCATGTTTCCTTAACTATGCTAATTTTAGGTGTCTCCATGGGTTGGTTGACTGTTTTAAAGGTGCTGATTTTGAGGGGGTGGAGATTTCGTTCCTGTCGGTGCCATCCTGTCCAGCTTCCCTGATGTGCCAGCCCTCACCTGCATTCTAAAAGCATGCTCTTGCCCACAGATCGGTGTCTGTTACTTTGTGATTCTTGGTGGAGGGGCTCTGAGGGGAGCTTTAGTTTGCTTCCATTTTGTGTGCCCAATTTCATAAAATTTGTTGTCCCATAACAGTTCCCTCCGTGTGGGTCGGGAGCGGGCTTGTTCCTCCTCCCTCAGACCGATTTCCTTCACAAATGCTATGTCCGGTGCTCCCTGCATTTGCATGCTGCAGTCGTACAGTTTAGGGTAGCCCCGGGTTTGTCAAATTAGGTGTATGCGGGAGAAGTCTTCCTGAGATGTTCATTGTCCCGTGTTGCCAATCGTTCCGATTAGTTCCCTCCTAGTTTTATTTTTCTTGTGCTGGTGGGATGTATAGCACATTATGACCCCCCCCAGGATATTGCCAGTATGAGTTGGAAGGTAACCGGTATGTGCGAGACTATCCGGATCCAGGGGTAAATGTCCACTTAGACCCCAGTCCCACACCCTCCGAACCCATGTCTGGCTCTGTAAGGCTGACTCTGTGTCATGCTCTAGGGTTTTGATATGTGATTGGAACTGGTGGTATAATCGAACAGAGTGTCCCACTTAGAGACGTAACTCTCTCAGTACTTCTGCTAAGTGTGGGATGGGGACCTGTTCTGGCTCTCGGTAATATTTGAGGTCATCTCACAAAAGGGTGGTTAGGGGTAAAATCAGTCCTCTCAGGGACGGACGTGAGGAATTGTGCTTAGAGGCAGAGGGAATGGGGGAGATCCTGAATGAATACTTTGCATCGGTATTCACGAAGGAGAGGGGCTTGATGTCCAGTACGGTCATTGAGGGAGCGGTAGACCGATTGAAACATCTATTGATTACGAGGGAAGAAGTGTTCGGGCTTTTAGAGGGCATTAAGACCGATAAATCTCCGGGGCCTGATTGCATTTATCCCAGGCTGCTTAGAGAGGCGAGGGATGAGATTGCTGGGCCTCGGACGCAAATCTTTGTCTCTTCTTTGGACACAAGTGAGGTCCCAGAGGACTGGAGGATTGCGAACCTGGTACCGTTGTTTAAAAAGGGTAGGAGGGATAGCCCAGGTAACTATAGGCCAGTGAGCTTAACGTCAGTGGTAGGTAAGTTGATGGAGAGGATTCTTGGGGATAGGATGTATGCGCACTTGGAGCGTTGCGATCTGATTAAGGATGCGCAGCATGGCTTTGTCAAGGGGAAGTCTTGCCTTACGAATCTGGTAGAATTCTTTGAGGAGGTGACAAAAACCGTTGACGAAGGACGAGCCGTTGATGTCGTCTATGTGGATTTCAGTAAGGCGTTTGACAAAGTCCCTCATGGTAGGTTGGTACAGAAGATTAAAGCTCATGGGATATGTGGTCAGGTATCTAGATGGGTAGAGAACTGGCTTGCAAAGAGGAGTCAGAGAGGAATTGTGGAGGGGTCTTTTTCTAGGTGGAGGTCTGTCACTAGTGGGGTGCTGCAGGGCTCGGTACTGGGACCTCTTCTCTTTGTAGTGTATATAAATGATTTGGAAGAGGGAGTCGGTGGTGTGATCAGCAAATTTGCTGATGACACCAAGATGGCTGGATTGGCGGGCAGTGAGGAGCAGTGTCTCGCAACACAGCGGGATATTGATAGGCTGGTTGATTGGGCAGATACGTGACAAATGGAGTTTAATCCGGATAAATGTGAGGCGATGCATTTTGGCCGGAATAATGTAGGGGGAAGTTATATGAAAAAGGGTAAGCCTGTAAGGAGTATAGAGTCGCAGCGAGACCAGGGGGTGCAAGTGCACAAGGCTTTGAAGGTGGCAGTGCAAGTGGAGAGTGTGGTGAAGAAAGCCTATGGTATGTTAGCCTTTATAGGAAGGGGTATAGAATATAAGAGCTGGAGTCTAATGTTGCAGATGTATAGAACGTTGGTTAGGCCGCATTTGGAGTACTGCGTGCAGTTCTGGTCGCCTTACTACCAGAAGGTCGTGGAGACTCTGGAGAGAGTGCAGAGGAGATTTACCAGGATGTTGCCTGGTATGGAAGGACTGGGGTATGAGGAAAGATTGAAGAAATTGGGGCTCTTTTCCCTTGAAAGACGCCGGCTGAGGGGGGGATCTAATAGAGGTATATACGATTATAAAGGGTATAGATAGAATAAACAGAGGTAAGCTATTTCCTATAATAGAGTCACGTAGGACAAGGGGCCATGGACTTAAGGTGAGGGGGGAGAGGTACAACACAGATATTAGAGGGAGGTTTTTCATGCAGAGGGTAGTGGGGGTATGGAATGCTCTGCCAAGTAAGGTGGTGGAGGCAAACACGCTAGAGTCCTTTAAGAGTAACTTAGACATATGACTGAGCTGGAGATGGGTGGATATAGGAGAACCTTTAATTAAGGGTCATTAGCATTGGGGTGTCCCTAGAAATGTAAATGGGTATAGTATGATAATAATGTTTTTCTCTGTTTTCATTCACAGGTTTGAAGTCGGTCCACTTCGTGTCCAACGAGGGGCATACACGCGATGGGTCGTACTGGGGCTTCTCTTGGTTGTTCGAGATTGGCCTAGTGCTTCATGTCGTTAGTGTGTGCCTAAACTGGACAAGATACTGGGCAAGACGACAGCTCAGTGACTATCGCTGATTGCTGTGCAGACACATGGATTTGGGCCGGTGTCTGTGGGAGTTTGCGCATTCTCCCCGTGCTTGCGTGGGTTTTCTCCGGGTGCTCCGGTTTCCTCCCACACCCCAAAGATGTGGTGTTAGGCTGATTGGCAGGAATAAATTGTCCCGAAATCAGTTTTCCCTCAATCTGGATGGCCATAAAACATTAGATAGGGGTCATGGGTAGAGAGGTGGAGTTGAGATGGCAGCGTGGGCTCGTTGGGCCAAAGGGCCTGTTTCCCAGGCTGATTTTGTTCTTTGTTCTTTGACTGGTTAATGTTTTCCCCGACTGGTTAATGTTTTCCCCATGGTTGGTTAATGCTTTGCCCCTGCTTCTCTGGAGACTAAGTGCGACTGTTTTAATGTTTTCCCTTCTACTCCAGGGACCACGTCCAACTCGTTAATGTTTTCTCTGACTGGTTAATGTTTTGCCCCTGCTTCTCCGGAGACCCCGTCCGACTGGTTAATGTTTTCCCCTCGCTTCTACAGTGACTCAGTACACCTGGTTCATGTTTTGCCCCTGCTTGTCCAGAGGGTACAATAAAAGGGGGACTGCCATTGCCCACACAGCAGCAGCAGCAGCTGGTTAATGGTTTCCCCTCGCAAGTGGAAGCTTCCCTTCCCCCATCTGGCTGACACACTGACTTTCCCATTCCCTCAGCATCTTTACAAACACTGCCTGCCATTTCTTCAAAGCTTTGTTGACAGCTGCCTGCACCGGCTTCAATACTCACCTCTCCCCCGCTCTCACTCGAACACTCAACCTGTGCCTGAACTGAGAGAGGCAGAGAGGGAGTTTTTAAAGTTTATTAAGTGTCAGAAGTCAGGCTGACATTAACACTGCAGTGAAGTTACTGAGAGAGAGGGACAGTGAGAGAGAGGGAGAGACGGACAGACAGACAGAGAGTGGGGGATCGATATTTAAAGATATTTGAATGGTTCGTACTGACAAGCAAGGCCTACATTCACACTGGATCAGCTTACCGGGACACAGAGATACAGAGGGAGAGGTGAAAGTTTTCCCCGACTGGTTCATGGTTTCCCCCTGCTTCTCCAGGCTCCAAGTCCCACTGGATAATGTTTTCCCCACGGTTGGTTAATGTTTTACCCATTCAGGCAGAGCCCAAGTCCCACTGCTTAATGTTTTGCCCGACTGGTTAATGTTTTGCCCGGTTGGTTAATGTTTTGCCCCTGCTTCTACCGGGACTAAGTCCAAATGGTTAATGTTTTCCCCTTGCATCTCCAGGGACCATCTCCAACTGGTTAATGTTTTCCCCACGGTAGGTTGATGCTGTGCCCCTGCTTCTCCAGGGATTATGTGCAACTGGTTCATATTTTCCCCTCCCTTCTCCAGGCGCCAAGTCCAAGTGGTTCATGTTTTCCCCTCGCTTCTCCAGGCACTAAGTCCAAGTGGTTAATATTTTCCCCCTGCGTCTCCAGGCACCATGTCCCACTGGTTAATGTTTTCCCTTCTGCTCCAGGCACCCAGCTCAACTGGTTAATTTTTTCCCCCTGCGTCTCCAGGGACCCATGTCCCACTGGTTAATGTTTTCCCCGTGGTTGGCTAATGTTTTGCACACGACAGCCAGAGACTAAGTCCCACTCATGAATGTTTTCCCCGACTGGTTAATGTTTTCCCCGGTTGGTTAATGTTTTCCCCATGGTTGGTTAATGTTGTGCCCCTGCTTCTCCAGGGACTGTGCCCGACTGGTTAATGTTTTCCCCTCGCTTCTCCAGGCACCCAGCCCGAGTGGTTCATGCTTTCCCCCTGCTTCTCCAGGGCCCAAGTCCCACTGGTGAATGTTTTCCCCGGTTGGTTAATGTTTACCCTGGTTGGTTCATGTTTTAACACAGTAAAAAGTCTGACAACACCAGGTTTTAGTCCAACCTATTTATTTGATAATATACTCACAAGCTTTTGGGGTTAGCCCCTTCGTCAGGTGAATGGAGAGTTCTGGCCTCAGACAGAGCATATAAAGCACGGACAGTTTAGAGATTACTGATTAGAATGCGAATCCTTACACCTAACCTGCTGTTCAAGACCTGAAGTGGCTGATAATGTGAGTGGAAGGAGCACTGATCACAGTTTAAAGAGATGTGTATTGTCTCCAGACAGTACAGTAAGTGAGGTTTTGCAAACCCAGGCAAGTCACGGGGGTTACAGATAGTGCGACATGAACCCAAGATCCCTGTTGAGACCGTCCTCATGCGTGCGGAACTTGGCTATCAGTCTGTGCTCAGCGACTCTGCGCTGTCGTGTGTCGTGAAGGCCGCCTTGGAGAATGCTTACCCGAAGGTCAGAGGCTGAATGCTCGTGACCACTGAAGTGTTCGCCAACAGGAAGGGAACAGTCTTGCCTGGTGACTGTCGAGCGATGTTCATTCATCCGTTGTCGTAGCGTCTGCATGGTCTCCCAATGTACCATGCTTCGGGACATCCGTTCTTGCAACGTATCAGGTAGACAATGTTGGCCGAGTTGCAAGAGTATTTACCATGTACCTGGTGGATGGTATTCTCACGTGTGATGATGGTATCCATGTCGATGATCCGGCATGTCTTGCAGAGGTTGCTGTGGCAGGGTTCTGTGGTATTGTGGTCATATCATGGTTCATGTTTTGCCAGACTGGTTAATGTTTTCCCCGACTGGTTAATGTTTTGCCTGACTGGTTATTGTTTTCCCCACGGTTGGTTAATGTTGTGCCCCTGCTTCTCCAGGGACTGTGCCCGACTGGTTAATGTTTTCCCCTCACTTCTCCAGGCACCAAGTCCAAGTGGCTAATGTTTTCCCCCTGCTTCTCCAGGGACCAAGTTCAACAGGTTAATGTTTTCCCCTCGCTTCTCCAGGGACCATGTCCCACTGGTTTATGTTTTCCCCGACTGGTTAATGCTTTGCCTCTGCTTCTCTGGAGACTAAGTGTGACTGGTTAATGTTTTCCCTTCTACTCCAGGGAGCAGATCCAATTGGTTAATGTTTTCCCCTCGCTTCTCCAGGGACTCAGTCCAACTGGTTAATGACTTCCACGAAGCTCCAGTGGCTTTGGGTTTCTAGTTAATTTTTTCCCCGACTGGTTAAAGTTTTCCCCGACTGGTTAATATTTTGCCTGTGCTTCTACAGGGACCAAGTCCAACTGGTTAATGTTTTCCCTCGGTTCTCCAGGGACTATTCCTGCCTGGTTAATGTTTGGAAGGACTATTACTTACGTGGTGAAAAACTGCAGCAGGCGACGGTGCAGAGGGACCTCAGGGTCCTTGTGCATGAGTCGCAAAAACCCAGCCTGCAGGTGCAGCAGGTGGTCAGGAAGGCTAATGGGATGCTGGCCTTCATAGCGAGGGGGATTGAATATAAAAGTAGGGAGGTCTTGCTGCAGCTGTATAGGGCATTGGTGAGGCCGCAGCTGGAGTACTGTGTGCAGTTTTGGGCACCGTACTTACGCAAGGATATCTTGGCCTTGGAGGGAGCCCAGAGGAGGTTTACTAGGCTGATACCGGAGTTGAGGGGGTTGAGCTATGAGGAAAGGCTGAATAAACTAGGCTTGTACTCATTAGAGTTTAGAAGAATGAGGGGAGATCTCATTGAGACGTATAAGATGGTGAATGGGATGGATAGGATAGAGGTGGAGAGACTCTTCCCGCTCAGAAAGGACAGTAGGACTAGGGGGCACAGCCTCAAGATAAAGGGGGTGCGGTTTAGAACGGAGTTGAGGAGGAACTTCTTCACTCAAAGGGTTGTGAATCTCTGGAATTCTCTGCCTGTTGAAGTGGTGGAGGCTGCCTCGCTAAATATTTTTAAGACGCGGGTTGATGGGTTTTTGATAAGCGAGGGGATTAAGGGTTATGGGGAGAGGGCGGGAATGTGGAACTGAACCACGACAGATCAGCCATGATCTTATTGAATGGCGGGGCAGGCTCAAAGGGCTAGATGGCCTACTCCTGCTCCTATTTCTTATGTTCTTATGTTCTTTTGTAAAACATTAACCAACCGTGGGGAAAACATGAACCAGTGTCCATGGAGAAGCCAGGGGACAACATAAACCAGTTGGACTTAATCTCTGGGGAAGCAGGGACAAAACATGAACCAACTGTGGGCAAGACATTAACCAACCATGGGGAAAACATTAACCAGTGGGACTTGGAGCCTGGAGAAGCAGGGGGGGAAACATTAACCAACCGGGGAAAACATTAACCAGTGGGACTTGGAGCCTGGAGAAGCAGGGGGGAAAACATTAACCGGTCGGGGAAAACTTTCACCTCTCCCTCTGTATCCCAGTAAGCTGATCCAGTGTGAATGTAGGCCTTGCTTGTGAGGCGAATCATTCAAGTTGACACCTTTAAATATCGAACCCCACTCTCTGTCTGTCTGTCTCTCCCTCTCTCTCACTGTCCCTCTCTCTCAGTAACTTCACTGCAGTGTTAATGTCAGCCTGACTTCGGACACTTAATAAACTTTAAAAACTCACTCTCTGCCTCTCTCAGTTCAGGCACAGGTTGAGTGTTCGAGTGAGAGCGGGGGAGAGGTGAGTATTGAAGCCGGTGCAGGCAGCTGTCAACAAAGCTTTGAAGAAATGGCAGGCAGTGTTTGTAAAGATGCTGAGGGAATGGGAAAGTCAGTGTGTCAGCCAGATGGGGGAAGGGAGGCTTCCACTTGCGAGGGGAAAACATTAACCAGCTGCTGCTGCTGCGGTGTGGGCAATGGCAGTCCCCCTTTTATTGTACCCTCTGGACAAGCAGGGGCAAAACATGAACCAGTTGGACGTGGTGCCTGGAGCAGAAGGGAAAACATTAACCAGTTAGACTCTGGTCCCTGGAGTAGAAGGGAAAACTTTAAACCAGTTGCACTTAGTCTCCAGAGAAGCAGGGGCAAAGCATTAACCAGTCGGGGAAAACATTAACCAGTGGGACTTGGTCCCTGGAGAACCGAGGGGAAAACATGAACCAGTTGATCTTGGTCTCTGGAGAAGCAGGGGCAAAACATTTACCAACTGTGGGCAAAACATTAACCAGTCGGGCAAATCATTAACCTACCGGGGAAAACATTAACCAGTGGGACTTAGTCTGTGGCTGGAAGGGCAAAACGTGAAACAACTGTGGGGAAAACATGAACCAACCATGGGGAAAACATTTACCAGTGGGACTTGGGCCCTGGAGAAGCAGGGGGAAATCATTAACCAGTTGGGCTGGGTGCCTGGAGCAGAAGAGAAAGCATTAACCAGTGGGACATGGTGCCTGGAGAACCTTGGGGAAAGCATTAACCAGTCGGACTTAGTCTCTGGAGAAGCAGGGGCATTAACAAACCATGGGGAAAACATTAACCAGCCGGGGAAAACATTAACCAGTGGGACTTAGGCACTGGCTGGAGTGGGCAAAACATTAACCAACCGTGGGGAAAGCAGTAACCAGTCGGACCTTGTCCCTGGAGAAGCCGGGGAAAGCTGAAACATTTGGACTTGGTGCCTGGAGCAGAAGGGAAAACATTAACCAGGCGGACAGAGTCCCTGGAGAAGCAAGGGGAGAACATTAACCAGTTGGACATTGTCCCTGGAGAAGGAGGGGCACAACATTAACCAACCGGGCAAAACATTAACCAACCGGGCAAAACATTAACCAGTCGGGCAAAACATTAACCAGTGGGACTTAGGCTCTGCCTGGATGGGCAAAACATTAAGCAACGGTGGGGAAAGCATGAACCAACCATGGGGAAATCATTAACAAGCGGGACTTAGTCCCTGGAGAAGCAGAAGGGAAAACATTAAGCAGTCGGACATAGTCCCTGGAGGAGCTTGGGGAGAACATGAACCAGTCGGACAGAGCCCCTGGAGAAGCTTGGGGAAAACATTAACCAGTTGGACACAGTCCCTGGAGAAGCAGGGACATAACATTAACCAACCGTGGGGAAAACATTAACCAGTGGGACTTAGGGTCTGGCTGGATGGGCAAAACATGAAACAACGGTGGGGAAAGCATGAACCAACCATGGGGAAATCACTAACCAGTGGGACTTGATCCCTGAAGAAGCAGGGGGAAAACATTAACCAGTTGGGCTGGGTGCCTGGAGCAGAAGGGAAAGCATTAGCCAGTTGGACATGGTGACTGGAGAAGCAGGGGCAAAACATTAACCAGTCGGACCTATTAACCAACCGTAGGGAAAACATTAACCAACCGGGGAAAACATTAACCAGTCGGGGAAAACATTAACCAACTGGGGAAAACATTAACCAGTGGGACGTCGGCTCTGGCTGGATGGGCAAAACATGAACCAACCGAGGGGAAAACATTAACCAACCGGGGAAAGCATGAACCAGTTGGACTTGGTGCATGGAGAAGCGAGGGGAAAACATTAACCAGTCGGACCTGGCACCTGGAGAACCGAGGGGAAAACATTAACCAGTTGGGCTTGGTGCCTGGAGAAGCAGGGGGAAAACATTAACCAACCGTGGGCAAATCATTAACCAGTCGGGGGAAACAGGAACCAGTCGGGGGAAACAGGAACCAGTGGCACTTGGTCCCAGGAGAAGCGGGGGAAAACATGAACCAGTCGTACTTGGTGCCTGGAGAAACAGGGGGAAAACATTAACCAGTTGGGCATAGTCCCTGGAGAAGCGAGGGGAAAATAATTAACCAGTTGGAGATGGTCCCTGGAGAAGCAAGGGGAAAACATTAACCAGTCGGACCTAACCCCTGGAGAACCGAGGGGAAAACATTAACCAGTTGGACTTCGTACCTATAGAAGCAGGGACAAAACATTAACCAACTGGGCAAAACATGAACCAACCGGGCAAAACATGAACCACTGGTCCTTAGGCTATGGCTGGATGGGCAAAACATTAACCAACCGTGGGGGAAAATATTAACCAACCGTGGGGGAAAATATTAACCAGTGGGACTTGGAGCCTGGAGAAGCAGGGGGGAAAACATTAACCAACCGGGGAAAACTTTCACCTCTCCCTCTGTATCTCTGTGTCCCAGTAAGCTGATCCAGTGTGCATGTAGGCCTTGCTTGTCAGGACGAACCATTCAAGTTGACACCTTTAAATATCGATCCCCCACTCTCTGTCTGTCTGTCTCTCCCTCTCTCTCACTGTCCCTCTCTCTCAGTAACTTCACTGCAGTGTTAATGTCAGCCTGACTTCTGACACTTAAGAAACTTTAAAAACTCACTCTCTGCCTCTCTCAGTTCAGGCACAGGTTGAGTGTTCGAGTGAGAGCGAGGGAGAGGTGAGTGTTGAAACCGGTGCAGGCAGCTGTCAACAAAGCTTTGAAGAAATGGCAGGCAGTGTTTGTAAAGATGCTGAGGGAATGGGAAAGTCACTGTGTCAGCCAGATGGGGGAAGGGAAGCTTCCACTTGCGAGGGGAAACCATTAACCAGCTGCTGCTGCTGCGGTGTGGGCAATGGCAGTCCCCCTTTTATTGTATCCTCTGGACAAGCAGGGGCAAAACATGAACCAGTTGGACGTGGCGCCTGGAGCAGAAGGGAAAACATTAACCAGTTAGACTCTGGTCCCTGGAGTAGAAGGGAAAACATGAAACCAGTTGCACTGAGTCTCCAGAGAAGCAGGGGCAAAGCATTAACCAGTCGGGGAAAACATTAACCAGTGGGACTTGGTCCCTGGAGAAGCAGGGGGAAAACATTAACCAGTTGGACTTGGTGCCTGGAGAAGCGAGGGGAAAACATGAACCAGTCGGACCTGGTCCCTGGAGAAGCAGCGGCACAACATTAATCAACTGTGGGGAAAACATTAACCAGTCGGGCAAAACATTAACCAGTGGGACTTTGTCCCTGGAGAAGTAGAAGGGAAAACATTAAGCAGTCGGACATGGTCCCTGGAGGAGCTTGGGGAGAACATGAACCAGTCGGACAGAGCCCCTGGAGAAGCTTGGGGAAAACATTAACCAGTTGGACATAGTCCCTGGAGAAGCAGGGACACAACATTAACCAACCGGGGGGGAAAACATTAACCAGTCGGGGAAAACATTAACCAGTGGGACTTAAGCCCTGGCTGGATGGGCAAAACATTAACCAACCAAGGAGAAAGCATGAACCAACCATGGGAAAAACATTTACCAGTGGGACTTGGGCCCTGGAGAAGCAGGGGGAAAACATTAACCAGTTGGGCTGGGTGCCTGGACCAGAAGGGAAAGCATTAACCAGTTGGACATGGTGCCTGGAGAAGCTTGCAGAGAGCATAAACCAGTCGGACTTAGTCTCAGGAGAAGCAGGGGCAAAGCATTAACAAACCGTGGGGAAAACATTAACCAACCGGGGGAAAGCATGAACCAACCATGGGGAAAACATTAACCAGTGGGACTTGGTTCCTGGAGAAGCAGGGGGAAAACATTAACCAGTCGGGCTGGGTGCCTGGAGAAGCAGGGTGAAAACATGAACCGTGGGACCTGGTCCCTGGATAACCGAGGGGGAAACATTAACCAGTCGGGCATACTCCCCGGAGAAGCAGGGGCACAACATTAACCAACCGTGGGGAAAACATTAACCAGTCGGGCAAAACATTAACCAGTTGGGGAAAATATTAATCAACCGGGGAAAGCATTAACCAACCGGGGAAAACATCCACCAGTGGGACTTAGTCTCTGGCTGGAGTGGGCAAAACATTAACCAACCGCAGGGAAAACATTAACCAGTGGGACATGGTCCCTGGAGACGCAGGGGGAAAAAATTAACCAGTTGGGCTGGGTGCCTGGAGAAGCGAGGGGAAAACATGAACCAGTTGGGCATAGACCCTGGAGAAGCAGAGGCACAACAATAACCAACCGTGGGGTTGGGGAAAATATTAATCAACCGGGGAAAACATTAACCAGTGGGACTTCGGCTCTGGCTGGATGGGCAAAACATTAACCAACCGTGCGGAAAGCAAGAACCAACCACGGGGAAAACATTTACCAGTGGGACTTGGGCCCTGGAGAAGCAGGGGGAAAACATTAACCAGTTGGGCTGGGGTGCCTGGAGCAGAAGGGAAAGCATTAACCAGTGGGACATGGTGCCTGGAGAACCTTGGCGAAAGCATCAACCAGTCAGACTTAGTCTCTGGAGAAGCAGGGGCAAAGCATTAACAAACCATGGGGAAAACATTAACCAGCCGGGGAAAACATTAACCAGTGGGACTTAGGCACTGGCTGGAGTGGGCAAAACATTCACCAACCGTGGGGAAATCAGTAACTAGTCGGACCTTGTCCCTGGAGAAGCCGGGGAAAGCTGAAACATTTGGACTGGGTGCCTGGAGCAGAAGGGAAAACATTAACCAGGCGGACAGAGTCCCTGGAGAAGCAAGGGGAGAACATTAACCAGTTGGACATTGTCCCTGGAGAAGGAGGGGCACAACATTAACCAACCGTGGGGAAAACATTAACCAGTCGGGCAAAACATTAACCAGTGGGACTTAGGCTCTGCCTGGATGGGCAAAACATTAAGCAACGGTGGGGAAAGCATGAACCAACCATGGGGAAAATATTAACCACTGGGACTTAGTCCCTGGAGAAGCAGAAGGGGAAACATTAACCAGTCAGACATAGTCCCAGGAGGAGCTTGGGGAGACCATGAACCAGTTGGATATAGTCCCTGGAGAAGCAGAGGCACAGCATTAACCTACCGTGGGGAAAACATGAACCAGTCGGGGAAAACGTTAACCAGTCGGGGAAATAATTAACCTGTTGGGGAAAACATGAACCAGTCGGACCTAACCCCTGGAGAACCGAGGGGAAAACATTAACCAGTTGGACTTGGTCCCTGAGGAAGCAGGGGCAAAACATTAACCAACCGGGCAAAACATCAACCAGTGGGATTGGGGCTCTGGATGGATGGGCAAAACATAAACCAACCATGGGGAAAACATGAATCAACTGGGGAAAACATTAACCAGTGGGCCTTGGGCTCTGGCTGGATGGGAACACATTAACCAACCGTGGGGAAAACATTAACCAGTCGGGCAAAACATTAACCAGTGGGCCTTAGTCTCCGGCTGGATGGGCAAAACATTAAGCAACCGTGGGGAAAACATTAACCAACCGGGGAAAACATTATCCAGTGGGAGTTGGAACCTGGAGAAGCAGGGGGGAAAACATTAACCAGTCGGGGAAAACTTTCACCTCTCCCTCTGTATCTCTGTGTCCCAGTAAGCTGATTCAGTGTGAATGCAGGCCTTGCTCGTCAGTACGAACCATTCAAGGTGACACCTTTAAATATCGATCCCCCCTCTCTCTGTCTGTCTGTCTCTCTCTCACTGTCCCTCTCTCTCTCTCTCAGTAACTTCACTGCAGTGTTAATGTCAGCCTGACTTCGGACACTTAATAAACTTTAAAAACTCACTCCCTGCCTCTCTCAGTTCAGGCACAGGTTGAGTGTTCGAGTGAGAGCGGGGGAGAGGTGAGTATTGATGCCGGTGCAGGCAGCTGTCAACAAAGCTTTGAAGAAATGGCAGGCAGTGTTTGTAAACATGCTGAGGGAATGGGAAAGTCAGTGTGTCAGCCAGATGGGGGAAGGGAGGCTTCCACTTGCGAGGGGAAAACATTAACCAGCTGCTGCTGCTGCGGTGTGGGCAATGGCAGTCCCCCTTTGATTGTACCCTCTGGACAAGCAGGGGCAAAACATGAACCAGGTGTACTGAGTCACTGTAGAAGCGAGGGGAAAACATTAACCAGTTGGACTTCGTCCCTGTAGAAGCAGAGGCAAAACATTATCCAGTCGGGCAAAACATTAACCAGTCGGGGAAAACATTAATCAGAAAGCCAAAGCCACTGGAGCATTGTGGAAGTCATTAACCAGTCGGACAAAGTCCCTGGAGAAGCGAGGGGAAAACATTAACCAGTTGGATCTGCTCCCTGGAGGAGAAGGGAAAACATTAACCAGTTGCACTTAGTCTCCAGAGAAGCAGGGGCAAAGCATTAACCAGTCGGGGAAAACATTAACCAGCTGGACTTGGTGCCTGGAGAAGTGAGGGGAAAACATTAACCAGTCGGGCACAGTCCCTGGAGAAGCAGGGGCACAACATTAACCAACCGAGGGGAAAACACTGACCAGTCAGGGAAAACATTAACCAGTCAAAGAACAAAGAACAAAATCAGCCTGGGAAACAGGTCCTTCGGCCCAACGAGCCCACGCTGCCATCTCAACTCCACCACTCTACCCATGACCCCTATCGAATGTTTTATGGCCATCCAGATTGAGGAAAAACTGATTTCGGGACAATTTATTCCTGCCAATCAGCCTAACACCACATCTTTGGGGTGTGGGAGGAAACCAGAGCACCCGGAGAAAACCCACGCAAGCACGGGGAGAATGCGCAAACTCCCACAGACACCGGCCCAAATCCATGTGTCTGCACAGCAATCAGCGATAGTCACTGAGCTGTCATCTTGCCCAGTATCTTGTCCAGTTTAGGCACACACTAACGACATGAAGCACTAGGCCAATCTCGAACAACCAAGAGCAGCCCCAGTACGACCCATCGCGTGTATGCCCCTCGTTGGACACGAGGTGGACCGACTTCAAACCTGTGAATGAAAACAGAGAAAAACATTATTATCACACTATACCCATTTACATTTCTAGGGACATAAGAACATAAGAAATAGGAGCAGGAGTAGGCCATCTGGCCCTTCGAGCCTGCCCCGCCATTCAATAAGATCATGGCTGATCTGTCGTGGCTCAGTTCCACTTTCCCGCCCTCTCCCCATAACCCTTAATCCCCTCTCTTATCAAAAACCCATCAACCCGCTTCTTAAAAATATTTAGCGAGGCAGCCTCCACCACTTCAACGGGCAGAGAATTCCAGAGATTCACCACCCTTTGAGTGAAGAAGTTCCTCCTCAACTCCGTTCTGAACCGCCCCCCCTTTATCTTGAGGCTGTGCCCCCTAGTCCTACTGTCTTTTTTGAGCGGGAAGAGTCTTTCCACCTCTATCCTATCCATCCCATTCATCATCTTATACGTCTCAATGAGATCTCCCCTCATTCTTCTAAACTCTAACGAGTACAAGCCTAGTTTATTCAGCCTCTCCTCATAGCTCAACCCCCTCAAGTCTGGTATCAGCCTAGTAAACCTCCTCTGCACTCCCTCCAGGGCCAAAATATCCTTGCGCAGGTGCGGCACCCAAAACTGCACACAGTACTCCAGCTGCGGCCTCACCAATGCCCTATACAGCTGCAGCAAGACCTCCCTACTTTTATATTCAATCCCCCTCGCTATGAAGGCCAGCATCCCATTCGCCTTCCTGACCACCTGCTGCACTTGCAGGCTGGGTTTTTGCGACTCATGCACAAGGACCCCGAGGTCCCTCTGCACCGTCGCCTGCTGCAGTTTTTCGCCACGTAAGTAATAGTCCTTCCTACCATTCTTCCTACCAAAGTGGACCACCTCACACTTGCCAACATTAAATTCCATTTGCCATTTCCTGGCCCATTCGCCCAGCCTATCTAGATCCTTCTGCAGACTCTCCACACCCTCCGCACAATTTGCCTTTCCCCCAATCTTGGTGTCATCAGCAAATTTCGACACCCTACACTCGGTTCCCTCCTCCAGATCATCTATATAAATGGTAAATAGCTGAGGCCCCAGCACCGACCCCTGGGGCACCCCACTAGTCACCAACCGCCAATCCGAATAGCACCCATTGACCCCCACTCTCTGCCTCCTATTTGACAACCAATCCTCTATCCACGCTAACACCCTACCCCCAACTCCATGTCCTCTGACCTTCTGCAGTAACCTCTTGTGAGGTACCTTATCAAACGCCTTCTGAAAATCCAGAAAGACCACATCCACCGGCTCTCCTCTATCCACCGCCCTAGACACCCCAATGCTAATGACCCTTAATTAAAGGTTCTCCTATATCCACCCATCTCCAGCTCAGTCATGTGCCTGTCTAAGTAACTCTTAAAGGTCTCTAGTGTGTTTGCCTCCACCACCTTACTTGGCAGAGCATTCCATACCCCCACTACCCTCTGTGTGAAAAACCTCCCTCGAATATCTGTGTTGTACCTCTCCCCCCTCACCTTAAGTCCATGGCCCCTTGTCCTACGTGACTCTATTATAGGAAATAGCCTACCTCTGTTTCCTCTATCCATACCCTTCATAATCTTATATACCTCTATTAGATCCCCCCCTCAGTCGGCGTCGTTCAAGGGAAAAGTGCCCCAATTTCTTCAATCTTTCCTCATACCCCAGTCCTTCCATACCAGGCAACATCCTGGTAAATCTCCTCTGCACTCTCTCCAGAGGCTCCACGTCCTTCTGGTAGTAAGGCAACCAGAACTGTACGCAGTACTCCAAATGCAGCCTAACCAACGTTCTATACATCTGCAACATTAGACTCCAGCTCTTATATTCTATACCCCTTCCTATAAAGGCTAACATACCATAGGCTTTCTTCACCACACTCTCCACTTGCACTGCCACCTTCAAAGGCTTGTGCACTTGCACCCCCAGGTCTCGCTTCGACTCTATACTCCTTACAGGCTTACCCTTTTTCATATAACTTCCCCCTACATTATTCCGGCCAAAATGCATCGCCTCACATTTATCCGGATTAAACTCCATTTGCCACGTATCTGCCCAATAAACCAGCCTATCAATATCCCGCTGTGTTGCGAGACACTGCTCCTCACTGCCCGCCAATCCAGCCATCTTGGTGTCATCAGCAAATTTGCTGATCACACCACCGACTCCCTCTTCCAAATCATTTATATACACTACAAAGAGAAGGGGTCCCAGTACCGAGCCCTATGGCACACCACTAGTGACAGACCTCCACCTAGAAAAAGACCCCTCCACAATTCCTCTCTGACTCCTCTTTGCAAGCCAGTTCTCTACCCATCTAGATACCTGACCACATATCCCATGAGCTTTAATCTTCTGTACCAACCTACCATGAGGGACTTTGTCAAACGCCTTACTGAAATCCATATAGACGACATCAACGGCTCGTCCTTCGTCAACCGTTTTTGTCACCTCCTCAAAGAATTCTACCAGATTCGTAAGGCAAGACTTCCCCTTGACAAAGCCATGCTGCGTATCCTTAATCAGATCGCAATGCTCCAAGTGCGCATACATCCTATCCCTAAGAATCCTCTCCATCAACTTACCTACCACTGATGTTAAGCTCACTGGCCTATAGTTACCTGGGTATCCCTCCTACCCTTTTTAAACAACAGTACCACGTTCGCTATCCTCCAGTCCTCTGGGACCTCACCTATGTCCAAAGAAGAGACAAAGATTTGCGCCAGAGGCCCAGCAATCTCATCCCTCGCCTCTCTAAGCAGCCTAGGATAAATGCAATCAGGCCCCGGAGATTTGTTGGTTTTAATGCCCTCTAAAAGCCCTAACACTTCTCCCCTCGTTTGAAGGAACGAATGAGTGAAATGCTAGATTCCTTTCTGGGCGCCAACGAATGAAGACATTATTTTGGGAAATGCAGCAAAACGGCATAATCTTTTCAAACTATAGTGCGGGTAGTCAACTTCTGACGTTGAGAAAACAATGTCAGATGCTCAGACATTGCATCATCCAAACAAATACACAGGTTAAGGGAACATTATTCAAAGGCTCAGAGGAAGTACGGTCAATCTCACTCTGGAATTCTGGTTTATTATAAGTGTTCATCCGTGTCTATTCGCTGATATTCAGATGGAGAATTCCAGAAAAGGAAGGGAAGTGTCACACATGAAAAGTGCAAATGTAGCTGGGGAAAATCAATTTGATGAAAAATAAATGACTAAAAATGGAGTTGGGGGTAAGGTGTTAGTGTGGATAGAGGATTGGTTGTCCAATAGGAGGCAGAGAGTTGGTATCGATGGGTGCTATTCTGATTGGCGTTTGTGACTTGTGGAGTGCCACAGGGATCAGTGCTGGGGCCTCAGCTATTTACCATTTATATAGATGATCTGGAGGAGGGGATCTGAGTTTAGGGTGACGACATTTACTGGTGACACGAAGATGAGTGGAAAAGCAAATTGTGCGGAGGGTGTGGAAAGTCTGCAGAGGGATCTGGATAGGCTGAGCGAGTGGGCGAGGACCTGGCAGATGGAGTACAATGTTAGCAAGTGTGAGGTTATCCACTTTGGCAGAAATAATAGTAGGAGGGATTACTATTTAAAGGGCGAAAAGCTGCAGCATGCTACGGTGCAGAGGGACCTGGAGGTCCTTGTGCATGAGTCGCTAAAACCCAGTCTGCAGGTGCAGCAGGTGATCAAGAAGGCGAATGGGATGCTGGCCTTTATGGCGAGGGGGATAGAATATAAAAGTAGGGAGGTCTTGCTGCAACTGTACAGGGCATTTGTGAGGCTGCAGCTGGAGTACTGTGTGAAGTTTTGGTTGCCGTACTTGCACAAGGATATTTTGGCCTTGGAGGGAGTGCAGAGGAGGTTCACTGCTGATGATACTGGAGATGAGGGGGTTAGACTATGAAGGGAGACTAAATAGACTGGGTCTCTACTCGTTGGAGTTTAGAACGATGAGGGGGGATCTTATAGAGATGTACAAGATAATGAAAGGGATGGATAGGGTAGAAGTAGAGAGATTCTTCCTGCTCAGAAAGGACAGCAGGACTAGAGGGCACAGCCTCAACATAAGGAGGGGGGGTGCGGTTTAGAATGGAGTTGAGGAGGAACTTCTTCACTCAAAGGGTGGTGAATCTCTGGAATTCCCTGCCCGTTGAAGTGGTTGAGGCTACCTCGCTAAATACTTTTAAAACACGGGTAGATAGATTTCTGATAGACAAGGGAATTAAGGGTTATGGGGAGAAAGCGGGAAAGTGGAACTGAGCCACTTCAGATCAGCCATGATCTTATTGAATGGCGGGGCAGGCTGGAAGGGCTAGATGGCCTACTCCTGCTCCTATTTCTTATGTTCTTATGGCCTTACCCGTTAGCATCACCCTCCACCCTCCCCAGGCTACACACTGCGGCCATCCCTTCCGGGTTACACACCGTCAGATCTCACTGGATCCATGCCCCCGAACTCAGTTTCCATCCTTCCCGGGTTACGCACTGTCTGAACTCGCTGCCTCCGTTTTCTCCAGTTTACACACTGTCTGATCGCCATGTCCCCATCCTGCCTGGATTGGACACTGTCTGTTCATATTGGTACCATCCTCTTGTGTTTACAGACAGATCTCACTGCCTCCATTCCCACCCTCCCCCCATTACACATTATCTGATCTCACTATCTCTATCTCCCTGGGATTACTCTCTCTGATTTCACTATCTCTATCTCCCTGGGATTACTCTCTCTGATTTCACTATCTCTATCTCCCTGGGATTACTCTCTCTGATTTCACTATCTCTATCTCCCTGGGATTACTCTCTCTGATTTCACTATCTCTATCTCCCTGGGATTACTCTCTCTGATTTCACTATCTCTATCTCCCTGGGATTACTCTCTCTGATTTCACTATCTCTATCTCCCTGGGATTACTCTCTCTGATTTCACTATCTCTATCTCCCTGGGATTACTCTCTCTGATTTCACTATCTCTATCTCCCTGGGATTACTCTCTCTGATTTCACTATCTCTATCTCCCTGGGATTACTCTCTCTGATTTCACTATCTCTATCTCCCTGGGATTACTCTCTCTGATTTCACTATCTCTATCTCCCTGGGATTACTCTCTCTGATTTCACTATCTCTATCTCCCTGGGATTACTCTCTCTGATTTCACTATCTCTATCTCCCTGGGATTACTCTCTCTGATTTCACTATCTCTATCTCCCTGGGATTACTCTCTCTGATTTCACTATCTCTATCTCCCTGGGATTACACTCTCTGATTTCACTATCTCTATCTCCCTGGGATTACTCTCTCTGATTTCACTATCTCTATCTCCCTGGGATTACTCTCTCTGATTTCACTATCTCTATCTCCCTGGGATTACTCTCTCTGATTTCACTATCTCTATCTCCCTGGGATTACTCTCTCTGATTTCACTATCTCTATCTCCCTGGGATTACTCTCTCTGATTTCACTATCTCTATCTCCCTGGGATTACTCTCTCTGATTTCACTATCTCTATCTCCCTGGGATTACTCTCTCTGATTTCACTATCTCTATCTCCCTGGGATTACACTCTCTGATCTCACTATCTCTATCTCCCTGGGATTACTCTCTCTGATTTCACTATCTCTATCTCCCTGGGATTACTCTCTCTGATTTCACTATCTCCATCTTCACTCTCTTTGCTTTCTGGGAAAGTCGGAATTCGCCATTTTCTCCCCAGAATTGGTCCAGGAACCAGGCCGCTTCGTAAACACGATTAAAAAAGCTGAAAATCCTCCCTGCTCAGAACCGAGTATAAATATTTGCATCGCTTTCTCACCCGGACTTTCTACCGCCGAAACTTCTGGAAAGAAGCAACTCTGCGGCTGCGCGTCGTTGTTTGTGATGTAAAACTGCACGCGCTCAAAGAGCCCGCGCATGCGCATACGGCGAGCTGGGTCTTCATTCCTCCCCACTCCCCCTCGCTCCCCGCTCACAGACAAAGGGCCTGCGCAGTGCGCGAGTCTTGGAGTTCCTTCCGTGCTGTCCGTCTCGCGCACAGACGGTTACAACCCGAGCGCGCCGCTGCCTGGAGAATGAAGAGGGCGGGGCTGCAATCTACACCCTCTCCCCATTTGTTGTAGCGGCTATCAATCACCTGCTCCCAGCCAATAGGAAGGTCCTTCTCATCAGTGTGCTGTCTTGACCCCAGTGAAAGGTTCTCATCAGTGTGGATGGAGCAGACTTTAAACAAGGAAGAATTAGCAATTGGTGCTCAGCTCCTAATAACACTCACATTGGCTGAAAAATGGCTTTCAAAAGAACTGGGGATACAATTCCTTTCCTTTACTGAACGCTGCTGTACATCCTGACAGGTTAAATCTGTTTGTCACAGTCAAGAGTTTTTTTCTTTCCTCAACCATTGAATTGCTGTCCAGATGTTTCACGGTACTTCTGGGTGACAAAACCAGATCCTTCACAGAATATTTACCTCGGATTTACCCCACACATCTTCACTTGTACATCACATTACCACTTTCAACTTGGTCCTGGCAGATTGATCAACACAGATGTCATCATCTACATTAGCGTGCAGGCTTAGATATTGAAGAGCTGCCTGCCAGTCACGAGACATGTCTTCACATATAGGAACCCAGGAAAGCAGTCAACAATATATTTCACCTTCACGCTACCAGCGCCAAGATGGAATTGGATATCACCCTGGTGGTCACAACAGTATCAAGGCCCCAAACTTGTTCACCCAGATGTATTTCTTGATAGAACCCTCGGCTAAAAGCATCACCTCCTCAGGACTGCAGAAGAAACCTCCAAAACACTCCTCTGTAAACTCGTTCCTTCCTCATTGGGATCACATGCCAACATCCTCAGGACCTCTGTTTTCGCGAGCACATGTAATTGTTGGAGGTCAGCCATCTCCGTTCCATGGCACTACAGCTGGAGTTTCTCATGTGCGTTTCTGAGGCCTACCCGCCTTTAGCTATTCTTCCAAAATACTGTCAGAAGTGGGGACATTCACTAATAACTGAACAATGCACAACACCATTCGCAAACCCTCAGATACTGAAGTCGACCATGTTCAAATGTAGTAAGAAATAGACAATATCCACTTTTGGGTTGACAAATGACAAGTAGTGTTAGCGCCACACAAGCGTCAGGCAATGACTATCTCCAATAAGAGAAAATCTGATCATTCCTCCTTTGACATTCAATTGCATTACCATCGCCGAATTGTCCATTACCAACACCCTGGTGTTTACTGTTGGCCTGAAACTGAACTGGATTACTCATATGCATACTATTGTTCCAACAGCAGGTCAGATGGGAGGGGAGATAGTATGCAGTCGTATTGTAATCAGTGCAATAATCCAAAGACATAGGGCCAGGCTGTTGAACTGAAGACCCGTGTTCAAACCCTATGAAACCGTTGTCAATTGTTGTGAAAACCCATCTGGTTCACTGATGTCCTTTACTCAAGTAAATCTATGATCCTTGCCTGGGCTGGCCTTTATGTAACCTCAGACTAAAAACAATATTGTTGTCTCTGAAAATGCCTTCTGAAATAACCTAACAAGCCATTCAGTTCAACGGAAATGGGAGAGGAACAATAAATGCTGGCCCAGCCAACGATGCTCAGATCCCATGATTAGAAATAACCAATGGCAAAATCTCATCTCCTGACTTTCAAAAACCAAGGAATCAGGTGTTTGATGGAGTACTCTGTTATTTCTTTTGGGATGAGTACAGCTTCAACAATGCTCAAGACACGTTATGCCGTCCAGGACATAGTAACCCATTTGATTGGCACCTCATCAAAAAATACCCACTCCCTCCATCATCAATGCGCATTGGTAGCAGTATGTGCAATCTAACAGTTGCCCTACAGAATCTTATCAAGCCTTCTGAAGTAGCAAATTTCAAACCCACAACCACTGGTCATCTAGAAAGAAAAAGGCAGTTGACACATGGGAAAATCACCGCCTGGAAATTTTCCTCGAAGTCACTCAACATACTGATCGGGAAATACATTGCCATTCCTTCACTGCCATTAGAGAGGAATCCTGGAACTGTTTCCCAAACAACACAGCGTGTTTACATATATTACATGGACTGCAGCAGTTCAAAAAGGAAGATCACCACTGCCATCTCATGGAATTGGACAATAAATGCTGGCTAAGGCAGCAAGCACTACATCTTATGAATTAATAATAATAAAAAAAAAGTGGATGGTGTCCAGCTGCCCAAATCAAATGGATCAACATGCAACTCAATTGAACAATGTCGATCTTCACAGGGTTCCTGGCCACTTTCTTTTGCTTCCAGTCCTAATCAATATTGCCAACTCCCTCCATGACATCAGTAAGGTAATTGCATCCAGAAAGTGGATGTCTACTCCAACCCAGCTACCTGGCTTCAAATTCTCATCAGCAGTTTCCCTTAAACTGAATTAACTTGAAATTCATTTTGCAACATGAATCATTATAGAGGACACAAGTAGCATATCAGAAGCAGTCATGAACTAGGAATGGAAGGCAGGGAGGAAATCAGCAAAATTGCATCAGGAAGGTGCTACTTAAGAAAAAAATGTTGCAGCTACGGGCTGGCATATGCTTCCTCCTGAGAAGCATCATTCTTGAGTCTTAAATGAAGTTGCTGGTGAAATGATGATGCATTGCTTTTAGTTTTCCGAAGTCCATAGTTTTGGGGAAGGTCATATTAGATTGGAAGATAATTGTCTTAACGGTTATGGGTCTGTGATTGGGTAGGTGGGCATGACGAGGTTCGAACTGGTTCCTCGAGAGTGATGGTCAAGTTTTGATGACAGTCAAAGAAAAAAGCACGGGAAACAGGCCCTTCGGCCCAACGAGCCCGCACCGCCATTTTAACATTGAGTCCCCTCTCCACCCATGACCCTTGTCTATGCTTATGGCATTCCAGATTGAGGGAAGACTAATTTAGGGACAATTTGTTACACCAATCAGCCTAACAGCACATCTTTGGGGTGTGAGAGGAAACCGGAGCACCAGGAGAAAACTGACGCAAGCACGGGGAGAATGTGCAAACTCCTGCAGACACTGGCCCAAATCCATGTATCTGCACAGCAGTGATAGTCACTGATCTGTCGCGTTGCCCATCATCTGGTTCAGTTTAAGCGTACACTAACGACGTGAAGTACTAGGCTATTCTCGAAACAACCAACAGCAGCCCTCGTACGACCCGTCATTGTTCCCTGACCGCTCGACATTATCAATTACCTGTGGGACGATCCCACTAATTAAAGTTTGTTTGTTACTTCAGCTGATTCTTGTCAAGGTAAAATAACTTTCATGATATCGGCCTTACCAATTTGTTTAGATGGGAAAATATGTTGTCATGTTCCCATGATTAATATCGTGAGCTCCCAAACAGTGAACCTAAACTATTTGCAATATATATAATCTCTTAGATACAGGGATAGAAGGTATTATAGCCAAGTCTGCAGATGACACAAAAGTAGATGGGATACTAATTTGCAGTGAGGGAATATGAAACTTAAAAGATGGATGTAACTAGGCTAGGTGAGTGTGCCAAAATGTGGCAGATAGAGTTTTACGTGGATATGTGTAAGCTTATCTATTTTGACCAGAAAAGTAGAAAGGTAGCATTTCTCTTTCTCAATTGAAATGCAGTGGGATCTGGGTATCGTTGTGCGCAATTTGCGGGCAACTAGTATGCTGGTATAGAAGATAATAAGGACAGCAAATGGAACTTTGGCATTTATAGCTGAAAGAATTGAGTATAAAAATAACAAAGTGTTGCTGCTGCTACATGGGGCATTGGTGAGACCAAGTCAGGATACTATGCAAAGTTTTGTTTCTCTTATTTGAAGAAGGATGCAGAGACATTAGAGTCAGTTCAGAGGCAATTCACTGCATTGATTCCAGAGACAAGGAGTTCTTTTACGAAGATAAGTTGAGAAGTTTAGGCTGATACTCTTTAGAATTGAGAATCATGAGTGGAGATGAAGTATACAATATGGTAAAGAATATTTGGTTTAATTAATTTGGACCTGATTTGTCTGTAAAATTATCGCCACAGAAATGGAAACTGCAATATTCTGATTATAGTACGAATTACAGGATAATCAGATGTCTTACGGAATAAGCCATTTGACTTGTCTCAGTTGGCTGGACTGCTGGATAGCGATTTTAAAAAGTGATACCAAAAACGTAGATTTAATTCCCGTACTGACTAAAATTATTCATTAAGTCCCACCTTCTCAAATATTCCTGAAAGTTGGTGATCATTGGGTTAAATCACCATCAGTCACAACTTATATTTAGCTGGGACTATGACAAATTTACCTTTTGCAAGTAAGATGAGAAAAAGTTGTGACAAAATAAGTGAAAAATGGACATTTCCTCTTTTGGGGCAATTTAGAATGAGAGGTCATAACTTTAGGATGGAAGGGAGCTGATTTAAAACAGATGAGAAGAAAATACTTCTCTCAAATGTTACGAATCTGTGGAATTCACTTTAATCATTGAATTATTACAGTGCACAATCATAGAAGGCCATTCAGCCCATTGAATGTTGTTCAATTATTCTCTCCAATTAAGCATGGTTTTGATGTCTCAGTGAGACTTCTGCAGAATTTCATATTTTAAATACATATTCTGATATTTCATAGAACATAGAACACTAAGAACATAAGAACATAAGAACATAAGAAATAGGAGCAGGAGTAGGCCATCTAGCCCTTCGAGCCTGCCCCGCCATTCAATAAGATCATGGCTGATCTGTTGTGGCTCAGTTCCACTTTCCCGCCCTCTCCCCATAACCCTTAATCCCCTCTCTTATCAAAAACCCATCAACCCGCTTCTTAAAAATATTTAGCGAGGCAGCCTCCACCACTTCAACGGGCAGAGAATTCCAGAGATTCACAACCCTTTGAGTGAAGAAGTTCCTCCTCAACTCCGTTCTAAACCGCCTCCCCTTTATCTTGAGGCTGTGCCCCCTAGTCCTACTGTCTTTTTTGAGCGGGAAGAGTCTCTCCACCTCTATCCTATCCATCCCATTCATCATCTTATACGTCTCAATGAGATCTCCCCTCATTCTTCTAAACTCTAGCGAGTACAAGCCTAGTTTATTCAGCCTCTCCTCATAGCTCAACCCCCTCAACTCCGGTATCAGCCTAGTAAACCTCCTCTGCACTCCCTCCAGGGCCAAAATATCCTTGCGCAGGTGCGGCGCCCAAAACTGCACACAGTACTCCAGCTGCGGCCTCACCAATGCCCTATACAGCTGCAGCAAGACCTCCCTACTTTTATATTCAATCCCCCTCGCTATGAAGGCCAGCATCCCATTCGCCTTCCTGACCACCTGCTGCACCTGCAAGCTGGGTTTTTGCGACTCATGCACAAGGACCCCGAGGTCCCTCTGCACCGTCGCCTGCTGCAGTTTTTCGCCACGTAAGTAATAGTCCTTCCTACCATTCTTCCTACCAAAGTGGACCACCTCACACTTGCCAACACTAAATTCCATTTGCCATTTCCTGGCCCATTCGCCCAGCCTATCTAGATCCTTCTGCAGACTCTCCACACCCTCCGCACAATTTGCCTTTCCCCCAATCTTGGTGTCATCAGCAAATTTCGACACCCTGCACTCGGTTCCCTCCTCCAGATCATATACAGCACAAACAGGCCCTTCGGCCCACGAGTTGCGCCGATCACATCAACACCTACCAATCCATAGACCTATCTATAACCCCCAATCCCATTAAATCCCATATACTCATCCAGAAGTCTTTTAAAAGACCCCAGCGAGTTCACCTCCACCACCACTGATGGCAGCCGATTCCATTCACTCACCACCCTCTGAGTGAAAAACTTACCCCAAACATAACTTCTGTACTTGCCTCCCCGCACCTTAAATCTGTGTCCTCTCGTAGCGACCATTTCAACCCGGGGAAATAGCCTCTGAGAATCCACCCTATCTATTCCTCTCAACATTTTATAAACTTCTATCAGGTCGCCTCTCAACCTTCGTCTCTCCAGGGAAAAGAGTCCCAGCTCCCTCAACCTAACTTCATAAGGCATGCCTCCCAGTCCAGGCAACATCCTTGTAAATCTCCTCTGTACCCTTTCAATAGCTTCTACGTCCTTCCTATAGTGAGGCGACCAGGACTGCGCACAATACTCCAAGTGAGGCCTGACAAGGGTCTTATAAAGTTGCAGCATTACCTCCCGATTCCTAAACTCAATCCCTTGATTAATGAAGGCCAGTACACCATACGCCTTCTTGACCACATCCTCCACCTGCGAGGCTGATTTAAGAGTCCTGTGGACCCGGACCCCAAGATCCTTCTGCTGTTCAACACTACTAAGACTCCTGCCCTTGATAGTGTACTCATTCATCCCATTGGTTCTGCCAAAATTGATGACTACACATTTATCCACGTTGACGTCCATCTGCCACTTCTCCGCCCAGTCCTGCATCCTATTTATGTCCTGCTGCAACTTCTGACATCCTTCCAGACCATCCACAACACCACCGACCTTCGTGTCATCGGCGAACTTACTAACCCATCCCTCCACTTCCTCATCTAGGTCATTTATGAAAATGACAAACAGTAAGGGTCCTAGAACAGATCCCTGGGGCACTCCACTGGTGACTGACCTCCATGCAGAAAAAGACCCATCCACAACCACTCTCTGCCTTCTGCAGGCAAGCCAGTTCTGGATCCACAAGGCCAAAGCCCCTTGGATCCCATGCCCTCTCACCTTCTCAAGAAGTCTTGCATGGGGGACCTTATCAAACACCTTGCTGAAGTCCATGTACACCACGTCCACTGCACTTCCTTCGTCAATGTGTTCAGTCACATTTTCGAAGAACTCAACTAGGCTCGTAAGGCACGACCTGCCCTTGACAAAACCATGCTGACTATTTCTGATCATGCCAAACCTCTCCAAATTCTCGTAAATCTTGTCCCTCAGAAGCCTCTCCATCAGCTTACCAACCACTGAGGTCAGACTCACCGGTCGGTAATTTCCCGGGCTATCTCTGTTCCCTTTCTTGAAAATAGGAACCACATCCGCAATCCTCCAATCCTCCGGAACCTCTCCCGTCTCCATTGACGACGCAAAGGTCATCGCCAGGGGCTCTGCAATCACTTCCCTCACCTCCCACAGTATCCTGGGGTTCATCCCATCTGGTCCCGGCGACTTATCTATCTTGATAGCATTCAAAAGTTCTAACACATCCTCCTCCTTAATATCCACATACTCAATCTTTCCCATCTGCTGCAAATCCGTAGCAAAATCTCCCAGATCAGTTTCCACTGTGAATACTGAGGCAAAGTACTCATGAAGCACCTCTGCCATTTCTTCTGGTTCCACACAGACCTTTCCCCCTTCACCTTTTATAGGTCCTATCCCTTCTCTTCTCATCCTTTTACTTTTCACATATTTATAGAAGGCCTTGGGATTCTCCTTAATCTTACCCGCCAAGGTCTTCTCATGACCCCTTCTGGCTCTCCTAATTTCCCTTTTAAGCTCCTTTCTACAATCCTTATACTCCTCAAGATCCTTAACATCTCCTAGCTCCCTGAACCTTTTGTACACCTTCCTTTTCCTCCTGACTAGGTTCGCCACAGCCTTCGTGCACCACGGTTCCCGCGACCTACCAAAACCCCTTGTCTCATTGGAACGTTGTCATGCAGAGCTCCAGACAAACATTCCTTGAATATCCGCCACCTTCCTTCGGTACTTTTCCCTAAGAACGCCTCCTTCCAGTTTATTTGTCCAAGTAACTTCCTGACTTCTTCGTATTTCCCCTTACTCCAGACAAACACCTTCCTAGTATAAGTGTTATAGGTGTGACAGAGGAGGGTTAAAGAGAGGTGGAGGGGTGGCACTGTTAGTAAAGGAAAACATCACAGTAGTGCAGAGGGAGGACAATATGGAGGAGTTAGGGATTGAGTTGCTGTGAGTGGAGTTGAGGAATAAAAAGGGAGAGATTACGATGCTAGGGGTATACTATAGGCCACCCAACAGCCCGAGGTCAGTGGAGGGAGGCATTTGCAGGGGCATTTTGGATAGGTGCAGGAAGAATAGGGTGGTTGTAGTGGGTGAATTTAATCTTCCTGGAGTGGATTGGAAGGGGCCTAGAGCTGGGGGTACGGAGGGAGAGGAGTTTGTAAAATGTGTTTTGGAAGGGTCCCTAGAGCAGTATGTAACTAGCCCGACTAGGGAAGGGGCTATACTGGATTTAGTGTTGGGTAATGAGCCGGGGCAGGTGGTTGAGGTTGAGGTAGGCGAACATGTGGCTAACAGTGACCACAAGTCGGTCTACTTTAGGATAAAAATGGAAAGGGATGAGTGCCGGCCAAACGGGAGGGTGCTGAACTGGGGAAAGGCGAGCTATAGCCGGATTAGGAGGGAGCTGAAGGACACTGACTGGGAGGGACTGTTAGCTGGCAAGTCCACGGCCGGCAAGTGGGAAGCTTTTAAGGGCAAACTGAAAATGTTGCAGGAGAGGCACGTTCCAGTTAAGCGGAAGGATGGGAAAGGTAGGATTAGAGACCCGTGGATTACAGGGGGTACATAAGAACATAAGAAATAGGAGCAGGAGTAGGCCATCTAGCCCTTCGAGCCTGCCCCGCCATTCAATAAGATCATGGCTGATCTGTCGTGTCTCAGTTCCACTTTCCCGCCCTCTCCCCATAACCCTTAATCCCCTCTCTTATCAAAAACCCATCAACCCGCGTCTTAAAAATATTTATCGAGGCAGCCTCCACCACTTCAACGGGCAGAGAATTCCAGAGATTCACAACCCTTTGAGTGTAGAAGTTCCTCCTCAACTCCGTTCTAAACCGCCCCCCTTTTATCTTGAGGCTGTGCCCCCTAGTCCTACTGTCTTTTTTGAGCGGGAAGAGTCTCTCCACCTCTATCCTATCCATCCCATTCATCATCTTATACGTCTCAATGAGATCTCCCCTCATTCTTCTGAACTCTAACGAGTACAAGCCCGGTTTATTCAGCCTCTCCTCATAGCTCAACCCCCTCAACTCCGATATCAGCCTAGCAAACCTCCTCTGCACTCCCTCCAAGGCCAAAATATCTTTGTGCAGGTGCGGCGCCCAAAACTGCACACAGTACTCCAAATGCGGCCTCACCAATGCCCTATACAGCCGCAGCAAGACCTCCCTACTTTTATATTCAATCCCCCTCGCTATGAAGGCCAGCATCCCATTCGCCTTCCTGACCACCTGCTGCACCTGCAATCTGGGTTTTTGCGACTCATGCACAAGGACCCCGAGGTCCCTCTGCACCGTCGCCTGCTGCAGTTTTTCGCCCCGTAAGTAATAGTCCTTCCTACCATTCTTCCTACCAAAGTGGACCACCTCACACTTGCCAACATTAAATTCCATTTGCCATTTCCTGGCCCATTCGCCCAGCCTATATCGAAGACTTGGTGAGGAAGAAGAGGGATGCGTTTGTGAGGTCGAAACAACTGGGTACGGAGAGTGCGCTGGAGGAATATAGAGAGAGTAGGAGGGAGCTGAAAAGGGGAGTTAGAAGGGCGAAGAGAGGGCATAAAATGGCTTTGGCTGATAGGATTAAGGAAAATCCAAAGGCATTTTATTCCTATATTAGGAGCAAGAGAGTAGTTCGAGGGAAAATTGGTCCTCTTAGGGACAAAAGTGGGGAGTTATGTATTGAGTCGGAAGGAATGGGGGAGCTCCTGAATGAATACTTTGCGTCGGTATTCACGAAGGAGAGGGGTTCGGTGTCGTGTGGTGTCCTGGAGGGAGCTGTGGATCAGTGGCAGGAAATATCTATTACGAGGGAGGAAGTGCTAGGGCTTTTAGGTAGCGTAAGGACAGATAAAGCTCTGGGGCCTGATGGTATTTATCCCAGGCTGCTTAGGGAGGTGAAAGATGAAATTGCTGGGCCTCTGGCACAAATCTTTGTCTCTTCTTTGGACACAGGTGAGGTCCCAGAAGACTGGAGGGTAGCAAATGTGGTACCGCTGTTTAAAAAAGGTAGTAGGGATAACCCTGGAAATTATAGACCGGTGAGTTTGACATCGGTGGTAGAGAAATTAATGGAAAAAATACTTAGGGGTAGGATGTATAAGCATTTGGAGCGTTGCAATCTGATTAGGGATAGGCAACATGGCTTTGTTAGAGGGAGGTCTTGCCTTACGAATCTGGTAGAATTCTTTGAGGAGGTGACAAAAACGGTTGACGATGGGAGAGCTGTTGATGTCATCGATATGGATTTCAGTAAGGCGTTTGACAAAGTCCCTCATGGTAGGCTGGTAGAAAAGGTTAAGGCGCATGGGATACAAGGACAGGTAGCTAGGTGGATGGAGAACTGGCTGGGCAATAGGAGACAGAGGGTAGTTGTTGAGGGGACCTTTTCGGGCTGGAGGCCAGTGACCAGTGGTGTGCCGCAGGGCTCAGTACTGGGACCTCTCCTCTTTGTAGTATATATAAACGACTTGGAAGAGAGCGTATGTGGTGTGATCAGCAAGTTTGAGGATAACACCAAGATGGCAGGGTTGGCGGATACTGAGGTGGAATGTCAGGTGATACAGCAGAATATAAATAGGCTGGTACATTGGGCAGATAGGTGGCAGATGGAATTTAATCCTGACAAATGCGAGGTGATGCATTTTGGAAGGAATAATGCAGAGAGGAGCTACGTGATAAAAGGTAGACCGATTAGGAGTATAGAAATACAGAGGGACCTGGGAGTGCAGGTTCACAAGTCTATGAAGGTTGTAACACAAGTGGAGAAGGTTGTGAGGAAAGCTTATGGAATGCTAGCCTTTATAGGAAGGGGTATAGAGTATAGGAGCTGCCGTCTAATGCTTCAGTGGTACAGAACGTTGGTTAGACCGCATTTGGAGTACTGCGTCCAGTTCTGGTCACCTTACTACCGGAAGGACGTGGAGACCCTGGAGAGGGTGCAGAGGAGGTTTACCAGGATGTTGCCTGGCATGGAAGGACTGAGTTACGAGGAAAGGTTGGAGAAACTGGGACTTTTCTCCTTGGAAAGACGGAGATTGAGGGGAGACATGATAGAGGTATATAAGATACTGAAGGGAATAGATAGAGTCAATAGTGAGAGGCTGCTACCTAGACTGGGTACAATTACGAGAGGTCATGATCTAAGGGTGAGGGGGGAGAAGTATAATTTGGATATGAGAGGAAGGCTCTTCACGCAGAGGGTCGTGGGGGTGTGGAACGCACTACCGAGTAGGGTGGTGGAGGCAGGAACGTTGGACTCGTTTAAGGTTTACTTAGATAGACACATGAGCGAAACGAGGATGGAGGGTTATAGTAGTGGGTATTAAATAGGGTCAGAGCCTTGGGAGACACCGGAAATGCAGACTTATATGTTAACGTTTTTGTCTTTTATTCCGCAGGTGGAGGTCCACCTTGTTGTCAAACGAGGGGCATGCACACGGTGGGTCGTGCGTGGGCTGCTCTTGGAGGTTCCGGGAGTGGCCTAGTACTTTGTGTCGGTGTGTGTGCTTGATCCTGGACCAGTAGACGGGTGCCGCAACAGCTCAGTGACGAGCACTGCTAGCTGTGCAGATACATGGATTTGGGCCTGTGTCTGTGGGAGTTTGCGCAGTCTCCCTGTGGTTGCGTGGGTTTCCTCTGGGCACTCCGGTTTCCTCCCACACCCCAAAGATGTGCTATTAGGCTGATTAGTTTACCAAATTGACACTATTCTCCCTGAATCTGGCTAAGTTAGCGGTTCCACTTGCAGACACGCAGGGCAGGGTAGGTGTAGGAGGATATGGCGGCGCGGGCCCGTTGGGCCGAAGGGCCTGTTTCCCGTGCTGGGTTGTTCTTTGTTCTTTGTAAATGGTTCATGCCTTCCCCTCGCTTCTCCAGGGACAATGTCCAACTGGTTAATGTTTTCCCCGGCTGGTTAATGTTTTCCCCTGTTGGTTCATGTTTTCCCCTCGCTTCTCCAGCGACAATGTCCAACTGGTTAATGTTTTCCCTGGCTGGTTAATGTTTTCCCCGGTTGGTTAATGTTTTCCCTGGTTGGTTAATGTTTTCCACTACTGGTTAATGTTTTCCTCTACTGGTTAATGTCTTCCCTGACTGGTTAATGTTTTGCCCCTGCTTCTCCAGGGATTATGTGCAACTGGTTAATGTTTTCCCCTCGGTTCTCGAGGGTCTATGTCCGACTGGTTAATGTTTTCCCCTCACTTCTCCAGGCTCCAAGTCCAACTGGTTAATGTTTTCCCTTCGCTTCTCCAGTGACTATGCCCAGCTGGTTCATGTTTTCCCCTCGCTTCTCCAGGGGCAATGTCCAACTGGTTAATGTTTTTCCCGGCTGGTTCATGTTTTGCCCGACTGGTTAATGTTTTCCCCGACTGGTTGATGTTTTCCCTGATTGGTTAATGTTTTGCCCCTGCTTCTCCAGGGATTATGTGCAACTGGTTAATGTTTTGCCCGACTGGTTAATGTTTTCCCCGACTGGTTAATGTTTTCCCTGACTGGTTAATGTTTTGCCCCTGCTTCTCCAGGGATTACGTGCAACTGGTTAATGTTTTCCCCTCGGTTCTCCAGGGTCTATGCCCGACTGGTTAATGTTTTCCCCTCGATTCTCCATGCACCAAGTCCAACTGGTTAATGATTTCCCCCTGCTTCTCCAGGCTCCAAGTCCAACTGGTTAATGATTTCCCCCTGCTTCTCCAGGGACCAAGTCCCACTGGTTAATATTTTCCCCATGGTTGGTTCATGTTTTCCCCGGTTGGTTAATGTTTTCCCAAATTTTGTTAATGCTTTGCCCCTGCTTCTCCAGAGACAAGTCCGACTGGTTAATGCTTTCCCCAAGCTTCTCCAGGCACCAAGTCCAACTGGTTAATGTTTTCCCCTTGCTTCTCCAGGGCCCAAGTCCCACTGGCAAATGTTTTCCCCATGGTTGGTTCATACTTTCCCCACGGTTGGTTAATGTTTTCCCCAACTGGTTAATGTTTTGCCCGACTGGTTAATGTTTTCCCCATGGTTGGTTAATGTTGTGCCCCTGCTTCTCCAGGGAGTATGCCCGACTGGTTAATGTTTTCCCCTCGGTTCTCCAGGGACCAGGTCTGACTGGTTCATGTTTTCCCCCTGCTTCTCCAGGCACCAAGTCCAACTGGTTAATGTTTTCCCCTCGGTTCTCCAGGGACTATTCCTGCCTGGTAAATGTTTGGAAGGACTATTACTTACGTGGCAAAAAACCGCAGCAGGCGACGGTGCAGAGGGACCTCAGGGTCCTTGTGCATGAGTCGCAAAAACCCAGCCTGCAGGTGCAGCAGGTGGTCAGGAAGGCGAATGGGATGCTGGCCTTCATAGCGAGGGGGATTGAATATAAAAGTAGGGAGGTCTTGCTGCAGCTGTACAAGGCATTGGTGAGGCCGCAGCTGGAGTACTGTGTACAGTTTTGGTCGCCGCACTTACGCAAGGATACTTTGGCCTTGGAGGGAGTCCAGAAGAGGATTACTAGGCTGATACCAGAGTTGATGGGGTTGAGCTATGAGTAAACTGAATAAACTAGGCTTGTACTCGTTAGAGTTTAGAAGAATGAGGGGAGATCTCATTGAGACGTATAAGATGATGAATGGGATGGGTAGGATAGAGGTGGAGAGACTCTTCCCGCTCAGAAAGGACAGTAGGACTAGGGGGCACAGCCTCAAGATAAAGGGGGTGCGGTTTAGAACGGAGCTGAGGAGGAACTTCTTCACTCAAAGGGTTGGGAATCTCTGGAATTCTCTGCCCGTTGAAGTGGTGGAGGCTACCTCGCTAAATATTTTTAAGACGTGGGTTGATGGGTTTTTGATAAGAGAGGGGATTAAGGGTTATGGGGAGAGGGCGGGAATGTGGAACTGAGCCACGACAGATCAGCCATGATCTTATTGAATGGCGGGGCAGGCTCGAAGGGCTAGATGGCCTACTCCTGCTCCTATTTCTTATGTTCTTATGTAAAACATTAACCAACCGTGGGGAAAACATGAACCAGTGGGGAAGCCATGAACCAGTGGGACTTGGAGCCTGGAGAAGCAGGGGGGGAAAACATTAACCAGTCGGGGAAAACTTTCACCTCTCCCTCTGTATCTCTGTGTCCCATTAAGCTGATTCAGTATGAATGTCGGCCTTGCTTGTGAGTACGAAACATTCAAGTTGACAACTTTAAATATCGATCCCCCCTCTCTCTGCCTGTCTGTCTGTCAGTCTCTTGCTCTCTCACTGTCACTCTGTCTCTCTCTCTCAGTAACTTCACTGCAGTGTTAATGTAAGCCTGACTTCTGACACTTAAGAAACTTTAAAAACTCACTCTCTGCCTCTCTCAGTTCAGGCACAGGTTGAGTGTTCGAGTGAGAGCGGGGGAGAGGTGAGTATTGAAGCCGGTGCAGGCAGCTGTCAACAAAGCTTTGAAGAAATGGCAGGCAGTGTTTGTAAAGATTCTGAGGGAATGGGAAAGTCAGTGTGTCAGCCAGATGGGGGAAGGGAAGGCCAGCCCAGGCAAGGATCATAGATTGACTTGAGTAAAGGACATCAGTGAACCAGATGGGTTTTCACAACAATTGACAACGGTTTCATAGGGTTTGAACACGGGTCTTCAGTTCAACAGCCTGGCCCTATGTCTTTGGATTATTGCACTGATGACAATCCGACTGTATACTACCTCCCCTCCCATCTGACCTGCTGTTGGAGCAATAGTATGCATATGAGTAATCCAGTTCAGTTTCAGGCCAACAGTAAACCCCAGGGTGTCGGTAACGGACAATTCGGCGATGGTAATGCAATTGAATATCAAAGGAGGAATGATCAGATTTTCTCTTATTGGAGATAGTCATTGCCTGACACTTGTGTGGCGCTAACACTACTTGTCATTTGTCAACCCAAAAGTGGATATTGTCTATTTCTTACTACATTTGAACATGGTCGACTTCAGTATCTGTGGGTTTGCGAATGGTGTTGTGCATTGTTCAGTTATTAGTGAATGTCCCCACTTGGAAGAATAGCTAAAGGCGGGTAAGCCTCAGAAACGCACATGAGAAACTCCAGCTGTAGTGCCATGGAACGGAGATGGCTGACCTCCAACAATTACATGTGCTCGCAAAAACAGAGGTCCTGAGGATGTTGGCATGTGATCCCAATGAGGAAGGAACGAGTTTACAGAGGAGTGTTTTGGAGGTTTCCTCTGCAGTTCTGAGGAGGTGATGCTTTTAGCCGAGGGTTCTATCAAGAAATACATCTGGGTGAACAAGTTTGGGGCCTTGATACTGTTGTGACCACCAGGGTGATATCCAATTCCATCTTGGCGCTGGTAGCGTGAAGGTGAAATATATTGTTGACTGCTTTCCTGGGTTCCTATATGTGAAGACATGTCTCGTGACTGGCAGGCAGCTCTTCAATATCTAAGCCTGCACGCTAATGTAGATGATGACATCTGTGTTGATCAATCTGCCAGGACCAAGTTGAAAGTGGTAATGTGATGTACAAGTGAAGATGTGTGGGGTAAATCCGAGGTAAATATTCTGTGAAGGATCTGGTTTTGTCACCCAGAAGTACCGTGAAACATCTGGACAGCAATTCAATGGTTGAGGAAAGAAAAAAACTCTTGACTGTGACAAACAGATTTAACCTGCCAGGATGTACAGCAGCGTTCAGTAAAGGAAAGGAATTGTATCCCCGACTTCCAGTTCTTTTGAAAGCCATTTTTCAGCCAATGTGAGTGTTATTAGGAGCTGAGCACCAATTGCTAATTCTTCCTTGTTTAAAGTCTGTTCCATCCACACTGATGAGAACCTTTCACTGGGGTCAAGACAGCACACTGATGAGAAGGACCTTCCTATTGGCTGGGAGCAGGTGATTGATAGCCGCTACAACAAATGGGGAGAGGGTATAGATTGCAGCCCCGCCCTCTTCATTCTCCAGGCAGCGGCGCGCTCGGGTTGTAACCGTCTGTGCGCGAGACGGACAGCACGGAAAGAACTCCAAGACTCGCGCACTGCGCAGGCCCTTTGCCAGCCGGGGAGGAGGTGAGGGGGGCGAACGAAGAAGCAGTTCTCCGTATGCGCATGCGCCGGGCTCTTTGAGCGCGTGCAGTTTTACCTCACAAACAACGACGCGCAGCCGCAGAGTTGCTTCTTTCCAGAAGTTTCGGCGGTAGAAAGTCCGGGTGAGAAAGCGATGCAAATATTTATACTCGGTTCTGAGCAGGGAGGATTTTCAGCTTTTTTAATCGTGTTTAAGAAGCGGCCTGGTTCCTGGACCAATTCTGGGGAGAAAATGGCGAATTCCGACTTTCCCAGAAAGCAAAGAGAGTGAAGATGGAGATAGTGAAATCAGAGAGAGTAATCCCAGGGAGATAGAGATAGTGAAATCAGAGAGAGTAATCCCAGGGAGATAGAGATAGTGAGATCAGAGAGAGTAATCCCAGGGAGATAGAGATAGTGAAATCAGAGAGAGTAATCCCAGGGAGATAGAGATAGTGAGATCAGAGAGAGTAATCCCAGGGAGATAGAGATAGTGAGATCAGAGAGAGTAATCCCAGGGAGATAGAGATAGTGAGATCAGAGAGAGTAATCCCAGGGAGATAGAGATAGTGAGATCAGAGAGAGTAATCCCAGGGAGATAGAGATAGTGAAATCAGAGAGTGTAATCCCAGGGAGATAGAGATAGTGAAATCAGAGAGAGTAATCCCAGGGAGATAGTGAAATCAGAGAGAGTAATCCCAGGGAGATAGAGATAGTGAAATCAGAGAGAGTAATCCCAGGGAGATAGAGATAGTGAGATCAGAGAGAGTAATCCCAGGGAGATAGAGATAGTGAGATCAGAGAGAGTAATCCCAGGGAGATAGAGATAGTGAAATCAGAGAGAGTAATCCCAGGGAGATAGAGATAGTGAAATCAGAGAGAGTAATCCCAGGGAGATAGAGATAGTGAGATCAGAGAGAGTAATCCCAGGGAGATAGAGATAGTGAAATCAGAGAGAGTAATCCCAGGGAGATAGAGATAGTGAAATCAGAGAGAGTAATCCCAGGGAGATAGAGATAGTGAGATCAGAGAGAGTAATCCCAGGGAGATAGAGATAGTGAGATCAGAGAGAGTAATCCCAGGGAGATAGAGATAGTGAGATCAGAGAGAGTAATCCCAGGGAGATAGAGATAGTGAAATCAGAGAGTGTAATCCCAGGGAGATAGAGATAGTGAGATCAGAGAGAGTAATCCCAGGGAGATAGAGATAGTGAGATCAGAGAGAGTAATCCCAGGGAGATAGAGATAGTGAAATCAGAGAGAGTAATCCCAGGGAGATAGAGATAGTGAAATCAGACAGTGTAATCCCAGGGAGATAGAGATAGTGAGATCAGACAGTGTAATCCCAGGGAGATAGAGATAGTGAAATCAGAGAGTGTAACCCCAGGGAGATAGAGATAGTGAGATCAGAGAGAATAATCCCAGGGAGATAGAGATAGTGAAATCAGACAGTGTAATCCCAGGGAGATAGAGATAGTGAAATCAGAGAGTGTAATCCCAGGGAGATAGAGATAGTGAAATCAGAGAGAGTAATCCCAGGGAGATAGAGATAGTGAGATCAGAGAGAGTAATCCCAGGGAGATAGAGATAGTGAAATCAGACAGTGTAATCCCAGGGAGATAGAGATAGTGAGATCAGACAGTGTAATCCCAGGGAGATAGAGATAGTGAAATCAGAGAGTGTAATCCCAGGGAGATAGAGATAGTGAAATCAGAGAGAGTAATCCCAGGGAGATAGAGATAGTGAAATCAGAGAGAGTAATCCCAGGGAGATAGAGATAGTGAAATCAGAGAGAGTAATCCCAGGGAGATAGAGATAGTGAAATCAGAGAGAGTAATCCCAGGGAGATAGAGATAGTGAGATCAGACAGTGTAATCCCAGGGAGATAGAGATAGTGAGATCAGACAGTGTACTCCCAGGGAGATAGAGATAGTGAGATCAGGCAGTGTAATCCCAGGGAGATAGAGATAGTGAAATCAGAGAGTGTAATCCCAGGGAGATAGAGATAGTGAAATCAGAGAGTGTAATCCCAGGGAGATAGAGATAGTGAAATCAGAGAGAGTAATCCCAGGGAGATAGAGATAGTGAGATCAGAGAGAGTAATCCCAGGGAGATAGAGATAGTGAGATCAGAGAGTGTACTCCCAGGGAGATAGAGATAGTGAAATCAGAGAGTGTAATCCCAGGGAGATAGAGATAGTGAAATCAGACAGTGTAATCCCAGGGAGATAGAGATAGTGAGATCAGATAATGTGTAATCGGGGGAGGGTGGGAATGGAGGCAGTGAGATCTGTCTGTAAACAGAAGAGGATGGTACCAATATGAACAGACAGTGTCCAATCCGGGCAGGATGGAGACATGGCGATCAGACAGTGTGTAAACTGGAGAAAACGGAGGCAGCGAGTTCAGACAGTGCGTAACCCGGGAAGGATGGAAACTGAGTTCGGGGGCATGGAGCCAGTGAGATCAGACGGTGTGTAACCCGGAAGGGATGGCCGCAGTGTGTAGCCTGGGGAGGATGGAGGGTGATGCTAACGGGTAAGGCCATAAGAACATAAGAAATAGGAGCAGGAGTAGGCCATCTAGCCCTTTCAGCCTGCCCCACCATTCAATAAGATCATGGCTGATCTGAAGTGGCTCAGTTCCACTTTCCCGCTTTCTCCCCATAACACTTAATTCCCTTGTCTATCAGAAATCTATCTAGCCGTGTTTTAAAAGTATTTAGCGAGGTAGCCTCAACCACTTCAACGGGCAGAGAATTCCAGAGATTCACCACCCTTTGAGTGAAGAAGTTCCTCCTCAACTCCATTCTAAACGCCACCCCCCCCCCATTATGTTGAGGCTGTGCCCTCTAGTCCTGCTGTCCTTTCTGAGCGGGAAGAATCTCTCTACTTCTACCCTATCCATCCCTTTCATTATCTTGTACATCTCCATAAGATCCCCCCTCATCGTTCTAAACTCCAACGAGTACAGACCCAGTCTATTTAGTCTCCCTTCATAGTCTAACCCCCTCATCTCCAGTATCAGCAGTGAACCTCCTCTGCACTCCCTCCAAGGCCAAAATATCCTTGTGCAAGTACGGCGACCAAAACTTCACACAGTACTCCAGCTGCAGCCTCACCAATGCCCTGTACAGTTGCAGCAAGACCTCCCTACTTTTATATTCTATCCCCCTCGCTATAAAGGCCAGCATCCCATTCGCCTTCTTGATCACCTGCTGCACCTGCAGACTGGGCTTTAGCGACTCATGCACAAGGACCTCCAGGTCCCTCTGCACCGTAGCATGCTGCAGCTTTTCGCCCTTTAAATAGTAATCCCTCCTACTATTATTTTTGCCAAAGTGGATAACCTCACACTTGCTAACATTGTACTCCATCTGCCAGGTCCTCGCCCACTCACTCAGCCTATCCAGATCCCTCTGCAGACTTTCCACACCCTCCACGCAATTTGCTTTTCCACTCATCTTCGTGTCACCAGCAAATGTCGTCACCCTAAACTCAGCCCCCTCCTCCAGATCATCTATATAAATGGTAAATAGCTGAGGCCCCAGCACTGATCCCTGTGGCACTCCACAAGTCACCAACCGCCAATCAGAATAGCACCCATCGATACCAACTCTCTGCCTCCTATTGGACAACCAATCCTCTATCCACACTAACACCTTACCCCCAACTCCATTTTTAGTCATTTATTTTTCATCAAATTGATTTTCCCCAGCTACATTTGCACTTTTCATGTGTGACACTTCCCTTCCTTTTCTGGAATTCTCCATCTGAATATCAGCGAATAGACACGGATGAACACTTACAATCAACCAGAATTGCAGAGTGAGATTGACCGTACTTCCTCTGAGCCTTTGAATAATGTTCCCTTAACCTGTGTATTTGTTTGGATGATGCAACGTCTGAGCATCTGACATTGTTTTCTCAACTTCAGAACTTGACTACCCGCACTATAGTTTGAAAAAATTATGCCGTTTTGCTGCATTTCCCAAAATAATGTCTTCATTCGTTGGCGCCCAGAAAGGAATCTAGCATTTCACTCATTCGTTCCTTCAAACGAGGGGAGAAGTGTTAGGGCTTTTAGAGGGCATTAAAACCAATAAATCTCCGGGGCCTGATTGCATTTATCCTAGGCTGCTTAGAGAGGTGAGGGATGAGATTGCTGGGCCTCTGACGCAAATCTTTGTCTCTTCTTTGGACACAGGTGAGGTCCCAGAGGACTGGAGGATAGCGAACGTGGTACTGTTGTTTAAAAAGGGTAGGAGGGATAGCCCAGGTAACTATAGGCCAGTGAGCTTAACATCAGTGGTAGGTAAGTTGGTGGAGAGGATTCTTAGGGATAGGATGTATGCGCACTTGGAGCATTGCGATCTGATTAAGGATACGCAGCATGGCTTTGTCAAGGGGAAGTCTTGCCTTACGAATCTGGTAGAATTCTTTGAGGAGGTGACAAAAACAGTTGACGAAGGACGAGCCGTTGATGTCGTCTATATGGATTTCAGTAAGGCGTTTGACAAAGTCCCTCATGGTAGGTTGGTACAGAAGATTAAAGCTCATGGGATATGTGGTCAGGTATCTAGATGGGTAGAGAACTGGCTTGCAAAGAGGAGTCAGAGAGGAATTGTGGAGGGGTCTTTTTCTAGCTGGAGGTCTGTCACTAGTGGTGTGCCGTAGGGCTCGGTACTGGGACCCCTTCTCTTTGTAGTGTATATAAATGATTTGGAAGGGGGAGTCGGTGGTGTGATCAGCAAATTTGCTGATGACGCCAAGATGGCTGGATTGGCGGGCAGTGAGGAGCAGTGTCTGGCAACACAGCGGGATATTGATAGGCTGGTTGATTGGGCAGATACGTGGCAAATGGAGTTTAAACCGGATAAATGTGAGGCGATGCATTTTGGCCGGAATAATGTAGGGGGAAGTTATATGAAAAAGGGTAAGCCTGTAAGGAGTATAGAGTCGAAGCGAGACCTGGGGGTGCAAGTGCACAAGTCTTTGAAGGTGGCAGTGCAAGTGGAGAGTGTGGTGAAGAAAGCCTATGGTATGTTAGCCTTTCTAGGAAGGGGTATAGAATATAAGAGCTGGAGTCTAATGTTGCAGATGTATAGAACGTTGGTTAGGCTGCATTTGGAGTACTGCGTACAGTTCTGGTCGCCTTACTACCAGAAGGACATGGAGACTCTGGAGAGAGTGCAGAGGAGATTTACCAGGATGTTGCCTGGTATGGAAGGACTGGGGTATGAGGAAAGATTGAAGAAATTGGGGCGCTTTTCCCTTGAACGACGCCGACTGAGGGGGGGATCTAATAGAGGTATATAAGATTATGAAGGGTATAGATAGAGTAAACAGAGGTAGGCTATTTCCTATAATAGAGTCACGTAGGACAAGGGGCCATGGACTTAAGGTGAGGGGGGAGAGGTACAACACAGATATTAGAGGGAGGTTTTTCACTCAGAGGGTAGTGGGGGTATGGAATGCTCTGCCAAGTAAGGTGGTGGAGGCAAACATGCTAGAGTCCTTTAAGGGTAACTTAGACAGGCACATGACTGAGCTGGAGATGGGTGGATATAGGAGAACCTTTAATTAAGGGTCATTAGCATTGGGGTGTCCCTAGAAATGTAAATGGGTATAGTATGATAATAATGTTTTTCTCTGTTTTCATTCACAGGCTTGAAGTCGGTCCACCTCGTGTCCAACGAGGGGCATACACGCGATGGGTCGTACTGGGGCTGCTCTTGGTTGTTCGAGATTGGCCTAGTGCTTCATGTCGTTAGTGTGTGCCTAAACTGGACAAGATACTGGGCAAGACGACAGCTCAGTGACTATCGCTGATTGCTGTGCAGACACATGGATTTGGGCCGGTGTCTGTGGGAGTTTGCGCATTCTCCCCGTGCTTGCGTGGGTTTTCTCTGGGTGCTCCGGTTTTCTCCCACACCCCAAAGATGTGCTGTTAGGCTGATTGGCAGGAATAAATTGTCCCGAAATCAGTTTTTCCTCAATCTGGATGGCCATAAAACATGAGATAGGGGTCATGGGTAGAGAGGTGGAGTTGAGATGGCAGCGTGGGCTCATTGGGCCGAAGGGCCTGTTTCCCAGGCTGATTTTGTTCTTTGTTCTTTGACTGGTTAATGTTTTCCCCGACTGGTCAATGTTTTCCCCTCGGTTGGTTAATGTTGTGCCCCTGCTTCTCCAGGGACTGTGCCCGACTGGTTAATGTTTTCCCCTCACTTCTCCAGGCACCAAGTCCAGCTGGTTAATGTTTTCCCCGACTGGTTAATGCTTTGCCCCTGCTTCTCTGGAGACTAAGTGCAACTGGTTAATGTTTTCCCTTCTACTCCAGGGAGCAGATCCAACTGGTTAATGTTTTCCCCTCGCTTCTCCAGGGACTTTGTCCGACTGGTTAATGACTTCCACAATGCTCCAGTGGCTTTGGCTTTCTGATTAATGTTTTCCCCGACTGGTTAATGTTTTGCCCGACTGGATAATGTTTTGCCTCTGCTTTTACAGGGACGAAGTCCAACTGGTTAATGTTTTCCCCTCGCTTCTCCAGGGATTCAGTACACCTGGTTCATGTTTTGCCCCTGCTTGTCCAGAGGGTACAATAAAAGGGGGACTGCCATTGTCCACACCGCAGCAGCAGCAGCTGGTTAATGTTTTCCCCTCGCAAGTGGAAGCCTCCCTTCCCCCATCTGGCTGACACGCTGACTTTCCCATTCCCTCAGCATGTTTACAAACACTGCCTGCCATTTCTTCAAAGCTTTGTTGACAGCTGCCTGCACCGGCATCAATACTCACCTCTCCCCCGCTCTCACTCGAACACTCAACCTGTGCCTGATTCGCATTTTAATCAGTAATCTCTAAACTGTCCGTGCTTTATATGCTCTGTCTGAGGCCAGAACTCTCCATTCACCTGACGAAGGGGGTAACCCCGAAAGCTAGTGAGTATATTATCAAATAAATAGGTTGGACTAAAACCTGGTGTTGTCAGACTTTTTACTGTGTTTACGCCAGTCCAACGCCGGCATACCCACATCATGAACTGAGAGAGGCAGGGAGTGAGTTTTTAAAGTTTATTAAGTGTCCGAAGTCAGGCTGACATTAACACTGCAGTGAAGTTACTGAGAGAGAGAGAGAGAGGGACAGTGAGAGAGAGACAGACAGACAGACAGAGAGAGGGGGGATCGATATTTAAAGCTGTCACCTTGAATGGTTCGTACTGACAAGCAAGGCCTACGTTCACACTGAATCAGCTTACTGGGACACAGAGATACAGAGGGAGAGGTGAAAGTTTTCCCCGACTGGTTAATGTTTTCCCCCCTGCTTCTCCAGGTTCCAAGTCCCACTGGATAATGTTTTCCCCGGTTGGTTAATGTTTTCCCCACGGTTGCTTAATCATAGAAACCCTATAGTACAGAAAGAGGCCATTCGGCCCATCAAGTCTGCACTGACCACAATCCCACCCAAGCCCCACCCTCATATCCCTACATACCTTACCCACTAATCCCTCTAACCCATGTATCTCGGGACACTAAGGAGCAATTTTAGCATGGCCAATCAACCTAACCTGCACATCCTTGGGCTGTGGGAGGAAACCCACACAGACACAAGGAGAACGTGCAAACTCCACACAGACAGCGGCCCAAGCCAGGAACCGAACCCAGATCCCTGGAGCCGCGAAGCAGCTGTGCCAACCACTATGCTACTGTGCTGCCCTAATGTGGCATCTCCACATTATGGATAAAGAGTGCAATATTATAGTAAGGAAGTAAGTTGTCCCCCGGGAGATGGATGCATAGTCACCACCTGCTCTTACATACATGACTTAGTCATCTCATATAGCATATGGCAGTTAGCAAGTTGCATTACCACTAACGGGCAATTAATAAACTGTCAGCTGGAGGAAGTATGGTAATTCCAGAGTCATTGGGAGTATCAGATTTTTAAAACAACATTGTATGAACGCTCTTTGGACACGTCAATTGTGATCTTCCATAAATTCTGGAAACATCCTCACTGATTGGAAAACGTCAAATTCCAGAAAGGAGACACCTCTATTCCAGAAAGGAGACAGACAGCAGGAAACTTTGGGTCAGTTAGCTCTGTCGAGCATTGGTGCAGAATCACTGAGCCAAATTGTCTCCTCCACGATGGCAGGGGTTAGCATTGCTGCTTCCCAGCACCAGAGACCCGGGCCCGACTCCCAGCTCCAGCCACCGTCCGTGCAAAGTCCGCACGCTCCCACCATGTCCACGTAGGTTTCTTCCGGGTGCTGCAGCTTTGTCCCACAGTCCAGAAGACATGCTGGTTAGGTACATTGGGCTGTGCTAAATTCACTGTTAGGTGTGCCTGATCAAGCACCGAAGTGTGGTGACTGGGGGATTTCCACAGTAACTTCATTGCAGTGTTAATGCAAGCCTACTTGTAACACTAATAAATAAACTTTAAAAATTATAACTAGCAATAAAGATTTTATAGTAAGGAACTACATTGTCCTACAGGAGGTGGACGCATAGTCACCGCCTGTTCAAATCCTTAACATAACCACAGTGTTGGGCTTGAGCAACAACTTGCATACAAGCAGAGTGCACAATCTATACAAACGCAACAAAACATCCCCCCAGGGTGTTTTCACAAATCTCCTCAAACAAAATGCTTTGCCATCCAAAGCTGGATGGGCAATGTTTTGCCCATCCAGCCGGAGACTAAGGCCCACTGGTTAATGTTTTCCCCAGTTGGTTAATGTTTTGCCTGACTGGTTAATGTTTTCCCCACGGTTGGTTAATGTGTTCCCATCCAGCCAGAGCCCAAGGCCCACTGGTTAATGTTTTCCCCAGTTGATTCATGTTTTCCCCACGGTTGGTTTATGTTTTGCCCATCCATCCAGAGCCCCAATCCCACTGGTTGATGTTTTGCCCGGTTGGTTAATGTTTTGCCCCTGCTTCCTCAGGGACCAAGTCCAACTGGTTAATGTTTTCCCCTCGGTTCTCCAGGGGTTAGGTCCGACTGGTTCATGTTTTCCCCAACAGGTTAATTATTTCCCCGACTGGTTAACGTTTTCCCCGGTTGGTTAATGTTTTCCCCGACTGGTTCATGTTTTCCCCACGGTAGGTTAATGCTGTGCCTCTGCTTCTCCAGGGACTATATCCAACTGGTTCATGGTCTCCCCAAGCTCCTCCTGGGACTATGTCCGACTGGTTAATGTTTCCCCTTCTGCTTCTCCAGGGACTAAGTCCCACTGGTTAATGTTTTCCCCATGGTTGGTTCATGCTTTTCCCACCGTTGCTTAATGTTTTGCCCATCCAGGCAGAGCCTAAGTCCCACTGGTTAATGTTTTGCCCGACTGGTTAATGTTTTCCCCACGGTTGGTTAATGTTGTGCCCCTCCTTCTCCAGGGACAATGTCCAACTGGTTAATGTTCTCCCCTTGCTTCTCCAGGGACTCTGTCCGCATGGTTACTGTTTTCCCTTCTGCTCCAGGCACCCAGTCCAAATGTTTCAGCTTTCCCCGGCTTCTCCAGGGACAAGGTCGGACTAGTTACTGATTTCCCCACGGTTGGTGAATGTTTTGCCCACTCCAGCCAGTGCCTAAGTCCCACTGGTTAATGTTTTCCCCGGCTGGTTAATGTTTTCCCCATGGTTTGTTAATGCTTTGCCCCTGCTTCTCCAGAGACTAAGTCCGACTGGTTGATGCTTTCGCCAAGGTTCTCCAGGCACCTTGTCCCACTGGTTAATGCTTTCCCTTCTGCTCCAGGCACCCAGCCCAACTGGTTAATGTTTTCCCCCTGCTTCTCCAGGGCCCAAGTCCCACTGGTAAATGTTTTCCCCGTGGTTGGTTCTTGCTTTCCGCACGGTTGGTTAATGTTTTGCCCATCCAGCCAGAGCCGAAGTCCCACTGGTTAATGTTTTCCCCGGTTGGTTAATGTTTCCCCGACTGGTTAATGTTTTCCCTGCGGTTGGTTAATGTTGTGCCCCTGCTTCTCCGGGGAGTATGCCCGACTGGTTAATGTTTCCCCCTCGGTTATCCAGGGACCAGGTCCCACGGTTCATGTTTTCACCCTGCTTCTCCAGGCACCCAGCCCGACTGGTTAATGTTTTCCCCTGCTTCTCCAGGAACCAAGTCCCACTGGTTAATGTTTTCCCCATGGTTGGTTCATGCTTTCCCCCAGTTGGTTAATGTTTTCCCCGGTTGGTTAATCTTTTCCCCACGGTTTGTTAATGCTTTGCCCCTGCTTCTCCTGAGACGAAGTCCGACTGGTTTATGCTCTCTGCAAGCTTCTCCAGGCACCATGTCCAACTGGTTAATGCTTTCCCTTCTGGTCCAAGCACCCAGCCCAACTGGTTAATGTTTTCCCCCTGCTTCTCCAGGGCCCAAGTCCCACTGGTAAATGTTTTCCCCATGGTTGGTTCATGCTTTCTCCTTGGTTAGTTAATGTTTTGCCCATCCAGCCAGGGCTTAAGTCCCACTGGTTAATGTTTTTCCCGGTTGGTTAATGTTTTCCCCAGTTGGTTAATGTTTTCCCCGACTGGTTAATGTTTTCACCGACTGGTTAATGTTTTCCCCGGTTGGTTAATGTTTTCCCTACGGTTGGTTAATGTTTTCTCCCTGCTTCTCCAGGGACACGGTCCGACTGGTTAATGTTTTCCCCCTGCTTCTCCAGTCACCATGTCGAACTGGCTAATGCTTTCCCTTCTGCTCCAGGCACCCAGGCCAACTCGTTAATGTTTTCCCCCTGCTTCTCCAGGCACCCAGCCCAACTGGTTAATGTTTTCCCCCTGCTTCTCCAGGCACCCAGCCCAACTGATTAATGTTTTCCCCCTGCTTCTTCAGGGATCAAGTCCCACTGGTTAGTGATTTCCCCATGGTTGGTTCATGCTTTCCCCACCGTTGTTTCATGTTTTGCCCATCCAGCCAGACCCTAAGTCCCACTGGTTAATGTTTTCCCCAACTGGTTAATGTTTTCCCCAGTTGATTAATGTTTTCCCTGACTGGTTAATGTTTTGCCGTCCTGGTTAATGTTTTCCCCACGGTTGGTTAATGTTGTGCCCCTGCTTCTCCAGGGATTATGTCCAACTGGTTCATATTTTCCCCTTGCTTCTCCAGGCACCAAGTCCAAGTGGTTAATGTTTTCCCCCTGCTTCTCCAGGGACCATATCCCACTGGTTAATGTTTTCCTTTCTGCTCCAGGCACCCAGCCCAGCTGGTTAATGTTTTCCCCTGCTTCTCCAGGGCCCAAGTCCCACTGGTAAATGTTTTCCCCGTGGTTGGTGCCTGGAGAAGCAGGGTCAAAGTATTAACCAACCGTGGGCAAAACATTAACCAATCGGGGAAAACATTAACCAGTGGGACTTGGTCTCTGGAGAAGCAGGGGGAAAACATGAACCAGTCGTACTTGGTGCCTGGAGCAGAAGGGAAAACATTAACCAGTTGGGCTTGGTGCCTGGAGAAGCAGGGGGAAAACATTAACCAGTCGCACTTGGCGCCTGGAGAAGCAGGGGCAAAACTTTAACCAACTGTGAACAAAACATTAACCAGTTGGGGAAAACATGAACCAACCGGTGAAAACATGAACCAGTAGGGGAAAACATTAACCAATCGGGGAAAACATTAACCAAACGGGCAAAACATTAACCAGTGCGACTTGGTCTCTGGAGAAGCAGGGGGAAAGCATTGTACAGTTGGACTTGAAGCCTGGAGAAGCGAGGGGAAAACATTAACCAGTCGGACAGAGTCCCTGGAGAACCAAGGGGAAAACATTAACCAGTTGCACATAATCCCTGCAGAAGCAGGGGCAATACATGAACCAGTCGGGGAAAACATTAACCGGGGGAATTAGTCTCTGGCTGGATGGGCAAAACATGAACCAACCATGGGGAAAACATTAACCAACCGGGGAAAACATTAACCAGTGGGACTTGGAGCTTGGAGAAGCAGGGGAGAAAACATTAACCAGTCAGGGAAAAGTTTCACCTCTCCCTCTGTATCTCTGTGTCCCAGTAAGCTGATCCAGTGTGAATGTAGGCCTTGCTTGTCAGTACGAACCATTCAAGTTGACAACTTTAAATATCGATCCCCCACTCTCTGTCTGTCTGTCTCTCCCTCTCTCTCACTGTCCCTCTCTCTCAGTAACTTCACTGCAGTGTTAACGTCAGCCTGACTTCTGACACTTAAGAAACTTTAAAAACTCACTCTCTGCCTCTCTCTGTTCAGGCAAACAACTGCAACATTAGACTCCAGCTGTTATTATCAATACCCCTTCCTATAAAGGCTAACAAACCATTGGCTTTCTTCACAACCTTCTCCACTTGTACTGCCACCTTCAAAGACTTGTGCACTTGCACCCCCAGGTCTCACTGTGTTTCTATACTCTTTATAGGCTTACCCTTTGTCATATACCTGCCCCCTACATTATTCCAGCCAAAATACATCACCTCACATTTATCCGGATTAAACTCCATTTGCCACGTATCTGCCCAATATCCCAGCCTATCAATATCCCGTTGTATTGCCAGACACTGCTCCTCACTGCCCGCCAATCCAGCCATCTTGGTGTCATCAGCAAATTTGCTGATCACACCACCGACTCCCTCTTCCAAATCATTTATATACACTACAAAGAGAAGAGGTCCCAGTACCGAGCCCTGCGGCACACCACTAGTGACAGACCTCCAGCTAGAAAAGGACCCCTCCACAACTCCTCTCTGACTCCTCTTAGCAAGCCAGTTCTCTACCCATCGAGATACCTGGCCTTGTATCCCATGAGCCTTAATCTTTTCCACCAACCTACCATGAGGGACTTTGTCAAACGCCTCACTGAAATCCTTGGTCGGAGTCGAGTTGTAGTGGGACTCCCCACCTCAGGATGATTCCGTATGCTGGGATGGGGCTCCGGTGGTGTCTTCGCAATCCCGAGTTGGGAATGCTTCCACCCAGCGGGTGAATTGATCGATTCAGACTAAACAATACTTCTTCCCTCGGCGAGTGGGTAGGGGGCCTCTGAAGTCGATCTGCAGGTTTTCCAAGGATCCCTTTGGTCGGGGTTGGTGGGTCAGTTTGACTCTCAGGGGTGGGCCCGGGTTGTGCTGGGCGCGTATGATACAGCGCTGGCAATGTTTGGCTCCACCCCGTCCCATCCCTGGCCACCACCAATCAGCTGATAGTGGGGCCAGGGTCCCATCCTGGCCGGAGTGGTGGGGCTCGTGGTGGACTCGGAGTAGTTTGGTGGGTAGAAATGAGGGGGCGACGACTTGGTGCCCTCTGCGCCACACTCCATCTTTGTCCCTGGACGCCCCTGCCTGTTCCCACTGTGCCACCTCATGTGGGCTGGTGTTACCCTGCAGCTTATAAAGATTCACTTCCTCCAAGGGTGCTGTTGTGGTGGGGGCTGTGTGCGGGAGGGCTTCCCCAGCTACAGCCTTGGCTGCAGTGTCTGCGAGTTGGTTCCCTTTCTGTTCTGCTGTCTTTACCCTTTGGTGGGCTTTTATCTTCATTACGGCTGCTTCTGAGGGCAGCCTGGCTGCAGCTACCAGGTCTCGGGTTATATTTTCATGCCTTATGCACCCCCTACCCCCCCTCCCCCCACCCCCAACTGTGCTGATAAACCCGCCCCTTTTCTAGGTCATCATGGAATCGTGGACCACCCCAAATGCATATCGGCTTTCAGTATACACATTTACTCGCTTTTCCCTTCCTGTCTTGAGGGCTTCCGTGAGGGCTATGAGTTTGGCCATTTGGGCTGAGGTCTCCCCACTCATAGTGTCCTTTGCTCCCAGTGTCCCTTCCTGGTCTACTATTGCCCAGCCTGTGTGGTATTGTCCCTCTACTTGTCTTCGGGACCCGTCTACATACAGTATGAGGTTGGGGTTATCTCGGGGTTGGTCATTAATGCCTCCCTCCGCTTCAGTGTCTGGGTTAATCGGGCAGTAATGCGGACTTCCCTCTGATAGGAGTCCCTCAGCGGGGTTCTTCCCAGTGTCCCGCACTATCTGGACTGACCGGTCTCGGGGGAGGAGTACCGCTTCCCAATTGGCCCTTCGGGCGTCCGAAACAGTCCGGAGTCGGCCTGTATTCAGGAGCTCAGCGATGGTGTGTTTCGTGTGTGAAATGATTTGTCCTGACACAGTGATCGGTTCGCGTACCCTGACTGCCCAGGAGGGGCAATCTAGAGCTGCCACACACTTGTGCAGTCCCTGGGCTCCCGGGGATTGTCGGGTGGAATAATATGCCACCGGTCGCATGGTCCCCCCGTATTCTTGGGTTCCCACGGAGCGATAAAATCCCTCTTCTGGGTCATAGAAGAGGTGGAAGGGTTTGATTATATTCGGTGGGCGTAGGGCTGGAGCTGCTAATAGTTCTGATTTTAGGCGGGTGAATGCTACCTCCTGTTCGGGTCCCCACTCGATCGTTCCTGCTCCTGGCTTTCCCCCTTTGACCAGCCGCTGAATTGGTTCAGACAGAGATGCGAACTGGTCAATGCAATCCCGGCAGTCGTTAAATAGTCCCATAACTCTACGCACCCCTTTAACTGTGTTTGGACAGGGCATATTTATAATCCCGGTCTTCCGATCGGAGGGGAGGGCTGTCTTTCCCTGACTTATGTTGTTTCCCAAATCCCGGAGCTCCTGTTGTGCAATCTGTGCCTTGGTTGGGTTGATTTTAAACCCCGCAGCCTGCGAGGCGCGTAGGATTGTGGACAGGGCTCCGATATGTGCTGTGCGGTTGGTGGAGGCAATGAAGATGTGGTCCACATATTGGAGGAAGGTGCTTCCATATGGGGACAGATCGCAGTCCTCAAGGGCCTCACTCATAACTGGGTGGAAAATGTTGGGAATGTTGTGGAGCCCTTGGGGGAGGCGTGTCCGTGTGTACTGTTTCCCTCCACAGGGAAAGGCCAACCTTTCCTGGGAGTCCGTGTGAAGCGGGATGGACGAGAATCCGTTTGCTGTGTCTAACACAGAGAAAATACCGTGTTCAGATCCGAGTCCGTTAAAAATAGTGGATGGACTCGCGACTATGGGGTGTTCTTTCGGGGTTATTTTGTTGAGGGCAGTGAAGTCTATGGCCAGTCGGTAACTTCCGTCTGGCTTACGGACTGGCCGTATCGGGGAGTTGGTGTTAGACACTGTAGGTCTTCAAATACCCTGGGCAACCAAAGCCTGACCGGTTTTCTCAGTGTCCTGTAGTGCCTGGGGCTTTATGGGGTATTGTATGTGAGGGGTGTGGATGGGCCCGTGTATGTGTAGCGGAGGGGTTTTTACCAGGCCGCAGTCTTGTTTCCCTGCTGCCCAGACTTGGGGTAATGATGGACATAGAAGCCCTACTATCCCTTCCCTTCTCCAATCTCGGGCTGTGGGTGTGTGGTCTCCTGCCCGGATTGCATCCACGTTTGTGTTCGGGACCCAATATCCCCGAATCCCACTTTTGTGTTCCTTTCTCGCAGTCCACAGCAGGTGCTTGTTAAAGGCACCCACCACCGCCCCCGAACTCCCCCCCAGGAGGTCTATTCCCAAGATTGTTCCCTCCAGATTTGGGCAGACCCAGAAGTGTACTGGGAGTAAGATGTCCTCAATCTCTAGTAGGACTGCCTGGCTCTGGTAAGCTGTAGTTCTATTTCCCCCGACCCCCCCACTACTACGATGGAACAGTGGGTTGTAGGAAGTGCCATGTTGGTGAGGGATATCGCGGCCCCCCCCCCCCCCGTATCTATTAATATTTTGCATTGCCGGCCCCCCCCCCAACGATGCGTTAACCCAGATGCGGGGGTGGGCTCCCGGGGTGAGGGGGGGCCGACGCGATTCATGCCGTCTTTCTCTCCGCCAGAGTCTGGATAATATCCAGCAGCTGCTGGTGGCTGAGGTGTGCAGGATTGGGAATGACTTCATTCCCTTTCAGGTCGGGGGGGGGCTTGCTGGGGTTTGGTCGTACCTGGGGGGGTCTCTCTCTCTCTCTCTCTCTCTCTCTCCTTGGGAACCTCCTGCTTCAGCAAGCTGAATTGCTGTGTCCAGTCCTGCTGCAATTGGGGCAAATGTGGGAGGGTTGGGACGCCTGGGCTGGGCCGTCCTTTCTATAATGACCAGGTTTCCCACACTTGTAGCAGCTCCCTCCGTCAGTTCCCAGGGAAGATCCCCCTGCCCTAGCGCTTTGGATCTTTCTCTGTTGGTTGTCTACAGTAATAGCCCAGTTCTCTCGCTCGTCAAAGGTGTTAAAGTTTACCAACACGGTCTTTAGGATTGTTCGGTGCGCTGGGCTCAGGCCGTCCTTATATAGCTGGAGGAACGCAGGGTTCTGTCTATCGGCATCGGGCATTCCCCCGTGGGCCCAAAAAGGCATCAAATTTCCATCGCCCGTATTTCTGGGCTTTCTCCTCCTTCCCCTGCACTAACCCTACGATCGCATTCCAGCTCACGGGGACTCGCCCCATGGTTTGGGTAATATCATCTTTAAAATCCCTCAGAGCTCGGTCTTGCTCTGGGCGGCTCTGGTTCAGGTTGGCGCACCAGGTCCCGTTCTGGTGCTCTCCCTGAAGCCGGGTCCAATAATTCCCCAGCATTTTAGCTCTTAGGAGCCCTGCTATCTCCCGATGATAGAAATTGGGACACATTTGCATCTCTTGAAGTGTTTTTGCCAGAAGATCGCGTTACTGTGTGTGGGCTGGAGGGTCGGGAGTTTGTCCAGCAGTTTCACGGTGTCCCCCCACCCCGGGGTAAGGGATACACGGGTCATCTTTCTATGAGCCTGGGCAGATCGCCCTCGCCCGTCTCCCCCTTGCCCCCCCCCGGGGACACACTCAATTTTAACGGGGGGGCTGCCATAACGCTCTGGGATGGTGGGGTCGGTGGGAGGTGGAATGCTCCCTCCTGTTGGGGCTAATGGACCCGTCTCATCCACTAAACATTCCCAGTCGGGACACTCCTCACTGGGAGGTTGGTGTGAGAAGTCGGACAGCGCTGGCAGCACAGGGTTAGTGTCCATCACAGCGGCGTGTTGTCCCTGTGCAGCTTGTTCCTGCTTGCCTTGTACATATTTATGAACTCGTCCTGCAAGGGTGAGATCAGCCTTTAATATTAGCATCCAAGCCTTCTCATCCTTGCTCCTTTTCTCTTTCGCCCACCACTCCCGTTGGGTTTCGAGAGGGTCGTGGGGTTTCCACCCTGCCTTCATCGTGCTTTTAATTAGATTCTTGTTTTTTTTCTCTGCTAGATAGCGGGTGAGGGACCCTTCTGGTCCCCATTCAAAGGTGGTACTGTTGCTCTCCGTGTTAGTTTCCTTTACTCGGGTCAGTAGTGTAACTAACCCTGGCTCTAATGCTTTCACAGATACTTGTGTGTGTATCTGATTGGGTTACGGTCTCGTGTTCCGACTGTTAGTACGTTTGCCCCTTCAGTGACAACCCGCAGAGCCTGACCTGCGTGTAGCGGGGAGATTGCCGCTCTCAGAGGCAGGTGAGCTCTGTACAGCCTCTCCGCAGGGGCCGCAGCGTACGGAGAGACTCCCGACTACAGTGACCGGGGCCACTAGCTCCTACCCAAACTCCTATCGCTAAATCGACTCTCAGAGGGCAGCCGTTTCCCGATCTCCCAGGGAGTCACCCGTACCTGGGTGCGGACTGGCGTGTAGTCGACCGCGGGTCGGAGTTCCCCCGATGTGTAGTGGTTTTTTCACGCTACCAGAGGTCTCCTGCTTGTAGTGGTGGAGACACTCACAGAGGCTCCAGACTTAGGAGCGCCCGGACATGGAGCAAATTCCTGGGGGATTTTGCCCCCAGTGGCCCGATCTCTCGCCCCTGCAGAGGTCCTCACCGACTTGCAACTTCCGGACGTGTCCCAAACTCCGTGAGTCCGATCCCAGTGGCCCGAAACCTTGGACGTCCTCCTTAACCTGAAATCCCAGGGTGCTGTCCCTGAACCATAAATCCCAGAGGAATATACCTACTCTGTAAGACCTGTTCTGTCGGCTCCCCTATTGGGCAGTCAGTCTGTGGTCGGGCTGGTCGGGGGGTCAGCGGGAATGTAAAAATAACACGATCCCAGCCCCCCGCCCAAAAAGAAACTTAAACCCACGTTCCCGCTGTGCAGCTACTGAACGGACCCTGTTCACAAGTACAGATCGAGGCAGCCGTGAAACACCGCTCTGACACTGGGACACTCATATTCCGCGGGTTTGATGAAATGAGTAAAGATACTCACCCAGTGCCGGGAGACGGCGTTCCAGCGACGGTCGCGATCCCGGATGAGCCCCCAATTGTTAGCGCGAGTGGGCGAAACGACCACGACGGACTCAGGGTGAAGTTCAATAACGGCACAGCTTTATTTTCATTTCCGTCGACGGAGAAGCACAGTCAGGACATCCAATCGGACTGTCCCGAAAGCTCTCTGCCCGTCCCTGGCAGCAGGCTATAGTTATACCTGAACTTCGGGGCAGTGTGCGATTCAAATGCTAATACTTTATTTCCAGTATTCGACCTTAGCCACCCTGTCTCGATGTTTCCAAGTGTTGAGGAAATTGTTTTCGGTGTGTGTTAATTGTTTTGTCTGATTGGTTATTTAATAGTCTCGAATCTCCGGGGTTTGAACCATAGGTGTGTCATTGATCTCAAAAGAGGTTTTGAGGGGCCAGGCATGTTTCCTTAACGATGCTAATTTTAGGTGTCTCCATGGGTTGGTTGACTGTTTTAAAGGTGCTGATTTTGACGGGGTGGAGATTTAGTTCCTGTCGGTGCCATCCTGTCCAGCTTCCCTGATGTGCCAGCCCTCACCTGCATTCTAAAAGCATGCTCTTGCCCACAGATCGGTGTCTGTTACTTTGTGATTCTTGGTGGAGGGGCTCTGAGGGGAGCTTTAGTTTGCTTCCATTTTGTGTGCCCAATTTCATAAAATTTGTTGTCTGATAACAAGGGTCATTTAAAATCAAACTATTTGAGTTCAGTGGAAATGCAAGGATAATATGTGACTTGGAATGTTTCCTCATGGGGACTCAGGAGATTTTTAAAATGAGTTTCAGATCTCACATTCCATTATCCTAGAATTGTGCAATTATAGAATGTGTGCAGAGCGAAAAGAGTCCAAGAATGTGAATAACTTATTCAAATCGACGTATCTGCTAGTACATTTTGAATCAGACAGGGGAACGTATCCCGTGGTACGATGAATTACGCTACTGTATTGGACAGATTTATTTTCATTTAATGGAGGGCGGGTCTGCAAGGCCATTGGTTTCAGAAAAAAAGGCTGATAAGGAATATTCACACGAGGGCAAACAAAATGTAACTGTCGTTTAGCGGTAGAAAGATTGTATTCGAACCTCTATCGTCATTTGTTCACCCTATAAACAGACCACAAGTCATTGGGAAGTCTATTATGTGAGTCCAAATACACTCTTCCCATTGCCAGCTGATCAGGACCATATTGTGCACAGAACAGGGGAAAACAACGAGACTGTGAATGTGTTGAGTCATCTCCCTTTCTTGGATTTGCCATTCAAGGCATTGTGTCTTCCCATGGTATCTCTTTTTACTGGAAACATTTTCCAATCTCCAAAACAGATTCAGCAGTTGATGGACAGAGACTCTGTTCTGTCAAAAAATAATCCATTTGTGTTGCAAAGATAGGCAACTATCATAGAGGATGAGTTATGTATGCAGGATTGATGCATACTGTGTGGGTCACGGATGGCCGTTTCAACCCTGTTCAGGAGCAGAATTCATGATTAATATAACAGCTCTTGTTAAAGTGAAAAACTACATCAAATATTTGCAACTTCTGGTCTACATGATACGTCTGTTTTGGATAATGGAACTACAGACACAATGTTTTTTTTTCAAGAATTTATGCAAAACAATGGCATATACTATTTCCGTACTGCACCATTTCATGGGGTTTCAAGTGGTTTGGCAGAGCCCTGAAACAGGGATTGAAAAAAAAAAGTGGAAGATGATTCGTTGAGTACAAAGATCTGAAGATTTTTATTCCAGTATTGTTTCACGCTACAAATGACAACTGGGCTATTTCCAGTGGAACTGCTGCTATGTGGATGGTCAAGTGTCACGTGGATCTGTACCATCAAAATCTCATAGCAAAAGAGAACAAGAGACAAGAGAAGCCGGAACAGTTTATGAAATGTGAAAAAATGTTCACAGAGTGAGTTTGAACCATGGCGAGGAAGGAATGGAGATTAGACCAGCTGTAATAAAGATAGACTGAGGACAAAATAAAGATTGCAGTAAATCAGTTGGGGTGAGTTTCCATGTTTTAAGATCTGAAACTTGAGTATTACAGGGTCAGAGATATTAAGGTTTATTTCATGACATTTGTAGAGATAACCTCTTAAAAACACTGCGCCCAGGACCTAATGATTATCAGGACCACACTTGGAGAAGAAGATCAATCGTTACAAGACAATTCGGTCATTGACTTTCCTTAGTATGAGTGAAGTTTCTTCCCAGATTGAATTATATTGTCCATTGACAAGTCTTTATCTGCTCTCCAGTTACCACCCCAAACACAAGATTATTTTAACTTGATAAACATTATTTTTTTCTCATCACTGAAGTCAGATGCCACATTCTAATTGGTCATCATATTCAGTATAACTTTTGCCAACTCGTCACCTTGGAAATTCATGTTTTTTCCCCCTGCTTCGATGATTAGATCAACAGAAACAATATTGCACTGAATCCAACAACTGAAAGTCATGGGTGAGATGGAAATAGTACTTCCAACACAACACGACTACAAGAATCCAAACAATTATGTCACTTCAATGCAATGCAACATGACAAGAAACAGATTGAAAGCAGAAACAAGCTTATGCATAGTTACACTATATAATGTGTTTTAGCTACGTACCAGGAACACCAACTAAGGCAAGCAACAGATAGAATATTTTCCTGACCAATTCAATAGTTCGATGCATTTTCTGCGTGGAATGGCCCTCTTCCTTTGCTGAGCAAGTTATTACTCTGAATTAAAATCTGTCGTGACACGTCCCTGTGCATTCACCTTTATGCGTTCCCTCGATCTCCATGGAGATACAGCTGTTGCAAAAGTGTTCTAAAAATTGCTATCTTTATATTAGAACAAACACATTAGGACAACGGGATAAATTCCCTGTGGATTGAATACATGAGATGCTGAGACTAAATTGAATCAATGTGTTTTTTTCATTTACTAAGCAACCGTCATTATATGCAATGCTTATTCATAATTGTAGACTATATTTAAAAGCAAACGAAAGTGATATCATTACCCTCCAACCACCATGACTCCCATGCCTTGATCTCATGTCAGGAGTGCAAGGACTGGGAGTTGAATGTCCAAAGCTACTCAGTATTCTAAAAGAATATACATGGTAGAACACGAGCTGGGGTTGCTTTACTGGTTAAATATAACGTCAAAGCTCCATGAAGAAATTATATTGGCATTAAAGACAAAAATATTGCTTCTATCAGGGTGGAAATAAAAAAAGAAAGAACATTCTGGTAGTAGAAAGTTGAGGGCCCCGAGCTTTAATTCCAAAGTAGGGTACAGTATATAACAATAAAAAAAAGAATGCTCCTGAGAAAAGTGCAGCAGTAATCACGGGTGGTTTAAATATGCATCTTGACAGGATTAGTGAAATTCGCAAAGAAAATCTCCCTCTTAACGCCAGCAGTTATTCAGACAATATCTCCCACTGAACTTGCAATGCAGGTGTTCTGTGCCAAATGTCTTCTCGTTCTATCATTAGAGTTCACTAATCATGATTGAAATCATCCCTTGTCCTCCCGAATTATCAACATCAACCTAATGATACAACATTGCTATCTTTCACATTTTCCGTATACTCAGCTCGGCTCACCTCATCCAGGAATGTTTCCTTTCTCTTTAGATGATACGGTTCTTGCTGTAAACTTATCCTGAACGAACTCTGGAAACTCTTGCCCACTTCTGCCCTTTACAGTAGTATTAACACTCACGTGTAATCAAATAAATGAAATCTCAAAATATAACTATCAGTCTAGTCTCTTACTTAGATGCAAATTCCCGTTAAATGTGTTCATCTTTGTATTTCCTACCATCGGGTGACATGGACAGCGCACTGGGTGAAATGGACGGTGGGAATTGAAAAGGAAAGAAAAGGGCCTGAAATGTACTCGGGCCAAATAATCCAAGTTTCATGCATCTGAGGCCTGCAGTCGAGAGGGTGCAGAGATACAGTCCATATTATTGATTTCAGAATCGCGATTCTGAAAAATTCAATGTTTTGGAAAATGGCACCGTCACATGTCTGTCCATGAAATGAGGGAGACAAAAAACAGAAAATTCCACTACAATTGGCCTCATATCTGTCATTGGGCAAAGACCTGAATTCATTAAAGGAAAGAGCAGCAGGAAATTTAGAAAATCAGAACACCATCCAGATTAGGAAATATGGTTTCACGAAAGAAAATTATGTTTTAAGGATTTACTAGAATGCCCTGAGGATTTAGCAGAAAGATTCAGTAATGGACATCAAGTGAAGTAATGCATTTGTACTATGAAAAAAACGAGAATTCGTTAATGTGCCACATAAAAGGTTGCAGGTCTTCGTGTTAATAGATTAGCCTGGATATCGGATTAGTTCACAAACAGGAATCATAGAATTGGGATAAACAGTTCATTTTAAGGTTAGTATAAAGTATGTATTGAATTCACAGGGATTAATCCTTGTGGATCACTGACTTGCAATCAATATGAATTTATTCAATACAGTCAACTCTTCTGAAAGTTCCAAGACAGGTAGAAAAGTACATCGTTATGAGGAGACACAAAGTTCCCGTGTAGATTAAATGAAGAGGTAAAACTTGGACATGTTACATACAATGTGGGAAAATTGAGATTGCCACATGGTTCAGAAGAATACAAAAGCAGAACATATTTCATATTGAAAGCCACTGCAGAATGTTGTGATATAGAGGGACAAGGATGTCCTGGTACACGAATGACAAAGTCATAGAAACATAGAGGCACACGGTGCAGATCATGGGAATTCGGCCCATTGAGTCTGCAAAGATTTTCTAACAGAGAATTTTACCTCGGCACACCAACCATGCTTCCCCATGGCTAATCAATCTAACCTGGTCACCTTGAGAAAATAAGGGACAATTTAGCATGGACAATCGACTGAACCTGCACATCGTTGGCTTTTGGGAGGAGAGCTAACACACCCAGAGGAAAAACATGCAAACACAGAGAGAATGTCTCACTCCACACAGTCAGTCACCCACGACAGCAACTAAATCCCGGTTCTCACGCGGGGAGACTACTGTGCTAATCCCTGTGCCACCACGCGGCCCTCTCTGTCGTATCAGCAACTATATTATCTCATCGTAAAATATGATACCCAGGCCGAATGGTCCCTTGTTTCTGGGCCCGATGACCTCATAACCTTATTTAAAAGGACACGTGTTCTATGTCCTGCATGTTCATGGGAAGGAAGGGGAGGAGGGTTGTGTTGGCTGGAGTTCGGTGGACGTCTGCAAATAATCCTATACTGGGTGTGATTGAAGACTCTCTATTGTTTTGAAATTGAAGAGGAACAGGGAGAGACCCGAAAAAAAATGTCGTTTGTCCGGTCAAGTCTGTTCCGAGATATGATGCTTTTCTAAAGTAATGATTTTGTTTTGCATCTACGCAGCCTGTATCCCCCTATTCCCTGTTTATTCATGTATCTATCTGTCGAGATTTTTTTTAACCATTGCGATTGTATCTGCTTCTGTCATCCCCTCCGTCAGTGAAATACAGGTACTTACCACCCTCTCTGTTAAGAAAAATCTTGCCTCTCTCATCTCTTTTAAAGTTTCCCCGTTATGCCATAAAAAAATGTCCTGTAGCAATTGGCCTTTATACCCTGAGATAAAAAGACTCTGACAAGACATTCTCCCGACTGGTCTCATAATTGTGTAAACATCTATCAGGTCGATCCTCAGCTTTTACCAAAAATAATCTAGTGGTTGGTGAGTAAAGTTGAACATTTTGAGATTGGAGCATCAGATGTGTTGCATGTGGTGGAGTTGAGGTTTGAAGGAAGGAATGAGTGAAATGCTAGATTCCTTTCTGGAGGGCAAGGGATGAAGACAGTATTCTGGGAAATGCAGCATAACGGCATCATCTTTTCAAACTATAGTGCGGGGAGTCAACTTCTGAGGTTGAGAAATCAATGTCAGAAGCTCAGACGTTGCATCATCCAAACAAACACACAGGTTAAGGGAACATTATTCAAAGGCTGTATAGAAGCAGACTAAGAGGAAGTTCGGTCAATGTCCATTTGGAATTCCGGTTTATAGTAAGTATTCATCCGTGTCTATTCGCTGATATTGAGATGGAGAATTCCGGAAAGGGAAGGGAAGTGTCACACATGAAAAGTGGAAATGTGAGTGGGGAACATCAAATTGATGGAAAAAAAATGACTGTAGTGTACAGCCTTGCCGGAAAGATGGAATGATAGAAACTGAATCTTTAATGATTCAAACAAAGAGATGAAACGGCAACATAAGCAGACCAGAGACTGCTAATGAATACTTTGCGTCGGTATTCACGAAGGAGAGCGGCTTTATGTCTAGTACGGTCATCGAGGGAGCGGTAGACCGATTGAAAGATCTATTGATTATGAGGGAAGAAGTGTTAGGGTTTTTAGAGGGCATTCAGACCGATAAATCTCCGGGACCTGATTGCATTTATCCTAGGCTGCTTAGAGAGGCAAGGGATGAGATTGCTGGGCCTCTGACGCAAATCTTTGTCTCTTCTTTGGACACAGGTGAGGTCCCAGAGGACTGGAGGATAGCGAACATGGTACCGTTGTTTAAAAAGGGTAGGAGGGATAGCCCAGGTAACTATAGGCCAGTGAGCTTAACGTCAGTGGTAGGTAAGTTGGTGGAGAGGATTCTTAGGGATAGGATGTATGCGCACTTGGAGCGTTGCGATCTGATTAAGGATACGCAGCATGGCTTTGTCAAGGGGAAGTCTTGCCTTACGAATCTGGTAGAATTCTTTGAGGAGGTGACAAAAACGGTTGACGAAGGACGAGCCGTTGGTGTCATCTGTATGGATTTCAGTAAGGCGTTTGACAAAGTCCCTCATGGTAGGTTGGTACAGAAGATTAAAGCTCATGGGATATGTGGTCAGGTATCTAGATGGGTAGAGAACTGGCTTGCAAAGAGGAGTCAGAGAGGAGTTGTGGAGGGGTCTTTTTCTAGGTGGAGGTCTGTTACTAGTGGTGTGCCGCAGGGCTCGGTACTGGGACCCCTTCTCTTTGTAGTGTATATAAATGATTTGGAAGTGGGAGTAGGTGGTGTGATCAGCAAATTTGCTGATGACACCAAGATGGCTGGATTGGCGGGCAGTGAGGAGCAGTGTCTCGCAACACAGCGGGATATTGATAGGCTGGTTGATTGGGCAGATATGTGGCAAATGGAGTTTAATCCGGATAAATGTGAGGTGATGCATTTTGGCCGGAATAATGTAGGGGGAAGTTATATGATAAAGGGTAAGCCCGTAAGGAGTATAGAGTCGCAGCGAGACCTGGGGGTGCAAGTGCACAAGTCTTTGAAGGTGGCAGTGCAAGTGGAGAGTGTGGTGAAGAAAGCCTATGGTATGTTAGCCTTTATAGGAAGGGGTATAGAATATAAGAGCTGGAGTCTCATGTTGCAGTTGTATAGAACGTTGGTTAGGCTGCATTTGGAGTACTGCGTACAGTTCTGGTCGCCTTACTACCAGAAGGACGTGGAGACTCTGGAGAGAGTGCAGAGGAGATTTACCAGGATGTTGCCTGGTATGGAAGGACTGGGGTATGAGGAAAGATTGAAGAAATTGGGGCGCTTTTCCCTTGAACGACGCCGACTGAGGGGGGGGGATCTAATAGAGGTGTATAAGATTATGAAGGGTATAGATAGAGTAAACAGAGGTAAGCTATTTCCTATAATAGAGTCACGTAGGACAAGGGGCAATGGACTTAAGGTGAGCGGGGAGAGGTACAACACAGATATTAGAGGGAGGTTTTTCACTCAGAGGGTAGTGGGGGTATGGAATGCTCTGCCAAGTAAGGTGGTGGAGGCAAACATGCTAGAGTCCTTTAAGAGTAACTTAGACAGGCACATGACTGAGCTGGAGATGGGTGGTATAGGAGAACCTTTAATTAAGGGTCATTAGCATTGGGGTGTCCCTAGAAATGTAAATGGGTATAGTATGATAATAATGTTTTTCTCTGTTTTCATTCACAGGTTTGAAGTCGGTCCACCTCGTGTCCAACGAGGGGCATACACGCGATGGGTCGTACTGGGGCTGCTCTTGGTTGTTCGAGATTGGCCTAGTGCTTCATGCTGTTAGTGTGTGCCTAAACTGGACAAGATACTGGGCAAGACGACAGCTCAGTGACTATCGCTGATTGCTGTGCAGACACATGGATTTGGGCCGGTGTCTGTGGGAGTTTGCGCATTCTCCCCGTGCTTGCGTGGGTTTTCTCCGGGTGCTCCGGTTTCCTCCCACACCCCAAAGATGTGGTGTTAGGCTGATTGGCAGGAATAAATTGTCCCGAAATCAGTTTTTCCTCAATCTGGATGGCCATAAAACATTAGATAGGGGTCATGGGTAGAGAGGTGGAGTTGAGATGGCAGCGTGGGCTCGTTGGGCCGAAGGACCTGTTTCCCAGGCTGATTTTGTTCTTTGTTCTTTGACTGGTTAATGTTTTCCCCGACTGGTCAATGTTTTCTCCTCGGTTGGTTAATGTTGTGCCCCTGCTTCTCCAGGGACTGTGCCCGACTGGTTAATGTTTTCCCCTCACTTCTTCAGGCACCAAGTCCAGCTGGTTAATGTTTTCCCCGACTGGTTAATGCTTTGCCCCTGCTTCTCTGGAGACTAAGTGCAACTGGTTAATGTTTTCCCTTCTACTCCAGGGAGCAGATCCAACTGGTTAATGTTTTCCCTTCGCTTCTCCAGGGACTTTGTCCGACTGGTTAATGACTTCCACAATGCTCCAGTGGCTTTGGCTTTCTGATTAATGTTTTCCCCGACTGGTTAATGTTTTGCCCAACTGGATAATGTTTTGCCTCTGCTTCTACAGGGACGAAGTCCAAGTGGTTAATGTTTTCCCCTCGCTTTTCCAGGGATTTAGTACACCTGGTTCATGTTTTGCCCCTGCTTGTCCAGAGGGTACAATGAAAGGGGGACTGCCATTGCCCACACTGCAGCAGCAGCAGCTGGTTAATGTTTTCCCCTCGCAAGTGGAAGCCTCCCTTCCCCCATCTGGCTGACACACTGACTTTCCCATTCCCTCAGCATCTTTACAAACACTGCCTGCCATTTCTTCAAAGCTTTGTTGACAGCTGCCTGCACCGGCTTCAATACTCACCTCTCCCCCGCTCTCACTCGAACACTCAACCTGTGCCTGAACTGAGAGAGGCAGAGAGTGAGTTTTTAAAGTTTATGAAGTGTCCGAAGTCAGGCTGACATTAACACTGCAGTGAAGTTACTGAGAGAGAGAGAGGGACAGTGAGAGAGAGACAGACAGACAGACAGAGAGTGGGGGGATCGATATTTAAAGTTGTCACCTTGAATGGTTCGTACTGACAAGCAAGGCCTACATTCACACTGAATCAGCTTACTGGGACACAGAGATACAGAGGGAGAGGTGAAAGTTTTCCCCAACTGGTTAATGTTTTCCCCCCTGCTTCTCCAGGTTCCAACTCCCACTGGATAATGTTTTCCCCGGTTGGTTAATGTTTTCGCCACGGTTGCTTAATGTTTTGCCCATCCAGCCAGAGCCCAAGGCCCACTGGTTAATGTTTTCCCCAGTTGATTCATGTTTTGCCCACGGTTGGTTTATGTTTTGCCCATCCATCCAGAGCCCCAATCCCACTGGTTAATGTTTTGCCCGACTGGTTCATGTTTTCCCCACGGTTGGTTAATGTTGTGCCCCTCCTTCTCCAGGGACAATGTCCAACTGGTTAATGTTCTCCCCTTGCTTCTCCAGGGACTCTGTCCGCCTGGTTAATGTTTTCCCTTCTGCTCCAGGCACCCAGTCCAAATGTTTCAGCTTTCCCCGGCTTCTCCAGGGACAAGGTCGGACTAGTTACTGATTTCCCCACGGTTGGTGAATGTTTTGCCCACTCCAGCCAGTGCCTAAGTCCCACTGGTTAATGTTTTCCCCGGCTGGTTAATGTTTTCCCCATGGTTTGTTAATGCTTTGCCCCTGCTTCTCCAGAGACTAAGTCCGACTGGTTGATGCTTTCGCCAAGCTTCTCCAGGCACCATGTCCCACTGGTTAATGCTTTCTCTTCTGCTCCAGGCACCCAGCCCAACTGGTTAATGTTTTCCCCCTGCTTCTCCAGGGCCCAAGTCCCACTGGTAAATGTTTTCCCCGTGGTTGGTTCTTGCTTTCCGCACGGTTGGTTAATGTTTTGCCCATCCAGCCAGAGCCGAAGTCCCACTGGTTCATGTTTTCCCCGGTTGGTTAATATTTTCCCCAACCCCACGGTTGGTTATTGTTGTGCCTCTGCTTCTCCAGGGTCTATGCCCAACTGGTTCATGTTTTCCCCTCGCTTCTCCAGGCACCCAGCCCAACTGGTTAATGTTTTCCCCCTGCGTCTCCAGGGACCATGTCCTACTGGTTAATGTTTTCCCTGCGGTTGGTTAATGTTTTGCCCACTCCAGCCAGAGACTAAGTCCCACTGGTGGATGCTTTCCCCGGTTGGTTAATGCTTTCCCCGGTTGATTAATATTTTCCCCAACTGGTTAATGTTTTGCCCGACTGGTTAATGTTTTCCCCATGGTTGGTTAATGTTGTGCCCCTGCTTCTCCGGGGAGTATGTCCGACTGGTTAATGTTTTCCCCTCAGTTCTCCAGGGACCAGGTCCCACGGTTAATGTTTTCCCCTCAGTTCTCCAGGGACCAGGTCCGACTGGTTCATGTTTTCCCCTCGCTTCTCCAGGCACCCAGCCCGACTGGTTAATGATTTCCCCATGGTTGGTTCATGCTTTCCCCACGGTTGGTTAATGTTTTGCCCATCCAGGCAGAGGCCAAGTCCCACTGGTTAATGTTTTCCCCGGTTGGTTAATGTTTTCCCCGGTTGGTTAATGTTTTGCCCAACTGCTGAATGTTTTCCCTGACTGGTTAATATTTTCCCCGACTGGTTAATGTTTTCCCCACGGTTGGTTAATGTTGTGTCCCTGCTTCTCCAGGGACTATGTCCAACTGGTTAATGTTTTCCCCAAGCTTCTCCAGGGGCTCTGTCCGACTGGTTCATGTTCTCCCCAAGCTCCTCCAGGGACCATGTCCGACTGCTTAATGTTTTCCCTTCTACTTCTCCAGGGACAAAGTCCCACTGGTTAATGTTTTCCCCATGGTTGGTTAATGTTGTGCCGCTGCTTCTCCAGGGACCAGGTCCGACTGGTTAATGTTTTCCCCGACTGGTTAATGTTTTCCCCACGGTTGGTTAATGTTGTGCCGCTGCTTCTCCAGGGACCAGGTCCGACTGGTTAATGTTTTCCCCCTGCTTCTCCAGGGACCAAGTCCCACTGGTTAATGTTTTCCCCGACTGGTTAATGCTTTGCCTCTGCTTCTCTGGAGACTCAGTGCAACTGGTTTAATGTTTTCCCTTCTACTCCAGGGACCAGAGTCTAACTGGTTAATGTTTTCCCTTCTGCTCCAGGCACCACGTCCAACTGGTTCATGTTTTGCCCCTGCTTGTCCAGAGGGTACAATAAAAGGGGGACTGCCATTGCCCACACCGCAGCAGCAGCAGCTGGTTAATGTTTTCCCCTGGCAAGTGGAAGCCTCCCTTCCCCCATCTGGCTGACACACTGACTTTCCCATTCCCTCAGCATCTTTACAAACACTGCCTGCCATTTCTTCAAAGCTTTGTTGACAGCTGCCTGCACCGGCTTCAACACTCACCTCTCCCCCGCTCTCACTCGAACACTCAACCTGTGTCTGAACTGAGAGAGGCAGAGAGTGAGTTTTTAAAGTTTATTAAGTGTCAGAAGTCAGGCTCACATTAACACTGCAGTGAAGTTACTGAGAGGGAGGGACAGTGAGAGAGAGGGAGAGACAGACAGACAGACAGACAGAGAGTGGGGGATCGATATTTAAAGGTGTCAACTTGAATGGTTCGTCCTGACAAGCAAGGCGTCCATTCACACTGGATCAGCTTACTGGGACACAGAGATACAGAGGGAGAGGTGAAAGTTTTCCCCGGTTGGTTAATGTTTTCCCCCCTGCGTCTCCAGGCTCCAAGTCCCACTGGTTAATGTTTTCCCCGGTTGGTTAATATTTTCCCCCACGGTTGGTTAATGTTTTGCCCATCCAGCCATAGCCTAAGGACCAGTGGTTCATGTTTTGCCCGGTTGGTTCATGTTTTGCCCAGTTGGTTAATGTTTTGCCCCTGCTTCTATAGGTACGAAGTCCAACTGGTTAATGTTTTCCCCTCGGTTCTCCAGGGATTAGGTCCGACAGGTTAATGTTTTCCCCTTGCTTCTCCAGGGACCATCTCCAACTGGTTAATTATTTTCCCCTCGCTTCTCCAGGGACTATGCCCAACTGGTTAATGTTTTCCCCCTGTTTCTCCAGGCACCAAGTACGACTGGTTCATGTTTTCCCCCACATCTCCTGGGACCAAGTGCCACTGGTTCCTGTTTCCCCCGACTGGTTAGTGTTTTCCCCTACTGGTTAATGTTTTTCCCGGTTGGTTAATGTTTTCCCCGACTGGGTAATGATTTGCCCACGGTTGGTTAATGTTTTGCCCCTGCTTCTCCAGAGACCAAGACCAACTGATTAATGTTTCCCCTCGCTTCTCCAGGCACCAAGTCCAACTGGTTCATATTTTCCCCGGTTGGTTAATGTTTTCCCCGACTGGTTAATGTTTTCCCCGGTTGGTTAATGTTTTCCCTACGGTTGGTTAATGTTTTCTCCCTGCTTCTCCAGGGACAAGGTCCGACTGGTTAATGTTTTGCCCCTGCTTCTCCAGTCACCATGTCGAACTGGCTAATGCTTTCCCTTCTGCTCCAGGCACCCAGGCCAACTCGTTAATGTTTTCCCCCTGCTTCTTCAGGCACCCAGCCCAACTGGTTAATGTTTTCCCCCTGCTTCTTCAGGGATCAAGTCCCACTGGTTAGTGATTTCCCCATGGTTGGTTCATGCTTTCCCCACCGTTGTTTCATGTTTTGCCCATCCAGCCAGACCCTAAGTCCCACTGGTTAATGTTTTCCCCGGTTGGTTAATGTTTTCCCCAGTTGGTTAATGTTTTCCCCAACTGGTTAATGTTTGCCCCAGTTGATTAATGTTTTCCCTGACTGGTTAATGTTTTGCCGTCCTGGTTAATGTTTTCCCCACGGTTGGTTAATGTTGTGCCCCGGCTTCTCCAGGGATTATGTCCAACTGGTTCATATTTTCCCCTTGCTTCTCCAGGCACCAAGTCCAAGTGGTTAATGTTTTCCCCCTGCTTCTCCAGGCACCATATCCCACTGGTTAATGTTTTCCTTTCTGTTCCAGGCACCCAGCCCAGCTGGTTAATGTTTTCCTCCTGCTTCTCCAGGGCCCAAGTCCCACTGGTAAATGTTTTCCCCGTGGTTGGTGCCTGGAGAAGCAGGGTCAAAGTATTAACCAACCGTGGGCAAAACATTAACCAATTGGGGAAAACATGAACCAGTCGTACTTGGTGCCTGGAGCAGAAGGGAAAACATTAACCAGTCGGGCTTGGCGCCTGGAGAAGCAGGGGCAAAACTTTAACCAACTGTGAACAAAACATTAACCAGTTGGGGAAAACATGAACCAACCGGTGAAAACATGAACCAGTAGGGGAAAACATTAACCAATCGGGGAAAACATTAACCAAACGGGCAAAACATTAACCAGTGGGACTTGGTCTCTGGAGAAGCAGGGGGAAAGCATTATACAGTTGGACTTGAAGCCTGGAGAAGCGAGGGGAAAACATTAACCAGTCAGACATAGTCCCTGGAGAACCAAGGGGAAAACATTAACCAGTTGCACATAATCCCTGCAGAAGCAGGGGCAATACATGAACCAGTCGGGGAAAACATTAACCAACGGGGGAAAACATTAACGGGGGGAATTAGTCTCTGGCTGGATGGGCAAAACATGAACCAACCGTGGGGAAAACATTAACCAACCGGGGAAAACATTAACCAGTGGGTCTTGGAGCTTGGAGAAGCAGGGGAGAAAACATTAACCAGTCAGGGAAAACTTTCACCTCTCCCTCTGTATCTCTGAGTCCCAGTAAGCTGATCCAGTGTGAATGTAGGCCTTGCTTGTCAGTACGAACCATTCAAGTTGACACCTTTAAATATCGATCCCCCACTCTCTGTCTGTCTGTCTCTCCCTCTCTCTCACTGTCCCTCTCTCTCAGTAACTTCACTGCAGTGTTAATGTCAGCCTGACTTCTGACACTTAAGAAACTTTAAAAACTCACTCTCTGCCTCTCTCTGTTCAGGCAAACAACTGCAACATTAGACTCCAGCTGATATTATCAATACCCCTTCCTATAAAGGCTAACAAACCATTGGCTTTCTTCACAACCTTCTCCACTTGTACTGCCACCTTCAAAGACTTGTGCACTTGCACCCCCAGGTCCCACTGTGTTTCTATACTCTTTATAGGCTTACCCTTTGTCATATAACTGCCCCCTACATTATTCCAGCCAAAATACATCACCTCACATTTATCCGGATTAAACTCCATTTGCCATATATCTGCCCAATATCCCAGCCTATCAATATCCCGTTGTATTGCCAGACACTGCTCCTCACTGCCCGCCAATCCAGCCATCTTCGTGTCATCAGCAAATGTGCTGATCACACCACCGACTCCCTCTTCCAAATCATTTATATACACTACAAAGAGAAGGGGTCCCAGTACCGAGCCCTGCGGCACACCACTAGTGACAGACCTCCAGCTAGAAAAGGACCCCTCCACAACTCCTCTCTGACTCCTCTTAGCAAGCCAGTTCTCTACCCATCGAGATACCTGGCCTTGTATCCCATGAGCCTTAATCTTTTCCACCAACCTACCATGAGGGACTTTATCAAACGCCTCACTGAAATCCTTGGTCGGAGTTGAGTTGTAGTGGGACTCCCCACTTCGGGATGATTTTGTATGCTGGGATGCGGGCTCCGGTGGTGTCTTCGCAATCCCGAGTTGGGAATGCTTCCACCCAGCGGGTGAATTGATCGATTCAGACTAAACAATATTTCTTCCCTCGGCGAGTGGGTAGGGGGCCTCTGAAGTCGATCTGCAGGTTTTCCCAGGATCCCTTTGGTCGGGGTTGGTGGGCCAGTTTGACTCTCAGGGGTGGGCCCGGGTTGTGCTGGGTGCGTATGATACAGCGCTGGCAATGTTTGGCTCCACCCCGTCCCATCCCTGGCCACCACCAATCAGCTGATAGTGGGGCCAGGGTCCCAACCTGGCCGGAGTGGTGGGGCTCGTGGTGGACTCGGAGTAGTTCGGTGGGTAGAAATGAGGGGGCAACGACTTGGTGCCCTCTGCGCCACACTCCATCTTTGTCCCTGGACGCCCCTGCCTGTTCCCACTGTGCCACCTCATGTGGGCTGGTGTTACCCTGCAGCTTATAAAGATCCACTTCCTCCAAGGGTGCTGTTGTGGTGGGGGCTGTGTGCGGGAGGGCTTCCCCAGCTACAGCCTTGGCTGCAGTGTCTGCTAGTTGGTTCCCTTTCTGTTACGCTGTCTTTACCCTTTGGTGGGCTTTTATCTTCATTACGGCTGCTTCTGAGGGCAGCCTGGCTGCAGCTACCAGGTCTCGGGTTATATTTTCATGCCTTATGCACCCCCCATCCCCCCTCCCCCCACCCCCAACCGTGCTGATAAACCCGCGCCTTTTCCAGGTCATCATGGAATCGTGGACCACCCCAAATGCATATCGGCTGTCAGTATACACATTTACTCACTTTTCCCTTCCTGTCTTGAGGGCTTCCGTGAGGGCTATGAGTTTGGCCATTTGGGCTGAGGTCTCCCCACTCATCGTGTCCTTTGCTCCCAGTGTCCCTTCCTGGTCTACTATTGCCCAGCCTGTGTGGTATTGTCCCTCTACTTGTCTTCGGGACCCATCTACATACAGTATGAGGTTGGGGTTATCTCGGAGTTGGTCATTAATGCCTCCCTCCGCTTCAGTGTCTGGGTTAATCAGGCAGTAGTGCGGACTTCCCTCTGATAGGAGTCCCTCAGTGGGGTTCTTCCCAGTGTCCCGCACTATCTGGACTGACCGGTCTCGGGGGAGGAATACCGCTTCCCAATTGGCCCTTCGGGCGTCCGAAACAGTCCGGAGTCGGCCTGTATTCAGGAGCTCAGCGATGGTGTGTTTCGTGTGTGAAATGATTTGTCCTGACACAGTGATCGGTTCGCGTACCCTGACTGCCCAGGAGGGGCAATCTAGAGCTGCCACACACTTGTGCAGTCCCTGGGCTCCTGGGGATTGTCGGGTGGAATAATATGCCTCCGGTCGCATGGTCCCCCCGTATTCTTGGGTTACCACAGAGCGATAAAATCCCTCTTCTGGGTCATAGAAGAGGTGGAAGGGTTTGATTATATTTGGTGGGCGTAGGGCTGGAGCTGCTAATAGTTCTGATTTTAGGCGGGTGAATGCTACCTCCTGTTCGGGTCCCCACTCGATCGTTCCTGCTCCTGGCTTTCCCCCTTTGACCAGCCGCTGAATTGGTTCAGACAGAGATGCGAACTGGTCAATGCAATCCCGGCAGTCGTGAAATAGTCCCATAACTCTACGCACCCCTTTAACTGTGTTTGGACGGGGGATATTTATAATCCCGGTCTTCCGATCGGAGGAGAGGGCTGTCTTTCCCTGACTTATGTTGTTTCCCAAATCCCGGAGCTCCTGTTGTGCAATCTGTGCCTTGGTTGGGTTGATTTTAAACCCTGCAGCCTGCGAGGCGCGTAGGATTGTGGACAGGGCTCCGATATGTGCTGTGCGGTTGGTGGAGGCAATGAAGATGTGGTCCACATATTGGAGGAAGGTCCTTCCATATGGGGACAGATCGCAGTCCTCAAGGGCCTCACTCATAACTGGGTGGAAAATGTTGGGAATGTTGTGGAGCCCTTGGGGGAGGCGTGTCCGTGTGTACTGTTTCCCTCCACAGGGAAAGGCCAACCTTTCCTGGGAGTCAGTGTGAAGCGGGATGGACGAGAATCCGTTTGCTGTGTCTAACACAGAGAAAATACCATGTTCAGATCTGAGTCCGTTAAAAATAGTGGATGGACTGGCGACTATGGGGTGTTCTTTTGGAGTTATTTTGTTGAGGGCAGTGTAGTCTATGGCCAGTCGGTAACTTCCGTCTGGCTTACGGACTGGCCGTATCGGGGAGTTGGTGTTAGACACTGTAGGTCTTCAAATACCCTGGGCAACCAAAGCCTGAATGGTTTTCTCAGGGGCCTGTAGTGCCTGGGGCTTTATGGGGTATTGTATGTGAGGGGTGTGGATGGGCCCGTGTATGTGTAGGGGAGGGGTTTTTACCAGGCCGCAGTCTTGTTTCCCTGCTGCCCAGACTTGGGGTAATGATGGACATAGAAGCCCTACTATCCCTTCCCTTCTCCAATCTCGGGCTGTGGGTGTGTGGTCTCCTGCCCGGATTGCATCCACGTTTGTGTTCGGGACCCAATATCCCCGAATCCCACTTTTGTGTTCCTTTCTCGCAGTCCACAGCAGGCGCTTGTTAAAGGCACCCACCACCGCCCCCGAACTCCCCCCCCAGGAGGTCTATTCCCAAGATTGTTCCCTCCAGATTGGGGCAGACCCAGAAGTGTACTGGGAGTAAGATGTCCTCAATCTCTAGTCGGACTGCCTGGCTCTGGTAAGCTGTAGTTCTATTTCCCCCGACCCCCCCACTACTACGATGGAACGGTGGGTTGTAGGAAGTGCCATGTTGGTGAGGGACATCGCGGCCCCCCCCCCCCCCCCCACCCCGCGTATCTATTAATATTTTGCATCGCCGGCCCCCCCCTAACGATGCATTAACCCAGATGCGGGGGTGGGCTCCCGGGGTGGGGTGGGGGCCGACGCGATTCATGCCGTCTTTCTCTCCGCCAGAGTCTGGATAATATCCAGCAGCTGCTGGTGGCTGAGGTGTGCGGGATTGGGAATGACTTCATTCCCTTTCAGCTCGGGGGGGGCTTGCCGGGGTTTGGTCGTACCTGGGGGGGGCTCGCTCTCTCTCTCTCTCTCCCCCCTTGGGAACCTCCTGCTTCAGCAAGCTGAATCGCTGTGTCCAGTCCTGCTGCAATTGGGGCAAATGTGGGAGGGTTGGGACGCCTGGGCTGGGCCGTCCTTTCTATAATGACCAGGTTTCCCACACTTGTAGCAGCTCCCTCCGTCAGTTCCCAGGGAAGATCCCCCTGCCCTAGCGCTTTGGATCTTTCTCTGTTGGTTGTCTACAGTAATAGCCCAGTTCTCTCGCTCGTCAAAGGTGTTAAAGTTTCCCAACCCAGTCTTTAGGATTGCTCGGTGCGCTGGGCTCAGGCCGTCCTTATATAGCTGGAGGAATGCGGGGTTCTGTCTATCGGCATCGGGCATTCCCCCGTGGGCCCAAAAAGGCATCAAATTTCCATCGCCCGTATTCCTGGGCTTTCTCCTCCTTCCCCTGCACTAACCCTACGATTGCGTTCCAGCTCACGGGGACTCGCCCCATGGTTTGGGTAATATCATCTTTAAAATTCCTCAGAGCTCGGTCTTGCTCTGGGCGGCTCTGGTTCAGGTTGGCGCACCAGGTCCCGTTCTGGTGCTCTCCCTGAAGCCGGGTCCAATAATTCCCCGGCATTTTGACTCTTAGGAGCCCTGCTATATCCCGATGATAGAAATTGGGACACATTTGCATCTCTTTAAGTGTTTTTGCCAGAAGACCGCGTTACTGTGTGTGGGCTGGAGGGTCGGGAGTTTGTCCAGCAGTTTCACGGTGTCCCCCCCCGGGGTAAGGGATACACGGGTCATCTTTCTCCGAGCCTGGGCAGATCGCCCTCGCCCGTCTCCCCCTTGCCCCCCCCGGGGACACACTCAATTTTAACGGGGGGGCTGCCATAACACTCTGGGATGGGGAGGTCAGTGGGAGGTGGAATGCTCCCTCCTGTTGGGGCTAATGGACCCGTCTCATCCACTAAACATTCCCAGTCGGGACACTCCTCACTGGGAGGTTGGTGTGAGAAGTCGGACAGCGCTGGCAGCACAGGGTTAGTGTCCATCACAGCGGCGTGTTGTCCCTGTGCAGCTTGTTCCTGCTTGCCTTGTACATATTTATGAACTCGTCCTGCAAGGGTGAGATCAGCCTTTAATATTAGCATCCAAGCCTTCTCATCCTTGCTCCTTTTCTCTTTCACCCACCACTCCCGTTGGGTTTCGAGAGGGTCGTGGGGTTTCCACCCTGCCTTCATCGTGCTTTTAATTAGATTCTTGTTTTTTTTTCTCTGCTAGATAGCGGGTGAGGGACCCTTCTGGTCCCCATTCAAAGGTGGTACTGTTGCTCTCCGTGTTAGTTTCCTTTACTGGGGTCAGTAGTGTAACTAACCCTGGCTCTAATGCTTTCACAGATACTTGTGTGTGTATCTGATTGGGTTACGGTCTCGTGTTCCCACTGTTAGTACGTTTGTCCCTTCAGTGACAACCCGCAGAGCCCGACCTGCGTGTAGCGGGGAGATTGCCGCTCTCAGAGGCAGGTGAGCTCTGTACAGCCTCTCCGCAGGGGCTGCAGTGTACGGAGAGACTCCCGACTACAGTGACCGGGGCCACTAGCTCCTACCCAAACTCCTATCGCTAAATCGACTCTCAGAGGGCAGCCGTTTCCCGATCTCCCAGGGAGTCACCCGGAGCTGGGTGCGGACTGGCGTGTAGTCGACCGCGGGTCGGAGTTCCCCCGATGTGTAGTGGTTTTTTCCCGCTACCAGAGGTCTCCTGCTTGTAGTGGTGGAGACACTCACAGAGGCTCCAGACTTAGGAGCGCCCGGACATGGAGCAAATTCCTGGGGGATTTTGCCCCCAGTGGCCCGATCTCTCGCCCCTGCAGAGGTCCTCACCGACTTGCAGCTTCCGGACGTGTCCCGAACTCCGTGAGTCCGATCCCAGTGGCCCGAAACCTTGGACGTCCTCCTTAACCTTAAATCCCAGGGTGCTGTCCCTGAACCATAAATCCCAGAGGAATATCCCTACTCTGTAAGACCTGTTCTGTCGGGTCCCCTAGTGGGCAGTCAGTCTGTGGTCGGGGGGGTCAGCGGGAATGTAAAAATAACACGATCCCAGCCCCCCGCCCAAAAAGAAACTTAAACCCACGTTCCCGCTGTGCAGCTACTGAACGGACCCTGTTCACAAGTACAGATCGAGGCAGCCGTGAAACACCGCTCTGACACTGGGACACTCATATTCCACAGGTTTGATGAAATGAGTAAAGATACTCACCCAGTGCAGGGAGACGGCGTTCCAGCGACGGTCGCGATCCCGGGCGAGCCCCCAATTGTTAGCGCCAGTGGGCGAAATGACCACTACGGACTCAGGATGAAGGTCAATAACGGCACAACTTTATTTTCATTTCCGTCGACGGAGAAGCACAGTCAGGACATCCAATCGGACTGTCCCGAAAGCGCTCTGCCCGTCCCTGGCAGCAGGCTATAGTTATACCTGAACTTCGGGGCAGTGTGTGATTCAAATGCTAATACTTTATTTACAGTATTCGACCTTAGCCATCCTGTCTCGATGTTTCCAAGTGTTGAGGAAATTGTTTTCGGTGTGTGTTAATTGTTTTGTCTGATTGGTTATTTAATAGTCTCGAATCTCCGGGGTTTGAACCATAGGTGTGTCATTGATCTCAAAAGAGGTTTTGAGGGGCCAGGAATGTTTCCTTAACGATGCTAATTTTAGGTGTCTCCATGGGTTGGTTGACTGTTTTAAAGGTGCTGATTTTGACGGGGTGGAGATTTAGTTGCTGTCGGTGCCATCCTGTCCAGCTACCCTTATGTGCCAGCCCTCACCTGCATTCTAAAAGCATGCTCTTGCCCACAGATCGGTGTCTGTTACTTTGTGATTCTTGGTGGAGGGACTCTGAGGGGAGCTTTAGTTTGCTTCCATTTTGTGTGCCCAATTTCATAAAATTTATCGTCCGATAACAAGGGCGATTTAAAATCAAACTATTTGAGTTCAGTGGAAATGCAAAGATAATATATGTCTAGGAATGTTTCCTCAGGGGGACTCAGGAGATTTTTAAAATGAGTTTCAGATCTCACATTCCATTATCCGAGAATTGTGCAATTATAGAATGTGTGCAGAGCGAAAAGAGTCCAAGAATCTGAATAACTTATTGAAATCGACGGATCTGCAGGGACATTTTGAATCAGACAGGGGAACATATCCCGTGGTGTGATGAATTGCGCTACTGTGTCGGACAGATTTATTTTCATTTAATGGAGGGCGGGTCCAAAAGGCCATTGGTTTCAGAAAAAAAATGGCTGATAAGGAATATTCACACGAGGGCAAAAAGAGATCTGTCGTTTTGCGGTAAAAAGATTCTATTCGAACCTCTATCGTCATTCATTCACCCTATAAACAGACCACAAATCATTGGGAAATCTTTTATGTGAGTCCAAATACACTCTTCCCATTGCCAGCTGATCAGGACCATATTGTGCACAGAACAGGGGAAAACAACGAGACTGTGAATGTGTTGTGTCATCTCCCTTTCTTGGGTTTACCATTCAAGACATTCTGTCTTCCCATGGTATCTCTTTTTACTGGAAACATTTTCCAATCTCCAAAACAGACGAAGCAGTTGACGGACAGAGACTCTGTTTTGTCAAAAGTTAATCCATTTGTGTTGTAAAGATAGGCAACTATCATAGAGGATGAGTTATGTATGCAGGATTGATGCATACTGTGGGGGTCACGGATGGCCGTTTCGACCCTGTTTGGGAGCAGAATTCATGATTAATATAACAGCTCTTGTTAAAGTGAAAAACTACATCAAATATTTGCAACTCATGGTCTACATGATACTTCTGTTTTGGATAATGGAACCGCATACACATGTTTTTTTTCAAGAATTTATGCAAAACAATGGCATATACTATTTCCGTACTGCACCATTTCATGTGATTTCAAATGGTTTGGCAGAGCTCTGAAGTAGGGATTGAAAAAAAAAGTGGAAGATGACTCGTTGAGTACAAAGATCTGAAGATATTTATTCCAGTATTGTTTCACGCTACAAACGACAACTGGGCTATTTCCAGCGGAACTGCTGCTATGTGGATGGTCAAGTGTCACGTGGATCTGTACCATCGAAATCTCATAGCAAAAGAGAACAAGATCCAGAGAAGCTGGAACAGTTAGGGAGGGCAAAGTATTACTGATTCTCCATTTAATTTCAGTATGTTCCGAAGTGGTTTTATTCGATGATAATTGTTTTAACGGTGTTGAGGGACTTAAGCATCTGTGAGTTTTGACTTTCCCTTTTGGTTTTGATCTCCAACAGCGTGATCTGGAAACAAAGAGAGAGAGGGATGGAGAGAAAAGAATAATAAGAGCAGATTTATAGAGGGACAGACAGACAGGTAGAGGAATGGATAGAGAGATAGATCAACAAAAAGGTAGACTGACAGACAGACTGGCATACGAGCAGACAGGCTGTCAGACAGTCAGGTTGACAGATAGACAGATGGATAGATAAATAGACAGATAACCAGACGGACGGGTGCATGGGTGGGCAGACGGACGGACGGACATGTGATGGATGGACAGATGGATGTTAGAGAGACAGACAGACAGACAAACAGAGCTCCCGTTATTTCCTTCTCATAATCTGCATGCCACCACTAGCCATTTTGCTGCATCACTTTGGTGTGTCCGATTCCACCTGCTACAAATTTGTAGTTGCTACAAATCATTCAAACTTTTCCCGTGTGTTTATCGATCCGTTTATTGTTTTGCCTGCGTTTTTCCACTCATTGCTTTTTTCCCCAGTCCTTGAATTGGTTCCTGTTTGTCCGAGGTCATGGACTGATCCTGTGTACGTTACCGACTGTGATTTTGTTTCTCATCCTGCCTCTCTCTATTGCCTCCTGACCCATCGTTAATAGAACGTCCACGTTTTTGCCCTTCCAAATGTCTTACTTCTGGTTCACTGAAGATCACCTATTGCAGCACACCGATGCTGTGAGTTGTTTTCATTGTTTGCATTTATTAATTAATTTAATAATTGATGTAGCAGGATATATCACTGCTCCCTTGAACTGTTCTCTGAATTTCGACTGAGTTGCTACATAAATAAATGTGTTTGTGCAGCAACTTAAATTGCGCAGCATATATGCAATGTTTTCAAATATATAAAATGGAAGAACATCTAAGCTATTTGGAACATTAAAGAAGTATAAAACGTACAGCAGCCACAGAAAGATAAAGCTCCCGGATATGGTGAATAGTATAACTATAGATTTCCTTCTGCTCTCCATTTCTGGATCATTGCAATTATCTGTCTTTTTCTGACCCCTTAATCCCTTGCGGACTCGACTGGCCACTAAAATGTGTCTGACAGTCAGAGCGTTGAGCAACAGAATTAACCCGAATGGCATCAACGGGTTGAAAATCTTTTCAAAATTTCTGAACCCAGTCCATCTAGGGTCAGTGAAATAGCTTGGCTTATTGGAACAGAACCATGGTACATTGCCGACAATTATTTTGGGTTCAAATCTAAAATAGATAGGAATATTTTTCAAAACGAACAAAGTGCTACTTGTCCATAGAACGACGGACGCAGTTTTCTTGGTGCAATATTTTGATGTTAGCTATTGGCAACAAATGGCAACAAATCTATCAAAAGTGAAAGCGACTGTGAACCAGACAGAACAGTCTGTGGCTGCACGGAGCAGGACATAGTGAACACTACACACAGGCGTTATTGTGAGGAAATTCAGTGGGAAATAATAATCATTGATTCGATAGAGAATGACCTCAGTAATAATGACCAGTAGATCCGCTATGGCCATTGCCATCAGGTAGCACGTGGTACAACTGGAAAGGCCGCATTTCCCGTTGGACAGAATGATGATTGCCACTGAGTTAACTGCAAATAAAAAGAAGGAACATACATTATAAGCCACCAATAAGCATCTTCCCTTTCTGCACAGAGCATACTTTTCTTTTTGCAGCAATGAAGCGTGCATGGGGACTCCGACATTTCCAGATTCCCTTGCAAACTCAAAACACTCCCTCAATCAGAGAAAACGATTCGTTTTGGGCCATTCCCTGGATTCTGGAACGGAGCTGTTGATGTTTCAGTGTTTTATATTCAGAAGAATAATAATGTTAGTATTCAGGCATGATCAAAGTGCAGCATTATTTTCCACATGGGAGATTACTAAATTAAGAGAAGTTGTGTTCTTTTTGGTTCGAAACCCTTTGCCTATTGTTTGTGTTCCTATCTTCAGGTGATTTTATTTTTGTGGCACAGTTGTATTATTACGGAAGTCACACCAAAACTGTGGAGGTGTGGATTAGCTAAAAATAATGTTTCTCTATAATATGGAGACGAGGAGGATAAGGGGTGACTCAACAGAAGAAATTCAAATTTTCGAGGGGTTTGAGATTTTGAATGTGGATAAGATACCTGTAACACTTATGAGGCTGTGCAAACCTAAATTTCATCAAAACTAGGCAAAACTATTTATGAATCCACAAAGATATATATTTCACAGGCAATCTTTTATTCCATGAGTGGAGTAAAAGTACATTTGCTCCGACATAGAATCATAGAGTACTGAAAGTATGGAAGGAAGCCTTTCGGCCCATTATATAGCAACTGGCTCTCTGAAAGAATATTCAACCTCGTATCAGAACCATGACCTATCCCCGTAACTTTACACTTTACTGCTTTTAGTTTGCATGCCGATTTCCTATTCCATGCCTTGAAAGGATATTCCTCTATCATTTGTTTCATGGAAATTCAATCCAGATTCCAGCAACAGTCTGAGTGAAAATAAACTCACATTCTCTTTCGAACTTTGTGCCCATTATGTTGCATCTCTTCTCTAGTTTCTGCTGCTCCCTCAGTTGGGAGCAATTTCTCATTATTTTGTTCTATCTGTGTCCCTCGGCATCTTGAACAACCAGATCAAGTGGTGCCTCAGCCTTATTTCCTCCGCAGATGATAGACCACTCTCTCCAATCCATCAAAACAGCTACAGTTCGTTTGGCTTGGAATCAGACTTCTGAATTTCCTCTATACACTTTCCAAAGCCTTCACTTCCTTCTCAAGTATTGTACACATACATGGACGGAGTGTATTTCAAACGTTTATGAAATGTCAAAAAATCTTCACAGAGTGAGTTTGAACCACGGCGAGGAAGGAATGGAGATTAGACCAGCTGTAATAAAGATAGACTGAGGACAAAATAAAGATTGAAGTAAATCAGTTGGGGCGAGTTTCCATGTTTTAACATCCGAAACTTGAGTATTACATGGTCAGAGATATTAATGTTTATTTCATGACATTTGTAGAGATAACCTCTTAAAAACACTGCGCTCAGGACCTAATGATTATCAGGACCAGACTTGGGGAAGAAGATCAATCGTTACAAGACAATTCGGTCATTGTCTTTCCTTAGTATGAGTGAAGTTTCTTCCCAGATTGAATTATATTGTCCATTGACAAGTCTTTATCTGCTCTCCAGTTACCACCCCAAACACAAGATTATTTCAACATGATAAACATTATTTTTTTCTCATTACTGAAGTCAGATACCACATTCTAATTGGTCATCATATTCAGTATAACTTTTGTCAACTCGTCACCTTGGAAATTCATGTTCCTGATGATTTTTTCCCCCTACTTCGATGTTTGGATCAACAGAGACAATATTGCACTGAATCCAACAACTGAAAGTCATGGGTGAGATGGAAATAGTTCTTCCAACACAACATGACTACCAGAATAATTCAGGAAATTTATTTTCTCCACATTATTTACTTCATTAGAATCCAAACAATTGTGTCAATTCAATGCAATGCAACATGACAAGAAACAGATTTATAGCAGAAACAAGCTTATGCATAGTTACACTATATAATATGTTTTAGCTACGTACCAGGAACACCAACTAAGGCAAGCAACAGATAGAATACTTTCCTGACCAATTCAATAGGTAGATGCATTTTCTGCGTGGAATGGCCCTCTTCCTTTGCTGAGCAAGTTATTCCTCTGAATTAAAATCTGTCGTGACACGTCCCTGTGCATTCACCTTTATGCGTTCCCTCGATCTCCATGGAGACACAGCTGTTGCAAAAGTGTTCTAAAAATTGTTATCTTTATTTTAGAACGAACACATTAGGGCAACGGGATAAATTCCCTGTGGATTGAATACACGAGATGCTGAGACTAAATTGAATCAATGTTTTTTTTTCATTTACTAAGCAACCGCCATTATATGCAATGCTTATTCATAATTGTAGACTATATTTAACAGCAAACGAAAGTGATATCATTACCCTCCAACCACCATGACTCCCATGCCTTGATATCATGTCAGGAGTGCAAGGACTGGGAGTTGAATGTCCAAAGCTACTCAGTATTCTAAAAGAATATAGATGGTTCGAACACGAGCTGGGGTTGCTTTACTGGTTAAATATAACGTCAAAGCTCCATGAAGAAATTATATAGGCATTAAAGACAAAAATGTTGCTTCTATTAGGGTGGAAATAGAAAAAAAGAAAGAACATTCTGGTAGCAGTAAGTTGAGGGCCCCAAGCTTTAATTCCAAAGAAGGGTACAGTATATAACAATAAAAAAAATGCTCCTGAGAAAAGTGCAGCAGGAATCACGGGTGATTTAAATATGCATCTTGACAGGATTAGTGAAATTCGCAAAGAAAATCTCTCTCTTCATTCCAGCAGTTATTCAGACAATATCTCCCACCGAACTTGCATTGCAGGTGTTCTGCGCCAAATGTCTTCTCATTCTATCATTAGAGTTCACTAATCATGATTAAAATCATCCCTTGTCATCCCGAATTATCAACATCAATCTAATGATACAACATTGCTATCTTTCACATTTTCCGTATACTCAGCTCGGCTCACCTCATCCAGGAATGTTTCCTTTCTCTTTAGATGATACGGTTCTTGCCGTAAACTTATCCTGAACAAACTCTGGAAACTCTTGCCCACTGCTGCCCTTTCCAATAATATTAACACTCACGTGTAATCAAATAAATGAAATCTCAAAATATAACGATCAGTCAAGACTCTTACTGACGTGTAAATTCCTCATAAATGTGTTCATCTTTGTATTTCATTCCATCGGGTGACATGGACAGCGCACTGGGTGAAATGGACAGTGGGAATTTAACAGGAGAGAAAAGGGCCTGAAATATATTTGTGCCAAATAATCCAAGTTTCATGCATCTGAGGCCTGCAGCCGGGAGGGTGCAGAGATACAGACCATAATATTTATTTCAGAATTGCATGTGGTGGAGTTGAGGTTTGAAGGAAGGAATGAGTGAAATGCTAGATTCCTTTCTGGAGGGCAAGGGATGAAGACAGTATTCTGGGAAATGCAGCATAACGGCATCATCTTTTCAAACTATAGTGCGGGGAGTCAACTTCTGAGGTTGAGAAATCAATGTCAGAAGCTCAGACGTTGCATCATCCAAACAAACACACAGGTTAAGGGAACATTATTCAAAGGCTGTATAGAAGCAGACTAAGAGGAAGTTCGGTCAATGTCCATTTGGAATTCTGGTTTATAGTAAGTACTCATCCCGAGTCTGGTGTAACTATTGGAATCAACAGGACCATCCCTACTCCCGTACTCTTGCTAACCTCGCAGTCGGGGATCACTGGACATTCCCGAGTCATTCTTTTCAAGGTTCGCCTATCCAGCACCCACTTCTGATCTGCGAGTTGTGCCAGCTGGGTGCTGTCAATCCAATCGGGCACCTCCCCCCTGTGTACCTGGTCCAAATTATGTCTTAATTGACCTACCATCCACTGAGCGTACGTATGGTACAGCTGTCCCTGTTGTACCTGGGCAGTGTTTTCTCTCTCTCTATCAATAAGGCGGTGAATGGTCCGGGCGTGTGTTTCTAATATTGTGATTCCATCTAGTTGAGTGTGGGCACCCCTCTCCCCTAAAAGAGCCTGCTCGGCTTGTTGGGCTAGTGACCGTTCCAGGATATCTTTCATCACCCCCTTCAACTGTTCGATCTTATTATTGAGTCCCTGGATATCAATTGAGTTAAACAGGCTGGAACCTGTGTTTATCCCTGGGAGGGTGTCATTGACTATCCCCCTTTTTGCTTGTGTGTGTGTGTGCGTGTTGCTCCCATCACATCGATAGCCCGCTTTTTCCCTCGTAATCAATAGATCTTCCAATCGGTCTACCACTCCCTCAATGACCGTACTAGACATCAAGCCCCTCTCCTTCGTGAATACCGACGCAAAGTATTCATTCAGGATCTCCCCCATTCCCTCTGCCTCTAAGCACAATTCCCCACGTCCGTCCCTGAGAGGACTGATTTTACACCTAGCCACCCTTTTGTTCTTAAGATAGGAGTAAAACGCCTTTGGATTCTCCTTAACCCTACCTGCCAAAGCCATCTCATGCCCCCTTTATGTTCTCCTAACTCCCCGTTTGAGATCCCTCCTACTCTCTCTGTATTCCTCCAACGCTCTCTCCATTCCCAGCTGCTTAGACTTGACATACGCCTCTCGTTTCTTCCTAACCAGGTCTTCTATATCTCTAGTAATCCACGGTTCCCTAATCCTACCTTTCCCATCCTTTCTCCTAACCGGCTCATGCCTTTCCTGCACCCTTTGCAGTTTTCCCTTGAAAGACTCCCACATGCCTAACGTGGTCTTGCCTTCCAACAGCCTATCCCAGTCTGTATCCCTAAGCTCCTGCCTAATCCGGCTGTATCTCGCCTTCCCCCCATTTAGCACCCTCCCCTTAGGACAGCTCTCACCTTTTTCCATTCGTATCCTAAAGTAGACGGAGTTGTGGTCACTATTAGCCACATGTTCGCCTACTGCAACCTCAACCACCTGACCCGGCTCATTTCCCAGAACTAAATCCAGTATCGCCCCCTCTCTAGTCGGGCTATCTACATATTGTTGCAAGGATCCTTCCAATACACATCTTACGAATTCCTCCCCATCCGACCCTCCAGCTCTAGGCACCTTCCAATCCACCCCAGGGAGATTAAAATCTCCCACTACAACAACCTTATTCTTCCTACACTTATCCAAAATGTCCCTACATGGAAGCCCTCAAGACAGGAAGGGAAAAGCGAGTAAATGTGTACACTGACAGCCGATATGCATTTGGGGTGGTCCACGATTCCATGATGGACTGGAAAAGGCGCGGGTTTATCAGCACAGTTGGGGAGCGGGGTGCATAAGGCATGAAAATATAACCCGAGACCTGGTAGCTGCAGCCAGGCTGCCCTCAGAAGCAGCCGTAATGAAGATAAAAGCCCACCAAAGGGTAAAGACAGCAGAACAGAAAGGGAAGCAACTAGCAGACACTGCAGCCAAGGCTGTAGCTGGGGAAGCCCTCCTGCACACAGCCTCCACCACAACAGCACCCTTGGAGGAAGTGGATCTTTATAAGCTGCAGGGTAACACCAGCCCACATGAGGTGGCACAGTGGGAACAGGCAGGGGCGTCCAGGGACAAAGATGGAGTGTGGCGCAGAGGGCACCAAGTCGTCGCCCCCTCATTTCTACCCACCAAACTACTCCGAGTCCACCACGAGCCCCACCACTCCGGCCGGAATGGGACCCTGGCCCCACTATCAGCTGATTGGTGGTGGCCAGGGATGGGACGGGATGAACCCAAACATTGCCAGCGCTGTATCATACGCGCCCAGCACAACCCGGGCCCACCCCTGAGAGTCAAACTGACCCACCAACCCCGACCAAAGGGATCCTGGGAAAACCTGCAGATCGACTTCAGAGGCCCCCTACCCACTCGCCGAGGGAAGAAATATTGTTTAGTCTGAATCGATCAATTCACCCGCTGGGTGGAAGCATTCCCAACTCGGGATTGCGAAGACACCACCGGAGCCCGCATCCCAGCATACAAAATCATCCCGAGGTGGGGAGTCCCACTACAACTCAACTCCGACCAAGGATTTCAGTGAGGCGTTTGACAAAGTCCCTCATGGTAGGTTGGTGGAAAAGATTAAGGCTCATGGGATACAAGGCCAGGTATCTCGATGGGGAGAGAACTGGCTTGCTAAGAGGAGACAGAGAGGAATTGTGGAGGGGTCCTTTTCTAGCTGGAGGTCTGTCACTCGTGGTGTCTCGCAGGGCTCGGTACTGGGACCTCTTTGTAGTGTATATAAATGATTTGGAAGAGGGAGTCGGTGGTGTGATCAGCAAATTTGCTGATGACACCAAGATGGCTGGATTGGCGGGCAGTGAGGAGCAGTTTCTGGCAATACAGCAGGATATTGACAGGCTGGTTGATTGGGCAGATATATGGCAAATGGAGTTTAATCTGGATAAATGTGAGGTGATGCATTTTGTCTGGAATAATGTAGGGGGCAGTTATATGATAAAGGGTAAGCCTATAAAGAGTATAGAAACACAGTGAGACCTGGGGGTGCAAGTGCACAAGTCTTTGAAGGTAGCAGTACAAGTGGAGAAGGTTGTGAAGAAAGCCAATGGTTTGTTAGCCTTTATAGGAAGGGGTATTGATAATATCAGCTGGAGTTTAATGTTGCAGTTGTTTGCCTGAACAGAGAGAGGCAGAGAGTGAGTTTTTAAAGTTTCTTAAGTGTCAGAAGTCAGGCTGACATTAACACTGCAGTGAAGTTACTGAGAGAGAGGGACAGTGAGAGAGAGGGAGAGACAGACAGACAGTGGGGGATCGATATTTAAAGTTGTCAACTTGAATGGTTCGTACTGACAAGCAAGGCCTACATTCACACTGGATCAGCTTACTGGGACACAGAGATACAGAGGGAGAGGTGAAAGTTTTCCCCGACTGGTTAATGTTTTCTCCCCTGCTTCTCCAAGCTCCAAGTCCCACTGGTTAATGTTTTCCCCGGTTGGTTAATGTTTTCCCCACGGTTGGTTCATGTTTTGCCCATCCAGCCGGAAACTAATTCCCCCTGGTTAATGTTTTCCCCGACTGGTTCATGTATTGCCCCTGCTTCTGCAGGGATTATGTGCAACTGGTTAATGTTTTCCCCTCGGTTCTCCAGGGACTATGTCCGACTGGTTAATGTTTTCCCCTCGCTTCTCCAGGCTTCAAGTCCAACTGTATAATGCTTTCCCCCTGCTTCTCCAGAGACCAAGTCCCACTGGTTAATGTTTTGCCCGTTTGGTTAATGTTTTCCCCGATTGGTTAATGTTTTCCCCGGTTGGTTAATGGTTTCCCCGTCTGGTTAATGTTTTGCCTCTACTTCTACAGGGACCAAGTCCAACTGGTTAATGTTTTCCCCTCGATTCTCCAGTGACTCTGTCCGACTGGTTAATGCTTTGCCCCTGCTTCTCTGGACACTAAGTGCAACTGGTTTAATGTTTTCCCTTCTACTCCAGGGACCCGAGTCTAACTGGTTAATGTTTTCCCTTCTGCTCCAGGCACCACGTCCAACTGGTTCATGTTTTGCCCCTGCTTGTCCAGAGGGTACAATAAAAGGGGGACTGCCATTGCCCACACCGCAGCAGCAGCAGCTGGTTAATGTTTTCCCCTCGCAAGTGGAAGCCTCCCTTCCCCCACCTGGCTGACACACTGACTTTCCCATTCCCTCAGCATCTTTACAAACACTGCCTGCCATTTCTTCAAAGCTTTGTTGACAGCTGCCTGCACCTACTTCAATACTCACCTCTCCCCCACTCTCACTCGAACGCTCAACCTGTGCCTGAACTGAGAGAGGCAGAGAGTGAGTTTTTAAAGTTTCTTCAGTGTCCGAAGTCAGGCTGACATTAACACTGCAGTGAAGTTACTGAGAGAGAGGGACAGTGAGAGAGAGGGAGAGACAGACAGACAGAGAGTGGGGGATCGATATTTAAAGGTGTCACCTTGAATGGTTCGTACTGACAAGCAAGGCCTACATTCACACTGAATCAGCTTACTGGCACACAGAGATACAGGGGGAAAGGTGAAAATTTTCCCCAACTGGTTAATGTTTTCCCCCCTGCTTCTCCAGGCAACAAGTCTAACTGGTTAATGTTTTCCCTTCTGCTCCAGGCACCAAGTACAACTGGTTCATGTTTTCCCCGACTGGTTAATGTTTTATCCACGGTTGGTAAATGTTTTGCCCCTGCTTCTCCAGAGACCAAGAACAACTGGTTAATGTTTTCCCCCTGCTTCTGCAGGCACCAAGCCCAACTGGTCAATCTTTTCCCCTCGGTTCTCCAGGGACCAGGTCCGACAGGGTAATGTTTTCCCCTCGCTTCTCCATGCACCAAGTCCAACTGGTTCATGTTTTCCCCTGTTGGTTACTGCTTTCCCCACGGTTGGTTCATGTTTTGCTCATCCAGCCAGAGCCTACGTCCCACTGGTTAATGTTTTCCCTGGTTGGTTAACGTTTTCCCCAACTGGTTAATGTTTTCCCCGACTGGTTAATGTTTTCTCCAGTTGGTTAATGGTTTCCCTACGGTTGGTTAATGGTTTCCCTACGGTTGGTTAATATTTTGCCCCTGTTTCTACAGGGACTATGTCCAACTGGTTAATGTTTTCCTCTCGGTTCTCCAAGGACAAGGTCCGACCGGTTAATGTTTTGCCCCTGCTTCTCCAGGGTCAATGTCCAACTGGTTAATGTTTTCCCCTCGGTTCTCCAGGGGCCAAGTCCAACTGGCTAATGCTTTCCCTTCTGCTCCAGGCACGCAGGCCAACTGGTTAATGTTTTCCCCCTGCTTCTCCAGGGATCAAGTCCCACTGGTTAGTGATTTCCCCATGGTTGGTTCATGCTTTCCCCACCGTTGTTTCACGTTTTGGCCATCCAGCCAGACCCTAAGTCCCACTGGTTAATGTTTTGCCGGACTGGTTAATGTTTTCCCCAGTTGGTTAATGTTTTCCCCAACTGGTTAATGTTTTGCCCTACTGGTTAATGTTTTGCCCTACTGGTTAATGTTTTCACCACGGTTGGTTAATGTTGTGCCCCTGCTCCTCCAGGGACTAAGTCCCACTGGTTAATGTTTTCCCCGTGGTTGGTTCATGCTTTCCCCACCGTTGCTTAATGTTTTGCCCATCCAGACAGAGCCTAAGTCCCACTGGTTAATGTTTTGCCCGACTGGTTAATGTTTCGCCCTACTGGTTAATGTTTTCCCCACGGCTGGTTAATGTTGTGCCCCTGCTTCTCCAGGGACTATGTCCAGCTGGTTAATGTTTTCCCCTCGCTTCTCCAGGGACCCTGTCCGCCTGGTTAATGTTTTCCCTTCTGCTCCAGGCACCAAGTCCAAATGTTTCAGCTTTCCCCGGCTCCTCCAGGGACAAAGTCCGACTGGTTACTGCTTTCCCCACGGTTGGTTAATGTTTTGCCCACTCCAGCCAGCGCCTGTCCCACTGGTTAATGTTTTCCGCGGTTGGTTAATGTTTTCCCCGACTGGTTAATGTTTTCCCCGACTGGTTAATGTTTTCCCCGACTGGTAAATGTTTTCCCCGACTGGTAAATGTTTTCCCCGACTGGTAAATGTTTTCCCTATGGTTTGTTAATGCTTTGCCCCTGCTTCTCTAGAGACTAAGTCCGACTGGTTAATGCTTTCCCCAAGCTTCTCCAGGCACCATGTCCCACCGGTTAATGCTTTCCCTTCTGCTCCAGGCACCCAGCCCAACTGGTTAATGTTTTCTCCCAGCTTCTCCAGGGCCCAAGTCCCACTGGTAAATGTTTTCCCCGTGGTTGGTTCATGCTTTCTGCATGGTTGGTTTATGTTTTGCCCATCCAGCCAGAGCCCAAGCCCCACTGGTTAATGTTTTGCCCGGTTGATTAATGTTTTGCCCGGTTGGTTAATGTTTTCCCCTCGCTTCTCCAGGGACTATGCCCAACTGGTTCATGTTTTCCCCTCACTTCTGGCAACTGGGCAAAACATGAACCAACTGGGCAAAACATGAACCACTGGTCCTTAGGCTATGGCTGGATGGGCAAAACATTAACCAACCGTGGGGGAAAATATTCACCAACTGGGGAAAACATTAACCAGTGGGACTTGGAGCCTGGAGAAGCAGGGGGGAAAACATTAACCAGTCGGGGAAAACTTTCACCTCTCCCTCTGTATCTCTGTGTCCCAGTAAGCTGATCCAGTGTGCATGTAGGCCTTGCTTGTCAGTACGAACCATTCAAGTTGACACCTTTAAATATCGATCCCCCACTCTCTGTCTGTCTGTGTCTCCCTCTCTCTCACTGTCCCTCTCTCTCAGTAACTTCACTGCAGTGTTAATGTCAGCCTGACTTCTGACACTTAATAAACTTTAAAAACTCACTCTCTGCCTCTCTCAGTTCAGGCACAGGTTGAGTGTTCGAGTGAGAGTGGGGGAGAGGTGAGTGTTGAAGCCGGTGCAGGCAGCTGTCAACAAAGCTTTGAAGAAATGGCAGGCAGTGTTTGTAAAGATGCTGAGGGAATGGGAAAGTCAGTGTGTCAGCCAGATGGGGGAAGGGAGGCTTCCACTTGCGAGGGGAAAACATTAACCAGCTGCTGCGGTGTGGGCAATGGCAGTCCCCCTTTTATTGTACCCTCTGGACAAGCAGGGGCAAAACATGAACCAGTTGGACGTGGTGCCTGGAGCAGAAGGGAAAACATTAACCAGTTAGACTCGGGTCCCTGGAGTAGAAGGGAAAACATTAAACCAGTTGCACTGAGTCTCCAGGGAAGCAGGGGCAAAGCATTAACCAGTCGGGGAAAACATTAACCAGTTGGACTTGGTGCCTGAAGAAGCGAGGGGAAAACATGAACCAGTCGGACCTGGTCCCTGGAGAAGCAGCGGCACAACATTAACCAACCGTGGGGAAAACATTAACCAGTCAGGCAAAACATTAACCAGTGGGACTTTGTCCCTGGAGAAGTAGAAGGGAAAACATTAAGCAGTTGGACATAGTCCCTGGAGGAGCTTGGGGAGAACATGAACCAGTCGGACAGAGCCCCTGGAGAAGCTTGGGAAAAACATTAACCAGTTGGACATAGTCCCTGGAGAAGCAGGGACACAACATTAACCAACCGTGGGGAAAACATTAACCAGTCTTGGGAAAACATTCACCAGTTGGGCAAAACATTAACCAACCAGGGAAAACATTAACCAGTCGGGGAAAACATTAACCAGTGGGACTTGGCCTCTGGCTGGATGGGCAAAACATTAACCAACCGTGGGGAAAGCATGAACCAACCATGGGGAAAACATTAACCAGTGGGGCTTGGTCCCTGCAGAAGTAGGGGGAAAACATTAACCAGACGGGCTGGATGCCTGGAGAAGCAAGGGGAAAATATTAACCAGTCGGGCTGGGTGCCTGGAGAAGCAGGGGGAAAACATTAACCAGTTGGGCTGGGTGCCTGGAGAAGCAGGGGGAAAACATTAACCAGTCGGACCTGGTCCCTGGAGAACTGAGGGGAAAACATTAACCAGTCGGACATACTCCCCAGAGAAGCAGGGGCACAACATTAACCAACCGTGGGGAGAACATTAACCAGTCGGGCAAAGCATTAACCAGTCGGGGAAAATATTAACCAAACGGGGAAAGCATTCACCTGTGGGACTTAGTCTCTGGCTGGAGTGGGCAAAACATTAACCAACTGCGGGGAAAACATTAACCAGTGGGACATGGGTCCCTGGAGACGCAGGGGGAAAAAATTAACCAGTTGGGCTGGGTGCCTGGAGCAGAAGGGAAAACATTAACCAGTGGGACATGGTGCCTGGAGACGCAGGGGGAAAATATTAACCACTTGGACTTAGTGCCTGGAGAAGCGAGGGGAAAATATGAACCAGTTGGTCATACTCCCTCGAGAAGCAGGGGCACAACATTAACCAACCGGGGGGGAAAACATTAACCAGTCAGGGAAAACATTAACCAGTCGGGGAAAACATTAACCAGTGGGACTTAAGCCCTGGCTGGATGGGCAAAACATTAACCAACCAAGGAGAAAGCATGAACCAACCATGGGGAAAACATTTACCAGTGGGACTTGGGCCCTGGAGAAGCAGGGGGAAAACATTAACCAGTTGGGCTGGGTGCCTGGACCAGAAGGGAAAGCATTAACCAGTTGGACATGGTGCCTGGAGAAGCTTGCAGAGAGCATAAACCAGTCGGACTTAGTCTCAGGAGAAGCAGGGGCAAAGCATTAACAAACCGTGGGGAAAAGATTAACCAACCGGGGAAAAGCATGAACCAACCATGGGGAAAACATTAACCAGTGGGACTTGGTTCCTGGAGAAGCAGGGGAAAACATTAACCAGTCGGGCTGGGTGCCTGGAGAAGCAGGGTGAAAACATGAACCGTGGGACCTGGTCCCTGGATAACCGAGGGGGAAACATTAACCAGTCGGGCATACTCCCCGGAGAAGCAGGGACACAACATTAACCAACCGTGGGGAAAACATTAACCAGTCGGGCAAAACATTAACCAGTTGGGGAAAATATTAATCAACCGGGGAAAGCATTAACCAACCGGGGAAAACATCCACCAGTGGGACTTAGTCTCTGGCTGGAGTGGGCAAAACATTAACCAACCGCAGGGAAAACATTAACCAGTGGGACATGGTCCCTGGAGATGCAGGGGGAAAAAATTAACCAGCTGGGCTGGGTGCCTGGAGAAGCGAGGGGAAAACATGAACCAGTTGGGCATAGACCCTGGAGAAGCAGAGGCACAACATTAACCAACCGTGGGGAAAACATTAACCAGTCGGGGACACATTAACCAACCGGGGAAAACATTAACCAGTGGGACTTCAGCTCTGGCTGGATGGGCAAAACATTAACCAACCGTGCAGAAAGCAAGAACCAGCCACGGGGAAAACATTTACCAGTGGGACTTGGGCCCTGGAGAAGCAGGGGGAAAACATTAACCAGTTGGGCTGGGTGCCTGGAGCAGAAGAGAAAGCATTAACCAGTGGGACATGGTGCCTGGAGAAGCTTGAGGAAAGCATCAACCAGTCGGACTTAGTCTCTGGAGAAGCAGGGGCAAGGCATTAACAAACCATGGGGAAAACATTAACCAGCCGGGGAAAACATTAACCAGTGGGACTTAGGCACTGGCTGGAGTGGGCAAAACATTCACCAACCGTGGGGAAATCAGTAACTAGTCGGACCTTGTCCCTGGAGAAGCCGGGGAAAGCTGAAACATTTGGACTGGGTGCCTGGAGCAGAAGGGAAAACATTAACCAGGCGGACAGAGTCCCTGGAGAAGCAAGGGGAGAACATTAACCAGTTGGACATTGTCCCTGGAGAAGGAGGGGCACAACATTAACCAACCGTGGGGAAAACATTAACCAGTCGGGCAAAACATTAACCAGTGGGACTTAGGCTCGGCCTGGATGGGCAAAACATTAAGCAACGGTGGGGAAAGCATGAACCAACCATGGGGAAAACATTAACCAGTGGGACTTAGTCCCTGGAGAAGCAGAAGGGGAAACATTAACCAGTCGGACAGAGTCCCAGGAGGAGCTTGGGGAGACCATGAACCAGTTGGACATAGTCCCTGGAGAAGCAGGGGCACAGCATTAACCCACCGTGGGGAAAACATTAACCAGTCGGGGAAAACATTAACCAACCGGGGAAAACATTAACCAGTGGGACTTGGTGCATGGAGAAGCAGGGGGAAAACATTAACCAACCGGGGAAAACGTTAACCAGTCGGGGAAATAATTAACCTGTTGGGGAAAACATAGAACATAGAACAGAGAACATAGAACATTACAGCGCAGAACAGGCCCTTCGGCCCATGATGTTGCGCCGACCAGCTTTTAAAAAAAAAACAACACTAACCCACTAATCTAAACCAATCCCATTTCGTCCATGAACCAGTCGGACCTAACCCCTGGAGAACCGAGGGGAAAACATTAACCAGTTGGACTTGGTCCCTGAGGAAGCAGGGGCAAAACATTAACCAACCGTGCAAAACATCAACCAGTGGGATTTGGGCTCTGGATGAATGGGCAAAACATAAACCAACTGTGGGGAAAACATGAACCAACTGGGGAAAACATTAACCAGTGGGCCTTGGGCTCTGGCTGGATGGGAACACATTAACCAACCGTGGGGAAAACATTAACCAGTCGGGCAAAACATTAACCAACTGGGGAAAACATTAACCAGTGGGCCTTAGTCTCCGGCTGGATGGGCAAAACATTAAGCAACCGTGGGGAAAACATTAACCAACCAGGGAAAACATTATCCAGTGGGACTTGGAGCCTGGAGAAGCAGGGGGGAAAACATTAACCAGTCGGGGAAAAGTTTCACCTCTCCCTCTGTATCTCTGTGTCCCAGTAAGCTGATTCAGTGTGAATGTAGGCCTTGCTTGTCAGTACGAACCATTCAAGTTGACACCTTTAAATATCGATCCCCCCTCTCTCTGTCTGTCAGTCTCTCTCTCTCTCACTGTCCCTCTCTCTCTCTCGGTAACTTCACTGCAGTGTTAATGTCAGCCTGACTTCGGACACTTAATAAACTTTAACAACTCACTCCCTCCCTCTCTCAGTTCAGGCACAGGTTGAGTGTTCGAGTGAGAGCGGGGGAGAGGTGAGTATTGAAGCCGGTGCAGGCAGCTGTCAACAAAGCTTTGAAGAAATGGCAGGCAGTGTTTGTAAAGATGCTGAGGGAATGGGAAAGTCAGTGTGTCAGCCAGATGGGGGAAGGGAGGCTTCCACTTGCGAGGGGAAAACATTAACCAGCTGCTGCTGCTGCGGTGTGGGCAATGGCAGTCCCCCTTTTATTGTACCCCTGGACAAGCAGGGGCAAAACATGAACCAGGTGTACTGAATCCCTGGAGAAGCGAGGGGAAATCATTAACCAGTTGGACTTCGTCCCTGTAGAAGCAGAGGCAAAACATTATCCAGTCGGGCAAAACATTAACCAGTCGGGGAAAACATTAACCAGAAAGCCAAAGCCACTGGAGCATTGTGGAAGTCATTAACCAGTCGCACAAAGTCCCTGGAGAAGCGAGGGGAAAACATTAACCAGTTGGATCTGCTCCCTGGAGTAGAAGGGAAAACATTAACCAGTTGCACTTCGTCTCCAGAGAAGCAGGGGCAAAGCATTAACCAGTCGAGGAAAACATTAACCAGCTGGACTTGGTGCCTGGAGAAGTGAGGGGAAAACATTGACCAGTCGGGCACAGTCCCTGGAGAAGCAGGGGCACAACATTAACCAACCGAGGGGAAAACATTGACCAGTCGGGGAAAACACTAACCAGTCAAAGAACAAAGAACAAAATCAGCCTGGGAAACAGGCCCTTCGGCCCAATGAGCCCACGCTGCCATCTCAACTCCATCTCTCTACCCATGACCCCTATCTAATGTTTTATGGCCATCCAGATTGAGGGAAAACTGATTTCAGGACAATTTATTCCTGCCAATCAGCCTAACAGCACATCTTTGGGGTGTGGGAGGAAACCGGAGCACCCGGAGAAAACCCACGCAAGCACGGGGAGAATGCGCAAACTCCCACAGACACCGGCCCAAATCCATGTGTCTGCACAGCAATCAGCGATAGTCACTGAGCTGTCGTCTTGCCCAGAATCTTGTCCAGTTTAGGCACACACTAACGACATGAAGCACTGGGCCAATCTCGAACAACCAAGAGCAGCCCCAGTACGACCCATCGCGTGTATGCCCCTCGTTGGACACGAGGTGGACCGACTTCAAACCTGTGAATGAAAACAGAGAAAAACATTATTATCATACTATACCCATTTACATTTCTAGGGACACCCCAATGCTAATGACCCTTAATTAAAGGTTCTCCTATATCCACCCATCTCCAACTCAGTCATATGCCTGTCTAAGTTACTCTTAAAGGACTCTAGCGTGTCTGCCTCCACCACCTTACTTGGCAGAGCATTCCATACCCCCACTACCCTCTGAGTGAAAAACCTCCCTCTAATATCTGTGTTGTACCTCTCCCCTCTCACCTTAAGTCCATGGCCCCTTGTCCTACGTGATTCTATTATAGGAAATAGCTTACCTCTGTTTACTCTATCTATACCCTTCATAATCTTATATACCTCTATTAGATCCCCCCTCAGTTGGCGTCGTTCAAGGGAAAAACGCCCCAATTTCTTCAATCTTTCCTCATACCCGAGTCCTTCCATACCAGGCAACATCCTGGTAAATCTCCTCTGCACTCTCTCCAGAGTCTCCACGTCCTTCTGGTAGTAAGGCGACCAGAACTGTACGCAGTACTCCAAATGCAGCCTAACCAACGTTCTGTACATCTGCAACATTAGACTCCAGCTCTTATATTCTATACCCCTTCCTATAAAGGCTAACATACCATAGGCTTTCTTCACCACACTCTCCACTTGCACTGCCACCTTCAAAGACTTGTGCACTTGCACCCCCAGGTCTCGCTTCGACCCTATACTCCTTACAGGCTTACCCTTTATCATATAACTTCCCCCTACATTATTCCGGCCAAAATGCATCGCCTCACATTTATCCGGATTAAACTCCATTTGCCACATATCTGCCCAATCAACCAGCCTATCAATATCCCGCTGTGTTGCCAGACACTGCTCCTCACTGCCCGCCAATCCAGCCATCTTGGTGTCATCAGCAAATTTGCTGATCACACCACCTACTCCCCCTTCCAAATCATTTATATACACTACAAAGAGAAGGGGGCCCTATGGCACACCACTAGTGACAGACCTCCACCTAGAAAAAGACCCCTCCACAATTCCTCTCTGACTCCTCTTTGCAAGCCAGTTCTCTACCCATCTAGATACCTGACCACATATCCCATGAGCTTTAATCTTCTGTACCAACCTACCATGAGGGACTTTGTCAAACGCCTTACTGAAATCCATATAGACGACATCAACGGCTCATCCTTCGTCAACCGTTTTTGTCACCTCCTCAAAGAATTCTACCAGATTCGTAAGGCAAGACTTCCCCTTGACAAAGCCATGCTGTGTATCCTTAATCAGATCGCAACGCTCCAAGTGCACATACATCCTATCCCTAAGAATCCTCTCCATCAACTTACCTACCACTGATGTTAAGCTCACTGGCCGATAGTTACCTGGGCTATCCCTCCCACCCTTTTTAAACAACGGTACCACGTTCGCTATCCTGCAATCCTCTGGGACCTCACCTGTGTCCAAAGAAGAGACAAAGATTTGCGTCAGAGGCCCAGCAATCTCATCCCTCGCCTCTCTAAGCAGCCTAGGATAAATGCAATCAGGCCCCGGAGATTTATTGGTTTTAATGCCCTCTAAAAGCCCTAACACTTCTTCCCTCGTTTGAAGGAACGAATGAGTGAAATGCTAGATTCCTTTCTGGGCGCCAACGAATGGAGACATTATTCTGGGAAATGCAGCAAAACGGCATAGTCTTTTCAAACTATAGTGCGGGTAGTCAACTTCTGAGGTTAAGAAAACAATGTCAGATGCTCAGATGTTGCATCATCCAAACAAATACACAGGTTAAGGGAACATTATTCAAAGGCTCAGAGGAAGTACGGTCAATCTCACTCTGGAGTTCTGGTTTATTGTAAGTGTTCATCCGTGTTTATTCACTGATATTCAGATGGAGAATTCCAGAAAAGGAAGGGAAGTGTCACACATGAAAAGTGCAAATGTAGCTGGGGAAAATCAATTTGATGAAAAATAAATGACTAAAAATGGAGTTGGGGGTAAGGTGTTAGTGTGGATAGAGGATTGTTTGTCCAATAGGAGGCAGAGAGTTGGTATCGATGGGTGCTATTCTGATTGGCGGTTGGTGACTTGTGGAGTGCCACAGGGATCAGTGCTGGGGCCTCAGCTATTTACCATTTATATAGATGATCTGGAGGAGGGGGCTGAGTTTAGGGTGACGACATTTGCTGGTGACACGAAGATGAGTGGAAAAGCAAATTGTGTGGAGGGTGTGGAAAGTCTGCAGAGGGATCTGGATAGGCTGAGCGAGTGGGCGAGGACCTGGCAGATGGAGTACAATGTTAGCAAGTGTGAGGTTATCCACTTTGGCAGAAATAATAGTAGGAGGGATTACTATTTAAAGGGCGAAAAGCTGCAGCATGCTACGGTGCAGAGGGACCTGGGGGTCCTTGTGCATGAGTTGCTAAAACTCAGTCTGCAGGTGCAGCAGGTGATCAAGAAGGCGAATGGGATGCTGGCCTTTATAGCGAGGGGGATAGAATATAAAAGTAGGGAGGTCTTGCTGCAACTGTACAGGGCATTGGTGAGGCTGCAGCTGGAGTACTGTGTGAAGTTTTGGTCGCCATACTTGCACAAGGATATTTTGGCCTTGGAGGGAGTGCAGAGGAGGTTCACTGCTGATACTGGAGATGAGGGGGTTAGACTATGAAGGGAGACTAAATAGACTGGGTCTGTACTCGTTGGAGTTTAGAATGATGAGGGGGGATCTTTTCGAGATGTACAAGATAATGAAAGGGATGGATAGGGTAGAAGTAGAGAGATTCTTCCCGCTCAGAAAGGACAGCGGGACTAGAGGGCACAGCCTCAACATAAGGGAGGGGGGGGCGGTTTAGAATGGAGTTGTGGAGGAACTCCTTCACTCAAAGGGCGGTGAATCTCTGGAATTCTCTGCCCGTTGAAGTGGTTGAGGCTACCTCGCTAAATATTTTTAAAACACGGGTAGCTACATTTCTGATAGACAAGGGAATTAAGGGTTATGGGGAGAAAGCGGGAAAGTGGAACTGAGCCACTTCAGATCAGCCATGATCTTACTGAGTGGCGGGGCAGGCTTGAAGGGCTAGAAGGCCTACTCCTGCTCCTATTTCTTATGGCCTTACCCGTTAGCATCACCCTCCATCCTCCCCAGGCTACACACTGCGGCCATCCCCTCCGGGTTACACACCGTCTGATCTCACTGGCTCCATGCCCCCGAACTCAGTTTCCATCCTTCCCGGGTTACGCACTGTCTGAACTCGCTGCCTCCGTTTTCTCCAGTTTACACACTGTCTGATCGCCATGTCTCCATCCTGCCCGGATTGGACACTGTCTGTTCATATTGGTACCATCCTCTTGTGTTTACAGACAGATCTCACTGCCTCCATTCCCCCGCTCCCCCCATTACACATTATCTGATCTCACTATCTCTATCTCCCTGGGATTACACTCTCTGATTTCACTATCTCTATCTCCCTGGGATTACTCTCTCTGATTTCACTATCTCTGTCTCCCTGGGATTACTCTCTCTGATTTCACTATCTCTGTCTCCCTGGGATTACTCTCTCTGATTTCACTATCTCTGTCTCCCTGGGATTACTCTCTCTGATTTCACTATTTCTATCTCCCTGGGATTACTCTCTCTGATTTCACTATCTCTATCTCCCTGGGATTACACTCTCTGATTTCACTATCTCTATCTCCCTGGGATTACTCTCTCTGATTTCACTATCTCTATCTCCCTGGGATTACTCTCTCTGATTTCACTATCTCTATCTCCCTGGGATAACTCTCTCTGATTTCACTATCTCTATCTCCCTGGGATTACTCTCTCTGATTTCACTATCTCTATCTCCCTGGGATTACTCTCTCTGATTTCACTATCTCTATCTCCCTGGGATAACTCTCTCTGATTTCACTATCTCTATCTCCCTGGGATTACTCTCTCTGATTTCACTATCTCTATCTCCCTGGGATTACTCTCTCTGATTTCACTATCTCTATCTCCCTGGGATTACTCTCTCTGATTTCACTATCTCTATCTCCCTGGGATTACTCTCTCTGATTTCACTATCTCTATCTCCCTGGGATTACTCTCTCTGATTTCACTATCTCTATCTCCCTGGGATTACTCTCTCTGATTTCACTATCTCTATCTCCCTGGGATTACTCTCTCTGATTTCACTATCTCTATCTCCCTGGGATTACTCTCTCTGATTTCACTATCTCTATCTCCCTGGGATTACTCTCTCTGATTTCACTATCTCTATCTCCCTGGGATTACTCTCTCTGATTTCACTATCTCTATCTCCCTGGGATTACTCTCTCTGATTTCACTATCTCTATCTCCCTGGGATTACTCTCTCTGATTTCACTATCTCTATCTCCCTGGGATTACTCTCTCTGATCTCACTATCTCTATCTCCCTGGGATTACTCTCTCTGATTTCACTATCTCTATCTCCCTGGGATTACTCTCTCTGATCTCACTATCTCTATCTCCCTGGGATTACTCTCTCTGATTTCACTATCTCTATCTCCCTGGGATTACTCTCTCTGATCTCACTATCTCTATCTCCCTGGGATTACTCTCTCTGATTTCACTATCTCTATCTCCCTGGGATTACTCTCTCTGATTTCACTATCTCCATCTTCACTCTCTTTGCTTTCTGGGAAAGTCGGAATTCGCCATTTTCTCCCCAGAATTGGTCCAGGAACCAGGCCGCTTCTTAAACACGATTAAAAAAGCTGAAAATCCTCCCTGCTCAGAACCGAGTATAAATATTTGCATCGCTTTCTCACCCGGACTTTCTACCGCCGAAACTTCTGGAAAGAAGCAACTCTGCGACTGCGCGTCGTTGTTTGTGAGGTAAAACTGCACGCGCTCAAACTGCCCGGCGCATGCGCATACGGAGAACTGCGACTTCCTTCCCCGCTCCCCCACTCCCCCCCCTACCCAGATCACAACTCACAAAGGGCCTGCGCAGTGCGCGAGTCTTGGAGTTCCTTCCGTGCTGTCCGTCTCGCGCACAGACGGTTACAACCCGAGCGCGCCGCTGCCTGGACAATGAAGAGGGCGGGGCTGCAATCTACACCCTCTCCCCATTTGTTGTAGCGGCTATCAATCACCTGCTCCCAGCCAATAGGAAGGTCCTTCTCATCAGTGTGCTGTCTTGACCCCAGTGAAAGGTTCTCATCAGTGTGGATGGAGCAGACTTTAAACAAGGAAGAATTAGCAATTGGTGCTCAGCTCCTAATAACACTCACATTGGCTGAAAAACGGCTTTCAAAAGAACTGGGGATACAATTCCTTTCCTTTACTGAACGCTGCTGTCCATCCTGGCAGGTTAAATCTGTTTGTCACAGTCAAGAGTTTTTTTCTTTCCTCAACCATTGAATTGCTGTCCAGATGTTTCACGGTACTTCTGGGTGACAAAACCAGATCCTTCACAGAATATTTACCTCGGATTTACCCCACACATCTTCACTTGTACGTCACATTACGACTTTCAACTTGGTCCTGGTAGATTTATCAACACAGATGTCATCATCTACATTAGCGTGCAGGCTTAGATATTGAAGAGCTGCCTGCCAGTCACGAGACATGTCTTCACATATAGGAACCCAGGAAAGCAGTCAACAATATATTTCACCTTCACACTACCAGCGCCAAGATGGAATTGGATATCACCCTGGTGGTCACAACAGTATCAAGGCCCCAAACTTGTTCACCCAGATGTATTTCTTGATAGAACCCTTGGCTAAAAGCATCACCTCCTCAGGACTGCAGAGGAAACCTCCAAAACACTCCTCTGTAAACTCGTTCCTTCCTTATTGGGATCACATGCCAACACCCTCAGGACCTCTGTTTTCGCGAGCACATGTAATTGTTGGAGGTCCGCCATCTCCGTTCCATGGCACTACAGCTGGAGCTTCTCATGTGCGTTTCGGAGGCCTACCCGCCTTTAGCTATTCTTCCAAGTGGGGACATTCACTAATAACTGAACAATGCACAACACCATTCGCAAACCCACAGATACTGAAGTCGACCATGTTCAAATGTAGTAAGAAATAGACAATATCCACTTTTGGGTTGACAAATGACAAGTAGTGTTAGCGCCGCACAAGTGTCAGGCAACGACTATCTCCAATAAGAGAAAATCTGATCATTCCTCCTTTGACATTCAATTGCATTACCATCGCCGAATTGTCCATTACCGACACCCTGGGGTTTACTGTTGGCCTGAAACTGAACTGGATTACTCATATGCATACTATTGTTCCAACAGCAGGTCAGGTGGGAGGGGAGATCGTATGCAGTCGTATTGTAATCAGTGCAATAATCCAAAGACATAGGGCCAGGCTGTTGAACTGAAGACCTGTGTTCAAACCCTATGAAACCGTTGTCAATTGTTGTGAAAACCCATCTGGTTCACTGATGTCCTTTACTCAAGTAAATCTATGATCTTTGCCTGGGCTGGCCTTTATGTAACCTCAGACTAAAAACAATATTGTTGTCTCTGAAAATGCCTTCTGAAATAACCTAACAAGCCATTCAGTTCAACGGAAATGGGAGAGGAACAATAAATTCTGGCCCAGCCAACAATGCTCAGATCCCATGATTAGAAATAACCAATGGCAAAATCTCATCTCCTGACTTTCAAAAACCAAGGAATCAGGTGTTTGATGGAGGACTCTGTTATTTCTTTTGGGATGAGTACAGCTTCAACAATGCTCAAGACACGTTATGCCGTCCAGGACATAGTAACCCATTTGATTGGCATCTCATCAAAAATACCCACTCCCTCCATCATCAATGCGCATTGGTAGCGGTATGTGCAATCTAACAGTTGCACTACAGAATCTTACCAAGCCTTCTGAAGTAGCAAATTCCAAACCCACAACCACTGTCATCTAGAAAGAAAAAGGCAGTTGACACATGGGAAAATCACCAACTGGAAATTTTCCTCGAAGTCACTCAACATACTGATCGGGAAATACATTGCCATTCCTTCATTGCCATTAGAGAGGAATCCTGGAACTGTTTCCCAAACAACACAGTGTGTTTACATATATTACATGGACTGCAGCAGTTCAAAAAGGAAGATCACCACCGCCATCTCATGGAATTGGACAATAAATACTGGCTAAGGCAGCAAGCACTACATCTTATGAATTAATAATAATAAAAAAAAGTGGATGGTGCCCAGCTGCCCAAATCAAATGGATCAACATGCAACTCAATTGAAGAATGTCGATCTTCACAGGGTTCCTGGCCACTTTCTTTTGCTTCCAGTCCTAATCAATATTGCCAACTCCCTCCATGACATCAGTAAGGTAATTGCATCCAGAAAGTGGATGTCTACTCCAACCCAGCTACCTGGCTTCAAATTCTCATCAGCAGTTTCCCTTAAACTGAATTAACTTGAAATTCATTTTGCAACATGAATCATTATAGAGGACACAAGTAGCATATCAGAAGCAGTCATGAACTAGGAATGGAAGGCAGGGAGGAAATCAGCAAAATTGCATCAGGAAGGTGCTACTTAAGAAAAAAATGTTGCAGCTACGGGCTGGCATATGCTTCCTCCTGAGAAGCATCATTCTTGAGTCTTAAATGAAGTTGCTGGTGAAATGATTGATGCATTGCTTTTAGTTTTCCGAAGTCCATAGTTTTGGGGAAGGTCATATTAGATTGGAAGATAATCACAGACCCATAACAGACAGTTATGGGTCTGTGATTGGGTAGGTGGGCATGACGAGGTTCGAACTGGTTCCTCAAGAGTGATGGTCAAGTTTTGATGACAGTCAAAGAAAAAAGCACGGGAAACAGGCCCTTCGGCCCAACGAGCCCGCACCGCCATTTTAACATTGAGTCGCCTGTCCACCCATGACCCTTGTCTATGCTTATGGCATTCCAGATTGAGGGAAGACTAATTTAGGGACAATTTGTTACACCAATCAGCCTAACAGCACATCTTTGGGGTGTGAGAGGAAACCGGAGCACCAGGAGAAAACTGACGCAAGCACGGGGAGAATGTGCAAACTCCTGCAGACACTGGCCCAAATCCATGTATCTGCACAGCAGTGATAGTCACTGATCTGTCGCGTTGCCCATCATCTGGTTCAGTTTAAGCGTACACTAACGACGTGAAGTACGAGGCTATTCTCGAAACAACCAACAGCAGCCCTCGTACGACCCATCATTGTTCCCTGACCGCTCGACATTATCAATTACCTGTGGGACGATCCCACTAATTAAAGTTTGTTTGTTACTTCAGCTGATTCTTGTCAAGGTAAAATAACTTTCATGATATCGGCCTTACCAACTTGTTTAGATGGGAAAATATGTTGTCATGTTCCCATGATTAATATCGTGAGCTCCCAAACAGTGAACCTAAACTATTTGCAATATATATAATGTCTTAGATACAGGGATAGAAGGTATTATAGCCAAGTCTGCAGATGACACAAAAGTAGATGGGATACTAATTTGCAGTGAGGGAATATGAAACTTAAAAGATGGATGTAACTAGGCTAGGTGAGTGTGCCAAAATGTGGCAGATAGAGTTTTACGTGGAGATGTGTAAGCTTATCTATTTTGACCAGAAAAGGAGAAAGGTAGCATTTCTCTTTCTCAATTGAAATGCAGTGGGATCTGGGTATCGTTGTGTGCAATTTGCAGGCAACTAGTATGCTGGTATAGAAGATAATAAGGACAGCAAATGGAACTTTGGCATTTATAGCTGAAAGAATTGAGTATAAAAATAACAAAGTGTTGCTGCTACTACATGGGGCATTGGTGAGACCAAGTCAGAATACTATGCAAAGTTTTGTTTCTCTTATTTGAAGAAGGATGCAGAGACATTAGAGTCAGTTCAGAGGCAATTCACTGCATTGATTCCAGAGACACGGAGTTCTTTTACGAAGATAAGTTGAGAAGTTTAGGCTGATACTCTTTAGAATTGAGAATCATGAGTGGAGATGAAGTATACAATATGATAAACAATATTTGGTTTAATTAATTTGGACCTGATTTGTCTGTAAAATTATCGCCACAGAAATGGAAACTGCAATATTCTGATTATAGTACGAATTACAGGATAATCAGATGTCTTACTGAATAAGCCATTTGACTTATCTCAGTTGGCTGGACTGCTGGATAGCGATTTTAAAAAGTGATACCAAAAACGTAGATTTAATTCCCGTACTGACTAAAATTATTCATTAAGTCCCACCTTCTCAAATATTCCTGACGGTTGGTGATCATTGGGTTAAATCACCATCAGTCACAACTTATATTTAGCTGGGACGATGACGAATTTACCTTTTGCAAGTAAGATAAGAAAAAGTTTTGACAAAATAAGTGAAAAATGAACATTTCCTCTTTTGGGGCAATTTAGAATGAGAGGTCATAACTTTAGGATGGAAGGTAGCTGATTTAAAACAGATGAGAAGAAAATACTTCTCTCAAATGTTACGAATCTGTGGAATTCACTTTAATCATTGAATTATTACAGTGCACATTCATAGAAGGCCATTCAGCCCATTGAATGTTATTCAGTTATTCTCTCCAATTAAGCATGGTTTTGATGTCTCAGTGAGACTTCTGCAGAATTTCATATTTTAAATATATATTCTGATATTTCATAGAACATAGAACACTACAGCACAAACAGGCCCTTCGGCCCACGAGTTGCGCCGATCACATCAACACCTACCAATCCATAGACCTATCTATAACCCCCAATCCCATTAAACCCCATATACTCATCCAGAAGTCTTTTAAAAGACCCCAGCAAGTTCGCCTCCACCACCACTGACGGCAGCCGATTCCATTCACTCACCACCCTCTGAGTGAAAAACTTACCCCGAACATTACTTCTGTACTTGCCTCCCCGCACCTTAAATCTGTGTCCTCTCGTAGCGACCATTTCAACCCAGGGAAATAGCCTCTGAGAATCCACCCTATCTATTCCTCTCAACATTTTATAAACTTCCATCAGGTCGCCTCTCAACCTTCGTCTCTCCAGGGAAAAGAGTCCCAGCTCCCTCAACCTAACTTCATAAGGCATGCCTCCCAGTCCAGGCAACATCCTTGTAAATCTCCTCTGTACCCTTTCAATAGCTTCTACGTCCTTCCTATAGTGAGGCGACCAGAACTGCGCACAGTACTCCAAGTGAGGCCTGACAAGGGTCTTATAAAGGTGCAGCATTACCTCCCGATTCCTAAACTCAATCCCTTGATTAATGAAGGCCAGTACACCATACGCCTTCTTGACCACATCCTCCACCTGCGAGGCCGATTTAAGAGTCCTATGGACCCGGACCCCAAGATCCTTCTGCTCTTCAACACTACTAAGACTCCTGCCCTTGATAGTGTACTCGTTCATCCCATTGGTTCTGCCAAAATGGACGACTACACATTTATCCGCATTGAAGTCCATCTGCCACTTCTCCGCCCAGTCCTGCTACAACTTCTGACATTCTTCCAGACCATCCACAACACCACCGACCTTCGTGTCATCAGCGAACTTACTAACCCATCCCTCCACTTCCTCATCTAGGTCATTTATGAAAATGACAAACAGCAAGGGTCCTAGAACAGATCCCTGGGGCACTCCACTGGTGACTGACCTCCATGCAGAAAAAGACCCATCCACAACCACTCTCTGCCTTCTGCAGGCAAGCCAGTTCTGGATCCACAAGGCCAAAGCCCCTTGGATCCCATGCCCTCTCACCTTCTCAAGAAGTCTTGCATGGGGGACCTTATCAAACGCCTTGCTGAAGTCCATGTACACCACGTCCACTGCACTTCCTTCGTCAATGTGTTCAGTCACATTTTCGAAGAACTCACCGGTCTATAATTTCCAGGGTTATCCCTACTACCTTTTTTAAACAGCAGTACCACATTTGCTACCCTCCAGTCTTCTGGGACCTCACCTGTGTCCAAAGAAGAGACAAAGATTTGTGCTAGAGGCCCAGCAATTTCATCTTTCACCTCCCTAAGCAGCCTGGGATAAATACCATCAGGCCCCAGAGCTTTATCCGTCCTTACGCTACCTAAAAGCCCTAGCACTTCCTCCCTCGTAATAGATATTTCCTGCCACTGATCCACAGCTCCCTCCAGGACGACACCGAACCCCTCTCCTTCGTGAATACCGACGCAAAGTATTCATTCAGGAGCTCCCCCATTCCCTCCGACTCAATACATAACTCCCCACTTTTGTCCCTAAGAGGACCAATTTTCCCTCTAACTACTCTCTTGCTCCTAATATAGGAATAAAATGCCTTTGGATTTTCCTTAATCCTATCAGCCAAATCCATTTCATGCCCTCTCTTCGCCCTTCTAACTCCCCTTTTTAGCTCCCTCCTACTCTCTCTATATTCCTCCAGCGCACTCTCCGTACCCAGTTGTTTCGACCTAACATACGCATCCCTCTTCTTCCTCACCAAGTCTTCGATACCCCCTGTAATCCATGGGTCTCTAATCCTACCTTTCCCATCCTTCCGCTTAACCGGAACATGCCTCTCCTGCAACATTTTCAGTTTGCCCTTAAAAGCTTCCCACTTGCCGACTGTGGACTTGCCAGCTAACAGTCCCTCCCAGTCAGTGTCCTTCAGCTCCCTCCTAATCCAGCTATAGCTCGCCTTTCCCCAGTTCAGCACCGTCCCGTTTGGCCAGCACTCATCCCTTTCCATTTTTATCCTAAAGTAGACCGACTTGTGGTCACTGTTAGCCACATGTTCGCCTACCTCAACCTCAACCACCTGCCCCGGCTCATTACCCAACACTAAATCCAGTATAGCCCCTTCCCTAGTCGGGCTAGTTACATACTGCTCTAGGGACCCTTCCAAAACACATTTTACAAACTCCTCTCCCTCCGTACCCCCAGCTCTAGGCCCCTTCCAATCCACTCCAGGAAGATTAAAGTCACCCACTACAACCACCCTATTCTTCCTGCACCTATCCAAAATGCCCCTGCAAATGCCTTCCTCCACTGACCTCGGGCTGTTGGGTGGCCTATAGTATACCCCTAGCATCGTAATCTCTCCCTTTTTATTTCTCAACTCCACCCACAGCGACTCAATCCCTAACTCCTCCATATTGTCCTCCCTCTGCACTACTGTGATGTTTTCCTTTACTAACAGTGCCACCTCTCCACCTCTCTTTAACCCTCCTCTGTCACACCTATAACACTTATACTAGGAAGGTGTTTGTCTGGAGTAAGGGGAAATACGAAGAAGTCAGGAAGTTAATTGGACAAATAAACTGGAAAAAGTACCGAAGGAAGGTGGCAGATATTCAAGGAATGTTTGTCTGGAGCTCTGCATGACAACGTTCCGATGAGACAAGGGGGTTTTGGTAGGTCGCGGGAACCGTGGTGCACGAAGGCTGTGGTGAACCTAGTCAGGAGGAAAAGGAAGGTGTACAAAAGGTTCAGGGAGCTAGGAGATGTTAAGGATCTTGAGGAGTATAAGGATTGTAGAAAGGAGCTTAAAAGGGAAATTAGGAGAGCCAGAAGGGGTCATGAGAAGACCTTGGCGGGTAAGATTAAGGAGAATCCCAAGGCCTTCGATAAATATGTGAAAAGTAAAAGGATGAGAAGAGAAGGGATAGGACCTATAAAAGGTGAAGGGGGAAAGGTCTGTGTGGAACCAGGAGAGATGGCAGAGGTGCTTAATGAGTACTTTGCCTCAGTATTCACGGTGGAAACTGATCTGGGAGATTTTGCTACGGATTTGCAGCAGATGGAAAAGATTGAGTATGTGGATATTAAGGAGGAGGATGTGTTAGAATGTTTGAATTCCATCAAGATAGATAAGGCGCCGGGACCAGATGGGATGTACCCCAGGATAATGTGGGAGGTGAGGGAAGTGATTGCAGAGCCCCTGGCGATGATCTTTGCGTCATCAATGGAGACGGGAGAGGTTCCGGAAGATTGGAGGATTGCGGATGTGGTTCCTATTTTCAAGAAAGGGAACAGAGATAGCCCGGGAAATTACCGACCGGTGAGTCTGACCTCAGTGGTTGGTAAGCTGAGGGAGAGGCTTCTGAGGGACAAGATTTACGAGCATTTGGAGAGGTTTGACATGATCAGAAATAGTCAGCATGGTTTTGTCAAGGGCAGGTCGTGCCTTACGAGCCTAGTTGAGTTCTTCGAAAATGTGACTGAACACTTTGACGAAGGAAGTGCAGTGGACGTGGTGTACATGGACTTCAAGCAAGGCGTTTGATAAGGTCCCCCATGCAAGACTTCTTGAGAAGGTGAGAGGGCATGGGATCCAAGGGGCTTTGGCCTTGTGGATCCAGAACTGGCTTGCCTGCAGAAGGCAGAGAGTGGTTGTGGACGGGTCTTTTTCTGCATGGAGGTCAGTCACCAGTGGAGTGCCCCAGGGATCTGTTCTAGGACCCTTGCTGTTTGTCATTTTCATAAATGACCTAGATGAGGAAGTGGAGGGATGGGTTAGTAAGTTCGCTGATGACACGAAGGTCGGTGGTGTTGTGGATGGTCTGGAAGGATGTCAGAAGTTGTAGCAGGACTGGGCGGAGAAGTGGTAGATGGACTTCAACGCGGATAAATGTGTAGTCGTCCATTTTGGCAGAACCAATGGGATGAACGAGTACACTATCAAGGGCAGGAGTCTTAGTAGTGTTGAAGAGCAGAAGTATCTTGGGGTCCGGGTCCACAGGACTCTTTAATCGGCCTCGCAGGTGGAGGATATGGTCAAGAAGGCATATGGTGTACTGGCCTTCATTAATCAAAGGTTTGAGTTTAGGAATCAGGAGGTAATGCTGCACCTTTATAAGACCCTTGTGAGGCCTCACTTGGAGTACTGTGTGCAGTCCTGGTCGCCTCACTATAGGAAGGACGTAGAAGCTATTGAAAGGGTACAGAGGAGATTTACAAGGATGTTGCCTGGACTGGGAGGCATGCCTTATGAAGTTAGGTTGAGGGAGCTGGGACTCTTTTCCCTGGAGAGACGAAGGTTGAGAGGCAACCTGATAGAAGTTTACAAAATGTTGAGAGGAATAGATAGGGTGGATTCTCAGAGGCTATTTCCCCGGGTTGAAATGGTCGCTACGAGAGGACACAGATTTAAGGTGCGGGGAGGCAAGTACAGAAGTAATGTTCGGGGTAAGTTTTTCACTCAGAGGGTGGTGAGTGAATGGAATCGGCTGCCGTCAGTGGTGGTGGAGGCGAACTCGCTGGGGTCTTTTAAAAGACTTGTGGATGAGTATATGGGATTTAATGGGATTGGGGGTTATAGATAGGTCTATGGATTGGTAGGGGTTGATGTGATCAGCGCAACTCGTGGGCCAAAGGGCCTGTTTGTGCTGTAGTGTTCTATGTTCTATGTTCTATGAAATATCAGAATATATATTTAAAATATGAAATTCTGCAGAAGTCTCACTGAGACATCAAAACCATGCTTAATTGGAGAGAATAACTGAACAACATTCAATGGGCTGAATGGCCTTCTATGAATGTGCACTGTAATAATTCAATGATTAAAGTGAATTCCACAGATTCGTAACATTTGAGAGAAGTATTTTCTTCTCATCTGTTTTAAATCAGCTACCTTCCATCCTAAAGTTATGACCTCTCATTCTAAATTGCCCCAAAAGAGGAAATGTCCATTTTTCACTTATTTTGTCAAAACTTTTTCTTATCTTACTTGCAAAAGGTAAATTCGTCATCGTCCCAGCTAAATGTAGGTTGTGACTGATGGTGATTTAACCCAATGATCACCAACCGTCAGGAATATTTGAGAAGGTGGGACTTAATGAATAATTTTAGTCAGTACGGGAATTAAATCTACGTTGTTGGTATCACTTTTTAAAATCGCTATCCAGCAGTCCAGCCAACTGAGATAAGTCAAATGGCTTATTCAGTAAGACATCTGATTATCCTGTAATTCGTACTATAATCAGAATATTGCAGTTTCCATTTCTGTGGCGATAATTTTACAGACAAATCAGGTCCAAATTAATTAAACCAAATATTGTTTATCATATTGTATACTTCATCTCCACTCATGATTCTCAATTCTAAAGAGTATCAGCCTAAACTTCTCAACTTATCTTCGTAAAAGAACTCCTTGTCTCTGGAATCAATGCAGTGAATTGCCTCTGAACTGACTCTAATGTCTCTGCATCCTTCTTCAAATAAGAGAAACAAAACTTTGCATAGTATTCTGACTTGGTCTCACCAATGCCCCATGTAGTAGCAGCAACACTTTGTTATTTTTATACTCAATTCTTTCAGCTATAAATGCCAAAGTTCCATTTGCTGTCCTTATTATCTTCTATACCAGCATACTAGTTGCCCGCAAATTGCGCACAACGATACCCAGATCCCACTGCATTTCAATTGAGAAAGAGAAATGCTACCTTTCTACTTTTCTGGTCAAAATAGATAAGCTTACACATATCCACGTAAAACTCTATCTGCCACATTTTGGCACACTCACCTAGCCTAGTTACATCCATCTTTTAAGTTTCATATTCCCTCACTGCAAATTAATATCCCATCTACTTTTGTGTCATCTGCAGACTTGGCTATAATACCTTCTATCCCTGTATCTAAGACATTATATATATTGCAAATAGTTTAGGTTCACTGTTTGGGAGCTCACGATATTAATCATGGGAACATGACAACATATTTTCCCATCTAAACAAGTTGGTAAGGCCGATATCATGAAAGTTATTTTACCTTGACAAGAATCAGCTGAAGTAACAAACAAACTTTAATTAGTGGGATCGTCCCACAGGTAATTGATAATGTCGAGCGGTCAGGGAACAATGATGGGTCGTACGAGGGCTGCTGTTGGTTGTTTCGAGAATAGCCTAGTACTTCACGTCGTTAGTGTACGCTTAAACTGAACCAGATGATGGGCAACGTGACAGATCAGTGACTATCACTGCTGTGCAGATACATGGATTTGGGCCAGTGTCTGCAGGAGTTTGCACATTCTCCCCGTGCTTGCGTCAGTTTTCTCCTGGTGCTCCGGTTTCCTCTCATACCCCAAAGATGTGCTGTTAGGCTGATTGGTGTAACAAATTGTCCCTAAATTAGTCTTCCCTCAATCTGGAATGCCATAAGCATAGACAAGGGTCATGGGTGGAGAGGGGACTCAATGTTAAAATGGCGGTGCGGGCTCGTTGGGCCGAAGGGCCTGTTTCCCGTGCTTTTTTCTTTGACTGTCATCAAAACTTGACCATCACTCTCGAGGAACCAGTTCGAACCTCGTCATGCCCACTTACCCAATCACAGACCCATAACCGTTAAGACAATTATCTTCCAATCTAATATGACCTTCCCCAAAACTATGGACTTCGGAAAACTAAAAGCAATGCATCATCATTTCACCAGCAACTTCATTTAAGACTCAAGAATGATGCTTCTCAGGAGGAAGCAGATGCCAGCCCGTAGCTGCAACATTTTTTGCTTAAGTAGCACCTTCCTGATGCAATTTTGCTGATTTCCTCCCTGCCTTCCATTCCTAGTTCATGACTGCTTCTGATATGATATAGAACATAGAACACTACAGCACAAACAGGCCCTTCGGCCCACAAGTTGCGCCGATCACATCAACACCTATCTATAACCCCCAATCCCATAAAACCCCATATACTCATCCAGAAGTCTTTTAAAAGACCCCAGCGAGTTCGCCTCCACCACCACTGACAGCAGCCGATTCCATTCACTCACCACCCTCTGAGTGAAAAACTTACCCCTAACATCACTTCTGTACTTTCCTCCCCGCACCTTAAACCTGTGTCCTCTCGTAGCGACCATTTCAACCCGGGGAAATAGCCTCTGAGAATCCACCCTATCTATTCCTCTCAACATCTTATAAACCTCTATCAGGTCGCCTCTCAACCTACGTCTCTCCAGGGAAAAGAACAAAGAACAAAGAACAACACAGCACGGGAAACAGGCCCTTCGGCCCAACGAGCCCGCGCCGCCGTCCTACTATCTCAGTGACCTATTCATGATTTTAGTCTACGTCTAACGTGCGAGGATCAGGGAGGTCCAATTTAGGGACAATTTTAGTACCCAATCAATCAGCCTAAAAGCACATCTTTGGGGGATGTGGGAGGAAACCGGAGCACCCGGAGGAAACCCACGCAACCACGGGGAGAACGTGCAAACTCCCACAGACACAGGCCCAAATCCATGTGTCCGCACAGCAACAGAGATAGTCTCTGAGCTGTCATGTTGCCCTCGAGATGGTCCAGTTTAAGCACACTAACGACATGAAGCAATAGGCAACTCCCGAAGCAACATCCAAGAGCAGCCCACTACAACCTGCCGCCTGCATGCCCCTTGCTGGACTTAAATGCCTGTGGAGACAAAAAAAAATTCATTATTAAACAGGCAAAGACTAACATTCCTGAGGCAAAATGTATTCCCAAGCCTACAATGTTCAGTAAGGCCTACTATATCCCCCTATATGTAGCCCGCTCATATGGCTGTCTAAGTGACTCTTAAACAACCCTAGCGTGCCTGCTTCCACCACCTTACTCGGCAGTGCATTCCACACCCCCACTACCCTTTGCGTGAAAAACTGCCCTCTAATATTTGTCTTATACCTAGCCCCCCTCACCCTAAGCCCGTGACCCCTCGTTCTATCCATTTCTTGTAGCGGAAAAAGAGACCCAGTTCCCTCAACCTATCTTCATAAGGCATGCCTCCCAGTCCAGGCAACATCCTTGTAAATCTCCTCTGTACCCTTTCAATAGCTTCTACGTCTTTCCTATAGTGAGGCGACCAGAACTGCGCACAGTACTCCAAATGAGGCCTGACAAGGGTCTTATAAAGTTGATGATACTTGTGTCCTCTATAGTGATTCATGTTGCAAAATTAATTTCAAGTTAATTCAGTTTAAGGGAAACTGCTGATGAGAATTTGAAGCCAGGTAGCTGGGTTGGAGTAGACATCCACTTTCTGGATGCAATTACCTTACTGATGTCATGGAGGGAGTTGGCAATATTGATTAGGACTGGAAGCAAAAGAAAGTGGCCAGGAACCCTGTGAAGATCGACATTCTTCAATTGAGTTGCATGTTGATCCATTTGATTTGGGCAGCTGGACACCATCCACTTTTTTTTTATTATTATTAATTCATAAGATGTAGTGCTTGCTGCCTTAGCCAGCATTTATTGTCCAATTCCATGAGATGGCGGTGGTGATCTTCCTTTTTGAACTGCTGCAGTCCATGTAATACATGTAAACACATTGTGTTGTTTGGGAAACAGTTCCAGGATTCCTCTCTAATGGCAGTGAAGGAATGGCAATGTATTTCCCGATCAGTATGTTGAGTAACTTCGAGGAAAATTTCCAGGCGGTGATTTTCCCATGTGTCAACTGCCTTTTTCTTTCTAGATGACAGTGGTTGTGGGTTTGGAATTTGCTACTTCAGAAGGCTTGATAAGATTCTGTAGTGCAACTGTTAGATTGCACATACTGCTACCAATGCACATTGATGATGGAGGGAGTGGGTATTTTTTGATGAGGTGCCAATCAAATGGGTTACTATGTCCTGGACGGCATAACGTGTCTTGAGCATTGTTGAAGCTGTACTCATCCCAAAAGAAATAACAGAGTACTCCATCAAACACCTGATTCCTTGGTTTTCGAAAGTCAGGAGATGAGATTTTGCCATTGGTTATTTCTAATCATGGGATCTGAGCATCGTTGGCTGGGCCAGCATTTATTGTTCCTCTCCCCTTTCCGTTGAACTGAATGGCTTGTTAGGTTATTTCAGAAGGCATTTTCAGAGACAACAATATTGTTTTTAGTCTGAGGTTACATAAAGGCCAGCCCAGGCAAGGATCATAGATTTACTTGAGTAAAGGACATCAGTGAACCAGATGGGTTTTCACAACAATTGACAACGGTTTCATAGGGTTTGAACACAGGTCTTCAGTTCAACAGCCTGGCCCTATGTCTTTGGAGTATTGCACTGATTACAATACGACTGCATACGATCTCCCCTCCCACCTGACCTGCTGTTGGAGCAATAGTATGCATATGAGTAATCCAGTTCAGTTTCAGGCCAACAGTAAACCCCAGGGTGTCGGTAACGGACAATTCGGCGACGGTAATGCAATTGAATGTCAAAGGAGGAATGATCAGATTTTCTCTTATTGGAGATAGTCATTGCCTGACACTTGTGTGGCGCTCACACTACTTGTCATTTGTCAACCCAAAAGTGGATATTGTCTATTTCTTACTACATTTGAACATGGTCGACTTCAGTATCTGAGGGTTTGCGAATGGTGTTGTGCATTGTTCAGTTATTAGTGAATGTCCCCACTTGGAAGAATAGCTAAAGGCGGGTAGGCCTCAGAAACGCACATGAGAAGCTCCAGCAGTAGTGCCATGGAACGGAGATGGCGGACCTCCAACAATTACATGTGCTCGCGAAAACAGAGGTCCTGAGTGTGTTGGCATGAGATCCCAATAAGGAAGGAACGAGTTTACAGAGGAGTGTTTTGGAGGTTTCCTCTGCAGTCCTGAGGAGGTGTTGCTTTTAGCCGAGGGTTCTATCAAGAAATACATCTGGGTGAACAAGTTTGGGGCCTTGATACTGTTGTGACCACCAGGGTGATATCCAATTCCATCTTGGCGCTGGTAGTGTGAAGGTGAAATATATTGTTGACTGCTTTCCTGGGTTCCTATATGTGAAGACATGTCTCGTGACTGGCAGGCAGCTCTTCAATATCTAAGCCTGCACGCTAATGTAGATGATGACATCTGTGTTGATAAATCTACCAGGACCAAGTTGAAAGTCGTAATGTGATGTACAAGTGAAGATGTGTGGGGTAAATCCGAGGTAAATATTCTGTGAAGGATCTGGTTTTGTCACCCAGAAGTACCGTGAAACATCTGGACAGCAATTCAATGGTTGAGGAAAGGAAAAAACTCTTGACTGTGACAAACAGATTTAACCTGCCAGGATGTACAGCAGCGTTCAGTAAAGGAAAGGAATTGTATCCCCGACTTCCAGTTCTTTTGAAAGCCATTTTTCAGCCAATGTGAGTGTTATTAGGAGCTGAGCACCAATTGCTAATTCTTCCTTGTTTAAAGTCTGCTCCATCCACACTGATGAGAACCTTTCACTGGGGTCAAGACAGCACACTGATGAGAAGGACCTTCCTATTGGCTGGGAGCAGGTGATTGATAGCCGCTACAACAAATGGGGAGAGGGTGTAGATTGCAGCCCCGCCCTCTTCATTCTCCAGGCAGCGGCGCGCTCGGGTTGTAACCGTCTGTGCGCGAGACGGACAGCACGGAAGGAACGCGAAGACTCGCGCACTGCGCAGGCCCTTTGTTAGCGGGGGAGGGGGGCGCACGGAGAAGCAGTTGTCCGTATGCGCATGCGCTGGGCTCTTTGAGCGCGTGCAGTTTGACTTCGCAAACAACGACGCGCAGTCGCAGAGTTGCTTCTTTCCAGAAGTTTCGGCGGTAGAAAGTCCGGGTGAGAAAGCGATGCAAATATTTATACTCGGTTCTGAGCAGGGAGGATTTTCAGCTTTTTTAATCGTGTTTAAGAAGCGGCCTGGTTCTGTAAGGAAATTTGTACTCAATATGTAAGCATGTTAGTACTTAGAGAATTTGTACTGAACAATTGTACCTAAACTGGGTATGAAATATGGAATCACGGATAGTATTAGAGTGTCTTCCTGAAATAGATTTAGGATGGGTGATAGGATGGGACTAGTAGGTTACTTCACATAATCAAGTATAGCTGATGAAATCAGTGCATGCGACCCGATGAAGTAGTATAGTAGTTATCCATTAATGAAAGTAAACAGCAGTCACTTGGGGAGATAATGGCTACTATACAGCTGTCCAGCTTAATATATGATCGTAACAAGCAGGAAAGAATAAAGTGAGCATGTTTTTCTTCACATTCGGCCTAAGTCAGCTAAACCACTATTGTTGTACAAGCAGAGTCGTAAAGATAAGGGCAAAGGATGTAACTACCATGGTTTCGAGAGGAAAAGAGACGTAACAATGGGTGACCAATCTCAAGCAAGGTAAATAAGGGGTCAGTACAGAAACAATGGTGGCTAAACGAGGTCGCATTGTAAAAGCGAGATAAGAATCTTGAGATATGGAGCTGAAATGTGCATAAAAAGACTGTAAGCCGAGGGCTCTGTGGAGTGTTCCGGACCTCCCGGCTTTATTCTCTTGTACTGGAAAATAAAGTCTACTGCTTGGAAGATTACAACTCAGACTCTCTGTTTCAATCGGGCTACATAAGTTGTCGTCCTGGGGAACCACGACAGTTCCTGGACCAATTCTGGGGAGAAAATGGCGAATTCCGACTTTCCCAGAAAGCAAAGAGAGTGAAGATGGAGATAGTGAAATCAGAGAGTGTAATCCCAGGGAGATAGAGATAGTGAGATCAGAGAGTGTAATCCCAGGGAGAGAGAGATAGTGAGATCAGAGAGTGTAATCCCAGGGAGAGAGAGATAGTGAGATCAGAGAGTGTAATCCCAGGGAGAAAGAGATAGTGAGATCAGAGAGTGTAATCCCAGGGAGAGAGAGATAGTGAGATCAGAGAGAGTAATCCCAGGGAGATAGAGATAGTGAGATCAGAGAGAGTAATCCCAGGGAGATAGAGATAGTGAGATCAGAGAGTGTAATCCCAGGGAGATAGAGACAGTGAGATCAGAGAGAGTAATCCCAGGGAGATAGAGCTAGTGAGATCAGACAGTGTAATCCCAGGGAGATAGAGATAGGGAGATCAGAGAGTGTAATCCCAGGGAGATAGAGATAGTGAGATCAGATAATGTGTAATGGGGGGAGGGTGGGAATGGAGGCAGTGAGATCTGTCTGTAAACACAAGAGGTTGGTACCAATATGAACAGACAGTGTCCAATCCGGGCAGGATGGAGACATGGCGATCAGACAGTGTGTAAACTGGAGAAAACGGAGGCAGCGAGTTCAGACATTGCGTAACCCGGGAAGGATGGAAACTGAGTTCGGGGGCATGGAGCCAGTGAGATCAGACGATGTGTAACCCGGAGGGGATGGCCGCAGTGTGTAGCCTGGGGAGGATGGAGGGTGATGCTAACGGGTAAGGCCGTAAGAACATAAGAAATAGGAGCAGGAGTAGGCCATCTAGCCCTTCCAGCCTGCCCCGCCACTCAATAAGATCATGGCTGATCTGAAGTGGCTCAGTTCCACTTTCCCGCTTTCTCCCCATAGCCCTTAATTCCCTTGTCTATCAGAAATCTATCTACCCGTGTTTTAAAAATATTTAGCGAGGTGGCCTCAACCAGTTCAACGGGCAGAGAATTCCAGAGATTCACCACCCTTTGACTGAAGAAGTTCCTCCTCAACTCCATTCTAAACCGCGCCCCCCCCACCCCCCCAACCTTATGTTGAGGCTGTGCCCTCTAGTCCTGCTGTCCTTTCTGAGCGGGAAGAATCTGTCTACTTCTACCCTATCCATCCCTTTCATTATCTTGTACATCTCTATAAGATCCCCCCTCATCGTTCTAAACTCCAACGAGTACAGACCCAGTCTGTTTAGTCTCCCTTCATAGTCTAACCCCCTTATCTCCAGTATCAGCAGTGAACCTCCTCTGCACTCCCTCCAAGGCCAAAATATCCTTGTGGAAGTATAGCGACCAAAACTTCACACAGTACTCCAGCTGCAGCCTCACCAATGCCCTGTACAGTTGCAGCAAGACCTCCCTGCTTTTATATTCTATCCCCCTCGCTATAAAGGCCAGCATCCCATTCGCCTTCTTGATCACCTGCTGCACCTGCAGACTGGGTTTTAGCGACTCATGGACAAGGACCCCCAGGTCCCTCTGCACCATAGCATGCTGCAGCTTTTCGCCCTTTAAATAGTAATCCCTCCTACTATTATTTCTGCCAAAGTGGATAACCTCACACTTGCTAACATTGTACTCCATCTGCCAGGTCCTCGCCCACTCGCTCAGCCTATCCAGATCCCTCTGCAGACTTTCCACACCCTCCACGCAATTTGCTTTTCCACTCATCTTCGTGTCACCAGCAAATGTCGTCACCCTAAACTCAGCCCCCTCCTCCAGATCATCTGTATAAATGGTAAATAGCTGAGGCCCCAGCACTGATCCCTGTGGCACTCCACAAGTCACCAACCGCCAATCAGAATAGCACCCATCGATACCAACTCTCTGCCTCCTATTGGACAACCAATCCTCTATCCACACTAACACCTTACCCCCAACTCCATTTTTAGTCATTTATTTTTCATCAAATTGATTTTCCCCAGCTACATTTGCACTTTTCATGTGTGACACTTCCCTTCCTTTTCTGGAATTCTCCATCTGAATATCAGCGAATAGACACGGATGAACACTTACAATAAACCAGAATTCCAGAGTGAGATTGACCGTACTTCCTCTGAGCCTTTGAATAATGTTCCCTTAACCTGTGTATTTGTTTGGATGATGCAACGTCTGAGCATCTGACATTGTTTTCTTAACCTCAGAAGTTGACTACCCGCACCATAGTTTGAAAAGATGATGCCGTTTTGCTGCGTTTCCCAAAATAATGTCTTCATTCGTTGGCGTCCAGAAAGGAATCTAGCATTTCACTCATTCGTTCCTTCAAACGAGGGAAGAAGTGTTAGGGCTTTTAGAGGGCATTAAAACCAATAAATCACCGGGGCCTGATTGCATTTATCCTAGGCTGCTTAGAGAGGCGAGGGATGAGATTGCTGGGCCTCTGACGCAAATCTTTGTCTCTTCTTTGGACACAGGGGAGGTCCCAGAGGACTGGAGGATAGCGAACGTGGTACCGTTGTTTAAAAAGGGTAGGAGGGATAGCCCAGGTAACTATAGGCCAGTGAGCTTAACGTCAGTGGTAGGTAAGTTGATGGAGAGGATTCTTAGGGATAGGATGTATGCGCACTTGGAGCATTGCGATCTGATTAAGGATACGCAGCATGGCTTTGTCAAGGGGAAGTCTTGCCTTACGAATCTGGTAGAATTCTTTGAGGAGGTGACAAAAACGGTTGACGAAGGACGAGCCGTTGATGTCGTCTATATGGATTTCAGTCAGGCGTTTGACAAAGTCCCTCATGGTACGTTGGTACAGAAGATTAAAGCTCATGGGATATATGGTCAGGTATCTAGATGGGTAGAGAACTGGCTTGCAAAGAGGAGTCAGAGAGGAATTGTGGAGGGGTCTTTTTCTAGCTGGAGGTCTGTCACTAGTGGGGTGCCGTAGGGCTCGGTACTGGGACCCCTTCTCTTTGTAGTGTATATAAATGATTTGGAAGGGGGAGTCGGTGGTGCGATCAGCAAATTTGCTGATGACACCAAGATGGCTGGATTGGCGGGCAGTGAGGAGCAGTGTCTCGCAACACAGCGGGATATTGATAGGCTGGTTGATTGGGCAGATATGTGGCAAATGGAGTTTAATCCGGATAAATGTGAGGTGATGCATTTTGGCCGGAATAATGTAGGGGGAAGTTATATGATAAAGGGTAAGCCTGTAAGGAGTATAGAGTCGAAGCGAGACCTGGGGGTGCAAGTGCACAAGTCTTTGAAGGTGGCAGTGCAAGTGGAGAGTGTGGTGAAGAAAGCCTATGGTATGTTAGCCTTTATAGGAAGGGGTATAGAATATAAGAGCTGGAGCCTAATGTTGCAGATGTATAGAACGTTGGTTAGGCTGCATTTGGAGTACTGCGTACAGTTCTGGTCGCCTTACTACCAGAAGGACGTGGAGACTCTGGAGAGAGTGCAGAGGAGATTTACCAGGATGTTGCCTGGTATGGAAGGACTGGGGTATGAGGAAAGATTGAAGAAATTGGGGCGCTTTTCCCTTGAACGACGCCAACTGAGGGGGGATCTAATAGAGGTATATAAGATTATGAAGGGTATAGATAGAGTAAACAGAGGTAGGCTATTTCCTATAATAGAGTCACGTAGGACAAGGGGCCATGGACTTAAGGTGAGCGGGTAGAGGTAGAACACAGATATTAGAGGGAGGTTTTTCTCACAGAGGGTAGTGGGGGTATGGAATGCTCTGCCAAGTAAGGTGGTGGAGGCAAACACGCTAGAGTCCTTTAAGAGTAACTTAGACAGGCACATGAGGAGTATTCGCAATAAAGTGGATGAACTTGCAGCGTGGACCAGTACCTGGGACTTTGATGTTGTGGCCATTTCAGAGACTTGGGTAGAGCAGGGTCAGGAATGGATGTTGCAGGTCCTGGGGTACAAATGCTTTAGCCGGAGTAGAGAAGGAGGTAGAAGCGGGGGTGAGGTAGCATTATTGGTCAAGGACTGTATCACAGTGTCAGAGAGGAACTTTGATGAGGACTTGTCTGTTGAGGTAGTATGGGCGGAGATTAGAAATAGGAGAGGAGAGGTCACCCTGTTGGGAGTCTTTTATAGACCTCCAAAAAGTTCTAGAGAGGTTGAGGAAAGGATTGCGGAGACAATCCTTATTAGGAGTGAAAGTAATAGGGTAATTGTTATGGGGGACTTTAACTTTACTCATGTTGATTGGAATTGCTATAGCTCTAGCTCGTTAGAGGGGTCAGTTTTTGTTCAAAGTGTGCAGGAAGGTTTTTTGACTCAGTATGTAGATAGGCCGACTAGAGGTGAGGCTATATTGGATTTGGTGCTGGGAAATGAGCCAGACCAGGTGCTAGACTTGGAAGTTGGTGTGCATTTTGGGGATAGTGACCACAATTCGATTACGTTCACCTTAGTGATGGAAAGGGATAGGCATGAACCTCGGGTCAGTAGTTTCAGCTGGGGGAAGGGTAATTATGAGGCTATTAGGAGAGAATTAGGAAGCATTGGTTGGACTAGGAGATTACAGGGACTGGGAACGTCCGAGATGTGGAGATTTTTCAAGGAGCAGCTACTGCGGGTCTGTGATAGGTATATCCCTGTCAGGCAAGGAGGATTTGGTAGGCCCAGGGAACCGTGGTGCACTAAAAAAGTTGATTCGTTGGTTAGGAAGAAAAAGGAGGCTTATGTTCGGATGAGGCTTGAGGGCTCAGGTAGTGCATTAGAAAGCTTTAGATTGGCTAGGAGGGAGTTGAAGAGGGAGTTAAGATGGGCTAAAAGAGGATATGAGATGACTTTGGCTGATAGGATTAAGGAGAACCCTAAGGCGTTTTACAGGTATGTCAAGAACAGAAGGTTGGTTAGGGCAAGATTAGGGCCAGTTACAGACAGTAGAGGGAAGTTGTGTGTGGAACCGGAGGAGATTGGAGAGGCGTTGAACCAATATTTCTCTTCAGTGTTCACGCAAGGGGACATGAATGCAGCTGAGGAGGACACTGGGATGCAGGGGTGTAAATTAGATAGTATTGCAATTGATACGGGGGATGTGCTGGATATTCTAGAGGGTTTGAAAATAGATAAGTCCCCTGGTCCGGATGGGATTTACCCTAGGATTCTCTGGGAGGCAAGAGAGGTGATTGCGGAGCCTCTGGCTCTGATCTTCAGGTCGTCGTTGGTCTCTGGTATAGTACCGGAAGATTGGAGGACAGCAAATGTTGTCCCATTGTTTAAGAAGGGGAGCAGAGACTTCGCTGGGAATTATAGACCGGTGAGTCTTACTTCTGTGGTGGGTAAGGTTTTGGAAAGGATTATTAGAGACAGGATTTATAGTTATTTGGAGAGTAATGAATTGATTAGAGACAGTCAGCATGGTTTTGTAGCGGGTAGGTCGTGCCTTACTAACCTTATCGAGTTCTTTGAGAAAGTGACCAAAGAGGTGGATAGGGGTAAGGCAGTTGACGTGGTGTATATGGATTTTAGTAAGGCGTTTGATAAGGTTCACCATGGTAGGCTTCTGCAGAAAATGCAGATGTATGGGATTGGGAGTGATCTACGTAATTGGATCAGGAATTGGCTAGCAGATAGGAGACAGAGGGTGGTGGTTGATGGTAAATATTCATCATGGAGTTCGGTTACGAGTGGTGTGCCTCAGGGATCTGTTTTGGGGCCACTGCTGTTTGTAATTTTTATTAATGATCTGGATGAGGGTATAGTTGGGTGGATTAGTAAGTTTGCTGATGACACCAAAGTCGGAGGTGTGGTAGATGGTGAGGAAGGGTGTCATAGTTTGCAGGGTGACTTAGAAAGGTTGCAGAGCTGGGCCGCGAGGTGGCGGATGGAGTTTAATGTGGAGAAGTGTGAGGTAATTCATTTCGGTAGGAATAACAGATGTGTTGAGTATAGGGCTAACGGGAGGACTTTGAATAGTGTGGAGGAGCAGAGGGATCTAGGTGTATGTGTACATAGATCCCTGAAAGTTGGGAATCAAGTAGATAAAGTTGTTAAGAAGGCATACGGTGTCTTGGCGTTTATTGGTAGGGGGATTGAATTTAGGAGTCGCAGCGTCGTGATGCAACTGTACACAACTCTGGTGCGGCCGCACTTGGAGTATTGTGTGCAGTTCTGGTCCCCACATTACAGGAAGGATGTAGAGGCTTTGGAGAGGGTGCAGAGGAGGTTTACCAGGATGTTGCCTGGTATGGAGGGGAGATCCTATGAGGAGAGACTGAGAGATTTGGGGTTGTTTTCGCTGGAAAGAAGGCGGCTAAGAGGGGACCTTATTGAAACATATAAGATGATTAGAGGTTTAGACAGGGTGGATAGTGATAGCCTTTTTCCTAGGATGGAGAAAGCTAGCACGAGGGGGCACGGCTTTAAATTAAGGGGGGGTAGTTATAGGACTGATGTCAGGGGTAGGTTCTTTACCCAGAGGGTGGTGAGGGACTGGAATGCCCTGCCAGCTGCAGTTGTAAATGCGCCTAGTTTGGGGCGTTTAAGAGATCTGTGGATAGGTTTATGGATGATATGGGATTGGTTTAGATTAGTGGGTTAGTGTTGTTTTTTTAAAAGCTGGTCGGCGCAACATCGTGGGCCGAAGGGCCTGTTCTGCGCTGTAATGTTCTATGTTCTATGACTGAGCTGGAGATGGGTGGATATAGGAGAACCTTTAATTAAGGGTCATTAGCATTGGGGTGTCCCTAGAAATGTAAATGGGTATAGTATGATAATAATGTTTTTCTCTGTTTTCATTCACAGGTTTGAAGTCGGTCCACCTCGTGTCCAACGAGGGGCATACACGCGATGGGTCGTACTGGGGCTGCTCTTGGTTGTTCGAGATTGGCCTCGTGCTTCATGTCGTTAGTGTGTGCCTAAACTGGACAAGACGACAGCTCAGTGACTGTCGCTGATTGCTGTGCAGACACATGGATTTGGGCCGGTGTCTGTGGGAGTTTGCGCATTCTCCCTGTGCTTGCGTGGGTTTTCTCCAGGTGCTCCGGTTTCCTCCTACACCCCAAAGATGTGCTGTTAGGCTGATTGGCAGGAATAAATTGTCCCAAAATCAGTTTTCCCTCAATCTGGATGGCCATAAAACATTAGATAGGGGTCATGGGTAGAGAGGTGGAGTTGAGATGGCAGCGTGGGCTCGTTGGGCCGAAGGGCCTGTTTCCCAGGCTGATTTGGTTCTTTGTTCTTTGTTTAAAATTCAATCTAACAACACATATAGGTTTACAAGTAACAGACGCATACTAGTCACATATTTACCTTTGAAGCCATTTCAGAAGCTTCTAATTTCTCTTTTTTATGGCTGCCCACATTTTCACTCAATCAGAGGTTGCTGTCTGACTCCAAAGCTCGATATCGCAAGGTCAGTTCGTGCATGTCTAGCAAGTTCTTGCATTTGGAAGTTCTGCTGACTTTAAGTTGTGAAAAAGGTGCTAACTTTTGTAACTGAGAACAAACTTGTTTTCCTCTGTGACAACGGGATCTGAAACCATTTTAATTATTTTCTGAATAGGTACTAATTCTTAAATCTCTCTACACAATCATATTAAATGCACAAACTTTGCCACTGTTATGCCCTCACCCTCAAGACAGCGTTTTCTGAAAGAAAAATAGACCACTTCAAAGTACAGTTCAACGTTTTAATAATAATTGTAAATGCCTTGGCAGACAATGCTCACTTAAGTTTCAGCACTTGGCATATTCCCTCAACAGGGAATAAACTCAGGTGTTGAAATCTGTTTGTTCAATGTTTAAGAACAACAACATCAAAAAAATGAATTCGGCAAAGCCATTACTCCAGAAACCCTGGAGTATATAAAGTTTATGCACAAGGATTGTCTCACCTCATAGCTGAAATCAGAGAGACTGCTGCACAAAGTAACAGATTCACTTCACAAAGAAAATGCACCCAATAATTCAATGGATCAGGAAAATTTTCTATATGATCCTTGCCATAGTTGGTGTGCCTGGTAAGTATTTACGTCCAATGTTGCTGAGTTAATTAGTGCACAGATTTCTTTCTGCTATTATTGTGTGGATGGTAACATGAAATTGGATTGTAACGCCACAGTTATAAACTCACCATTTCAATAATATAAATATATCACATGTTTTGTGTTAATTCTGTGGTTGCATTCTACAGCATGAATGGCTTTTAGTTCACAAGCTCTCCGCGTGATTAAATTGTGTCCGTTGACTCAAACTGCAATGCAGGAAACTGATATAAAAGTATCACCGAGGTTTCCTGTCAGTGTAGAATGATGCTGAACAGAGTAACAAACTGAAATTGAGTCTCTGACCACTGTGAATGTATTGCCATTATCAACTATCCAACTTTCCACTCTCAAAACACCTTCTATTACTGAAGGTCTCTGATAGGTCAAACATTAACATTCTCTCGGCACACAGAAGGACATATGTTCACAGTCAATTCTTACACCTCTGTTTTGGTGTTACTTTCGTGTGAAATATGTGTACCCCTCCCACAGACTTGGCATTTTTGTGATGTGTCTGTGAGAAACCTTACATGGAAGTAATCTGTTTAATCATGGTTCGTTGTCAATAAATAAGTGTTCTATTCTCTGAGTGCTGTTCGAATTGTACTGAACATCTCTGCTTTGGACACACGTGTATAATCCCATTGAAAGTCTCTAAATTTATTTATCCAAAAGCCGATCACCGGTATCAAAGCAGGTGCCAGAGTTGAAATGACCACTGCCAGTCTGGGGAAATAAAACTGTGGTGGGGAGGACCTTCTAATTGGGGTGGGAATAACTACAGATGTTCAGGATGAAGAGTAGTTGAGACCATTGTTGAATATCGCCAACCATTGACCCAAGCAGAGCCCACAATTTTTGGTACCAAATTGCATGCTGCCTATGGCCAGGAGAGGACAATATATGCCAGTAATTTCGAGTCAATTTTGCCCTCTTCAATTTACAGTCAACGCAGCAGCAATCATTGTCCTGTCTTGTGGACAATGTGGCCTCTCCAACTGCACCACTCGCTACCTGGTGGCAATGGCAGCTGCAGATCTATGTGTCATTATTACTGAGGTCATTCTCAAGCGAATCAATGGATATTATTTCCCAACCAATTTCCTGAGAATCACCCCTGTGTGCAGTGTTCGCTATGTTCTTCTCCGTGCAGCCACAGACTGTTCTGTCTGGTTCACCGTCACCTTCACTTTTGATCGATTTGTCGCCATTTGTTGTCAGAAGCTGAAATCGAAATATTGCACCAAGAAAACTGCATCTGTCGTCCTAGCAACAACAGGCACCGTGCTCTGTTTGAAAAATATCCCCATCTACTTCAGATTTGAACCAAGAAGGATTATTGACAACGTACCTTGGCGCTGTGGTAACAAGCAAAGCTATTATACTGACCCTAGGTGGATTGGATTTAAAATTTTTGAAAAGGTTTTAACACCATTGGTTCCTTTTGGGATAATTCTGTTCCTGAACGCTTTGACAGTCAGACACGTTCTAGTGGTCAGTGGAATCCGAAAGGGACTGAGGGGTCAGAGCAGGGGGAGGGATCACGGTGACCCAGAGATAGAGAGTAGAAGAAAGTCTGTGATTTTAATTTTCACCATATCCGGCAGCTTCATACTCTTGTGGATTGTATACGTTTTATTTTTTTTGGTATTACAAATCTCTTAGATGACAATTCTCATTACATCTTTTCAAACGTGGCATATATGCTGCGGAAGTTAAATTGTTGCACAAACACATTTATTTATGTCGCAACTCAATCCAAATTCAGAAAGCAATTGAAGAGCGCCTTGAAATATCCAGTTATTTCAATTATTAATTTAGTCAGTGTACGAAAAAAATGAAATAGCTCAAAGATCAACAGATTTGGGACAAGAGATGTCCTCTGGAGGACCGAAATATAAGTGTATTGACGATTTAAAGCTTTAAAGAGATGGTAACAGTTGTCAAGAGAAAGGGAGATTGAGAAGAAAATGAGCAGCAAGTATGGATAAACGGATGAGAAGTGAGCTCGGTGAATGAGCCCACAATTGGAGGACAGGAAATCAGCAGAAGTAATCAGACATAGAAGTCAGCAGCAGGTCAAACATGTGAGAAACTTTATGATGATCTGCAGTAACTAGGCTGGTGGAGTCACACAGACAGACACACACACACACACACACACACCCACCCCCCCCAAAGGGCAGCAGAGCAATAGGGAAAGGCATGCAAAACCCATAGTGTAAATTAGAAAGGACAATTTAACTGGGTAAGAAAGCAAAGAACCAATGACACGAACTGACCATCTGATGAGTGGGATGGAACAGCCAGAGGACAGTCAAAACATTCCCTCAAGGACAGCAAGTAAAACAGTAAAAACAGTCTCTCCTGCACTTCTCTTTGATGGTCAGCTCCTCAAACTTCTCAAAAGCGAAACAGTTTCTAACAATGATAACATACAAAGAAAAAAGTAATAATAATCTGAGGATGCATCAATCTTGTCTGGGCATTTTTTTTTTTGTTTATTCAAAGGTTTTTTTTTCCCATTTGAGGAGGGAAACTTCGAACCTGTTACCAGATATTTCGATGGTATAAGTTAAGTTGGTGATAGGTTTTCCACGAAGGAGTTAAATGATTCTTAAAACAAGTCAATAAGCTAATAATAGAATAGTTTACACAAATATGAATTCAGTAAGAGAATCAAACAACTGATTGTGATTATGAACCATTTATGCTGATACGTAAATGCATTTTAATTATTATATGAATTATTGTTCACTGTAGCCAAAACAATTTATCACAAGGTTCGATAGTTAAGGTGTATAATTCAGAACAAAAGGCCATGGAAACCTGTGGTTGGCAAAAGGATTTGGGCCAGTGTCTGTGGGAGTTTGCGCATTCTCCCCGTGCTTGCGTGGGTTTTCTCCAGGTGCTCCGGTTTCCTCCTACACCCCAAAGATGTGCTGTTAGGCTGATTGGCAGGAATAAATTGTCCCGAAATCAGTTTTCCCTCAATCTGGATGGCCATAAAACATTAGATAGGGGTCATGGGTAGAGAGGTGGAGTTGAGATGGCAGCGTGGGCTCGTTGGGCCGAAGGGCCTGTTTCCCAGGCTGATTTGGCTCTTTGTTCTTTGTTCTTTGTATCACATTTGCAACATCATGAATAGGTTCAGTTATTGCTTCGATACAGGATATCTAGACACGGGATCACATGTCTATCTAGCTTGTCACTGATCGAGTGAAACATTCACTTTGATCTGTACAAGAGTGTCGAGCGTAACCTGGCAACATGGAGGTAAGTTTAGCCAAGAAGAGAGCTTGCATCCGAGTTTAATGGACGAATGAGATGCCATTATGCTCGGAAGTACAATACTGTTGGATGAGGTACTTAGCAGATATTTATATCGGCGTATGCCTCTTAAACATATTTGATTTTAAGCTAATTCAAGGTGGGAATGCCAAATGCAGGACATTTAATCAAGACTTGGATTGATAAGTTCCAAATAAAGGATGTTTAGGCGTCTATTGATGTGTCTATATAGACGTCCAATCTATTGAGGAGCCACATTTAATTTGAATTTAATGCTCACTAGGCCGATGAAGAAAAATCGGAATTATATTTTTTAGCAGACACTAAACTTCAATTAACATATTTTGTGTGAAGAGAAACAACTTTTCGAGTTAAAAAAAGCGCCAGGTTGCAGGACACGCACTGCCCCGCACTCTCATCACTGCTCACATTTTCTCACACCCCTTATCAACTCATTCCCACAAACTCTCTTACCGTGCACGTACTGTCTTATCCATTCACACACTCACCAAAATTGAAATCTTTAGCTCCGTCAAGCTTTCTCACCACAAAATTTCTCCTCTGAGAATCTCTCACACCACGTCCACTCTCTTAATATCCCAGACACTTCCAATCTCCAGAGGTCGTCTCATCTCCATCCTCTTTCTTTCTTTGTCTACCCACTCACCCCTAAATTCTCTCAATCCCTAAATTCTCTCACCACCCCATACAACCTCCCACCAAACACTATCTCACCCTCACAATCTCTCAAACCCTTTCACATTCCCAGCCCATTTTATATTCTCTACGCCACACATTGCTTCCCCCTCACATATTGTCTCCCCCTCACACACACTGCCTGCCGCATAATCTCTCCCCGCACATTGTCTCTCTCCCCTCCCTCTTTCTCTCATTACTCTCTCTCTCCTCTTTCTCTTTTTTCTTTCTCTCCTCACTCATACTCTCTCTCTCTTTGACCCATTCACTCTTTCACTGTCTCACTGTCAGTCTCTCGCCAACGTGCCTGCTCTTATTGCCTAATGCATTGTTCCGGTGTTCTCTGGAAACCCAGGCCTGCTACTCATGTCTGCAGCCATCTCTAGATGACCAGATTCCGCTTCTTGGTGCATGTGCTTGCTGGGACCCAATCCCTGGGTATGGCCGATGATCTCTTCGCCCTGGCACCTTTGTTCCCTTGCTCAAGGACTGAGACGAGCTTCCCTACTCCTTGGCTTACCAGCTCTCAGTTGTCGGCTCTCGTTACTTGGCTCCCCAGAAGTTGCTTTTCAGTCTGCAGCACTAAGTTCCCTGCGCCCAGCTCCCAGCCTCCTCAGCCTCGCCTCATTGTAGGGGGCCTAATAGCAGCAAATACGGGAAAGAGGCAACCTGCATTGGAGGATAAGACCCGCGCAGATTCTTCCATTCAATCCAAACTGACCCGAATTTTGGAAACTGGTTCCGGCGTCCGCAAATACAGTATCTGATTGCTGCATTCGTTGGTAACGGTGACAAATACCAACTTCTTTGAAGAAACAGAGCTGGTAAGATTGGGGAGGTGGAAAGCGAGCGCAAACTCGGTTTTTCACCTCCCACCACTACTTACAATCTCGCCTCATCGAAAGTCAGGTGGCACGAGGTCGTAAGATTGCACCCCTCAGCTTGTATTATAAGATCATCCCCAAATTTTAAAACAGAGCCAATTCGTTCTGGACACATTCGCAAAAGGAAACAATGTTTCAATTTCCGCCTTGTCTCAAGGTGAGGATCTTATATATTTCAATCCACTCACCCCAAACTTTTCTAAATTCGAGAGCACACAAACACAGTCTCTCCTATTGGCGAAAGGATATATTGGCCTTGGAGGGAGTACAGAGAAGGTTCACCAGGCTGATACCGGAGATGAGGGGGTTAGCTTATGATGAGAGATTAAATAGACTGGGTCTGTACTCGTTAGAGTTTAGAAGGCTGAGGGGGGATCTTATCGAGACTTACAAGATAATGAAGGGGCCAGATAGGGTAGAGGTAGAGAGATTATTTCCACTTAGAAAGGAAAACAGAACTAGAGGGCACAGCCTCAAAATAAGGGGTGGAGGCAGTTTAGAACGGAGTTGAGGAGGAACTTCTTCACTCAAAGGGTGGTGAATCTCTGGAATTCTCTGCCCATTGAAGTGGTGGAGGCTACCTCGTTGAATATATTTAAGTCACGGGTAGACAGATTTCTGATAGACAAGGGAATTAAGGGTTATGGGGAGAAAGCGGGAAAGTGGAACTGATCCCCTTCAGATCAGCCATGATCTTATTGAATGGCGGGGCGGGCTCGAAGGGCTAGATGGCCTACTCCTGCTCCTATTTCTTATGTTCCTATCTAACTTCATAAGGCACCAGATCAGTCCAAGCATGAAACTAGTAAGACTTCTCGGAACTGATCTGCAGCCTTGCTTAAATAAGGCGTCCAAGGCTTCACCCAATATTCTTAGTCTTCCCAATCAACTGGGTAACTAAAGCCTAACATCCTTTAGTGTTGTATTTAGTTCCACGCTCAGTAAATTAGGCTTTATTTAAATATTTGCTAACATTTTATGGATCTTTTGGCCTTGGAGGGAGTGCAGAGGAGGTTTACTAGGCTGATGCCGGAGTTGAGGGGGTTGAGCTATGAGGAGAGGCTGAATAAACTAGGCTTGTACTCGTTAGAGTTTAGAAGAATGAGGGGAGATCTCATTGAGACGTATAAGATGATGAATGGGATGGATAGGATAGAGGTGGAGAGGCTCTTCCCGCTCAGAAAGGACAGTAGGACTAGGGGGCACAGCCTCAAGATAAAGGGGGGGCGGTTTAGAACGGAGTTGAGGAGGAACTTCTTCACTCAAAGGGTGGTGAATGTCTGGAATTCTCTGCCCGTTGAAGCGAGGGGATTAAGGGTTATGGGGAGAGGGCGGGAATGTGGAACTGAGCGACGACAGATCAGCCATGATCTTATTGAATGGCGGGGCAGGCTCGAAGGGCTAGATGGCCTACTCCTGATCCTATTTCTTATGTTCTTATGTTTGCATGATGGATTGGGCTAAATTCATAACCTTGCTTCTTGGGCAGAGCAGGAGCCATACCAAGCTGTGAAACAACGAGAAATAATGTTTTCTATGGTGCATCTGCAAAAGTTGGTGAGATTCGTAGCTGACATGCCAAAGTTCCTTAGCCTTCTGAGAAAGTAGAGGCATTGATGGGCTTTCTTAATTTACAATGTCATCATAGGGGGACCGGGACAGGTTGTTGGTGATCTGGACACCTAAAAATGCAAAGATCTCGACGCTGGGTGCTATTCGGATTGGCGGTTGGTGACTAGTGGAGTGCCCCAGGGGTCGGTGCTGGGGCCTCAGCTATTTACCATTTATATAGATGATCTGGAGGAGGGAACCGAGTGTAGGGTGTCGAAATTTGCTGATGACACCAAGATTGGGGGAAAGGCAAATTGTGCGGAGGGTGGGGAGAGTCTACAGAAGGATCTAGATAGGCTGGGCAAATGGGCCAGGAAATGGCTAATGGAATTTAATGTTGGCAAATGCGAGGTGGTCCACTTTGGTAGGAATAATGGTAGGAAGGATTATTACTTACGTGGAGAAAAACTGTAGCAGGCGACGGTGCAGAGGGACCTCGGGGTCCTTGTGCATGAGTCGCAAAATCCCAGCTTGCAGGTGCAGCAGGTGGTCAGGAAGGCGAATGGGATGCTGGCCTTCATAGCGAGGGGGATTGAATATAAAAGTAGGGAGGTCTTGCTGCGGCTGTATAGGGCATTGGTGAGGCTGCAGCTGGAGTACTGTGTGCAGTTTTGGTCGCCGCACTTACGCAAGGATATTTTGGCCTTGGAGGGAGTGCAGAGGAGGTTTACTAGGCTGATGCTGGAGTTGAGCGGGTTGAGCTATGAGGAGAGGCTGAATAAATTAGGCTTGTACTCGTTAGAGTTTAGAAGAATGAGGGGAGATCTCATTGAGACGTATAAGATGATGAATGGGATGGATAGGATAGAGGTGGAGAGACTCTTCCCACTCAGAAAGGACAGTAGGACTAGGGGGCACAGCCTCAAGATAAAGGGGGGGCGGTTTAGAACGGAGTTGAGGAGGAACTTCTTCACTCAAAGGGTGGTGAATCTCTGGAATTCTCTGCCCGTTGAAGTGGTGGAAGCTGCCTCGCTAAATATTTTTAAGACGCGTGTTGATGGGTTTTTGATAAGCGAGGGGATTAAGGGTTATGGGGAGAGGGCGGGAATGTGGAGCTGAGCCAAGACAGATCAGCCATGATCTTATTGAATGGCGGGGCAGGCTCGAAGGGCTAGTTGGCCAACTCCTGCTCCTATTTCTTATGTTCTTATGTTATGTTCTTAAAAGGACACGTGTTCTATGTCCTGCATGTTCATGGGAAGGAAGGGGAGGAGGGTTGTGTTGGCTGGAGTTCGGTGGACGTCTGCAAATAATCCTATCCTGGGTGTGATTGAAGACTCTCTATTGTTTTGAAATTGAAGAGGAACAGGGAGAGGCCTGAGCTTTTTTTCCGCTCACCGCCCGGTTTGGGAAAATGGTCAACGTACCAAAGACCCGGAGGACATATTGCAAAAAAAAATCGGAGGCACCAGTCCCACAAGGTTACCCAGTACAAGAAGGGAAAGGATTCCTAATACACACAGGGTAAGAGATGTTATGACAGAAAGCAGAGGGGTTATGGTGGACTGACAAAACCTATATTTGGGGAAAAGGCGAAGACCACAAAGAAGATTGTGCTGAGATTGGAGTGTGTGGAGCCCAACTGTGGGTCAGAGAGAATGCTGGCCATGAAGAGATGCAAGCACTTTGAGCTGGGAGGAGATAAGCAGAGGAAGAGCCAAGTCATCCAGTTCTAAGCTGCATTCTTTGTTTGTTGGAGAACCAATTCACAATAAAACATCTCAAAAGTTAAAAAAAAACACAGGGAGAGGCCCGGAAAGGAAATGTCGTTTGTCCGGTCAAGCCTGTGGCGACAAATGATACTTTTCTAAACTAATGATTTTGTTTTGCATCTACGCAGCCTGTATCTCTGTATTCCCTGTTTATTCATGTATCTATCTGTCAAGATGATTTTTTGTAACCATTGCTATTGTATCTGCTTCTGACATCCCCTCCGTCAGCGAAATACAGGTACTTACCACCCTCTCTGTGAAGAAAAGTCTTGCATCTCACATCTCGTTTAAACTTTCCCCGTTATCCCAAAAAAATGTCCTGTAGCAATTGGCATTTATACCCTGAGATAAAAAGACTCTGACAAGACATTCTGCAGATTGGTCTCATAATTGTGTAAACATCTATCAGGTCGATCCTCAGCTTTTACCAAAAATAATCTAGTGGTTGGTGAGTAAAGTTGAACATTTTGAGATTGGAGCATCAGATGTGTTGCATGTGGTGGAGTTGAGGTTTGAAGGAAGGAATGAGTGAAATGCTAGATTCCTTTCTGGAGGGCAAGGGATGAAGACAGTATTCTGGGAAATGCAGCATAACGGCATCATCTTTTCAAACTATAGTGCGGGGAGTCAACTTCTGAGGTTGAGAAATCAATGTCAGAAGCTCAGACATTGCATCATCCAAACAAACACACAGGTTAAGGGAACATTATTCAAAGGCTGTATAGAAGCAGACTAAGAGGAAGTTTGGTCAATGTCCATTTGGAATTCTGGTTTATAGTAAGTATTCATCCGTGTCTATTCGCTGATATTGAGATGGAGAATTCGGGAAAGGGAAGGGAAGTGTCACACATGAAAAGTGGAAATGTGAGTGGGGAACATCAAATTGATGGAAAATAAAATGACTGTAGTGTACAGCCTTGCCAGAAAGATGGAATGATAGAAACTGAATCTTTAATGTTTCTAATAAAGAGATGAAACGGCGACATAAGCATACCAGAGACTGCTAAGAATAGAGGGCAATTTAAAATCAAACTGTTTGAGTTCAGTGGAAATGCAAGGATAATATGTGTCTTGTAATGTTTCCTCAGGGGGACTCAGGAGATTTTTAAAATCAGTTTCAGATCTCACATTCCATTATCCTAGAATTGTGCAATTATAGAATGTGTGCAGAGCGAAAAGAGTCCAAGAATCTGAATAACTTATTGAAATCGACGGATCTGCAGGGACATTTTGAATCAGACAGGGGAACGTATCCCGTGGTACGATGAATTGCGCGACTGTGTCAGGCAGATTTATTTTCATTTAATGGAACATAGAACATAGAACATTACAGCGCAGAACAGGCCCTTCGGCCCACGATGTAGCGCCGACCAGTTAAAAAACAATGACCCACTAACCTAAACCAATCCCTTTTCGTCCATAAACCTATCCATGGATCTCTTAAACGCCCCCAAACTAGGCGCATTTACAACCGCAGCAGGCAGGGCATTCCAATCCCTCACCACCCTCTGGGTAAAGAACCTACCTCTGACGTCCGTCCTATAACTACCCCGCCTTAATTTAAAGCCATGCCCCCTCGTGCTAGCTTTCTCCATCCGAGGAAAAAGGCTATCACTGTCCACCCTATCTAAACCTCTAATCATCTTATATGTTTCAATAAGATCCCCTCTTAGCCGCCTTCTTTCCAGCGAAAACAACCCCAAATCCCTCAGTCTCTCCTCATATGACCTCCCCTCCATACCAGGCAACATCCTGGTAAACCTCCTCTGCACCCTCTCCAAAGCCTCCACATCCTTCCTGTAATGTGGGGACCAGAACTGCACACAATTCTCCAAGTGCGGCCGCACCAGAGTTGTGTACAGTTGCAACATGACGCTACGACTCCTAAATTCAATCCCCCTACCAATAAACGCCAAGGCACCGTATGCCTTCTTAACAACCTTATCTACTTGATTCCCAACTTTCAGGGATCTATGTACACATACACCTAGATCCCTCTGTTCATCCACACTATTCAAAGTCCTCCCGTTAGCCCGATACTCAACACATCTGTTATTCCTACCAAAGTGAATTACCTCACACTTCTCCGCATTAAACTCCATCCGCCACCTCTCGGCCCAGCTCTGCAACCTGTCTAAGTCTTCCTGCAAACTATGACATCCTTCCTCACAATCTACCACACCTCCGACTTTGGTGTCATCAGCAAACTTACTAATCCACCTAACTATACCCTCATCCAGATCATTAATAAAAATTACAAACAGCAGTGGCCCCAAAACAGATCCCTGAGGCACACCACTCGTAACCGAACTCCATGATGAATATTTACCATCAACCACCACCCTCTGTCTCCTATCCGCTAGCCAATTCCTGATCCAATTCCCTAGATCACTCCCAATCCCATACATCTGCATTTTGTGCAGAAGCCTACCATGGTGAACCTTATCAAACGCCTTATCCATATACACCACGTCAACTGCCTTACCCCTATCCACCTCTTTGGTCACTTTCTCAAAAAACTCAATAAGGTTAGTAAGGCACGACCTACCCGCTACAAAACCATGCTGACTGTCTCTAATCAATTCATTTAATGGAGGGCGGGTCCGAAAGGCCATTGGTTTCAGAAAAAAAGGCTGATATGGAATATTCACACGAGGACAAAAAGAGATCTGACTGTTGTTTTGGCGGTCGAAAGATTCTATTCCAACCTCTATAGTCATTCATTCACCCGATTAACAGACCACAAGTCATTGGGAAATCTTTTATGTGAGTCCAAATACGTTGTTCCCATTGCCAGCTGATCAGGACCATATTGTGCACAGAACAGGGGAAAACAACGAGACTGTGAATGTGTTGAGTCATCTCCCTTTCTTGGATTTGCCATTCAAGGCATTGTGTCTTCCCATGGTATCTCTTTTTACTGGAAACATTTTCCAATCTCCAAAACAGACGAAGCAGTTGACGGACAGAGACTCTGCTCTGTCAAAAGTTAATCCATTTGTGTTGCAAAGATAGGCAACTATCATAGAGGATGAGTTATGTATGCAGGATTGATGCATACTGTGGGGGTCACGGATGGCCGTTTCAACCCTGTTTGGGAGCAGAATTCATGATTAATATAACAGTTCTTGTTAACGTGAAAAACTACATCAAATATTTGCAACTCATGGTGCACATGATTCGTCTGTTTTGGATAATGGAACCGCGTACACAATGTTTTTTTTCAAGAATTTATGCAAAACAATGGCATATACTATTTCCGTACTGCACCATTTCATGTGATTTCAAATGGTTTGGCAGAGCTCTGAAGTAGGGATTGAAAAAAAAAGTGGAAGATGATTCGTTGAGTACAAAGATCTGAAGATTTTTATTCCAGTATTGTTTCACGCTGCAAACGACAACTGGGCTATTTCCAGCGGAACTGCTGCTATGTGGATGGTCAAGTGTCACGTGGATCTGTACCATCAAAATCTCATAGCAAAAGAGAACAAGATCCAGAGAAGCTGGAACAGTTAGGGAGGGCAAAGTATTACTGATTCTCCGTTTAAGTTCAGTATGTTCCGAAGTGGTTTTATTCGATGATAATTGTTTTAACGGTGTTGAGGGACTTAAGCATCTGTGAGTTTTGACTTTTTTTTGGTTTTGATCTACAACAGCGTGATCTGGAAACAAAGAGAGAGAGGGATGGAGAGAAAAAAGTAATAGCAGATTTATAGAGGGACAGACAGATAGGTAGAGGAATGGATACAGAGATAGATAAACAACAAGGTAGACTGACAGACAGACTGGCATACAGGCAGACAGACTGTCAGACAGTCAGGTTGACAGATAGATAGATGGATAGATAAATAGACAGATAACCAGATAGACAGACGGACGAGTGCACGGGTGGGCAGATGGACGGACGGACGTGTGATGGATGGACAGATGGATGTTAGAGAGACAGACAGACAGACAAACAGAGCTCCCGTTATTTCCTTCTCATAATCTGCATGCCACCACTAGCCATTTTGCTGCATCACTTTGGTGTGTCCGATTCCACCGGCTACAAATTTGTAGTTGCTACAAATCATTCAAACTTTTCCCGTGTGTTTATCGATCTGTTTATTGTTTTGCCTGCGTTTTTCCACTCATTGTTTTTTTTCCCAGTCCTTGAATTGGTTGCTGTTTGTCCGAGGTCATGGACTGATTCTGTGTACGTTACCGACTGTGATTTTGTTTCTCATCCTGCCTCTCTCTATTGCCTCCTGACCCATCGTTAATAGAACTTCCACGTTTTTGCCCTTCCAAATGTTTTACTTCTGGTTCACTGAAGGTCACCTATTGCAGCACACCGATGCTGTGAGCTGTTTTCATTGTTTGCATTTATTAATTAATTTAATAATTGATGTAGCAGGATATATCACTGCTCCCTTGAACTGTTCTCTGAATTTCGACAGAGTTGCTACATAAATAAATGTGTTTGTGCAGCAACTTAAATTGCACAGCATATATGCAATCTGTTCAAATATATAAAATGAAAGAACATCTGAGCTAATTGGAACATTAAAGAAGTATAAAACATACAGCAGCCACAGAAAGATAAAGCTCCCGGATATGGTGAACAGTATAACTATAGATTTCCTTCTGCTCTCCATTTCTGGATCATTGCAATTATCTGTCTTTTTCTGACCCCTTAATCCCTTGCGGACTCGACTGGCCACTAAAATGTGTCTGACAGTCAGAGCGTTGAGCAACAGAATTAACCCGAATGGCATCAACGGGTTGAAAATCTTTTCAAAATTTCTGAACCCAATCCATCTAGGGTCAGTGAAATAGCTTCGCTTATTGGAACAGAACCATGGTACATTGCCGACAATTATTTTGGGTTCAAATCTAAAATAGATAGGAATATTTTTCAAAATGAACAAAGTGCTACTTGTCCATAGAACGACGGACGCAGTTTTCTTGGTGCAATATTTTGATGCCAGCTTTTGGCAACAAATGGCAACAAATCTATCAAAACTGAAAGTGACTGTGAACCAGACAGAACAGTCTGTGGCTGCACGGAGCAGGACATAGTGAACACTACACACAGGCGTTATTGCGAGGAAATTCAGTGGGAAATAATAATCATTGATTCGATAGAGAATGACCTCATTAATAATGACCAGTAGATCTGCTATGGCCATTGCCATCAGGTAGCACGTGGTACAACTGGAAAGGCCGCATTTCCCTTTGGACAGAATGATGATTGCCACTGAGTTAACTGCAAATAAAAAGAAGGAACAGACATTATAAGCCACCAATAAGCACCTTCCCTTTCTGCACAGAGCATACTTTTCTTTTTGCAGCAATGAAGCGTGCATGGGGATTCCGACATTTCCAGATTCCCTTGCAAACTCAAAACACTCCCTCAATCAGAGAAAACGATTCGTTTCGGGCCATTCCCTGGATTCTGGAATGGAGCTGTTGATGTTTCAATGTTTTATATTCAGAAGAATAATAATGTTAGTATTCAGGCATGATCAAAGTGCAGCATTATTTTCCACATGGGAGATTACTAAATTAAGAGAAGTTGTGTTCTTTTTGGATCGAAAATCTTTGCCTATTGTTTGTGTTCCTATCTTCAGGTGATTTTTTTTGTGGCGCAGTTGTATTATTACGGAAGTCACACCAAAACTGTGGAGGTGTGCATTCGGTAAAAATAATGTTTCTCTATAATATGGAGACGAGGAGGATAAGGGGTGACTCAACAGAAGAAATTCAAATTTTTGAGGGGTTTGAGATTTTGAATGTGGATAAGATACCTGTAACACTTATGAGGCTGTGCAAACATAAATTTCATCAAAACTAGGCAAAACTATTTATGAATCCACAAAGATATATATTTCACAGGCAATCTTTTATTCCATGAGTGGAGTAAAAGTACATTTGCTCCGACATAGAATCATAGAGTACTGAAAGTATGGAAGGAAGCCTTTCGGCCCATTATATAGCAACTGGCTCTCTGAAAGAATATTCAACCTCGTATCAGAGCCATGACCTATCCCCGTAACTTTACACTTTACTGCTTTTAGTTTGCATGCCGATTTCCGATTCCATGCCTTGAAAGGATATTCCTCTATCACTTGCTTCATGGAAATTCAATCCAGATTCCAGCAACAGTCTGAGTGAAAATAAACTCACATTCTCTTTCGAACTTTGTGCCCATTATGTTGCATCTCTTCTCTAGTTTTTGCTGCTCTCTCAGTTGGGAACAATTTCTCATTATTTTGTTCTATCTGTGTCCCTCGGCATCTTGAACAACCAGATCAAGTGGCACCTCAGCCTTATTTCCTCCGCAGATGATAGACCACTCTCTCCAATCCATCAAAACAGCTACAGTTCGTTTGGCTTGGAATCAGGCTTCTGAATTTCCTCTATACACTTTCCAAAGCCTTCACATCCTTCTCAAGTATTGTACACATACATGGACGGAGTGTATTTCAAATGTTTATGAAATGTGAAAAAATGTTCACGGAGTGAGTTTGAACCACGGCGAGGAAGGAATGGAGATTAGACCAGCTGTAATAAAGATAGACTGAGGACAAAATAAAGATTGAAGTAAATCAGTTGGGGCGAGTTTCCATGTTTTAACATCCGAAACTTGAGTATTACATGGTCAGAGATATTAATGTTTATTTCATGACATTTGTAGAGATAACCTCTTAAAAACACTGCGCCCAGGACCTAATGATTATCAGGACCAGACTTGGGGAAGAAGATCAATCGTTACAAGACAATTCGGTCATTGACTTTCCTTAGTATGAGTGAAGTTTCTTCTCAGATTGAATTATATTGTCCATTGACAAGTCTTTATCTGCTCTCCAGTTACCACCCCGAACACAAGATTATTTTAACTTGATAAACATTTTTTTTTCTCATTACTGAAGCCAGATGCCACATTCTAATTGGTCATCATATTCAGTATAACTTTTGCCAACTCGTCACCTTGGAAATTCATGTTCCTGATGATTTTTTCCCCCTACTTCGATGTTTGGATCAACAGAAACAATATTCCACTGAATCCAACAACTGAAAGTCATGGGTGAGATGGAAATAGTTCTTCCAACACAACATGACGACAAGAATAATTCAGGAAATTTAGTTTCTCCAGATTATTTATTTCATTAGAATCCAAATAATTATATCACTTCAGTGCAATGCAACATGACAAGAAACAGATTTATAGCAGAAACAAGCTTATGCATAGTTACACTATATAATGTGTTTTAGCTACGTACCAGGAACACCAACTAAGGCAAGCAACAGATAGAATATTTTCCAGACCAAATCAATAGGTAGATGCATTTTCTGTGTGGAATGGCCCTCTTCCTTTGCTGAGCAAGTTATTCCTCTGAATTAAAATCTGTAGTGACACGTCCCTGTGCATTCACCTTTATGCATTCCCTTGATCTCCATGGAGATACAGCTGTTGCAAAAGTGTTCTAAAAATTGTTATCTTTATATTAGAACAAACACATTAGGAGAACGGGATAAATTCCCTGTGGATTGAATACACGAGATGCTGAGAATAATTGAATCAATGTTTTTTTTCATTTACTAAGCAACCGTCATTATATGCAATGCATATTCATAACTGTAGACTATATTTAAAAGCAAACGAAAGTGATATCATTACCCTCCAACCACCATGATCCCATGCCTTGACCTCATGTCAGGAGTGCAAGGACTGGGAGTTGAATGTCCAAAGCTACTCAGTATTCTAAAAGAATATACATGGTAGAACACGAGCTGGGGTTGCTTTACTGGTTAAATATAACGTCAAAGCTCCATGAAGAAATTATATTGGCATTAAAGACAAAAATGTTGCTTCTATCAGGGTGGAAATAAAAAAAGAAAGAACATTCTGGTAGTAGAAAGTTGAGGGCCCTGAGCATTAACTCCAAAGTAGGGTACAGTATATAACAATAAAAAAAAATGCTCCTGAGAAAAGTGCAGCAGTAATCACGGGTGATTTAAATATGCATCTTGACAGGATTAGTGAAATTTGCAAAGAAAATCTCCCTCTTAACGCCAGCAGTTATTCAGACAATATCTCCCACCGAACTTGCATTGCAGGTGTTCTGCGCCAAATGTCTTCTCATTCTATCATTAGAGTTCACTGATCATGATTGAAATCATCCCTTGTCCTCCCGAATTATCAACATCAACCTAATGATACAACATTGCTATCTTTCACATTTTCCGTATACTCAGCTCGGCTCACCTCATCCAGGAATGTTTCCTTTCTCTTTAGATGATACGGTTCTTGCCGTAAACTTATCCTGAACGAACTCTGGAAACTCTTGCCCACTTCTGCCCTTTACAGTAGTATTAACACTCACGTGTAATCAAATAAATGAAATCTCAAAATATAACGATCAGTCAAGCCTCTTACTAACGTGTAAATTCCTCATAAATGTGTTCATCTTTGTATTTCATACCATCGGGTGACATGGACAGCGCACTGGGTGAAATGGACGGTGGAAATTGAAAAGGAGAGAAAAGGGCCTGAAATATACTCGGGCCAAATAATCCAAGTTTCATGCATCTGAGGCCTGCAGTCGAGAGGGTGCAGAGATACAGTCCATATTATTGATTTCAGAATCACGATTCTGAAAAATTCAATGTTTTGGAAAATGGCACCGTCACATGTCTGTCCATGAAATGAGGGAGACAAAAAACAGAAAATTCCACTACAATTGGCCTCATATCTGTCATTGGGCAAAGACCTGAATTCATTAAAGGAAAGAGCAGCAGGAAATTTAGAAAATCAGAACACCATCCAGATTAGGAAATATGGTTTCACGAAAGAAAATTATGTTTTAAGGATTTACTGGAATGTTCTGAGGATTTAGCAGAAAGATTCGGTAATGGACATCAAGTGAAGTAATGTATTAGTACTACGAAACAAACGAGAATTCGTTAATGTGCCACATAAAAGTTTGCAGCTCTTCGTGTTAATAGATGAGCATGGATATCGGATTAGTTCACAAACAGGAATCATAGAATTGGGATAAACAGTTCATTTTAAGGTTAGTATAAAGTAAGTATTGAATTCACAGAGATTAATCCTTGTGGATCACTGACTTGCAATCAATATGAATTAATTCAATACAGTCAACTCTTCTGAAAATTCCAAGACAGGTAGAAAAGTACATCGTTATGAGGAGACACAAAGTTCCCGTGTAGATTAAATGAAGAGGTAAAACTTGGACATGTTATACACAGTGTGGGAAAATTGAGGTTGCCACACGGTTCGGAAGAATACAAAAGCAGAGCATATTTCATATTGAAAGCCACTGCAGAATGTTGTGATATAGAGGGGCAAGGATGTCCTGGTACACAAATGACAAAGTCACAGAAACATAGAGGCACACGGTGCAGATCATGGGAATTCGGCCCATTGAGTCTGCAAAGATTTTCTAACAGAGAATTTTACCTCGGCACACCAACCATGCTTTCCCATGGCTAATCAATCTAACCTGGTCTCCTTGAGAAAATAAGGGACAATTTAGCATGGACAATCGACTGAACCTGCACATCGTTGGCTTTTGAGAGGAGACCTAACACACCCAGGGGAAAAACATGCAAACACGGAGAGAATGTCTCACTCCACACAGTCAGTCACCCACGACAGCAACTAAATCCCGGTTCTCACGCGGGGAGACTACTGTGCTAATCCCTGTGCCACCACGCGGCCCTCTCTGTCGTATCAGCAACTATATTATCTCATCGTAAAATATGATACCCAGGCCGAATGGTCCCTTGTTTCTGGGCCCGATGACCTCATAACCTTATTTAAAAGGACACGTGTTCTATGTCCTGCATGTTCATGGGAAGGAAGGAGAGGAGGGTTGTGTTGGCTGGAGTTCGGTGGACGTCTGCAAATAATCCTATACTGGGTGTGATTGAAGACTCTCTATTGTTTTGAAATTGAAGAGGAACAGGGAGAGACCCAAAAAAAATGTCGTTTGTCCGGTCAAGTCTGTGCCGAGAAACGATGTTTTTCTAAAGTAATGATTTTGTTTTGCATCTACGCAGCCTGTATCCCCCTATTCCCTGTTTATTCATGTATCTATCTGTCGAGATTTTTTTTTACCATTGCTATTGTATCTGCTTCTGTCATCCCCTCCGTCAGCGAAATACAGGTACTTACCACCCTCTCTGTTAAGAAAAATCTTGCCTCTCTCATCTCTTTTAAAGTTTCCCCGTTATGCCATAAAAAATATGTCCTGTAGCAATTGGCATTTATACCCTGAGATTAAAAGACTCTGACAAGACATTCTGCCGACTGGTCTCATAATTGTGTAAACATCTATCAGGTCGATCCTCAGCTTTTACCAAAAATAATCTGTGGTTGGTGAGTAAAGTGGAACATTTTGAGATTGGAGCATCAGATGTGTTGCATGTGGTGGAGTTGAGGTTTGAAGGAAGGAATGAGTGAAATGCTAGATTCCTTTCTGGAGGGCAAGGGATGAAGACAGTATTCTGGGAAATGCAGCATAACGGCATCATCTTTTCAAACTATAGTGCGGGGAGTCAACTTCTGAGGTTGAGAAATCAATGTCAGAAGCTCTGAAGTTGCATCATCCAAACAAACACACAGGTTAAGGGAACATTATTCAAAGGCTGTATAGAAGCAGACTAAGAGGAAGTTCGGTCAATGTCCATTTGGAATTCTGGTTTATAGTAAGTATTCATCCCGAGTCTGGTGTAACTATTGGAATCACAGGACCATCCCTACTCCCGTACTCTCGCTAACCTCGCAGTCGGGGATCACTGGACATTCCCGAGTCATTCCTTTCAAGGTTCGCCTATCCAGCACCCACTTCTGATCTGCGAGTTGTGCCCGCTGGGTGCTGTCAATCCAATCGGGCACCTCCCCTCTGTGTACCTGGTCCAAATTATGTCTTAATTGACCTACCATCCACTGAGCGTACGTATGGTACAGCTGTCCCTGTTGTACCCGGGCAGTGTTTTCTCTCTCTCTATCAATAAGGTGGTGAATGGTCCGGGCGTGTGTTTCTAATATTGTGATTCCATCTCGTTGAGTGTGGGCACCCCTCTCCCCTAAAAGATCCTGCTCGGCTTGTTGGGCTAGTGACCGCTGCAGGATATCTTTCATCACCCCCGTCGACTGTTCGATCTTATTATTGAGTCCCTGGATGTCAATTGAGTTAAACAGGCTGGAACCTGTGTTTATCCCTGGGAGGGTGTCATTGACTATCCCCCTTTTTGCGTGTGTGTGTGTGTGTGTGTGTGTGTGTGTGTGTGTGTGTGTGTGTGTGTGTGTGTGTGTGTGTGTGTGTGTTGTCTCTGTAGTGTGTTGCTCCCATCACATCGATAGCCCGCTTTATAGTTTCCCCGCCCAGCATTTGGGACATGTCTGGTGTCTGTTCTGAACAGTGTCCCGGTACCTGGGTCCGTGAGATATCGATCAGAACAGGCACGGTTTTGTGTTTCACATTGTCATATCCAATTTCCCCCTCGTTCCACAACACCAGTCCTCCCTCCGGACCCCCGCTCAGCAAGGGGCAGGGTAAGATTTCGGGCATCGTGGTCTTGGGGGGCACGCGTTGTAGGAAGTGCAGAACATACAAATATCGAGACTACTGGAGCCTCGACTAGTCCATAGTCCCCGCAAATATCAGTGTCCGGTTTCAAAATGTCTCTTTGTGCCTGGTTTTGTGGGTCTTCGGGAAGGGTGCAGATCGTTCCAAAGGTGCAGCCAGAGTCGCTCAGCGAGTCTGGCCATTGGATACGTGTTTGGATCTTATCCAATATGCAGGTGAAGCAGGTCACATCCAGACCTGGGTGGACTTGGAGCCATGCATTGGAATACATTCTGTTGTTCTCGGGGTATGGTGCTGCCGGCACGCACAACGCCTCAGACGTATTGAATATTATTCCGTGGGATTGTTGAGAGGTGGTGTATCCCTGGATGGCGAACCTTGACAAGAAGATCACGGATAGGGCCATCCTCAAAGTGGTTAACATTATCCTGGAGAGGGGTAGGAAGGGTACACAAAGCCTGGTGGCCGCCAGCTATTAGAATCTTAGTATTAACTAATCTCTGTCCACTAATCTCGTTAGGCTTGCCTCTACATAAGAAAATAAGAACATAAGAAATAGGAGCAGGAGTAGCCATCTAGCCCTTCGAGCCTGCCCCGCCATTCAATAAGATCATGGCTGATCTGTCGCTGCTCAGTTCCACTTTCCCGCCCTCTCCCCATAACCCTTAATCCCTTCTCTTATCAAAAACCCATCAACCCGCGTCTTAAAAATATTTAGCGAGGCAGCCTCCACCACTTCAACGGGCAGAGAATTCCAGAGATTCACCACCCTTTGAGTGAAGAAGTTCCTCCTCAACTCCGTTCTAAACCGCACCCCCTTTATCTTGAGGCTGTGCCCCCTCGTCCTACTGTCCTTTCTGAGCGGGAAGAGTCTTTCCACCTCTATCCTATCCATCCCATTCATCATCTTATACGTCTCAATGAGATCTCCCCTCATTCTTCTAAACTCTAACGAGTACAAGCCTAGTTTATTCAGCCTCTCCTCATAGCTCAACCCCCTCAACTCCGGTATCAGCCTAGTAAACCTCCTCTGCACTCCCTCCAAGGCCAAAATATCCTTGCGTAAGTGCGGCGACCAAAACTGCACACAGTACTCCAGCTGCGGCCTCACCAATGCCCCGCCTCAGACGTATTGAATATTATTCCGTGGGATTGTTGATAGGTGGTGTATCCCTGGATGGCGAACCTTGACAAGAAGATCACGGATAGGGCCATCCTCAAAGTGGTTAACATTATCCTGGAGACGGGTAGGAAGGGTACACAAAGCCTGGTGGCCCCAGGTATTAGAATCTTAGTGTTAACTAATCTCTGTCCACTAATCTCCTTAGGCTTGCCTCTAGATCTATATCCATATATCCACATATTAGAGCCATGGCTGGTGTGTGGCTTTCCTCCGTCCGAGAGATGAAGGTTGTTAATTCAATCTCCGCTGTGTGGATAGAGGTGGTTAGTTCTGGGTCGATACGTGGGCCGTTTATATCGATGGACTATCCTTGTCTTTACAGTCGGTCTGTCCCGTCTCCACCCACCCCCCCCTCCCCCACACCCCCCCCCCGGGGTGATGTGCCTTAAGCTGTGACCAGTGTTTCCAGCGGCCTTTCCCTCTGATGTCAACACAGGCACATGTCTTGTTGCTGAGGATAATCTCATGGGGTCCGACCCATTTCGGTGCGAACCCTGTTTGATCAGGGGGCAACTCGGATCAAAACCCTGTCCCCTACCTGGGGAAGTGTGGGGGTATGGCAGATGTCATGTTTCCGAACCTGGTCTTTTATAGCCTGTTGGTCTCTGGCTGTGTGGTGTAGCTCTCTGAGTTGGTGGTCTAACTGTTGCACATATCTTCTCATTTTATCCCGGATGGGTGCCAGTTCTTCTCCTCCTACCGTTATGTTTTCTGGGAGTCTCATTGCCCTCCCCGTCATGAATTCAAATGGTGTAAGTCCTATGGTGCGACCTGGGGTGGCTCATAGGCGCATTCAAATACAGGGAAGGACATCTACCCACCCCTGAGCTGTCTCAGCAATTGACTTGGCAATTGCGTTTTTAAGTGTGCGGTTCATTCTCTCGACCATCCCAGAACTCTGAGGGTGGGATGGGATATGGAATCGTTGTCGGATTCCCAGGGTCTTACAAGCCTGTTTCATTATCTTGCCTGTGAAGTATGTCTCTTGGTCGGAGTCGAGTTGTAGTGGGGATCCCCACCTCGGGATGATTCCGTATGCTGGGATGGGGCTCCGGTGGTGTCTTCGCAATCCCGAGTTGGGAATGCTTCCACCCAGCGGGTGAATTGATCGATTCAGACTAAACAATATTTCTTCCCTCGGCGAGTGGGTAGGGGGCCTCTGAAGTCGATCTGCAGGTTTCCCCAGGATCCCTTTGGTCGGGGTTGGTGGGTCAGTTTGACTGTCAGGGGTGGGCCCGGGTTGTGCTGGGCGCGTATGATACAGCGCTGGCAATGTTTGTCCCCACCCCGTCCCATCCCTGGCCACCACCAATCAGCTGATAGTGGGGCCAGGGTCCCATCCCGGCCGGAGTGGTGGGGCTCGTGGTGGACTCGGAGTAGTTCGGTGGGTAGAAATGAGGGGGCGACGACTTGGTGCCCTCTGCGCCACACTCCATCTTTGTCCCTGGACGCCCCTGCCTGTTCCCACTGTGCCACCTCATGTGGGCTGGTGTTACCCTGCAGCTTATAAAGATCCACTTCCTCCAAGGGTGCTGTTGTGGTGGGGGCTGTGTGCGGGAGGGCTTCCCCAGCTACAGCCTTGGCTGCAGTGTCTGCGAGTTGCTTCCCTTTCTGTTCCACTGTCTTTACCCTTTGGTGGGCTTTTATCTTCATTCCGGCTGCTTCTGAGGGCAGCCTGGCTGCAGCTACCAGGTCTCGGGTTATATTTTCATGCCTTATGCACCCCCCCACCCGCCTCCCCCCACCCCCAACCGTGCTGATAAACCCGCACCTTTTCCAGGTCATCATGGAATCGTGGACCACCCCAAATGCATATCGGCTGTCAGTATACACATTTACTCGCTTTTCCCTTCCTGTCTTGAGGGCTTCCGTGTAGGGACATTTTGGATAAGTGTAGGAAGAATAAGGTTGTTGTAGTGGGAGATTTTAATCTCCCTGGGGTGGATTGGAAGGTGCCTAGAGCTGGGGGGTCGGATGGGGAGGAATTCGTAAGATGTGTATTGGAAGGATCCTTGCAACAGTATGTAGATAGCCCGACTAGAGAGGGGGCGATACTGGATTTCGTTCTGGGAAATGAGCCGGGTCAGGTGGTTGAGGTTGCGGTAGGTGAACATGTGGCTAATAGTGACCACAACTCCGTCTACTTTAGGATAACAATGGAAAAAGGTGAGAGCTGTCCTAAGGGGAGGGTGCTAAATGGGGGGAAGGCTAGATACAGCCAGATTAGGCAGGAGCTTAGGGATACAGACTGGGATAGGCTATTGGAAGGCAAGACCACGTTAGGCATGTGGGAGTCTTTCAAGGGAAAACTGCAAAGGGTGCAGGAAAGGCATGTGCCGGTTAGGAGAAAGGATGGGAAAGGTAGGATTAGGGAACCCTGGATTACTAGAGATATAGAAGACCTGGTTAGGAAGAAATGAGAGGCGTATATCAGGTCTAAGCAGCTGGGAACGGAGAGAGCGTTGGAGGAATACAGAGAGAGTAGGAGGGATCTCAAACGGGGAGTTAGGAGAGCAAAGAGGGGACATGAGATGGCTTTGGCACGTAGGGTTAAGGAGAATCCAAAGGCGTTTTACTCCTATCTTAAGAACAAAAGGGTGGCTAGGTGTAAAATCAGTCCTCTCAGGGACAGACGTGGGGAATTGTGCTTAGAGGCAGAGGGAATGGGGGAGATCCTGAATGAATACTTTGCGTCGGTATTCACGAAGGAGAGGGGCTTGATGTCTAGTACGGTCATTGAGGGAGCGGTAGACCGATTGAAAGATCTGTTGATTATGAGGGAAGAAGTGTGAGGGCTTTTAGAGGGCATTAAATCCAATAAATCTCCAGGGCCTGATTACATTTATCCCAGGCTGCTTAGAGAGGCGAGGGATGAGATTGCTGGGCCTCTGACACAAATCTTTGTCTCTTCTTTGGACACAGGTGAGGTCCCAGAGGACTGGAGGATAGCGAGCGTGGTACTGTTGTTTAAAAAGGGTAGGAGGGATAGCCCAGGTAACTATAGGCCAGTGAGCTTAACGTCAGTGGTAGGTAAGTTGATGGAGAGGATTCTTAGGGATAGGATGTATGCGCACTTGGAGCGTTGCGATCTGATTAAGGATACGCAGCATGGCTTTGTCAAGGGGAAGTCTTGCCTTACGAATCTGGTAGAATTCTTTGAGGAGGTGACAAAAACCGTTGACGAAGGACGAGCCGTTGATGTCGTCTATATGGATTTCAGTAAGGCGTTTGACAAAGTCCCTCATGGTAGGTTGGTACAGAAGATTAAAGCTCATGGGATATGTGGTCAGGTTTCTAGATGGGTAGAGAACTGGCTTGCAAAGAGGAGTCAGAGAGGAGTAGTGGAGGGGTGTTTTTCTAGCTGGAGGTCTGTCACTAGTGGTGTGCCGTAGGGCTCGGTACTGGGACCCCTTCTCTTTGTAGTGTATATAAATGATTTGGAAGAGGGAGTCGGTGGTGTGATCAGCAAATTTGCTGATGACACCAAGATGGCTGGATTGGCGGGCAGTGAGGAGCAGTGTCTGGCAACACAGCAGGATATTGATAGGCTGGTTGATTGGGCAGATACGTGGCAAATGGAGTTTAATCCAGATAAATGTGAGGCGATGCATTTTGGCCGGAATAATGTAGGGGGAAGTTATATGAAAAAGGGGAAGCCTGTAAGGAGTATAGAGTCGAAGCGAGACCTGGGGGTGCAAGTGCACAAGCCTTTGAAGGTGGCAGTGCAAGTGGAGAGTGTGGTGAAGAAAGCCTATGGTATGTTAGCCTTTATAGGAAGGGGTATAGAATATAAGAGCTGGAGTCTCATGTTGCAGTTGTATAGAACGTTGGTTAGGCTGCATTTGGAGTACTGCGTACAGTTCTGGTCGCCTTACTACCAGAAGGACGTGGAGACTCTGGAGAGAGTGCAGAGGAGATTTACCAGGATGTTGCCTGGTATGGAAGGACTGGGGTATGAGGAAAGATTGAAGAAATTGGGACTCTTTTCCCTTGAAAGACGCCGACTGAGGGGGGGATCTAATAGAGGTATATAAGATTATGAAGGGTATAGATAGAGTAAACAGAGGTAGGCTATTTCCTATAATAGAGTCACATAGGACAAGGGGCCATGGACTTTAGGTGAGGGGGGAGACCAACTGGTTCATGCTTTCCCCGGTTGGTTAATGTTTTCCCCTCGGTTGGTTCATGCTTTGCCCATCCAGCCAGAGCCTACGTCCCACTGGTTAATGTTTTCCCCGACTGGTTAATGGTTTTCCCCGGTTGGTTAATGGTTTTCCCCGGTTGGTTAATGGTTTTCCCCGGTTGGTTAATGTTTTCCCCGGTTGGTTAATGTTTTCCCCGACTGGTTAATGGTTTTCCCCGGTTGGTTAATGTTTTCCCCGGTTGGTTAATGGTTTTCCCCGGTTGGTTAATGTTTTCCCCGGTTGGTTAATGTTTTCCCCGGTTAGAACATAGAACATTACAGCGCAGAACAGGCCCTTCGGCCCACAATGTTGCGCCGACCAATTTAGAGAAAAGCAATGACCCTCTCACCTAAACCAATCCTTTTCCATCCATAAACCTATCCATGGATCTCTTAAATGCCCCCAAACTAGGCGCATCTACAACTGCAGCAGGCAGGGCATTCCAATCCCTCACCACCCTCTGGGTAAAGAACCTACCTCTGACATCCATCCTATAACTACCACCCCTTAATTTAAAGCTATGCCCCCTCATGCTAGCTTTCTCCATCTGAGGAAAAAGGCTATCACTGTCCACCCTATCTAAACCTCTAATCATCTTGTATGTTTCAATAAGATCCTCTCTTAGCCGCCTTCTTTCTAACGAAAACAACCCCAAATCCCTCAGTCTCTCCTCATAGGACCTTCCCTCCATACCAGGCAACATCCTGGTAAACCTCCTCTGCACCCTCTCCAATGCCACCACATCCTTCCTATAATGTGGGGACCAGAACTGCACACAATACTCCAAGTGCGGCCACACCAGAGTTTTGTACAGTTGCAACATGACGTTGCGGCTCCTAAATTCAATCCCCCTACCAATAAACGCCAAGACACCGTATGCCTTCCTAACAACCTTATCGACTTGATTTCCAACTTTCAGGGATCTATGCACATATACACCTAGATCCCTCTGATCGTCAACACTATTCAGAGTCCTCCTGTTAGCCCTATACTCAACACATCTGTTATTCCTGCCAAAGTGAATTACCTCACACTTTTCCGCATTAAACTCCATCCGCCACCTCTCGGCCCAGCTCTGCAACTTGTCCAAGTCTCTCTGTAAACCATGATACCTCTCTTCACTATCTACCACTCCTCCGACTTTGGTGTCATCAGCAAATTTCCTAATCCATCCTTCTATACCCTCATCCAGATCATTTATAAAAATTACAAACAGCAGTGGCCCCAAAACAGATCCCTGAGGCACACCACTCGTAACCGAACTCCATGACGAATACTTTCCATCAAACAGCACCCTCTGTCTCCTATCTGCTAGCCAATTCCTGATCCAATTCACTAAATCACCCTCAATCCCATACATCTGCATTTTCTGCAGAAGCCTTCCATGGTGAACCTTATCAAACGCCTTACTAAAGTCCATATATACCACGTCAACTGCCTTACCCCCATCCACCTCTTTGGTCACTTTCTCAAAAAACTCAATAAGGTTAGTAAGGCACGACCTACCCTTCACAAAACCGTGCTGACTGTCTCCAATCAATTCATTACTCTATAAATAACTATAAATCCTATCCCTAACAATTTTTTCTAATACTTTGCCCACAACAGAAGTAAGACTCACCGGTCTATAATTCCCGGGGAAGTCTCTATTCCCCTTCTTAAACAATGGGACAACATTCGCTATCCTCCAATCTTCTGGCACTATACCTGTGACCAACGACGACCTGAAGATCAGAGCCAGAGGCTCTGCAATCGCCTCTCTTGCCTCCCAGAGAATCCTAGGGTAAATCCCGTCCGGCCCAGAGGACTTATCTATTTTCAAACCCTCAAGAATATCTAGCATATCCTCCTTATCAACTGCAATACTATCCAGTTTACAACCCTGTAACCCAGTGTTCTCCACAACTACATTTACGTCTCCCTGTGTGAATGCCGAAGAGAAATATTTGTTCAGTGCCTCTCCAATCTCTTCCGGTTCCACACATAACTTCCCACTGCTGTCTCTGACTGGCCCTAATCTTGCCCTAATCAATCTTCTATTCTTAACATATCTAAAGAAAGCCTTAGGATTCTCCTTAATCCTATCAGCCAAAGTCTTCTCGTGTCCTCTTTTAGCTCTTCTTAACACACTCTTTAACTCCCTCCTGGCTAATCTATAGCTTTCCAGTGCACTACCTGAGCCCTCAAGCCTCATCCTGACATAAGCCTCCTTTTTCCTTTGAACCAGCAAATCAACTTTTTTAGTGCACCACGGTTCCCTTGCTCGACCATTTCCTCCTTGCCTGACAGGGACATACTCATCAAGGACTCGCAGTAGCTGCTCCTTGAAGAAACTCCACATTTCGGATGTTCCCAGCCCCTGTAGTTTCCTAGCCCAACCTAATTCTCTCCGAATAGCCTCATAATTACCCTTCCCCCAGCTATAACTACTGCCCCGAGGTTCATGCCTATCCCTTTCCATCACTAAGGTGAACGTAACCGAATTGTGGTCACTATCACCGAAATGTTCACCAACTTCCAAGTCTAACACCTGGTCTGGCTCATTTCCCAGCACCAAATCCAATATAGCCTCACCTCTAGTTGGCCTATCTACATACTGAGTCAAAAAACCTTCCTGCACGCTTTGTGTAAAAACTGACCCCTCTAACGAGCTAGAGCTTTAGTTATTCCAATCAATATTAGTAAAGTTAAAGTCTCCCATAACAAGGCAACACACCAGCCCTGAGACCCTTCCGTTCCTGTTGACTCTCCTATCCGTCCCTCTAACTATGGAGTCCCCAATCACCAGGCCCAATCTTTTACTTCCCCTACCCACCTGCACCTTCACAGCAGGCTCACCTCCAGAGACCTGCTCCCTTTGGCTATCTCCAGTTGATTCTTCCTCAACTGTAGCCTCCAGGACAGAAAACTTATTTTGGAGGGGAACAGCCCGAGGGGATTGTCTCCCCGATTGCTTCTTACCCCTCTTCCTAGCAGTTACCCAAGACTCATTTTTAGGAGTGACTATCTCTTTGTAACTCCTATCAATGTCCGCCTCAACCTCCCGAATTATCCGGAGTTCCTCCAATTCCAGCTCCAGCTCCTTAACACGATCCTCCAGAAGCTGCAAGTGTACACACTTCCTGCAGGTAAAATCAGCAGGAACACTACTGGTGTCCCTCACCACATACATACCGCAGGAGGTGCAGCTTACTGCCTGAACCGCCATCTCTGAAACAATTTCCAGGAGGGGAGAAAAAAACTTCCCACACACTTATTATTAGGTTAGAGGAGGGGGGAGGGTGGGATACTCTACCTGTGTAGAGGATCGGGTATCCTCCCTGTACCAATTTATAGGGTCAGAGGGACAAAAAAAAACTACAACTACCGGTAAGCCTCCTAATGACGACTTCCGGTTTCTAGCTAACTTAAAAAAAGAAAAAAAAACACTGCTGCTTGCAACTTTAACGAGAAAGAAAAAGTTAAAATTTTAAAAAAAATTTACCTTAATCGCGACCTCCACACACGCCCAAATCACTGCCTCTCCGTGCTGCTCCACAGGAACACTGGTTAATGTTTTCCCCAACTGGTTAATGCTTTGCCCCTGCTTCTCTGGAGACTAAGTGTGACTGGTTAATGTTTTCCCTTCTACTCCAGGGAGCAGATCCAACTGGTTAATGTTTTCCCCTCGCTTCTCCAGGGACTTTGTCCGACTGGTTAATGACTTCCATGATGCTCCAGCGGCTTTGGCTTTCTGGTTAATGTTTTCCCCGACTGGTTAATGTTTTCCCCGACTGGTTAATGTTTTCCCCGACTGGTGAATGCTTTGCCCCTGCTTCTCTGGAGGCTCAGTGCAACTGGTTTAATGTTTTCCCTTCTACTCCAGGGACCAGAGTCTAACTGGTTAATGTTTTGCCTTCTGCTCCAGGCACCACGTCCAACTGGTTCATGTTTTGCCCCTGCTTGTCCAGAGGGTACAATAAAAGGGGGACTGCCATTGCCCACACTGCAGCAGCAGCAGCTGGTTAATGTTTTCCCCTGGCAAGTGGAAGCCTCCCTTCCCCCATCTGGCTGACACACTGACTTTCCCATTCCCTCAGCATCTTTACAAACACTGCCTGCCATTTCTTCAAAGCTTTGTTGACAGCTGCCTGCACCGGCTTCAATACTCACCTCTCCCCCGCTCTCACTCGAACACTCAACCTGTGCCTGAACTGAGAGAGGCAGAGAGTGAGTTTTTAAAGTTTCTTCAGTGTCAGAAGTCAGGCTGACATTAACACTGCAGTGAAGTTACTGAGAGAGAGGGACAGTGAGAGAGAGGGAGAGACAGACAGACAGACAGACAGAGAGTGGGGGATCGATATTTAAAGGTGTCAACTTGAATGGTTCGTACTGACAAGCAAGGCCTACATTCACACTGAATCAGCTTACTGGGACACAGAGATACAGAGGGAGAGGTGAAAGTTTTCCCCGACCGGTTAATGTTTTCCCCCCTGCTTCTCCAGGCTCCAAGTCCCACTGGTTAATGTTTTCCCCGGTTGGTTTATGTTTTCCCCACGGTTGGTTCATGTTTTGCCCATCCAGCCGGAGACTAAGCCCCCCTGGTAAATGTTTTCCCCCGTTGGTTAATGTTTTGCCCATGGTTGGTTAATGTGTTGCCCATCCAGCCAGAGCCCACGTCCCACTGGTTAATGTTTTGCCCGATTGGTTAATGTTTTGCCTGGTTGGTTAATGTTTTGCCCGGTTGGTTAATGTTTTGCCCACTTGGTTAATGTTTTGCCGCTGCTTCTACAGGGACTAAGTCCAACTGGTTAATATTTTCCCCTCACTTCTCCAGGGATTAGGTCCGACTGGTTAATATTTTCCCCTCACTTCTCCAGGGACCATCTCCAACTGGTTAATGTTTTCCCCTCAGTTCTCCAGGGACCAGGTCCGACTGGTTAATGTTTTCCCCTCGCTTCTCCAGGGACCATCTCCAACTGGTTAATGTTTTCCCCTCAGTTCTCCAGGGACCAGGTCCCACTGGTTAATGTTTTCCCTGACTGGTTAGTGTTGTGCCCCTGCTTCTCCAGGCTCCAAGTCCCACTGGTTCATGTTTTCCCCACGGTTGTTTCATGTTTTGCCCATGCAGCCACAGACTAAGTCCCACTGGTTAATGTTTTCCCGTTTGGTTAATGTTTTCACCCACTGGTTAATGTTTTCCCCGACTGGTTAATGTTTTCCCCACGGTTGGTTAATGTTTTGCCCCTGCTTCTCCAGGGACTATGTCCAACTGGTTGATGTTTTCCCCAAGCTTCTCCAGAGACTCTGTCCGACTGGTTCATGTTTTCCCTTCTGCTCCAGGCAACAAGTCCAAATGTTTCAGCTTCCCCCGGCTTCTCCAGGGACAAAGTCCGACTGGTTACTGCTTTCCCCACGGTTGGTGAATGTTTTGCCCATCCAGCCAGTGCCTAAGTCCCACTGGTTAATGTTTTCCCCGGTTGGTTAATGTTTTCCCTGACTGGTTAATGTTTTCCCTGACTGGTTAATGTTTTTCCTTTGGTTTGTTCATGCTTTCCCCAAGCTTCTCCAGGCACCCAGCCCAACTGGTTAATGTTTTCCCCCTGCGTCTCCAGGGACCAAGTCCCACTGGTAAATCTTTTCCCCATGGTTGGTTCATGCTTTCCCCACGGTTGGTTAATGTTTTGCCCATCCAGCCAGAGCCTAAGACCCACTTGTTTATGTTTTCCCCGGTTGCTTAATGTTTTCCCTGGATGGTTAATGTTTTCCCCGACTGGTTAATGTTTTCCCCACGGTTGGTTAATGTTGTGCCCCTGCTTCTCCAGGGACTATGTCCAACTGGATCATGTTTGCCCCTCACTTCTCCAGGCACCCAGCCCAACTGGTTAATGTTTTCCCTTCTGCTCCAGGCACCCAGCCCAACTGGTTAATGTTTCCCCCCTGCGTCTCCAGGGACCATGTCCCACTGGTTAATGTTTTCCCCGGTTGGTTAATGTTTTGCCCACTCCAGCCAGAGACTAAGTCCCACTGGTGAATGTTTTGCCCCTGCTTCTCCAGGGACAGTGCCCGACTGATCAATGTTGTCCCCTGGCTTCTCCAGGGACTGTGCCCGACTGGTTAATGTTGTGCCCCTGCTTCTCCAGGGACGATGTCCGACTGGTTAATGTTTTCCCCTAGCTTCTCCATGCCCCAAGTCCAACTGGTTAACGTTTTCTCCGACTGGTTAATGTTTTGCCCCTGCTTCTCCGGAGACCACGTCCGACTGGTTAATATTTTCCCCTCGCTTCTCCAGGGATTCAGTACACCTGGTTCATGTTTTGCCCCTGCTTGTCCAGAGGGTACAATAAAAGGGGGACTGCCATTGCCCACACCGCAGCAGCAGCAGCTGGTTAATGTTTTCCCCTCGCAAGTGGAAGCCTCCCTTCCCCCATCTGGCTGACACACTGACTTTCCCATTCCCTCAGCATCTTTACAAACACTGCCTGCCATTTCTTCAAAGCTTTGTTGACAGCTGCCTGCACCGGCTTCAATACTCACCTCTCCCCCGCTCTCACTCGAACACTCAACCTGTGCCTGAACTGAGAGAGGCAGAGAGGGAGTTTTTAAAGTTTATTAAGTGTCCGAAGTCAGGCTGACATTAACACTGCAGTGAAGTTACTGAGAGAGAGGGACAGTGAGAGAGAGGGAGAGACAGACAGACAGACAGACAGAGAGTGGGGGATCGATGTTTAAAGGTGTCCACATGAATGATTCGCCTCACAAGCAAGGCCTACATGCACACTGGATCAGCTTACTGGGACACAGAGATACAGAGGGAGAGGTGAAAGTTTTCCCCGACTGGTTAATGTTTTCCCCCTGCTTCTCCAGGCTCCAACTCCCACTGGTTAATGTTTTCATAAGAACATAAGAACATAAGAAATAGGAGCAGGAGTAGGCCATCTAGCCCTTCGAGCCTGCCCCGCCATTCAATAAGATCATGGCTGATCTGTCGTGGCTCAGTTCCACATTCCCGCCCTCTCCACATAACCCTTAATCCCCTCGCTTATCAAAAACCCATCAACCCGCGTCTTAAAAATATTTAGCGAGGCAGTCTCCACCACTTCAACGGGCAGAGAATTCCAGAGATTCACAACCCTTTGAGTGAAGAAGTTCTTCCTCAACTCTGTTCTAAACCGCACCCCCTTTATCTTGAGGCTGTGCCCTCTAGTCCTACTGTCCTTTCTGAGCAGGAAGAGTCTCTCCACCTCTATCCTATCCATCCCATTCATCATCTTATACGTCTCAATGAGATCTCCCCTCATTCTACTGGTTCATGTGTTCCCCCTGCTTCTCCAGGGACCAAGTCCCAATGGTTCATGTTTTCCCCAGTTGGTTAATGTTTTCCCTGACTGATTAATGTTTTGCCCACGGTTGGTAAATGTTTTGCCCCTGCTTCTCCAGGCACCAAGCCCAACTTGTTAATGTTTTCCCCCTGCTTCTCCAGGCACCAAGCCCAACTGGTCAATGTTTTCCCCTCGGTTCTCCAGGGACCAGGTCCGACTGGTTAATGTTTTCCCCTCGCTTTTCCATGCACCAAGTCCAACTGGTTCATGTTTTCCCCGGTTGGTTAATGTTTTCCCCACGGTTGGTTCATGTTTTGCCCATCCAGCCGGAGCCTACGTCCCACTGGTTAATGTTTTCCCTGGTTGGTTAACGTTTTCCCCAACTGGTTAATGTTTTCCCCACGGTTGGTTAATGTTGTGCCCCTGCTTCTCCAGGGACTATGTCCAACTGGTTAATGTTTTCCCCTCGCTTCTCCAGGGACTATGTCTGCCTGGTTAATGTTTTCCCTTCTGCTTCAGGCACCAAGTCCAAATGTTTCAGCTTTCCCCGGCTTCTCCAGGGACAAGGTCCGACTGGTTAATGTTTTGCCCCTGCTTCTCCAGGGTCTATGTCCATCTGGTTAATGATTTCCCCTCAGTTCTCCAGGGGACAAGCCCAACTGTTTAATGTTTTCCCCCTGCTTCTCCAGGCACCATGTCCAACTGGCTAATGTTTTCCCCACTTGGTTAATGTTTACCGAGACTGGTTAATGTTTTCCCCAGTTGGTTAATGTTTTCCCCGTCTGGTTAATGTTTTGCTCTGTGGGTTAATGTTTTCCCCACGGTTGGTTAATGCTGTGCCCCTGCTTCTCCAGGGACTATGTCCAACTGGTTGATGTTTTCCCCAAGCTTCTCCAGGGGCTCTGTCCAACTGGTTCATGTTCTCCCCAAGCTCCTCCAGGGATTATGTCCAACTGCTTAATGTTTTCCCTTCAGCTTCTCCAGGGGCTAAGTCCCACTGGTTAATGTTTTCCCCATGGTTGGTTCATGCTTTCCCCACCGTTGCTTAATGTTTTGCCCATCCAGCCAGAGCCCAAGTCCCACTGGTTAATGTTTTGCCCGGTTGGTTAATGGTTTGCCCGGTTGGTTAATGGTTTGCCCAGTTGGTTAATGTTTTGCCCCTGCTTCTACAGGGACAAAGGCCAACTGATTAATGTTTTCCCCTCGGTTCTCCAGGTATTAGGTCCGACAGGTTATTGTTTTCCCCTCGCTTCTCCAGGGACGATGCCCAACTGGTTAATGTTTTCCCCTCGGTTCTCCAGGAACCAGGTCCAACTGGCTAATGCTTTCCCCTCGCTTCTCCAGGGACCATCTCCAACTGGTTAATGTTTTCCCCTCGCTTCTCCAGGGACAATGTTCAACTGGTTAATGTTTTCCCCGGTTGGTTTATGTTTTCCCCTCGCTTCTCCAGGGACAATGTTCAACTGGTTAATGTTTTCCCCGGCTGGTTAATGTTTTCCCCGGTTGGTTTATGTTTTCCCCGGTTAGTTAATGTTTTCCCCTGCTGGTTAATGTTTTTGCCGACTGGTTAATGTTTTGCCCTTGCTTCTCCAGGGATTATGTGCAACTGGTTAATGTTTTCCCCTCGGTTCTCCATGCACCAAGTCCAACTGTTTAATGCTTTCCCCCTGCTTCTCCAGGGACCAAATCCCACTGGTTAATGTTTTCCCCGTGGTTGGTTCATGTTTTCCCCACCGTTGGTTAATGTTTTGCCCATCCAGCCAGAGGCCAAGTCCCACTGGTTAATGTTTTCCCCGAATGGTTAATGTTTTCCCCGAATGGTTAATGTTTTCCTCCTGCTTCTCCAGGGCCCAAGTCCCACTGGTAAATGTTTTCCCCGTGGTTGCTTCATGCTTACCGCACGGTTGGTTAATGTTTCGCCCATCCAGCCAGAGCCTAAGACCCACTGGTTAATGTTTTCCCCAGTTGGTTAATGTTTTACCCCCGTTTGGTTAATGTTGTGCCCCTGCTTCTCCAGGGACTATGGCCAACTGGTTAATGTTTTCCCCTCAGTTCTCCAGGGACCAGGTCCGACTGGTTCATGTTTTCCCCTCGCTTCTCCAGGCACCAAGTCCAAGAGGTTCATGTTTTCCCCTCGCTTCTCCAGGGACTAAGTACAACTGGTTAATGTTTTCCCTGACTGGTTAATTCTTTGATCCCTGCTTCTCTGGAGACTAACTGCGACTGGTTAATGTTTTCCCTTCTACTCCAGGGACCAAAGTCTAACTGGTTAATGTTTTCCCCGACTGATGAATGCTTTGCCCCTGCTTCTCTGGAGACTCAGTGCAACTGGTTTAATGTTTTTCCTTCTACTCCAGGGACCAGAGTCTAACTGGTTAATGTTTTCCCTTCTGCTCCAGGCACCACGTCCAACTGGTTCATGTTTTGCCCCTGCTTGTCCAGAGGGTACAATAAAAGGGGGACTGCCATTGCCCACACCGCAGCAGCAGCAGCTGGTTAATGTTTTCCCCTCGCAAATGGAAGCCTCCCTTCCCCCATCTGGCTGACACACTGACTTTCCCATTCCCTCAGCATCTTTACAAACACTGCCTGCCATTTCTTCAAAGCTTTGTTGACAGCTGCCTGCACCGGCTTCAACACTCACCTCTCCCCCGCTCTCACTCGAACACTCAACCTGTGCCTGAACTGAGAGAGGCAGAGAGGGAGTTTTTAAAGTTTATTCAGTGTCCGAAGTCAGGCTGACATTAACACTGCAGTGAAGTTACTGAGAGAGAGGGACAGTGAGAGAGAGGGAGAGACAGACAGACAGAGAGAGGGGGGATCGATATTTTAAGATGTGAACATGAATGATTCGCCCCACAAGCAAGGCCTACATTCACACTGAATCAGCTTACTGGGACACAGAGATACAGAAGGAGAGGTGAAAGTTTTCCCCGACTGGTTAATGTTTCCCCCTCTGCTTCTCCAAGCTCCAAGTCCCACTGGTTAATGTTTTCCCCGTTTGGTTAATGCTTTGACCATTCAGCCGGAGACTAAGCCCGCCGGTTAATGTTTTCCCCTGTTGGTTAATGTTTTGCCCATCCAGCCAGTGCCTAAGTCCCACTGGTTAATATTTTCCCCGGTTGGTTGATGTTTTCCCCACGGTTGGTTAATGTGTTGCCCATCCAGCAAGAGCCCATCCCACTGGTTAATGTTTTGCCCAGTTGGTTAATGTTTCCCCTTCTGCTTCTCCAGGGACTAAGTCCCACTGGTTAATGTTTTCCCCATGGTTGGTTCATGCTTTCCCCACCGTTGCTTAATGTTTTGCCCATCCAGGCAGAGCCTAAGTCCCACTGGTTAATGTTTTGCCCGACTGGTTAATGTTTTCCCCATGGTTGGTTAATGTTGTGCCCCTGTTTCTCCAGGGACTATGTCCAACTGGTTAATGTTGTCCTCTTGCTTCTCCAGGGACTCTGTCCGCCGGATTAATGTTTTCCCTTCTGCTCCAGGCAACAAGTCCAAATGTTTCAGCTTTCCCCGGCTTCTCCAGGGACAAGGTCGGACTGGTTCCTGCTTTCCTCACGGTTGGTTAATGTTTTGCCAACTCCAGCAAGTGCCTAAGTCCCACTGGTTAATGTTTTCCCCGGTTGGTTAATGTTTTCCCCACGGTTGGTTAATGTTTTGCGCACGGTTGGTTAATGTTTTGCCCCTGTTTCTCCAGAGACCAAGTCTGACTGGTCAGTGTTGTCCCCTGGCTTCTCCAGGGATGATGTCCGACTGGTTAATGTTTTCCCCTCGCTTCTCCATGCACCAAGTCCAACCGGTTAACGTTTTCTCCGACTGGTTAATGTTTTGCCCCTGCTTCTCCGGAGACCATGTCCGACTGGTTAATGTTTTCCCCTCGCTTCTACAGGGATTCAGTACACCTGGTTCATGTTTTGCCCCTGCTTGTCCAGAGGGTACAATAAAAGGGGGACTGCCATTGCCCACACCGCAGCAGCAGCAGCTGGTTAATGTTTTCCCCTCGCAAATGGAAGCCTCCCTTCCCCCATCTGGCTGACACACTGACTTTCCCATTCCCTCAGCATCTTTACAAACACTGCCTGCCATTTCTTCAAAGCTTTGTTGACATCTGCCTGCACCGGCTTCAATACTCACCTCTCCCCCGCTCTCACTCGAACACTCAACCTGTGCCTGAACTGAGAGAGGCAGAGAGGGAGTTTTTAAAGTTTATTAAGTGTCCGAAGTCAGGCTGACATTAACACTGCAGTGAAGTTACTGAGAGAGAGGGACAGTGAGAGAGAGGGAGAGACAGACAGACAGAGAGTGGGGGATCGATATTTAAAGGTGTCAACTTGAATGTTTCGTACTCACACGCAAGGCCTACATTCACACTGGATCAGCTTACTGGGACACAGAGATACAGGGGGAGAGGTGAAAGTTTTCCCCGACTGGTTAATGATTTCCCCCCTGCTTCTCCAGGCTCCAAGTCCCACTGGTTAATGGCTTCCCCCACTGGTTCATGTTTTCCCCACGGTTGGTTAATGTTTTACATAAGAACATAAGAAATAGGAGCAGGAGTAGGCCATCTAGCCCTTCGAGCCTGCCCCGCCATTCAATAAGATCATGGCTGATCTGTCGTGGCTCAGTTCCACATTCCCGCCCTCTCCCCATAACCCTTAATCCCCTCTCTTATCAAAAACCCATCAACCCGCGTCTTAAAAATATTTAGCGAGGCAGCTTCCACCACTTCAACGGGCAGAGAATTCCAGAGATTCACAACCCTTTGAGTGAAGAAGTTCCTCCTCAACTCCGTTCTAAACCGCACCCCCTTTATCTTGAGGCTGTGCCCCCTAGTCCTACTGTCCTTTCTGAGCGGGAAGAATCTCTCCACCTCTATCCTATCCATCCCATTCATCATCTTATACGTCTCAATGAGATCTCCCCTCATTCTTCTAAACTCTAACGAGTACAAGCCTAGTTTATTCAGCCTCTCCTCATAGCTCAAACCCATCAACTCTGGTATCAGCCTAGTAATCCTCTTCTGGACTCCCTCCAAGGCCAAAGTATCCTTGCGTAAGTGCAGCGACCAAAACTGCACACAGTACTCCAGCTGCGGCCTCACCAATGCCCTATACAGCTGCAGCAAGACCTCCCTACTTTTATATTCAATCCCCCTCGCTATGAAGGCCAGCATCCCATTCGCCTTCCTGACCACCTGCTGCACCTGAAGGCTGGGTTTTTACGACTCATGCACAAGGACCCTGAGGTCCCTCTGCACCGTCGCCTGCTGCGGTTTTTCGCCACGTAAGTAATAGTCCTTCCAAACATTTACCAGGCAGGAATAGTCCCTGGAGAACCGAGGGGGAAACATTAACCAGTTGGACTTGGTGCCTGGAGAAGCAGGGGGAAAACATGAACCAGTCGGACCTGGTCCCTGGAGAACCGAGGGGAAAACATTAACCAGTCGGGCATACTCCCTGGAGAAGCAGGGGCACAACATTAACCAACCGTGGGGAAAACATTAACCAGTCGGGCAAAACATTAACCAGTCGGGGAAAACATTAACCAACCGTGGGGAAAGCATGAACCAACCATGGGGAAAACATTTGCCAGTGGGACTTGGGCCCTGGAGAAGCAGGGGGAAATCATTAACCAGTTGGACTTGGTGCCTGGAGAAGCTTGGGGAAAGCATTAACCAGTCGGACTTAGTCTCTGGAGAAGCAGGGGCAAAGCATTCACAAAATTTGGGAAAACATTAACCAACCGGGGAAAACATGACCCAACCATGGGGAAAACATTAACCAGTGGGACTTGGTCGCTGGAGAAGCAGGGGGAAATCATTAACCAGTTGGACTTGGAGCCTGGAGAAGCAGGGGGAAATCATTAACCAGTTGGACTTGGTGCATGGAGAATCGAGGGGAAAACATTAACCAGTCGGACATAGACCCTGGAGAACCGAGGGGGAAACATTAACCAGTTGCACGTAATCCCTGGAGAAGCAGGGGCAAAACATTAACCAGTCAGGGAAAACATTAACCAGTCGGGGAAAACATTAACCAGTCAGGCAAAACATTAACCAGTTGCACATAATCCCTGGAGAAGCAGGGGCAAAACATTAACCAGTCAGGGAAAACATCAACCAGTCGGGGAAATCATTAACCAGTCGGGCAAAACATTAGCCAACCGGGGAAAACATGAACCAGCCGGGAAAAACATTAACCAGTTGGACATTGTCCCTGGAGAAGCGAGGGGAAAACATGAACCAGTTGGGCATAGTCACTGGAGAAGCGAAGGGAAAACATTAACCAGTTGGACTTGGTCCCTGGAGAAGCAGGGGGAAATCATTAACCAGTTGGACTTGGTGCATGGAGAAGCGAGGGGAAAACATTAACCAGTCGGACATAGACCCTCGAGAACCGAGGGGAAAACATTAACCAGTTGCGCATAATCCCTGGAGAAGCAGGGGCAAAACATTAACCAGTCAGGGAAGACATTAACCAGTAGAGGAAAACATTAACCAGCCGGGGAAAACATGAACCAACCGGGGAAAACATTATCCAGCCAGGGTAAACATTAACCAGTTGGACATTGTCCCTGGAGAAGCGAGGGGAAAGCATGAACCATTTACAAAGAACAAAGAACAACCCAGCACGGGAAACAGGCCCTTCGGCCCAACGAGCCCGCGCCGCCATATCCTCCTACACCTACCCTGCCCTGCGTGTCTGCAAGTGGAACCGCTAACTTAGCCAGATTCAGGGGAGAATAGTGTCAATTTGGTAAACCAATCAGCCTAATAGCACATCTTTGGGGTGTGGGAGGAAACCGGAGCGCCCGGAGGAAACCCACACAACCACAGGGAGAATACACAAACTCCCACAGACACAGGCCCAAATCCATGTATCTGCACAGCTAGCAGTGCTCGTCACTGAGCTGTTGCGGCGCCCGTCTACTGGTCCAGGATCAAGCACACACACCGACACAAAGTACTAGGCCACTCCCGGAACCTCCAAGAGCAGCCCACGCACGACCCACCGTGTGCATGCCCCTCGTTTGACAACAAGGTGGACCTCCACCTGCGGAATAAAAGACAAAAACGTTAACATATAAGTCTGCATTTCCGGTGTCTCCCAAGGCTCTGACCCTATTTAATACCCCCTACTATAACCCTCCATCCTCGTTTCGCTCATGTGTCTATCGAAGTAAACCTTAAACGAGTCCAACGTTCCTGCCTCCACCACCCTACTCGGTAGTGCGTTCCATACCCCCACGACCCTCTGCGTGAAGAACCTTCCTCTCATATCCAAATTATACTTCTTCCCCCTCACCCTTAGATCATGACCTCTCGTAATTGTACCCAGTCTAGGTAGCAGCCTCTCACTATTGACTCTATCTATTCCCTTCAGTATCTTATATACCTCTATCATGTCTCCCCTCAATCTCCGTCTTTCCAAGGAGAAAAGTCCCAGTTTCTCCAACCTTTCCTCGTAACTCAGTCCTTCCATGCCAGGCAACATCCTGGTAAACCTCCTCTGCACCCTCTCCAGGGTCTCCACGTCCTTCCAGTAGTAAGGTGACCAGAACTGGACGCAGTACTCCAAATGCGGTCTAACCAACGTTCTGTACCACTGAAGCATTAGACGGCAGCTCCTATACTCTATACCCCTTCCTATAAAGGCTAGCATTCCATAAGCTTTCCTCACAACCTTCTCCACTTGTGTCGCAACCGTCATAGACTTGTGAACCTGCACTCCCAGGTCCCTCTGTATTTCTATACTCCTAATCGGTCTACTTTTTATCACGTAGTTCCTCTCTGCATTATTCCTTCCAAAATGCATCACCTCGCATTTGTCAGGATTAAATTCCATCTGCCACCTATCTGCCCAATGTACCAGCCTATTTATATTCTGCTGTATCACCTGACATTCCACCTCAGTATCCACCAACCCTGCCATCTTGGTGCCATCCGCAAACTTGCTGATCACACCACGTACGCTCTCTTCCAAGTCGTTTATATATACTACAAAGAGGAGAGGTCCCAGTACTGAGCCCTGTGGCACACCACTGGTCACTGGCCTCCAGCCCGAAAAGGTCCCCTCAACAACTACCCTCTGTCTCCTATTGCACAGCCAGTTCTCAATCCACCCAGCTACCTGTCCTTGTATCCCATGCGCCTTAACCTTTTCTACCAGCCTACTATGAGGGACTTTGTCAAACGCCTTACTGAAATCCATATCGATGACATCAACAGCTCTCCCATCGTCAACCGTTTTTGTCACCTCCTCAAAGAATTCTACCAGATTCGTAAGGCAAGACCTCCCTCTAACAAAGCCATGTTGCGTATCCCTAATCAGATCGCAACGCTCCAAATGCTCATACATCCTACCCCTAAGTATTTTTCCCATTAATTTCCCTACCACCGATGTCAAACTCACCGGTCTATAATTTCCAGGGTTATCCCTACTACCTTTTTTAAACAGCGGTACCACATTTGCTACCCTCCAGTCTTCTGGGACCTCACCTGTGTCCAAAGAAGAGACAAAGATTTGTGCCAGAGGCCCAGCAATTTCATCTTTCACCTCCCTAAGCAGCCTGGGATAAATACCATCAGGCCCCAGAGCTTTATCTGTCCTTACGCTACCTAAAAGCCCTAGCACTTCCTCCCTCGTAATAGATATTTCCTGCCACTGATCCACAGCTCCCTCCAGGACACCGCACGACACCGAACCCCTCTCCTTCGTGAATACCGACGCAAAGTATTCATTCAGGAGCTCCCCCATTCCCTCCGACTCAATACATAACTCCCCACTTTTGTCCCTAAGAGGACCAATTTTCCCTCTAACTACTCTCTTGCTCCTAATATAGGAATAAAATGCCTTTGGATTTTCCTTAATCCTATCAGCCAAAGCCATTTTATGCCCTCTCTTCGCCCTTCTAACTCCCCTTTTTAGCTCCCTCCTTCTCTCTCTATATTCCTCCAGCGCACTCTCCGTACCCAGTTGTTTCGACCTAACATACGCATCCCTCTTCTTCCTCACCAAGTCTTCGATACCCCCTGTAATCCACGGGTCTCTAATCCTACCTTTCCCATCCTTCCGCTTAACCGGAACATGCCTCTCCTGCAACATTTTCAGTTTGCCCTTAAAAGCTTCCCACTTGCCGACCGTGGACTTGCCATCTAACAGTCCCTCCCAGTCAGTGTCCTTCAGCTCCCTCCTAATCCTGCTATAGCTCGCCTTTCCCCAGGTCAGCACCCTCCCGTTTGGCCGGCACTCATCCCTTTCCATTTTTATCCTAAAGTAGACGGACTTGTGGTCACTGTTAGCCACATGTTCGCCTACCTCAACCTCAACCACCTGCCCCGGCTCATTACCCAACACTAAATCCAGTATAGCCCCTTCCCTAGTCGGGCTAGTTACATACTGCTCTAGAGACCCTTCCAAAACACATTTTACAAACTCCTCTCCCTCCGTACCCCCAGCTCTAGGCCCCTTCCAATCCACTCCAGGAAGATTAAATTCACCCACTACAACCACCCTATTCTTCCTGCACCTATCCAAAATGCCCCTGCAAGTGCCTTCCTCCACTGACCTCGGGCTGTTGGGTGGCCTATAGTATACCCCTAGCATCGTAATCTCTCCCTTTTTATTTCTCAACTCCACCCACAGCGACTCAATCCCTAACTCCTCCATATTGTCCTCCCTCTGCACTACTGTGATGTTTTCCTTTACTAACAGTGCCACCCCTCCACCTCTCTTTAACCCTCCTCTGTCACACCTATAACACTTATTCGAGGAAGGTGTTTGTCTCGAGTAAGGGGAAATACGAAGAAGTCAGGAAGTCACTTGGACAAATAAACTGGAAGGAGGCGTTCTTAGGGAAAAGTACCGAAGGAAGGTGGCGGATATTCAAGGAATGTTTGTCTGGAGCTCTGCATGACAACGTTCCGATGAGACAAGGGGATTTGGTAGGTCGCGGGAACCGTGGTGCACGAAGGCTGTGGTGAACCTAGTCAGGAGGAAAAGGAAGGTGTACAAAAGGTTCAGGGAGCGAGGAGATGTTAAGGATCTTGAGGAGTATAAGGATTGTAGAAAGGAGCTTAAAAGGGAAATTAGGAGAGCCAGAAGGGGTCATGAGAAGACCTTGGTGGGTAAGATTAAGGAGAATCCCAAGGCCTTCTATAAATATGTTAAAAGTAAAAGGATGAGAAGAGAAGGGATAGGACCTATAAAAGGTGAAGGGGGAAAGGTCTGTGTGGAACCAGAAGAAATGGCAGAGGTGCTTCATGAGTACTTTGCCTCAGTATTCACAGTGGAAACTGAACTGGGAGATTTTGCTACGGATTTGCAGCAGATGGAAAAGATTGAGTATGTGGATATTAAGGAGGAGGATGTGTTAGAGCTTTTGAATGCTATCAAGATAGATAAGTCGCCGGGACCAGATGGGATGAACCCCAGGATACTGTGGGAGGTGAGGGAAGTGATTGCAGAGCCCCTGGCGATGACCTTTGCGTCGTCAATGGAGACGGGAGAGGTTCCGGAGGATTGGAGGATTGCGGATGTGGTTCCTATTTTCAAGAAAGGGAACAGAGATAGCCCGGGAAATTACCGACCGGTGTGTCTGACCTCAGTGGTTGGTAAGCTGATGGAGAGGCTTCTGAGGGACAAGACTTACGAGCATTTGGAGAGGTTTAGCATGATCAGAAATAGTCAGCATGGTTTTGTCAAGGGCAGGTCGTGCCTTACGAGCCTAGTTGAGTTCTTCGAAAATGTGACTGAACACATTGACGAAGGAAGTGCAGTGGACGTGGTGTACATGGACTTCAGCAAGGCGTTTGATAAGGTCCCCCATGCAAGACTTCTTGAGAAGGTGAGAGGGCATGGGATCCAAGGGGCTTTGGCCTTGTGGATCCAGAACTGGCTTGCCTGCAGAAGGCAGAGAGTGGTTGTGGATGGGTCTTTTTCTGCATGGAGGTCAGTCACCACTGGAGTGCCCCAGGGATCTGTTCTAGGACCCTTGCTGTTTGTCATTTTCATAAATGACCTAGATGAGGAAGTGGAGGGATGGGTTAGTAAGTTCGCCGATGACACGAAGGTCGGTGGTGTTGTGGATGTTCTGGAAGGATGTCAGAAGTTGCAGCAGGACATAAATAGGATGCAGGACTGGGCGGAGAAGTGGCAGATGGACTTCAACGCAGATAAATGTGTAGTCGTCCATTTTGGCAGGACCAATGGGATGAACAAGTACACTATCAAGGGCAGGAGTCTTAGTAGTGTTGAAGAGCAGAAGGATCTTGGGGTCCGGGTCCACAGGACTCTTAAATCGGCCTCGCAGGTGGAGGATGTGGTCAAGAAGGCGTATGGTGTACTGGCCTTCATTAATCAAGGGATTGAGTTTAGGAATCGGGAGGTAATGCTGCAACTTTATAAGACCCTTGTCAGGCCTCACTTGGAGTACTGTGCGCAGTCCTGGTCGCCTCACTATAGGAAGGACGTAGAAGCTATTGAAAGGGTACAGAGGAGATTTACAAGGATGTTTCCTGGACTGGAAGGCATGCCTTATGAAGTTAGGTTGAGGGAGCTGGGACTCTTTTCCCTGGAGAGATGAAGGTTGAGAGGCAACCTGATAGAAGTTTATAAGATGTTGAGAGGAATAGATAGGGTGGATTCTCAGAAGCTATTTCCCTGGGTTGAAATGGTCGCTACGAGAGGACACAGATTTAAGGTGCGGGGAGGCAAGTACAGAAGTTATGTTTGGGGTAAGTTTTTCACTGAGAGGGTGGTGAGGGAATGGAATCGGCTGCCGTCAGTGGTGGTGGAGGCGAACTCGCTGGGGTCTTTTAAAAGACTTCTGGATGAGTATATGGGGTTTAATGGGATTGGGGGTTATAGATAGGTCTATGGATTGGTCGGTGTTGATGTGATCGGCGCAACTTGTGGGCCGAAGGGCCTGTTTGTGCTGTAGTGTTCTATGTTCTATGAAATATCAGAATATATATTTAAAATATGAAATTCTGCAGAAGTCTCACTGAAACATCAAAGCCATGCTTAATTGGAGAGAATAATTGAACAACATTCAATGGGCTGAATGGCCTTCTATGATTGTGCACTGTAATAATTCAATGATTAAAGTGAATTCCACAGATTCCTAACATTTGAGAGAAGTATTTTCTTCTCATCTGTTTTAAATCAGCGACCTTCCATCCTAAAATTATGACCTCTCATTCTAAATTGCCCCAAAAAAGGAAATGTCCATTTTTCACTTATGTTGTCAAAACTTTTTCTTATCTTACTTGCAAAAGGTAAATTCGTCATCATCCCAGCTAAATATAAGTTGTGACTGATGGTGATTTAACCCAATGATCACCAACCGTCAGGAATATTTGAGAAGGTGGGACTTAATGAATAATTTTAGTCAGGACAGGAATTAAATCTACGTTGTTGGTATCACTTTTTAAAATCGCTATCCAGCAGTCCAGCCAACTGAGATAAGTCAAATGGCTTATTCAGTAAGACATCTGATTATCCTGTAATTCGTACTATAATCAGAATATTGCAGTTTCCATTTCTGTGGCGATAATTTTACAGACAAATCAGGTCCAAATTAATTAAACCAAATATTCTTTATCATATTGTATACTTCATCTCCACTCATGATTCTCAATTCTAAAGAGTATCAGCCTAAACTTCTCAACTTATCTTCGTAAAAGAACTCCTTGTCTCTGGAATCAATGCAGTGAATTGCCTCTGAACTGACTCTAATTTCTCTGCATCCTTCTTCAAATAAGAGAAACAAAACTTTGCATAGTATTCTGACTTGGTCTCACCAATGCCCCATGTAGTAGCAGCAACACTTTGTTATTTTTATACTCAATTCTTTCAGCTATAAATGCCAAAGTTCCATTTGCTGTCCTTATTATCTTCTATACCAGCATACTAGTTGCCCGCAAATTCCGCACAACGATACCCAGATCCCACTGCATTTCAATTGAGAAAGAGAAATGCTACCTTTCTACTTTTCTGGTCAAAATAGATAAGCTTACACATATCCACGTAAAACTCTATCTGCCACATTTTGGCACACTCACCGAGCCTAGTTACACCCATCTTTTAAGTTTCATATTCCCTCACTGCAAATTAGTATCCCATCTACTTTTGTGTCATCTGCAGACTTGGCTATAATACCTTCTATCCCTGTATCTAAGACATTATATATATTGCAAATAGTTTAGGTTCACTGTTTGGGAGCTCACGATATTAATCATGGGAACATGACAACATATTTTCCCATCTAAACAAATTGGTAAGGCCGATATCATGAAAATTATTTTACCTTGACAAGAATCAGCTGAAGTAACAAACAAACTTTAATTAGTGGGATCGTCCCACAGGTAATTGATAATGTCGAGCGGTCAGGGAACAATGACGGGTCGTACGAGGGCTGCTGTTGGTTGTTTCGAGAATAGCCTAGTACTTCACGTCGTTAGTGTACACTTAAACTGAACCAGATGATGGACAACGCGACAGATCAGTGACTATCACTGCTGTGCAGATACATGGATTTGGGCCAGTGTCTGCAGGAGTTTGCACATTCTCCCCGTGCTTGCGTCAGTTTTCTCCTGGTGCTCCGGTTTCCTCTCACACCCCAAAGATGTGCTGTTAGGCTGATTGGTGTAACAAATTGTCCCTAAATTAGTCTTCCCTCAATCTGGAATGCCATAAGCATAGACAAGGGTCATGGGTGGAGAGGGGACTCAATGTTAAAATGGCGGTGCGGGCTCGTTGGGCCGAAGGGCCTGTTTCCCGTGCTTTTTTCTTTGACTGTCATCAAAACTTGACCATCACTCTTGAGGAACCAGTTTGAACCTCATCATGCCCACCTACCCAATCACAGACCCATAACCGTTAAGACAATTATCTTCCAATCTAATATGACCTTCCCCAAAACTATGGACTTCGGAAAACTAAAAGCAATGCATCATCATTTCACCAGCAACTTCATTTAAGACTCAAGGATGATGCTTCTCAGGAGGAAGCAGATGCCAGCCCATAGCTGCAACATTTTTTGCTTAAGGAGCACCTTCCTGTTGCAATTTTGCTGATTTCCTCCCTGCCTTCCATTCCTAGTTCATGACTGCTTCTGATATGATATAGAACATAGAACACTACAGCACAAACAGGCCCTTCGGCCCACGAGTTGCGCCAATCACATCAACACCTATCTATTTCCCCCCAATCCCATAAAACCCCATATACTCATCCAGAAGTCTTTTAAAAGACCCCAGCGAGTTCGCCTCCACCACCACTGACAGCAGCCGATTCCATTCACTCACCACCCTCTGAGTGAAAAACTTACCCCTAACATCACTTCTGTACTTTCCTCCCCGCACCTTAAACCTGTGTCCTCTCGTAGCGACCATTTCAACCCGGGGAAATAGCCTCTGAGAATCCACCCTATCTATTCCTCTCAACATCTTATAAACCTCTATCAGGTCGCTTCTCAACCTACGTCTCTCCAGGGAAAAGAGACCCAGTTCCCTCAACCTATCTTCATAAGGCATGCCTCCCAGTCCAGGCAACGTCCTTGTAAATCTCCTCTGTACCCTTTCAATAGCTTCTACGTCTTTCCTATAGTGAGGCGACCAGAACTGCGCACAGTACTCCAAATGAGGCCTGACAAGGGTCTTATAAAGTTGATGATACTTGTGTTCTCTATAGTGATTCATGTTGCAAAATTAATTTCAAGTTAATTCAGTTTAAGGGAAACTGCTGATGAGAATTTGAAGCCAGGTAGCTGGGTTGGAGTAGACATCCACTTTCTGGATGCAATTACCTTACTGATGTCATGGAGGGAGTTGGCAATATTGATTAGGACTGGAAGCAAAAGAAAGTGGCCAGGAACCCTGTGAAGATCGACATTCTTCAATTGAGTTGCATGTTGATCCATTTGATTTGGGCAGCTGGACACCATCCACTTTTTTTTTTATTATCATTAATTCATAAGATGTAGTGCTTGCTGCCTTAGCCAGCATTTATTGTCCAATTCCATGAGATGGCGGTGGTGATCTTCCTTTTTGAACTGCTGCAGTCCATGTAATATATGTAAACACATTGTGTTGTTTGGGAAACAGTTCCAGGATTCCTCTCTAATGGCAGTGAAGGATTGGCAATGTATTTCCCGATCAGTATGTTGAGTGACTTCGAGGAAAATTTCCAGGCGGTGATTTTCCCATGTGTCAACTGCCTTTTTCTTTCTAGATGACAGTGGTTGTGGGTTTGGAATTTGCTACTTCAGAAGGCTTGATAAGATTCTGTAGTACAACTGTTAGATTGCACATACTGCTACCAATGCGCATTGATGATGGAGGGAGTGGGTATTTTTTGATGAGGTGCCAATCAAATGGGTTACTATGTCCTGGACGGCATAACGTGTCTTGAGCATTGTTGAAGCTGTACTCATCCCAAAAGAAATAACAGAGTACTCCATCAAACACCTGATTCCTTGGTTTTCGAAAGTCAGGAGATGAGATTTTGCCATTGGTTATTTCTAATCATGGGATCTGAGCATCGTTGGCTGGGCCAGCATTTATTGTTCCTCTCCCATTTCCGTTGAACTGAATGGCTTGTTAGGTTATTTCAGAAGGCATTTTCAGAGACAACAATATTGTTTTTAGTCTGAGGTTACATAAAGGCCAGCCCAGGCAAGGATCATAGATTTACTTGAGTAAAGGACATCAGTGAACCAGATGGGTTTTCACAACAATTGACAACGGTTTCATAGGGTTTGAACACGGGTCTTCAGTTCAACAGCCTGGCCCTATGTCTTTGGATTATTGCACTGATTACAATACGACTGTATACTACCTCCCCTCCCATCTGACCTGCTGTTGGAACAATAGTATGCATATGAGTAATCCAGTTCAATTTCAGGCCAACAGTAAACCCCAGGGTGTCGGTAACGGACAATTCGGCGACGGTAATGCAATTGAATGTCAAAGGAGGAATGATCAGTTTTTCTCTTATTGGAGATAGTCGTTGCCTGACACTTGTGTGGCGCTAACACTACTTGTCATTTGTCAACCCAAAAGTGGATATTGTCTATTTCTTACTACATTTGAACATGGTCGACTTCAGTATCTGAGGGTTTGCGAAATGGTGTTGTGCATTGTTCAGTTATTAGTGAATGTCCCCACTTGGAAGAATAGCTAAAGGCGGGTAGGCCTCAGAAACGCACGAGAAACTCCAGCTGTAGTGCCATGGAACGGAGATGGCTGACCTCCAACAATCACATGTGCTCGCGAAAACAGAGGTCCTGAGGATGTTGGCATGTGATCCCAATGAGGAAGGAACGAGTTTACAGAGGAGTGTTTTGGAGGTTTCTTCTGCAGTCCTGAGGAGGTGATGCTTTTAGCCAAGGGTTCGATCAAGAAATACATCTGGGTGAACAAGTTTGGGGCCTTGATACTGTTGTGACCACCAGGGTGATATCCAATTCCATCTTGGCGCTGGTAGCGTGAAGGTGAAATATATTGTTGACTGCTTTCCTGGGTTCCTATATGTGAAGACATGTCTCGTGACTGGCAGGCAGCTCTTCAATATCTAAGCCTGCACGCTAATGTAGATGATGACATCTGTGTTGATCAATCTACCAGGACCAAGTTGAAAGTCGTAATGTGACGTACAAGTGAAGATGTGTGGGGTAAATCCGAGGTAAATATTCTGTGAAGGATCTGGTTTTGTCACCCAGAAGTACCGTGAAACATCTGGACAGCAATTCAATGGTTGAGGAAAGAAAAAAACTCTTGACTGTGACAAACAGATTTAACCTGCCAGGATGTACAGCAGCGTTCAGTAAAGGAAAGGAATTGTATCCCCGACTTCCAGTTCTTTTGAAAGCCATTTTTCAGCCAATGTGAGTGTTATTAGGAGCTGAGCACCAATTGCTAATTCTTCCTTGTTTAAAGTCTGTTCCATCCACACTGATGAGAACCTTTCACTGGGGTCAAGACAGCACACTGATGAGAAGGACCTTCCTATTGGCTGGGAGCAGGTGATTGATAGCCGCTACAACAAATGGGGAGAGGGTGTAGATTGCAGCCCCGCCCTCTTCATTCTCCAGGCAGCTGCGCGCTCGGGTTGTAACCGTCTGTGCGCGAGATGGACAGCACGGAAGAAACTCCAAGACTCGCGCACTGCGCAGGCCCTTTGTGAGTTGTGAGCGGGGGAGGGGAGGGCGGACGAAGAAGCAGTTCTCCGTATGCGCATGCGCCGGGCACTTCGAGCGCGTGCAGTTTTACTTCACAAACAACGACGCGCAGTCGCAGAGTTGCTTCTTTCCAGAAGTTTCGGCGGTAGAAAGTCCGGGTGAGAAAGCGATGCAAATATTTATACTCGGTTCTGAGCAGGGAGGATTTTCAGCTTTTTTAATCGTGTTTAAGAAGCGGCCTGGTTCCTGGACCAATTCTGGGGAGAAAATGGCGAATTCCGACTTTCCCAGAAAGCAAAGAGAGTGAAGATGGAGATAGTGAAATCAGAGAGAGTAATCCCAGGGAGATAGAGATAGTGAGATCAGAGAGAGTAATCCCAGGGAGATAGAGATAGTGAAATCAGAGAGAGTAATCCCAGGGAGATAGAGATAGTGAGATCAGAGAGTGTAATCCCAGGGAGATAGAGATAGTGAAATCAGAGAGAGTAATCCCAGGGAGATAGAGATAGTGAGATCAGAGAGAGTAATCCCAGGGAGATAGAGATAGTGAGATCAGAGAGTGTAATCCCAGGGAGATAGAGATAGTGAGATCAGAGAGTGTAATCCCAGGGAGATAGAGATAGTGAAATCAGAGAGAGTAATCCCAGGGAGATAGAGATAGTGAAATCAGAGAGTGTAATCCCAGGGAGATAGAGATAGTGAGATCAGAGAGAGTAATCCCAGGGAGATAGAGATAGTGAAATCAGAGAGTGTAATCCCAGGGAGATAGAGATAGTGAGATCAGAGAGAGTAATCCCAGGGAGATAGAGATAGTGAGATCAGAGAGTGTAATCCCAGGGAGATAGAGATAGTGAAATCAGAGAGTGTAATCCCAGGGAGATAGAGATAGTGAGATCAGAGAGAGTAATCCCAGGGAGCTAGAGATAGTGAGATCAGAGAGAGTAATCCCAGGGAGATAGAGATAGTGAAATCAGAGAGAGTAATCCCAGGGAGATAGAGATAGTGAAATCAGAGAGAGTAATCCCAGGGAGATAGAGATAGTGAGATCAGAGAGAGTAATCCCAGGGAGATAGAGATAGTGAAATCAGAGAGAGTAATCCCAGGGAGATAGAGATAGTGAAATCAGAGAGAGTAATCCCAGGGAGATAGAGATAGTGAGATCAGACAGTGTAATCCCAGGGAGATAGAGATAGTGAGATCAGAGAGTGTAATCCCAGGGAGATGGAGATAGTGAGATCAGAGAGTGTAATCCCAGGGAGATAGAGATAGTGAGATCAGACAGTGTAATCCCAGGGAGATAGAGATAGTGAGATCAGAGAGAGTAATCCCAGGGAGATAGAGATAGTGAAATCAGAGAGAGTAATCCCAGGGAGATAGAGATAGTGAGATCAGAGAGAGTAATCCCAGGGAGATAGAGATAGTGAAATCAGAGAGTGTAATCCCAGGGAGATAGAGATAGTGAGATCAGAGAGAGTAATCCCAGGGAGATAGAGATAGTGAAATCAGAGAGTGTAATCCCAGGGAGATAGAGATAGTGAGATCAGAGAGAGTAATCCCAGGGAGATAGAGATAGTGAGATCAGAGAGTGTAATCCCAGGGAGATAGAGATAGTGAAATCAGAGAGTGTAATCCCAGGGAGATAGAGATAGTGAGATCAGAGAGAGTAATCCCAGGGAGCTAGAGATAGTGAGATCAGAGAGAGTAATCCCAGGGAGATAGAGATAGTGAAATCAGAGAGAGTAATCCCAGGGAGATAGAGATAGTGAAATCAGAGAGAGTAATCCCAGGGAGATAGAGATAGTGAGATCAGAGAGAGTAATCCCAGGGAGATAGAGATAGTGAAATCAGAGAGAGTAATCCCAGGGAGATAGAGATAGTGAAATCAGAGAGAGTAATCCCAGGGAGATAGAGATAGTGAGATCAGACAGTGTAATCCCAGGGAGATAGAGATAGTGAGATCAGAGAGTGTAATCCCAGGGAGATGGAGATAGTGAGATCAGAGAGTGTAATCCCAGGGAGATAGAGATAGTGAGATCAGACAGTGTAATCCCAGGGAGATAGAGATAGTGAGATCAGAGAGAGTAATCCCAGGGAGATAGAGATAGTGAGATCAGACAGTGTAATCCCAGGGAGATAGAGATAGTGAGATCAGACAGTGTAATCCCAGGGAGATAGAGATAGTGAGATCAGACAGTGTAATCCCAGGGAGATAGAGATAGTGAGATCAGACAGTGTAATCCCAGGGAGATAGAGATAGTGAAATCAGAGAGAGTAATCCCAGGGAGATAGAGATAGTGAGATCAGAGAGAGTAATCCCAGGGAGATAGAGATAGTGAGATCAGACAGTGTAATCCCAGGGAGATAGAGATAGTGAAATCAGAGAGTGTAATCCCAGGGAGATAGAGATAGTGAGATCAGACAGTGTAATCCCAGGGAGATAGAGATAGTGAGATCAGATAATGTGTAATGGGGGGAGGGTGGGAATGGAGGCAGTGAGATCTGTCTGTAAACACAAGAGGATGGCACCAATATGAACAGACAGTTTCCAATCCGGGCAGGATGGAGACATGGCCATCAGACAGTGTGTAAACTGGAGAAAACGGAGGCAGCGAGTTCAGACAGTGCGTAACCCGGGAAGGATGGAGACTGAGTTCGGGGGCATGGAGCCAGTGAGATCAGACGGTGTGTAACCCGGAGGGGATGGCCGCAGTGTGTAGCCTGGGGAGGATGGAGCGTGATGCTCACTGGTAAGGCCGAAAGAACATAAGAAATAGGAGCAGGAGTAGGCCATCTAGCCCTTCGATTCAAACCCAGGTCCCTGTAGCTGTGAAGCAGCAGTGCTAACCACTGTGCTACTGTGCAGCCCAATTTGAATCTAGTGACAGGCTGTGAAGAAAAACATTGCATAATAGTGGCAGAAACGTTAACAGACTGAAAATGAACAAACTGGGGAAAAAAAAGTCACAGGTAGATAGGTTTTTGACAGACAAGGGAATTAAGGGTTATGGGGAGAAAGTGGGAAAGTGGAACTGATCTACTTCTGATCAGCCATGATCTTATTGAATGGCGGGGCAGGTTCGAAGGGCTCGATGGCCTACTCCTGCTCCTATTTCTTATGCTCTTATGTTCTTATGCCTTGCCAGAAAGATGGAATGATAGAAATTGAATCTTTACTGTTTCTAATAAAGAGATGAAACGGCAACATAAGCATACCAGAGACTGCTAAGAATAGAGGGTGTTAGCGCGAGTGGGCGAAACGACCACGACGGACTCAGGGTGAAGTTCAATAATGGCACAGCTTTATTTTCATTTACGTCGACGGAGAAGCACAGTCAGGACATCCAATCGGACTGTCCCGAAAGCGCTCTCCCGTCCCTGGCAGCAGGCTATAGTTATACCTGAACTTTGGGGCAGTGTGCGATTCAAATGCTAATACTTTATTTACAGTATTCAACCTTAGCCATCCTGTCTCGATGTTTCCAAGTGTTGAGGAAATTGTTTTCGGTGTGTGTTAATTGTTTTGTCTGGTTATTTAATAGTCTAGAATCTCCGGGGTTTGAACCACAGGTGTGTCATTGATCTCAAAAGAGGTTTTGAGGGGCCAGGAATGTTTCCTTAACGATGCTAATTTTAGGTGTCTCCATGGGTTGGTTGACTGTTTTAAAGGTGCTGATTTTGACGGGGTGGAGATTTAGTTCCTGTCGGTGCCATCCTGTCCAGCTTCCCTGATGTGCCAGCCCTCACCTGCATTCTAAAAGCATGCTCTTGCCCACAGATCGGTGTCTGTTACTTTGTGATTCTTGGTGGAGGGGCTCTGAGGGGAGCTTTAGTTTGCTTCCATTTGGTGTGCCCAATTTCATAAAATTTGTTGTCCCATAACAGTTCCCCCCGTGTGGGTCGGGAGCGGGCTTGTTCCTCCTCCCTCAGACCGATTTCCTTCAGAAATGCTATGTCCGGTGCTCCCTGCATTTGCACGCTGCAGTCGTACAGTTTAGGGGAGCCCCGGGTTTGTCAAATTAGGTGTATGTGGGAGAAGTCTTCCCGAGATGTTCATTGTCCCATGTTGCCAATCATTCCGATTAGTTCCGTCCTAGTTTTATTTTTCTTGTGCTGGTGGGATGTATAGCACATTATGACCCCCCCAGGATATTGCCAGTATGAGTTGGATGGCAACCGGTATGTGCGAGACTATCCGGATCCAGGGGTGAATGTCCACACTTAGACCCCAGTCCCACACCCTCCGAACCCATGTCTGGCTCTGTAAGGCTGACTCTGTGTCATGCTCTAGGGTTTTGTATGTGATTGGAACTGGTGGTATAATCGAACAGTGTGTCCCACTTAGAGACGTAACTCTCTCAGTACTTCTGCTAAGTGTGGGATGGGGACCTGTTCTGGCTCTCGGTAATATTTGAGGTCGTCTCACAAAAGGGTGGTTCGGGGTAAAATCAGTCCTCTCAGGGACAGACGTGGGGAATTGTGCTCAGAGGCAGAGGGAATGGGGGAGATCCTGAATGAATACTTTGCGTCGGTATTCACGAAGGAGAGGGCTTGATGTCTAGCACGGTCATTGAGGGAGCGGTAGACCGATTGAAAGATGAATTGATTACGAGGGAAGAAGTGTTAGGGCTTTTAGAGGGCATTAAAACCGATAAATCTCGGGGCCTGATTGCATTTATCCTAGGCTGCTTAGAGAGGTGAGGGATGAGATTGCTGGGCCTCTGACGCAAATCTTTGTCTCTTCTTTGGACACAGGTGAGGTCCCAGAGGACTGGAGGATAGCGAACATGGTACCGTTGTTTAAAAAGGGTAGGAGGGATAGCCCAGGTAACTATAGGCTGGTGAGCTTAACGTCAGTGGTAGGTAAGTTGGTGGAGAGCATTCTCAGGGATAGGATGTATGCGCACTCAGAGCATTGCGATCTGATTAAGGATACGCATCATGGCTTTGTCAAGGTGAAGTCTTGCCTTAAGAATCTGGTAGAATTCTTTGAGGAGGTGACAAAAACGGTTGACGAAGGACGAGCCGTTGATGTCGTCTATATGGACTTCAGTAAGGCGTTTGACTAAGTCCCTCATGGTAGGTTGGTACAGAAGATTAAATCTCATGGGATATGTGGTCAGGTATCTAGATGGGTAGAGAACTGGCTTGCAAAGAGGAGTCAGAGAGGAGTTGTGGAGGGGTCTTTTTCTAGCTGGAGGTCTGTCACTAGTGGTGTGCCACAGGGCTCGGTACTGGGACCCCTTCTCTTTGTAGTGTATATAAATGATTTGGAAGGGGGAGTCGGTGGTGTGATCAGCAAATTTGCTGATGACACCAAGATGGCTGGATTGGCGGGCAGTGAGGAGCAGTGTCTCGCAACACAGCAGGATATTGATAGGCTGGTTGATTGGGCAGATACGTGGCAAATGGAGTTAAATCCAGATACATGTGAGGCAATGCATTTTGGCCGGAATAATGTAGGGGGAAGTTATATGATAAAGGGTAAGCCCGTAAGGAGTATAGAGTTGCAGCGAGACCTGGGGGTGCAAGTGCACAAGTCTTTGAAGGTGGCAGTGCAAGTGGAGAGTGTGGTGAAGAAAGCCTATGGTATGTTAGCCTTTATAGGAAGGGGTATAGAATATAAGAGCTGGAGTCTAATGTTGCAGTTGTATAGAACGTTGGTTAGGCCGCATTTGGAGTACTGCATCCAGTTCTGGTCGCCTTACTACCAGAAGGACGTGGAGACTCTGGAGAGAGTGCAGAGGAGATTTACCAGGATGTTGCCTGGTATGGAAGGACTAGGGTATGAGGAAAGATTGAAGAAATTGGGACTCTTTTCCCTTGAAAGACGCCGACTGAGGGGGGATCTAATAGAGGTATATAAGATTATGAAGGGTATAGATAGAGTAAACAGAGGTAAGCTATTTCCTATAATAGAGTCACGTAGGACAAGGGGCCATGGACTTAAGGTGAGGGGGGAGAGGCACAACACAGATATTAGAGGGAGGTTTTTCACACAGAGGGTAGTGGGGGTATGGAATGCTCTGCCAAGTAAGGTGGTGGAAGCAAACACGCTAGAGTCCTTTAAGAGTAACTTAGACAGGCACAGGACTGAGCTGGAGATGGGTGGATATAGGAGAACCTTCAATTAAGGGTCATTAGCATTGGGGTGCCCCTAGAAATGTAAATGGGTATAGTATGATAATAATGTTTTTCTCTGTTTTCATTCACAGGTTTGAAGTCGGTCCACCTCGTGTCCAACGAGGGGCATACACGCGATGGGTCGTACTGGGGCTGCTCTTGGTTGTTCGGGATTGGCCTAGTGCTTCATGTCGTTAGTGTGTGCCTAAACTGGACAAGATACTGGGCAAGACGACAGCTCAGTGACTATCGCTGATTGCTGTGCAGACACATGGATTTGGGCCGGTGTCTGTGGGAGTTTGCGCATTCTCCCCGTGCTTGCGTGGGTTTTCTCCGGGTGCTCCGGTTTCCTCCTACACCCCAAAGATGTGCTGTTAGGCTGATTGGCAGGAATAAATTGTCCCTAAATCAGTTTTCCCTCAATCTGGATGGCCATAAAACATTAGATAGGGGCCATGGGTAGAGAGGTGGAGTTGAGATGGCAGCGTGGGCTCGTTGGGCCGAAGGGCGTGTTTCCCAGGCTGATTTTGTTCTTCGTTCTTTGACTGGTTAAAGTTTTCCCCGACTGGTCAATGTTCTGCCTCACTGGTTCATGTTTTCCCCACTGGTTCATGTTGTGCCCCTGCTTCTCCAGGGACCAAGTCCCACTGGTTAATGTTTTCCAAGACTGGTTAATGCTTTGCCCCTGCCTCTCTGGAGACTAAGTGCGACTGGTTAATGTTTTCCCTTCTACTCCAGGGAGCAGATGCAACTGGTTAATGTTTTCCCCTCACTTCTCCAGGGACTCTGTCCGACTGGTTAATGACTTCCATGATGCTCCAGCGGCTTTGGCTTTCTGGTTAATGTTTTCCCCGACTGGTTAATGTTTTCCCCACGGTTGGTTAATGTTTTACAAAAGAACATAAGAAATAGGAGCAGGAGTTGGCCATCTGGCCCTTCGAGCCTGCCCCGCCATTCAATAAGATCATGGCTGATCTGTCGTGTCTCAGTTCCACATTCCCGCCCTCCCCCCATAACCCTTAATCCCCTCTCTTATCAAAAACCCATCAACCCGCGTCTTAAAAATATTTAGCGAGGTAGCCTCTACCACTTCAACGGGCAGAGAATTCCAGAGATTCACCACCCTTTGAGTGAAGAAGTTCCTCCTCAACTCCGTTCTAAACCGCGCCCCCCTTTATCTTGAGGCTGTGCCCCCTAGTCCTACTGTCCTTTCTGAGCGGGAAGAGTCTCTCCACCTCTATCCCATCCATCCCATTCATCATCTTATACGTCTCAATGAGATCTCCCCTCATTCTTCTAAACTCTAATGAGTACAAGCCTAATTTATTCAGCCTCTCCTCATAGCTCAACCCCCTCAACTCCGGCATCAGCTTAGTAAACCTCCTCTGCACTCCCTCCAAGGCCAAAATATCCTTGCGTAAGTGCGGCGCCCAAAACTGCACACAGTACTCCAGCTGTGGCCTCACCAATGCCCTATACAGCTGCAGCAAGACCTCCCTACTTTTATATTCAATCCCCCTCGCTATGAAGGCCAGCATCCCATTCACCTTCCTGACCACCTGCTGCACCTGCTGGCTGGGTTTAGTGAACTCTAATGATAGAATGAGAAGACATTTGGCGCAGAACACCTGCAATGCAAGTTCGGTGGGAGATATTGTCTGAATAACTGGTGGCGTTAAGAGGGAGATTTTCTTTGCGAATTTCACTAATCCTGTCAAGATGCAGATTTAAACCACCCGTGATTTCTGCTGCACTTTTCTCAGGAGCATTCTTTTTTTTATTGTGATATACTGGACCCTACTTTGGAATTAATGCTCAGGGCCCTCAACTTTCTACTACCAGAATGTTCTTTCTTTTTTTATTTCCACCGTGATAGAAGTAACATTTTTGTCTTTAATGCCAATATAATTTCTTCATGGAGCTTTGACGTTATACTTAACCAGTAAAACAACCCCAGCTCGTGTTCCACCATGTATAATCTTTTAGAATACTGAGTAGCTTTGGACATTCAACTCCCAGTCCTTGCACTCCTGACATGAGGTCAAGGCATGGGAGTCATGGTGGTTGGAGGGTAATGATATCACTTTCGTTTGCTTTTAAATATAGTCTACAATTATGAATAAGCATTGCATATAATGACGGTTGCTTAGTAAATGAAAAAAAAATTGATTCAATTTAGTCTCAGCATCTCGTGTATTCAATCCACAGGGAATTTATCCCGTTGTCCTAATGTGTGTGTTCTAATATAAAGATAGCAATTTTTAGAACACTTTTGCAACAGCTGTATCTCCATGGAGATCGAGGGAATGCATAAAGGTGAATGCACAGGGACGTGTCACGACAGATTTTAATTCAGAGGAATAACTTGCTCAGCAAAGGAAGAGGGCCATTCCACGCAGAAAATGCATCTACCTATTGATTTGGTCAGGAAAATATTCTATCTGTTGCTTGCCTTAGTTGGTGTTCCTGGTACGTAGCTAAAACACATTATATAGTGTAACTATGCATAAGCTTGTTTCTGCTTTCAATCTGTTTCTTGTCATGTTGCATTGCATGGAAGTGACAAAATTAGTTGGATTCTAATGAAATAAATAATCTGGAATAAATAATAAATTATGTATTATATAAATAAATAAATTTATTTATTATAAATAAATTAAATAAATAATAATAAATAATAAATACATAATAATAAATAATAACTTTCCTGAATTATTCTTGTAGTCATGTTGTGTTGGAAGAAGTATTTCCATCTCACCCATGACTTTCAGTTGTTGGATTCAGTGGAATATTGTTTCTGTTGATCCAAACATCGAAGTAGGGGGAAAAAATCATCAGGAACATGAATTTCCAAGGTGACGAGTTGGCAAAAGTTATACTGAATATGATGACCAATTCGAATGTGGCATCTGACTTCAGTAATGAGAAAAAAAAGTGTTTATCAAGTTAAAATAATCTTGTGTTTGGGGTGGTAACTGGAGGGCAGATAAAGACTTGTCAATGGACAATATAATTCAATCTGGGAAGAAACTTCACTCATACTAAGGAAAGTCAATGACCGAATTGTCTTGTAACGATTGATCTTCTTCCCCAAGTCTGGTCCTGATAATCATTAGGTCCTGGGCGCAGTGTTTTTAAGAGGTTATCTATACAAATATCATGAAATAAACATTAATATCTCTGATCATGTAATACTCAAGTTTCGGATGTTAAAACATGGAAACTCGCCCCAACTGATTTACTTCAATCTTTATTTTGTCCTCAGTCTATCTTTATTACAGCTGGTCTAATCTCCATTCCTTCCTCGCCGTGGTGAAAACTCACTCCGTGAACATTTTTTCACATTTCATAAACATTTGAAATACACTCCGTCCATGTATGTGTACAATACTTGAGAAGGATGTGAAGGCTTTGGAAAGTGTATAGAGGAAATTCAGAAGCCTGATTCCAAGCCAAACGAACTGTAGCTGTTTTGATGGATTGGAGAGAGTGGTCTATCATCTGCGGAGGAAATAAGGCTGAGACGCCACTTGATCTGGTTGTTCAAGATGCCGAGGGACACAGATAGAACAAAATAATGAGAAATTGCTCCCAAATGAGAGAGCAGCAAAAACTAGAGAAGAGATGCAACATAATGGGCACAAAGTTCGAAAGAGAATGTGAGTTTATTTTCACTCAGACTGTTGGTGGAATCTGGATTGAATTTCCATGAAACAAATGATAGAGGAATATCCTTTCAAGGCATGGAAGGTGGAATCGGACACACCAAAGTGACACAGCAAAATGGCGAGTGGTGGCATGCAGACTATTCGAAGGAAATAACGGGAGGTCTGTCTGTCTCTCTAACGTCCATCTATCCATCCCTCACATATCTGTCTGTCCGTCCATCTGGCGACCCACCCACCCGTCTGTCTGGTTATCTGTCTATTTATCTATCCATCTGTCTGTCAACCTGACTGTCTGACAGTCTTCCTGCCTGTATGCCAGTCTGTTTGTCTGCCTACCTTTTTGTTGATCTATCTCTCTAAACATTCCTCTACCTATCTGTCTGTCTCTGTATAAATCTGCAATTATTTTTTCCCTCTCCTTCCCTCTCTTTGTTTCCAGATCACGCTCTTGTAGATCAAAACCAAAAAAAAAGTCAAAACTCACACATGCTTAAGTCCCGCAACACCGTTAAAACAATTGTCATTGAATAAAACCACTGAGGAACATACTGAACTTAAATGGAGAATAAGTAATCTGAAAATAAGAACATAAGAAATAGGAGCAGGAGTAGGCCATCCAGCCCTTCGAGCCTGCCCCGCCATTCAGTAAGATCATGGCTGATCAGAAGTGGATCGGTTCCACTTTCCCGCTTTCTCCCCATCACCCTCAATTCCCTTGTCTATCAAAAACCTATCTACCCGTGACTTAAATATGTTTAGCGAGGTAGCCTCCACCACTTCAACGGGTAGAGAATTCCAGAGATTCACCACCATTTGAGTGAAGACGTTCCTCCTCAACTCCGATCTAAACTGCCTCCCTGCCCCACCCTTTTCTTGAGGCTGTTCCCTCTAGTCCTGCTATCCTTTCTAAGCGTCAGGAATATCTCTACCTCTTCCCTATCCATCCCTTTCATTATTTTCTACGTCTCTATAAGATCCCCCCTCATCCTTCTAATCTCCAACGAGTGCAGACCCAGTCTATTTAGTCGCTCTTCATAGTCCAACCCCCTCATCTCCGGTATCAGCCTAGTGAACCTCCTCTGTACTCCCTCCAAGGCCAAAATATCCTTGCGCAAGTGCGGCGACTAAAACTGCACATAGTACTCCAGCTGTGGCCTCACCAGTGCCCTGTACAGTTGCAGCAAGACCTCCCTGCTTTTATATTCTATCCCCCTCGCTATAAAGGCCAGCATCCCATTCGCCTTCTTGATCACCTGCTGCACCTGCAGACTGGGTTTCTGCGACTCATGCACAAGGACCCCCAGGTCCCTCTGCACCATAGCATGCTGCAGCTTTTCACCCTTTCACTAGTAATCCCTCCTACTATTATTTCTGCCAAAGTGGATAACCTCACACTTGCTAACATTGTACTCCATCTGCCATGTCCTCGCTCAGCCTATCCAGATCCCTCTGCAGACTTTCCACACCCTCCACGCAATTTGCTTTTCCACTCATCTTCGTGTCATCAGCAAATATCGTCACCCTAAACTCAGCCCCCTCCTCCAGATCATCTATATAAATGGTAAATAGCTGAGGCCCCAGCACCGATCCCTGTGGCACTCCACAAGTCACCAACCGCCAATCAGAATAGCACCCATCGATACCAACTCTCTGCTTCCTATTGGACAACCAATCCTCTATCCACACTAACACCTTACAACCAACTCCGTGCACCCGAACATTCTGTAGCAACCTTTTATGAGGCACCTTATCAAACACCTTCTAAAAATCTAAAAACACCACATCCACCGGTTCCCCTCTGTCTACCACACGAGTCACATCCTCATAGAAATCCAAGAAATTTGTCAAACACGACTTCCCCTTAACGAATCCATCCTGCATAATTTGTAATATTTTGTCCTCCTGAACAACTCCTGCTTCTCTTCTCTCTTGCCCTTTTTTGCTATGAGATTTCGATGGTACGTGACACTTGACCATCCACATAGCAGCAGTTCCGCTGGAAATAGCCCAGTTGTCGTTTGTAGCGTGAAACAATACTGGAATAAAAATCTTCAGATCTTTGTACTCAACGAATCATCTTCCACTTTTTTTTCAATCCCTACTTCAGAGCTCCACCAAACCATTTGAAACCACATGAAATGGTGCAGTACGGAAATAGTATATGCCATTGTTTTGCATAAATTCTTGAAGAAAAAACATTGTGTACATAGTTCCATTATCCAAAACAGAAGAATCATGTGCACCATGAGTTGCAAATATTTGGTGTAGATTTTCACTATAACAATAGCTGTTACATTAATCATGAATTCTGCTCCCAAACAGGGTCGAAACGGCCATCCGTGACCCCCACAGTATGCATCAATCCTGCATACATAACTCAACCTCTATGATAGTTGCCTCTCTTTGCAACACAGATTGGTTAACTTTTGACAGAGCAGAGTCTCTGTCCCTCAACTGCTGAATCTGTTTTGGAGATTGGAAAATGTTTCCAGTAAAAAGAGATACCATGGGAAGACAATGCCTTGAATGGCAAATCCAAGAAAGGGAGATGACTCAACACATTCACAGTCTCGTTGTTTTCCCCTGTTCTGTGCACAATATGGTCCTGATCAGCTGGCAATGGGAAGAATGTATTTGGACTCACATAATAGATTTCCCAATGACTTGTGGTCTGTTTATAGGGTGAATGAATGACGATAGAGGTTCGAATAGAATCTTTCTACCGCAAAACGACAGATCATTTTTTGTCCTCGTGTGAATATTCCATATCAGCCTTTTTTTTCTGAAACCAATGGCCTTTCGGACCCGCCCTCCATTACATGAAAATAAATCTGCCCAACACAGTAGCGCAATTCATTGTACCACAGGATACGTTCCCCTGTCTGATTCAAAGTGTACTAACAGATACGTCGATTTGAATAAGTTATTCAGATTCTTGGACTCTTTTCGCTCTGCACACAATCTATAATTGCACAATTCTAGGATAATGGAATGTGAGTTCTGAAACTCATTTTAAAAATCTCCTGAGTTCCCCTGAGGAAACATTGCAAGACACATATTATCCTTGCATTTCCACTGAACTCAAACAGTTTGATTTTAAATCGCCCTCTATTCTTAGCAGTCTCTGGTTTGCTTACGTCGCCGTTTCATCTCTTTATTAGAAACATTAAAAATTCAGTTTCTATCATTCCATCTTTCTGGCAAGGCTGTACATTTCGGTCAGGTTTTTTAAATCAAATTGATGTCCCCCAGTCACATTTGCACTTTTCACGTAAGAGACTTCCCTTTCCTGAATTCTCCATCTCAATATCAGCGAATAGACACGGATGAATACTTACTATAAACCAGAATTCCAAATGGACATTGACCGAACTTCCTCTTAGTCTGCTTCTATACAGCCTTTGAATAATGTTCCCTTAACCTGTGTGTTTGTTTGGATGATGCAACGTCTGAGCTTCTGACATTGATTTCTCAACCTCAGAAGTTGACTCCCCGCACTATAGTTTGAAAAGATGATGCCGTTATGCTGCATTTCCCAGAATATTGTCTTCATCCCTTGCCCTCCAGAAAGGAATCTAGCATTTCACTCATTCCTTCCTTCAAACCTCAACTCCACCACATGCAACACATCTGATGCTCCAATCTCAAAATGTTCAACTTTACTCACCAACCACTAGATTATTTTTGGTAAAAGCTGAGGATCGACCTGATAGATGTTTACACAATTATGAGACCAATCGGCAGAATGTCTTGTCAGAGTCTTTTTATCTCAGGGTATAAATGCCAATTGCTGCAGGACTTATTTTAAAGTCATAACGGGCAAACTTTAAAAGAGATGAGAGAGGCAAGATTTTTCTTCACAGAGAGGGTGGTAAGTACCTGTATTTCGCTGACGGGGGGGATGTCAGAAGCAGATACAATAGCAATGGTTACAAAAAATCATCTTGACAGATAGATACATGAATAAACAGGGAATACAGAGATACAGGCTGCATAGATGCAAAACAAAATCATTAGTTTAGAAAAGTATCATTTGTCGGCACAGGCTTGACCAAACAAACAACATTTCCTTTCCGGGCCTCTCCCTGTGTGTTTTTTTTTAGCATTTGAGATGTTTTATTGTGAATTGGTTCTCCAACAAACAAAGAATGCAGCTTAGAACTGGATGACTTGGCTCTTCCTCTGCTTATCTCCTCCCAGCTCAAAGTGCTTGCATCTCTTCATGGCCAGCATTCTCTCTGACCTACAATTGGGCTCCACACACTCCAATCTCAGCACAATCTTCTTTGTGGTCTTCGCCTTTTCCCCAAATATAGGTTTTGTCAGTCCACCATAACCTCTCTGCTTTCTGTCATAACATCTCTTACCCTGTGTGTATTAGGTATCCTTTCCCTTCTTGTACTGGGTAACCTTGTGGGGCTGGTGCCTCCGATTTTTTTTGCAATATGTCCTCCGGGTCTTTGGTACGTTGACCATTTTCCCAAACCGGGCGGTGAGCGGAAAAAAAGCTCAGGCCTCTCCCTGTTCCTCTTCAATTTCAAAACAGAGAGTCTTCAATCACACCCAGGATAGGATTATTTGCAGACATCCACCGAACTCCAGCCAACACAACCCTCCTCCCCTTCCTTCCTATGAACATGCAGGACATAGAACACGTGTCCTTTTAACTAAGGTTTTGAGGTCATCGGGCCCAGAAACAAGGGACCATTCGGCCTGGGTATCATGTCTCACAGTGAAATAACACAGTTGCTGAGGTGACAGACAGGGCCGTGTGGTGGTACAGTTAATAGCACAGCAGTCTCCCCGCGTGAGGACCTGGATTTAGTTGCTGTCGTGGGTGACTGTGTAGAGCTTGACATTCTCTCCGTGTTTGCATGTTTTTCCTCTGGGTGCTTAGAACAAAAACAAAACAAAGAACAAAGAACAACCCAACACGGGAAACAGGCCCTCCGGCCCAACGAGCCCTCGCCGCCATCGGAACAAAGCATTTTCCGACACCTACCTTGACCCGTGTGTAGGCGTATGGTACCCCTATTGGAACCAGATTCAGGGGAGAATAGTTTAGGGACAATTTGTTACACCAATCAGCCTAACAGCACATCTTTGGGGTGTGGGAGGAAACCGGAGCACCCGGAGGAAACCCACGCAACCACAGGGAGAATGTGCAAACTCCCACAGACACTGGCCCAAATCCATGTATCTGCACAGCTAGCAGTGATAGTCACTGAGCTGCTGTGGTGCCCATCTGCTGGTCCAGTTTTAAGCACACACAACGACGTGAAGTACTAGGCCACTCTCGAAACATCCAAGAGCAGCCCACGCACGACCCACCGTGTGCATGCCCCTCGTTAGACAACAAGGTGGACCGACACACCTGCGGATTAAAAGAGACAAGACATTAATGCCATCAGGCCCCGGAGTTTTATCAGTTTTTATGCTACCTAAAAACCCGAACACTTCCTCCCTCGTAATGGATATTTCCTTCAACTGGTCTACAGCTCCCTCCAAGACATTACAAGACACCAAGCTCCTCTCCTTCGTGAATTCCGACACGAAGTATTCATTCAGGATCTCCCCCGTTCCCTCAGCCTCAATGCATAGTTCCCCTCCTTTGTCCCTAAGAGGACCAATTTTCCCTCGAACCACCCTCTTGTTCCTAATATAAGAGTAAAATGCCTTTGGATTTCCCTTAATCCTATCAGCCAAAGCCATTTCATGCCCCCTTTTCCCCCTTCTAACTCCCCTTTTGGTCTCCTCTCAAATGCCAACGATGTGCAGGTTCAGTCGATTGTCCATGCTAAATTGTCCCTTATTTTCTCAAGGAGACCAGGTTAGATTGATTAGCCATGGGAAAGCATGGTTGGTGTGCCGAGGTAAAATTCTCTGTTAGAAAATCTTTGCAGACTCAATGGGCCGAATTCCCATGATCTGCACCGTGTGCCTCTATGTTTCTATGACTTTGTCATTCATGTACCAGGACATCCTTGCCCCTCTATATCACAACATTCTGCAGTGGCTTTCAATATGAAATATGTTCTGCTTTTGTATTCTTCCGAACCATGTGGCAACCTCAATTTTCCCACATTGTGTGTAACATGTCCAAGTTTTACCTCTTCATTTAATCTACACGGTAACTTTGTGTCTCCTCATAACGATGTACTTTTCTACCTATCTTGGAATTTTCAGAAGAGTTGACTGTATTGAATAAATTCATATTGATTGCAAGTCAGTGATCCACAAGGATTAATCCCTGTGAATTCAATACTTACTTTATACTAACCTTAAAATGAACTGTTTATCCCAATTCTATGATTCCTGTTTGTGAACTAATCTGATATCCATGCTAATCTCTTAACACGAAGAGCTGCAACGTTTTATGAGGCACATTAACGAATCCTCGTTTGTTTTGTAGCACAAATACATTACTTCACTTGATTGCGAGTGGAGAGCTTGTGGGTGAGTACAGTGATTTTTTTTTAAAACTAACTTTGTACTTGTTTCTTTTTCTTTAAATTTTTGCACCGGAAGCAGTTACTAGGGCACTCGGGTAGAGTTTTTTTTTACCTTACTACAAATTAGAGTGGTGAGGAATCCCGATACTCTACATAGGTAGAGTATCCCAGCCCTCCCCGCTCCTCTAACTTCAAAAAGAGAGAGAGAGAGAGGGGGTCTGACTGAGAGCAGGTAAGTTTGTTTTTGAGTGTGCTGTAAGGGCTTTGGCTCACAGGGCCAAAGAGATAAGGGTGAGGCAAGGGAAGTTATAAGTTTTTTTTTACTTTTTCCTCTGGGTTACTAAAAAGGGGCAAGTATGGGTGTGAGGCCAGTATGTTGTTGCCAGTGCAACATGTGGGAGGTCTTGGAGGCTCCTGGTCTACCAGACATCCACACCTGTGCTCGGTGTGTGGAGCTGCAGACCCTACGGAACCAGGTTAAGGAGCTGCAAATGCAGCTCGAGGACCTTCGGCTCATTAGAGAGAGTGAGGAGATAATTGATAGGAGCTATCAGCAAGTAGTCACACCAGAGCAACGGGAAGAAGGCACGTGGGTAACTATTAGGAAGGGGAAACCTCAGGTGATGGAGAGCACGCCGGTGGATGTCCCCCTTCAAAATAAGTCCTCCTGCCTGAGTACTACTGGGGGGGACAGCTCATCTGAGGGAGGCAGCAGTGGCCAGGTCTCTGGAGCTGAGCCAGTATGTCAAAAAATTAAAAAAGAGAGCAGAAAGGTAGTATTAATAGGGGTCTCCACAGTGAGGGGGGGGCGGACAGGCATTTTTGTGGACGTAGATGTGAGTCGCGGATGGTGGTTCGTCTCCCTGGAGCTGGGATCCGGGATGTCTCTGGGCATGTCCCAGACATCCTGAAGGGGAAGGGTGAGGAACCGGAGGTTGGAGTGCATATAGGTACTACTGACGTAGGCAAGAAGAGGGAGGCAGTGGTGAAAAGGGATTATAGGGAACTGGGTAGGCAGCTGAGGAAGAGAAAAGCGAAGGTAGTAATCTCAGGATTGCTGCCTGTGCCACGGGAGAATGAGGGCAGGAATGGAATGAGGTGGAGGCTGAATGCGTGGCTGAGGGACTGGAGCAGGGGGCAGGGATTTCGGTTCCTGGATCATTGGGACCTCTTTAGGGGCAGGTGTGACCTGTACAGTAAAGACGGGTGGCACTTAAATCCCAGGGGGACTAATATAATATCTTGGTGGGAAGACTGGCTAAGGCTACTGGGGGGACTTTAAACTAGAAAGGATAGGGGGATGGAATTGTGATGGGGAGACTGGGACCGAGGAGGTTAGCTCCCAGGTAGGGAAGGACTGCAGGCAGTATGAGAGGGAGGTTAGACAGGGGGTGGAGAAGGGAAATGCCCAGGCTGAGGGGCTGAAGTGTATCTATTTTAACGCCAGGAGTGTAGTAAATAAGGTAGATGAGCTTAGGGCGTGGATTGCTGCTTGGGAATGTGATGTGATGGCCATTACGGACACTTGGATGTCTCAGGGACAGGACTGGGTACTTCAGGTGCCAGGATTCAGATGCTTCAGGAAGGACAGGGAGGGGGGCAAAAGAGGTGGTGGAGTGGCTCTGTTGATCAGGGACAGTGTCATGGCTGCAGAGAAGGAGGATGCCGTGGAGGGACTGTCTACGGAGTCCCTGTGGGTGGAAGTCAGGAACAGCAAAGGGTCGATAACTTTGCTGGGTGTATTCTACAGGCCGCCCAATAGTGACAGGGAAGTTGAGGTGCAAATAGGGAAACAGATTCTAGAGAGATGTAGTAGTAACAGAGTTGTCGTGATGGGAGACTTCAATTTCCCAAACATCGACTGGAATATCCCAAGGGTATTGGTCTCTGGAGAAGCAGGGGCAAAACATTAACCAACCGTGAGCAAAACATTAACCAGTCGGGGAAAACATGAACCAAATGGGGAAAACATTAACCAGTGGGACTTGGTCCCTGGAGAAGCAGGGGGAAGGCATTAACCAGTTGGACTTGGAGCCTGGAGAAGCGAGGGGAAAACATTAACCAGTCGGACATAGTCCCTGGAGAACCGATGGGAAAACATTAACCAGTTGCACATAATCCCTGGAGAAGCAGGGGCAAAACATTAACCAGTCGGGGAAAACATTAACCAGTAGGGGAAAACATTAACCAACCGGGGAGAACATTAACCAGTTGGACGTTGTCCCTGGAGAAGCGAGGGGAAAACATGAACCAGTTGGGCATAGTGCCTGGAGAACCGAGGGGAAAACATTAATCAATTGGAGATGGACCCTGGAGAAGCGAGGAGGAAACATTAACCTGTTGCACCTAATCCCTGGAGAACCGAGGGGAAAACATTAACCAGTTGGACTTGGTACCTGTAGAAGCAGGGGCAAAACATTAACCAACCGGGCAACACATTTATCAACCGAGCAAAACATTAACCAGTGGGACTTGGTCTCTGCAGAAGCAGGGGAAAAGCATTAATCAGTTGGAATTGGAGCCTGGAGAACCGAGGGGAAAACATTAACCAGTCGGACATAGTCCCTGGAGAAGCAGGGGCAAAACATTAACCAGTCGGACCTTGTCTCTGGAGAACCGAGGGGAAAACATTAACCAGTTGGACATAGTCCCTGGAGAAGCACGGGCAAAACATTAACCAACCGTGGGGAAAACATTAACCAAACGGGGAAAACAATAACCAGTCGGGGAAAACATTCACCAACTGGGGAAAACATTAACCAGTGGGACGTAGGCTCTGGCTGAATGGGCAAAACATGAACCAACCGAGGGGAAAACATTAACCAACTGGGAGAAACATGAACCAGTTGGACTTGGTGCATGGAGAAGCGAGGGGAAAACATTAACCTGTCGGACATAGTCCCTGGAGAAGCAGGGGCAAAACATTAACCAGTCGGACCTTGTCCCTGGAGAACCGAGGGGAAAACATTAACCAGTCGGGCTGGGTGCCTGGAGAAGAAGGGGGAAAACATTAAGCAGTCGGGGAAAACATTAACCAGTTGGGAAGAACATTATCCAACCGTGGAAAACATTCACCAGTGGGACTTAGTCTCTGGCTGGAGTGGGCAAAACATTAACCAACCGCGGGGAAAACATTAACCAGTGGGACATGGGTCCCTGGAGACGCAGGAGGTAAACGTTTACCAACTGGGCTGGGTGCCTAGAGCAGAAGGGAAAACATTAACCAGTCGTAGTTGGTGCCTGGAGAAGCAGAGGCACAACATTAACCAACTGTGGGGAAAACATTAACCAGTCGGGGAAAACATTGACCAACCGGGGAAAACATTGACCAGTCGGGGAAAACTTTCACCTCTCCCTCTGTATCTCTGTGTCCCAGTAAGCTGATACAGTGTGAATGTAGGCCTTGCTTGTGAGGTGAATCATTCATGTTGACACCTTTAAATATCGATCCCCCCTCTCTCTGCCTGTCTGTCTGTCTCTCCCTCTCTCTCACTGTCGCTCTCTCTCAGTAACTTCACTGCAGTCTTAATGTCAGCCTGACTAGGACACTTCATAAACTTTAAAAACTCACTCTCTGCCTCTCTCAGTTCAGGAACAGGTTGAGTGTTCGAGTGAGCGCGGGGGAGAGGTGAGTGTTGAAGCCGGTGCAGGCAGCTGTCAACAAAGCTTTGAAGAAATGGCAGGCAGTGTTTGTAAAGATGCTGAGGGAATGGGAAAGTCAGTGTGTCAGCCAGATGGGGGAAGGGAGGCTTCCACTTGCGAGGGGAAAACATTAACCAGCTGCTGCTGCTGCAGTGTGGGCAATGGCAGTCCCCCTTTTATTGTACCCTCTGGACAAGCAGGGGCAAAACATGAACCAGTTGGACGTGGTGCCTGGAGCAGAAGGGAAAACATTAACCAGTTAGACTCTGGTCCCTGGAGTAGAAGGGAAAACATTAAACCAGTTGCACTTAGTCTCCAGAGAAGCAGGGGCAAAGCATTAACCAATCGGGGAAAACATTAACCAGTGGGAACTGGTCCCTGGAGAAGCAGGGGGAAAACATGAACCAGTTGGACATAATCCCTGGAGAAGCAGGGGCACAACGTTAACCAACCGTGGGGGGAGAAAGCATTAACCAACCGGGGAAAACATTAACCTGTCGGGGAAAACATTAACCAGTGGGACTTAGGCTCTGGCTGGATGGGCAAAACTTTAACCAACCACGGGGAAAACATTAACCAGTGGGACTTGGGCCCTGGAGAAGCAGGGGGAAAGCATTAACCAGTCGGACCTTGTCCCTGGACAACCGAGGGGAAAACATTAACCAGTTGGACATAGTCCCTGGAGAAGCAGGGGCACAGCAGCAACCAAACGTGGGGAAAACGTCTGTTGTGGGTACGGTTTCGTTAAGGGGAAGTTGTGTCTGACAACTGGAGTTGTCAGGAGTCTGGAGTTCTATGAGGATGTGTCTAGGGCAGTGGATAGAGGAGAGCCGGTGGATGTGGTCTTTCTTGATTTTCAGAAGGCGTTTGACAAGGTACCTCACAAGAGGTTATTGCAGAAGGTAAGGGGGCATGGAGTTGGGGGTAGGGTGTTAGCGTGGATACAGGATTGGTTGTCAAATAGGAGGCAGAGAGTGGGGGTCAATGGGTGCTATTCGGATTGGCGGTTGGTGACTAGTGGAGTGCCCCAGGGGTCAGTGCTGGGGCCTCAGCTATTTACCATTTATATAGATGATCTGGAGGAGAGAACCGAGTGTATGGTGTCGAAATTTGCTGATGACACTAAGATTGGGGGAACGGCAAATTGTGCGGAGGGTGTGGAGAGTCTGCAGAAGGATCTAGATAGGCTGGGCGAATGGGCCAGGAACTGGCAAATGGAATTTAATGTTGGCAAGTGCGAGGTGGTCCACTTTGGCAGGAATAAAGGTTGGAAGGACTATTACTTACGGGGCGAAAAACTGCAGCAGGCGACGGTGCAGAGGGACCTCGGGGTCCTTGTGCATGAGTCGCAAAAACCCAGCCTGCAGGTGCAGCAGGTGGTCAGGAAGGCAAATGGGATGCTGGCCTTCATAGCGAGGGGGATTGAATATAAAAGTAGGGAGGTCTTGCTGCGGCTGTATAGGGCACTGGTGAGGCCGCAGCTGGAGCACTGTGTGCAGTTTTGGTCGCCGTACTTACGCAAGGATATTTTGGCCTTGGAGGGAGTGCAGAGGAGGTTTACTAGGCTGATACCGGAGTTGAGGGGGTTGAGCTATGAGGAGAGGCTGAATAAACTAGGCTTGTACTCGTTAGAGTTTAGAAGAATGAGGGGAGATCTCATTGAGAAGTATAAGATGATGAATGGGATGGATAGGATAGAGGTGGAGAGGCTCTTCCCACTCAGAAAGGACAGTAGGACTAGGGGGCACAGCCTCAAGATAAAGGGGGGGTGGGTTAGAATGGAGTTGAGGAGGAACTTCTTCACTCAAAGGGTGGTGAATCTCTGGAATTCTCTGCCCGTTGAGGTGGTGGAGGCTGCCTCGCTAAATATTTTTAAGACGCGGGTTGATGGGTTTTTGATAAGCGAGGGGATTAAGGGTTATGGGGAGAGGGCGGGAATGTGGAACTGAGACACGACAGATGAGCCATGATCTTATTGAATGGCGGGGCAGGCTCGAAGGGCTGGATGGCCTACTCCTGCTCCCATTTCTTATGTTCTTAAGTTCTTAAAACATTAACCAGTAGGGCAAAACATTAACCAGTCAGGGAAAACATTAACCAGTCGGGCAAAACATTAACCAACTGGGGAAAACATTAACCAGTGGGACTTAGGCTCTGCCTGGATGGGTAAAACATTAAGCAACGGTGGGGAAAGCATGAACCAACCGCGGGGAAAACATTAACCAGTGGGGCTTAGTCCCTGGACATGCAGAAGGGAAAACCTTAACCAGTCGGACATAGTCCCTGGAGGAGCTTGGGGAGAACATGAACCAGTCGGACAGAGCCCCTGGAGAAGCTTGGGGAAAACATCAACCAGTTGGACATAGTCCCTGGAGAAGCAGGGGCACAACATTAACCAACCGTGGGGAAAGCATTAACCAACTGGGGAAAACATTAATCAGTCGGGCAAAACATTAACCAATCGGACCTCGTCCCTGGAGAACCAAGGGGAAAACATTAACCAGTTGCACAAACCCCCTGGAGATGCAGGGACAAAACATTAACCAACGGTGGGCAAAACATTAACCAGTCGCGGAAAACATTAACCAACCGGGGAAAACATTAACCAGTGGGACTTTGGGTCTGGCTGGATGGGCAAGACATGAAACAGCAGTGGGGAAAACATGAACCAACCATGGGGAAATCACTAACCAGTGGGACGTGATCCTTGGAGAACCGAGGGGATAACAGGAACCAGTTGGACATAGTCCCTGGCGAAGCAGGGGCAGAACATTCACCAACCGGAGGGAAAACGTTAACCAACCGGGGAAAACATTAACCAGTCGGGGAAAACATTAACCAGTCGGTGAAATAGTTAACCAACCGGGGAAAACATTAAGCAGTCGGGGAATACATTAACCATTGGGACTTCGGCTCTACCTGCGTGGGCAGAACATGAACCAACCGCGGGAAAAATATTAACGAGTTGGCCTGGGTGCCTGGAGCAGAAGGGAAAGCATTAGGCAGTTGGACATGGTGCCTGGAGAAGCAGGGGGAAAACATTAACCAACCATGTGGAAAACATTAGCCAGTCAGGCAAAACATTAACCAATGGGACTTGGTGCCTGGAGAAGCAAGGGGAAAACATGAACCAGTTGGACATAGTCCCTGGAGAAGCAGGGGCACAACATTAACCAACCGTGGGGAATACATTAACCAGTAGGGCAAAACATTAACCAGTCGGGGAAAACATTAACCAGTCGGGCAAAACATTAACCAACCGGGGAAAACATTAATCAGTCGGGGAAAACATTAACCAGTGGGACTGAGTCTCTGGCTGGATGGGTAGAACCGTATCCAACCGCGGGGAAAACATTAACCAGTCGGGCATAGTCCCTGGAGAAGCAGGAGCACAACATTAACCAACTGTGGGGAAAACATGAACCAGTCAGGCAAAACATTGACCAGTCGGGGAAAACGTTAACCAGTCAAAGAACAAAGAACAAAATCAGCCTGGGAAACAGGCCCTTCGGCCCAACGAGCCCACGCTGCCATCTCAACTCCACCTCTCTACCCATGACCCCTATCTAATGTTTCATGGCCATCCAGATTGAGGGAAAACTGATTTCGGGACAATTTATTCCTGCCAATCAGCCGAACAGCACATCTTTGGGGTGTGGGAGGAAACCGGAGCACCCGGAGAAAACCCACGCAAGCACGGGGAGAATGCGCAAACTCCCACAGACACCGGCCCAAATCCATGTGTCTGCACAGCAATCAGCGATAGTCACTGAGCTGTCGTCTTGCCCAGTATCTTGTCCAGTTTAGGCACACACTAACGACATGAAGCACTAGGCCAATCTCGAACAACCAAGAGCAGCCCCAGTACGACCCATCGCGTGTATGCCCCTCGTTGGACACGAGGTGGACCGACTTCAAACCTGTGAATGAAAACAGAGAAAAACATTATTATCATACTATACCCATTTACATTTCTAGGGACACCCCAATGCTAATGACCCTTAATTAAAGGTTCTCCTATATCCACCCATCTCCAGCTCAGTCATGTGCCTAAGTTACTCCTAAAGGACTCTAGTGTGTTTGCTTCCACCACCTTACTTGGCAGAGCATTCCATACCCCCACTACCCTCTGCGTGAAAAACCTCCCTCGAATATCTGTGTTGTACCTCTCCCCCTTCACCTTAAGCCCATGGCCCCTCGTCCTACGTGACTCGACTATAGGAAATAGCTTACCTCTGTTTACTCTATCTATACCCTTCATAATCTTATATACCTCTATTAGATCCCCCCCTCAGTCGGCGTCTTTCAAGGGAAAAGAGCCCCAATTTCTTCAATCTTTCCTCATACCCCAGTCCTTCCATACCAGGCAACATCCTGGTAAACCTCCTCTGCACTCTCTCCAGAGTCTCCACGTCCTTCTGGTAGTAAGGCGACCAGAACTGTACGCAGCCATTCAATAAGATCATGGCTGATCAGAAGTAGATCAGTTCCACTTTCCCACTTTCTCCCCATAACCCTTAATTCCCTTGTCTGTCAAAAACCTATCTACCTGTGACTTTTTTTTCCCCAGTTTGTTCATTTTCAGTCTGTTAACGTTTCTCCAATTATTATGCAATCTTTTTCTTCACAGCCTGTCACTGGATTCAAATTGGGCTGCACAGTAGCACAGTGGTTAGCACTGCTGCTTCACAGCTCCAGGGACCTGGGTTTGAATCGAAGCGCTAGATGGCCTACTCCTGCTCCTATTTCTTATGTTCTTTTGGCCTTACCAGTGAGCATCACGCTCCATCCTCCCCAGGCTACACACTGCGGCCATCCCCTCCGGGTTACACACCGTCTGATCTCACTGGCTCCATGCCCCCGAACTGAAGTCTCCATCCTTCCCGGGTTACGCACTGTCTGAACTCGCTGCCTCCGTTTTCTCCAGTTTACACACTGTCTGATCGCCATGTCTCCATCCTGCCCGGATTGGACACTGTCTGTTCATATTGGTACCATCCTCTTGTGTTTACAGACAGATCTCACTGCCTCCATTCCCACCCTCCCCCCATTACACATTATCTGATCTCACTATCTCTATCTCCCTGGGATTACACATTATCTGATCTCACTATCTCTGTCTCCCTGGGATTACACTGTCTAATCTCACTATCTCTATCTCCCTGGGATTACTCTCTCTGATCTCACTATCTCTATCTCCCTGGGATTACACTCTCTGATCTCACTATCTCTATCTCCCTGGGATTACACTCTCTGATCTCACTATCTCTAGCTCCCTGGGATTACACTCTCTGATCTCACTATCTCTGTAATCCCAGGGAGATAGAGATAGTGAGATCAGAGAGTGTAATCCCAGGGAGATACTGTCTGATCTCACTATCTCTATCTCCCTGGGATTACTCTCTCTGATCTCACTATCTCTATCTCCCTGGGATTACTCTCTCTGATCTCACTATCTCTATCTCCCTGGGATTACTCTCTCTGATCTCACTATCTCTATCTCCCTGGGATTACTCTCTCTGATCTCACTATCTCTATCTCCCTGGGATTACTCTCTCTGATCTCACTATCTCTATCTCCCTGGGATTACTCTCTCTGATTTCACTATCTCTATCTCCCTGGGATTACTCTCTCTGATTTCACTATCTCTATCTCCCTGGGATTACTCTCTCTGATTTCACTATCTCTATCTCCCTGGGATTACTCTCTCTGATTTCACTATCTCTATCTCCCTGGGATTACTCTCTCTGATTTCACTATCTCTATCTCCCTGGGATTACTCTCTCTGATTTCACTATCTCTATCTCCCTGGGATTACTCTCTCTGATTTCACTATCTCTATCTCCCTGGGATTACTCTCTCTGATTTCACTATCTCTATCTCCCTGGGATTACTCTCTCTGATTTCACTATCTCTATCTCCCTGGGATTACTCTCTCTGATTTCACTATCTCTATCTCCCTGGGATTACTCTCTCTGATTTCACTATCTCTATCTCCCTGGGATTACTCTCTCTGATTTCACTATCTCTATCTCCCTGGGATTACTCTCTCTGATCTCACTATCTCTATCTCCCTGGGATTACACTCTCTGATTTCACTATCTCTATCTCCCTGGGATTACTCTCTCTGATTTCACTATCTCTATCTCCCTGGGATTACTCTCTCTGATTTCACTATCTCTATCTCCCTGGGATTACTCTCTCTGATTTCACTATCTCCATCTTCACTCTCTTTGCTTTCTGGGAAAGTCGGAATTCGCCATTTTCTCCCCAGAATTGGTCCAGGAACCAGGCCGCTTCTTAAACACGATTAAAAAAGCTGAAAATCCTCCCTGCTCAGAACCGAGTATAAATATTTGCATCGCTTTCTCACCCGGACTTTCTACCGCCGAAACTTCTGGAAAGAAGCAACTCTGCGACTGCGCGTCGTTGTTTGTGAAGTAAAACTGCACGCGCTCAAAGAGCCCGGCGCATGCGCATACGGAGAACTGCTTCTTTGTCCGCCCTCCCACCCCGCTTAACAGCCGTCCCCCGGCACTCCCCTCCACTCTCCTCCCCCGCTCACAACCCACAAAGGGCCTGCGCAGTGCGCGAGTCTTGGAGTTCCTTCCGTGCTGTCCGTCTCGCGCACAGTCGGTTAGAACCCGAGCGCGCCGCTGCCTGGACAATCAAGAGGGCGGGGCTGCAATCTACACCCTCTCCCCATTTGTTGTAGCGGCTATCAATCACCTGCTCCCAGCCAATAGGAAGGTCCTTCTCATCAGTGTGCTGTCTTGACCCCAGTGAAAGGTTCTCATCAGTGTGGATGGAGCAGACTTTAAACAAGGAAGAATTAGCAATTGGTGCTCAGCTCCTAATAACACTCACATTGGCTGAAAAATGGCTTTCAAAAGAACTGGAAGTCGGGGATACAATTCCTTTCCTTTACTGAACGCTGCTGTCCATCCTGGCAGGTTAAATCTGTTTGTCACAGTCAAGAGTTTTTTTCTTTCCTCAACCATTGAATTGCTGTCCAGATGTTTCACGGTACTTCTGGGTGACAAAACCAGATCCTTCACAGAATATTTACCTCGGATTTACCCCACACATCTTCACTTGTACATCACATTACGACTTTCAACTTGGTCCTGGCAGATTGATCAACACAGATGTCATCATCTACATTAGCGTGCAGGCTTAGATATTGAAGAGCTGCCTGCCAGTCACGAGACATGTCTTCACATATAGGAACCCAGGAAAGCAGTCAACAATATATTTCACCTTCACACTACCAGCGCCAAGATGGAATTGGATATCACCCTAGTGGTCACAACAGTATCAAGGCCCCAAACTTGTTCACCCAGATGTATTTCTTGATAGAACCCTTGGCTAAAAGCATCACCTCCTCAGGACTGCAGAAGAAACCTCCAAAACACTCCTCTGAAAACCTGTTCCTTCCTCATTGGGATCACATGCCAACACCCTCAGGACCTCTGTTTTTGCGAGCACATGTAATTGTTGGAGGTCAGCCATCTCCGTTCCATGGCACTACAGCTGGAGTTTCTCATGTGCGTTTCTGAGGCCTACCCGCCTTTAGCTATTCTTCCAAGTGGGGACATTCACTAATAACTGAACAATGCACAACACCATTCGCAAACCCTCAGATACTGAAGTCGACCATGTTCAAATGTAGTAAGAAATAGACAATATCCACTTTTGGGTTGACAAATGACAAGTAGTGTTAGCGCCACACAAGTGTCAGACAACGACTATCTCCAATAAGAGAAAAACTGATCATTCCTCCTTTGACATTCAATTGCATTACCATCGCCGAATTGTCCGTTACCGACACCCTGGGGTTTACTGTTGGCCTGAAACTGAACTGGATTACTCATATGCATACTATTGTTCCAACGGCAGCTCAGATGGGAGGGGAGGTAGTATACAGTCGTATTGTAATCAGTGCAATAATCCAAAGACATAGGGCCAGGCTGTTGAACTGAAGACCCGTGTTCAAACCCTATGAAACCGTTGTCAATTGTTGTGAAAACCCATCTGGTTCACTGATGTCCTTTACTCAAGTAAATCTATGATCCTTGCCTGGGCTGGCCTTTATGTAACCTCAGACTAAAAACAATATTGTTGTCTCTGAAAATGCCTTCTGAAATAACCTAACAAGCCATTCAGTTCAACGGAAATGGGAGAGGAACAATAAATGCTGGCCCAGCCAACGATGCTCAGATCCCATGATTAGAAATAACCAATGGCAAAATCTCATCTCCTGACTTTCAGAAACCAAGGAATCAGGCGTTTGATGGAGTACTCTGTTATTTCTTTTGGGATGAGTACAGCTTCAACAATGCTCAAGACACGTTATGCCGTCCAGGACATAGTAACCCATTTGATTGGCACCTCATCAAAAAATACCAACTCCCTCCATCATCAATGCGCATTGGTAGCAGTATGTGCAATCTAACAGTTGCACTACAGAATCTTATCAAGCCTTCTGAAGTAGCAAATTCCAAACCCACAACCACTGTCATCTAGAAAGAAAAAGGCAGTTGACACATGGGAAAATCACCACCTGGAAATTTTCCTCGAAGTCACTCAACATACTGATCAGGAAATACATTGCCATTCCTTCATTGCCATTAGAGAGGAATCCTGGAACTGTTTCCCAAACAACACAGTGTGTTTACATATATTACATGGACTGCAGCAGTTCAAAAAGGAAGATCACCACCGCCATCTCATAGAATTGGACAATAAATGCTGGCTAAGGCAGCAAGCACTACATCTTATGAATTAATAATAAAAAAAAAGTGGATGGTGCCCAGCTGTCCAAATCAAATGGATCAACATGCAACTCAATTGCACAATGTCGATCTTCACAGGGTTCCTGGCCACTTTCTTTTGCTTCCAGTCCTAATCAATATTGCCAACTCCCTCCATGACATCAGTAAGGTAATTGCATCCAGAAAGTGGATGTCTACTCCAACCCAGCTACCTGGCTTCAAATTCTCATCAGCAGTTTCCCTTAAACTGAATTAACTTGAAATTCATTTTGCAACATGAATCATTATAGAGGACACAAGTAGCATATCAGAAGCAGTCATGAACTAGGAATGGAAGGCAGGGAGGAAATCAGCAAAATTGCATCAGGAAGGTGCTACTTAAGAAAAAAATGTTGCAGCTACGGGCTGGCATATGCTTCCTCCTGAGAAGCATCATTCTTGAGTCTTAAATGAAGTTGCTGGTGAAATGATGATGCATTGCTTTTAGTTTTCCGAAGTCCATAGTTTTGGGGAAGGTCATATTAGATTGGAAGATAATTGTCTTAACGGTTATGGGTCTGTGATTGGGTAGGTGGACATGACGAGGTTCGAACTGGTTCCTCAAGAGTGATGGTCAAGTTTTGATGACAGTCAAAGAAAAAAGCACGGGAAACAGGCCCTTCGGCCCAACGAGCCCGCACCGCCATTTTAACATTGAGTCCCCTCTCCACCCATGACCCTTGTCGATGCTTATGGCATTCCAGATTGAGGGAAGACTAATTTAGGGACAATTTGTTACACCAATCAGCCTAACAGCACATCTTTGGGGTGTGAGAGGAAACCGGAGCACCAGGAGAAAACTGACGCAAGCACGGGGAGAATGTGCAAACTCCTGCAGACACTGGCCCAAATCCATGTATCTGCACAGCAGTGATAGTCACTGATCTGTCGCGTTGTCCATCATCTGGTACAGTTTAAGCGTACACTAGCGACGTGAAGTACTAGGCTATTCTCGAAACAACCAACAGCAGCCCTCGTACGACCCGTCATTGTTCCCTGACCGCTCGACATTATCAATTACCTGTGGGACGATCCCACTAATTAAAGTTTGTTTGTTACTTCAGCTGATTCTTGTCAAGGTAAAATAACTTTCATGATATCGGCCTTACCAATTTGTTTCGATGGGAAAATATGTTGTCATGTTCCCATGATTAATATCGTGAGCTCCCAAACAGTGAACCTAAACTATTTGCAATATATATAATGTCTTAGATACAGGGATAGAAGGTGTTATTGCCAAGTCTGCAGATGACATAAAAGTAGATGGGATACTAATTTGCAGTGAGGGAATATGAAACTTAAAAGATGGATGTAACTGGGCTAGGTGAGTGTGCCAAAATGTGGCAGATAGAGTTTTACGTGGATATGTGTAAGCTTATCTATTTTGACCAGAAAAGTAGAAAGATAGCATTTCTCTTTCTCAATTGAAATGCAGTGGGATCTGGGTATCGTGCGCAATTTGCGGGCAACTAGTATGCTGGTATAGAAGATAATAAGGACAGCAAATGGAACTTTGGCATTTATAGCTGAAAGAATTGAGTATAAAAATAACAAAGTGTTGCTGCTACTACATGGGGCATTGGTGAGACCAAGTCAGAATACTATGCAAAGTTTTGTTTCTCTTATTTGAAGAAGGATGCAGACATTAGAGTCAGTTCAGAGGCAATTCACTGCATTGATTCCAGAGACAAGGAGTTCTTTTACGAAGATAAGTTGAGAAGTTTAGGCTGATACTCTTTAGAATTGAGAATCATGAGTGGAGATGAAGTATACAATATGATAAAGAATATTTGGTTTAATTAATTTGGACCTGATTTGTCTGTAAAATTATCGCCACAGAAATGGAAACTGCAATATTCTGATTATAGTACGAATTACAGGATAATCAGATGTCTTACTGAATAAGCCATTTGACTTATCTCAGTTGGCTGGACTGCTGGATAGCGATTTTAAAAAGTGATACCAAAAACGTAGATTTAATTCCCGTACTGACTAAAATTATTCATTAAGTCCCACCTTCTCAAATATTCCTGACGGTTGGTGATCGTTGGGTTAAATCACCATCAGTCACAACTTATATTTAGCTGGGACGATGACGAATTTACCTTTTGCAAGTAAGATAAGAAAAACTTTTGACAAAATAAGTGAAAAATGGACATTTCCTCTTTTGGGGCAATTTAGAATGAGAGGTCATAACTTTAGGATGGAAGGTAGCTGATTTAAAACAGATGAGAAGAAAATACTTCTCTCAAATGTTACGAATCTGTGGAATTCACTTTAATCATTGAATTATTACAGTGCACATTCATAGAAGGCCATTCAGCCCATTGAATGTTGTTCAGTTATTCTCTCCAATTAAGCATGGTTTTGATGTCTCAGTGAGACTTCGGCAGAATTTCATATTTTAAATATATATTCTGATATTTCATAGAACATAGAACACTACAGCACAAACAGGCCGTTCGGCCCACGAGTTGCGCCGATCACATCAACACCTACCAATCCATAGACCTATCTATAACCCCCAATCCCATTAAATCCCATATACTCATCCAGAAGTCTTTTAAAAGACCCCAGCGAGTTCCCCTCCACCACCACTGACGGCAGCCGATTCCATTCACTCACCACCCTCTAAGTGAAAAACTTACCCCTAACATCACTTCTGTACTTGCCTCCCCGCACCTTAAATCTGTGTCCTCTCGTAGCGACCATTTCAACCCGGGGAAATAGCCTCTGAGAATCCACCCTATCTATTCCTCTCAACATTTTATAAACTTCTATCAGATCGCCTCTCAACCTTCGTCTCTTCAGGGAAAAGAGTCCCAGCTCCCTCAACCTAACTTCATAAGGCATGCTTCCCAGTCCAGGCAACATCCTTGTAAATCTCCTCTGTACCCTTTCAATAGCTTCTACATCCTTCCTATAGTGAGGCGACCAGGACTGCGCACAGTACTCCAAGTGAGGCCTGACAAGGGTCTTATAAAGTTGCAGCATTACCTCCCGATTCCTAAACTCAATCCCTTGATGAATGAAGGCCAGTACACCATACGCCTTCTTGACCACATCCTCCACCTGCGAGGCCGATTTAAAAGTCCTGTGGACCCGGACCCCAAGATCCTTCTGCTGTTCAACACTACTATGACTCCTGCCCTTGATAGTGTACTCGTTCATCCCATTGGTTCTGCCAAAATGGACGACTACACATTTATCCGCGTTGAAGTCCATCTGCCACTTCTCCGCCCAGTCCTGCATCCTATTTATGTCCTGCTGCAACTTCTGACATCCTTCCAGACCATCCACAACACCACCGACCTTCGTGTCATCGGCGAACTTACTAACCCATCCCTCCACTTCCTCATCTAGGTCATTTATGAAAATGACAAACAGCAAGGGTCCTAGAACAGATCCCTGGGGCACTCCACTGGTGACTGACCTCCATGCAGAAAAAGACCCATCCACAACCACTCTTTGCCTTCTGCAGGCAAGCCAGTTCTGGATCCACAAGGCCAAAGCCCCTTGGATCCCATGCCCTCTCACCTTCTCAAGAAGTCTTGCATGGGGGACCTTATCAAACGCCTTGCTGAAGTCCATGTACACCACGTCCACTGCACTTCCTTCGTCAATGTGTTCAGTCACATTTTCGAAGAACTCAACTAGTCTCGTAAGGCACGACCTGCCCTTGACAAAACCAACTATTTCTGATCATGCTAAACCTCTCCAAATGCTCGTAAATCTTGTCCCTCAGAAGCCTCTCCATCAGCTTACCAACCACTGAGGTCAGACTCACCGGTCGGTAATTTCCCGGGCTATCTCTGTTCCCTTTCTTGAAAATAGGAACCACATCCGCAATCCTTCAATCCTCCGGAACCTCTCCCGTCTCCATTGACGACGCAAAGGTCATCGCCAGGGGCTCTGCAATCACTTCCCTCACCTCCCACAGTATCCTGGGGTTCATCCCATCTGGTCCCGGCGACTTATCTATCTTGATAGCATTCAAAAGTTCTAACACATCCTCCTCCTTAATATCCACATACTCAATCTTTTCCATCTGCTGCAAATCCGTAGCAAAATCTCCCAGATCAGTTTCCACTGTGAATACTGAGGCAAAGTACTCATTAAGCACCTCTGCCATTTCTCCTGGTTCCACACAGACCTTCCCCCCTTCACCTTTTATAGGTCCTATCCCTTCTCTTCTCATCCTTTTACTTTTCACATATTTATAGAAGGCCTTGGGATTCTCCTTAATCTTACCCGCCAAGGTCTTCTCATGACCCCTTCTGGCTCTCCTAATTTCCCTTTTAAGCTCCTTTCTACAATCCTTATACTCCTCAAGATCCTTAACATCTCCTAGCTCCCTGAACCTTTTGTACACCTTCCTTTTCCTCCTGACTAGGTTCACCACAGCCTTCGTGCACCACGGTTCCCGTGACCTACCAAAACCCCTCGTCTCATCGGAACGTTGTCATGCAGAGCTCCAGACAAACATTCCTTGAATATCCGCCACCTTCCTTCGGTACTTTTCCCTAAGAACGCCTCCTTCCAGTTTATTTGTCCAAGTAACTTCCTGACTTCTTCGTATTTCCCCTTACTCCAGACAAACACCTTCCTAGTATAAGTGTTATAGGTGTGACAGAGGAGGGTTAAAGAGAGGTGGAGGGGTGGCACTGTTAGTAAAGGAAAACATCACAGTAGTGCAGAGGGAGGACAATATGGAGGAGTTAGGGATTGAGTCGCTGTGGGTGGAGTTGAGAAATAAAAAGGGAGAGATTACGATGCTAGGGGTATACTATAGGCCACCCAACAGCCCGAGGTCAGTGGAGGAAGGCATTTGCAGGGGCATTTTGGATAGGTGCAGGAAGAATAGGGTGGTTGTAGTGGGTGAATTTAATCTTCCTGGAGTGGATTGGAAGGGGCCTAGAGCTGGGGGTACGGAGGGAGAGGAGTTTGTAAAATGTGTTTTGGAAGGGTCTCTAGAGCAGTATGTAACTAGCCCGACTAGGGAAGGGGCTATACTGGATTTAGTGTTGGGTAATGAGCTGGGGCAGGTGGTTGAGGTTGAGGTAGGCGAACATGTGGCTAACAGTGACCACAAGTCGGTCTACTTTAGGATAAAAATGGAAAGGGATGAGTGCCGGCCAAATGGGAGGGTGCTGAACTGGGGAAAGGCGAGCTATAGCCGGATTAGGAGGGAGCTGAAGGACACTGACTGGGAGGGACTGTTAGCTGGCAAGTCCACGGTTGGCAAGTGGGAAGCTTTTAAGGGCAAACTGAAAATGTTGCAGGAAAGGCATGTTCCGGTTAAGCGGAGGGATGGGAAAGGTAGGATTAGAGAGCCGTGGATTACAGGGGGTATCGAAGACTTGGTAAGGAAGGAGAGGGAGGCGTATGTTAGGTCGAAACAACTGGGTACGGAGAGTGCGCTGGAGGAATATAGAGAGAGTAGGAGGGAGCTAAAAAGGGGAGTTAGAAGGGCGAAGAGAGGGCATGAAATGGCTTTGGCTGATAGGATTAAGGAAAATCCAAAGGCATTTTATTCCTATATTAGGAGCAAGAGAGTAGTTAGAGGGAAAATTGGTCCTCTTAGGGACAAAAGTGGGGAGTTATGTATTGAGTCGGAGGGAATGGGGGAGATCCTGAATGAATACTTTGCGTTGGTATTCACGAAGGAGAGGGGTTCGGTGTCGTACGGTGTCCTGGAGGGAGCTGTGGATCAGTGGCAGGAAATATCTATTACGAGGGAGGAAGTGCTAGGGCTTTTAGGTAGCGTAAGGACGGATAAAGCTCTGGGGCCTGATGGTATTTATCCCAGGCTGCTTAGGGAGGTGAAAGATGAAATTGCTGGGCCTCTGGCACAAATCTTTGTCTCTTCTTTGGACACAGGTGAGGTCCCAGAAGACTGGAGGGTAGCAAATGTGGTACCGCTGTTTAAAAAAGGTAGTAGGGATAACCCTGGAAATTATAGACTGGTGAGTTTGACATCGGTGGTAGGGAAATTAATGGAAAAAATACTTAGGGGTAGGATGTATGAGCATTTGGAGCGTTGCGATCTGATTAGGGATACGCAACATGGCTTTGTTCGAGGGAGGTCTTGCCTTACGATTCTGGTAGAATTCTTTGAGGAGGTGACAAAAACGGTTGACGATGGGAGAGCTGTTGATGTCATCGATATGGATTTCAGTAAGGCGTTTGACAAAGTCCCTCATGGTAGGCTGGTAGAAAAGGTTAAGGCGTATGGGATACAAGGACAGGTAGCTTGGTGGATCGAAAACTGGCTGGGCAATAGGAGACAGAGGGTAGTTGTCGAGGGGACCTTTTTGGGCTGGAGGCCAGTGACCAGTGGTGTGCCGCAGGGCTCAGTACTGGGACCTCTCCTCTTTGTAGTATATATAAACGACTTGGAAGAGAGCGTAGGTGGTGTGATCAGCAAGTTTGAGGATAACACCAAGATGGCAGGGTTGGCGGATACTGAGGTGGAATGTCAGGTGATACAGCAGAATATAAATAGGCTGGTACATTGGGCAGATAGGTGGCAGATGGAATTTAATCCTGACAAATGCGAGGTGATGCATTTTGGAAGGAATAATGCAGAGAGGAGCTACGTGATAAAAGGTAGACCGATTAGGAGTATAGAAATACAGAGGGACCTGGGAGTGCAGGTTCACAAGTCTATGAAGGTTGTGACACAAGTGGAGAAGGTTGTGAGGAAAGCTTATGGAATGCTAGCCTTTATAGGAAGGGGTATAGAGTATAGGAGCTGCCGTCTAATGCTTTAGTGGTACAGAACGTTGGTTAGACCGCATTTGGAGTACTGCGTCCAGTTCTGGTCACCTTACTACCGGAAGGACGTGGAGACTCTGGAGAGGGTGCAGAGGAGGTTTACCAGGATGTTGCCTGGCATGGAAGGACTGAGTTACGAGGAAAGGTTTGAGAAACTGGGACTTTTCTCCTTGGAAAGACGGAGATTGAGGGGAGACATGATAGAGGTATATAAGATACTGAAGGGAATAGATAGAGTCAATAGTGAGAGGCTGCTACCTAGACTGGGTACAATTACGAGAGGTCATGATCTAAGGGTGAGGGGGAAGAAGTATAATTTGGATATGAGAGGAAGGTTCTTCACGCAGAGGGTCGTGGGGGTGTGGAACGCACTACCGAGTAGGGTGGTGGAGGCAGGAACGTTGGACTCGTTTAAGGTTTACTTAGATAGACACATGAGCGAAACGAGGATGGAGGGTTATAGTAGGGGGTATTAAATAGGGTCAGAGCCTTGGGAGACACCGGAAATGCAGACTTATATGTTAACGTTTTTGTCTTTTATTCCGCAGGTGGAGGACCACCTTGTTGTCAAACGAGGGGCATGCACACGGTGGGTCGTGCGTGGGCTGCTCTTGGAGGTTCCGGGAGTGGCCTAGTACTTTGTGTCGGTGTGTGTGCTTGATCCTGGACCAGTAGACGGGCGCCGCAACAGCTCAGTGACGAGCACTGCTAGCTGTGCAGATACATGGATTTGGGCCTGTGTCTGTGGGAGTTTGCGCAGTCTCCCTGTGGTTGTGTGGGTTTCCTCCGGGCGCTCCGGTTTCCTCCCACACCCCAAAGATGTGCTATTAGGCTGATTGGTTTACCAAATTGACACTATTCTCCCTGAATCTGGCTAAGTTAGCGGTTCCACTTGCAGACACGCAGGGCAGGGTAGGTGTAGGAGGATATGGCGGCGCGGGCTTGTTGGGCCGAAGGGCCTGTTTCCCGTGCTGGGTTGTTCTTTGTTCTTTGTAAATGGTTCATGCTTTCCCCTCGCTTCTCCAGGGACAATGTCCAACTGGTTAATGTTTTCCCCGGCTGGTTAATGTTTTCCCCTGTTGGTTCATGTTTTCCCCTCGCTTCTCCAGGGACAATGTCCAACTGGTTAATGTTTTCCCTGGCTGGTTAATGTTTTCCCCGGTTGGTTAATGTTTTCCCTGGTTGGTTAATGTTTTCCACTACTGGTTAATGTTTTCCTCTACTGGTTAATGTCTTCCCCGACTGGTTAATGTTTTGCCCCTGCTTCTCCAGAGATTATGTGCAACTGGTTAATGTTTTCCCCTCGGTTCTCGAGGGTCTGTGTCCGACTGGTTCATGTTTTCCCCCTGCTTCTCCAGGCACCAAGTCCAACTGGTTAATGTTTTCCCCTCGGTTCTCCAGGGACTATTCCTGCCTGGTAAATGTTTGGAAGGACTATTACTTACGTGGCAAAAAACCGCAGCAGGCGACGGTGCAGATGGACCTCAGGGTCCTTGTGCATGAGTCGCAAAAACCCAGCCTGCAGGTGCAGCAGGTGGTCAGGAAGGCGAATGGGATGCTGGCCTTCATAGCGAGGGGGATTGAATATAAAAGTAGGGAGGTCTTGCTGCAGCTGTATAGGGCATTGGTGAGGCCGCAGCTGGAGTACTGTGAGCAGTTTTGGTCGCCGCACTTACGCAAGGATACTTTGGCCTTGGAGGGAGTCCAGAAGAGGATTACCAGGCTGATACCAGAGTTGATGGGGTTGAGCTATGAGGAGAGGCTGAATAAACTAGGCTTGTACTCGTTAGAGTTTAGAAGAATGAGGGGAGATCTCATTGAGACGTATAAGATGATGAATGGGATGGATAGGATAGAGGTGGAGAGACTCTTCCCGCTCAGAAAGGACAGTAGGACTAGGGGGCACAGCCTCAAGATAAAGGGGGTGCGGTTTAGAACGGAGTTGAGGAGGAACTTCTTCACTCAAAGGATTGTGAATCTCTGGAATTCTCTGCCCGTTGAAGTGGTGGAGGCTACCTCGCTAAATATTTTTAAGACGCGGGTTGATGGGTTTTTGATAAGCGAGGGGATTAAGGGTTATGGGGAGAGGGCGGGAATGTGGAACTGAGCCACGACAGATCAGACATGATCTTATTGAATGGCGGGGCAGGCTCGAAGGACTAGGTGGCCTACTCCTGCTCCTATTTCTTATGTTCTTATGTAAAACATTAACCAACCATGGGGAAAACATGAACCAGTGGGGGAAGCCATTAACCAGTGGGACTTGGAGCCTGGAGAAGCAGGGGGGAAAACATTAACCAGTCGGGGAAAACTTTCACCTCTCCCTCTGTATCTCTGTGTCCCAGTAAGCTGATTCAGTGTGAATGTCGGCCTTGCTTGTGAGTACGAAACATTCAAGTTGACAACTTTAAATATCGATCCCCCCTCTCTCTGCCTGTCTGTCTGTCAGTCTCTCGCTCTCTCACTGTCACTCTCTCTCTCTCTCAGTAATTTCACTGCAGTGTTAATGTAAGCCTGACTTCTGACACTTAAGAAACTTTAAAAACTCACTCTCTGCCTCTCTCAGTTCAGGCATAGGTTGAGTGTTCGAGTGAGAGCGGGGGAGAGGTGAGTATTGAAGCCGGTGCAGGCAGCTGTCAACAAAGCTTTGAAGAAATGGCAGGCAGTGTTTGTAAAGATGCTGAGGGAATGGGAAAGTCAGTGTGTCAGCCAGATGGGGGAAGGGAGGCTTCCACTTGCGAGGGGAAAACATTAACCAGCTGCTGCTGCTGCGGTGTGGGCAATGGCAGTCCCCCTTTTATTGTACCCTCTGGACAAGCAGGGGCAAAACATGAACCAGGTGTACTGAGTCCCTGTAGAAGCGAGGGGAAATCATTAACCAGTCGGACGTGGTCTCTGGAGAAGCAGGGGCAAAACATTAACCAACGGTGGGCGAAATATTAACCAACCGGGGAAAACATTAACCACTTGGACTTGGTGCCTGGAGAAGCAGGGGGAAAACATGAACCAGTCGGACCTGGTCCCTGAAGAACCGAGGGGAAAACTTTAACCAGTCGGGCACAGTCCCTGGAGAAGCAGGGGCACAACATTAACCAACCGAGGGGAAAACATTGACCAGTCGGGGAAAACATTAACCAGTCAAAGAACAAAGAACAAAATCAGCCTGGGAAACAGGCCCTTCGGCCCAACGAGCCCATGCTGCCATCTCAACTCCACATCTCTACTCATGACCCCTATCTAATGTTTTATGGCCATCCAGATTGAGGGAAATCTGATTTAGGGACAATTTGTTCCTGCCAATCAGCCTAACACCACATCTTTGGGGTGTGGGAGGAAACCGGAGCACCCGGAGAAAACCCACGCAAGCACGGGGAGAATGCGCAAACTCCCACAGACACCGGCCCAAATCCATGTGTCTGCACAGCAATCAGCGATAGTCACTGAGCTGTCGTCTTGCCCAGTATCTTGTCCAGTTTAGGCACACACTAACGACATGAAGCACGAGGCCAATCTCGAACAACCAAGAGCAGCCCCAGTACGACCCATCGCGTGTATGCCCCTCGTTGGACACGAGGTGGACCGACTTCAAACCTGTGAATGAAAACAGAGAAAAACATTATTATCATACTATACCCATTTACATTTCTAGGGACACCCCAATGCTAATGACCCTTAATTAAAGGTTCTCCTATATCCACCCATCTCCAGCTCAGTCATGTGCCTGTCTAAGTTACTCTTAAAGGACTCTAGCGTGTTTGCTTCCACCACCTTACTTGGCAGAGCATTCCATACCCCCACTACCCTCTGTGAGAAAAACCTCCCTCTAATATCTGTGTGGTACCTCTCCCCCCTCACCTTAAGTCCATGGCCCCTTGTCCTACGTGACTCTATTATAGGAAATAGCTTACCTCTGTTTACTCCATCTATACCCTTCATAATCTTATATACCTCTATTAGATCCCCCCCCTCAGTCAGCTTCTTTCAAGGGAAAAGAGCCCCAATTTCTTCAATCTTTCCTCATACCCCAGTCCTTCCATACCAGGCAACATCCTGGTAAACCTCCTCTGCACTCTCTCCAGAGTCTCCACGTCCTTCTGGTAGTAAGGCAACCAGAACTGTACGCAGTACTCCAAATGCAGCCTAACCAACGTTCTGTACAACTGCAACATTAGAGTCCAGCTCTTATATTCTATACCCCTTCCTATAAAGGCTAACATACCATAGGCTTTCTTCACCACAGTCTCCACTTGCACTGCCACCTTCAAAGACTTGTGCACTTGCACCCCAAGGTCTCGCTGCGACTCTATACTCCTTACAGGCTTACCCTTTTTCATAAAACTTCCCCCTACATTATTCCGGCCAAAATGCATCGCCTCACATTTATCCGGATTAAACTCCATTTGCCATGTATCTGCCCAATCAACCAGCCTATCAATATCCTACTGTATTGCCAGACACTGCTCCTCACTGCCCGCCAATCCAGCCATCTTGGTGTCATCAACAAATTTGCTGATCACACCACCTACTCCCTCTTCCAAATCATTTATATACACTACAAAGAGAAGGGGTCCCAGTACCGAGCCCTACGGCACACCACTAGTGACAGACCTCCAGCAAGAAAAAGACCCCTCCACAACTCCTCTCTGACTCCTCTTTGCAAGCCAGTTCTCTACCCATCTAGATACCTGACCACATATCCCATGAGCTTTAATCTTCTGTACCAACCTACCATGAGGGACTTTGTCAAACGCCTTACTGAAATCCATATAGATGACATCAACGGCTCGTCCTTCGTCAACCGTTTTTGTCACCTCCTCAAAGAATTCTACCAGATTCGTAAGTCAAGACTTCCCCTTGACAAAGCCATGCTGCGTATCCTTAATCAGATCACAACGCTCCAAGTGCGCATACATTCTATCCCTAAGAATCCTCTCCATCAACTTACCTACCACTGACGTTAAGCTCACCAGCCTATAGTTACCCGGGCTATCCCTCCTACCCTTTTTAAACAACAGTACCACGTTCGCTATCCTCCAGTCCTCTGGGACCTCACCTGTGTCCAAAGAAGAGACAAAGATTTGTGTCAGAGGCCCAGCAATCTCATCCCTCACCTCTCTAAGCAGCCTAGGATAAATACAATCAGGCCCTGGAGATTTATCGGTCTTAATGCCCTCTAAAAGCCCTAACACTTCTTCCCTCGTGATCAACAGATCTTTCAATCAGTCTACCGCTCCCTCAATGATCGTACTAGACATCAAGCCCCTCTCCTTCGTGAATACTGACGCAAAGTATTCATTCAGGATCTCCCCCATTCCCTCTGTCTTTAAGCACAATTCCCCACGTCTGTCCCTGAGAGGACTGATTTCACCCCTAACCACCCTTTTGTGAGATGACCTCAAATATTACCGAGAGCCAGAACCGGTCCCCATCCCACACTTAGCAGAAGTACTGAGAGAGTTACGTCTCTAAGTGGGACACTCTGTTCGATTATACCACCAGTTCCAATCACATATCAAAACCCTAGAGCATGACACAGAGTCAGCCTTACAGAGCCAGACATGGGTTCGGAGGGTGTGGGACTGGGGTCTAAGTGTGGACATTCACCCCTGGATCCGGATAGTCTCGCACATACCGGTTACCATCCAACTCATACTGGCAATATCCTGGGGGGGTCATAATGTGCTATACATCCCACCAGCGCAAGAAAAATAAAACTAGGAGGGAACTCATCGGAATGATTGGCAACATGGGACAATGAACATCTCGGGAAGACTTCTCCCGCATACACCTAATTTGACAAACCCGGGGCTCCCCTAAACTGTACGACTGCAGCGTGCAAATGCAGGGAGCACCGGACATAGCATTTGTGAAGGAAATCGGTCTGAGGGAGGAGGAACAAGCCCGCTCCCGACCCACACGGGGGGAACTGTTATGGGACAGCAAATTTTATGAAATTGGGCACACAAAATGGAAGCAAACTAAATCTCCCCTCAGAGCCCCTCCACCAAGAATCACAAAGTAACAGACACCGATCTGTGGGCAAGAGCATGCTTTTAGAATGCAGGTGAGGGCTGGCACATCAGGGAAGCTGGACAGGATGGCACCGACAGGAACTAAATCTCCACCCCGTCAAAATCAGCACCTTTAAAACAGTCAACCAACCCATGGAGACACCTAAAATTAGCATTGTTAAGGAAACATTCCTGGCCCCTCAAAACCTCTTTTGAGATCAATGACACACCTATGGTTCAAACCCCGGAGATTCGAGACTATTAAATAACCAATCAGACAAAACAATTAACACACACCGAAAACAATTTCCTCAACACTTGGAAACATCGAGACAGGGTGGCTAAGGTTGAATACTGTAAATAAAGTATTAGCATTTGAATCGCACACTGCCCCGAAGTTCAGTTATAACTATAGCCTGCTGCCAGGGACGGGCAGAGAGCTTTCGGGACAGTCCGATTGGATGTCCTGACTGTGCTTCTCCGTCGACGTAAATGAAAATAAAGCTGTGCCGTTATTGAACTTCACCCTGAGTCCGTAGTGGTCGTTTCGCCCACTCGCGCTAACACCCTCTATTCTTAGCAGTCTCTGGTATGCTTATGTTGCCGTTTCATCTCTTTATTAGAAACATTAAAGATTCAGTTTCTATCATTCCATCTTTCTGGCAAGGCTGTACACTACAGTCATTTTTTTTTCCATCAATTTGATGTTCCCCACTCACATTTCCACTTTTCATGTGTGACACTTCCCTTCCCTTTCCCGAATTCTCCATCTCAATATCAGCGAATAGACACGGATGAATACTTACTATAAACCAGAATTCCAAATGGACATTGACCGAACTTCCTCTTAGTCTGCTTCTATACAGCCTTTGAATAATGTTCCCTTAACCTGTGTGTTTGTTTGGATGATGCAACGTCTGAGCTTCTGACATTGATTTCTCAACCTCAGAAGTTGACTCCCCGCACTATAGTTTGAAAAGATGATGCCGTTATGCTGCATTTCCCAGAATACTGTCTTCATCCCTTGCCCTCCAGAAAGGAATCTAGCATTTCACTCATTCCTTCCTTCAAACCTCAACTCCACCACATGCAACACATCTGATGCTCCAATCTCAAAATGTTCAACTTTACTCACCAACCACAGATTATTTTTGGTAAAAGCTGAGGATCGACCTGATAGATGTTTACACAATTATGAGACCAGTCGGGAGAACGTCTTGTCAGAGAGTTTTTATCTCAGGGTATAAATGCCAATTGCTACAGGACATATTTTTTATGGCATAACGGGGAAACTTTAAAAGAGATGAGAGAGGCAAGATTTTTCTTAACAGAGAGGGTGGTAAGTACCTGTATTTCGCTGACGGAGGGGATGACAGAAGCAGATACAATAGCAATGGTTAAAAAAAATCTCGATAGATAGATACATGAATAAACAGGGAATAGGGAGATACAGGCTGCGTAGATGCAAAACAAAATCATTACTTTAGAAAAGCATCATATCTCGGCACAGACTTGACCGGACAAACAACATTTTTTTCGGGTCTCTCCCTGTTCCTCTTCAATTTCAAAACAATAGAGAGTCTTCAATCACACCCAGGATAGGATTATTTGCAGACGTCCACCGAACTCCAGCCAACACAACCCTCCTCTCCTTCCTTCCTATGAACATGCAGGACATAGAACACGTGTCCTTTTAAATAAGGTTATGAGGTCATCGGGCCCAGAAACAAGGGACCATTCGGCCTCGGTATCATATTTTACGATGAGATAATATAGTTGCTGATACGACAGAGAGGGCCGTGTGGTGGCACAGGGATTAGCACAGTAGTCTCCCCGCGTGAGGACCTGGATTTAGTTGCTGTCGTGGGTGACTGACTGTGTGGAGCAAGACATTCTCTCTGTGTTTGCATGTTTTTCCTCTGGGTGTGTTAGGTCTCCTCTCAAAAGCCAACGATGTGCAGGTTCAGTCGATTGTCCATGCTAAATTGTCCCTTATTTTCTCAAGGAGACCAGGTTAGATTGATTAGCCATGGGAAAGCATGGTTGGTGTGTCGAGGTAAAATTCTCTGTTAGAAAATCTTTGCAGACTCAATGGGCCGAATTCCCATGATCTGCACCGTGTGCCTCTATGTTTCTATGACTTTGTCATTCGTGTACCAGGACATCCTTGTCCCTCTATATCACAACATTCTGCAGTGGCTTTCAATATGAAATATGCTCTGCTTTTGTATTCTTCCGAACCATGTGGCAACCTCAATTTTCCCACATTGTGTGTAACATGTCCAAGTTTTACCTCTTCATTTAATCTACACGGGAACTTTGTGTCTCCTCATAACGATGTACTTTTCTACCTGTCTTGGAATTTTCAGAAGAGTTGACTGTATTGAATAAATTCATATTGATTGCAAGTCAGTGATCCACAAGGATTAATCTCTGTGAATTCAATACTTACTTTACACTAACCTTAAAATGAACTGTTTATCCCAATTCTATGATTCCTGTTTGTGAACTAATCCGATATCCAGGCTAATCTATTAACACGAAGAGCTGCAAACTTTTATGTGGCACATTAACGAATTCTCATTTGTTTCGTAGTACTAATACATTACTTCACTTGATGTCCATGACCGAATCTTTCTGCTAAATCCTCAGAACATTCCAGTAAATCCTTAAAACATAATTTTCTTTTGTGAAACCATATTTCCTAATCTGGATGGTGTTCTGATTTTCTAAATTTCCTGCTGCTCTTTCCTTTAATGAATTCAGGTCTTTGCCCAATGACAGATATGAGGCCAATTGTAGTGGAATTTTCTGTTTTTAGTCTCCCTCATTTCATGGACAGACATGTGACGGTGCCATTTTCCAAAACATTGAATTTTTCAGAATCGCGATTCTGAAATAAATAATATGGACTGTATCTCTGCACCCTCTCGACTGCAGGCCTCAGATGCATGAAACTTGGATTATTTGGCCCAAGTATATTTCAGGCCCTTTTTTCTCCTTTTCAATTTCCACCGTCCATTTCCCCCAGTGCGCTGTCCATGTCACCCGATGGAATGAAATACAAAGATGAACACATTTATGAGGAATTTACACGTCAGTAAGAGTCTTGACTGATCGTTATATTTTGAGATTTCATTTATTTGATTACACGTGAGTGTTAATATTATTGGAAAGGGCAGCAGTGGGCAAGAGTTTCCAGAGTTCATTCAGGATAAGTTTACGGCAAGAACCGTATCATCTAAAGAGAAAGGAAACATTCCTGGATGAGGTGAGCCGAGCTGAGTATACGGAAAATGTGAAAGATAGCAATGTTGTATCATTAGGTTGATGTTGATAATTCGGGAGGACAAGGGATGATTTCAATCATGATTAGTGAACTCTAATGATAGAATGAGAAGACATTTGGTGCAGAACACCTGCAATGCAAGTTCGGTGGGAGATATTGTCTGAAATACTGCTGGCGTTAAGAGGGAGATTTTCTTTGCGAGTTTCACTAATCTGTCAAGATGCATATTTAAATCACCCGTGATTACTGCTGCACTTTTCTCAGGATCATTCATTTTTTTATTGTTATATACTGTACCCTACTTTGGAATTAAAGGTCAGGGCCCTCAACTTACTCTGACCAGAATGTTCTTTTTTTTTATTTCCACCGTGATAGAAGCAATATTTTTGTCTTTAATACCAATATAATTTCTTCATGGAGCTTTGACATTATATTTAACCAGTAAAGCAACCCCAGATCGTGTTCTACCATGTATATTCTTTTAGAATACTGAGTAGCTTTGGACATTCAACTCCCAGTCCTTGCACTCCTGACATGAGGTCATGGCATGGGAGTCATGGTGGTTGGAGGGTAATGATATCACTTTCGTTTGCTTTTAAATATAGTCTACAATTATGAATATGCATTGCATATAATGACGGTTTCTTAGTAAATGAAAAAAACACATTGATTCAATTTAGTCTCAGCATCTCGTGTATTCAATCCACAGGGAATTTATCCCGTTGTCCTAATGTGTTTGTTCTAATATAAAGATAGCAATTTTTAGAACACTTTTGCAACAGCTGTATCTCCATGGAGATCGAGGGAACGCATAAAGGTGAATGCACAGGGACGTGTCACGACAGATTTTAATTCAGAGGAATAACATGCTCAGCAAAGGAAGAGGGCCATTCCACGCAGAAAATGCATCTACCTATTGATTTGGTCAGGAAAATATTCTATCTGTTGCTTGCCTTAGTTGGTGTTCCTGGTACGTAGCTAAAACACATTATATAGTGTAACTATGCATAAGCTTGTTTCTGCTATAAATCTGTTTATTGTCATGTTGCATTGCATTGAAGTGACATAATTAGTTGGATTCTAATGAAATAAATAATCTGGAATAAATAATAAATAATAAATTATGTATTATATAAATTAATAAATATATTTATTATAAATAATAAATTATTTATCAATAAATTTAATAAATAATAAATAATAATAAATACATAATAATAAATAATAAATAATAACTTTCCTGAATTATTCTTGTAGTCATGTTGTGTTGGAAGAACTATTTCCATCTCACCCATGACATTCAGTTGTTGGATTCAGTGCAATATTGTTTCTGTTGATCCAAACATCGAAGTAGGGGGAAAAAATCATCAGGAACATGAATTTCCAAGGTGACGAGTTGGCAAAAGTTATACTGAATATGATGACCAATTAGAATGTGGCATCTGACTTCAGTAATAAGAAAATAATAATGTTTATCAAGTTAAAATAATCTTGTGTTTGGGAGCAGAGAGAGAGCTAAGATTTTACCTGTTAAAAACCTGTTTAAAATAAGTTTAAAGCATTTTGTTCTTTGTAGAACTGTTTAAAACATTTATTTATTGTATTTACTGCTTTAAGAATTCTGAGGGAATGGTTAGCAGGCAGTTGTGGGACATCAGCTTTAAATCAGCGCCAGGTTTAAAAGGAGGCCTGGTGTAGACAGCGGGCAGCGTCTGAGCGGGCAGCAGAGTGAGAGGGAAGCAAAGTGAGCTACTAGGGCTTAATATCAAAAAGGGCTTGAAAGAAAAAAGGCCAGGTGAGTTCGTTTGAAAAACAAGGAAAAAAAAAACAAAAAAAAATGTTTTTCAAAACTACTACAGCAAGAAACAAGGAAAAAAATTTTTCCCCATAAAATATTACAGTGAATAATGGAGGGGCATGTGATGTGTGGTTTCTGTATGATGTGGGAACTGGTGGACCCCAGGGTCCTCCCCAGTGACCATGTCTGCAGTAAGTGCAGGTTGCTGGAGGAGCTCCAGCTCAGGGTAAATGAGCTGGCCTCTGAGCTACAGACACTGAGGCTCATCAAGGGGAGAGAGGGTGCCATTGTCAATGGGGTGCAAGTGACATCCACCCCACCTAGACTGGCTAACTCTAACGGTCAGGGACAAGAGGGGGCTGCTGGGAGGAGGAAGTGGGGTGAGGAGCGGAGGCCTCAGCCTCTTAATCTGCAAAACAGGTTTGAGGTTCTTGCTTCCACTCTGGAAGAGGACGAGGCAGGTGAGGTTGGTGAGGTTGGTGAGCAAACTGCACACGGGACAGTGCTGCAGCAGGACATAGGCAAAGAGAAGGTGAAAAGGAATGTAGTAGTGATTGGGGATAGTGGGGTGAAGGGTATTGACACTGTCCTTTGTCACAATGACAAAGTGCACAGAAGGGTGTGTTGTCTGCCTGGTGCTCGGGTACGGGATGTCGCAGCTGGGCTGCAGAGGAATCTGGAGTGGGAGGGTGAGAATCCGGTCGTTGTGGTACATGTGGGTGCCGGCGACGTAAGCAAAATGCGAACTGAGGATCTGGGGAGGGAGTATGAAAAGCTGGGAATGGAATTAAAAAGTAGAACCGACAAGGTGGTCATCTCTGGGCTACTGCCTGAACCGAGTGCAGACGGGCGTAGGGTTGACAGGATAAAGGAAGTGAATGGGTGGCTCAGGGATTGGTGTGGGAGGAATGGGTTTGAATTTATGGGGCATTGGCACCAGTATTGGGGTAGGTGGGACCTGTTCGGGCGGGATGGGGTTGGTCTGAACCGTGCTGGGACCACAGTCCTGGCAAATCGAGTAAAGAGGACTGTAGACAGGGCTTTAAACTAATTGGGGGGGGGAGGGTGCGAGGGTAGGTGATGTTACGAGGTCTAAAGTTAAGGAGAGGGTACAGGTAAGGGAAGAGGCCAAGGATGTCCCAATAATAGAGGGAGTAGGGGGCGTGAGTATAGTTAGTGGCGTTGCGGCAAATAGGGTCCAGGTGAAGGCTGGGATGAAGGCACTTTATCTGAATGCACGAAGCATTCGGAATAAAGTGGATGAGCTGATGGCGCAGATCGACACAAATGGATACGATCTGGTGGCCATTACAGAGACGTGGCTGCAAGGTGACAGGGACTGGGAGCTGAATGTCCAGGGGTATCAAGTGTTTAGGAAGGATAGGCAGGAGGAAAGAGGGGGTGGCGTAGCTCTACTGATTAAGGATAGCATCACGGTGGTCGCAAGGGATGACATTGGAGCCAAAGAGCAGAAAGTGGAATCGTTGTGGGTGGAGATTAGGAACAGCAAGGGGAGGAAGACGCTGGTGGGTGTCGTCTATAGGCCCCCGAATAATGATCTGGAGGTGGGGCGGGCTGTTAACGCGCAAATAAGTGCGGCGTGCAGGAATGGGACGGCCGTAGTTATGGGGGATTTCAATCTGCATATTGATTGGTCAACCCATGTTAGACACGGTGGGCTCGAGGAGGAGTTCTTGGAATGCTGCTGGGATAATTTCCTTGAACAGTGTGTGTTGGAGCCGACGAGGGAGCGAGCTATCTTGGATCTGGTGTTATGTAATGAGGCGGGTAGAATTAGGGACCTTGCGGTGAAGGATCCTCTTGGGGAGAGTGATCATTGTATGGTGGAGTTTCTGGTGCAGATGGAGGAGGAGAAAGTGGGTTCCCGGACACGCGTCCTTTGTTTGAATAGAGGGGAGTATGGTAGGATGAGAGAAGAATTGGCAAATGTGGACTGGGGGAGCGCGTTGGAAGGTAGGTTTGTTGAGGAGCAGTGGAGGATCTTTCAGAAGATCTTTCTTGGTGCTCAGCAGAAATTTATTCCGATGGTCAAAAAGGACCGTAGGAGGAGAGGTAATAAGCCGTAGATAACGAAGGAGGTGAAGGAAAGTATTAAATTAAAAGTGGAGGAATTTAGAGTAGCTAAGAGTAGTGGGCGAGAAGAGGATTGGGAAAGGTTTAACTGTCAACAAAGATTGACAAAGAAGTTGATAAAGGAGAGTAGGAGAAACTATGAAGCTGGGCTAGCGCTTAATATAAAAAAGGATAGCAAGAGTTTTTATAAATATATAAAAAGGAAGAGGCTGGCTAGGGTGAACGTTGGTCCTTTAGAGGATGAGAAAGGGGACCTAGTGGTAGGGGATGGGGATATGGCTAAGGTATTGAATAACTTTTTTGTTTCTGTCTTCACGGAGGAGGACGTGAATAATTTGCCGGCTGTTAGCGATGGAAAGGTGGTAGGACTGGAGGGTCTTAATGACATTACTGTTACTAGAGAGGTGGTGCTCGACAGACTGGAGGGGCTGATTGTGGACAAGTCCCCAGGACCGGATGGAATGCATCCGAGGGTTCTGAAAGAAATGGCGGAGGTTATAGTGGATGCCTTGGTGGTTATTTTCCAGACGTCGCTGGATTCCGGGGAAGTGCCGGAAGATTGGAAAACGGCTAATGTTACGCCGTTGTTTAAGAAGGGTGCCAGGCAAAAGGCGGGGAATTATAGGCCGGTTAGTTTAACGTCTGTGGTAGGTAAAATGTTAGAATCCGTCATTAAGGAGGAAATTGCGAGGCATCTTGAAGGGAATTGCTTGATAGAGCAGACGCAGCACGGTTTCGTTAAAGGGAAGTCGTGTCTGACAAATTTACTGGAGTTCTATGAGGATGTGTCTAGGGCGGTGGATAGAGGAGAGCCGGTGGATGTGGTCTTTCTGGATTTTCAGAAGGTGTTTGGCAAAGTACCTCATAAGAGGTTATTGCAGAAGGTCAGGGGACATGGAGTTGGGGGTAAGGTGTTAGCGTGGATAGAGGATTGGTTGTCAAATAGGAGGCAGAGAGTGGGGGTCAACGGGTGCTATTCGGATTGGCGGTTGGTGACTAGTGGAGTGCCCCAGGGGTCGGTGCTGGGGCCTCAGCTATTTACCATTTATATAGATGATCTGGAGGAGGGAACCGAGTGTAGGGTGTCAAAATTTGCGGATGACACCAAAATTGGGGGAACGGCAAATTGTGCGGAGGGTGTGGAGAGTCTGCAGAAGGATCTAGATAGGCTGGGCGAATGGGCGAGGAAATGGCAAATGGAATTTAATGTTGGCAAATGTGAGGTGGTCCACTTTGGTAGGAAGGACTATTACTTAGGTGGCGAAAAACTGCAGCAGGCGACGGTGCAGAGGGACCTTGGGGTCCTTGTGCATGAGTCGCAAAAACCCAGCCTGCAGGTGCAGCAGGTGGTCAGGAAGGCGAATGGGATGCTGGCCTTCATAGCGAGGGGGATTGAATATAAAAGTAGGGAGGTCTTGCTGCAGCTGTATAGGGCATTGGTGAGGCCGCAGCTGGAGTACTGTGTGCAGTTTTGGGCGCCGTACTTACGCAAGGATATTTTGGCCTTGGAGGGAGTGCAGAGGAGGTTTACTAGGCTGATACCGGAGTTGAGGGGGTTGAGCTATGAGGAGAGGCTGAATAAACTAGGCTTGTACTCGTTAGAGTTTAGAAGAATGAGGGGAGATCTCATTGAGACGTATAAGATGATGAATGGGATGGATAGGATAGAGGTGGAGAGACTCTTCCCGCTCAAAAAAGACAGTAGGACGAGGGGGCACAGCCTCAAGATAAAGGGGGCGCGGTTTAGAACGGAGTTGAGGAGGAACTTCTTCACTCAAAGAGTGGTGAATCTCTGAAATTCTCTGCCCGTTGAAGTGGTGGAGGCTGCCTCGCTAAATATTTTTAAGAAGCGGGTTGATGGGTTTTTGATAAGAGAGGGGATTAAGGGTTATGGAAAGAGGGCGGGAATGTGGAACTGAGCCACGACAGATCAGCCATGATCTTATTGAATGGCGGGGCAGGCTCGAAGGGCTAGATGGCCTACTCCTGCTCCTATTTCTTATGTTCTTATGTTATGAGCCCTGACCCCGAGTGCAGCCCCCGAATCCTGAGCCCTGAGCCCGAGTTCAGCTCCCGAACCCTGAGCCCTGACCCCTAGTTCAGCTCCCGAACCCTGATCCCTGACCCGAGTTCAGCTCCCGAACCCTGAGCCCTGACGCCGAGTTCAGCTCCCGAACTCTGAGCCCTGACCCCGAGTTCAGATCCCGATCCCTGATCCCTGACACCGAGTTCAGCTCCCGATCCCTGATCCCTGACCCCGAGTTCCGCTCCCGAACCCTGAGCCCTGACCCCGAGTTCAGCTCCCAAACCCTGTGCTCTGACCCCGAGTTCCGCTCCCGAACCCTGAGCCCTGACCCCGAGTTCAGCTCCCGAACCCTGAGCCCTGACCCCGAGTTCAGCTCCCGAACCCTGAGCCCTGACCCCGAGTTCAGCTCCCGAACCCTGAGCCCTGACCCCGAGTTCAGCTCCCGAACCCTGAGCCCTGTCCCCGAGTTCAGCTCCCGAACCCTGAGCCCTGACCCCGAGTTCAGCTCCCGAACCCTGAGCCCTGACCCCGAGTTCAGCTCCCGAACCCTGAGCCCTGACCCCGAGTTCAGCTCCCGAACCCTGAGCCCTGACCCCGAGTTCAGCTCCCGAACCCTGAGCCCTGACCCCGAGTCAGCTCCCGAACCCTGAGCCCTGACCCCGGGTTCAGCTCCCGAACCCTGAGCCCGAGTTCAGCTCCCGAACCCTGAGCCCTGACCCCGAGTTCAGCTCCCATATCCTGACCCTGCCCCACGTTCTGCTCCCGAATCCTGACCCTGACCTCGAGTTAAGCTCCCGAACCCTGACCCCGGGTTCAGCTCCCGAACCCTGACCCCGGGTTCAGCTCCCGAACCCTGACCCCGGGTTCAGCTCCCGAACCCTGACCCCGGGTTCAGCTCCCGAACCCTGACCCCGGGTTCAGCTCCCGAACCCTGACACCGAGTTCAGCTCCCGAACCCTGACCCCAGGTTCAGCTCCCGAACCCTGACCCCGGGTTCAGCTCCCGAACCCTGACCCCGGGTTCAGCTCCCGAACCCTGACCCCGGGTTCAGCTCCCGAACCCTGACCCCGGGTTCAGCTCCCCAACCCTGACCCCGGGTTCAACTCCCGAACCCTGACCCCGGGTTCAACTCCGCAACCCTGACCCCGAGTTCAGCTCCCGAGCCCTGACCCCGAGTTCAGCTCCCGAACCCTGAGCCCTGACCCCGAGTTCAGCTCCCGTACCCTGAGCCCTGACCCCGTGTTCAGCTCCCGAACCCTGATCCCTGACCCCGAGTTCAGCTCCCAAATCCTGAGCCCTGACCCCGAGTTCAGCTCCCGAACCCTGACCCCGAGTTCAGCTCCCGAACCCTGAGCCCTGAGCCCGAGTTCAGCTCCCGAACCCTGAGCCCGAGATCGGCTCCCGAACCCTGACCCCGAGTTCAGCTCCCGAGCCCTGACCCCGAGTTCAGCTCCCGAACCCTGACCCCGAGTTCAGCTCCCGAACCCTGAGCCCTGACCCCGAGTTCAGCTCCCGAACCTGACCCCGGGTTCAGCTCCCGAACCCGGACCCCGGGTTCAGCTCCCGAACCCTGATCCCTGACTCCGAGTTCCGCTCCCGAACCCTGAGCCCGAGTCCACCTCCCGACCCCTAACCCCGAGTTCATCTCCCGAACCCTGAGCCCTGACCCCGAGTTCAGCTCCCGAACCCTGAGCCCTGACCCCGAGTTCAGCTCCCGAACCCTGAGCCCGAGCTCAGCTCCCGAACCCTGAGCCCTGACCCCGAGTTCAGCTCCCGAACCCTGAGCCCTGACACCGAGTTCAGCTTCCCAACCCTGAGCCCCGACCCCGAGTTCAGCTCCCGAACCCTGAGCCCGAGATCAGCTCCCGAACCGTGAGCCCGAGTTCAGCTCCCGAACCCTGACCCCGAGTTCAGCTCCCGTACCCTGAGCCCTGACCCCGTGTTCAGCTCCCGAACCCTGATCCCTGACCCCGAGTTCAGCTCCCGAATCCTGAGCCCTGACCCCGAGTTCAGCTCCCGAACCCTGACCCCGAGTTCAGCTCCCGAACCCTGAGCCCTGAGCCCGAGTTCAGCTCCCGAACCCTGAGCCCGAGATCAGCTCCCGAACCCTGACCCCGAGTTCAGCTCCCGAGCCCTGACCCCGAGTTCAGCTCCCGAACCCTTACCCCGAGTTCAGCTCCCGAACCCTGAGCCCTGACCCCGAGTTCAGCTCCCGAACCTGACCCCGGGTTCAGCTCCCGAACCCGGACCCCGGGTTCAGCTCCCGAACCCTGACCCCGAGTTCAGCTCCCGAACCCTGATCCCTGACTCCGAGTTCCGCTCCCGAACCCTGAGCCCTGGCCCCGAGTTCAGCTCCCGAACCCTGAGCCCTGACCCCGAGTTCAGCTCCCGAACCCTGAGCCCGAGCTCAGCTCCCGTGCCCTGACCCCGAGTTCAGCTCCCGAACCCTGAGCCCTGACCCCAAGTTCAGCTCCCGAACCCTGAGCCCTGACCCCGAGTTCAGCTCCCGAACCCTGAGCCCTGACACCGAGTTCAGCTTCCCAACCCTGAGCCCCGACCCCGAGTTCAGCTCCCGAACCCTGAGCCCGAGATCAGCTCCCGAACCGTGAGCCCGAGTTCAGCTCCCGAACCCTGACCCCGAGTTCAGCTCCCGAACCCTGAGCCCGAGTTCAGCTCCCGAACCCTGAGCCCTGACCCCGAGTTCAGCTCCCGAACCCTGAGCCCGAGTTCAGCTCCCGAACCCTGAGCCCTGACCCCGAGTTCAGCTCCCGAACCCTGAGCCCTGACCCCGAGTTCAGCTCCCGAACCCTGAGCCCTGACCCCGATTTCAGCTCCCGAACCCTGAGCCCTGAGCCCGAGTTCAGCTCCCGAACCCTGAGCCCTGACCCCGAGTTCAGCTCCCGATCCCTGAGCCATGACCCCGAGTTCAGCTCCCGAACCCTGAGCCCTGACCCCGAGTTCAGCTCCCGAACAGGTGCAGCAGGTGGTCAGGAAGGCGAATGGGATGCTGGCCTTCATAGCGAGGGGGATTGAATATAAAAGTAGGGAGGTCTTGCTGCAGCTGTATAGGGCATTGGTGAGGCCGCAGCTGGAGTACTGTGTGCAGTTTTGGGCGCCGCACCTGCGCAAGGATATTTTGGCCCTGGAGGGAGTGCAGAGGAGGTTTACTAGGCTGATACCGGAGTTGAGGGGATTGAGCTATGAGGAGAGGCTGAATAAACTAGGCTTGTACTCGTTAGAGTTTAGAAGAATGAGGGGAGATCTCATTGAGACGTATAAGATGATGAATGGGATGGATAGGATAGAGGTGGAGAGACTCTTCCTGCTCAGAAAGGACAGTAGGACTAGGGGGCACAGCCTCAAGATAAAGGGGGGCGGTTTAGAACGGAGTTGAGGAGGAACTTCTTCACTCAAAGGGTGGTGAATCTCTGGAATTCTCTGCCCGTTGAAGTGGTGGAGGCTGCCTCGCTAAATATTTTTAAGAAGCGGGTTGATGGGTTTTTGATAAGAGAAGGGATTAAGGGTTATGGGGAGAGGGCGGGAAGGTGGAACTGAGCCACGACAGATCAGCCATGATCTTATTGAATGGCGGGGCAGGCTCGAAGGGCTAGATGGCCTACTCCTGCTCCTATTTCTTATGTTCTTATGAACCCTGAGCCCTGAGCCCGAGTTCAGCTCCCGAACCCTGAGCCCTGACCCCAGGTTCAGCTCCCTAACCCTGAGCCCTGACCCCGAGTTCAGCTCCCGAACCCTGAGCCCTGACCCCGAGTTCAGCTCCCATATCCTGACCCTGACCCACGTTCTCCTCCCGAATCCTGACCCTGACCTCGAGTTCAGCTCCCGAACCCTGACCCCGGGTTCAGCTCCCGAACCCTGACCCCGGGTTCAGTTCCCGAACCCTGACCCCGGGTTCAGCTCCCGAACCCTGACCCCGGGTTCAGCTCCCGAACCCTGACACCGAGTTCAGCTCCCGAACCCTGACCCCGGGTTCAGCTCCCGAACCCTGACCCCGGGTTCAGCTCCCGAACCCTGACCCCGGGTTCAGCTCCCGAACCCTGACCCCGGGTTCAGCTCCCGAACCCTGACCCCGGGTTCAGCTCCCCAACCCTGACCCCGGGTTCAACTCCCGAACCCTAACCCCGGGTTCAACTCCGCAACCCTGACCCCGAGTTCAGCTCCCGAGCCCTGACCCCGAGTTCAGCTCCCGTACCCCGTGTTCAGCTCCCGAACCCTGATCCCTGACCCCGAGTTCAGCTCCCGAATCCTGAGCCCTGACCCCGAGTTCAGCTCCCGAACCCTGACCCCGAGTTCAGCTCCCGAACCCTGAGCCCTGAGCCCGAGTTCAGCTCCCGAACCCTGAGCCCGAGATCAGCTCCCGAACCCTGACCCCGAGTTCAGCTCCCGAACCCTGAGCCCTGACCCCGAGTTCAGCTCCCGAACCTGACCCCGGGTTCAGCTCCCGAACCCGGACCCCGGGTTCAGCTCCCGAACCCTGACCCCGAGTTCAGCTCCCGAACCCTGATCCCTGACTCCGAGTTCCGCTCCCGAACCCTGAGCCCTGGCCCCGAGTTCAGCTCCCGAACCCTGAGCCCTGACCCCGAGTTCAGCTCCCGAACCCTGAGCCCGAGCTCAGCTCCCGTGCCCTGACCCCGAGTTCAGCTCCCGAACCCTGAGCCCTGACCCCAAGTTCAGCTCCCGAACCCTGAGCCCTGACCCCGAGTTCAGCTCCCGAACCCTGAGCCCTGACACCGAGTTCAGCTTCCCAACCCTGAGCCCCGACCCCGAGTTCAGCTCCCGAACCCTGAGCCCGAGATCAGCTCCCGAACCGTGAGCCCGAGTTCAGCTCCCGAACCCTGACCCCGAGTTCAGCTCCCGAACCCTGAGCCCGAGTTCAGCTCCCGAACCCTGAGCCCTGACCCCGAGTTCAGCTCCCGAACCCTGAGCCCGAGTTCAGCTCCCGAACCCTGAGCCCTGACCCCGAGTTCAGCTCCCGAACCCTGAGCCCTGACCCCGAGTTCAGCTCCCGAACCCTGAGCCCTGACCCCGATTTCAGCTCCCGAACCCTGAGCCCTGAGCCCGAGTTCAGCTCCCGAACCCTGAGCCCTGACCCCGAGTTCAGCTCCCGATCCCTGAGCCATGACCCCGAGTTCAGCTCCCGAACCCTGAGCCCTGACCCCGAGTTCAGCTCCCGAACAGGTGCAGCAGGTGGTCAGGAAGGCGAATGGGATGCTGGCCTTCATAGCGAGGGGGATTGAATATAAAAGTAGGGAGGTCTTGCTGCAGCTGTATAGGGCATTGGTGAGGCCGCAGCTGGAGTACTGTGTGCAGTTTTGGGCGCCGCACCTGCGCAAGGATATTTTGGCCCTGGAGGGAGTGCAGAGGAGGTTTACTAGGCTGATACCGGAGTTGAGGGGATTGAGCTATGAGGAGAGGCTGAATAAACTAGGCTTGTACTCGTTAGAGTTTAGAAGAATGAGGGGAGATCTCATTGAGACGTATAAGATGATGAATGGGATGGATAGGATAGAGGTGGAGAGACTCTTCCTGCTCAGAAAGGACAGTAGGACTAGGGGGCACAGCCTCAAGATAAAGGGGGGCGGTTTAGAACGGAGTTGAGGAGGAACTTCTTCACTCAAAGGGTGGTGAATCTCTGGAATTCTCTGCCCGTTGAAGTGGTGGAGGCTGCCTCGCTAAATATTTTTAAGAAGCGGGTTGATGGGTTTTTGATAAGAGAAGGGATTAAGGGTTATGGGGAGAGGGCGGGAAGGTGGAACTGAGCCACGACAGATCAGCCATGATCTTATTGAATGGCGGGGCAGGCTCGAAGGGCTAGATGGCCTACTCCTGCTCCTATTTCTTATGTTCTTATGAACCCTGAGCCCTGAGCCCGAGTTCAGCTCCCGAACCCTGAGCCCTGACCCCAGGTTCAGCTCCCTAACCCTGAGCCCTGACCCCGAGTTCAGCTCCCGAACCCTGAGCCCTGACCCCGAGTTCAGCTCCCATATCCTGACCCTGACCCACGTTCTCCTCCCGAATCCTGACCCTGACCTCGAGTTCAGCTCCCGAACCCTGACCCCGGGTTCAGCTCCCGAACCCTGACCCCGGGTTCAGTTCCCGAACCCTGACCCCGGGTTCAGCTCCCGAACCCTGACCCCGGGTTCAGCTCCCGAACCCTGACACCGAGTTCAGCTCCCGAACCCTGACCCCGGGTTCAGCTCCCGAACCCTGACCCCGGGTTCAGCTCCCGAACCCTGACCCCGGGTTCAGCTCCCGAACCCTGACCCCGGGTTCAGCTCCCGAACCCTGACCCCGGGTTCAGCTCCCCAACCCTGACCCCGGGTTCAACTCCCGAACCCTAACCCCGGGTTCAACTCCGCAACCCTGACCCCGAGTTCAGCTCCCGAGCCCTGACCCCGAGTTCAGCTCCCGTACCCCGTGTTCAGCTCCCGAACCCTGATCCCTGACCCCGAGTTCAGCTCCCGAATCCTGAGCCCTGACCCCGAGTTCAGCTCCCGAACCCTGACCCCGAGTTCAGCTCCCGAACCCTGAGCCCTGAGCCCGAGTTCAGCTCCCGAACCCTGAGCCCGAGATCAGCTCCCGAACCCTGACCCCGAGTTCAGCTCCCGAGCCCTGACCCCGAGTTCAGCTCCCGAACCCTGACCCCGAGTTCAGCTCCCGAACCCTGAGCCCTGACCCCGAGTTCAGCTCCCGAACCTGACCCCGGGTTCAGCTCCCGAACCTGGACCCCGGGTTCAGCTCCCGAACCCTGACCCCGAGTTCAGCTCCCGAACCCTGATCCCTGACTCCGAGTTCCGCTCCCGAACCCTGAGCCCGAGTCCACCTCCCGACCCCTGACCCCGAGTTCAGCTCCCGAACCCTGAGCCCTGACCCCGAGTTCAGCTCCCGAACCTTGAGCCCTGACCCCGAGTTCAGCTCCCGAACCCTGAGCCCGAGCTCAGCTCCCGAGCCCTGACCCCGAGTTCAGCTCCCGAACCCTGAGCCCTGACCCCGAGTTCAGCTCCCGAACCCTGAGCCCTGAGCCCGAGTTCAGCTCCCGAACCCTGACCCCGAGTTCAGCTCCCGAACCCTGACCCCGAGTTCAACTCCCGAACCCTGACCCCGAGTTCAGCTCCCGAACCCTGAGCCCGAGTTCAGCTCCCGAACCCTGAGCCCGAGTTCAGCTCCCGAACCCTGACCCCGAGTTCAGCTCCCGAACCCTGAGCCCTGACCCCGAGTTCAGCTCCCGAACCCTGAGCCCTGACCCCGAGTTCAGCTCCCGAACCCTGAGCCCTGACCCCGAGTTCAGCTCCCGAACCCTGAGCCCTGACCCCGAGTTCAGCTCCCGAACCCTGAGCCCTGACCCCGAGTTCAGCTCCCATATCCTGACCCTGCCTCACGTTCTGCTCCCGAATCCTGACCCTGACCTCGAGTTCAGCTCCCGAACCCTGACCCCGGGTTCAGCTCCCGAACCCTGACCCCGGGTTCAGCTCCCGAACCCTGACCCCGGGTTCAGCTCCCGAACCCTGACACCGAGTTCAGCTCCCGAACCCTGACCCCGGGTTCAGCTCCCGAACCCTGACCCCGGGTTCAGCTCCCGAACCCTGACCCCGGGTTCAGCTCCCGAACCCTGACCCCGGGTTCAGCTCCCCAACCCTGACCCCGGGTTCAACTCCCGAACCCTGACCCCGGGTTCAACTCCGCAACCCTGACCCCGAGTTCAGCTCCCGAGCCCTGACCCCGAGTTCAGCTCCCGTACCCTGAGCCCTGACCCCGTGTTCAGCTCCCGAACCCTGATCCCTGACCACGAGTTCAGCTCCCGAATCCTGAGCCCTGACCCCGAGTTCAGCTCCCGAACCCTGACCCCGAGTTCAGCTCCCGAACCCTGAGCCCTGAGCCCGAGTTCAGCTCCCGAACCCTGAGCCCGAGATCAGCTCCCGAACCCTGACCCCGAGTTCAGCTCCCGAACCCTGAGCCCTGACCCCGAGTTCAGCTCCCGAACCCTGACCCCGAGTTCAGCTCCCGAACCCTGAGCCCTGACCCCGAGTTCAGCTCCCGAACCTGACCCCGGGTTCAGCTCCCGAACCCGGACCCCGGGTTCAGCTCCCGAACCATGACCCCGAGTTCAGCTCCCGAACCCTGATTCCTGACTCCGAGTTCCGCTCCCGAACCCTGAGCCCGAGTCCACCTCCCGACCCCTGACCCCGAGTTCAGCTCCTGAACCCTGAGCCCTGACCCCGAGTTCAGCTCCCGAACCCTGAGCCCTGACCCCGAGTTCAGCTCCCGAACCCTGAGCCCTGACCCCGGGTTCAGCTCCCGAACCCTGAGCCCGAGATCAGCTCCCGAACCGTGAGCCCGAGATCAGCTCCCGAACCGTGAGCCCGAGTTCAGCTCCCGAACCCTGACCCCGAGTTCAGCTCCCGAACCCTGAGCCGAGTTCAGCTCCTGAACCCTGAGCCCGAGTTCAGCTCCCGAACCCTGACCCCGAGTTCAGCTCCCGAACCCTGAGCCCTGACCCCGAGTTCAGCTCCCGAACCCTGAGCCCTGACCCCGAGTTCAGCTCCCGAACCCTGAGCCCTGACCCCGAGTTCAGCTCCCGAACCCTGAGCCCTGACCCTGAGTTCAGCTCCCGAACCCTGAGCCCTGACCCCGAGTTCAGCTCCCGAACCCTGAGCCCTGACCCCTGAGTTCAGCTCCCGAACCCTGAGCCCTGACCCCGAGTTCAGCTCCCGAACCCTGAGCCCTGACCCCGGGTTCAGCTCCCGAACCCTGAGCCCGAGTTCAGCTCCCGAACCCTGAGCCCTGACCCCAGGTTCAGCTCCCTAACCCTGAGCCCTGACCCCGAGTTCAGCTCCCGAACCCTGAGCCCTGACCCGGAGTTCAGCTCCCATATCCTGACCCTGCCCCACGTTCTGCTCCCAAATCCTGACCCTGACCGCGAGTTCAGCTCCCGAACCCTGACCCCGGGTTCAGCTCCCATATCCTGACCCCGGGTTCAGCTCCCGAACCCTGACCCCGGGTTCAGCTCCCGAACCCTGACCCCGGGTTCTGCTCCCGAACCCTGACCCCGGGTTCAGCTCCCGAACCCTGACCCCGAGTTCAGCTCCCGAACCCTGACCCCGGGTTCAGCTCCCGAACCCTGACCCCGGGTTCAGCTCCCGAACCCTGACCCCGGGTTCAGCTCCCGAACCCTGGCCCCGGGTTCAGCTCCCGAACCCTGACCCCGGGTTCAACTCCCGAACCCTAACCCCGGGTTCAACTCCGCAACCCTGACCCCGAGTTCAGCTCCCGAGCCCTGACCCCGAGTTCAGCTCCCGTACCCTGAGCCCTGACCCCGTGTTCATCTCGCGAACCCTGATCCCTGACCCCGAGTTCAGCTCCCGAATCCTGAGCCCTGACCCCGAGTTCAGCTCCCGAACCCTGACCCCGAGTTCAGCTCCCGAACCCTGAGCCCTGACCCCGAGTTCAGCGCCCGAACCCTGACCCCGGGTTCAGCTCCCGCACCATGAGCCCGAGTTCAGCTCCCGAACCCTGAGCCCGAGTTCAGCTCCCGAACCCTGACCCCGAGTTCGGCTCCCGAAACCTGATTCCTGACCCCGAGTTCAGCTCCCGAGCCCTGAGCCCGAGTTCAGCTCCCGAACCCTGACCCCGAGTTCAGCTCCCGAACCCTGAGCCCGAGTTCAGCTCCCGAACCCTGACCCCGAGTTCAGCTCCCGAACCCTGAGCCCTGACCCCGAGTTCAGCTCCCGAACCCTGACCTCGGGTTCAGCTCCCGAACCCTGACCCCGGGTTCAGCTCCCGAACCCTGACCCCGGGTTCAGCTCCTGAACCCTGACCCCGGGTTCAACTCCCGAACCCTGACCCCGGGTTCAACTCAGCAACCCTGACCCCGAGTTCAGCTCCCGAGCCCTGACCCCGAGTTCAGCTCCCGTACCCTGAGCCCTGACCCCGTGTTCAGCTCCCGAATCCTGAGCCCTGACCCCGAGTTCAGCTCCCGAACCCTGACCCCGAGTTCAGCTCCCGAACCCTGAGCCCTGACCCCGAGTTCAGCTCCCGAACCCTGACCCCGGGTTCAGCTCCCGCACCCTGAGCCCGAGTTCAGCTCCCGAACCCTGAGCCCGAGATCAGCTCCCGAACCGTGAGCCCGAGTTCAGCTCCCGAACCCTGACCCCGAGTTCAGCTCCCGAACCCTGACCCCGAGTTCAGCTCCCGAACCCTGAGCCCGAGTTCAGCTCCCGAACCCTGACCCCGAGTTCAGCTCCCGAACCCTGAGCCCTGACCCCGAGTTCAGCTCCCGAACCCTGAGCCCTGACCCCGAGTTCAGCTCCCGAACCCTGAGCCCTGACCCCGAGTTCAGCTCCCGAACCCTGAGCCCTGAGCCCGAGTTCAGCTCCCGAACCCTGAGCCCTGACCCCGAGTTCAGCTCCCGAACCCTGAGCCCTGACCCCGAGTTCAGCTCCCGAACCCTGAGCCCTGACCCCGAGTTCAGCTCCCATATCCTCACCCTGACCCCGAGTTCAGCTCCCGAATCCTGACCCTGACCTCGAGTTCAGCTCCCGAACCCTGACCCCGGGTTCAGCTCCCGAACCCTGACCCCGGGTTCAGTTCCCGAACCCTGACCCCGGGTTCAGCACCCGAACCCTGACCCCGGGTTCAGCTCCCGAACCCTGACACCGAGTTCAGCTCCCGAACCCTGACCCCGGGTTCAGCTCCCGAACCCTGACCCCGGGTTCAGCTCCCGAACCCTGACCCCGGGTTCAGCTCCCGAACCCTGACCCCGGGTTCAGCTCCCCAACCCTGACCCCGGATTCAACTCCCGAACCCTAACCCCGGGTTCAACTCCGCAACCCTGACCCCGAGTTCCGCTCCCGAGCCCTGACCCCGAGTTCAGCTCCCGTACCCTGAGCCCTGACCCCGTGTTCAGCTCCCGAACCCTGATCCCTGACCCCGAGTTCAGCTCCCGAATCCTGAGCCCTGACCCCGAGTTCAGCTCCCGAACCCTGACCCCGAGTTCAGCTCCCGAACCCTGAGCCCTGAGCCCGAGTTCAGCTCCCGAACCCTGAGCCCGAGATCAGCTCCCGAACCCTGACCCCGAGTTCAGCTCCCGAGCCCTGACCCCGAGTTCAGCTCCCGAACCCTGACCCCGAGTTCAGCTCCCGAACCCTGAGCCCTGACCCCGAGTTCAGCTCCCGAACCTGACCCCGGGTTCAGCTCCCGAACCCGGACCCCGGGTTCAGCTCCCGAACCCTGACCCGAGTTCAGCTCCCGAACCCTGATCCCTGACTCCGAGTTCCGCTCCCGAACCCTGAGCCCGAGTCCACCTCCCGACCCCTGACCCCGAGTTCAGCTCCCGAACCCTGAGCCCTGACCCCGAGTTCAGCTCCCGAACCCTGAGCCCTGACCCCGAGTTCAGCTCCCGAACCCTGAGCCCGAGCTCAGCTCCCGAGCCCTGACCCCGAGTTCAGCTCCCGAACCCTGACCCCGAGTTCAGCTCCCGAACCCTGAGCCCGAGTTCAGCTCCCGAACCCTGAGCCCGAGTTCAGCTCCCGAACCCTGAGCCCGAGTTCAGCTCCCGAACCCTGAGCCCGAGTTCAGCTCCCGAACCCTGAGCCCGAGTTCAGCTCCCGAACCCTGACCCCGAGTTCAGCTCCCGAACCCTGACCCCGAGTTCAGCTCCCGAACCCTGAGCCCGAGTTCAGCTCCCGAACCCTGAGCCCGAGTTCAGCTCCCGAACCCTGAGCCCGAGTTCAGCTCCCGAACCCTGAGCCCTGACCCCGAGTTCAGCTCCCGAACCCTGAGCCCTGACCCCGAGTTCAGCTCCCGAACCCTGAGCCCTGACCCCGAGTTCAGCTCCCGAACCCTGAGCCCTGACCCCGGGTTCAGCTCCCGAACCCTGAGCCCGAGTTCAGCTCCCGAACCCTGAGCCCTGACCCCAGGTTCAGCTCCCTAACCCTGAGCCCTGACCCCGAGTTCAGCTCCCGAACCCTGAGCCCTGACCCCGAGTTCAGCTCCCATATCCTGACCCTGCCTCACGTTCTGCTCCCGAATCCTGACCCTGACCTCGAGTTCAGCTCCCGAACCCTGACCCCGGGTTCAGCTCCCGAACCCTGACCCCGGGTTCAGCTCCCGAACCCTGACCCCGGGTTCAGCTCCCGAACCCTGACACCGAGACACCGAGTTCAGCTCCCGAACCCTGACCCCGGGTTCAGCTCCCGAACCCTGACCCCGGGTTCAGCTCCCGAACCCTGACCCGGGTTCAGCTCCCGAACCTGACCCCGGGTTCAGCTCCCGAACCCTGATCCGTGACCCCGAGTTCAGCTCCCGAATCCTGAGCCCTGACCCCGAGTTCAGCTCCCGAACCCTGACCCCGAGTTCAGCTCCCGAACCCTGAGCCCTGAGCCCGAGTTCAGCTCCCGAACCCTGAGCCCGAGATCAGCTCCCGAACCCTGACCCCGAGTTCAGCTCCCGAGCCCTGACCCCGAGTTCAGCTCCCGAACCCTGACCCCGAGTTCAGCTCCCGAACCCTGAGCCCTGACCCCGAGTTCAGCTCCCGAACCTGACCCCGGGTTCAGCTCCCGAACCCGGACCCGAGTTCAGCTCCCGAACCTGATCCCTGACTCCGAGTTCCGCTCCCGAACCCTGAGCCCGAGTCCACCTCCCGACCCCTGACCCCGAGTTCAGCTCCCGAAGCCTGAGCCCTGACCCCGAGTTCAGCTCCCGAACCCTGAGCCCTGACCCCGAGTTCAGCTCCCGAACCCTGAGCCCGAGCTCAGCTCCCGAGCCCTGACCCCGAGTTCAGCTCCCGAACCCTGAGCCCTGACCCCGAGTTCAGCTCCCGAACCCTGACCCCGAGTTCAGCTCCCGAACCCTGACCCCAAGTTCAGCTCCCGAACCCTGACCCCGAGTTCAGCTCCCGAACCCTGAGCCCGAGTTCAGCTCCCGAACCCTGAGCCCGAGTTCAGCTCCCGAACCCTGAGCCCGAGTTCAGCTCCCGAACCCTGAGCCCTGACCCGAGTTCAGCTCCCGAGCCCTGAGCCCTGACCCCGAGTTCAGCTCCCGAACCCTGAGCCCTGACCCCGAGTTCAGCTCCCGAACCCTGAGCCCTGAGCCCGAGTTCAGCTCCCGAACCTGAGCCCTGACCCCGAGTTCAGCTCCCGAACCCTGAGCCTGACCCCGAGTTCAGCTCCCGAACCCTGAGCCCTGACCCCGAGTTCAGCTCCCGAACCCTGAGCCCTGACCCCGAGTTCAGCTCCCGAACCCTGAGCCCTGACCCCGGGTTCAGCTCCCGAACCCTGAGCCCGAGTTCAGCTCCCGAACCCTGAGCCCTGACCCCAGGTTCAGCTCCCTAACCCTGAGCCCTGACCCCGAGTTCAGCTCCCGAACCCTGAGCCCTGACCCCGAGTTCAGCTCCCATATCCTGACCCTGCCTCACGTTCTGCTCCCGAATCCTGACCCTGACCTCGAGTTCAGCTCCCGAACCCTGACCCCGGGTTCAGCTCCCGAACCCTGACCCCGGGTTCAGCTCCCGAACCCTGACCCCGGGTTCAGCTCCCGAACCCTGACACCGAGTTCAGCTCCCGAACCCTGACCCCGGGTTCAGCTCCCGAACCCTGACCCCGGGTTCAGCTCCCGAACCCTGACCCCGGGTTCAGCTCCCGAACCCTGACCCCGGGTTCAGCTCCCGAACCCTGACCCCGGGTTCAGCTCCCCAACCCTGACCCGGGTTCAACTCCCGAACCCTGACCCCGGGTTCAACTCCGCAACCCTGACCCCGAGTTCAGCTCCCGAGCCCTGACCCCGAGTTCAGCTCCCGTACCCTGAGCCCTGACCCCGTGTTCAGCTCCCGAACCCTGATCCCTGACCCCGAGTTCAGCTCCCGAATCCTGAGCCCTGACCCCGAGTTCAGCTCCCGAACCCTGACCCCGAGTTCAGCTCCCGAACCCTGAGCCCTGAGCCCGAGTTCAGCTCCCGAACCCTGAGCCCGAGATCAGCTCCCGAACCCTGACCCCGAGTTCAGCTCCCGAACCCTGAGCCCTGACCCCGAGTTCAGCTCCCGAACCCTTACCCCGAGTTCAGCTCCCGAACCCTGAGCCCTGACCCCGAGTTCAGCTCCCGAACCTGACCCCGGGTTCAGCTCCCGAACCCGGACCCCGGGTTCAGCTCCCGAACCCTGACCCCGAGTTCAGCTCCCGAACCCTGATCCCTGACTCCGAGTTCCGCTCCCGAACCCTGAGCCCGAGTCCACCTCCCGACCCCTGACCCCGAGTTCAGCTCCCGAACCCTGAGCCCTGACCCCGAGTTCAGCTCCCGAACCCTGAGCCCTGAGCCCGAGTTCAGCTCCCGAACCCTGAGCCCGAGTTCAGCTCCCGAGCCCTGAGCCCTGACCCCGAGTTCAGCTCCCGAACCCTGAGCCCTGAGCCCGAGTTCAGCTCCCGAACCCTGAGCCCGAGATCAGCTCCCGAACCGTGAGCCCGAGTTCAGCTCCCGAACCCTGACCCCGAGTTCAGCTCCCGAACCCTGAGCCCGAGTTCAGCTCCCGAACCCTGACCCCGAGTTCAGCTCCCGAACCCTGAGCCCTGACCCCGAGTTCAGCTCCCGAACCCTGAGCCCTGACCCCGAGTTCAGCTCCCGAACCCTGAGCCCTGACCCTGAGTTCAGCTCCCGAACCCTGAGCCCTGACCCCGAGTTCAGCTCCCGAACCCTGAGCCCTGACCCCGAGTTCAGCTCCCGTACCCTGAGCCCTGACCCCGAGTTCAGCTCCCGAACCCTGAGCCCTGACCCCGGGTTCAGCTCCCGAACCCTGAGCCCGAGTTCAGCTCCCGAACCCTGAGCCCTGACCCCAGGTTCAGCTCCCTAACCCTGAGCCCTGACCCCGAGTTCAGCTCCCGAACCCTGAGCCCTGACCCTGAGTTCAGCTCCCATATCCTGACCCTGCCCCACGTTCTGCTCCCGAATCCTGACCCTGACTGCGAGTTCAGCTCCCGAATCCTGACCCTGACCCCGGGTTCAGCTCCCGAACCCTGACCCCGGGTTCAGCTCCCGAACCCTGACCCCGGGTTCAGCTCCCGAACCCTGACCCCGAGTTCAGCTCCCGAACCCTGAGCCCTGACCCCGAGTTCAGCTCCCATATCCTGACCCTGCCTCACGTTCTGCTCCCGAATCCTGACCCTGACCTCGAGTTCAGCTCCCGAACCCTGACCCCGGGTTCAGCTCCCGAACCCTGACCCCGGGTTCAGCTCCCGAACCCTGACCCCGGGTTCAGCTCCCGAACCCTGACACCGAGTTCAGCTCCCGAACCCTGACCCCGGGTTCAGCTCCCGAACCCTGACCCCGGGTTCAGCTCCCGAACCCTGACCCCGGGTTCAGCTCCCGAACCCTGACACCGAGTTCAGCTCCCGAACCCTGACCCCGGGTTCAGCTCCCGAACCCTGACCCCGGGTTCAGCTCCCGAACCCTGACCCCGGGTTCAGCTCCCGAACCCTGACCCCGGGTTCAGCTCCCGAACCCTGACCCCGGGTTCAGCTCCCCAACCCTGACCCCGGGTTCAACTCCCGAACCCTGACCCCGGGTTCAACTCCGCAACCCTGACCCCGAGTTCAGCTCCCGAGCCCTGACCCCGAGTTCAGCTCCCGTACCCTGAGCCCTGACCCCGTGTTCAGCTCCCGAACCCTGATCCCTGACCCCGAGTTCAGCTCCCGAATCCTGAGCCCTGACCCCGAGTTCAGCTCCCGAACCCTGACCCGAGTTCAGCTCCCGAACCCTGAGCCCTGAGCCCGAGTTCGGCTCCCGAACCCTGAGCCCGAGATCAGCTCCCGAACCCTGACCCCGAGTTCAGCTCCCGAACCCTGAGCCCTGACCCCGAGTTCAGCTCCCGAACCCTGACCCCGGGTTCAGCTCCCGAACCCTGACCCCGGGTTCAGCTCCCGAACCCTGACCCCGAGTTCAGCTCCCGAACCTGACCCCGGTTTCAGCTCCCGAACCCGGGCCCCGGGTTCAGCTCCCGAACCCTGACCCCGAGTTCAGCTCCCGAACCCTGATCCCTGACTCCGAGTTCCGCTCCCGAACCCTGAGCCCGAGTCCACCTCCCGACCCCTGACCCCGAGTTCAGCTCCCGAACCCTGAGCCCTGACCCCGAGTTCAGCTCCCGAACCCTGAGCCCTGACCCCGAGTTCAGCTCCCGAACCCTGAGCCCGAGTTCAGCTCCCGAGCCCTGACCCCGAGTTCAGCTCCCGAACCCTGAGCCCTGAGCCCGAGTTCAGCTCCCGAACCCTGAGCCCTGACCCCGAGTTCAGCTCCCGAACCCTGAGCCCTGAGCCCGAGTTCAGCTCCCGAACCCTGAGCCCTGAGCCCGAGTTCAGCTCCCGAACCGTGAGCCCGAGTTCAGCTCCCGAACCCTGAGCCCGAGTTCAGCTCCCGAACCCTGACCCCGAGTTCAGCTCCCGAACCCTGAGCCCGAGTTCAGCTCCCGAACCCTGACCCCGAGTTCAGCTCCCGAACCCTGAGCCCGAGTTCAGCTCCCGAACCCTGAGCCCGAGTTCAGCTCCCGAACCCTGACCCCGAGTTCAGCTCCCGAACCCTGAGCCCTGACCCCGAGTTCAGCTCCTGAACCCTGAGCCCTGACCCCGAGTTCAGCTCCCGAACCCTGAGCCCTGACCCCGAGTTCAGCTCCCGAACCCTGAGCCCTGACCCTGAGTTCAGCTCCCGAACCCTGAGCCCTGACCCCGAGTTCAGCTCCCGAACCCTGAGCCCTGACCCCGAGTTCAGCTCCCGAACCCTGAGCCCTGACCCCGAGTTCAGCTCCCGAACCCTGAGCCCTGACCCCGGGTTCAGCTCCCGAACCCTGAGCCCGAGTTCAGCTCCCGAACCCTGAGCCCTGACCCCAGGTTCAGCTCCCTAACCCTGAGCCCTGACCCCGAGTTCAGCTCCCGAACCCTGAGCCCTGACCCTGAGTTCAGCTCCCATATCCTGACCCTGCCCCACGTTCTGCTCCCGAATCCTGACCCTGACCGCGAGTTCAGCTCCCGAATCCTGACCCTGACCCCGGGTTCAGCTCCCGAACCCTGACCCCGGGTTCAGCTCCCGAACCCTGTCCCCGGGTTCAGCTCCCGAACCCTGACCCCGGGTTCAGCTCCCGAACCCTGACCCCGGGTTCAGCTCCCGAACCCTGACCTCGGGTTCAGCTCCCGAACCCTGACCCCGAGTTCAGCTCCCGAACCCTGACCCCGGGTTCAGCTCCCGAACCCTGACCCCGGGTTCAGCTCCCGAACCCTGACCCCGGGTTCAGCTCCCGAACCCTGACCCCGGGTTCAGCTCCCGAACCCTGGCCCCGGGTTCAGCTCCCGAACCCTGACCCCGGGTTCAACTCCGCAACCCTGACCCCGAGTTCAGCTCCCGAGCCCTGACCCCGAGTTCAGCTCCCGTACCCTGAGCCCTGACCCCGTGTTCAGCTCCCGAACCCTGACCCCGTGTTCAGCTCCCGAACCCTGGCCCCGGGTTCAGCTCCCGAACCCTGACCCCGGGTTCAGCTCCCGAACCCTGACCCCGGGTTCAGCTCCCGAACCCTGACCCCGGGTTCAACTCCCGAACCCTGACCCCGGGTTCAACTCCGCAACCCTGACCCCGAGTTCAGCTCCCGAGCCCTGACCCCGAGTTCAGCTCCCGTACCCTGAGCCCTGACCCCGAGTTCAGCTCCCGAACCCTGTGCTCTGACCCCGTGTTCATCTCGCGAACCCTGATCCCTGACCCCGAGTTCAGCTCCCGAATCCTGAGCCCTGACCCCGAGTTCAGCTCCCGAACCCTGACCCCGAGTTCAGCGCCCGAACCCTGAGCCCGGGTTCAGTTCCCGCACCATGAGCCCGAGTTCAGCTCCCGAACCCTGAGCCCGAGATCAGCTCCCGAACGCTGACCCCGGGTTCAGCTCCCGCACCATGAGCCCGAGTTCAGCTCCCGAGCCCTGACCCCGAGTTCAGCTCCCGAACCCTGAGCCCTGACCCCGAGTTCAGCTCCCGAACCCTGAGCCCTGACCCCGAGTTCAGCTCCCGAACCCTGAGCCCTGACACCGAGTTCAGCTCCCGAGCCCTGACCCCGAGTTCAGCTCCCGAACCCTGAGCCCTGACCCCGAGTTCAGCTCCCGAACCCTGAGCCCTGACCCCGAGTTCAGCTCCCGAACCCTGAGCCCTGACCCCGAGTTCAGCTCCCGAACCCTGAGCCCTGACCCCGAGTTCAGCTCCCGAACCCTGATCCCGGACACCGAGTTCAGCTCCCGATCCCTGAGCCCTGACCCTGAGTTCAGCTCCCGAATCCTGAGCCCTGACCCCGAGTTCAGCCCCCGAACCCTGACCCCGAGTTCAGCTCCCGAACCCTGAGCCCTGACCCCGAGTTCAGCTCCCGAACCCTGACCCCGAGTTCAGATCCCGAACCCTGAGCCCTGACCCCGAGTTCAGCTTCCGAACCCTGAGCCCTGACCCCGAGTTCAGCTCCCGAACCCTGAGCCCTGACCCTGAGTTCAGCTCCCGAACCCTGAGCCCTGACCCCGAGTTCAGCTCCCGAACCCTGACCCCGAGTTCAGCTCCCGAACCCTGAGCCCGAGTTCAGCTCCCGAACCCTGACCCCGAGTTCAGCTCCCGAACCCTGAGCCCTGACCCCGAGTTCAGCTCCCGAACCCTGACCTCGGGTTCAGCTCCCGAACCCTGACCCTGAGTTCAGCTCCCGAACCCTGACCCCGGGTTCAGCTCCCAAACCCTGACCCCGGGTTCAGCTCCCGAACCCTGACCCCGGGTTCAGCTCCCGAACCCTGACCCCGGGTTCAGCTCCCGAACCCTGACCCCGGGTTCAGCTCCTGAACCCTGACCCCGGGTTCAACTCCCGAACCCTGACCCCGGGTTCAACTCCGCAACCCTGACCCCGAGTTCAGCTCCCGAGCCCTGACCCCGAGTTCAGCTCCCGTACCCTGAGCCCTGACCCCGTGTTCAGCTCCCGAATCCTGAGCCCTGACCCCGAGTTCAGCTCCCGAACCCTGACCCCGAGTTCAGCTCCCGAACCCTGAGCCCTGACCCCGAGTTCAGCTCCCGAACCCTGACCCCGGGTTCAGCTCCCGCACCCTGAGCCCGAGTTCAGCTCCCGAACCCTGAGCCCGAGTTCAGCTCCCGAACCCTGAGCCCGAGATCAGCTCCCGAACCCTGACCCCGAGCTCAGCTCCCGAGCCCTGACCCCGAGTTCAGCTCCCGAACCCTGACCCCGAGTTCAGCTCCCGAACCCTGAGCCCTGACCCCGAGTTCAGCTCCCGAACCCTGAGCCCTGACCCCGAGTTGAGCTCCCGAACCCTGAGCCCGAGTTCAGCTCCCGAACCCTGACCCCGAGTTCAGCTCCCGAGCCCTGACACCGAGTTCAGCTCCCGAACCCTGACCCCGAGTTCAGCTCCCGAACCCTGAGCCCTGACCCCGAGTTCAGCTCCCGAACCCTGAGCCCTGACCCCGAGTTCAGCTCCCGAACCCTGAGCCCTGACCCCGAGTTCAGCTCCCGAACCCTGAGCCCTGACCCTGAGTTCAGCTCCCGAACCCTGAGCCCTGACCCCGAGTTCAGCTCCCGAACCCTGAGCCCTGACCCCGAGTTCAGCTCCCGAACCCTGAGCCCTGACCCCGAGTTCAGCTCCCGTACCCTGAGCCCTGACCCCGAGTTCAGCCCCCGAACCCTGAGCCCTGACCCCGAGTTCAGCTCCGAAACCCTGATCCTGACCTGAGTTCTGCTCCTGAAGACTGTCTCTCTCACTCACTCTCTCTCTCTGTCACTCTCAGTGTCTCTGTGTCTCTCTCTCTTTCCGTCTCTCTCTCTCTCTCTCTCACACTGTCTCTCTCTGTCTGTCTCCCTCTCTGTCACTCTGTGTCTCTCTTTTTCTGTTTCTTTCTCTCTCACACTGTCTCTCTCTGTCTGTCTCTCTGTGTGTCTCTCTCTGTCTCTGAGAGAGAGCGACAGAAGGAACGAGAGAGACAGAGGCAGAGAGAGAGAGCTGAACCCCCACACTCAGATCCTGAATGAAATGAGTGATGATTTATTGAACGGTGGGGTTTTCCCCCTCCAGTCGGACAGTGTTTGGGAATGACGGGAATGGGAAAGGGCATTCTGAGGCTTTCTGAGATTAGACCTTGGATCGAGGCTGTGTTCAACCCCGGGGACAGAGTTTCCCCTCACCCCCCCAGTGAATGAGGACAATCCTCTCCAGCCCCGAAACTGCCCCAGACACGACTGGAAGGAGTGAGGGGTGGAGGGGGGAGCCAGTTTCCCCCAGACCCTGTCCTTCCCCCCACCGACCCCCCGATCATTAAAATCAGACTGGGATTTTCCCCAACATTTATACACCACCCAAACTAACGGATGGAGCAGCGGGGAAGGGGAGAGAGGCAGAACTTTCACCCCTCACTCTCTCTCCCCCTCACTGTCCTCCCCCCTCACCCTCACCCCCACCCTGACCCTCTCTCCCCGTCACTCTGTCTCCCCTCACTCGCAGTCTGCTGTCCCTCACTCACTCTGCCCATCACTCCACCTCCCTTTGCTCACTACCCTCGCTCTCTCCCATTCACTCGCTCTTCACTGATTCCTCCCTCACTCTATCCGCCCTCACTCTCTCCCCGTCAGTCCCTCTCTCTCCCCATCACTCTCCCTCCTCTGACTCTCCCTCTCCTCACAATGTCTCCCACTCAATCTCTTCACTGCACTCTATTCGTCGAAATCTTTCCGCTCACTCTCTCAAACTCACTCTCTCCCCCTCACTCTCTTCCCCTCACTCTCTTCTCCCTCAGCCTCTCGTTCCCACTGTCCCCCCTACTTTCTCCTTCACTTTCCTCCCCCTCACTCTCCCTCTGTTGTTTCACACTCCCTCCCTCTCAATTTCCCCTATCTCCACTCAACATCTCCCCTCCTCACTTTCTCCCCCCTCACTCTCTCCCCCCTCACTCTCTCCCCCCTCACTCTCTCCCCCCTCACTCTTCCCACATTCACTCCCTTCAGACTCTCATCACTTTCTTCCCCTCACTTTCTTAAGGTTAAGGTTAACGTTAGAGTTCGGGTTAGAGTTTGGGTTAGGGTTTGGCTTAGAGTTAGGGTTAGGTTTAGGTTAAGGGTTAGGGGTAGCATTAGGGTTCGGTTTATGGCTAGGGTGATGCTTAGGGTTAGGGATAGGGTTGGGGTTAAGGTTAGAGTTGGGGTTAGGGTTAGTATTGGGATTAGAATTTGGGTTCGGGTTAGTATTAGGATTAGGGTTTGGGTTAGGGTTAAAGTTGGGGTTAGGGTTAAGGTTTGGTTCCGGTTCAGGTTAGAGTTAGGGATAGGGTTAGGATTACAGTTAGGGTTAGGGTTAGCGTTCGAGTTAGCGTTAGGGTTAGGTATAGGGTGAGGGTTCGGGATAGGGTTAGGGTTTAGGATAGGGTTAGAGTTAGGGTTAGAGTTAGCTTAGGGTTAGCATTAGAGTTATGGTTAGGATTAGAGTTAGGGATAGGGTTCGGATTAGTATTAGAGTTGGCGTTAGGGTTAGGGATAGGGTTAGGGTTCGGGTTAGGTTAGGGTTAGCATTAGAGCTAGGGTTAGTTTTAGGGTTAGGATTGGAGTTACGGATAGGATTGGAGTTAGACTTCGGGTTAGGTTTAGGGTTAGTGTTAGGATTAGGGTTTGAGTTCGAGTTAGGGTTAGAGTTAGGATTAGGTTAGGGTTCGGGTTAGGGTTAGAGTTAGGATTACAGTTAGGGTTAAGGGTTAGGGTTAGCGTTAAGGTTAGGTGTCGGGTTAGGGCTAGGAATAGGGTTAGGGATAATATTAGTGTTAGGGTTAGCATTAGACTTCGGGTTAGGCTTAGAGTTAGGATTAAAGTTAGGGTTAGTGTTAGGATTAGAGTTAGGGATAGGGTTAGGATTAGAGTTAGGGATTGGGTTAGGATTAGAGTTAGGGATAGGGTTAGGATTAGAGTTAGGGATAGGGTTAGGATTAGAGTTAGGGATAGGGTTAGGATTAGAGTTAGGGATTGGGTTAGGATTAGAGTTAGGGATAGGGTTAGGATTAGAGTTAGGGATAGGGTTAGGATTAGAGTTAGGGATAGGGTTAGGATTAGAGTTAGGGATTGGGTTAGGATTAGAGTTAGGGATAGGGTTAGGATTAGAGTTAGGGATAGGGTTAGGATTAGAGTTAGGGATAGGGTTAGGATTAGAGTTAGGGATAGGGTTAGGATTAGAGTTAGGGATAGGGTTAGGATTAGAGTTAGGGATAGGGTTAGGATTAGAGTTAGGGATAGGGTTAGGATTAGAGTTAGGGATAGGGTTAGGATTAGAGTTAGGGATAGGGTTAGGATTAGAGTTAGGGATAGGGTTAGGATTAGAGTTAGGGATAGGGTTAGGATTAGAGTTAGGGATAGGGTTAGGATTAGAGTTAGGGATAGGGTTAGGATTAGAGTTAGGGATAGGGTTAGGATTAGAGTTAGGGATAGGGTTAGGATTAGAGTTAGGGATAGGGTTAGGATTAGAGTTAGGGATAGGGTTAGGATTAGAGTTAGGGATAGGGTTAGGATTAGAGTTAGGGATAGGGTTAGGATTAGAGTTAGGGATCGGGTTAGGATTAGAGTCAGGGATAGGGTTAGGATTAGAGTCAGGGATAGGGTTTGGGTTACATTTGGGTTATGGTTAGGATTACAGTTAGGGTTAGAGTTAGGTTTGAGTTTGGGGTAGCGTTCGGGTTCGAGATAGGGTTAGAGATCAGGATAGGGTTCGGGATAGAGTTAGGGTTAGAGTTCGGGTTGGGTTAAGGTTTGCATTCGAGTTAGGGTTTGGGTTACGGTTAGAGTTATGGGTCGGGTTCGGGTTAGAGTTAGGTTTAAGTTTAGGGTTGGTGTTCGAATTAGGGTTAGGATTAGAGTTAGGGTTAGGGTTTGTGTTTGGATTAGGGTTTGGGTTCGAGTTTGGATTAGGGTTTGGGTTCGAGTTTGGATTAGGGTTAGGGTTAGCATTAGAGTTCGGGTTAGATTTAGGGTTAGGGTTAGAGTTACGGATCGGGTTAGGGTTTAAGTTAGGGTTAGGTTTCGGATTAGGATTAGGGTTAGGGTTAGTCTTCGTGTTAGGATTAGGGTTTGGGTTCGAGTTTGGTTTAGGTTTTAGATTAGGTTTAGAGTTAGGGTTAGGTTTAGGGTTAGCGTTAGGATTAGAGTTCGTGTTGTGGTTAGGGTTGGAGTTAGGTTTCGGGTTATGGTTAGGGTTAGATTTAGGGTTAGGGTTAGTATTAGGATTAGGATTTGGGTTCGGGTTAAGTTTAGAATTCGGGATCGGGTTTGGGTTTGGATTTGGATTTGGGTTTGAGTTAGGGTTTGGGTTCAGGTTAGGGTTAGAGTTAGGGATAGGATTTGGATTCGAGTTAGTGTTAGGGTTCGGGTTAGGGTTAGGATTACAGTTAGGGTTAAAGGCAGCTTTAGGTAGGGTTAGGGTTAGAGTTAGGTTTAGGGATAGGGTTCAAGTTAGGGGAGGTTAGGGTTAGCATTGGAGTTAGCGTTGGGATTAGAATTCGGGTTTGAGTTAGGGTTAGGGTTAGGGTTTGGGTTCGAGTTAGGGTTTGGGTTAGGGTTAGACTTAGGGATAGGATTTGGATTCGAGTTACTGTTAGGGTTAGGGTTAGGATTACAGTTAGGGTTAAAGGCAGCATTAGGTAGGGTTAGGGTTCGAGTTAGGTTTAGGGATAGGGTTCAAGTTAGGGTAGGTTAGGGTTAGCATTGGAGTTAGCGTTGTGATTAGAATTAGGGTTCGGGTTAGGGTTTGGGCTCGGGATTAGGTTGAGAGTTAGGGTTAGTTTTACTGTTATGTTTAGCGATTAGGGTTAGAGATCGTGTTGGTGCCTTGGATTAGGGTTAAGGTTAGGTTTAAGTTTAATGATAGGGTTAGGGTTAGGGTTTGTGTTTGGATTCGGGTTTGGGTTCGAGTTTGGATTAGGGTTAGGGTTAGCATTAGAGTTCGGGTTAGGTTTAGGGTTAGGGTTAGAGTTACAGATCGGGTTAGGGTTTGAGTTAGGGTTAGGTTTCGGGTTAGCGTTAGATTTAGGGTTAGGATTAGGGTTCGGGTTAGTCTTCGTGTTAGGATTAGGGTTTGGGTTCAAGTTTGGTTTAGGTTTTAGATTAGGTTTAGAGTTAGGGTTAGGTTTAGGGTTAGCGTTAGGATTAGAGTTCGGGTTGTGGTTAGGGTTGGAGTTAGGTTTCGGGTTATGGTTAGGGTTAGATTTAGGGTTAGGGTTAGTATTAGGATTAGGATTTGGGTTCAGGTTAAGTTTAGAATTCGGGATCGGGTTTGGATTTGGGTTTGGGTTAGGGTTAGAGTTAGGGATAGGATTTGGATTCGAGTTAGTGTTAGGGTTCGGGTTAGGGTTAGGATTACAGTTAGGGTTAAAGGCAGCATTAGGTAGGGTTAGGGTTCGAGTTAGGTTTAGGGATAGGGTTCAAGTTAGGGGAGGTTAGGGTTAGCATTGGAGTTAGCGTTGGGATTAATATTAGGGATTGAGTTAGGGTTAGGGTTTGGGTTCGAGTTAGGGTTAGGGTTCGGGTTAGACTTAGGGATAGGATTTGGAATCGAGTTACTGTTAGGGTTCGGGTTAGGGTTAGGATTACAGTTAGGGTTAAAGGCAGCATTAGGTAGGGTTAGGGTTCGAGTTAGGTTTAGGGATAGGGTTCAAGTTAGGGTAGGTTAGGGTTAGCATTGGAGTTAGCGTTGTGATTAGAATTAGGGTTAGGGTTTGGGTTAGGGTTAGCTTTTGTTGTTCGGGTTAAGGTTTGGGCTCGGGATTAGGTTGAGAGTTAGGGTTAGTTTTACTGCTATGTTTAGCGATTAGGGTTAGAGATCGTGTTGGTGCCTTGGATTAGGGTTAAGGTGAGGTTTAGGTTTAATGATAGGGTTAGGGTTAAGCGTTAGGGTTCGGGTTAGTGTTTGCGTTATGGCTCGGATTAGGGTTGGGTTTCGGGTTAGGGTTAGCTTAGAGTTCACGTTAGGGTTAAGTTTAAGGTTAGGTTAGTGTTAGCATTAGAGTTAGGGTTAGGATTAGAATTAGGGTTAGTGTTCTGGTTTGGGTTAGGGTTAGAGTGAAGGTTAGGGTTGGGATTAGAGTTAGGGTTCGTGTTTGGATTAGGTTTTGGGTTAGGGTTAGGGTTAGTGTTTGGGTTAGGGTTAGGGATAGATGGCCTACTCCTGCTCCTATTTCTTATGTTCTTATGTTTCTTATGTTAGGGTTTGGGTTAGGGTTAGGGTCAGGGTTAGGATTAGGGTTAGGGTCAGGGTTAGGATTAGGGTTAGGGTTTGGGTTAGGGTTTGGGTTAGGGTTAGGGTTTGGGTTAGGGTTAGGATTAGGGTTAGGGTTTGGGTTAGGGTTAGGGTTTGGGTTAGGGTTTGGGTTAGGGTTAGGGTTTGGGTTAGGGTTAGGGTTAGGATTAGGGTTAGGATTAGGGTTAGGGTTAGGATTAGGGTTAGGGTTAGGGATAGGGATAGGGTTCGGGTGTTTATGAAATTGGGCACACAAAATGGAAGAAAACTAAAGTTATCCTCAGAGCCTTCCACTAAAATCACAATATTATTAGGATTTGAGCAGCTTGGACCCAGCCAATGGTCCCGAGGCTGAATGACCATCCTGACCCCATCCCTGTCTCTCCAGCCAATTGCACTGATTTCCTCATTGCTCCCTCTGACTCACAGTGTCTCCCTCTTTGCTCTGTAACCCTCAGCTACAACATGATGCCTCAGGAGTTTCTGCACCATGACCCAGACAGTCTCTCAGTCTGGGTGTCTGGGACAAGGGAAGAGTGCAGGGTGTGAGATAGTGGTGGGGGATGGGAAAGTCAAAGGGATTGACAGGCGGTTCTGTGGGCACAAGCGGGACTCCAGGATGGTAGTCTGCCTCCCTGGAGCAGGGGTACAGGATGTTTCAGAAAGGGTAGAGGGAATTTTGAAGGGTGGAGGGACTGAGTCTGATGTGATAGTGCACGTAGGAGAGAAGGATGTAGGAACAAAGTGCAGGGGGGACATACGTAGGCAGTTCAGGGAGTTGGGGGCTAGGCTGAAATGTAGGGCCTCCAGGGTGGCGTTCTCTGGGCTGCTGCCGGTGCCTGGGGCTAGCAGGGCTAGAAATAATGAGATACTCCAACTAAATGCGTGGTTGAAGGATTGGTGTAGGGCAGAGGGTTTTAGATTCGTAGACCACTGGGAAGTCTTTATGAAAGAGGGGCAAATATGCAAGAGGGATGGGGTACAGTTAACTGGGAAGGGCATGCATATCTTAGCTGGAAGGTTAGCTGGAGTGTTTCGGCAGGGTTTAAACTAATATGGAGGCGGGGTGGGGAGGTGGACGGAACTGGGATTGGGGATAGGGTAAGTCCGGAGGGTAGGAAGAAGGATCGGATTGTTTCTGAGTGTCTTCGGTGCATGTGTTTCAATGCTAGGAGTGTGACTTGCAAAACAGATGAACTGAAGGCAATAATGTTCGAAAGGAAGTTGGAAGTGGTGGCGGTGACAGAGACTTGGTTAAAGGAAGGGCAGGACTGGCAGTTGAATGTTCCTGGGTATAAGTGCTTCAGGCGTGATAGGGGTGGGTCGCTGAGAGGTGGGGGAGTGGCGTTGTTAGTTAAGGATTGCATCATAGCAGTGCAGAGGGAGGGAGGTATAGAGGATATAGGAATCGAGTCGCTATGGGTGGAGTTGAGGAATAGGAAGGGAGATGTTACTATGTTGGGTGTGTACTACAGACCGCCCAACAGCCCGAGGGCTGTGGAAGAAGGGATAAGCAGGGACATTCTAGATAAGTGCAGGAAGAATAGGGTGGTGGTAGTGGGAGATTTTAATCTCCCCGGGGTAGACTGGAAGGTGCCGAGATCAGAGGGTGCTGACGGGGAGGAATTTGTACAGTGTGTAATGGAAGGATCCCTGGAGCAGTATGTGGATAGCCCGACCAGAGAGGGGGCTATACTGGACTTGGTTCTGGGGAATGAGCCTGGGCAGGTGGTTGACGTTGAAGTAGGAGAGCATGTGGCTAACAGTGACCACAACTCTGTCTGGTTTAAGATATTAATGGATAAAGATGAAGCCTGTCCTAAGGGGAGGGTGTTAAACTGGGGGAGGGCTCGATACAACCGGATTAGGCAGGATCTTAAAGATACGGACTGGGGTAAGCTGTTTGATGGCAGGTCGACGCTGGGTATGTGGGAGTCTCTCAAGGGAAAACTAAAATCTTTGCAGGAAAGACATGTGCCGGTCAAGAGGAAGGATGGGAAGGGTAGGATTAGAGAGCCGTGGGTAACTAGGGATATTGAGGACCTGGTCAGGAGGAAGAGGGAGGCGTACATTAGATCTAGGCATTTGAGGACAGAGATAGCGTTAGAAGAATACAGAGAATGTAGGAGAGAACTTAAAAGGGGCATCAGAAAGGCAAAAAGGGGCCACGAAATGGCTTTGGCGGGTAGGATTAAGGAAAATCCTAAGGCATTTTACTCCTATGTTAGAAATAAAAGGATGGTTAGAGGGAAGATTGGTCCTCTCAGGGACAGAGGAGGGGAACTATGCTTGGAGCCTGGGGGAATGGGGGAGATCCTGAATGAATACTTTGCGTCGGTATTCACGCAGGAGAGGGGCCTGGTGTCTGGTGCTGTGCTTGAGGAGTTTGAGGATCCGTTGAGGGAAATAGTCATCACAAGGGAAGAGGTGTTGGGACTTTTAGACAGTATAAAGACGGATAAATCTCCGGGGCCTGATGGCATCTATCCCAGGCTGCTAAGGGAGGTGAGGGATGAAATTGCTGGGCCTCTGACGCAAATCTTTGTCTCTTCTTTGGACACAGGTGAGGTCCCAGAGGATTGGCGCATTGCAAATGTAGTACCGTTGTTTAAGAAGGGTCAGAGGGATAACCCAGGGAATTATAGGCCGGTGAGCTTGACTTCAGTTATAGGCAAGCTAATGGAGAGGATCCTCAAGGGTAGGATGTATGAACATCTGGAGCGCTGCAATCTGATCAGGGATACGCAGCATGGCTTCGTTACAGGGAGGTCGTGCCTTACGAATCTAGTGGAATTTTTTGAAGAGGTGACAAAAACGGTTGACGAAGGACAAGCCGTTGATGTCGTCTATATGGATTTCAGTAAAGCGTTTGACAAGGTCCCTCATGGTAGGCTGATAGAAAAGGTGAAGGCTCATGGGATACAAGGCCAGGTATGTAGATGGGTGGAGAACTGGCTTGGGAGGAGGAGACAGCGAGTAGTAGTGGAAGGCTCCTTTTCCAATTGGAGGTCTGTCACCAGTGGTGTGCCGCAGGGCTCGGTACTAGGACCTCTTCTATTTGTAGTATATATTAATGACTTGGAAGAGGGGGTAGGTGGTGTGATCAGCAAATTTGCTGATGACACTAAGATGGTTGGATTGGCGGGTACTGAGGAGCAGTGCCTGGCAATGCAACAGGACATAGACAGGCTGGTAGATTGGGCAGATAGATGGCAAATGGAATTTAATCCGGAGAAATGCGAGGTGATGCACTTTGGCCGGAATAATGTGGAGGGGAATTATACGATAAAAGGTAAAACTATCCGGAGTATAGATACGCAGAGAGACCTGGAGGTGCAAGTGCACAAGTCCCTGAAGGTGTCGGTGCAGGTGCAGAATGTGATGAGGAAAGCGTATGGTATGTTAGCCTTCATAGGAAGAGGTATAGAATATAAGAGTAGGAGTCTGATGTTGCAGTTGTATAGAACGTTGGTTAGGCCTCACTTGGAGTACTGCGTCCAGTTCTGGTCGCCGTACTACCGGAAGGATGTCGAGATCCTGGAGAGAGTGCAGAGGAGATTTACCAGGATGCTGCCTGGTATGGAAGGGCTGTCTTACGAGGAAAGATTGAATGAACTTGGGCTGTTTTCCCTTGAGAGACATCGGCTGAGGGGGGATCTAATAGAGGTTTATAAGATTATGAAGGGGATAGATGGAGTAAATGGTGGTAAGCTTTTTCCGCTATTAGAAATGGATAGAACGAGGGGTCACGGGCTTAGGGTGAGGGGGGCTAGGTATAAGACAAATATTAGAGGGCAGTTTTTCACGCAAAGGGTAGTGGGGGTGTGGAATGCACTGCCGAGTAAGGTGGTGGAAGCAGGCACACTAGGGTTGTTTAAGAGTCACTTAGACAGCCACATGAGCGGGCTACATATAGGGGGATATAGTAGGCCTTACTAAACATTGTAGGCTTGGGAATACGTTTTGCCTCAGGGATGTTACAGTCTTTGCCTGTTTAATAATGAATTTTTTTTGTCTCCACAGGCATTTAAGTCCAGCAAGGGGCATGCATGCGGCAGGTTGTAGTGGGCTGCTCTTGGACGTTGCTTCGGGACTTGCCTATTGCTTCATGTCGTTAGTGTGCTTAAACTGGACCATCTCGAGGGCAACATGACAGCTCAGAGACTATCTCTGTTACTGTGCGGATACATGGATTTGGGCCTGTGTCTGTGGGAGTTTGCACGTTCTCCCCGTGGTTGCGTGGGTTTCCTCCGGGTGCTCCGGTTTCCTCCCACATCCCCAAAGATGTGCTTTTAGGCTGATTGATTGGGTACTAAATTGTCCCTAAATTGGACCTCCCTGATCCTCGCACATTAGGCGTAGGCTAAAATCATGAATAGGTCACTGAGACAGTGGGACGGCGGCGTGGGCTCGCTGCGCCGAAGGGCCTGTTTCCCGTGCTGTGTTGTTCTTTGTTCTTTGTACTAGTGGTGTGCCGCAGGGCTCAGTACTGGGACCCCTTCTCTTTGTAGTGTATAGAAATGATTTGGAAGAGGGAGTCGGTGGTGTGATCAGCAAATTTGCTGATGACACCAAGATGGCTGGATTGGCGGGCAGTGAGGAGCAGTGTCTGGCAATACAGCAGGATATTGATAGGCTGGTTGATTGGGCAGATACGTGGCAAATGGAGTTTAATCCGGATAAATGTGAGGCGATGCATTCTGGCCGGAATAATGTAGGGGGAAGTTATATGATAAAGGGTAAGCCTATAAGGAGTATAGAGTCGAAGCGAGACCTGGGGGTGCAAGTGCACAAGTCTTTGAAGGTGGCAGTGCAAGTGGAGAGTGTGGTGAAGAAAGCCTATGGTATGTTAGCCTTTATAGGAAGGGGTATAGAATATAAGAGCTGGAGTCTAATGTTGCAGTTGTATAGAACGTTGGTTAGGCCGCATTTGGAGTACTGCGTACAGTTCTGGTCGCCTTACTACCAGAAGGACGTGGAGACTCTGGAGAGAGTGCAGAGGAGGTTTACCAGGATGTTGACTGGTATGGAAGGACTGGGGTATGAGGAAAGATTGAATTGGGACTCTTTTCCCTTGAAAGACGCCAACTGAGGGGGGATCTAATAGAGGTATATAAGATTATGAAGGGTATAGATAGAGTAAACAGAGGTAAGCTATTTCCTATAATAGAGTCACGTAGGACAAGGGGCAATGGACTTAAGGTGAGGGGGGAGAGGTACAACACAGATATTAGAGGGAGGTTTTTCACACAGAGGGTAGTGGGGGTATGGAATGCTCTGCCAAGTAAGGTGGTGGAAGCAAACACGCTAGAGTCCTTTAAGAGTAACTTAGACAAGCACATGACTGAGCTGGAGATGGGTGGATATAGGAGAACCTTCAATTAAGGGTCATTAGCATTGGGGTGTCCCTAGAAATGTAAATGGGTATAGTATGATAATAATGTTTTTCTCTGTTTTCATTCACAGGTTTGAAGTCGGTCCACCTCGTGTCCAACGAGGGGCATACACGCGATGGGTCGTACTGGGGCTGCTCTTGGTTGTTCGGGATTGGCCTAGTGCTTCATGTCGTTAGTGTGTGCCTAAACTGGACAAGATACTGGGCAAGACGACAGCTCAGTGACTATCGCTGATTGCTGTGCAGACACATGGATTTGGGCCGGTGTCTGTGGGAGTTTGCGCATTCTCCCCGTGCTTGCGTGGGTTTTCTCCAGGTGCTCCGGTTTCCTCCTACACCCCAAAGATGTGCTGTTAGGCTGATTGGCAGGAATAAATTGTCCCGAAATCAGTTTTCCCTCAATCTGGATGGCCATAAAACATTAGATAGGGGTCATGGGTAGAGAGGTGGAGTTGAGATGGCAGCATGGGCTCGTTGGGCCGAAGGGCCTGTTTCCCAGGCTGATTTTGTTCTTCGTTCTTTGACTGGTTATAGTTTTCCCCGACTGGTCAATGTTCTGCCTCACTGGTTCATGTTTTCCCCACTGTTGGTTCATGTTGTGCCCCTGCTTCTCCAGGGACCAAGTCCCACTGGTTAATGTTTTCCAAGACTGGTTAATGCTTTGCCCCTGTCTCTCTGGAGACTAAGTGCGACTGGTTAATGTTTTCCCTTCTACTCCAGGGAGCAGATCCAACTGGTTAATGTTTTCCCCTCACTTCTCCAGGGACTCTGTCCGACTGGTTAATGACTTCCACGATGCTCCAGCGGCTTTGGCTTTCTGGTTAATTTTTTCCCCGACTGGTTAATGTTTTCCCCGGTTGGTTAATGTTTTCCCCATGGTTGGTTAATGTTTTACAAAAGAACATAAGAAATAGGAGCAGGAGTTGGCCATCTGGCCCTTCGAGCCTGCCCCACCATTCAATAAGATCATGGCTGATCTGTCGTGTCTCAGTTCCACATTCCCGCCCTCTCCCCATAACCCTTAATCCCCTCTCTTATCAAAAACCCATCAACCCGCGTCTTAAAAATATTTAGCAAGGTAGCCTCCACCACTTCAACGGGCAGAGAATTCCAGAGATTCACCACCCTTTGAGCGAAGAAGTTCCTCCTCAACTCCGTTCTAAACCGCGCCCCCCTTTATCTTGAGGCTGTGCCCCCTTGTCCTACTGTCCTTTCTGAGCGGGAAGAGTCTCTCCACCTCTATCCCATTCATCATCTTATACGTCTCAATGAGATCTCCCCTCATTCTTCTAAACTCTAATGAGTACAAGCCTAATTTATTCAGCCTCTCCTCATAGCTCAACCCCCTCAACTCCGGCATCAGCTTAGTAAACCTCCTCTGCACTCCCTCCAAGGCCAAAACATCCTTGCGTAAGTGCGGCGCCCAAAACTGCACACAGTACTCCAGCTGTGGCCTCACCAATGCCCTATACAGCCGCAGCAAGACCTCCCTACTTTTATATTCAATCCCCCTCGCTATGAAGGCCAGCGTCCCATTCGCCTTCCTGACCACCTGCTGGCTGGGTTTAGTGAACTCGAATGATAGAATGAGAAGACATTTAGCGCAGAACACCTGCAATGCAAGTTCGGTGGGAGATATTGTCTGAATAACTGCTGGCGTTAAGAGGGAGATTTTCTTTGCGAATTTCACTAATCCTGTCAAGATGCAGATTTAAACCACCCGTGATTACTGCTGCACTTTTCTCAGGAGCATTCTTTTTTTTATTGTGATATACTGGACCCTACTTTGGAATTAATGCTCGGCCCTCAACTTTCTACTACCAGAATGTTCTTTCTTTTTTTATTTCCACCGTGATAGAAGCAACATTTTTGTCTTTAATGCCAATATAATTTCTTCATGGAGCTTTGACGTTATATTTAACCAGTAAAGCAACCCCAGCTCGTGTTCCACCATGTATAATCTTTTAGAATACTGAGTAGCTTTGGACATTCAACTCCCAGTCCTTGCACTCCTGACATGAGATCAAGGCATGGGAGTCATGGTGGTTGGAGGGTAATGATATCACTTTCGTTTGCTTTTAAATATAGTCTACAATTATGAATAAGCATTGCATATAATGACGGTTGCTTAGTAAATGAAAAAAAACATTGATTCAATTTAGTCTCAGCATCCCGTGTATTCAATCCACAGGGAATTTATCCCGTTGTCCTAATGTGTGTGTTCTAATATAAAGATAGCAATTTTTAGAACACTTTTGCAACAGCTGTATCTCCATGGAGATCGAGGGAATGCATAAAGGTGAATGCACAGGGACGTGTCACTACAGATTTTAATTCAGAGGAATAACTTGCTCAGCAAAGGAAGAGGGCTATTCCACGCAGAAAATGCATCTACCTATTGATTTGGTCAGGAAAATATTCTATCTGTTGCTTGCCTTAGTTGGTGTTCCTGGTACGTAGCTAAAACACATTATATAGTGTAACTATGCATAAGCTTGTTTCTGCTTTCAATCTGTTTCTTGTCATGTTGCATTGCATGGAAGTGACAAAATTAGTTGGATTCTAATGAAATAAATAATCTGGAATAAATAATAAATTATGTATTATATCAATAAATAAATTTATTTATTATAAATAAATTAAATAAATAATAATAAATACATAATAATAAATAATAACTTTCCTGAATTATTCTTGTAGTCATGTTGTGTTGGAAGAACTATTTCCATCTCACCCATGACTTTCAGTTGTTGGATTCAGTGGAATATTGTTTCTGTTGATCCAAACATCGAAGTAGGGGGAAAAAATCATCAGGAACATGAATTTCCAAGGTGACGAGTTGACAAAAGTTATACTGAATATGATGACCAATTCGAATGTGGCATCTGACTTCAGTAATGAGAAAAAAATAATGTTTATCATGTTAAAATAATCTTGTGTTTGGGGTGGTAACTGGAGAGCAGATAAAGACTTGTCAATGGACAATATAATTCAATCTGGGAAGAAACTTCACTCATACTAAGGAAAGTCAATGACCGAATTGTCTTGTAACGATTGATCTTCTTCCCCAAGTCTGGTCCTGATAATCATTAGGTCCTGGGCGCAGTGTTTTTAAGAGGCTATCTCTACAAATGTCATGAAATAAACATTACTATCTCTGACCATGTAATACTCAAGTTTCGGATGTTAAAACATGGAAACTCACCCCAACTGATTTACTTCAATCTTTATTTTGTCCTCAGTCTATCTTTATTACAGCTGGTCTAATCTCCATTCCTTCCTCGCCGTGGTGAAAACTCACTCTGTGAACATTTTTTCACATTTCATAAACATTTCAAATACACTCCGTCCATGTATGTGTACAATACTTGAGAAGGATGTGAAGGCTTTGGAAAGTGTATAGAGGAAATTCAGAAGCCTGATTCCAAGCCAAACGAACTGTAGCTGTTTTGATGGATTGGAGAGAGTGGTCTATCATCTGCGGAGGAAATAAGACTGAGACGCCACTTGATCTGGTTGTTCAAGATGCCGAGGGACACAGATAGAACAAAATCATGAGAAATTGCTCCCAACTGAGAGAGCAGCAAAAACTAGAGAAGAGATGCAACATAATGGGCACAAATTTCGAAAGAGAATGTGAGTTTATTTTTACTCAGACTGTTGCTGGAATCTGGATTGAATTTCCATGAAACAAATGATAGAGGAATATCCTTTCAAGGCATGGAAGGTGGAATCGGACACACCAAAGTGACACAGCAAAATGGCGAGTGGTGGCATGCAGATTATTAGAAGGAAATAACGGGAGGTCTGTTTGCCTGTCTGTCTGTCTCTCTAATGTCCATCTATCCATCCATCACATGTCTGTCCGTCCGTCTGGCGACCCACCCACCCGTCTGTCTGTCTGGTTATCTGTCTATTTATCTATCCATCTGTCTGTCAACCTGACTGTCTGACAGTCTTCCTGCCTGTAGGCCAGTCTGTTTGTCTGCCTACCTTTTTGTTGATCTATCTCTCTAAACATTCCTCTACCTATCTGTCTGTCTCTCTATAAATCTGCAATTATTTTTTCCCTCTCCTTCCCTCTCTCTCTTTGTTTCCAGATCACGCTCTTGTAGATCAAAACCAAAAAAAACACGTCAAAACTCACACATGCTTAAGTCCCTCAACACCGTTAAAACAATTGTCATCGAATAAAACCACTGAGGAACATACTGAACTTAAATGGAGAATAAGTAATCAGAAAATAAGAACATAAGAAATAGGAGCAGGAGGAGGCCATCCAGCCCTTCGAGCCTGCCCCGCCATTCAATAAGATCATGGCTGATCAGAAGTGGATCGGTTCCACTTTCCCGCTTTCTCCCCATCACCCTCAATTCCCTTGTCTATCAAAAACCTATCTACCCGTGACTTAAATATGTTTAGTGAGGTAGCCTCCACCACTTCAACGGGTAGAGAATTCCAGACATTCACCACCGTTTAAGTGAAGACGTTCCTCCTCAACTCCGATCTAAACTGCCTCCCCGCCCCGCCCTTGAGGCTGTTCCCTCTAGTCCTGCTATCCTTTCTAAGCGTCAGGAATATCTCTACCTCTTCCCTATCCATCCCTTTCATTATTTTCTACGTCTCTATAAGATCCCCCCTCATCCTTCTAATCTCCAACGAGTACAGACCCAGTCTATTTCGTCTCACTTCATAGTCCAACCCCCTCATCTCCGGTATCAGCCTAGTGAACCTCCTCTGTACTCCCTCCAAGGCCAATATATCCTTGCGCAAGTGTGGCGACCAAAACTGCACGTAGTACTCCAGCTGTGGCCTCACCAGTGCCCTGTACAGTTGCAGCAAGACCTCCCTGCTTTTATATTCTATCCCCCTCGCTATAAAGGCCAGCATCCCATTCGCCTTCTTGATCACCTGCTGCACCTGCAGACTGGGTTTTAGCGACTCGTGCACAAGGACCCCCAGGTTCCTCTGCACCATAGCATGCTGCAGCTTTTCACCCTTTAAATAGTAATCCCTCCTACTATTATTTCTGCCAAAGTGGATAACCTCACACTTGCTAACATTGTACTCCATCTGCCATGTCCTCGCCCACTCGCTCAGCCTATCCAGATCCCTCTGCAGACTTTCCACACCCTCCACGCAATTTGCTTTTCCACTCATCTTCGTGTCATCAGCAAATATCGTCACCCTCAACTCAGCCCCCTCCTCCAGATCATCTATATAAATGGTAAATAGCTGAGGCCCCAGCACCGATCCCTGCGGCACTCCACAAGTCACCAACCGCCAATCAGAATAGCACCCATCGATACCAACTCTCTGCTTCCTATTGGACAACCAATCCTCTATCCACGCTAACACCTTACAACCAACTCCGTGCACCCGAACATTCTGTAGCAACCTTTTATGAGGCACCTTATCAAACACCTTCTAAAAATCTAAAAACACCACATCCACCGGTTCCCCTCTGTCTACCACACGAGTCACATCCTCATAGAAATCCAAGAAATTTGTCAAACACGACTTCCCTTTAACGAATCCGTCCTGCATAATTTGTAATATTTTGTCCTCCCGAACAACTCCTGCTTCTCTTCTCTCTTGCCCTTTTTTGCTATGAGATTTCGATGGTACGTGACACTTGACCATCCACATAGCAGCAGTTCCGCTGGAAATAGCCCAGTTGTCGTTTGTAGCGTGAAACAATACTGGAATAAAAATCTTCAGATCTTTGTACTCAACGAATCATCTACCAGTTTTTTTTCAATCCCTACTTCAGAGCTCCGTCAAACCATTTGAAACCACATGAAATGGTGCAGTACGGAAATATATGCCATTGTTTTGCATAAATTCTTGAAGAAAAAACATTGTGTACATAGTTCCATTATCCAAAACAGAAGAATCATGTGCACCATGAGTTGCAAATATTTGGTGTAGATTTTCACTTTAACAATAGCTGTTACATTAATCATGAATTCTGCTCCCAAACAGGGTCGAAACGGCCATCCGTGACCCCCACAGTATGCATCAATCCTGCATACATAACTCAACCTCTATGATAGTTGCCTCTCTTTGCAACACAGATTGGTTAACTTTTGACAGAGCAGAGTCTCTGTCCCTCAACTGCTGAATCTGTTTTGGAGATTGGAAAATGTTTCCAGTAAAAAGAGATACCATGGGAAGACAATGCCTTGAATGGCAAATCCAAGAAAGGGAGATGACTCAACACATTCACAGTCTCGTTGTTTTCCCCTGTTCTGTGCACAATATGGTCCTGATCAGCTGGCAATGGGAAGAGTGTATTTGGACTCACATAATAGATTTCCCAATGACTTGTGGTCTGTTTATAGGGTGAACGAATGACGATAGAGGTTCGAATAGAATCTTTCTACCGCAAAACGACAGTTAGATCATTTTTTGTCCTCGTGTGAATATTCCATATCAGCCTTTTTTTTTCTGAAACCAATGGCCTTTCGGACCTGCCCTCCATTAAATGAAAATAAATCTGCCCAACACAGTAGCGCAATTCATTGTACCACGGGATATGTTCCCCTGTCTGATTCAAAGTGTACTAACAGATACGTCGATTTGAATAAGTTATTCAGATTCTTGGACTCTTTTCACTCTGCACACAATCTATAATTGCACAATTCTAGGATAATGGAATGTGAGATCTGAAACTCATTTTAAAAATCTCCTGAGTCCCCCTGAGGAAACATTGCAAGACACATATTATCCTTGCATTTCCACTGAACTCAAACAGTTTGATTTTAAATCGCCCTCTATTCTTAGCAGTCTCTGGTCTGCTTACGTCGCCGTTTCATCTCTTTATTAGAAACATTAAAAATTCAGTTTCTATCATTCCATCTTTCTGGCAAGGCTGCACATTTCGGTCAGTTTTTTTAAATCAAATTGATGTCCCCCAGTCACATTTACACTTTTCATGTAAGAAACTTCCCTTTCCTGAATTCTCCATCTCAATATCAGCGAATAGACACGGATGAATACTTACTATAAACCAGAATTCCAAATGGACATTGACCGAACTTCCTCTTAGTCTGCTTCTATACAGCCTTTGAATAATGTTCCCTTAACCTGTGTGTTTGTTTGGATGATGCAGCTTCAGAGCTTCTGAAATTGATTCCTTAATCTAAGTAGTTGACTCCCCGCACTATAGTTTGAAAAGATGATGCCGTTATGCTGCATTTCCCAGAATACTGTCTTCATCCCTTGCCCTCCAGAAAGGAATCTAGCATTTCACTCATTCCTTCCTTCAAACCTCAACTCCACCACATGCAACACATCTGATGCTCCAATCTCAAAATGTTCAACTTTACTCACCAACCACTAGATTATTTTTGGTACAAGCTGAGGATCGACCTGATAGATGTTTACACAATTATGAGACCAATCGGCAGAATGTCCTGTCAGAGTCTTTTTATCTCAGGGTATAAATGCCAATTGCTGCAGGACTTATTTTAATGTCATAACGGGGAAACTTTAAAAGAGATGTGAGAGGCAAGATTTTTCTTCACAGAGAGGGTGGTAAGTACCTGTATTTCGCTGACGGAGGGGATGTCAGAAGCAGATGAAATAGCAATGGTTACAAAAAATCATCTTGACAGATACATGAATAAACAGGGAATACAGAGATACAGGCTGCGTAGATGCAAAACAAAATCATTAGTTTAGAAAAGTATCATTTGTCGGCACAGGCTTGACCGGACAAACGACATTTCCTTTCCGGGCCTCTCCCTGTGCGTTTTTTTTTAGCATTTGAGATGTTTTATTGTGAATTGGTTCTCCAACAAACAAAGAATGCAGCTTAGAACTGGATGACTTGGCCCTTCCTCTGCTTATCTCCTCCCAGCTCAAAGTGCTTGCATCTCTTCATGGCCAGCATTCTCTCTGACCCACAGTTGGGCTCCACACACTCCAATCTCAGCACAATCTTGTTTGTGGTCTTCGCCTTTTCCCCAAATATAGGTTTTGTCAGTCCACCATAACCTCTCTGCTTTCTGTCATAACATCTCTTACCCTGTGTGTATTAGGAATCCTTTCCCTTCTTGTACTGGGTAACCTTGTGGGGCTGGTGCCTCCGATTTTTTTTTGCAATATGTCCTCCGGGTCTTTGGTACGTTGACCATTTTCCCAAACCTGGCGGTGAGCGGAAAAAAAGCTCAGGCCTCTCCCTGTTCCTCTTCAATTTCAAAACAATAGAGAGTCTTCAGTCACACCCAGGATATGATTATTTGCAGACATCCACCGAACTCCAGCCAACACAACCCTCCTCCCCTTCCTTCCTATGAACATGCAGGACATAGAACACGTGTCCTTTTAACTAAGGTTTTGAGGTCATCGGGCCCAGAAACAAGGGACCATTCGGCCTGGGTATCATGTCTCACGGTGAAATAACACAGTTGCTGAGGCGACAGACAGGGCCGTGTGGTGGTACAGTTAATAGCACAGCAGTCTCCCCGCGTGAGGACCTGGATTTAGTTGCTGTCGTGGGTGACTGTGTAGAGCTTGACATTCTCTCCGTGTTTGCATGTTTTTCCTCTGGGTGCTTAGAACAAAAACAAAACAAAGAACAACCCAACACGGAAAACAGGCCCTCCGGCCCATCGAGCCCTCGCCGCCATCGTAACAAAGCATTTTCCGACACCTACCTTGACCCGTGTGTAGGCGTATGGTACCCCTATTGGAACCAGATTCAGGGGAGAATAGTTTAGGGACAATTTGTTACACCAATCAGCCTAACAGCACATCTTTGGGGTGTGGGAGGAAACCGGAGCACCCGGAGGAAACCCACGCAACCACACGGAGAATGTGCAAACTCCCACAGACACAGGCTCAAATCCATGTATCTGCACAGCTAGCAGTGATAGTCACTGAGCTGTTGTGGTGCCCATCTGCTGGTCCAGTTTTAAGCACACACAACGACGTGAAGTACTAGGCCACTCTCGAAACATCCAAGAGCAGCCCACGCACGACCCACCGTGTGCATGTCCCTCGTTAGACAACAAGGTGGACCGACACACCTGCGGATTAAAAGAGACAAGACATTAATGCCATCAGGCCCCGGAGTTTTATCAGTTTTTATGCTACCTAAAAACCCGAACACTTCCTCCCTCGTAATGGATATTTCCTTCAACTGGTCTACAGCTCCCTCCAAGACATTACAAGACACCAAGCCCCTCTCCTTCGTGAATTCCGACGCAAAGTATTCATTCAGGATCTCCCCCGTTCCCTCAGCCTCAATGCATAGTTCCCCTCCTTTGTCCCTAAGAGGACCAATTTTCCCTCGAACCACCCTCTTGTTCCTAATATAAGAGTAAAATGCCTTTGGATTTCCCTAAATCCTATCAGCCAAAGCCATTTCATGCCCCCTTTTCCCCCTTCTAACTCCCCTTTTGGTCTCCTCTCAAATGCCAACGATGTGCAGGTTCAGTCGATTGTCCATGCTAAATTGTCCCTTATTTTCTCAAGGAGACCAGGTTAGATTGATTAGCCATGGGAAAGCATGGTTGGTGTGCCGAGGTAAAATTCTCTGTTAGAAAATCTTTGCAGACTCAATGGGCCGAATTCCCATGATCTGCACCGCGTGCCTCTATGTTTCTATGACTTTGTCATTCACGTACCAGGACATCCTTGCCCCTCTATATCACAACATTCTGCAGTGGCTTTCAATATGAAATATGTTCTGCTTTTGTATTCTTCCGAACCATGTGGCAACCTCAATTTTCCCACATAGTGTGTAACATGTCCAAGTTTTACCTCTTCATTTAATCTACACGGGAACTTTGTGTCTCCTCATAACGATGTACTTTTCTACCTATCTTGGAATTTTCAGAAGAGTTGACTGTATTGCATAAATTCATATTGATTGCAAGTCAGTGATCCACAAGGATTAATCCCTGTGAATTCAATACTTACTTTATACTACCCTTAAAATGAACTGTTTATCCCAATTCTATGATTCCTGTTTGTGAACTAATCCGATATCCATGCTAATCTCTTAACACGAAGAGCTGCAACCTTTTATGTGGCACATTAACGAATCCTCGTTTGTTTTGTAGCACAAATACATTACTTCACTTGATTGCGAGTGGAGAGCTTGTGGGTGAGTACAGTGACTTTTTTTTAAAACTAACTTTGTACTTGTTTCTTTTTCTTTAAATTTTTGCACCGGAAGCAGTTACTAGGGCACTCGGGTAGAGTCTTTTTTTTACCTTACTACAAATTAGAGCGGTGAGGAATCCCGATACTCTACATAGGTAGAGTATCCCAGCCCTCCCCACTCCTCTAACTTCAAAAAGAGAGAGAGAGAGAGGGGGTCTGACTGAGAGCAGGTAAGTTTGTTTTTGTTTTTGAGCGTGCTGTAAGGGCTTTGGCTCACAGGGCCAAAGAGATAAGGGTGAGGCAAGGGAAGTTATAAGTTTTTTTTTACTTTTTCCTCTGGGTTACTAAAAAGGGGCAAGTATGGGTGTGAGGCCAGTATGTTGTTGCCAGTGCAACATGTGGGAGGTCTTGGAGGCTCCTGGTCTACCAGACGTCCACACCTGTGCTCGGTGTGTGGAGCTGCAGACCCTACGGAACCAGGTTAAGGAGCTGCAAATGCAGCTCGAGGACCTTCGGCTCATTAGAGAGAGTGAGGAGATAATTGATAGGAGCTATCAGCAAGTAGTCACACCAGAGCAACGGGAAGAAGGCACGTGGGTAACTATTAGGAAGGGGAAACCTCAGGTGATGGAGAGCACGCCGGTGGATGTCCCCCTTCAAAATAAGTCCTCCTGCCTGAGTACTACTGGGGGGGACAGCTCATCTGAGGGAGGCAGCAGTGGCCAGGTCTCTGGAGCTGAGCCAGTATGTCAAAAAATTAAAAAAGAGAGCAGAAAGGTAGTATTAATAGGGGTCTCCACAGTGAGGGGGGGCGGACAGGCATTTTTGTGGACGTAGACGTGAGTCGCGGATGGTGGTTTGTCTCCCTGGAGCTGGGATCCGGGATGTCTCTGGGCGTGTCCCAGACATCCTGAAGGGGGTGGGTGAGGAACCAGAGGTTGTAGTGCATATAGGTACTACTGACGTAGGCAAGAAGAGGGAGGCAGTGGTGAAAAGGGATTATAGGGAACTGGGTAGGCAGCTGAGGAAGAGAAAAGCGAAGGTAGTAATCTCAGGATTGCTGCCTGTGCCATGGGAGAATGAGGGCAGGAATGGAATGAGGTGGAGGCTGAATGCGTGGCTGAGGGACTGGAGCAGGGGGCAGGGATTTCGGTTCCGAGATCATTGCGACCTCTTTAGGGGCAGGTGTGACCTGTACAGTAAAGACGGGTGGCACTTAAATCCCAGGGGGACTAATATCTTGGTGGGAAGACTGGCTAAGGCTACTGGGGGGACTTTAAACTAGAAAGGATGGGGGGAGGGAATTGTGATGGGGAGACTGGGACCGAGGAGGTTAGCTCCCAGGTAGGGAAGGACTGCAGGCAGTATGAGAGGGAGGTTAGACAGGGGGTGGAGAAGGGAAATGCCCAGACTGAGGGGCTGAAGTGTATCTATTTTAACGCCAGGAGTGTAGTAAATAAGGTAGATGAGCTTAGGGCGTGGATTGCTGCTTGGGAATGTGATGTGGTGGCCATTACGGACACTTGGATGTCTCAGGGACAGGACTGGGTACTTCAGGTGCCAGGATTCAGATGCTTCAGGAAGGACAGGGAGGGGGGCAAAAGAGGTGGTGGAGTGGCTCTGTTGATCAGGGACAGTGTCATGGCTGCAGAGAAGGAGGATGCCGTGGAGGGACTGTCTACGGAGTCCCTGTGGGTGGAAGTTAGGAACAGCAAAGGGTCGATAACTTTGCTGGGTGTATTCTACAGGCCGCCCAATAGTGACAGGGAAGTTGAGGTGCAAATAGGGAAACAGATTCTAGAGAGATGAAGTAATAACAGAGTTGTCGTGATGGGAGACTTCAATTTCCCAAACATCGACTGGAATATCCCAAGGGTATTGGTCTCTGGAGAAGCAGGGGCAAAACATTAACCAACCGTGAGCAAAACATTAACCAGTCGGGGAAAACATGAACCAAATGGGGAAAACATTAACCAGTGGGACTTGGTCCCTGGAGAAGCAGGGGGAAAGCATTAACCAGTCGGGGAAAACATTAACCAGTAGGGGAAAACATTAACCAGTGGGTCTTAGGTGCTGGCTGGAGTGGGCAAAACATTAACCAACCGTGGGGAAAGCAGTAACCAGTCAGACCTTGTCCCTGGAGAAGCTGGGGAAAGCTGAAACATTTGGACTTGGTGCCTGGAGCAGAAGGGAAAACATTAACCAGGCGGACAGAGTCCCTGGAGAACCGAGGGGAAAACATTAACCAGTTGGACTTGGTCCCTGGAGAAGCAGAGGCAAAACATTAACCAGTCGGGGAAAACATTAACCAGTCAGGGAAAACATTAACCAGTGGTCCTTAGGCTCTGGCTGGATGGGCAAAATATGAGCCAACCGTGGGGAAAACATTAACCAACCGGGGAAAACATTCACCAGTGGGACTTGGAGCCTGGAGAACCGAGGGGAAAACATTAACCAGTCGGGTGTACTAACTGCAGAAGCAAGGGCACAACATTAACCAGTCGGGCAAAACATTAACCAGTCGGGCAAAACATGAACCAACCGTGGAAAGCATTAACCAACCGGGGAAAACATTCACCAGTGGGACTTAGTCTCTGGCTGGAGTGGGCAAAACATTAACCAACTGGGGGGAAAACATTAACCAGTGGGACATGGTCCCTGGGGAAGCAGGGGGAAAACATTAACCAGGTGGGCTGGGTGCCTGGAGAAGAAGGGAAAACATTAACCAGTGGGACATGGTGCCTGCAGAATTGAGGGGAAAACATGAACCAGTTGGACATAGTCCCTGGAGAAGCAGGGGCAAAACATTAACCAACCGTGAGAAAACATGAACCAGTCGGGGAAAACATTAACCAACTGGGGAAAACATGAACCAGTGGGACTTCGGCTCTGGTTGGATGGGCAAAACATTAACCAACCGTGCGGAAATCATGAACCAACCACGGGGAAAACATTTACCAGTGGGACTTGGGCACTGGAGAAGCAGGAGGAAAACATTGACCAGTTGGGCTGGGCGCCTGGAGCAGAAGGGAAAGCATTAACCAGTTGGACTTGGTGCCTGGAGAAGCTTGGGGAAAGCATTAACCAGTCGGACTTAGTCTCTGGAGAAGCAGGGGCAAAGCATTAACAAACCATGGGGAAAACATTAACCAGTCCGGTAAAACATTAACCGACCGGGGAAAACATTAGCCGACCGGGGAAAACATTAGCCGACCGGGGAAAACATTAGCCGACCGGGGAAAACATTAACCAGTGGGACTTAGTCCCTGGAGAAGCAGAAGGGAAAACATTAACCAGTCGGACATAGTCCCTGGAGGAGCTTGGGGAGAACATGAACCAGTTGGACAGAGCCCCTGGAGAAGCTTGGGGAAAACATCAACTAGTTGGACACAGTCCCTAGAGAAGCAGGTACACAACATTAACCAACCGTGGGGAAAACATTAACCAGTCGAGCAAAACATTAACCAGTCGGGGAAAACATTAACCAGTGGGACTTAGGGTCTGGCTGGAGGGGCAAAACATGAAACAATGGTGGGGAAAGCATGAACCAACCATGGGGAAATCACTAACCAGTGGGACTTGATCCCTGGAGAAGCAGGGGGAAAACATTAACCAGTTGGGCTGGGTGCCTGGAGAAGCAGGGGGAAAACATTAACGAGTTGGCCTGGGTGCCTGGAGCAGAAGGGAAAGCATTAGCCAGTTGGACATGGTGCCTGGAGAAGCAGGGGGAAAACATTAACCAGTTGGGCTTGGCCCCTGGAGAACCGAGGGGAAAACATTAACCAGTTGGACATAGACCCTGGAAAAGCAGGGGCAAAACATTAACCTGTCAGAACTTGACCCTGGGGAAGCAAGGGAAGAACATTAACCAGTTGGACCTTATCCCTGGAGAACCGAGGGGAAATCATTAACCAGTTGGACATAGTCCCTGGAGAAACAGGGGCAAAACATTAACCAACCCTAGGGAAAACATTAACCAGTCGGGGAAAACATTAACCAGTCGGGGAAAACATTAACCAACCTGGGAAAACATTAACCAGTGGGACGTAGGCTCTGGCTGGAAGATCAAAACATGAACCAACCGAGGGGAAAACATTAACCAATGGGGGAAAACATGAACCAGTTGGACTTGGTGCATGGAGAAGCGAGGGGAAAAGATTGACCAGTTGGGCTTGGTGCCTGGAGAAGCAGGGGGAAAACATTAACCAGTCGCACTTGGTGCCCGGAGAAGCAGGGGGAAAACATTAACCAGTTGTCCTTGGCCTCCGGAGAAGCAGGGGCAAAACATTTACCAACCGTGGGCAAAACATTAACCAGTCGGGGAAAACATTAACCTACCGGGGAAAACATTAACCAGTCGGCGAAAACATTAATCAAACGGGGAAAACATTAACCAGTGGGACTTAGTCTGTGGCTGGAAGGGCAAAACATGAAACAACCGTGGGGAAAACATGAACCAACCATGGGGAAAACATTAATCAGTGGGACTTGGTCTCTGGAGAAGCAGGGGGAAAGCATTAACCAGTTGGACTTGGAGCCTGGAGAAGCGAGGGGAAAACATTAACCAGTCGGACATAGTCCCTGGAGAACCGATGGGAAAACATTAACCAGTTGCACATAATCCCTGGAGAAGCAGGGGCAAAACATTAACCAGTCGGGGAAAACATTAACCAGTAGGGGAAAACATTAACCAACCGGGGAGAACATTAACCAGTTGGACGTTGTCCCTGGAGAAGCGAGGGGAAAACATGAACCAGTTGGGCATAGTGCCTGGAGAACCGAGGGGAAAACATTAATCAATTGGAGATGGACCCTGGAGAAGCGAGGGGAAAACATTAACCAGTTGGAGATGGTCCCTGGAGAAGCGAGGAGGAAACATTAACCTGTTGCACCTAATCCCTGGAGAACCGAGGGGAAAACATTAACCAGTTGGACTTGGTACCTGTAGAAGCAGGGGCAAAACATTAACCAACCGGGCAACACATTTATCAACCGAGCAAAACATTAACCAGTGGGACTTGGTCTCTGCAGAAGCAAGGGAAAAGCATTAATCAGTTGGAATTGGAGCCTGGAGAACCGAGGGGAAAACATTAACCAGTCGGACATAGTCCCTGGAGAAGCAGGGGCAAAACATTAACCAGTCGGACCTTGTCTCTGGAGAACCGAGGGGAAAACATTAACCAGTTGGACATAGTCCCTGGAGAAGCACGGGCAAAACATTAACCAACCGTGGGGAAAACATTAACCAAACGGGGAAAACAATAACCAGTCGGGGAAAACATTAACCAACTGGGGAAAACATTAACCAGTGGGACGTAGGCTCTGGCTGAATGGGCAAAACATGAACCAACCGAGGGGAAAACATTAACCAACTGGGAAAAACATGAACCAGTTGGACTTGGTGCATGGAGAAGCGAGGGGAAAACATTAACCTGTCGGACATAGTCCCTGGAGAAGCAGGGGCAAAACATTAACCAGTCGGACCTTGTCCCTGGAGAACCGAGGGGAAAACATTAACCAGTTGGGCTTGGTGCCTGGAGAAGCAGGGGGAAAACATTAACCAGTCGGGCTGGGTGCCTGGAGAAGAAGGGGGAAAACATTAACCAGTTGGGAAGAACATTATCCAACCGGGGAAAGCATTAACCAACCGTGGAAAACATTCACCAGTGGGACTTAGTCTCTGGCTGGAGTGGGCAAAACATTAACCAACCGCGGGGAAAACATTAACCAGTGGGACTTGGGTCCCTGGAGACGCAGGATGTAAACATTTACCAGCTGGCTGGGTGCCTGGAGCAGAAGGGAAAACATTAACCAGTCGTAGCTGGTGCCTGGAGAAGCAGAGGCACAACATTAACCAACTGTGGGGAAAACATTAACCAGTCGGGGAAAACATTGACCAACCGGGGAAAACATTAACCAGTCGGGGAAAACTTTCACCTCTCCCTTTGTATCTCTGTGTCCCAGTAAGCTGATTCAGTGTGAATGTAGGCCTTGCTTGTGAGGTGAATCATTCATGTTGACACCTTTAAATATCGATCCCCCCTCTGTCTGTCTGTCTGTCTCTCCCTCTCTCTCACTGTCCCTCTCTCTCAGTAACTTCACTGCAGTCTTAATGTCAGCCTGACTTCTGACACTTCATAAACTTTAAAAACTCACTCTCTGCCTCCCTCAGTTCAGGCACAGGTTGAGTGTTCAAGTGAGAGCAGGGGAGAGGTGAGTATTGAAGCCGGTGCAGGCAGCTGTCAACAAAGCTTTGAAGAAATGGCAGGCAGTGTTTGTAAAGATGCTGAGGGAATGGGAAAGTCAGTGTGTCAGCCAGATGGGGGAAGGGAGGCTTCCACTTGCGAGGGGAAAACATTAACCAGCTGCTGCTGCTGCGGTGTGGGCAATGGCAGTCTCCCTTTTATTGTACCCTCTGGACAAGCAGGGGCAAAACATGAACCAGTTGGACGTGGTGCCTGGAGCAGAAGGGAAAACATTCACTAGTTAGACTCTGGTCCCTGGAGTAGAAGGGAAAACATTAAACCAGTTGCACTTAGTCTCCAGAGAAGCAGGGGCAAAGCATTAACCAGTCGGGGAAAACATTAACCAGTGGGAACTGGTCCCTGGAGAAGCAGGGGGAAAACATGAACCAGTTGGACATAATCCCTGGAGAAGCAGGGGCACAACGTTAACCAACCGTGGGGGGAGAAAGCATTAACCTGTCGGGGAAAACATTAACCTGTCGGGGAAAACATTAACCAGTGGGACTTAGGCTCTGGCTGGATGGGCAAAACATTAACCAACCACGGGGAAAACATTAACCAGTTGGACATAGTCCCTGGAGAAGCAGGGGCACAGCAGCAACCAAACGTGGGGAAAACGTCTGTTGTGGGTACGGTTTCGTTAAGGGGAAGTTGTGTCTGACAAATTTACTGGAGTTCTATGAGGATGTGTCTAGGGCAGTGGATAGAGGAGAGCCGGTGGATGTGGTCTTTTTTGATTTTCAGAAGGCGTTTGACAAGGTACCTCACAAGAGGTTATTGCAGAAGGTAAGGGGGCATGGAGTTGGGGGTAGGGTGTTAGCGTGGATAGAGGATTGGTTGTCAAATAGGAGGCAGAGAGTGGGGGTCAATGGGTGCTATTCGGATTGGCGGTTGGTGACTAGTGGAGTGCCCCAGGGGTCAGTGCTGGGGCCTCAGCTATTTACCATTTATATAGATGATCTGGAGGAGGGAACCGAGTGTATGGTGTCGAAATTTGCTGATGACACTAAGATTGGGGGAACGGCAAATTGTGTGGAGGGTGTGGAGAGTCTGCAGAAGGATCTAGATAGGCTGGGCGAATGGGCCAGGAACTGGCAAAAGGAATTTAATGTTGGCAAGTGCGAGATGGTCCACTTTGGCAGGAATAAAGGTTGGAAGGACTATTACTTACGGGGCGAAGAACTGCAGCAGGCGACGGTGCAGAGGGACCTCGGGGTCCTTGTGCATGAGTCGCAAAAACCCAGCCTGCAGGTGCAGCAGGTGGTCAGGAAGGCAAATGGGATGCTGGCCTTCATAGCGAGGGGGATTGAATATAAAAGTAGGGAGGTCTTGCTGCGTCTGTATAGGGCACTGGTGAGGCCGCAGCTGGAGCACTGTGTGCAGTTTTGGTCGCCGTACTTACGCAAGGATATTTTAGCCTTGGAGGGAGTGCAGAGGAGGTTTACTAGGCTGATATCGGAGTTGAGGGGGTTGAGCTATGAGGAGAGGCTGAATAAACTAGGCTTGTACTCATTAGAGTTTAGAAGAATGAGGGGAGTTCTCATTGAGAAGTATAAGATGATGAATGGGATGGATAGGATAGAGGTGGAGAGGCTCTTCCCGCTCAGAAAGGACAGTAGGACTAGAGGGCACAGCCTCAAGATAATGGGGGGGTGGGTTAGAACGGAGTTGAGGAGGAACTTCTTCACTCAAAGGGTGGTGAATCTCTGGAATTCTCTGCCCGTTGAGGTGGTGGAGGCTGCCTCGCTAAATATTTTTAAGACGCGGGTTGATGGGTTTTTGATAAGCGAGGGGATTAAGGGTTATGGGGAGAGGGTGGGAATGTGGAACTGAGACACGACAGATCAGCCATGATCTTATTGAATGGCGGGGCAGGCTCGAAGGGCTGGATGGCCTACTCCTGCTCCTATTTCTTATGTTCTTAAGTTCTTAAAACATTAACCAGTAGGGCAAAACATTAACCAGTCAGGGAAAACATTAACCAGTCGGGCAAAACATTAACCAGTCAGGGAAAACATTAACCAGTCGGGCAAAACATTAACCAACTGGGGAAAACATTAACCAGTGGGACTTAGGCTCTGCCTGGATGGGCAAAACATTAAGCAACGGTGGGGAAAGCATGAACCAACCGCGGGGAAAACATTAACCAGTGGGACTTAGTCCCTGGAGATGCAGAAGGGAAAACCTTAACCAGTCGGACATAGTCCCTGGAGGAGCTTGGGGAGAACATGAACCAGTCGGACAGAGCCCCTGGAGAAGCTTGGGGAAAACATCAACCAGTTGGACATAGTCCCTGGAGAAGCAGGGGCACAACATTAACCAACCGTGGGGAAAGGATTAACCAACTGGGGAAAACATTAATCAGTTGGGCAAAACATTAACCAGTCGGACCTCGTCCCTGGAGAACCAAGGGGAAAACATTAACCAGTTGCACAAACCCCCTGGAGATGTAGGGACAAAACATTAACCAACAGTGGGCAAAACATTAACCAGTCGCGGAAAACATTAACCAACCGGGGAAAACATTAACCAGTGGGACTTTGGGTCTGGCTGGATGGGCAAGACATGAAACAGCAGTGGGGAAAACATGAACCAACCATGGGGAAATCACTAACCAGTGGGACGTGATCCTTGGAGAACCGAGGGGATAACAGGAACCAGTTGGACATAGTCCCTGGAGAAGGAGGGGCAGAACATTCACCAACCGTAGGGAAAACGTTAACCAACCGGGGAAAACATTAACCAGTCGGGGAAAACATTAACCAGTCGGGGAAATAGTTAACCAACCGGGGAAAACATTAAACAGTCGGGGAAAACATTAACCATTGGGACTTCGGCTCTGCCTGGGTGGGCAGAACATGAACCAACTGCGGGGAAAATATTAACGAGTTGGCCTGGGTGCCTGGAGCAGAAGGGAAAGCATTAGGCAGTTGGACATGGTGCCTGGAGAAGCAGGGGGAAAACATTACCCAGTTGGACATAGCCCCTGGAGAAGCAGGGGCACAACATTAACCAACCATGTGGAAAACATTAGCCAGTCAGGCAAAACATTAACCAATGGGACTTGGTGCCTGGAGAAGCGAGGGGAAAACATGAACCAGTTGGACATAGTCCCTGGAGAAGCAGGGGCACAACATTAACCAACCGTGGGGAATACATTAACCAGTAGGGCAAAACATTAACCAGTCGGGGAAAACATTAACCAGTTGGGCAAAACAATAACCAACCGGGGAAAACATTAATCAGTCGGGGAAAACATTAACCAGTGGGACTGAGTCTCTGGCTGGATGGGCAGAACCGTATCCAACCGCGGGGAAAACATTAACCAGTCGGGCATAGTCCCTGGAGAAGCAGGAGCACAACATTAACCAACCGTGAGGAAAACATGAACCAGTCAGGCAAAACATTGACCAGTCGGGGAAAACGTTAACCAGTCAAAGAACAAAGAACAAAATCAGCCTGGGAAACAGGCCCTTCGGCCCAACGAGCCCACGCTGCCATCTCAACTCCACCTCTCTACCCATGACCCCTATCTCATGTTTTATGGCCATCCAGATTGAGGGAAAACTGATTTAGGGACAATTTATTCCTGCCAATCAGCCGAACAGCACATCTTTGGGGTGTGGGAGGAAACCGGAGCACCCGGAGAAAACCCACGCAAGCACGGGGAGAATGCGCAAACTCCCACAGACACCGGCCCAAATCCATGTGTCTGCACAGCAATCAGCGATAGTCACTGACCTGTGGTCTTGCCCAGTATCTTGTCCAGTTTAGGCACACACTAACGACATGAACATAAGAACATAAGAACATAAGAAATAGGAGCAGGAGTAGGCCATCTAGCCCTTCGAGCCTGCCCCGCCATTCAATAAGATCATGGCTGATCTGTCGTGGCTCAGTTCCACTTTCCCGCCCTCTCCCCATAACCCTTAATCCCCTCTCTTATCAAGAACCAGCCAATCTCGAACAACCAAGAGCAGCCCCAGTACGACCCATCGCGTGTATGCCCCTCGTTGGACACGAGGTGGACCGACTTCAAACCTGTGAATGAAAACAGAGAAAAACATTATTATCATACTATATCCATTTACATTTCTAGGGACACCCCAATGCTAATGACCCTTCATTAAAGGTTCTCCTATATCCACCCATCTCCAGCTCAGTCATGTGCCTAAGTTACTCTTAAAGGACTCTAGCGTGTTTGCTTCCACCACCTTACTTGGCAGAGCATTCCATACCCCCACTACCCTCTGCGTGAAAAACCTCCCTCGAATATCTGTGTTGTCCCTCTCCCCCTTCACCTTAAGCCCATGGCCCCTCGTCCTACATGACTCTATTATAGGAAATAGCTTACCTCTGTTTACTCTATCTATACCCTTCATAATCTTATATACCTCTATTAGATCCCCCCCTCAGTCGGCGTCTTTCAAGGGAAAAGAGCCCCAATTTCTTCAATCTTTCCTCATACCCCAGTCCTTCCATACCAGTCAACATCCTGGTAAACCTCCTCTGCACTCTCTCCAGAGTCTCCACGACCTTCTGGTAGTAAGGCAACCAGAACTGTACGCAGTACTCCAAATGCGGCCTAACCAACGTTCTATACAACTGCAACATTAGACTCCAGCTCTTATATTCTATACCCCTTCCTATAAAGGCTAACATACCATAGGCTTTCTTCACCACACTCTCCACTTGCACTGCCACCTTCAAAGACTTGTGCACTTGCACCCCCAGGTCTCGCTGCGACTCTATACTCCTTACAGGCTTACCCTTTATCATATAACTTCCCCCTACATTATTCCGGCCAAAATGCATCACCTCACATTTATCCGGATTAAACTCCGTTTGCCACGTATCTGCCCAATCAACCAGCCTATCAATATCCTGCTGTATTGCCAGACACTGCTCCTCACTACCCGCCAATCCAGCCATCTTGGTGTCATCAGCAAATGTGCTGATCACACCACCGACTCCCTCTTCCAAATCATTTATATACACTACAAAGAGAAGAGGTCCCAGTACCGAGCCCTGCGGCACCCCACTAGTGACAGACCTCCAGCTAGGAAAAGACCCCTCCACAACTACTCTCTGACTCCTCTTTGCAAGCCAGTTCTCTACCCATCTAGATACCTGACCACATATCCCATGAGCTTTAATCTTCTGTACCAACCTACCATGAGGGTCTTTGTCAAACGCCTTACTGAAATCCATATAGACATCAACGGCTCGTCCTTCGTCAACCGTTTTTGTCACCTCCTCAAAGAATTCTACCAGATTCGTAAGGCAAGACTTCCCCTTGACAAAGCCATGCTGCGTATCCTTAACCAGATCGCAACGCTCCAAGTGCACATACATCCTATCCCTAAGAATCCTCTCCATCAACTTACCTACCACTGACATTAAGCTCACCGGCGTATAGTTACCCGGGCTATCCCTCCTACCCTTTTTAAACAACGGTACCACGTTCGCTATCCTCCAGTCCTCTGGGACCTCACCTGTGTCCAAAGAAGAGACAAAGATTCGCGTCAGAGGCCCAGCAATCTCATCCCTTGCATCTCTAAGCAGCCTAGGATAAATGCAATCAGGCCCCGGAGATTTATCGGTCTGAATGCCCTCGAAAAGCCCTAACACTTCTTCCCTCGTAATCAACAGATCTTTCAATCGGTCTACCGCTCCCTCAATGGCCGTACTAGACATCAAGCCCCTCTCCTTCGTGAATACCGACGCAAAGTATTCATTCAGGATCTCCCCCATTCCCTCTGGCTCTAAGCACAATTCCCCACATCTGTCCCTGAGAGGACTGATTTTACCCCAACCACCCTTTTGTGAGATGACCTCAAATATTACCGAGAGCCAGAACAGGTCCCCATCCCACACTTAGCAGAAGTACTGAGAGAGTTACGTCTCTAAGTGGGACACTCTGTTCGATTATACCACCAGTTCCAATCACATATCAAAACCCGAGAGCATGACACAGAGTCAGCCTTAGAGAGCCAGACATGGGTTCGGAGGGTGTGGGACTGGGGTCTAAGTGTGGACATTCACCCCTGGATCCGGATAGTCTCGCACATACCGGTTGCCATCCAACTCATACTGGCAATATCCTGGGGGGGTCATAATGTGCTATACATCCCACCAGCACAAGAAAAATAAAACTAGGAGGGAACTAATCGGAACGATTGGCAACATGGGACAATGAACATCTCGGGAAGACTTCTCCCGCATACACCTAATTTGACAAACCCGGGGCTCCCCTAAACTGTACGACTGCAGCGTGCAAATGCAGGGAGCACTGGACATAGCATTTGTGAAGGAAATCGGTCTGAGGGAGGAGGAACAAGCCCGCTCCCGACCCACACGGGGGAACTGTTATGGGACAGCAAATTTTATGAAATTGGGCACACCAAATGGCAGCAAACTAAAGCTACCCTCAGAGCCCCTCCACCAAGAATCACAAAGTAACAGACACCGATCTGTGGGCAAGAGCATGCTTTTAGAATGCAGGTGAGGGCTGGCACATCAGGGAAGCTGGACAGGATGGCACCGACAGGAACTAAATCTCCACCCCGTCAAAATCAGCACCTTTAAAACAGTCAACCAACCCATGGAGACACCTAAAATTAGCATAGTTAAGGAAACATGCTTGGCCCCTCAAAACCTCTTTTGAGATCAATGACACACCTATGGTTCAAACCCCGGAGATTCAAGACTATTAAATAACCAATCAGACAAAACAATTAACACACACTGAAAACAATTTCCTCAACACTTGGAAACATCGAGACAGGATGGCTAAGGTTGAATACTGTAAATAAAGTATTAGCATTTGAATCGCACACTGCCCCGAAGTTCAGGTATAACTATAGCCTGCTGCCAGGGACGGGAGAGAGCTTTCGGGACAGTCCGATTGGATGTCCTGACTGTGCTTCTCCGTCGACGTAAATGAAAATAAAGCTGTGCCATTATTGAACTTCACCCTGAGTCCGTCGTGGTCGTTTCGCCCACTCGCGCTAACACCCTCTATTCTTAGCAGTCTCTGGTATGCTTATGTCGCCGTTTCATCTCTTTATTAGAAACATTAAAGATTCAATTTCTATCATTCCATCTTTCTGGCAAGGCATAAGAACATAAGAGCATAAGAAATAGGAGCAGGAGTAGGCCATCGAGCCCTTCGAACCTGCCCCGCCATTCAATAAGATCATGGCTGATCAGAAGTAGATCAGTTCCACTTTCCCACTTTCTCCCCATAACCCTTAATTCCCTTGTCTGTCAAAAACCTATCTACCTGTGACTTTTTTTTCCCCAGTTTGTTCATTTTCAGTCTGTTAACGTTTCTCCCATTATTATGCAATCTTTTTCTTCACAGCCTGTCACTGGATTCAAATTGGGCTGCACAGTAGCACAGTGGTTAGCACTGCTGCTTCACAGCTCCAGGGACCTGGGTTTGAATCGAAGGGCTAGATGGCCTACTCCTGCTCCTATTTCTTATGTTCTTTTGGCCTTACCCGTGAGCATCACGCTCCATCCTCCCCAGGCTACACACTGCGGCCATCCCCTCCGGGTTACACACCATCTGATCTCACAGGCTCCATGCCCCCGAACTGAAGTCTCCATCCTTCCCGGGTTACGCACTGTCTGAACTCGCTGCCTCCGTTTTCTCCAGTTCACACACTGTCTGATCGCCATGTCTCCATCTTGCCCGGATTGGACACTGTCTGTTCATATTGGTACCATCCTCTTGTGTTTACAGACAGATCTCACTGCCTCCATTCCCACCCTCCCCCCATTACACATTATCTGATCTCACTATTTCTGTCTCCCTGGGATTACACTGTCTGATCTCACTATCTCTATCTCCCTGGGATTACACTGTCTGATCTCACTATCTCTATCTCCCTGGGATTACACAGTCTGATCTCACTATCTCTATCTCCCTGGGATTACACTGTCTGATCTCACTATCTCTATCTCCCTGGGATTACACTGTCTGATCTCACTATCTCTATCTCCCTGGGATTACACTGTCTGATCTCACTATCTCTATCTCCCTGGGATTACACTCTCTGATCTCACTATCTCTATCTCACTGGGATTACACTCTCTGATCTCACTATCTCTATCTCCCTGGGATTACTCTCTCTGATCTCACTATCTCTATCTCCCTGGGATTACTCTCTCTGATTTCACTATCTCTATCTCCCTGGGATTACTCTCTCTGATTTCACTATCTCTATCTCCCTGGGATTACTCTCTCTGATTTCACTATCTCTATCTCCCTGGGATTACTCTCTCTGATTTCACTATCTCTATCTCCCTGGGATTACTCTCTCTGATTTCACTATCTCTATCTCCCTGGGATTACTCTCTCTGATTTCACTATCTCTATCTCCCTGGGATTACTCTCTCTGATTTCACTATCTCTATCTCCCTGGGATTACTCTCTCTGATTTCACTATCTCTATCTCCCTGGGATTACTCTCTCTGATTTCACTATCTCCATCTTCACTCTCTTTGCTTTCTGGGAAAGTCGGAATTCGCCATTTTCTCCCCAGAATTGGTCCAGGAACCAGGCCGCTTCTTAAACACGATTAAAAGAGCTGAAAATCCTCCCTGCTCAGAACCGAGTATAAATATTTGCATCGCTTTCTCACCCGGACTTTCTACCGCCGAAACTTCTGGAAAGAAGCAACTCTGCGACTGCGCGTCGTTGTTTGTGAGGTAAAACTGCACGCGCTCAAAGAGCCCGGCGCATGCGCATACGGCGAGCTGTGTCTTCGTTTCCCCCCCAATCCCCCGCTCACAGACAAAGGGCCTGCGCAGTGCGCGAGTCTTGGAGTTCCTTCCGTGCTGTCCGTCTCGCGCACAGACGGTTACAACCCGAGCGCGCCGCTGCCTGGACAATGAAGAGGGCGGGGCTGCAATCTACACCCTCTCCCCATTTGTTGTAGCGGCTATCAATCACCTGCTCCCAGCCAATAGGAAGGTCCTTCTCATCAGTGTGCTGTCTTGACCCCAGTGAAAGGTTCTCATCAGTGTGGATGGAGCAGACTTTAAACAAGGAAGAATTAGCAATTGGTGCTCAGCTCCTAATAACACTCACATTGGCTGAAAAATGGCTTTCAAAAAAACTGGAAGTCGGGGATACAATTCCTTTCCTTTACTGAACGCTGCTGTCCATCCTGGCAGGTTAAATCTGTTTGTCACAGTCAAGAGTTTTTTTCTTTCCTCAACCATTGAATTGCTGTCCAGATGTTTCACGGTACTTCTGGGTGACAAAACCAGATCCTTCACAGAATATTTACCTCGGATTTACCCCACACATCTTCACTTGTACATCACATTACGACTTTCAACTTGGTCCTGGTAGATTTATCAACACAGATGTCATCATCTACATTAGCGTGCAGGCTTAGATATTGAAGAGCTGCCTGCCAGTCACGAGACATGTCTTCATATATAGGAACCCAGGAAAGCAGTCAACAATATATTTCACCTTCACGCTACCAGCGCTAAGATGGAATTGGATATCACCCTGGTGGTCACAACAGTATCGAGGCCCCAAACTTGTTCACCCAGATGTATTTCTTGATAGAACCCTCGGCTAAAAGCATCACCTCCTCAGGACTGCAGAGGAAACCTCCATTATTTATTATTTATTGCTCGTCCATAACTACCTTGACTGAGTGGCAAGGTATCGGTATGGCAAAGGTCATCGCCAGGGGCTCTGCAATCACTTCCCTCACCTCCCACAGTCTCCTGGGGTTCATCCCATCTGGTCCCGGCGACTTATCTATCTTGATAGCATTCAAAAGTTCTAACACATCCTCCTCCTTAATATCCACATACTCAATCTTTTCCATCTGCTGCAAATCCGTAGCAAAATCTCCCAGATCAGTTTCCACTGTGAATACTGAGGCAAAGTACTCATGAAGCACCTCTGCCATTTCTTCTGGTTCCACACAGACCTTTCCCCCTTCACCTTTTATAGGTCCTATCCCTTCTCTTCTCATCCTTTTACTTTTCACATATTTATAGAAGGCCTTGGGATTCTCCTTAATCTTACCCGCCAAGGTCTTCTCATGACCCCTTCTGGCTCTCCTAATTTCCCTTTTAAGCTCCTTTCTACAATCGTTATACTCCTCAAGATCCTCAACATCTCCTAGCTCCCTGAACCTTTTGTACACCTTCCTTTTCCTCCTGACTAGGTTCACCACGGCCTTCGTGCACCACGGTTCCCACGACCAACCAAAACCCCCTTGTCTCATCGGAACGTTGTCGTGCAGAGCTCCAGACAAACATTCCTTGAATATCCGCCACCTTCCTTCGGTACTTTTCCCTAAGAACGCCTCCTTCCAGTTTATTTCTCCAAGTAACTTCCTGACTTCTTCGTATTTCCCCTTACTCCAGACAAACACCTTCCTAGTATAAGTGTTATAGGTGTGACAGAGGAGGGTTAAAGAGAGGTGGAGGGGTGGCACTGTTAGTAAAGGAAAACATCACAGTAGTGCAGAGGGAGGACAATATGGAGGAGTTAGGGATTGAGTCGCTGTGGGTGGAGTTGAAGAATAAAAAGGGAGAGATTACAATGCTAGGGGTATACTATAGGCCACCCAACAGCCCGAGGTCAGTGGAGGAAGGCATTTGCAGGGGCATTTTGGATAGGTGCAGGAAGAATAGGGTGGTTGTAGTGGGTGACTTTAATCTTCCTGGAGTGGATTAGAAGGGGCCTAGAGCTGGGGGTACGGAGGGAGAGGAGTTTGTAAAATGTGTTTTGGAAGGGTCCCTAGAGCAGTATGTAACTAGCCCGACTAGGGAAGGGGCTATACTGGATTTAGTGTTGGGTAATGAGCCGGGGCAGGTGGTTGAGGTTGAGGTAGGCAAAGATTTGCGTCAGAGGCCCAGCAATCTCATCCCTCACCTCTCTAAGCAGCCTGGGATAAATGCAATCAGGCCCCGGAGATTTATCGGTTTTAATGCCCTCTAAAAGCCCTAACACTTCTTCCCTCGTAATCAATAGATCTTTCAATTGGCCTACCGCTCCCTCAATGACCGTACTAGACATCAAGCCCCTCTCCTTCGTGAATACCGACGCGAAGTATTCATTCAGGATCTCCCCCATTCCCTCTGCCTCTAAGCACAATTCCCCATGTCTGTCCCTGAGAGGACTGATTTTACACCTAGCCACCCTTTTGTTCTTAACATAGGAGTAAAACGCCTTTGGATTCTCCTTAACCCTACCTGCCAAGGCCATCTCATGTCCCCTTTTTGTTCTCCTAACTCCCCGTTTGAGATCCCTCCTACTCTCTCTGTATTCTTCCAACGCTCTCTCCGTTCCCAGCTGCTTAGACTTGACATACGCCTCTCGTTTCTTCCTAACCAGGTCTTCTATATCTCTAGTAATCCACGGTTCCCTAATCCTACCTTTCCCATCCTTTCTCCTAACCGGCACATGCCTTTCCTGCACCCTTTGCAGTTTTCCCTTGAAAGACTCCCACGTGCCTAACGTGGTCTTGCCTTCCAACAGCCTATCCCAGTCTGTATCCCTAAGCGCCTGCCTAATCCGGCTGTATCTAGCCTTCCCCCCATTTAGCACCCTCCCCTTAGGACAGCTCTCACCTTTTTCCATTGTTATCCTAAAGTAGACGGAGTTGTGGTCACTATTAGCCACATGTTCGCCTACCGCAACCTCAACCACCTGACCCGGCTCGTTTCCCAGAACTAAATCCAGTATCGCCCCCTCTCTAGTCGGGCTATCTACATACTGTTGCAAGGATCCTTCCAATACACATCTTACGAATTCCTCCCCATCCGACCCCCCAGCTCTAGGCACCTTCCAATCCACCCCAGGGAGATTAAAATCTCCCACTACAACAACCTTATTCTTCCTACACTTATCCAAAATGTCCCTACACGGAAGCCCTCAAGGCAGGAAGGGAAAAGTGAGTAAATGTGTATACTGACAGCCGATATGCATTTGGGGTGGTCCACGATTCCATGATGGACTGGAAAAGGCGCGGGTTTATCAGCACGGTTGGGGGTGGGGGGAGGGGGGAGGGGGGGTGCATAAGGCATGAAAATATAACCCGAGACCTGGTAGCTGCAGCCAGGCTGCCCTCAGAAGCAGCCGTAATGAAGATAAAAGCCCACCAAAGGGTAAAGACAGCGTAACAGAAAGGGAACCAACTCGCAGACACTGCAGCCAAGGCTGTAGCTGGGGAAGCCCTCCCGCACACAGCCCCCACCACAACAGCACCCTTGGAGGAAGTGGATCTTTATAAGCTGCAGGGTAACACCAGCCCACATGAGGTGGCACAGTGGGAACAGGCAGGGGCGTCCAGGGACAAAGATGGAGTATGGCGCAGAGGGCACCAAGTCGTCACCCCCTCATTTCTACCCACCAAACTACTCCGAGTCCACCACGAGCCCCACCACTCCGGCTGGGATGGGACCCTGGCCCCACTATCAGCTGATTGGTGGTGGCCAGGGATGGGACGGGGTGGGGACAAACATTGCCAGCGCTGTATCATACGCGCCCAGCACAACCCGGGCCCACCCGTGAGAGTCAAACTGGCCCACCAACCCCGACCAAAGGGATCCTGGGAAAACCTGCAGATCGACTTCAGAGGCCCCCTACCCACTCACCGAGGGAAGAAATATTGTTTAGTCTGAATCGATCAATTCACCCGAGTCAGGAGGAAAAGGAAGGTGTACAAAAGGTTCAGGGAGCGAGGAGATGTTGAGGATCTTGAGGAGTATAACGATTGTAGAAAGGAGCTTAAAAGGGAAATTAGGAGAGCCAGAAGGGGTCATGAGAAGACCTTGGCGGGTAAGATTAAGGAGAATCCCAAGGCCTTCTATAAATATGTGAAAGCATAGGTGGAAGCATTCCCAACTCGGGATTGCGAAGACACCACCGGAGCCCCATCCCAGCATACGGAATCACCCCGAGGTGGGGAGCCCCACTACAACTCGACTCCGACCAAGGATTTCAGTGAGGCGTTTGACAAAGTCCCTCATGGTAGGTTGGTGGAAAAGATTAAGGCTCATGGGATACAAGGCCAGGTATCTCGATGGGTAGAGAACTGGCTTGCAAAGAGGAGTCAGAGAGGAGTTGTGGAGGGGTCCTTTTCTAGCTGGAGGTCTGTCACTAGTGGTGTGCCGCAGGGCTCAGTACTGGGACCTCTTCTCTTTGTAGTGTATATAAATGACTTGGAAGAGGGAGTCGGTGGTGTGATCAGCAAATTTGCTGATGACACCAAGATGGCTGGATTGGCGGGCAGTGAGGAGCAGTGTCTGGCAATACAACGGGATATTGATAGGCTGGGATATTGGGCAGATATATGGCAAATGGAGTTTAATCCTGATAAATGTGAGGTGATGCATTTTGTCTGGAATAACGTAGGGGGCAGTTATATGACAAAGGGTAAGCCTATAAAGAGTATAGAAACACAGTGGGACCTGGGGGTGCAAGTGCACAAGTCTTTGAAGGTGGCAGTACAAGTGGAGAAGGTTGTGAAGAAAGCCAATGGTTTGTTAGCCTTTATAGGAAGGGGTATTGATAATAACAGCTGGAGTCTAATGTTGCAGTTGTTTGCCTGAACAGAGAGAGGCAGAGAGTGAGTTTTTAAAGTTTCTTCAGTGTCCGAAGTCAGGCTGACATTAACACTGCAGGGAAGTTACTGCAAGAGAGTGACAGTGAGAGAGAGGGAGAGACAGACAGAGAGAGGGGGGATCGATATTTCCCCTCAGTTCTCCAGGGACTATTCCTGCCTGGTTAATGTTTTCCCCTCGCTTCTCCAGGGACGCTGTCCAACTGGTTAATGTTTTCCCCGGTTGGTTAATGTTTTGCCCCTGCTTCTCCAGAGACAAAGTCCGGCTGGTCAATGTTGTCCCCTGGCTTCTCCAGGGACGATGTCCGACCGGTTAATGTTTTCCCCTCGCTTCTCCATGCACCAAGTCCAACTGGTTAATGTTTTCTCCGACTGGTTAATGTTTTGCCCCTGCTTCTCCAGTGACCATGTCCGACTGGTTAATGTTTTCCCCTCGCTTCTCCAGGGATTCAGTACACCTGGTTCATGTTTTGCCTCTGCTTGTCCAGAGGGTACAATAAAAGGGGGACTGCCATTGCCCACACCGCAGCAGCAGCAGCTGGTTAATGTTTTCCCCTGGCAAGTGGAAGCCTCCCTTCCCCCATCTGGCTGACACACTGACTTTCCCATTCCCTCAGCATCTTTACAAACACTGCCTGCCATTTCTTCAAAGCTTTGCTGACAGCTGCCTGCACCGGCTTCAACACTCACCTCTCCCCCGCTCTCACTCGAACACTCAACCTGTGCCTGAACTGAGAGAGGCAGAGAGTGAGTTTTTAAAGTTTCTTAAGTGTCAGAAGTCAGGCTGACATTAACACTGCAGTGAAGTTACTGAGAGAGAGGGACAGTGAGAGAGAGGGAGAGACAGACAGACAGACAGACAGAGAGAGGGGGGATCGATATTTAAAGGTGTCAACTTGAATGGTTCGTACTGACAAGCAAGGCCTACATTCACACTGAATCAGCTTACTGGGACACAGAGATACAGAGGGAGAGGTGAAAGTTTTCCCCGACTGGTTAATGTTTTCCCCCCTGCTTCTCCAGGGACCAAGTCCCACTGGATCAATTTTTCCCTGACTGTTTAATGTTTTCCCCGGTTGGTTAATGTTTTCCCCGACTGGTTAATGTTTTCCCCATGGTTTGTTCATGCTTTGCCCCTGCTTCTCCAGAGACTAAGTCCGACTGGTTAATGCTTTCCCCAAGCTTCTCCAGGCACCATGTCCCACCGGTTAATGCTTTCCCTTCTGCTCCAGGCACCCAGCCCAACTGGTTAATGTTTTCCCCACGGTTGGTTCATGTTTTGCCCACTCCAGCCAGAGCCTAAGACCCATTGGTTAATGTTTTGCCCGGTTGGTTAATGTTTTGTCCGACTGGTTAATGTTTTCCCCGACTGGTTAATGTTTTCCCCACGGTTGGTTAATGTTGTGCCCCTGCTTCTCCAGGGACTATGTCAAACTGGTTAATGTTTTCCCCAAGCTTCTCCAGGCACCAAGTCCCACTGGTTAATGTTTTCCCCGACTGGTGAATGCTTTGCCCCTGCTTCTCTGGAGACTAAGTGCAACTGGTTTAATGTTTTCCCTTCTACTCCAGGGACCAGAGTCTAACTGGTTAATGTTTTCCCTTCTGCTCCAGGGAGCAGAGTCTAACTGGTTCATGTTTTCCCCTCGCTTCTCCAGGGACTCTGTCCGACTGGTTAATGACTTCCACGATGCTCCAGCAGCTTTGGCTTTCTGGTTAATGTTTTCCCCGACTGGTTAATGTTTTGCCTCTGCTTCTACAGGGACCAAGTCCAACTGGTTAATGTTTTCCCCTCGCTTCTCCAGGGACTCTGTCCGACTGGTTAATGTTTTCCCCAGTTGGTTCATGTTTTCCCCTCGCTTCTCCAAGCACCAAGTCCAAGTGGTTAATGTTTTCCCCCCTGCTTCTCCAGGCACCCAGCCCGACTGGTTAATGTTTCCCCCTGCTTCTCCAGGGATCAAGTCCCACTGGTTAATGTTTTCCCATTTTTGGTTCATGCTTTCCCCACGGTTGGTTCATGTTTTGCCCTTCCAGCCAGAGGCCAAGTCCCAGTGGTTAATGTTTTCCCCCATTGGTTAATGTATTCCCCGGTTGGTTAATGTTTTCCCTGACTGGTTAATGTTTCATAAGAACATAAGAACATAAGAAATAGGAGCAGGAGTAGGCCATCTAGCCCTTCGAGCCTGCCCCGCCATTCAATAAGATCATGGCTGATCTGTCGCTGCTCAGTTCCACATTCCCGCCCTCTCCCCATAACCCTTAATCCCCTCTCTTATCAAAAACCCATCAACCCGCATCTTAAAAATATTTATCGAGGTAGCCTCCACCACTTCAACGGGCAGAGAATTCCAGAGATTCACCACCCTTTGAGTGAAGAAGTTCCTCCTCAACTCCGTTCTAAACCGCCCCCCCCTTTATCTTGAGGCTGTGCCCTCTAGTCCTACTGTCCTTTCTGAGCGGGAAGAGTCTCTCCACCTCTATCCTATCCATCCCATTCATCATCTTATACTTCTCAATGAGATCTCCCCTCATTCTTCTAAACTCTAACGAGTACAAGCCTCGTTTATTCAGCCTCTCCTCATAGCTCAACCCCCTCAACTCCGGTATCAGCCTAGTAAACCTCCTCTGCACTCCCTCCAAGGCCAAAATATCCTTGCATAAGTACGGCGCCCAAAACTGCACACAGTACTCCAGCTGCGGCCTCACCAATGCTCTATACAGCCGCAGCAAGACCTCCCTACTTTTATATTCAATCCCCCAATTTACTTGTCTAATTTCCTTCCTGATGGCTTCATATTTCCCCTTATTCCGGATAAACACTTTCCTAGCTTGCCTGATCTTGTCTCTTTTCAATGCTATCGTAAAGGAGGTAGAGTTATGATCGCTATCCCCAAGATGCTCTCCCACTGAGAGATCTGACAGGTTCATTCGCCAGTACCAGATCAAGTACAGCCTCTCCTCTCGTAGGCTTATCCACGTACTGTGTCAGGAAACCCTCCTGAACACACCTAACAAACTCCTCCCCATCCAAACCCCTTACCCGTGGGATATTCCAATTGATGCTTGGGAAATTAAAGTCTCCCATCACGACAACTCTGTTATTACTACATCTCTCCAGGATCTGTTTCCCTATCCGCTCCTCAACATCCCTGTTACTATTGGGCAGCCTATAGAAAACACCCAGCAAAGTTATTGACCCCTTCCTGTTCCAAAATTCCACCCACAGAGAGTCCGGAGACAGTCCCTCCACAGCGTCCACCTTCTCTACAGCCGTGACACTATCCCTGATCAACAGTGCCACTCCGCACTCCCCCCACCCCTTTGCCTCCCTCCCTGTCCTTTCTACAATATAGTTTCAATATACAATATTGTTTATAATATACAATATAGTTTCCTGCGATTGTGATTGAAACATAAAGTGTCAAAATAAATTGGTGTCAATTTTCCAAGACACAGAAAGTGTCTTTTCTTGGGCCCAGAAGAAACACGATTTGATTGTTTAGGCAATATGCTATGGGAATGATATCAGGATAAGGTGTTCTCAGCTACATGGCAACAAGTAAATGTGTCCTTGTCAGAGGAAATAAATCCAGTATTAAGACGGACAAATGAAACATCATTATATCAAATAGTGTATTGTAATTGACTGAGGTATTCTGTCATGCTTTGGACTGACATATTAATATGAAATGATATTGAATCTAAACTAATTAGAATGTTTATTTTTTAATAGCGGAACGTATACCTTGGCTCAGTGCCTTGCATCTTTGGCAGTTTATTCGAGCATCTCAGGGCCACCCACCAGTTATAGGGTAATGTTTTCTTTGTCTTGCAACATTTTTCATGTTTTAAATACATTTTACAACTTAAGCAGAGAAGTCAGGCCACCATCAAATAATCCCCCACTTCAAACATAAGAACATAAGAAATAGGAGCAGGAGTAGGCCATCTAGCCCTTCAAGCCTGCCCCGCCATTCAATAAGATCATGGCTGATCTGTCATGTCTCAGTTCCACATTCCCGCCCTCTCCCCATAACCCTTAATCCCCTCGCTTATCAAAAACCCATCAACCCGTGTCTTAAGAATATTTAGCGAGGCAGCCTCCACCACTTCAACGGGCAGAGAATTCCAGAGATTCACCACCCTTTGAGTGAAGATCACCACCCTTTGAGTGAAGGAGTGATGATACTGAACAGTTCTGTTGTTTTCCTGTCTCAAGCATTCAGACTACATTGTGTAAGTAATTGAGGGTTCAATTGAAACAATGCAGTAACACATTTGACCATTTCTCATGTTACAACAGGCTCAACTCTGGTCAGATGCTGTGTCACTTTCACGAAATAAAATATCAAGGCACTGACAGCCTTCCTGCCAGCGAGATGCTGAATATCTTCCGAGACAGAATTCCTAGACAGAAACTATCAAATACGTTTATGAGGGTTACGGTTCAATTGCATGATCATTTACATTAAGTCGTGACTGATTGCTTTCTTAAAGCTAAGTACATATTTTATTTAAACTTCTTTTCAATTTACTACCCAGAGAGCTCAACCTTTGTCTTAATTGATTCGTGTTGTGCGTAAACGGCAGTAAATTTAGTAAGCAACACGTTGGGATGTCTGAAATAATTTATATTACTGATAACATAAATCTTACAATATTCTTACTTTTCGTGATTTCAGTGTATGGGACAGAAACCACGTTGTTCCTCTACATCTTCTAAACTGTCGCCATTGAGAATATAATCAATTTGTTGTTCTCCAATCTAAGTTGCATACAATTATAATTTCCCATAGTCAACTCTATTTTTCATTTATTTCCCAACTATACTTTATTGATATTCCTGTATAATTTCCTCTAATTTGCAAAACATACTTCAACTCCCAATTTTGTGTAATCTCCAATCCTCAGTGTACAACCCTCTGTTTCTTTTTTATGTGTTATCATCTCCATGAAGTCAAAAACACTAAACAACAAAAAAAATCACTAAGTGCCTCTAATTGGCACAACGCAGGTCCGTGGGAGGGGGTGAGGGAGGAGGGGGAGGACAAGTTGAGTGGCATGATTTCACTCTTTGTAACATTTATTTCACTGTATAATCACACCATCATCAATGCAAATTTAATATGTAGTAACAGATAATTTGCAGCAAATAAAACTATACATTACATTTTAAACAATGGTTATAATAAATATGTATTTCACAGATCTTGTGGGTAATATATTAAGTAGATTCAGCAACAATTTTGGTCACCATATCCCTCAATGCTGAGGTAGAGCTCCAATGGTTTTATTTTGAGCAATTAGCTACCAAGTCCACACAGTTGCATAGGGGGAATTTTATCTGGAAGAAATACTTTTCAAGACTCCTCACGCCTCTGATTACAGACCCAACTTTTTTGTTTTATATTCCAACCAATCTTATTCAAACATTCTTACGTAAAAGCAGAAAGTTAAGAAGATTAGTATGTATTCTAAAATATAAGCTGTAAATCAAAAAGAAAGTACACATCTGGGAATGTTCACATTTATTGATCTGGGTCATCCAATCCTTTCATGATTTATAAAGCGAGGAACAATTGTTATCAGGGACGGCTAGTAAGCATATGTGTGGTCTGCTTGCTGCAGATACAACCCCATTAGTATAAAGCTACTGGGGCACAGAAAGGAATCATTTGGCCCATCACATCTGAAATGTAAATCAAGTACCTATCTATCCTAATTCCATTCCCAGCGCTCCATAGCCTTGTATGTTATGGCGTTTCAAGGGCTCAATTTTATATGTGGTGAGGATTTCCACCTGTAGGTTTGAAGAAGTGAATTCCATAATTGCATCAAATTCTGCGTGTAAAAGTTTTTTTTTTCTAAAATGCACTCCAAATCGACTGCCTGCCTTATCCCCCTGCTTACTGACACCTCTTCTAACGGGAAACGTTTCTATCCGTCAAACCAATCTACATCCCTCATAAATTATGTACACATCACTCACTCGTCCCTCCCTCTCCAGCAGCATTATCTGCTCGACGATGAACAATCCCAGTCTAACCAGCATGTCTACATAATTGCACTGCGGCAGCCCAGATAGCACCCTCGTGAATTTCCTCTGCACCTTTCGTTGTGCAATCAGATCATTCACATAATGTGATGATCAGAACTGCACAAGTTCTCTATCTATGGCCAAATGAGGATTGTATTAATAGAAAACAGGGAATCATTCATCCCTTCCATCCTGCTCAAACATTCATTATGTTCATGGCTGATAGTCCAACTCAATAGCCGAATCCTGCTGAACATCTCCTTCCCGCTCACCCCCTCTCCCCCACCACATCACCCACCCCCCACACCCTCCCAATTTCTTTGTACCTTCTTTGGCCCAAGAGCTATATTAAATTGCTTCTTGAAACCATAAGACAGTGCCACCATCCCAAAAATCAGTCTGGAAAACTTCTTCTGCATTTGTTCATGGCAAGAATATAGTTCCTCTTTTAAGTAATTTGAAACTGCACACAGTATTATGGGTGTGGCCTCATGAAGGTCCTGTGCAGTTGCAGGAAGGCATCCCTGCTCCTATACTTGAATCCTTTCTCCATGAAGGCCAACGTGCCTTTTGCCCTCTTTGTCATCTGCTTCACCTGCTTACTTTTAACTATTGGTTTAGGAGGACACCTCTGTCTCATGGCAAATTCTACTCCCTTAAACTTTAGCCATTCAAAAATTAACCTACAACTGCATCTTTGCTACCCCGCTTTGTAATCTATGCCTGAGCTAATAATGAAAACCATCCCATTTGTCTTCTTAATCACCTTGTCTGCCTATCTAGCTGCTTTAAGGGATCTTTGGACGTGCACCCCAATATCCAATGGTCTTCTCTAAGTCCAAGCATCCGGCCATGCTTTGTGTATTCCCTTTTATTGCTCACCATCACAAGAATACACCTTTTCACAACTTTCATGATTAAATTCCATTTACTGCTATGCTCTTGCACCAATTTTCAGTGGATACCTGCTCAACATCAGTTGGGAATAATTGATTGGAACAGTGTTTAGGAAATTAATATACATTGTTAATAACATGAGCCAATGGAACAGAAAAGCACCCCTCTCCCCACCCCCCCTCCTTCATCTGGCTACACCTTTTAAACACTAACTTCTGAAACCACTGTTTCCTGCCAACTAAAAAAAATGAAATCCGTATTGCGACTGGCCATTTTCCTAGGAGTTCAATTTTTGCTTATACGTCTGTTCTGAGGAATTGTGTTAAATGCCTTTTGGAATTTCGTGCATACCTTACCCGAAATAACCCTCTGTTACTTAACATAAACATATGCTGAAAGCTATTTTGTCAACCTGATCTTTAAATCATCCCTGTTCAGTAATTAACAAGCATTTTCCCAATTTGTCCAGAGTGGTTCATAGAGTGGTAGGAAACCTACAAAGCAGGAGGTGGTCATTCAGCCCATCGGGTCTGCATGGACAACAATCCTATCCAGACCCTATACCCGTAACCCCTCAAAATGATCTCGCTAATCCTGCTAACTATGCATCCCGGGCACTAAGGGGTAATTTAGAATGGAGGGCACCTAATCCGCACATCTTTGGACAGTAGGGAGGAACGGGAGCACCATGCAGACATGGGGAGAACGTGCAAACTCTATGCACACAGCTACCAAAGCTAGCAGTCGAATCCGGGCCACTGGGGCTGTGAGGCAGTAGTGGGAACCACTGTGCCATTGGGCTATCACTGCTGCTTCTGAGAGCTTCCAAAAAAACAAACGTTTCCTGTTGTGTCCATAGAATCTGACGTTATCTTTCCATCCTTCTCTGAACAAGGATATTGCAATTGTGATTCCCCCGTCATCTGTCACCACCCTTGAATAAAAAAGGGGAGCTGAAAATTATGGCTCACATTCGGGACAATTTCGATCTTTACCTTTCATCTCCTGGATTAATCTCAGACAACAAATTGCATGGTAGAATTAAATTTTAGTTCACTTTTTCATGTAGCAATTTGTTGCGATCGAATATTGCATTATGTTATTACCTCACTACAAGCAGGTTTAACTATTAAGGCAGAATGTCTTTATTTGACTGCAGCTTTTAGCCAAATAATGCGTGGAAACCGGTTTTCTGTAGCTCTATTGAATAACAAAATTAGATTGAAAAATAAATGCGCAAATTTTTCTGTGATTCAGTTTCATGTAGAATAAGAAATAATTTTAATTAATGTTAGAAAATGGTTTAAAATAAATTCTGATGTTTCACCTGGAGCAGTAACTTGTATCTCCTATGTTATTTACAAACAGCAGAATCAATGCGCAGGGAGATTTCAACAACTTCTTCAGCTCCTCTCGGAATTGTCTCTGAGTCACTGCGTAAATACACGTATTTGGACAGGAACTCAAAAATTTCAACATCGTTCCAATTTCCATGACGATATATTTAACGTTTGTACGGTCACCCTGGTAAGAGTTGATATTTACCAGTTTAGAAATTGTAAGACCAATGATAGACGGCAACCACAAGAGTAAAAAGCTGCCCGACACAGCGAAGAGTAAGATGATAGTTTTCCTCCGCTTCTCTATTTCTGGATCAAACTTTTTCTCAGTTGTGTGAGACCCGAGTTTTCTTCGGGCTCTGCTGGCCACTATAATACGTCTGATTGTCAAAGAATTGAACAAGACAATTAAAGTAAAGGGAAGCCAAACAAGTGAAAATATTTGAAACCAGAAGAACGCTATACCGAAAGGGGAAGACAAAAAATCCAGACTTGGCTGACAGCCCCACTGCATATTGTTAATTATTTGCTGATGGTCAAATCCAAAGAAATATGGGATATCTTTTAAAAATGTCAACACAGTGAAAATTGTTATAACCACAATGGCACTTCTCTTGGTGAAATGCTTTGCTTTGAACTTCTGGCAGCAGATTACTGCAAATCGGTCAAATGTGAAGAAGACGGTGAACCAAACAGACAAATCGAGTGCAACAGCGGTCATGTACAGCACACACTTACACACCGGAGTGAAGTGCAAAAATGAAAGTGTAAAAGTATAACTGAATATATGATACATCATTACATTGATAATCATGACCAATAGATCTGCTATCGCCATGGCTAACATGATTAAAGAGATACGATTGGACAGACCACATTTTCCTTGGCAAAGAATCACAATAGTCACCAAGTTACCTGAAAGAAGGAATGAAAATTAGATATTTCTCCAGCAAGCAGGTATTTAGACTTAATTTATATTAAAAAAACTACAAAAAATTTAGACAGCTAAACATTTCAAAAACGAACAGTTTTTAATGGCTCACCAGGAACTCCAATAGCTGCAATAATTGGGTAGTAAATCTCTTTCACCAACAGAATAACAGGTTTATCCATCACGTGAGATTGGATAAATAATGTACATGGTTAAATGCTAACTGATATTTTGTATTTATACATACACAAATCCCCAAGGCAGCCAAAAAGGTGAAATGATCACTATGATTACTTACAGTCATTTAACAAACAAACATAGATAATTTGCCTATTTTTAGCTTGTTGTGTTTGATTAAGAGAAGACCTCAACATTTTCAATTTGCATTTAAGAACAGAAAAACAAAGACACTAAGAAGTTGTTTTTATGCTGTTATTGTGTTAGACAAAGGGGTAAAATTATATTGTTTTTTGAACAGTTAAAATTGCACATTTGTTTTTTTATATAAGGAAATATACTTCAGTCATAACATTTTTAGAAGTACCTCATGAAGCATTGCAACATGAAAATTACTGCTGGTGACATAACACTCGAATTCTCCTCATTTGCGTGATTCACTCTTGGGTGCATCAATAATAACAATATAGGAGCCTATGAACAGGAGCAGATCATTCAGCCCATCAAGTATTTTCCTGTTATACACTGAGATCAAGGCTGATCTGTGGCGTAACTCCACAAGCCTGCATTTGGCCCTAATTAACTTTGCTTGACAAAATATGATCGTTCTCAGATCTAAAAGTAACAACTGATATTGCATCAGCTGTCTTTTTCAAGAGAGTTCCAAACCTCTACCTTCCTTTCTATGTAGTAATGCTTCCTAACACCTCTGCTGAATGGTCTGGCATTATTTTTTAGTACTAAAATCTCCAAACTGTGGAAATAGTTCACTTTTAGGTGCATTGCCTTTTTCAGTTAGCATCTCAAAGACTTCAAAAAGATTCCCCTTAAACTGTCTGAATTCTAGGTAATAAAACAAGAACTCTAATTTACAAAATATTTCCTAATAATGAAACCATAGAAGTCCAGGTATCATTCTTGTAAACCTTCACCATACTCCCTCCAAAGCTAACATATCTTTCTGAATGTATGGTGCCCAAGTCTGCCCACAGTACTGCATGTTGGGTGTAATCAGAGTTGTGTATACCTGCAGCACAACATCAATTCATTTTGGAGCAATACAATATAACTTCCAATCAGACAATACAAACAAGGAGCAAATGTTAAAGACTACAAAGTTATTTAAAAAAACACAGTAGCATTCACCTTGCCTTCACGTCGTGTGTTCCTCCGTCAGAGTGTTTACAATTCTAAATCTCGCAGCATCCCGAGAGAGGTTGAAGCAAAATGTTCTTTCCTGCCCTTAATTCCCTCCTGTTGCCTGAACTACTCAGAATGAGGCAGCAAAACATATCATGCAATAAAGTGAAGGTCACACTCAGTAGAATTAGAGACTTTAAAAAAATGACAATAGACTTGCAAAACATTGTATGGTTCAATAGAGGGATAGCACTGAAAGAACATGACCTTCCACGATTCCTGACATCCCTATGTTTACACTAGTGGCAACAGTGTACAGATGAAACCAATAGTTTTCTACTTAACCTTTGAGAACTACTGTGATTGTGAATTAGTATTGGTAGTGATAGGAAATGGCACCACAAGTAGAAGGCAAAGAAGAGACCATTCAGCCCATCGTAGCTCAACATTATACAATAAGAGCATGATTGATCTGTGGCATAAGTCCGTATAGCTGCTCTTTCCGCTTTGCTTGACAAGCAGCTATAACTATCAGGATTATATGTGGTAATTGATAAAGCACTAATTGCCACTTGTAGAAATGAGGTCTACATTTTGCCACTGCTTCTTTGTAAAAATATTTATAAGAACATAAGAACATAAGAAATAGGAGCAGGAGTAGGCCATCTGGCCCTTCGAGCCTGCCCCGCCATTCAATAAGATCATGGCTGATCTGTCGTGGCTCAGTTCCACTTTCCCACCCTCTCCCCATAACCCTTAATCCCCTCTCTTATCAAGAACCCATCAACCCGCGTCTTAAAAATATTTAGCGAGGCAGCCTCCACCACTTCAACGGGCAGAGAATTCCAGAGATTCACCACCCTTTGAGTGAAGAAGTTCCTCCTCAACTCCGTTCTAAACCGCTCCCCCTTTATCTTGAGGCTGTGCCCCCAGTCCTACTGTCCTTTCTGAGCGGGAAGAGTCTCTCCACCTCTATCCTATCCATCCTATTCATCATCTTATACGTCTCAATGAGATCTCCCCTCATTCTTCTAAACTCTAACGAGTACAAGCCTAGTTTATTCAGCCTCTCCTCATAGCTCAACCCCCTCAACTCTGGTATCAGCCTAGTAAACCTCCTCTGCACTCCCTCCAAGGCCAAAATATCCTTGCGCAGGTGCGGCGACCAAAACTGCACACAGTACTCCAGCTGCGGCCTCATCAACGCCCTATACAGCTGCAGCAAGACCTCCCTACTTTTATATTCAATCCCCCTCGCTATGAAGGCCAGCATCCCATTTGCCTTCCTGACCACCTGCTGCACCTGCAAGCTGGGTTTTTGCGACTCATGCACAAGGACCCCGAGGTCCCTCTGCACCGTCGCCTGCTGCAGTTTTTCACCACGTAAGTAATAGTCCTTCCTACCATTCTTCCTACCAAAGTGGACCACCTCACACTTGCCAACATTAAATTCCATTTGCCATTTCCTGGCCCATTCGCCCAGCCTATCTAGATCCTTCTGCAGACTCTCCACACCCTCCGCACAATTTGCCTTTCCCCCAATCTTGGTGTCATCAGCAAATTTCGACACCATACACTCGGTTTTCTATTACTCTGTTGCACAAAATTGCTTAGTGGGCATCTGCTCAACATCAGTTGAGAATAATAGGTTGGAACTGTATCCTACACCCCAATGTTTGGGTCGTTCATATAATCGGTGACAGAACGGGCTCTAGCCCGTGAAACAGCAGAACGAACCTCCCTTCAGCCTGAACATCACTTTTAACCATTAAATTCTGAAACCACTGTTTCCTGACCTGTAAACAATTTGATATCCATCTTGTTACTGACCATTTTAACCACCATTTTTTTTCCCTCACAAGACTGTTGTGACAAATCGTGTTCAATGTCTTTTGGAATTTTATGCACACCTTACCCCAAAGAACCTTCCGTTATTTAATTTAAAAATATGCTCAAGCAATTTCGTTAACCTGATTGATCTTTAGAAAAGAAAAAATCCCCGTTGGATGTCCATAATAAACTCGTATTTTACCAATTTTGTCTTGAGCGTTTGCTTCCAAGAGATTCCAAATCGCGAGCTTTTCCTACTGTGTCCATAGCTGCTAACGTTATTGTTTGAGCCTTCTCTGAACAAGGACAGTGCAATTATGACTCCCCCATCATCTGTCACCACCCCTGAGTCAAAAGAGCAGGTTAAATTATGGTCCATTTTTACGACAATTTTGACATTTACTTCCATCTGTTGGATTAATCTCATCCAACAAATTGCATGTTAGAATTAAATGTCAAGTCAGTTTTTCACGTACCAAATTGTTGTGATCAAATATTCCATTCTGGTATTACTTCAGGTTTAACGTTTGAGGCGGAACGTATTTTATTGGCCGTAGCTTTCAGCCAATAATGTGTGGAAATCTGTTTTCTATAATGCTGCTGGGTAACACAATAAGGTTGAATATCATTCTTTATGCCATTCAGTTTCATAAAGTTTGAAAGTTTATTTATTAATCACACGTAAGACTTACATTAACACTAGATTGAAGTTGCTGTGAAATTTCCTAGTAGCACAGCCTTTTTCAGGTCAATGCACCTAACCATCACATCTTGCAGAATGTTGGAGGAAACCCGAGCACCTGGAGTAAACGCATGCATACCTGGGGAGAACGTTCAAACAGACAGTGACCCAAGTCAGGAACTGAACCCGTGTCCCTGGTGCTGTGAAGCAGCAGTGCTACTATGACACCCATGTAGCAAAAAAGTTGAAAATTCAAATCTATGCTACGAACTGGGCTAAAATAAATGCTAATGTTTCATCTGGAGCTGTAACTTGTACCTCCTTTATTATTGGCAAACCGCAGAATCAATGTGCAGGGAGAGTTCAACAACTTCTTCAGCTCCTCTCGGAATTGTCTCTGAGTCACTGCATAAATACACGTATTTGGACAGGAGCTCAAAAACTTCAACATTGTTCCAATTTCGGTAACGATATATTCAATATTTGAACGGTCACCCTGGTAAGAATTGATACTTACCAGTTTAGAAATTGCAAGGCCAATGACAGATGGCAACCACAAGAGCAGAAAGCTGCCCGACACAGTGAAGAGTAAGATGATGGTTTTCCTCCGCTTCTCTATTCTCAGTTGTGTGATTCCCAAGTTTTTTCCGGGCTCTGCTGGCCACAATAATACGTCTGATCGTCAACGAATTGAAGAAGACAATTAAGGTAAAGGGAAGCCAAACAAGAGAAGATATGTGAAACCAGAAGAATGCAATGCCGAAAGGTGAAGATAAAAAATCTACACTTGGCTGACAACCCCACTGCACATTGTTAATCATTTGCTGATGCTCAAATCCAAAGAAATATGGGATATCTTTTAAAAATATCAGAACAGAGAAAATTGTTATAACTACAACGACACTTCTCTTGGTGAAATGCTTGGCTTTGAACTTCCGGCTGCAGATAACCAGAAATCGATCAAATGTGAAGAAGACAGTAAACCAGACAGACAAATCAAGTGCGACGCCAGTCATGTAGAGCACAAACTTGCACACGGGAGTGAAGTGCAAAAATGAAAGTGTCAAATTATAACTGAATATATGATACATCATTACATTGATAATCATGACAAACAGATCTGCTGTCGCCATGGCTAACATGATTAAAGAGATGCGATCGGACAGACCACATTTTCCCCGGCAAAGAATCACAATGGTCACCAAGTTTGCTGAAAAAAGAAAAGAAAAGTGGATGTTTCTCCAGCATCTGGTTTATTGATACGTCGACTTAATTCATCCAAAAAGCTACAATACAATTTAGACAGCTAAGACAGTTTAAAAATCAACAATATGCAAAGGCTCACCAGGAACACCGAAAGCTGCAATAACTGGGTAGAAAATCTCTTTTGCCAACAAAACAACAGGTTTACCCATTTTGTGAGAATGGATGAATAATGTTATGTTTAAACTCTAATTGATATACTGTATTTATATCTACATCAATCCCCGAGGCAGTCAAAATGGTGAGGTCATCATTATCATTACTTACGGTGATGTAACAAATAAACTTGGGTAACGTGCCTATTTTTGAGCTTGTTGTGTTTAATTAAGAGGACACTTCAACGTGTTCCATGTGCATTAAAAAAAACAGTGAAGAGTTTTTTTAAAATTTTATTATCGTGTTAGATAAAGAAGGAAAGTCAACCTTTTCATTGTAGTTAAAATTGCACATTTGTTTTGAGAAGGAAATACACTTCAGTCATAATATTTTTAGAAGTACCTCGTGAAGCATTGCAATATGAAAAGCGCAGCCAGTGCCACAAGAATCGAATTCTCTCCACATATCGTGAACAATCCTTGAGCGCATAAATAATAAGAATATAGGAACATAGAAACAGGAGTAGGGCCATTCAGCCCAGCAAGCCTTTTGCTCATTTACAGTGAGATAACATAGAACAGAACAGCATGATACAGGCCCTTCAGCCCTCGATATTGTGCCGAACTTTGTCTGAAATCAAGCTATCCCATTCCCTATCATTCTGGTGTGCTCCATGTGCCTATCCAATAACCAATTGAAAGTTGCTAAAGTGTCCGACTCCACTATCACAGCAGGCAGTGCATTCCACATCCCAACCACTGTCTGAGTAAAGATCCTACCTCGGACATCCCTGTTATATCTCCCACCATTAACACTAGATTGAAGTTGCTGTGAAATTTCCTAGTAGCACAGCCTTTTTCAGGTCAATGCACCTAACCATCATATCTTGCGGAATGTTGGAGGAAACCGGAGCCCTGGAGTAAACGCATGCATACATGGGGAGAACGTTCAAACAGACAGTGACCCAAGTCAGGAACCGAACCCGTGTCCCTGGTGCTGTGAAGCAGCAGTGCTACTATGCCACCCATGTAGTAGAAAAGCTGAAAATTCAAATCTATGCTACGAACTGGGCTAAAATAAATGCTAATGTTTCATCTGGAGCTGTAACTTGTACCTCCTTTATTATTGGCAAACCGCAGAATCAATGTGCAGGGAGAGTTCAACAACTTCTTCAGCTCCTCTCGGAATTGTCTCTGAGTCACTGCATAAATACACGTATTTGGACAGGAGCTCAAAAACTTCAACATTGTTCCAATTTCGGTGACGATATATTCAATATTTGAACGGTCACCCTGGTAAGAATTGATACTTACCAGTTTAGAAATTGCAAGGCCAATGACAGATGGCAACCACAAGAGCAGAAAGCTGCCCGACACAGTGAAGAGTAAGATGATGGTTTTCCTCCGCTTCTCTATCTCTGGATCAGACCCTTTCTCAGTTGTGTGATTCCCAAGTTTTTTCCGGGCTCTGCTGGCCACAATAATACGTCTGATCGTCAACGAATTGAAGAAGACAATTAAGGTAAAGGGAAGCCAAACAAGAGAAGATATGTGAAACCAGAAGAATGCAATGCCGAAAGGTGAAGATAAAAAATCTACACTTGGCTGACAACCCCACTGCACATTGTTAATCATTTGCTGATGCTCAAATCCAAAGAAATAAGGGATATCTTTCAAAAATATCAGAACAGAGAAAATTGTTATAACTACAACGACACTTCTCTTGGTGAAATGCTTGGCTTTGAACTTCCGGCTGCAGATAACCAGAAATCGATCAAATGTGAAGAAGACAGTAAACCAGACAGACAAATCAAGTGCGACGCCAGTCATGTAGAGCACAAACTTGCACACGGGAGTGAAGTGCAAAAATGAAAGTGTCAAATTATAACTGAATATATGATACATCATTACATTGATAATCATGACAAACAGATCTGCTGTCGCCATGGCTAACATGATTAAAGAGATGCGATCGGACAGACCACATTTTCCTCGGCAAAGAATCACAATGGTCACCAAGTTTGCTGAAAAAAGAAAAGAAAAGTGGATGTTTCTCCAGCATCTGGTTTATTGATACGTCGACTTAATTCATCCAAAAAGCTACAATACAATTTAGACAGCTAAGACAGTTTAAAAATCAACAATATGCAAAGGCTCACCAGGAACACCGAAAGCTGCAATAACTGGGTAGAAAATCTCTTTTGCCAACAAAACAACAGGTTTACCCATTTTGTAAGAATGGATGAATAATGTAATGTTTAAACTCTAATTGATATACTGTATTTATATCTACATCAATCCCCGAGGCAGTCAAAATGGTGAGTTCATCGTTATCATTACTCACTGTGATGTAACAAATAAACTTGGGTAACATGCCTATTTTTGAGCTTGTTGTGTTTGACTAAGAGAACACTTCAACGTGTTCCATGTGCATTAAAAAAACAGTGAAGAATTTCTTTAAAATTTTATTATTATGTTAGATAAAGAAGGAAAGTCAACCTTTTCATTGTAGTTAAAATTGCACATTTGTTTTGAGAAGGAAATACACTTCAGTCATAATATTTTTAGAAGTACCTCGTGAAGCATTGCAATATGAAAAGCGCAGCCAGTGCCATAAGAATCGAATTCTCTCCATATATCGTGATCAATCCTTGAGCGCATAAATAAAAAGAATATAGGAACATAGAAACAGGAGTAGGGCCATTCAGCCCAGCAAGCCTTTTGCTCATTTACAGTGAGATAACATAGAACAGAACAGCATGATACAGGCCCTTCAGCCCTCGATATTGTGCCGAGCTTTGTCTGAAATCAAGCTATCCCATTCCCTATCATTCTGGTGTGCTCCATGTGCCTATCCAATAACCAATTGAAAGTTGCTAAAGTGTCCGACTCCACTATCACAGCAGGCAGTGCATTCCACGTCCCAACCACTGTCTGAGTAAAGATCCTACCTCGGGCATCCCTGCTATATCTCCCACCATGAACATTATAATTATGCCCCCTGGTAACAGCTACATCCACCAGAGGAAATAGTCTCTGAACACCCACTTTATCTATCCCCTTCATCATCTTATAAACCTCTATTAAGTCGCCCATCATCCTCCTCCATTCTAAACGGAAAAAAAACTAACTCCCTCAATCTTTCCTCATAAGACCTACTCTCCAAACCAGGCAGCATCCTGTAAATCTCATCTGCTCTCTCTCCATTGCTTCCACACCCTTCTTATAGTGAGGTGACCAGAACTGCACAAAATATTCCAAATGTGGTCTCACCAAGGTCCTGTATAGTTGCAGCATAACCCCACAGCTCTTAAACTCAAACCCCCTGTTAATAAACGCTAACACACTATAGGCCTTTTTCAGGGTCCTATCCAATTGAGTGGCAACGTTCAGAGATCTGTGGATATGAACCCCAAGGGGTCTCTTCCTCCACATTCCTCAGAACCCTGCCGTTGACCCTGCAATCTGCGTTCAAACTTGTCCTACCAAAATGAATCACCTCACACTTATCAGTGTTAAACTCCATCTGCCATTTTTCGGCAGAGCTTTGCATCCTATCAATGCCTTTTTGCAGCCGAGAACAGCCCTCCACCTCATCCACAATTCCACCAATATTGGTGTTACCAACAGATTCACTGGCCCACTCTTCAGCCCCGTCCTCCAAGTCATTGATAAAAGATCACAAATAGCAGAGGAATCCAGCGCTGATCCCTGTGGTACACCGCTGGTAACTGGTCTCCAGTCTGAACATTTTCCATCCACTACCGCTCTCTGTCTTCTATGAGATAGCTAGTTATTTACCCAATTGGTCAAATTTCCCTCTATCCCACACCTCCTTACTTTTCTCTTGAGTCTACCATGGGGAATCTTATCAAATGCCTTACTAAAATCCATGTATACAACATCAACTGCTCTACCTTCATCTACACACTTACTTACCTCCTTAAATAATTCAATCAAATTTGAGGCAAGACTTACCCTTCACAAATTCATGCTGAATATCCTGGATTAAGCTGCATCTTTCCAAATGGCCATAAATCCTTTCCTTCAGGATCTTTTCCATTAACTTACCAACTACTGAAGTAAGACTGACCAAGCTATAATTACCAGGGTCATTCCTATTTCCCCTCTTGAACAGAGGAATAACATTCACCACTCTCCAGGCCTCTGGCACTATCCCCATGGACACTGAGGACCTAAAGATCAAAGCCAAAGGCTCTGCAATTTCATCCCTTGCCTCCTAAAGGAACTTAAGATATACCCCAACTGGCCCAGCGGACTTATCAGCACTCAGGTTCTTTGAAATTGCTAATACATCTTCTCTCAGAACATCTACCTCCTCCAGCCTATCAACCTGCATCACACTCTCATCCTCAAAAACATGACCCCTCTCCTTGGTGAACACTGAAGGAAAGTATATCTCCTATCTCTTCTGACCTCATGTACAAGTTCCCACTACAATCCTTAGCTGGCCCTAACCTCACCCTGGTCATTCTTTTATTTCTCACATCAGAGTAAAAAGCCTTGGTGTTTTCCTTGATCCGACCTGCCAAGAACTTCTTATGTCCCCCTTCTAGCTCTCCTAAGTCCTTTCTTTGAGCTCATTCCTTGCTACCTTGTAACCCTCCAGCAAACCAAATGAACCTTGCTTTTTTCATCCTTAAACACACTTCTTCTTTCCTCTTGACAAGAAATTCAACCTCTTTTGTGAACCATGATACCCTCACTCAGCCATTTCCTCCCTGCCTGACAGGGACAGATCTATCAAAGACACACAGTATTTGTTGAACTAGCTTGAACAAGTTCCACTTTTCATTTGTGTCTTTCCCTGACAGTTTCTGTTCCCATCTTATGCTCCCTAATTCTTGCCTAATGGCATCATAATTACCCCTCCCCCAATTATAAACCTTGCCCTGTCGTATGGCCCTATCCCTCTCCATTGCAATAGTGAAAGACAGAATTGTGGTCACTATCTCCAAAGTGCTCTCCCACAAACAAATCTAACACTTGGCCAGGTTCATTTCCCAATCCAATGTGGCCCCACTTCTTGTCAGCCTATCCACATATTGTATCAGGAAACCCACCTGCACACACTGTACAAAAACTGCCCCATCCAAACTATTCGACCTATAAAGGTTCCAATCAATATTTGGAGAGTTGAAGTCACCCATGATGACTACCATGTGACCTTCACACCTATCCATAATCTGCTTTACAATTTCTTCCTCCACATCTCTATTACTATTTGGGAGCCTATAGAAAACTCCTAACAGCGTGAGCGCTCTTTGCCTATTTCTAACTTCAGCCCATATTACCTCAGTAGGCAGATGCCCCTCAAACAATCTTTCTGCAGCCGTTAAACTATCCTTGATTAATAATACTATCCTTGATTAACAATATTACTCCTCTGCCTCTTTTACCACCTTCCCTACTCTTATTGAAACATCTATACCCCAGGATTTCCAACAACCATTCCCAACATTGTTCTAACCACGTCTCTGTAATGGTCACAACATCGTACTCCCAAGTACCAATCCACGCTCCAGGTTCACCTACTTTATTCCAGATGCTCCTTGCATTGAAGTAGACGCACTTCAACACACCTTCCTGTCTGCCGGTACACTTCTGTGACCTTGATACCCTCCTCCGTACCTCACGACACTCAACACTGGCTTCTGGACTGATATGGCTCGTTTTCCCAACCCCCTGACAAATTAGTTTAAACACACCCCCTCCCTCCCGAAGAGCCATATTGAATTTCCCTCCCAGGATATTGGTGCCCCTCTGGTTCAGGTGCAAACAGTTCTGTTAGTACAGGTCCCCCACTTCCCCAGAATGTGCTCCAATTATCCATGTAACTGAAACCCTCCCTCCTACACCATCCTTGCAGCCACGTGTTTATCTGCACTCTCGCCCTGTTCCTCAACTTGATAGCAAGTGGCACTGGCAACAAACCTGAGATGACAACATGGTTTTTTTCCTGGCTCTCAGCTTCCATCCTAGCTCCCTAAATTCCTGTTTTAAATCCCCATCTCTTCTCCTACAAATGTCGTTGGTACCGATGTGTATCACCAATTGTGGCTGCCCCCCCCCCCCACCCCCCCCAACTCCCTTCCTCCCCCTAAGGATCCTGAAAATATGGTCCTAGACGTCACAGACCCAGGCACCCTGGAGGCAACATACCATCCGTGAGTCTGTTTTGCTGTCACAGAACCTCCTATCTGCCCCTAAAACTATCGAGTCCCCCATAACTATTGCTTTCCTGCTCTCCCGACAGGGACCGACTCAGTGCCGGAGATCCAGTCTCCGTGGCTTACCACTGGTAGGTCGTTCCCCCCCAACCCCATCCAAAGCAGCATACTTGTTGCCGAGGGGAACGACCACAAGGATCCCTGTATTGACTGCTCCTTCCCAGCGCCTCTCAGTGTCACCCATCTATCATCATTCTTCGGAGTAACTTCATCCCTGAAGTTTCTATCTATGATCACCTCTGCCTTGCGAATGATCCAAAGTTCATCCAACTCCCGCTGCAGTTCCCTAATGTGCTTTTTGAGGGGCTGGAGATGGGTGCACTTCCCACAGGTGAAATCAGCAGGGACACTGACGGCACCCTTCACCTCAAACATTCTGCAGAAGGAACAATATTCAGCCAATGCTTATAAGAACATAAGAAATAGGAGCAGGAGTAGGCCATCTAGCCCTTCGAGCCTGCCCCGCCATTCAATAAGGTCATGGCTGATCTGTCGTGGCTCAGTTCCACATTCCCGCCCTCTCCCCATAACCCTTAATCCCCTCGCTTATCAAAAACCCATCAACCCGCGTCTTAAAAATATTTAGTGAGGCAGCCTCCACCACTTCAACGGGCAGAGAATTCCAGAGATTCACCACCCTTTGAGTGAAGAAGTTCCTCCTCAACTCCGTTCTAAACTGCCCCCCCTTTATCTTGAGGCTGTGCCCCCTAGTCCTGCTGTCCTTTATGAGCGGGAAGAGTCTCTCCACCTCTATCCTATCCATCCCATTCATCATCTTATACGTCTCAATGAGATCTCCCCTCATTCTTCTAAACTCTAACGAGTACAAGCCTAGTTTATTCAGCCTCTCCTCATAGCTCAACCCCCTCAACTCCGGCATCAGCCTAGTAAACCTCCTCTGCACTCCCTCCAAGGCCAAAATATCCTTGCGTAAGTGCGGCGACCAAAACTGCACACAGTACTCTAGCTGCGGCCTCACCAATGCCCTATACAGCTGCAGCAAGACCTCCCTACTTTTATATTCAATCCCCCTCGCTATGAAGGCCATGGTACATTTAATTCCACAAGGAATTGTTGGAGGCTGTTGTTTGTCATGTTCCACAGGAGACCATTCAGATTTTCATGCCATTCTCTTTTCCCAACCTCACTGTCATCTGTTGCAGACTTCCCGGGACCCGGCTGGTTCCCCTCCGATCCACTCCCTTCCCCTTGATTACTAGAAAAGGAGCTGGAAGAGAACAAGCTTGAAAAGTTAAATTTGAAGTGAATGGGAACACCCGCAGCATCTCTGCGGAAGGTAATTTCCGAGTTCTGAAGTGCCTGAAGTACAGCTGGTGTTTGACCATCACACGATGTGACCATGAGCTGGGGAATGAATCTGCTATCCTTAAAATAGGGTTTAATACGATTGAGGTTCACATTCTCCAGCAAAGAAACTGCTGACGATTTTGCTGTTACACACAGACAATAACGTTGTTTAATACTGGTGTGATCTTCGAAAAGCATATCGGAGTAGTACAGTAATTCTTCATTGAATTCCACAATGGTGAGAGAGTTTGGAACTCGGAAACCCTCTTGGTGATTGATTTCATATTGAATCATTGAATACTTATTATTGCGGCCTGCACTCTGGTTGTTCTACAAATTGATTTGGGACCCTCTGTCTGGAAGTTACAATCACCTTCTCCTGACTTGAAGCACCTATGCCAGCTTTTCCACAAAGAGCGGACACCTGGACCCTGTAGGAAGTATCAGCGTCAAGATTGTTCAATGTACATCTACAAACCGGACCTTCGTTTCTTTGCTCCGTCCATGAGTCCTGCTGAAAATTCTGTTTCTGATATTTGATTAAGTAACATTCAATATTCACACCATCAGCGACCCGCGCTGGAGGGGCCCAGGTAATGGTTAGTGATGTTGGTTGAAAACTGAATGCAGAAACCTCAGTCGGCGGAGCAGCAGGAAGAGTGAGGGTACAGGCAGTGGGATCACTGAGCAAACCTACCCATGCCTTATAAATATAGACCGGCCTGAACTGGTACTGATGGTATGGTTGCAAACCAGACACAGTAAAGGTCTCACTACAATCCACCGTGTTCTCCACAGACCAATCCTCATCTTGTTCACACCTATATTCTACCCTAAACATTAGCACCAGCTCAGCATTATCTACAGGGGCCTTGAGATGTAGCGTGACAGTTGAATCGCTTGTCCCGACAATCTGTGGAATCTCAGATTTTTGTGGTTTAAACGCCTTATTTACCAACATTCCCTGTTCATACAGGAAAATTGATGCCCCAGTGCAATTTTTATCATCTATTGAAGTTATTGCGATCTTGCAGCTCTCAGCACGCATATTTCCTCCACCAGACATGTTGGATTTGGCGAATTTCAGGAACAATCTCGCCAGTTTCCTCGTTTGTTGGGAGACTGAAATGACATCGAACCAATCCTCATTGGGCTGACATGTGTCATCTTGCATTGTGTGACCTGGCTCTTTTGAAGTTAGTGCGTCTTTCAAATAATTGCTTAAAACCTGTAGATATGTATCTTTATCATGCAGTGAAGTGAAGGTAAAACAGACAACGTTTTCAACCATTGGATTCACCAAGAAACTGTCCAGATGGCTCCTTGTTAGAATATCCACTCCTCCCAACATAGCCAGATATGCGTTCACTGTGTTAATCTCCTTCTCTCTCTTCCCAATCCAAGTCGTCAGTGAATGGTTGTTGAATGGAGATCGCTCTTTCTTTGCCAATAGATCGGCCAGACTGCTTTCCCCCTGTCCTGTTCCACGGATGGCTGGCAGAATCTTTCCCAGATCTTTCTGAAATACAATTTTGTATTCCATACACATCGCCTTGAAAGCTTGAATTTTTGTTTCTAACTCGGGGAATTCTTTGGCGGCTGTGCTCTTAATTAGATCATTGCATCTTATTTCTATGTCATGGAGCTGGTCCAGAAGCAGCTGGGAACGATTGACCAGGCCGATGCTGATCTCCCGCACTAGTTGGGCAGCTTTTGAATCTAGCTTCTTAAGAGGATACAACCATACCCTGAGGGGCACAGCATTCTCCCCGTTTTCGCCCAATAATTTGGGGAGTGATGTGTAAACACGGAAAGCATCTTCATAGCTCACCGGATTACTGTCGAGTAGAAAATCCCCATGAAATGTACAATTGAACTTCTCGACAATTTTCTTTTCATTATCCGATAGTTTCAAAGAACCCTTTCCCTCGATGCTGATGAGTGGGATTTTTTTAATCATCACCTCCAGATTGCCTTCAATTTCCTGCTTATTGTCGCTGGAAGAAAATTCTCGGTCGAAAATGAAGAAAGCCTGTGCGCCGTACATCACGGCCGTGACAACGTGAGTTGCTGAGCCCTGATCAAAGACATAGGGGTAAGTAATATCACTGGGTCCCAGTTGACTCATGGTTAACTGCTCGAAACGAGTTGTTGCTCGATAGTTGAGGGTGACTCGTGCTTGCTGCTTCGATTTCTTGCTATCATTCAGATATTTGGCAGAGCCGCTCACCTCCACCAGTCCCCCTAGAAAACTAGCCTTCAGTGAGGCTTCTACATCTAAACAGGACGCTTTCTCGTCCATGGCATCTGAACAGATTATGTTAAAGTTTGTGTTAGGTTTAGGCTGAATGTCGAGGTTCTTCTGGAGCTCATCCAAATCCCACAAGGTGACGCCTGAAACAATAGAAGAGAAAATAACAATAGAAATCTTACATTGGCTAAGAAGCATTACTAATGGACGGTATTATTGAATGGATTGTACTGAGTGAGTACTAAACTAGCCAACAGATGACATTGAGAGGATTGTGTATTGAAAGTAGGCTCCTTCTGAGGGATTGATGAAGTATTAAAGGAACAGTGTTGAGGGTGTCATGCACTGGTCACTACTAGCAAAGGTATACACTGTCAGACCACAATAGTATTATGTTGCAATGTTGCGAGGTTGTACACTGGATTACTAAAATGTCAGGGAATAATACTTGGATGATAGGGTATAGATAGATAGATAGGGTAGAGGTAGAGAGATTCTTCCTGCTTAGAAAGGATAGCAGGTCTAGAGGGCACAACCTCAAAATAAGGGTGGGCAGTTTAGATCAGAGTTGAGGAGGAACTTCTTCACTCAAAGGGTGGAGAGTCTCTGCATGTTGAAGTGGTCGAGGCTACCTCGCTGAATATATTTAAGTCACGGGTGGATAGGTTTCTGATAGGGGAATTAAGGGTTATGGGGAGAAATTGTTTGATAGAGCAGACACAGCACGGTTTCGTTAAGGGGAAGTCGTGTCTGACGAATTTATTGGAGTTCTATGAGGATGTGTCTAGGGCGGTGGATAGAGGAGAGCCGGTGGATGTGGTGTTTCTTGATTTTCAGAAGGCGTTTGAAAAGGTGCCTCACAAGAGGTTATTCCAGAAGGTCAGGGGGCATGGAGTTGGGGGTAGGGTGTTAGCATGGATAGGGGATTGGCTGTCAAACAGGAGGCAGAGAGTGGGGGTCAATGGGTGCTATTCGGATTGGCGGCTGGTGACTAGTGTAGTGCCCCAGGGGTCGGTGCTGGGGCCTCAGCTATTTACCATTTATATAGATGGTCTGGAGGAGGGAACCGAGTGTAGGGTGTCGAAATTTGCTGATGACACCAAGATTGGTGGAATGGCAAATTGTGTGGAGGGTGTGGAGAGTCTGCAGAAGGATCTAGATAGGCTGGGCGAATGGGCCAGGAACTGGCAAATGGAATTTAATGTTGGCAAGTGTGAAGTTGTCCACTTTGGTAGGAATAATGGTAGGAAGGACTATTACTTACATGGTGAAAAACTGCAGCATGCGACGGTGCAGAGGGACCTCGGGGTCCTTGTGCATGAGTCGCAAAAACCCAGCCTGCTGGTGCAGCAGGTGGTCAGGAAGGCAAATGGGATGCTGGCCTTCATAGCGAGGGGGATTGAATATAAAAGTAGGGAGGTCTTGCTGCAACTGTACAGGGCACTGGTGAGGCTGCAGCTGGAGTACTGTGTGCAGTTTTGGTTGCCGCACTTATGCAAGGATATTTTGGCCTTGGAGGGAGTGCAGAGGAGGTTTACTAGGCTGATACCGGAGTTGAGGGGGTTGAACTATGAGGAGAGGCGGAATAAACTAGGCTTGTACTCGTTAGAGTATAGAAGAATGAGGGGAGATCTCATTGAGACATATAAGATGATGAATGGGATGGATAGGATAGAGGTGGAGAGGGTCTTCCCGCTCAGAAAGGACAGTAGAACCAGAGGGCACAGCCTCAAGATAAAGGGGGGGCGGTTTAGAACAGAGTTGAGGAGGAACTTCTTCACTCAAAGGGTGGTGAATCTCTGGAATTCTCTGCCCGTTGAAGTGGTGGAGGCTGCCTCGCTAAATATATTTAAGACGCGGGTTGATAGGTTTTTGATAGGCAAGGGGATTAAGGGTTATGGGGAGAGGGCGGGAATGTGGAACTGAGACACGACAGATCAGCCATGATCTTATTGAATGGCGGGGCAGGCTTGAGGGGCTAGATGGCCTACTCCTGCTCCTATTTCTTATGTTCTTATGTTCTAAAGCGGGAAAGTGGAATTGATCCACTTCAGATCAGCCATGATCTTATCGAATGGTGGGGCAGGCTCGAAGGGCTAGATGGCCTACTCCTGCTCCTGTTTTTTTATGTTTGTATGTTCTTATGATCTGAACTGGCTACTGTCAATAGTCAGAAGTGCAGCACTTGGAGTGAAATTATTGAGGGAGTGCAATTTTTCATTCTTGTGGATAACATTTCCTGGATGATAGTAACTGATATTTTTTAGTTTATTTATGTCTTCATAAATGATAAACATGTTCAAAGCGAGAAACAGTTACAGCTAAACAATCGTGACACCAAATGGAAGTATCTCCCCAGATAACAGGATTGAAATTTCTGCTATTAGATGGGTAAGAGCAGATGGGTAAGCAGACACATAAAGGAAGACTTATAAAATACTGCAGCGGAATGAAGTACTTAAGACTGGGGATTGGTAAGTGAAGTAGATTAAAGATTGATTTATTTCTAAAATCGAGTCTAATTTGTATTTAGCATTAAAACTAACTTTAACAGTTAATTGTAGTTTCCACAACCCCTGCCCCCTGCCAAATTTCCCCAATTTTCAGAGAGCAGTGATTGATTCAGTTTAATGGAATTTAAGTGATTAGAGATATAGGAGGTGCAGCAGGTACAAAAACAAATTGCACAAAGCTGACAGTTTAATAGTGCCTGCAACAAATGCATAACTCTGGAAATGTCCTAGGAGGTGCAGTGGGGATGGAGTCTGTCATGACATTTCTCAAAGTAAGAGCGACCCAAGAGATGGAGTGAAAGCAAATTATGTGCAACAGCTAATACCCAGAGACAATAATTCGGTGAAAATTAATGGCTCAGTGAGATTTATATTTACTTTCTCTGAAACCTTAGGCATTATTTCAAACCGGTGTTGGAGTGGTTAAAGCACTGTATGAAATTTATGACATGTCTAGTTAAACGCCACAATATTATTATGGAAAATCTTTGACTGAAATTTCTAAAATAAGATCATAATTAATTAAGTGAAACGTATTAAGGATGGCTGGCAGGTGATGCATTGCAGCCACAGCTTGCATTTTGAGAGAGTGTTATTCAGTGCTACACAATTTTGCAGTTAATGGAAATCAACTCAGAACTGATGGAATGCAGAATAAATAGTAGACAGTGCGATGCATCATGGAGTGGCAAAGCTACCTGAATACTTTGTTCCTGGAGCAGTTACAACTCTTATGTCATGTAAATCAGATTATTCTGTGGTACTGGAGAGTGCGGCTTCGTAGAATCATATATCTAGATTCAAAAATTAGAAATCGATAATCTCCAGGCCTTGCAATTGTTGGAGACGATTGGATTTCTTGCAGTTTACGGGATGAGAGAAGGACCCATAGGGAGAGGCAAACTGACCTCAGTACCATTGGCAGGGCTCTATTCAAGTATGGAAGTTACATTAATTGTAGCTGTGTTCGGGCACAGGAGTGTAATTGGGGGGATTGCTATTGTTCTCTGCAAGAACAAATGAGTTGTCTGTGTTTGTCCGGTGTCAGCGTTAAAGGCTGGAAACGAAGCTGGGATGGGAAAAGACTCATCCAGTTTTTGCGGTCCACGTGACCATCAATAACATAAGTATAACTAATCAAGGGATACTACTGCTCGAATATGGGCAGCTTGGGAATAAATTAGAAATCACAACCATAAAGGTAAAATCTCTGGATTACAACCTTATCCAAAAGCAAATTGCCATAGGATTAAAGAATGTAATCCATGGCCCAGCCCTTGCTGTGGGAGAAATGGATTTTGATTCAGAGTGCACTGGCACAAATATTGCTGACTGAAGAATCTGCCCAGTTATATCGACCTTCATCCAAACCATGCTAAGAACAACGACCTTGCAAATAATGCCATGGGCACTATAGAGAATTATAAACTAAATGGTAAAATAGGAGTAGGTTTTTATAAAGGAAAGTTTGAAAGTTTAGAGAACAAGGACAAACCATAGGGCAGGACTGAGATAGGTGGGATGACAACCAAAGCAAGGGAAGGCGTGAAGATTTTAAAACATTGACAATATACAAGCACATAATTTCCGAACATTATTAGGTGATAAAATGAAACAGAATATAGTGTTTTTTTGTAATTCATACACCATTTGTAACAATGTTGATGAGTTGATAGACAAATAGAAACAAATTAATAAGAATGAATAACCACGAGAAACATGGTTGAAAAGTAACCATGCCTAGAACTTGAATATTCAAGGATATTTAACATTTCTGCTCAGTAGGCAGGAAGTAAAATGAAGCGGTATAGCTACTATATCACAAATTAAATCAGTATCATCATGAGAAGTGGTCATAGCTCAAAGGGTGTAGAACTGCTACGAATGTAGAAATAGTTTGGGTGGAAATAGAAATAATGAGGGAGAATGCTCACTGATGGTAACAGTTTCTGGTCCCCTTGGCAGCAACTGCACTGCAGTACAGAATATCAAGGAATGATGTGATCTTGAAAGAAATGTGCTGTATAATCACAATGAATTCAAACATTCATGTACCATAGATAAGTCTCATTAAGAAAGTTAGCTTGAAGAATTGATGCGAGTTGATGGGTTTTTGATAAGAGAGGGGATTAAGGGTTATGGGGAGAGGGCGGGAATGTGGAACTGAGCCACGACAGATCAGCCATGATCTTATTGAATGGCGGGGCAGGCTCGAAGGGCTAGATGGCCTACTCCTGCTTCTATTTCTTATGTTCTTATGTTCTTAGGATGAATTTATTAAATGCATCTATGATCGTTTCACCTTAGAAAAACACATTATCAACTCAATTGGAGAACAATCTATTTTAGATCTGTGCAATGAGACAGAGTTAATTAACGACCTCATAGAAAAATACGTCGTCGACATAGAAGTGATAATAATATGATCGAATTGTACATCCAACTGTCAAAAGAGGCTTGGTAACTTATCTCCAGACCCTTTCCAAAACACCCCACACCCATTCCCAAAGAGCGTCCACAATCAACAAGGCACAAGTTAAGAGTATAATGTGATGTTCTTCAATTCTCTAGATGACTTCAGCTCCATCTAAATTCAAGAAAGTTTGGCACTATTCAAGACAATGCAGCCCATTTGATCAGCAGCCCGCCTACTAGTTTCAACATTCAGTCCTTTCACCTCTGACAGCAGGGTGTACTATTTAAATATACACAGCAGGAACTCACCAAGACATTGCCATGAGTGATCATCGCCCACTATTTACATATTCAACTGATTAACAGAGTGGGAAATCCACCAGCACTTCATTTCAGCTCTATTCAAAATCTAATAGAAAGCAGGTCTGGCAATAACAAATCGAACAAAGACCGTACAGACATACACATACTGATCCCCGAGTAGAGAAATACACCGACTGAAGGAACGGGAAGTAGGCCAGGCCACAACTTAGGATCACCCTGCGCCCAAACTTCTCTTCCAATAGCAAAAAACAAACCTGAAGCATGAGGTAACTATAAATGCGATTGCATATCTCAAGGTGAAAGACCAGAAAGCTAACATTTCACTCTGATGAGACTGGCAAACTATTTCCAGTGGTAAGCATTGCAAAGCGAGAAACGATACAACCTTTATGCTCTCACCTAAATCTGCCCATGTGGCAATCTGGGATTTTCATGGAAGAACTGTCATCCCATTTCTACAGTTCTACAAGCAAATATACTGGCATAATATTTGGTGTCTACAGATAATGAAAAAAAAACTGTTCTCTCTCAATGGGCGGCTGAACAGGACAATGGATCTCATCAGTTGCACATAATACAGAACAACTTTCACTCCAAAAGGTCCAATTGTTCCCAACAATCGAAATGAAACAACAGAAGAATGCAAGCCAAAAACTAGAGGCATGCGAATGATACTCTCCGGATAGAAAATATTACCCACTCAATGGGGCGACACAGGGCACAGTGGTTAGTACTGCTGCCTCACAACAACGGGAACACAGTTTTGATTCCCAGCCTGGGTCACTTTCTGTGCAGAGTCCGCACATTCTCCCCATGTCTGCACGAGATTCCTCCGGTGTTTCGGTTTCTTTCCACAGCCCGAAGACGTGCTGCTTAGATGGATTAGCCATGTTAAATTCTCCCTCAGTGTATCCGAACAGACACCTGAGTGTAGCGACTGGGGCATTTTCACAGTAAATTCATTGCAATGTTAATGTCAGCCTACTTGTGACACCAATGTATCAACTTTAAACTTAAAAAAAAAACACAGTAAATAAAAATCCACAGAAGTATCATTCAGAGATTGATGGATTTAACAACATTGTATGCAAAGCATGTGCAAGAACTGACGAGAATAAGAAACAGTTTGGAAAGCATGGGGCTAGTGGAGCTATAGGGGGTAAGTAGCATAATCTGGTTACATATGATAGCGCATTTAAATATGCCTTATGTACATTGTGATGAAATAGTTTGGGATTGAAATACAGAGCAGTAGTAACATTTATGTCCGGCTTGCCGTAGTCATGTGACCTCTATCATGTGGCGAGAGCCCGGGGTTGGCTCTGTTATAAGCAGTTCGACCCAGTACATTTTTTACTGGAAGCACAACATTCTTTGAGCTCGTAGCAGGGATGGATAAGGGAAATTATGGAGAATAGTTCATGGTGGATGTGCAAAGAGGACAGTTTGGGGAAGACGATAGATGAAATGAGGGGGTATTAGACTATAAGGGGCGGATGAACTGGGAGCTACGGTTATGGGAACATGTGGGGTGAAGGTGAGGGGGGGCGGTGGGGAGGGAAGTAGCAATGTAGAAAGTTTTAAAGTTTATTATTAGTGTAGGTTTACATTAACACAACAGTGAAGTTTCTGTAAGAATCTGCAAGTCGCCACACTTGGTGCCTGTTTGGGTACATGACGGAGAATTTAGTGTGGACAAAACACCTGGCAACACGTCTGTCAGAGTCTGGGAGCAAACCGGAGCATCTGGAGGAAACCCACACAGGCACGTGTAAACTGTGCAGACTCCGCACAGACAGTGGCCTAAGCCGGGAATTCAACCTGGTCCTGCTATCAGCAAGCAGTGCTAATCTCTGTAATGAGTGAAACACTCGTTGAGAAAGGGTGAAGTGAAAGAGAATCATCTATTCCAAGAGTGGAGGGAGCCTCAAGTGTCCGCATTGAGCATCCCTGCATAGTTACACATACACTGCCTCTGTGTGTGGTGGCCAGTATGTCAACAATAGAGAAACCATTCAGATGATGCATGGCATTCACGATGGCGTTGGGTTGGCAGCATCCGCTCGACTTTGGAAGTGTGTGGGCAGCCTGGGATGTTCTGCCATAGGAAATGTTTCTCTCCACTTCCCTAACCCTGCCATCCCCACCCCCTTCCCCCCACTGGTGATATGGATTTAGGATTGTTAGTCAATGTGACAGCCGTCGTTGTGGAGGTCGCTGAGGAGGAGGGAGTCATCCGGCCACTGCAAGGCAGGGCAGTGCTCAATGCCAAATCAGAAGGGTAGGGAACTGACAGCAAGGATCAGGGTGAGATCGTGGCAGTGAATCCTTCCAAGTGGTGAGAGGCAGGGGAAGTAAGAGGCAGAGACTAATGGTCTACAGAATACAAGATTATTGGATGCATGACAGAAGCTATGTGCCAGTGTAGGCTCTGGGTAAGTAAGGAGACAACGACACACCCGTGCCAGCCCTCCCAGACCTGGCACCTCGAGTACTGTTGGACAAACGCTCCCAGTGGAGTTGAAGGTGAAGGCCACCGGCTCTTACAAAACATGTAGTGAGGAAATCCGTGGCATATCGCAAGTACCTACGCACAGATGTATCTGTTAGGTTACGGATGCCCTTTATGGCCAGGTCGGCCATTACAGACAGTCTGACGTGGCCCAGTCCCAACTGGAAGGCCTGGCTACAGGCTTTGACGCTATTGTTGACTTGCCCTGTGTTCAGGCTGTTATAGATGGCACACACCTCACCCTGTGTCCCCGCTCAGTCAGAGGGTGTAGATTATTAATAGGAAAGTGTTCCACTCTCTGTGCCGATTGCGTGCGACTGCACACTTTGCACGTGTGTGTACACCATCCGGGTCGGGGGTGGGGGTGCGAGGGGAGGGGGGTCGGGGTGCGTATTCTCCAAGTTCATATTTACTTGTGGTCTTTGGGAACCAGCCCAGGCTGTTGGGTGGGGGGATGAGGGATACCCACTGAGGGCTTGGCTGATGACACCTGTGCGGAGGCCAGAGTCCGAAGCAGAGACCCACTGCAATAATACCCACGTTGCCACCCAGTCCATCATGGAGCAGTGCGTCAGGCTTCTGAAGATAGGGTTCCTGGAACTCTCTAGGTGCTCTCAAATACAGCCCTATGCCAGTCTCCAGCATCACTGTGCGGCGGAATCAACAACAGAGCTGTGGAGTGCAACAAAATTTAAGAAGTGACAATTTTCAAACTGATAACTTACAAAACCCACCTTGTGCTGCTGGGCATGTAGCAATAGCCGTAAATGGCACCAGTTCATGGGCTCCCCAGAAAATTGGCCGCTTTATGATTTCGCGGAGTCTGTGGGCCATGTCTATGTACAATGTAATAGGCTGCGCTCCTTTTTTTGTTATCTCAAAACCCTTTTCCATGTTCTGTTTGGACTTCAGTCCAATGCTCCTTATTAATGGGTACTTGGTGAGGAATGGGACGGGAAAGGCAGAGGACCAATTTGTGAATCTGCTCCTGGATCCAGTAGTTCAAACGAACTACGAACAGATCCGTCAGCGGGCGACCGAAGGGGGAATATGGGTAGTCGTCCGACCCGGCTATCTATATTCGCGGCCGAGTGTCATTGAAGAGGGAGCCTGTATGGTCTGAAGGCACAATTTCAGGTCTGCGGTGCTGGGTGGGCACTTCAGGGACTGGGCTGTGCTGTCGACACCCTTAATCATATGTTGAGTGAGTGTTTTAAGTTTGCTTTTTATTTTGTCTTTTGCTTTGGGCGGTTCCCTTTTTGGCGGTGCCCTTCTTGATTTTTCGATGAGCTTATTTAATATAGTTTCTTCGGTCGGCAAAAAGAAATGCCGTCTTGCTGCATGAGGAAATTGGAAATACCTGAACCCTGTTGATCGCTGCAGTTTGCGACTGAAACTTGAGTAGTTTGCTGTTTTTGCAGCTGTTCTGTTGCTGTGAGATTGTTTGTTTGCCTTTGCAACTGCTGCTGTGGGAGTTTGGAGTATTTTGCTGTTGCTGGAGTTTTCCATTCAATAAATATTGGAGATGGAGAGTGGAAGAGAGGGAGGTACAGGGGAGGGGTGGGGGCGGATAGCACAGGCCGAGGTTGTGGAGGCTAAAAGGATTGAAATACCTACAGGAGGGAGGAAAGAACAGAGACTTTGGACTGTGTGTTGTGTTTGCCTCCCCATCGAATAAAGGTTGGTCTCAGTTGCTGCGGTGTACGGGGCTGGGGAGCGGGGGTCTGGAGCCTGCTTGTGTAACAACAACTACAGAGGAGGGAGGTGGAAAACATAACTGGACTTGTAGCCAGGCACCTCCTGGGCCGCAAATTTCCAAATTACCCACTATCCGTTGATGAAAGAACACTGTCCAGGTCACCCCAACCCACCTCGCCTCCTGATCTGGAGCAGTCACCCACAGAGGTGCCCCATTCCTCATTTTCTCTTGTGCCTCTCTCTCTTTCTTCGCCACAACGAGCTTCCACCAGGCTATAGCACCTCCGCTCCATTTACTCCCTATTTCCCTAAAACACGTACAAGGGAAAACTTGGGGTGGGTGCAGCACAACCCAATGGTGAAGACAACATTTTTTTGCCAGTCGCAGGGCACCCCAAGGCTGCCTATGTGGGATTGGCGGCATCTTTAACGTCCGCGACTCCCACAGTATTGCTACCTTTCATGGCTATTAACCAAGCGCCTCCTGTGGGCGGCACTGTAGCACAGTGGTTAGCACTGCTGCTTCACAGCTCCACGGTCCTGGGTTCGATTCCCGGCTCCGGTTACTGTCTGTGTGGAGTCTGCACATTCCCCTCGTGTCTGCGTGAGTTTCCTCCGGGTACTCTGGTTTCCTCCCACAGTCCAAAGGTGTGTGGGTTAGGTTGATTGGCCATGCTTAAAAAATTGCCCCTTAGTGTCCAGGGATGCGTAGGTCAGAGGGATTAATGGGTATAATATTTGGGGGTAGGGCCTGGGTGGGATTGTGCTCAGTGCAGACTCAGTGCATCATTCTGCACTGTAGGGTTCTATGATTCTATGGTGATGTTCTACACTAACCCCCATCATGACCATTGAGTCTGTAAAGGTCATGGCCGTGCAAACGTCTTTGGTGCGCGTACAGATTGCAGTGCCTGTAAAGAGGAAGGACGTGTACTGAGGTATTGCCCCAGCTTCAAGGCCATGATACAATTGTGCAGCCGCAGTTCGCACCGCCACCCCCACTTCCTCCACAACACCCGATCTGCTTACCCACAAGGGGGGAAGTTGCCAGTGGCAACTACAACATCGATTGCCATGAGGAGGGTAGAGGGTGAGGGGGCAGAAGTTCGGTGTTCGCATAGCTGAATGGTGCGTCCAAAACAAAAGGGGACACTGACATTCCCAATCGAAAATCCCCATTCACGGCAATTGCTTTACACTGCATTGCTCGCTGAACTCGCTGGAAAAAAAGGCTGACTGAACCTTCTGTGTGTTCATGGCCGTTTGACACTTGCATTTACAAGGGAAAGTTCTGCCCACATTTTCTAAATTTATTGCTAACGCCAAATTGTGCGGCTGGAGGAGGGGCAGATCTAGAGTAAAGCGGTCTGCAACAATTGGCAGGAGGACATTAACAAATTTGCAGAAGGAGCAGCTGATTTTCAAGATCAGTACAGTCAGATGGATCTAAAATGATACATTTTGGTGTTATAAGCTGGCATACAACTAATTGGGTGGCACAGTGGCTAGCATCACAGCACAAGGGACCTGGGTTCGCTTCTAGCTTCTGAGTTTGCACATTCTCCCCATGTCTGTGTTGGTTTCCTTTGGGTGTGCCGATTTCCTCCCACAGTCCAACCATGTGCAGGTTGGGATCACCAGCCATGGTAAATTGTCTATTAGTGTCTCAAGATGGCTAGGTTAGCTGGATTAGCCATGCTCAGTGTGTGGCGTTATGGAGATAGGGTGGGGGAGAGGGCTTTGGTAAGATTTTTGTCAGAGCAACAGTGCAGAATTAAAGGGCTGACTGAGGAAGTGACAAATATGATTGAGGGTAGGACAGTGGATATTGTCTACATGGACTTTAGTAAGACCTTTGATAAGGTCCTTCATGGAAGACTTTTGCAGCAGGTGACGTTACATGGGTTACATGAGGTGAGCTGGCACAGTGAATACAGAACTGGCTCAGTCTTCAAAGACATGGGGTAGCATTGGAAGGGTGTGTTTCTGAATGCAGGATGTGACAGGTGGCGTTCCTCAGGAATCAGTGCTAGGACCTTTACTGTATATAAATACTAGAAGAAAATGTAACAGGTTTGACTAGTAAGTTTGCAGATGACACAGCCTTTGGTGGATTTGCTGATAGCGATGAGGACCATCACAGGATACAGCAGGATATATAGATCAGTTGGACGTTTGGGTGGAGAGATGGCAGATGGCATTTAATCCAGACAATTGTGATGTAATGCATTTTGGAAGGTCTAATACAGATAGGAAATATACAGTAAATGGCAGAACACAAGAGTATTGATAGGCAGAGGAATCTATGGGTGCAGGTACATAGGTCAATGAAAGTGGTAATGCAGGTGAAGAGGGTAGTCAAGAAGACATACGACATGCTTGTCTTCCTTGGCCGGAGCACGGAGTTCAAAAATCGGCAAGTCATGTTCCAGATTTACGGCATTTAGTTAGGTCGCACTTGGAATATAGTGTTCAGTTCTGGTCGCCACATACCAGGAAGATGTGGAGGCTTTGGGCAGGGTACAACAATGTTATTGTCCAGGATATTGTCTGGTGTGGAAGTCATTAGCTATGAAGAGTGTTGGGCACACTTGGTATGTTGTCACTCGAATGATGGAGGTTGAGGTGTAACCTGATAGAAGTCTACAAAATTATGAGGAGCATTGACAGAGTGGATAGTCAGAAGATTTTTCTTTTCCCAGGGTGGAAGAATCAAATTCTAGGAGGCATGAGTTATAAAGCAGATGTACGAGGGAACTTTTTACACCGAGGGTGGTGGGGGCATGGGGAGGTAGTGGAAGCAGATACACCAGTGAGTTATCAGGGTTGTCTGGACGAATACATGAATAGGATGGGAATAGAGAGATATGGTCCCTGGAAGGGTAGAGGGTTTTAGTTAGTCGGGCAACATGGTCGGTGGAGGTTTGGAGGGCCGAAGGGCCTATTCCTTTGCTGTAATTTTCTTTGTTTTTTTGTTCTTTGACTGGCCTCCTTCTGCTGTGCCTGGAGTCTGTGAATTAGACAGACGGTTTATGTCTAGTTTGGGCAGGGGAATATACAAATTGTAGTGGTCTATTTAAATCATTTACGTCATATATGAAGGGGATTTGAGGAATGGTGACTATTGGGGAAAGGGAGTGATAGGGAGCAATGAGGACCAGCAATACATTCCAGCGATGGACATCATTGGATCGAGGAGGCAAAATGTTGAAAGTAAACAATTTTACATGCAGCTGGACATAGTGTTTAATCTGAGGTTGCATGACCTGGTTGATATTGGATGTTGTTCCCTCGAAGCTCCAAGCTATCTCCTTTACCCCCACCATCTCCCTAGACGTTCCTCGGCAGATAATTCCTTCATTTTATTCTGACTGATCTGGTCAAAATGAGTGGTACGCTTTCCGCTCTCACAGAATCCATTTTCCCCGGGATACAGTGTCCATTTCATTGGTTCTACCTTAGCTGCTTACACACACCTACTTTCAATGGCTCCATTCTTCCCGGGATACGCGTAGCCCGATCCCACTGGCGCCATCCTGCCAGGCTATACTGATCTCACTGGCTCTATCCTTCCCAGGATAGCAAAGAAGAAAATATAAAGAGAAGGAGGCTCTTAGAGCCTGCTCCGCCATTCATTATGATCGTGGCTGATCAACCACTTCAATAGCCAGATCCCACCTTCCCCCCCCCCCCCCCCCATATCCTTTAACCCCCTGTGCCCCAAGAGCAATATCTAACTGCTTCTTGAAAACATAATGTTTTGGCCTTAACTACTACATTTGGTAGCAAATTCCACATGCTGACCTCTCCCTGGGTGAAGACTTTTTTCTCTTCATCTCTATCCTGAATGGTGTACCTGTATCCTCAGACTGTGGCCCCTGTTTTATGCGTCCCCCTCAGCAGGAACATCATTCTTGTCTTTTCCCTGCCTCGTCCTGTTAGAATTGCACAGTTTTCTTTTGAGATTCCTCCTCATTCTTATGATTTGACTCAACATAACCGCATTGACACAATCTCCAGGCATATGTCAGACCTGCCATCCCAGCAATCAATCTGGTTAACCTTCTCTTCCCCACCACACCCCCGCCCCCCCCCCACCCCTCCCCATAGTAAGGACATTCTTCCTCAGATATGGAGACTAATGGACACATTATTCCAGATGTGCCCTCACCAAGGCACTCTATAATTGCAGCAAGACACCCTTCTTCTGTGCTCAAATCCTTTTCGTAATGAAAGTCAACGTAACAACGGAAGGATGTAGAGATCCTGGAGAGAGTGCAGAGGAGATTTACCAGGATGCTGCCTGGTATGGAAGGGCTGTCTTACGAGGAAAGATTGAACGAACTTGGGCTGTTTTCCCTTGAGAGACGTCGGCTGAGGGGGGATCTAATAGAGGTTTATAAGATTATGAAGGGGATAGATAGAGTAAATGGTGGTAAGCTTTTTCCGCTATTAGAAATGGATAGAACGAGGGGTTACGGGCTTAGGGTGAGGGGGGCTAGGTATAAGACAAATATTAGAGGGCAGTTTTTCACGCAAAGGGTAGTGGGGGTGTGGAATGCACTGCCGAGTAAGGTGGTGGAAGCAGGCACGCTAGGGTTGTTTAAGAGTCACTTAGACAGCCACATGAGCGGGCTACATATAGGGGGATATAGCAGGCCTTACTAAACATTGTAGGCTTGGGATTACGTTTTTGCCTCAGGGATGTTACAGTCTTTCCCTGTTTAATAATGAATTTTTTTTGTCTCCACAGGCATTTAAGTCCAGCAAGGGGCATGCATGCGGCAGGTTGTAGTGGGCTGCTCTTGGACGTTGCTTCGGGAGTTGCCTATTGCTTCATGTCGTTAGTGTGCTTAAACTGGACCATCTCGAGGGCAACATGACAGCTCAGAGAGTATCTCTGTTGCTGTGCGGACACATGGATTTGGGCCTGTGTCTGTGGGAGTTTGCACGTTCTCCTCGTGGTTGCGTGGGTTTCCTCCGGGTACTCCGGTTTCCTCCCACATCCCAAAGATGTGCTTTTAGGCTGATTGATTGGGTACTAAATTGTCCCTATATTGGACCTCCCTGATCCTCGCACATTAGGCGTAGACTAAAATCATGAATAGGTCACTGAGACAGTGGGACGGCGGCGCGGGCTCGTTGGGCCGAAGGGCCTGTTTCCCGTGCTGTGTTGTTCTTTGTTAACATTTGTCTTTTTTTACAGCCTGCTGCACTTACATGCTTACCTTTAGTGACTGCTGGACAAGGACATACACATTTCGTTGTATGATCCCCTTTCCTAATGCCCATTCTGCCTTTCCGTTTTTGCTTTGAAACTAGATCACTTCACATTTATCCAAATTGTACTGCATCTCTCATTAATTTGCCCAATAATTTAACTTGTCCAAATTGTATTGCACCCTTGACATAACTCACCCTCTCAGTTTTATCCATCTCAAAACACTACCTCCAATTCCATGCACTTTAATTTTACACGCTTATGTGGGATTTTGTTGAAAGCCTTCTGAAAGTATAATAAACCACATTATTGCCTCATCCTTATTAACTCTTCTAGTTACATCTTCGAAGGATTTCAGTTCATACATGAAGCATGATTTCCCTTTCGTAAACCTATGCTGTGTTCAAATGAACCCTTGTTTTCAAAATGTTTTGCTCAAAATTTGATAATGGGATAATGACCAGAAATGACCAATGATGGTCTCAGTGGCTCAGTCTACTTCAAGTACTCAGGGATGTAAGTTATCTGTCCCTAAAAAAAAATCTGCAAAAACATAAGGTTCCCCAAAAACTTTTCTCCACTATTACTGATCTCCTTCAGCTGTTCCCTCTCCCTAAGCTCTGTGCTGGCCACAATTCTGATATATTATTTGTCCTCCGCTGTGAAGACAGAACCAACGCGTGTATTCAGCTGATCAGCACGTCTCTTTGTTGTCAATTAAAAACCCCCCGTTATCTGACAATAAGGGTCCTTCATTTGTTTTCAGCAGACTTTGTTTCTATACATATGTGAGAAGAATAATCAGTTTCTATGGTCTCCCCAAACTTACTCACGTACTCTCCATCCCCCTTACTAAGCAGTTCCTTGGCCCTCTTTTGCTGAATTCAAAGCTGTTCCCAATCGTGATTTTTTTTTTTACGTATGCATTGTGTATGCCTCTTCCTTGGATTTAATATTTTATAAAATTTCCCTTGGAAACCATGGTTTTGATATCCATGCATAAGACAGGAATAAATAATTCTTGCAGTTCAACCACTAGCCTTGACTGTTAGCAACTGCCTATACAGCACCATCCTCTTAAGCAACATTTCCTGACTTTTCTGGCTCCATCCTCCCTGGTTATAGCTGTCCAATCTCACTGGTTCCATCATTCTGGGGATAAACTGTCTGATCTCACAGGCTCCATACTCACTGGGTTAAACACTGGTTGGTCTCATTGGCTCCATCCTCCCTGGGATACGCACTGTGATGATTTCAATAGCTCCAACCTCCCTGCATTGCACACTATGTAATCTTACAGCCTCCCTACTCACTGTTGGTGTGCTTTGTGTCTGGATCTGTCCCCAAAACTGAGCACATGCATTTATGGTGAAACACAATTACAGATTGCAATTTTAAACCAAACTGCAATGAATGTTTAGCTTTGGATTGCATTGAATATATGCATGCTAGAAGATTATTTAAATAATATTTTCAAAAGACAATTGGACAAATACAGGAAAGTGAAATAGTTGCATATGGTAGAAGTGAGGAAAAGATGAACTAAGATTGCTCTCATAGCGACCCAGCAAAGATTTGACAAGCTGAATGTCCGCCTTTATTCCTGCAAATGTTCTAAGAACATAGAACATAAGAAATAGGAGCAGGAGTAGGCCATCTAGCCCCTCGAGCCTGCCCCGCCATTCAATAAGATCATGGCTGATCTGTCGTATCTCAGTTCCACATTCCTGCCCTCTCCCCATAACCCTTAATCCCCTTGCCTATCAAAAACCTATCAACCCACGTCTTAAAAATATTTAGCGAGGCAGCCTCCACCAGTTCAACGGGCAGAGAATTCCAGAGATTCACCACCCTTTGAGTGAAGAAGTTCCTTCTCAACTCTGTTCTAAACCTTTATCTTGAGGCTGTGCCCCCTAGTCCTACTGTCCTTTCTGAGCGAGAAGAGCCTCTCCACCTTTATCCTATCCATCCCATTCATCATCTTATACGTCTCAATGAGATCTCCCCTCATTCTTCTAAACTCTAACGAGTACAAGCCTAGTTTATTCAGCCTCTCCTCATAGCTCAACCCCCTCAACTCCGGTATCAGCCTAGTAAACCTCCTCTGCACTCCCTCCAAGGCCAAAATATCCTTGCGTAAGTGCGGCGACCAAAACTGCACACAGTACTCCAGCTGCGGCCTCACCAGTGCCCTATACAGCCGCAGCAAGACCTCCCTACTTTTATATTCAATCCCCCTCGCTATGAAGGCCAGCATCCCATTCGCCTTCCTGACCACCTGCTGCACCTGCAGGCTGGGTTTTTGCGACTCATGCACAAGGACCCCGAGGTCCCTCTGCACCGTCGCCTGCTGCAGTTTTTCGCCATGTAAGTAATAGATATAATTCTACGATATAATTCTTTCAATATTACTTTACTACATACAATCTAAGACTGGTCTGTTAGCAGTATTAAAACATGGTAACAGTGGTCACTATCTTCTAGGTCCTACCTTACATTTGTGCACCAGATTCCGAGAGAAGGGATAGTGTTGATTCTGTAGTTTATGGAACACACCCTATGTAAAGTTCAATTACACATCAGAATCATTATGGTGACCTTTAATTGAACAGTACAACTCGCTCAACCCTATTCTCTGGTACAGAGGTTGATGCGAATGAGACATAGCATTCTTTATGTTGAAATTTTCTGATTGCTGATATTTTTGACACACCAATTAATCCCGTGTGCGGTAAATCTCCTTCTCTTCAAATTCTGGTTCAGTAGGCCTTGTAGAGAAATCATGCCCTGTGTGCAGGTATGGCCTAAAACCTTAGTTTCATTGAATGTAACTATGTTCTTGGTTATCTCATTAAACTGGAATGCTTGGAGGGTGTTTAAATTAATAGCCAAGCAATAACCTGAAACACCAACTGTTCACTCTCCACAGAAGCTGTCTGACCTGTTGAGTAATTCCAGCATTTTATTTTCATTGCCAAGGACAGTACTTGTTTATTGGGTTCAGATACAATTTTGACTCAGTATGTAGATAGGACAACTAGAGGTGAGGCTATATTGGATTTGGTGCTGGGAAATGAGCCAGACCAGGTGCTAGACTTGGAAGTTGGTGTGCATTTTGGTGATAGTGACCACAATTCGGTTACGTTCACCTTAGTGATGGAAAGGGATAGGAATGAACCTCGGGCTAGTGGTTTTAGCTGGGGGAAGGGTAATTATGAGGCTATTAGGAGAGAATTAGGAAGCATAGTTTGGACTAGGAGATTACAGGGACTGGGAACGTCTGAAATGTGGAGTTTTTTCAAGGAGCAGCTACTGCAAGTCCGTGATAGGTATGTCCCTGTCAGGCAAGGAGGAATTGGTAGGGCTAGGGAACCGTGGTGCACCAAAAAAGTTTTTTCGTTGGTTAAGAGGAAAAAGGAGGCTTATGTTCGGATGAGACGTGAGGGCTCAGGTAGTGCACTAGAAAACTTTAGATTGGCTAGGAGGGAGTTGAAGAGTGAGCTAAGAAGGGCTAAAAGAGGACATGAGAAGACTTTGGCTGATAGGATTAAGGAGAATCCTAAGGCGTTCTATAGGTATGTTAAGAACAGAAGGTTGGTTAGGGCAAGATTAGGGCCAGTTATAGACAGCAGAGGGAAGTTATGTGTGGAACCGGAGGAGATTGGAGAGGCATTGAACCAATATTTCTCTTCGGTGTTCACGCAAGGGGACATGGATATAGCTGAGGAGGACACTGGATTGCAGGGGAGTAGAATTGACAGTGTTGCAGTTGATAAGGAGGATGTGCTAGATATTCTGGAGGGTCTGAAAATAGATAAGTCCCCTGGTCTGGATGGGATTTACCCCAAGATTCTCTGGGAGGCAAGAGAAGTGATTGCAGAGCCTCTGGCTCTGATCTTCAGGTCGTCTGGTATAGTACCGGAAGATTGGAGGTTAGCGAATGTTGTCCCATTGTTTAAGAAGGGGAACAGAGACTTCCCCGGGAATTATAGACCGGTGAGTCTCACTTCTGTTGTGGGCAAGGTCTTAGAAAAAATTATTCGGGATAGGATTTATAGTTATTTGGAGAGTAAAGAATTGATTGGAGATAGTCAGCATGGTTTTGTGGCGGGTAGGTCGTGCCTTACTAACCTTATTGAGTTTTTTGAGAAAGTGACCAAAGAGGTGGATGGGGGTAAGGCAGTGGACGTGGTGTATATGGATTTTAGTAAGGCGTTTGATAAGGTTCACCATGGTAGGCTTCTGCAGAAAATGCAGATGTATGGGATTGGGGGTGATCTAGGGAATTGGGTCAGGAATTGGCTAGCGGATAGGAGACAGAGGGTGGTGGTTGATGGTAAATATTCATCATGGAGTTCGGTTTCGAGTGGTGTGCCTCAGGGGTCTGTTTTGGGGCCACTGCTGTTTGTAATTTTTATTAATGATCTGGATGAGGGTATAGTTGGGTGGATTAGTAAGTTTGCTGATGACACCAAAGTCGGAGGTGTGGTAGATAGTGATGAAGGGTGTCATAGTTTGCAGGAAGACTTAGACAGGTTGCAGAGCTGGGCCGAGAGGTGGCGGATGGAGTTTAATGCGGAGAAGTGTGAGGTAATTCACTTTGGTAGGAATAACAGATGTGTTGAGTATAGGGCTAACGGGAGGACTTTGAATAGTGTGGATGAGCAGAGGGATCTAGGTGTATGTGTACATAGATCCCTGAAAGTTGGGAGTCAAGTAGATAAGGTTGTTAAGAAGGCATACGGTGTCTTGGCGTTTATTGGTAGGGGGATTGAATTTAGGAGTCGCAGCGTCATGTTGCAACTGTACACAACTCTGGTGCGGCCGCACTTGGAGTACTGTGTGCAGTTCTGGTCCCCACATTACAGGAAGGATGTGGAGGCTTTGGAGAGGGTGCAGAGGAGGTTTACCAGGATGTTGCCTGGTATGGAGGGGAAGTCCTATGAGGAGAGGCTGAGGGATTTGGGGTTGTATTCGCTGGAAAGAAGGCGGCTAAGAGGGGATCTTATTGAAACATATAAGATGATTAGAGGTTTGGATAGGGTGGATAGTAATATCCTTTTTCCTCTGATGGAGAAATCTAGCACGAGGGGGCATGACTTTAAATTAAGGGGTGGTAGTTATAGGACGGATGTCAGGGGTAGGTTCTTTACCCAGAGGGTGGTGAGGGATTGGAATGCCCTGCCTGCTGCAGTTGTAAATGCGCCTAGTTTGGGGGCGTTTAAGAGATCCGTGGATAGGTTTATGGACGAGAAGGGATTGGTTTAGGTTAGTGGGTCATTGTTTTGTAACTGGTTGGCGCAACATCGTGGGCCGAAGGGCCTGTTCTGCGCTGTAATGTTCTATGTTCTATGTTCTAATAGGAAATACAAAAAAAAAAGTCTAATATGTCTCATTCATTGCCTCATCCTTATTAATTCTGCTAGTTACATCTTCGAAGAATTTCAGTTCATACGTGAAGCATGATTTCCCTTTCATAAACCTATGCAGACTGAGTTCAAACCAACCACTGTTTTCAAAATGTTTTGCTCTAAAATTTTTGATAATGTGTTCTAGAATTTTCTGCACCACTGAATTTTCAACATCAGGTTTACTAGATTATATTCCCCTTCTTTCTCTCTACCACCCTTTTTAATTAATGGGTTTAGATAACCTCACCTCCAATCTGTAGGAACTGTCCCAGACCTCGTAGAATCTTGCAAGATGACCAGTGATGATCTCAGTGGCTCGGACTGCTTCCTTAAATACTCGGGATGTAAGTTATCCTTCCCTAAAAAAAAAAGTCAATCTGCAAACTCAAGAGGTTCCCCAAAAACACTTCTCTACTGATACTGATCTCCTTCAGCTATTCCCTTTCTCTAAGCCCTGTGCTGGCCCACAATTCTGATATGCTATTTGTGTCCCCCGCTGTGAAGATGGAACCAACACGTGTATTCAGTTGGTCAGCACATTTCTTTGTTGTTAATTAAAAATTACCCTTTTTCTGACAGTAAGTGTCCTTCATTTGTTTTCAGCAGACTGTTTCTATGTGTATGTGAAAAGAAATAATCAGTTTTTATGTTTCCCCCCCTCCCAAACTTACTCACGTACTCTCTTTTCCCTTACTAAGCAGTTCCCTGTCCCTCTTTTGCTGAATTCGAAACTGTTCCCAATCGTGATTTTACAGTGTGCATTGTTTATGCCTGACCCTTGGATCTAATATTTTATAAAATTTCCCTTGGAAGCCATGGTTTTGATATTCTTGCATAAGACAGGAATAAATAATTCTTGCAGTTCAACCATGAACCTTGACTGTTAGCAATTGCCTATACAGCGTCACCATTTTAAGAAACATTTCCTGACTTTTCTGGCTCCATCCTCCCTGATCATACGCTATTTGATCTCACTGGTTCCTTCATTTTGGGGATAGACTGTCTGGTCTCACAGGCTCCATGCTCCCTGGATTAAACACTGGTTGGTCTCATTGGCACAATCTCCCTGGGATCCGCACTATGATCATTTCAATAGCTCCAACCTCCCTGCATTGCACAATATGTAATCTTATAGCCTCCATACACATTGGCTTACATATTAGTGCATTCTTGTTTGGCTTTGGATCTGGATCTGTCCTCAAAAACGAGGACATATATTTATGGTGAAATAAAATTACGGATTAAGATTTTAAACCAAACTGCAATGAATGTGTAGCTTTGGATTTCATTGAATATGAGCCTGCTAGAAGTTTATTTAAATAATGTTTTCAAAAGAGAATTGGAAAGATACAGGAAAGGGAAATAATTGCATATAGTAGAAGTGAGGGAGAGATGAAATAGGATTGCTCTCATGGAGACTCAGCAAAGATTTGACAAGCTGAATGGCTGTCTTTATTCCTGCAAATGTTCAATGATATATTTTTTTCAATATTACTTAACTACTACATACAATCTAAGACTGGTCTGTTTACAATATTAAAACATGGTAACAGTGGTCACTATTTTGTAGGTCTTGCCTTATTCCTATGCGCCAAATTCTGACAGAACGGATCATGTTGTAGATTCTGTAGTTTATGGAACAAACCTCGTGTGACCTTTTAATTGAACAGCACAATGCTCTCAACCTTATTCCTTGGTACAAAGGTTAATCCGATTGAGATACAGCATTATTTAGGTTGAACGTTTCTGATAGATTGTTGATTTTTTTGACACCACCAATTAGTCCCATGTGTGGTACATCCCCTTTTCTTCAACCTGTGGTTCAGTGGACCTTGTAGAGAAATCATGTCCTGTGTTCAGGTATGGCTATAATACCTTAGTTACATTAAATGTAACTATGTAACCTGATTATTATCTAAATACAAAAAAAAACAGATATCATGATATCAACAATCGATAACAAACTATCACAGATGCTAGAAACTGAAAACAGAGGAGGCTGGAAATGCTCACAACGTGTTCGGCAGTATCTGCGGTGAAGGGGCATAACGAGTTCTGATGAAAGATGATCGAGGTTGTTGACAGAGAAAGAACGAATGCCAGAATGATTTTAACAACAATAATGGCCATATTGGCTTTAAAAGGGCTATTCTGGCGAGGACTGAGCACGCTGAAATTTTTGGTGAAATTAAAGTTAAGACCAATTGCAGTTTGTAAATTTGCTGTGAAGTATGATTTGGCCTGGGAACTGTGATCCTGTGTTGACCTAGTATGGAAAGTTGTGTATTTTAGGGTAGACTGGTGACAAACAGTTTTATGGGCTTACGTGTAATCTGAACCAAGCATAATGGTGTCATTTCAAGTAATTTGATTGTCTGTCCAAGTCATATAATGGGTTTCCGCTTACACAGTTGGCTGAATGCATGTGAAATAATCTGTAGATAAATAACTTGTGCAGCCTTTGTCTTCAGCAATATCTCCATGACGATCACCATCATAAGAAATGTGCCCTAAAGGAACTTCTTTAGAGAAGCCTACGAAGATAAGTTTTCTATATCAGAAATGGCCTTGACCAATGTATGTTATAAACCTAAAACTGGTAGAGTCTATGTTCAGTTTAATTATTAGAGTTAATATTCACTTAAATGTTAATGTTTAGTAAGACAGTCAAACGTATTGAAGCTGTTTGAATTGATGACTAAAGTGTTGAAAAAAACAGAGATTACTGAGCAAATTTAGGGTGTTCTTGTTTATCTACTTAAACTGGAATGCTTGGAGGTGTTTAAAATAATAGCCAAGCAATAGCCTGAAACACCAACTTCACTTTCCGCAGAAGCTGCTTGACCTGCTCAGCATTTCCAGCATTTTGTTTTCATTGCCAAGAACAGTATTGGTTTCTTGGGTTCAGATACAAAAGGAAATATTGTGTTCAGATAGAAAGTGGAAGAGTACAAGTCTTCGATCTTGATCATCAGCTGTTTTTTTCAGTGTCTTAATTCTAACTCTGTGATGACTTTACAGCTTTTGGGCATAACTCTGTTAGGTTCAGTTTCTTGATTACTTTGCCTTAAATTTGGATAATTTGCATCATTAGTTATTTCCCCGTTGGTAACAGAACATTGATAATCTCCGACATTGATGTTTAGTTAATGAGTATCAATCTAGTCTGCACTAGAATGTACTCACCCTTAAAAAGTTGCAAAATTGAGAAAGTTAATGAAATTAGAAAATGTTGAAAATACTTAACTCAGCAACATGTAACTTCTGCGACAGTCTTCTGTTCGTGGTGTCCAGGTTTCAATTCCTGGAATTGAATTAGACAATAGGTTATGAAAGAAGGAACCGGCTTGTTTCTAATTTGTTAACTTTCTGTCCTGCTAAAGCATTTCATCTTGCAATGTAACCTTTCTCTTCACAGTTTGTCAGTAGATTCAAGTTATTGAAAGAAAGAAATTCTGAGCATGAAACATTGGCGATTTGGTCGCTCAAAGTCTATCTGTATGGCCCTATTCACTCGTATTCTAGTACATGCCAATCAGAAGCACGTTAATATCCACTGCTGTAATGAAAATTGATGTTTCAATGTCTATCGTCTATCATTCTCCCAATATTTCACAACATCACAGTGCAGCGAGGTTTATTGATTTTCTGTGCCCTTCTTATCATTACCCTCCTCATAAGGTGGAAGCCATGATATGCAAATGTTACAAATTCCTGAAAATTTATACAGTTCTATTGGCTATTAAACCCTCATTTTATATTCCATTGTTAATATTGGGTTCTCATTAGATTTTCATGTCCATTTGAACTCAAATGCTGCTTTGGAATCTTACAGAACAATATACTTAATCTTGTTTGCCATTATCACTGATCCCGGTGCAGAATGGCAGCAGGATCTCCCTCCACCGCCAGCGATTTCCCCTTCTTGCCCAGAGGCCCTGACTCCTATAGATTCTAATCCTGTTTGGAATGCCCATTGGGCAGTGCCAGGGGTCAGGCTGACACTGCCAAGCTGGCAATGCCCAGGGGGCACCTCCTTACTCCAGTTCGGGGCCTGCTAATGCAATGGAAACACTAATTTAAATAATTTATTCAGCTTTGTGCTGATTTCTGGTGCAGAGCCGATGACTCCGGAAATCTTGCAGCCGGAGACACACAGAGCCTGTTGTGCCCTGTAGGCAGTCTGCTCAAGTCTCCCGCCCCTCCACCCCAAGTGTTTATAGTGTCAGTGTTTCCTTCTAGGAAGGGGTCAGTTGGTTAGTGGCAGCCTCCTGGCTGTCCCAGTCTCCCATGTCTTTAGATAGTCTTCCGCCTAAGAGAGGGGACATTTCCTGCGTTCTTGGTGCCCACTCATCATTGGACACCTGGAAGGTGATGATGAAATGAGCACTCAGCCTAACCCCTTGGAGCTGAGGTCACTGGGGTGTCATTTTGTAAGTCAGTGTTGGCCCATAATTTACTGAGGGGACAGTAAGCCAGTGGAATGCTTCACAAATCAGAAGCTAACGCAGTTAATAACATATAAAAACTTTAACATTCCTGATGTTTTTGGGTGGGAAACTTGGTATGTCACAGCTGAGGGGCACGGAAAATTGTGAAATGGGATCTCGCTGGTGAGCATTCTGTTCCCTGATTCAGATTTTGCAGCTTTCTCATTTTTAAGCTAATGTCTAACGTGGGCTCAGAATTCCATCTGTGGAAAAATTTCCATGAACTAATAGAAAATTAGCCATTGTTTCCAGTTAACAAATTCAGATCTTACTAATAAACTTACTAATAAATGCCATAAATATTATTATCTTACAGATAAGAGGAAAATCATAGAATCTACGGTGCAGAAGGGGGCGATTTTGCTCATTGAGTCTGCACAGTCCACAATCCCACCCAGGTCCTGTCCTGTAACTCCTGCTATTTACCCTGCTAATCCCCCTGACACTAAAGGGCAATTTAGCATGGTCAATCAGCGTAACCGGCAGCATCACACTGGCTCCATCGTTCCTGGGTTACACACTATATGATCTTACTGGCTCAATCCGCCCCGGATTACACACAGTCTGATCTCACTAGATCCATCAACACCAGTTTACACGCTGTATGATCTCACTGGCACCATTCTCCCAGGGTTACACAGTCTAGATCACTGGCTCAATTCTACCTGGGTCATACACTGTTTGAAATCAAAGGCTCTATCCTCCCCAGGATAAGCAATATCTAGCTCCAATTTCCCTGGATTACATACTATCTAATCTTACTGGCTCAATCCACATTGGCTTCCACCCTGACTACTTCAATCCTCCATGGACCTGCTCTTGGGAAAGGAGGTTCATTGGGTTTTTGGTCTTGGTCTGGCTCCAAAAATAAGAACATCCATTTATGATTAACCATGCATTGCAGGTTGAACTATTTAATCTGAACTGCAATGAGAGGTTAGATTTTGGACTACAGTGCCATGATTCTGTTGGAAACTGGTTTGTTATCTTCAAATTGGATAACAAAGGAAAGGAAGTAACTGTGTTATGACAAATGGGAGTAGGAATGGAAGTATGAGCATTGTTGTCTTAGAAAGCCAGCACAGATTTGATAAGCCGAGTGGCTGTTCTTTTTTCTCTCTCTGGAAACATTCCAGTATTCAAAAATTGGAAAATATTCCCTAACTAATACAGCAAAACCATAACGGATCTGTTTGAAATACGAAAAATGGTAATACTGGTCACAATTTTCTAGCTCCCTACGTTACGCTGTTTCTTCTGAGTCTGAGAAAATGGGTAGTGTTATGGATTCTGTAGTACCCTGGGAAAAATCAACTAAACGTCATAATCATACAGATAACTTTCAATTGTGGAGTACAATCGTTTTCACCTTGTTCTCTGGTGTAAAGCTCAATCTGGATTGCAAGTATTGTTTATTCTGAACTGTTTGGATACGTTAATGATATTTTCAGAAAAAAAACCATTAGTCCTGTATGTGGTACCAGTGATATTACATCTTTCCCTTCAATTTGCAGTTCAGAGGACCCAATAGAGAAATCAAGTCTAGTGGGCAAGTGTGGTTGTGTAACCTTGGTTTAGTTTTAAAGTAATCTGATTTATATCAAAATAAAAAAAGACACCAGGAGGCAACGATTACCAATCAAAAGCAAAAATAATGCAGATAATGGAAACCTGAAATAGAAACGGAGAATATTGTAAATACTGACAACAGGTCAGGCAGCATCTGTAAAGAGGGAACACAATGAATTTTGATGAAAAATCATCCACCTGAAGCATTAATTCCACTCTCCAAAGAAGCTGCTTGACCTGCTCAGCACTTTTTTTCATTGCAAAGATCAATGTTTGTTTGTTGGGTTCAGACATAATCAGAAACAGTAGTGAGTTCTGAGTTCAAAGAGAGATGTCTTTGAACTTGGATCACTACCTGTTCTCACCTTTCTTAATATTAACTCTGTGCTAACATAATAGTTTTGAACATTTGTTTATTCATCTCAGGAGCCAGATTCCTGTGCCTTGAATTTGGATAACTTCCATCATTGGTTATTTTCCAATTGGCAGGAGATCACTGATTATGGTCTCCTTGATTAATCCTTAGTTAATGTTTAGCTGTCTGGGCTGAACTAGAATGTTCGCATCAATGAACTAGTTGAAAAAGTATAGAAATCTAATGGAATTAGAAAATGCTGGAAATATTCAAGTCAGCAATTTGCAACGTCTGCAGCATTTTGCAATTGTGTTGTTTCTTGGTTCCACTTCCTGGAACTGAACTAGAAAATAGGTTATGCGAATAAGGGGCATGTTTTTGTTCCCAGTTTGTTCATTTTCAGTCTGTTAACGTTTCTCCCACTATTATGCAATCTTTTTCTTCACAGCCTGTCACTGGATTCAAATTGGGCAGCACGGTAGCACAGTGGTTAGCACTGCTGCTGCACAGCTCCAGGGACCTGGGTTCGAATCCTGGCTTGGGTCACTGTCTGTGTGGAGATTGCACCTTCTCCCTGTGTCTGCGTGGGTTTCCTCAGGGTTCTCCAGTTTCCTCCCACAGTCCAAAGATGTACAGGCTAGGTTGGTTGGCCATTCTAAATTGTCCCTTGGTGTCCCCTGCGATGCATAGGTTAGAGAGACTGTGAGTTCGGAGAGTGTGTAATTCAGGGGCATGGAGCCAGTGAGATCAGATGGTGTGTAACCCGGAGGGTAAATATGTAGGGATATGGGGATAGGCCTGGGTGGGATTCTGGTTGGTGCTGAATGGCCAGGAACCCTGTGAAGTTCGACATTGTTCAGTTGAGTTGCATATTGATCCATTTGATTTGGGCAGCTGGGCAACATCCACTTTTTTTTATTATTATTAATTCATAAGATGTAGTGCTTGCTGCCTTAGCCACCATTTATTGTCCAATTCCATGAGATGGCGGTGGTGATCTTCCTTTTTGAACTGCTGCAGTCCATGTAATATATGTAAACACACTGTTGTTTGGGAAACAGTTCCAGGCTTCCTCTCTAATGGCAGTGAAGGAATGGCAATGTATTTCCCGATCAGTATGTTGAGTGACTTCGAGGAAAATTTCCAGGCGGTGATTTTCCCATGTGTCAACTGCCTTTTTCTTTCTAGATGACAGTGGTTGTGGGTTTGGAATTTGCTACTTCAGAAGGCTTGATAAGATTCTGTAGTGCAACTGTTAGATTGTACATACTGCTACCAATGCGGATTGATGATGGAGGGAGTGGATTTTTATTGATGAGGTGCCAATCAAATGGGTTACTATGTCCTGGACGGCATAACGTGTCTTGAGCATTGTTGAAGCTGTACTCATCCCAAAAGAAATAACAGAGTACTCCATCAAACACCTGATTCCTTGGCTTTCAAAAGTCAGGAGATGAGATTTTGCCATTGGTTATTTCTAATCATGGGATCTGAGCATCGTTGGCTGGGCCAGCATTTATTGTTCCTCTCCCATTTCCGTTGAACTGAATGGCTTGTTAGGTTATTTCAGAAGGCATTTTCAGAGACAACAATATTGTTTTTAGTCTGAGGTTACATAAAGGCCAGCCCAGGCAAGGATCATAGATTTACTTGAATAAAGGACATCAGTGAACCAGATAGGTTTTCACAACAATTGACAACGGTTTCATAGGGTTTGAACATGGGTCTTCAGTTCAACAGCCTGGCCCTATGTCGTTGGATTATTGCACTGATGACAATCCGACTGTATACTATCTCCCCTCCCATCTGACCTGCTGTTGGAGCAATAGTATGCATATGAATAATCCAGTTCAGTTTCAGGCCAACAGTAAACCCCAGGGTGTCGGTAACGGACAATTCAGCGATGGTAATGCAATTGAATGTCAAAGGAGGAATGATCAGATTTTCTCTTATTGGAGATAGTCATTGCCTGACACTTGTGTGGCGCTAACACTACTTGTCATTTGTCAACCCAAAAGTGGATATTGTCTATTTCTTACAACATTTGAACATGGTCGACTTCAGTACCTGTGGGTTTGCGAATGGTGTTGTGCATTGTTCAGTTATTAGTGAATGTCCCCACTTGGAAGAATAGCTAAAGGCGGGTAGGCCTCAGAAACGCACATGAGAAGCTCCAGCAGTAGTGCCATGGAACGGAGATGGCTGACCTCCAACAATTACATGTGCTCGCGAAAACAGAGGTCCTGAGGATGTTGGCATGTGATCCCAATGAGGAAGGAACGAGTTTACAGAGGAGTGTTTTGGAGGTTTCCTCTGAAGTCCTGAGGAGGTGATGCTTTTAGCGGAGGGTTCTATCAAGAAATACATCTGGGTGAACAAGTTTGGGGCCTTGATACTGTTGTGACCACCAGGGTGATATCCAATTCCATCTTGGCGCTGGTAGCGTGACGGTGAAATATATTGTTGACTGCTTTCCTGGGTTCCTATATGTGAAGACATGTCTCGTGACTGGCAGGCAGCTCTTCAATATCTAAGCCTGCATGCTAATGTAGATGATGACATCTGTGTTGATCAATCTACCAGGACCAAGTTGAAAGTGGTAATGTGACGTACAAGTGAAGATGTGTGGGGTAAATCCGAGGTAAATATTCTGTGAAGGATCTGGTTTTGTCACCCAGAAGTACCGTGAAACATCTGGACAGCAATTCAATGGTTGAGGAAAGAAAAAAACTCTTGACTGTGACAAACAGATTTAACCTGCCAGGATGTACAGCAGCGTTCAGTAAAGGAAAGGAATTGTATCCCCAGTTCTTTTGAAAGCCATTTTTCAGCCAATGTGAGTGTTATTAGGAGCTGAGCACCAATTGCTAATTCTTCCTTGTTTAAAGTCTGCTCCATCCACACTGATGAGAACCTTTCACTGGGGTCAAGACAGCACACTGATGAGAAGGACCTTCCTATTGGCTGGGAGCAGGTGATTGATAGCCGCTACAACAAATGGGGAGAGGGTGTAGATTGCAGCCCCGCCCTCTTCATTGTCCAGGCAGCGGCGCGCTCGGGTTGTAACCGTCTGTGCGCGAGACGGACAGCACGGAAGGAACTCCAAGACTCGCGCACTGCGCAGGCCCTTTGTGAGTTGTGAGCGGGGGAGGGGAGGGCGGACGAAGAAGCAGTTGTCCGTATGCGCATGCGCCGGGTTCTTTGAGCGCGTGCAGTTTTACATCACAAACAACGACGCGCAGTCGCAGAGTTGCTTCTTTCCAGAAGTTTCGGCGGTAGAAAGTCCGGGTGAGAAAGCGATGCAAATATTTATACTCGGTTCTGAGCAGGGAGGATTTTCAGCTTTTTTAATCGTGTTTAAGAAGCGGCCTGGTTCCTGGACCAATTCTGGGGAGAAAATGGCGAATTCCGACTTTCCCAGAAAGCAAAGAGAGTGAAGATGGAGATAGTGAAATCAGAGAGAGTAATCCCAGGGAGATAGAGATAGTGAGATCAGAGAGAGTAATCCCAGGGAGATAGAGATAGTGAAATCAGAGAGAGTAATCCCAGGGAGATAGAGATAGTGAAATCAGAGAGAGTAATCCCAGGGAGATAGAGATAGTGAAATCAGAGAGAGTAATCCCAGGGAGATAGAGATAGTGAAATCAGAGAGAGTAATCCCAGGGAGATAGAGATAGTGAAATCAGACAGTGTAATCCCAGGGAGATAGAGATAGTGAGATCAGAGAGAGTAATCCCAGGGAGATAGAGATAGTGAGATCAGAGAGAGTAATCCCAGGGAGATAGAGATAGTGAGATCAGAGAGTGTAATCCCAGGGAGATAGAGATAGTGAGATCAGAGAGAGTAATCCCAGGGAGATAGAGATAGTGAAATCAGAGAGTGTAATCCCAGGGAGATAGAGATAGTGAAATCAGAGAGAGTAATCCCAGGGAGATAGAGATAGTGAAATCAGAGAGTGTAATCCCAGGGAGATAGAGATAGTGAAATCAGAGAGAGTAATCCCAGGGAGATAGAGATAGTGAAATCAGACAGTGTAATCCCAGGGAGATAGAGATAGTGAGATCAGAGAGAGTAATCCCAGGGAGATAGAGATAGTGAGATCAGAGAGAGTAATCCCAGGGAGATAGAGATAGTGAGATCAGAGAGAGTAATCCCAGGGAGATAGAGATAGTGAAATCAGAGAGAGTAATCCCAGGGAGATAGAGATAGTGAGATCAGAGAGAGTAATCCCAGGGAGATAGAGATAGTGAAATCAGAGAGAGTAATCCCAGGGAGATAGAGATAGTGAGATCAGAGAGAGTAATCCCAGGGAGATAGAGATAGTGAGATCAGAGAGAGTAATCCCAGGGAGATAGAGATAGTGAGATCAGAGAGAGTAATCCCAGGGAGATAGAGATAGTGAGATCAGAGAGAGTAATCCCAGGGAGATAGAGATAGTGAGATCAGAGAGAGTAATCCCAGGGAGATAGAGATAGTGAGATCAGTGAGAGTAATCCCAGGGAGATAGAGATAGTGAAATCAGAGAGAGTAATCCCAGGGAGATAGAGATAGTGAGATCAGAGAGTGTAATCCCAGGGAGATAGAGATAGTGAGATCAGAGAGAGTAATCCCAGGGAGATAGAGATAGTGAGATCAGAGAGAGTAATCCCAGGGAGATAGAGATAGTGAGATCAGAGAGAGTAATCCCAGGGAGATAGAGATAGTGAGATCAGAGAGTGTAATCCCAGGGAGATAGAGATAGTGAGATCAGAGAGAGTAATCCCAGGGAGATAGAGATAGTGAGATCAGAGAGAGTAATCCCAGGGAGATAGAGATAGTGAGATCAGAGAGAGTAATCCCAGGGAGATAGAGATAGTGAAATCAGAGAGAGTAATCCCAGGGAGATAGAGATAGTGAAATCAGAGAGAGTAATCCCAGGGAGATAGAGATAGTGAAATCAGAGAGAGTAATCCCAGGGAGATAGAGATAGTGAAATCAGAGAGAGTAATCCCAGGGAGATAGAGATAGTGAAATCAGACAGTGTAATCCCAGGGAGATAGAGATAGTGAGATCAGAGAGTGTAATCCCAGGGAGATGGAGCAGTGAAATCAGACAGTGTAATCCCAGGGAGATAGAGATAGTGAGATCCAACAGTGTAATCCCAGGGAGATGGAGCAGTGAAATCAGACAGTGTAATCCCAGGGAGATAGAGATAGTGAGATCCGACAGTGTAATCCCAGGGAGATAGAGATAGCGAAATCAGACAGCGTAATCCCAGGGAGATAGAGCTAGCGAAATCAGACAGCGTAATCCCAGGGAGATAGAGCTAGCGAAATCAGACAGCGTAATCCCAGGGAGATAGAGCTAGCGAAATCAGACAGTGTAATCCCAGGGAGATAGAGCTAGCGAAATCAGAGAGAGTAATCCCAGGGAGATAGAGATAGTGAGATCAGATAATGTGTAATGGGGGGAGGGTGGGAATGGAGGCAGTGAGATCTGTCTGTAAACACAAGAGGATGGTACCAATATGAACAGACAGTGTCCAATCCAGGCAGGATGGAGACATGGCGATCAGACAGTGTGTAAACTGGAGAAAATGGAGGCAGCGAGTTCAGACAGTGCGTAACCCGGGAAGGATGGAAACTGAGTTCGGGGGCATGGAGCCAGTGAGATCAGACGGTGTGTAACCCGGAAGGGATGGCCGCAGTGTGTAGCCTGGGGAGGATGGAGGGTGATGCTAACGGGTAAGGCCATAAGAACATAAGAAATAGGAGCAGGAGTAGGCCATCTAGCCCTTCCAGCCTGCCCCGCCATTCAATAAGATCATGGCTGATCTGAAGTGGCTCAGTTCCACTTTCCCGCTTTCTCCCCATAACCCTTAATTCCCTTGTCTATCAGAAATCTATCTACCCGTGTTTGAAAAGTATTTAGCGAGGTAGCCTCAACCAGTTCAACGGGCAGAGAATTCCAGAGTTCACCACCCTTTGAGTGAAGAAGTTCCTCCTCAACTCCATTCTAAACCGCGCCACCCGCCCCCCCCCGCCGCCTTATGTTGAGGCTGTGCCCTCTAGTCCTGCTGTCCTTTCTAAGCAGGAAGAATCTCTCTACTTCTTACCCTATCCATCCCTTTCATTATCTTGTACATCTCTATAAGATCCCCCCTCATCGTTCTAAACTCCAACGAGTACAGACCCAGTCTATTTAGTCTCCCTTCATAGTCTAACCCCCTCATCTCCAATATCAGCAGTGAACCTCCTCTGCACTCCCTCCAAGGCCAAAATATCCTTGCGCAAGTACGGCAACCAAAACTTCACACAGTACTCCAGCTGCAGCCTCACCAATGCCCTGTACAGTTGCAGCAAGACCTCCCTACTTTTATATTCTATCCCCCTCGCTATAAAGGTCAGCATACCATTCGCCTTCTTGATCACCTGCTGCACCTGCAGACTGGGTTTTAGCGACTCATGCACAAGGACCTCCAGGTCCCTCTGCACCGTAGCATGCTGCAGCTTTTCGCCCTTTAAATAGTAATCCCTCCTACTATTATTTCTGCCAAAGTGGATAACCTCACACTTGCTAACATTGTACTCCATCTGCCAGGTCCTCGCCCACTCGCTCAGCCTATCCAGATCCCTCTGCAGACTTTCCACACCCTCCACACAATTTGCTTTTCCACTCATCTTCGTGTCACCAGCAAATGTCGTCACCCTAAACTCAGCCCCCTCCTCCAGATCATCTGTATAAATGGTAAATAGCTGAGGCCCCAGCACTGATCCCTGTGGCACTCCACAAGTCACCAACCGCCAATCAGAATAGCACCCATCGATACCAACTCTCTGCCTCCTATTGGACAACCAATCCTCTATCCACACTAACACCTTACCCCCAACTCCATTTTTAGTCATTTTTCATCAAATTGATTTTCCCCAGCTACATTTGCACTTTTCATGTGTGACACTTCCCTTCCTTTTCTGGAATTCTCCATCTGAATATCAGCGAATAGACACGGATGAACACTTAGAATAAACCAGAATTCCAGAGTAAGATTGACCGTACTTCCTCTGAGCCTTTGAATAATGTTCCCTTAACCTGTGTATTTGTTTGGATGATGCAACGTCTGAGCATCTGACATTGTTTTCTCAACTTCAGAAGTTGACTACCCGCACTATAGTTTGAAAAAATTATGCCGTTTTGCTGCATTTCCCAAAATAATGTCTTCATTCGTTGGCGCCCAGAAAGGAATCTAGCATTTCACTCATTCGTTCCTTCAAACGAGGGGAGAAGTGTTAGGGCTTTTCGAGGGCATTAAAACCAATAAATCTCCGGGGCCTGATTGCATTTATCCTAGGCTGCTTAGAGAGGCGAGGGATGAGATTGCTGGGCCTCTGGCGCAAATCTTTGTCTCTTCTTTGGACACAGGTGAGGTCCCAGAGGACTGGAGGATAGCGAACGTGGTACTGTTGTTTAAAAAGGGTAGGAGGGATAGCCCAGGTAACTATAGGCCAGTGAGCTTAACATCAGTGGTAGGTAAGTTGATGGAGAGGATTCTTAGGGATAGGATGTATGCGCACTTGGAGCATTGCGATCTGATTAAGGATACGCAGCGTGGCTTTGTCAAGGGGAAGTCTTGCCTTACGAATCTGGTAGAATTCTTTGAGGAGGTGACAAAAACGGTTGACGAAGGACGAGCCGTTGATGTCGTCTATATGGATTTCAGTAAGGCGTTTGACAAAGTCCCTCATGGTAGGTTGGTACAGAAGATTAAAGCTCATGGGATATGTGGTCAGGTATCTAGATGGGTAGAGAACTGGCTTGCAAAGAGGAGTCAGAGAGGAATTGTGGAGGGGTCTTTTTCTAGGTGGAGGTCTGTCACTAGTGGTGTGCCGTAGGGCTCGGTACTGGGACCCCTTCTCTTTGTAGTGTATATAAATGATTTGGAAGGGGGAGTCGGTGGTGTGATCAGCAAATTTGCTGATGACGCCAAGATGGCTGGATTGGCGGGCAGTGAGGAGCAGTGTCTGGCAACACAGCGGGATATTGATAGGCTGGTTGATTGGGCAGATACGTGGCAAATGGAGTTTAATCCGGATAAATGTGAGGCGATGCATTTTGGCCGGAATAATGTAGGGGGAAGTTATATGAAAAAGGGTAAGCCTGTAAGGAGTATAGAGTCGAAGCGAGACCTGGGGGTGCAAGTGCACAAGCCTTTGAAGGTGGCAGTGCAAGTGGAGAGTGTGGTGAAGAAAGCCTATGGTATGTTAGCCTTTATAGGAAGGGGTATAGAATATAAGAGCTGGAGTCTAATGTTGCAGATGTATAGAACGTTGGTTAGGCTGCATTTGGAGTACTGCGTACAGTTCTGGTCGCCTTACTACCAGAAGGACGTGGAGACTCTGGAGAGAGTGCAGAGGAGATTTACCAGGATGTTGCCTGGTATGGAAGGACTGGGGTATGAGGAAAGATTGAAGAAATTGGGGCGCTTTTCCCTTGAACGACGCCGACTGAGGGGGGGATCTAATAGAGGTATATAAGATTATGAAGGGTATAGATAGAGTAAACAGAGGTAGGCTATTTCCTATAATAGAGTCACATAGGACAAGGGGCCATGGACTTAAGGTGAGGGGGGAGAGGTACAACACAGATATTAGAGGGAGGTTTTTCACTCAGAGGGTAGTGGGGGTATGGAATGCTCTGCCAAGTAAGGTGGTGGAGGCAAACACGCTAGAGTCCTTTAAGAGTAACTTAGACAGGCACATGACTGAGCTGGAGATGGGTGGATATAGGAGAACCTTTAATTAAGGGTCATTAGCATTGGGGTGTCCCTAGAAATGTAAATGGGTATAGTATGATAATAATGTTTTTCTCTGTTTTCATTCACAGGTTTGAAGTCGGTCCACCTCGTGTCCAACGAGGGGCATACACGCGATGGGTCGTACTGGGGCTGCTCTTGGTTGTTCGAGATTGGCCTAGTGCTTCATGTCGTTAGTGTGTGCCTAAACTGGACAAGATACTGGGCAAGACGACAGCTCAGTGACTATCACTGATTGCTGTGCAGACACATGGATTTGGGCCGGTGTCTGTGGGAGTTTGCGCATTCTCCCCGTGCTTGCGTGGGTTTTCTCCGGGTGCTCCGGTTTCCTCCCACACCCCAAAGATGTGGTGTTAGGCTGATTGGCAGGAATAAATTGTCCCGAAATCAGTTTTTCCTCAATCTGGATGGCCATAAAACATTAGATAGGGGTCATGGGTAGAGAGGTGGAGTTGAGATGGCAGCGTGGGCTCGTTGGGCCAAAGGACCTGTTTCCCAGGCTGATTTTGTTCTTTGTTCTTTGACTGGTTAATGTTTTCCCCGACTGGTCAATGTTTTCCCCTCGGTTGGTTAATGTTTTGCCCCTGCTTCTCCAGGGACTGTGCCCGACTGGTTAATGTTTTCCCCTCACTTCTCCAGGCACCAAGTCCAGCTGGTTAATGTTTTCCCCGACTGGTTAATGCTTTGCCCCTGCTTCTCTGGAGACTAAGTGCAACTGGTTAATGTTTTCCCTTCTACTCCAGGGAGCAGATCCAACTGGTTAATGTTTTCCCCTCGCTTCTCCAGGGACTTTGTCCGACTGGTTAATGACTTCCACAATGCTCCAGTGGCTTTGGCTTTCTGATTAATGTTTTCCCCGACTGGTTAATGTTTTGCCCGACTGGATAATGTTTTGCCTCTGCTTCTACAGGGACAAAGTCCAAGTGGTTAATGTTTTCCCCTCGCTTCTCCAGGGATTCAGTACACCTGGTTCATGTTTTGCCCCTGCTTGTCCAGAGGGTACAATAAAAGGGGGACTGCCATTGCCCACACCGCAGCAGCAGCAGCTGGTTAATGTTTTCCCCTCGCAAGTGGAAGCTTCCCTTCCCCCATCTGGCTGACACGCTGACTTTCCCATTCCCTCAGCATCTTTACAAACACTGCCTGCCATTTCTTCAAAGCTTTGTTGACAGCTGCCTGCACCGGCATCAATACTTACCTCTCCCCCGCTCTCACTCGAACACTCAACCTGTGCCTGAACTGAGAGAGGCAGAGAGTGAGTTTTTATAGTTTCTTAAGTGTCCGAAGTCAGGCTGACATTAACACTGCAGTGAAGTTACTGAGAGAGAGAGAGAGAGAGAGACAGTGAGAGAGAGACAGACAGACAGACAGAGAGAGGGGGGATCGATATTTAAAGGTGTCACCTTGAATGGTTCGTACTGACAAGCAAGGCCTACATTCACACTGAATCAGCTTACTGGGACACAGAGATACAGAGGAAGAGGTGAAAGTTTTCCCCGACTGGTTAATGTTTTCCCCCCTGCTTCTCCAGGTTCCAACTCCCACTGGATAATGTTTTCACCGGTTGGTTAATGTTTTCCCCACGGTTGCTTAATGTTTTGCCCATCCAGCCGGAGACTAAGGCCCACTGGTTAATGTTTTCCCCAGTTGGTTAATGTTTTGCCCGACTGGTTAATGTTTTCCCCACGATTGGTTAATGTGTTCCCATCCTGCCAGAGCCCAAGGCCCACTGGTTAATGTTTTCCCCAGTTGATTCATGTTTTCCCCACGGTTGGTTAATGTTGTGCCCCTGCTTCTCCAGGGAGTATGCCCGACTGGTTAATGTTTCCCCCTCGGTTATCCAGGGACCAGGTCCCACGGTTCATGTTTTCACCCTGCTTCTCCAGGCACCCAGCCCGACTGGTTAATGTTTTCCCCCTGCTTCTCCAGGAACCAAGTCCCACTGGTTAATGTTTTCCCCATGGTTGGTTCATGCTTTTCCCCGGTTGGTTAATCTTTTCCCCACGGTTTGTTAATGCTTTGCCCCTGCTTCTCCTGAGACTAAGTCCGACTGGTTTATGCTCTCTGCAAGCTTCTCCAGGCACCATGTCCAACTGGTTAATGCTTTCCCTTCTGGTCCAGGCACCCAGCCCAACTGGTTAATGTTTTCCCCCTGCTTCTCCAGGGCCCAAGTCCCACTGGTAAATGTTTTCCCCATGGTTGGTTCATGCTTTCTCCTTGGTTGGTTAATGTTTTGCCCATCCAGCCAGGGCTTAAGTCCCATTGGTTAATGTTTTCCCCGACTGGTTAATGTTTTCCCCCCCGGTTGGTTAATGTTGTGCCCCTGCTTCTCGAGGGAGTATGACCAACTGGTTCATATTTTCCCCTCGCTTCTCCAGGCACTAAGTCCAAGTGGTTAATATTTTCCCCCTGCGTCTCCAGGCACCATGTCCCACTGGTTAATGTTTTCCCTTCTGCTCCAGGCACCCAGCCCAACTGGTTAATGTTTTCCCCCTGCATCTCCAGGGACCCATGTCCCACTGGTTAATGTTTTCCCCGCAGTTGATTAATGTTTTGCCCACACCAGCCAGAGACTAAGTCCCACTGGTGAATGCTTTCCCCGTTTGGTGAATGCTTTCCCCGACTGGTGAATGCTTTCCCCGACTGGTGAATGCTTTCCCCACGGTTGGTTAATGTTGTGCCCCTGCTTCTCTGGGGAGTATGTCCGACTGGTTAATGTTTTCCCCTCAGTTCTCCAGGCACCAAGTCCAACTGGTTCATGTTTTCCCCCTGCTTCTCCAGGCACCCAGCCCGACTGGTTAATGATTTCCCCCTACTTCTCCAGGGACCAAGTCCCACTGGTTAATGTTTTCCCCATAGTTGGTTGATGCTTTCCCCACGGTTGGTTAATGTTTTGCCCATCCAGCCAGAGGCCAAGTCCCACTGGTTAATGTTTTCCCCGACTGGTTAATGTTTTCCCCGGTTGGTTAATGTTTTGCCCAACTGCTGAATGTTTTCCCTGACTGGTTAATGTTTTCCCCACGGTTGGTTAATGTTGTGTCCCTGCTTCTCCAGGGACTATGTCCAACTGGTTAATGTTTTCCCCAAGCTTCTCCAGGGGCTCTGTCCGACTGGTTCATGTTCTCCCCAAGCTCCTCCAGGGACCATGTCCGACTGCTTAATGTTTTCCCTTCTACTTCTCCAGGGACAAAGTCCCACTGGTTAATGTTTTGCCCGACTGGTTAATGTTTTCCCCCCCGGTTGGTTAATGTTGTGCCGCTGCTTCTCCAGGGACCAGGTCCGACTGGTTCATGTTTTCCCCTCGCTTCTCCAGGCACCAAGTCCAACTGGTTAATGTTTTCCCCCTGCTTCTCCAGGGACCAAGTCCCACTGGTTAATGTTTTCCCCGACTGGTTAATACTTTGCCCCTGCTTCTCTGGAGACTCAGTGCAACTGGTTTAATGTTTTCCCTTCTACTCCAGGGACCAGAGTCTAACTGGTTAATGTTTTCCCTTCTGCTCCAGGCGCCACGTCCAACTGGTTCATGTTTTGCCCCTGCTTGTCCAGAGGGTACAATAAAAGGGGGACTGCCATTGCCCACACCGCAGCAGCAGCAGCTGGTTAATGTTTTCCCCTCGCAAGTGGAAGCTTCCCTTCCCCCATCTGGCTGACACACTGACTTTCCCATTCCCTCAGCATCTTTACAAACACTGCCTGCCATTTCTTCAAAGCTTTGTTGACAGCTGCCTGCACCGGCTTCAACACTCACCTCTCCCTCGCTCTCACTCGAACACTCAACCTGTGCCTGAACTGAGAGAGGCAGAGAGTGAGTTTTTAAAGTTTATTAAGTGTCAGAAGTCAGGCTGACGTTAACACTGCAGTGAAGTTACTGAGAGAGAGGGACAGTGAGAGAGAGGGAGAGACAGACAGACAGACAGAGAGTGGGGGATCGATATTTGAAGGTGTCAACTTGAATGTTTCGTCCTGACAAGCAAGGCCTACATGCACACTGGATCAGCTTACTGGGACACAGAGATACAGAGGGAGAGGTGAAAGTTTTCCCCGGTTGGTTAATGTTTTCCCCCCTGCTTCTCCAGGCTCCAAGTCCCACTGGTTAATGTTTTCCCCGGTTGGTTAATATTTTCCCCCACGGTTGGTTAATGTTTTGCCCATCCAGCCAGAGCCGACGTCCCACTGGTTAATGTTTTCCCCGACTGGTTAATGTTTTCCCCGACTGGTTAATGTTTTCCCCGACTGGTTAATGTTTTCCCCGACTGGTTAATGTTTTCCCCGGTTGGTTAATGTTTTCCCTACGGTTGGTTAATGTTTTCTCCCTGCTTCTCCAGGGACAAGGTCCGACTGGTTAATGTTTTGCCCCTGCTTCTCCAGTCACCATGTCCAACTGGTTAATGTTTTCCCCCTGCTTCTTCAGGGATCAAGTCCCACTGGTTAGTGATTTCCCCATGGTTGGTTCATGCTTTCCCCACCGTTGTTTCATGTTTTGCCCATCCAGCCAGACCCTAAGTCCCACTGGTTAATGTTTTCCCCAGTTGGTTAATGTTTTCCCTGACTGGTTAATGTTTTGCCGTCCTGGTTAATGTTTTCCCCACGGTTGGTTAATGTTGTGCCCCTGCTTCTCCAGGGATTATGTCCAACTGGTTCATATTTTCCCCTTGCTTCTCCAGGCACCAAGTCCAAGTGGTTAATGTTTTCCCCCTGCTTCTCCTGGCACCATATCCCACTGGTTAATGTTTTCCTTTCTGCTCCAGGCACCCAGCCCAGCTGGTTAATGTTTTCCCCCTGCTTCTCCAGGGCCCAAGTCCCACTGGTAAATGTTTTCCCCGTGGTTGGTGCCTGGAGAAGCAGGGTCAAAGTATTAACCAACCGTGGGCAAAACATTAACCAATCGGGGAAAACATTAACCAGTGGGACTTGGTCTCTGGAGAAGCAGGGGGAAAACATGAACCAGTCGTACTTGGTGCCTGGTGCAGAAGGGAAAACATTAACCAGTCGGGCTTGGTGCCTGGAGAAGCAGGGGGAAAACATTAACCAGTCGCACTTGGCGCCTGGAGAAGCAGAGGCAAAACTTTAACCAACTGTGAACAAAACATTAACCAGTTGGGGAAAACATGAACCAACCGGTGAAAACATGAACCAGTAGGGGAAAACATTAACCAATCGGGGAAAACATTAACCAAACGGGCAAAACATTAACCAGTGGGACTTGGTCTCTGGAGAAGCAGGGGGAAAGCATTGTACAGTTGGACTTGAAGCCTGGAGAAGCGAGGGGAAAACATTAACCAGTCGGACATAGTCCCTGGAGAACCAAGGGGAAAACATTAACCAGTTGCACATAATCCCTGCAGAAGCAGGGGCAATACATGAACCAGTCGGGGAAAACATTAACCAACGGGGGAAAACATTAACCGGGGGAATTAGTCTGTGGCTGGATGGGCAAAACATGAACCAACCATGGGGAAAACATTAACCAACCGGGGAAAACATTAACCAGTGGGACTTGGAGCTTGGAGAAGCAGGGGAGAAAACATTAACCAGTCAGGGAAAACTTTCACCTCTCCCTCTGTATCTCTGTGTCCCAGTAAGCTGATCCAGTGTGAATGTAGGCCTTGCTTGTCAGTACGAACCATTCAAGTTGACAACTTTAAATATCGATCCCCCACTCTCTGTCTGTCTGTCTCTCCCTCTCTCTCACTGTCCCTCTCTCTCAGTAACTTCACTGCAGTGTTAACGTCAGCCTGACTTCTGACACTTAAGAAACTTTAAAAACTCACTCTCTGCCTCTCTCAGTTCAGGCAAACAACTGCAACATTAGACTCCAGCTGTTATTATCAATACCCCTTCCTATAAAGGCTAACAAACCATTGGCTTTCTTCACAACCTTCTCCACTTGTACTGCTACCTTCAAAGACTTGTGCACTTGCACCCCCAGGTCTCACTGTGTTTCTGTACACTTTATAGGCTTACCCTTTATCATATAACTGCCCCCTACATTATTCCAGCCAAAATACATCACCTCACATTTATCCGGATTAAACTCCATTTGCCATATATCTGCCCAATATCCCAGCCTATCAATATCCCGTTGTATTGCCAGACACTGCTCCTCACTGCCCGCCAATCCAGCCATCTTGGTGTCATCAGCAAATTTGCTGATCACACCACCGACTCCCTCTTCCAAATCATTTATATACACTACAAAGAGAAGGGGTCCCAGTACCGAGCCCTGCGGGACACCACTAGTGACAGACCTCCACCTAGTAAAGGACCCCTCCACAACTCCTCTCTGACTCCTCTTAGCAAGCCAGTCCTCTACCCATCGAGATACCTGGCCTTGTATCCCATGAGCCTTAATCTTTTCCACCAACCTACCATGAGGGACTTTGTCAAACGCCTCACTGAAATCCTTGGTCGGAGTCGAGTTGTAGTGGGACTCCCCACCTCAGGATGATTCCGTACGCTGGGATGGGCTCCGGTGGTGTCTTCGCAATCCCGAGTTGGGAATGCTTCCACCCAGCGGGTGAATTGATCGATTCAGACTAAACAATATTTCTTCCCTCGGCGAGTGGGTAGGGGGCCTCTGAAGTCGATCTGCAGGTTTTCCCAGGATCCCTTTGGTCGGGGTTGGTGGGTCAGTTTGACTCTCAGGGGTGGGCCCGGGTTGTGCTGGGCGCGTATGATACAGCGCTGGCAATGTTTGGCTCCACCCCGTCCCATCCCTGGCCACCACCAATCAGCTGATAGTGGGGCCAGGGTCCCATCCCAGCCGGAGTGGTGGGGCTCGTGGTGGACTCGGAGTAGTTCGGTGGGTAGAAATGAGGGGGCGACGACTTGGTGCCCTCTGCGCCACACTCCATCTTTGTCCCTGGACGCCCCTGCCTGTTCCCACTGTGCCACCTCATGTGGGCTGGTGTTACCCTGCAGCTCATAAAGATCCACTTCCTCCAAGGGTGCTGTTGTGGTGGGGGCTGTGTGCGGGAGGGCTTCCCCAGCTACAGCCTTGGCTGCAGTGTCTGCGAGTTGGTTCCCTTTCTGTTCTGCTGTCTTTACCCTTTGGTGGGCTTTTATCTTCATTACGGCTGCTTCTGAGGGCAGCCTGGCTGCAGCTACCAGGTCTTGGGTTATATTTTCATGCCTTATGCACCCCCCCCCGCTTCCCCCCACCCCCCACCCCCAACTGTGCTGATAAACCTGCGCCTTTTCCAGGTCATCATGTAATCGTGGACCACCCCAAATGCATATCGGCTGTCAGTATACACATTTACTCGCTTTTCCCTTCCTGTCTGGAGGGCTTCCGTGAGGGCTATGAGTTTGGCCATTTGGGCTGAGGTCTCCCCACTCAGAGTGTCCTTTGCTCCCAGTGTCCCTTCCTGGTCTACTATTGCCCAGCCTGTGTGGTATTGTCCCTCTACTTGTCTTCGGGACCCATCTACATACAGTATGAGGTCGGGGTTATCTCGGGGTTGGTCATTAATGCCTCCCTCCGCTTCAGTGTCTGGGTTAATCGGGCAGTAATGCGGACTTCCCTCTGATAGGAGTCCCTCAGCGGGGTTCTTCCCAGTGTCCCGCACTATCTGGACTGACCGGTCTCGGGGGAGGAGTACCGCTTCCCAATTGGCCCTTCGGGCGTCCGAAACAGTCCGGAGTCGGCCTGTATTCAGGAGCTCAGCGATGGTGTGTTTCGTGTGTGAAATGATTTGTCCTGACATAGTGATCGGTTCGCGTACCCTGACTGCCCAGGAGGGGCAATCTAGAGCTGCCACACACTTGTGCAGTCCCTGGGCTCCCGGGGATTGTCGGGTGGAATAATATGCCACCAGTCGCATGGCCCCCCCGTATTCTTGGGTTACCATGGAGCGATAAAATCCCTCTTCTGGGTCATAGAAGAGGTGGAAGGGTTTGAGTATATTAGGCGGGCGTAGGGCTGGAGCTGCTAATAGTTCTGATTTTAGGCGGGTGAATGCTACCTCCTGTTCGGGTCCCCACTCGATCGTTCCTGCTCCTGGCTTTCCCCCTTTGACCAGCCGCTGAATTGGTTCAGACAGAGATGCGAACTGGTCAATGCAATCCCGGCAGTTGTTAAATAGTCCCATAACTCTACACACCCCTTTAACTGTGTTTGGACAGGGCATATTTATAATCCCGGTCTTCCGATCGGAGGAGAGGGCTGTCTTTCCTTGACTTATGTTGTTTCCCAAATCCCGGAGCTCCTGTTGTGCAATCTGTGCCTTGGTTGGGTTGATTTTAAACCCCGCAGCCTGCGAGGCGCGTAGGATTGTGGACAGGGCTCCGATATGTGCTGTGCGGTTGGTGGAGGCAATAAAGATGTGGTCCACATATTGGAGGAAGGTCCTTCCATATGGGGACAGATCGCAGTCCTCAAGGGCCTCACTCATAACTGGGTGGAAAATGTTGGGAATGTTGTGGAGCCCTTGGGGGAGGCGTGTCCGTGTGTACTGTTTCCCTCCACAGGGAAAGGCCAACCTTTCCTGGGAGTCCGTGTGAAGTGGGATGGACGAGAATCCGTTTGCTGTGTCTAACACAGAGAAAATACCATGTTCAGATCCGAGTCCGTTAAAAATAGTGGATGGACTGGCGACTATGGGGTGTTCTTTGGGGGTTATTTTGTTGAGGGCAGTGTAGTCTATGGCCAGTCGGTAACTTCCGTCTGGCTTACGGACTGGCCGTATCGGGGAGTTGGTGTTAGACACTGTAGGTCTTCAAATACCCTGGGCAACCAAAGCCTGACCGGTTTTCTCAGTGGCCTGTAGTGCCTGGGGCTTTATGGGGTATTGTATGTGAGGGGTGTGGATGGGCCCGTGTATGTGTAGGGGAGGGGTTTTTACCAGGCCGCAGTCTTGTTTCCCTGCTGCCCAGACTTGGGGTAATGATGGACATAGAAGCCCTACTATCCCTTCCCTTCTCCAATCTCGGGCTGTGGGTGTGTGGTCTCCTGCCCGGATTGCATCCACGTTTGTGTTCGGGACCCAATATCCCCGAATCCCACTTTTGTGTTCCTTTCTCGCAGTCCACAGCAGGCGCTTGTTAAAGGCACCCACCACCGCCCCCGAACTCCCCCCCAGGAGGTCTATTCCCAAGATTGTTCCCTCCAGATTCGGGCAGACCCAGAAGTGTACTGGGAGTAAGATGTCCTCAATCTCTAGTAGGACTGCCTGGCTCTGGTAAGCTGTAGTTCTATTTCCCCCGACCCCCCCACTACTACGATGGAACAGTGGGTTGTAGGAAGTGCCATGTTGGTGAGGGATATCGCGGCCCCACCCCCCCGTATCTATTAATATTTTGCATCGCCGGCCCCCCCCTAACGATGCACTAACCCAGATGTGGGGGTGGGCTCCTGGGGTGGGGTGGGGGCCGACGCGATTCATGCGGTCTTTCGCTCCGCCAGAGTCTGGATAATATCCAGCAGCTGCTGGTGGCTGAGGTGTGCGGGATTGGGAATGACTTCATTCCCTTTCAGCTCGGGGGGGGCTTGCCGGGGTTTGGTCGTACCTGGGGGGGGCTCTCTCTCTGTCTCTCTCCTTGGGAACCTCATGGTTCAGCAAGCTGAATCACTGTGTCCAGTCCTGCTGCAATTGGGGCAAATGTGGGAGGGTTGGGACGCCTGGGCTGGGCCGTCCTTTCTATAATGACCAGGTTTCCCACACTTGTAGCAGCTCCCTCCGTCAGTTCCCAGGGAAGATCCCCCTGCCCTAGCGCTTTGGATCTTTCTCTGGTTGTCCACAGTAATAGCCCAGTTCTCTCGCTCGTCAAAGGTGTTAAAGTTTACCAACCCGGTCTTTAGGATTGCTCGGTGCGCTGGGCTCAGCCCGTCCTTATATAGCTGGAGGAACGCGGGGTTCTGTCTATTGGCATTGGGCATTCCCCCGTGGGCCCAAAAAGGCATCAGATTTCCATCGCCCGTATTCCTGGGCTTTCTCCTCCTTCCCCTGCACTAACCCTACGATTGCGTTCCAGCTCACGGGGACTCGCCCCATGGTTTGGGTAATATCGTCTTTAAAATCCCTCAGAGCTCGGTCTTGCTCTGGGTGGCTCTGGTTCAGGTTGGCGCACCAGGTCCCGTTCTGGTGCTCTCCCTGAAGCCGGGTCCAATAATTCTCCGGCATTTTGGCTCTGAGGAGCCCTGCTATCTCCCGATGATATAAATTGGGACACATTTGCATCTCTTTAAGTGTTTTTGCCAGAAGATGGCATTACTGTGTGTGGGCTGGAGGGTCGGGAGTTTGTCCAGCAGTTTCACGGTGTCCCCCCCCCCCCCCCCCCGGGGTAAGGGATACATGGGTCATCTTTCTCCGAGCCTGGGCAGATCGCCCTCACCCGTCTCCCCCTTGCCCCCCCCCCCCCCCCCCCCCCCGGGGACACACTCAATTTTAACGGGGGGGGCTGCCATAACGCTCTGGGATGGGGGGCGGTCGGTGGGAGGTGGAATGCTCCCTCCTGTTGGGGCTAATGGACCCGTCTCATCCACTAAACATTCCCAGTCGGGACACTCCTCACTGGGAGGTTGGTGTGAGAAGTCGGACAGCGCTGGCAGCACAGGGTTACTGTCCATCACAGCGGCGTGTTGTCCCTGTGCAGCTTGTTCCTGCTTGCCTTGTACATATTTATGAACTCGTCCTGCAAGGGTGAGATCAGCCTTTAATATTAGCATCCAAGCCTTCTCATCCTTGCTCCTTTTCTCTTTCGCCCACCACTCCCGTTGGGTTTCGAGAGGGTCGTGGGGTTTCCACCCTGCCTTCATCGTGCTTTTAATTAGATTCTTGTTTTTTTTCTCTGCTAGATAGCGGGTGAGGGACCCTTCTGGTCCCCATTCAAAGGTGGTACTGTTGCTCTCCGTGTTAGTTTCCTTTACTGGGGTCAGTAGTGTAACTAACCCTGGCTCTAATGCTTTCAAAGATACTTGTGTGTGTATCTGATTGGGTTACGGTCTCGTGTTCCCACTGTTAGTACGTTTGTCCCTTCAGTGACAACCCGCAGAGCCCGACCTGCGTGTAGCGGGGAGATTGCCGCTCTCAGAGGCAGGTGAGCTCTGTACAGCCTCTCCGCAGGGGCCGCAGTGTACGGAGAGACTCCCGACTACAGTGACCGGGGCCACTAGCTCCTACCCAAACTCCTATCGCTAAATCGACTCTCAGAGGGCAGCCGTTTCCCAATCTCCCAGGGAGTCACCCGGAGCTGGGTGCAGACTGGCGTGTAGTCGACCGCGGGTCGGAGTTCCCCCGATGTGTAGTGGTTTTTTCACGCCACCAGAGGTCTCCTGCTTGTAGTGGGGGAGACACTCACCGAGGCTCCAGACTTGGGAGTGCCCGGACATGGAGCAAATTCCTGGGGGATTTTGCCCCCAGTGGCCCGATCTCTCCCGCCTGCAGAGGTCCTCACCGACTTGCAGCTTCCGGACGTGTCCCGAACCCCGTGAGTCCGATCCCAGTGGCCCGAAACCTTGGACGTCCTCCTTAACCTTAAATCCCAGGGTGCTGTCCCTGAACCATAAATCCCAGAGGAATATCCCTACTCTGTAAGACCTGTTCTGTCGGCTCCCCTAGTGGGCAGTCAGTCTGTGGTCGGGCTGGTCGGGGGGGGTCAGCGGGAATGTAAAAATAACACGATCCCAGCCCCCCGCCCAAAAAGAAACTTAAACCCACGTTCCCGCTGTGCAGCTACTGAACGGACCCTGTTCACAAGTACAGATCGAGGCAGCTGTGAAACACCGCTCTGACACTGGGACACTCATATTCCGCGGGTTTGATGAAATGAGTAAAGATACTCACCCAGTGCCGGGAGACGGCGTTCCAGCGACGGTCGCGATCCCGGACGAGCCCCCAGTTGTTAGCGCCAGTGGGCGAAACGACCACGACGGACTCAGGGTGAAGTTCAATAACGGCACAGCTTTATTTTCATTTATGTCGACGGAGAAGCACAGTCAGGACATCCAATCGGACTGTCCCGAAAGTGCTCTGCCTGTCCCTGGCAGCAGGCTATAGTTATACCTGAACTTCGGGGCAGTGTGCGATTCAAATGCTAATACTTTATTTACAGTATTCGACCTTAGCCATCCTGTCTCGATGTTTCCAAGTGTTGAGGAAATTGTTTCCGGTGTGTGTTAATTGTTTTGTCTGGTTATTTAATAGTCTCGAATCTCCGGGGTTTGAACCATAGGTGTGTCATTGATCTCAAAAGAGGTTTTGAGGGGCCAGGAATGTTTCCTTAATGATGCTAATTTTAGGTGTCTCCATGGGTTGGTTGACTGTTTTAAAGGTGCTGATTTTGATGGGGTGGAGATTTAGTTCCTGTCGGTGCCATCCTGTCCAGCTTCCCTTATGTGCCAGCCCTCACCTGCATTCTAAAAGCATGCTCTTGCCCACAGATCGGTGTCTGTTACTTTGTGATTCTTGGTGGAGGGGCTCTGAGGGGAGCTTTAGTTTGCTTCCATTTTGTGAGCCCAATTTCATAAAATTTGTTGTCCCATAACAGTTCCCCCGTGTGGGTCGGGAGCGGGCTTGTTCCACCTCCCTCAGACCGATTTCCTTCACAAATGCTATGTCCGGTGCTCCCTGCATTTGCACGCTGCAGTCGTACAGTTTAGGGGAGCCCCGGGTTTGTCAAATTAGGTGTATGCGGGAGAAGTCTTCCCGAGATGTTCATTGTCCCATGTTGCCAATCATTCCGATGAGTTCCCTCCTAGTTTTATTTTTCTTGTGCTGGTGGGATGTATAGCACATTATGACCCCCCCAGGATATCGCCAGTATGAGTTGGATGGTAACCGGTATGTGCGAGACTATCCGGATCCAGGGGTGAATGTCCACACTTAGACCCCAGTCCCACACCCTCCAAACCCATGTCTGGCTCTGTAAGGCTGACTCTGTGTCATGCTCTAGGGTTTTGATATGTAATTGGAACTGGTGGTATAATCGAACAGAGTGTCCCACTTAGAGACGTAACTCTCTCAGTACTTCTGCTAAGTGTGGGATGGGGACCTGTTCTGGCTCTCGGTAATATTTGAGGTCATCTCACAAAAGGGTGGTTCGGGGTAAAATCAGTCCTCTCAGGGACAGATGTGGGGAATTGTGCTTAGAGGCAGAGGGAATGGGGGAGATCCTGAATGAATACTTTGCGTCGGTATTCACGAAGGAGAGGGGCTTGATGTCTAGTACGGTCATTGAGGGAGCGGTAGACCGATTGAAAGATCTATTGATTACGAGGGAAGAAGTGTTCGGGCTTTTAGAGGGCATTAAAACCGATAAATCTCCGGGGCCTGATTGCATTTATCCTCGGCTGCTTAGAGAGGCGAGGGATGAGATTGCTGGGCCTCTGACACATGTCATTTCTTCAAAGCTTTGTTGACAGCTGCCTGCACCGGCTTCAATACTCACCTCTCCCCCGCTCTCACTCGAACACTCAACCTGTGCCTGAACTGAGAGAGGCAGAGAGTGAGTTTTTAAAGTTTATTAAGTGTCCTAGTCAGGCTGACATTAACACTGCAGTGAATTTACTGAGAGAGAGGGACAGTGAGAGAGAGGGAGAGACAGACAGACAGGCAGAGAGGGGGGGATCGATATTTAAAGGTGTCAACATGAATGATTTGCCTCACAAGCAAGGCCTCCATTCACACTGAATCAGCTTACTGGGACACAGAGATACAGAGGGAGAGGTGAAAGTTTTCCCCGACTGGTTAATGTTTTCCCCCTGCTTCTCCAGGCTCCAAGTCCCACTGGTTCATGTTTTCCCTGGTTGGTTAATGTTTACCCCATGCTTGGTTCGTGCTTTCCCCACCGTTGCTGAATGTTTGGCCCATCCAGGCAGAGCCCAAGTCCCACTGGTTAATGTTTTCCCTGACTGGTTAATGATTTCCCCCTGCTTCTCCATGCACCAAGTCCCACTGGTTAATGTTTTCCCCATGGTTGGTTCATGTTTTACCCACAGTTGTTTCACGTTTTACCCTTTCAGCCACAGACTAAGTCCCACTGGTTAATGTTATCCCCGAGTGGTTAATGTTTTCCCCTTTTGCTTAATGTTTTCCCCGACTGGTTAATGTTTTGCCCACGGTTGGTTAATGTTTTGCCCCTGCTTCTCCAGTGACCAAAACCAACCGGTTAATGTTTTCTCCATGCTTCTCCAAGCACCAAGTGCGACTGGTTAATGTTTTTGCCTCGGTTCTTCAGGCACCAAGCCCAACTGGTTAATGTTTTCCCCCGCTTCTCCAGGCACCAAGCCCAACTGGTTAATGTTTTCCCCTCGGTTCTCCAGGTACCAGGTCCGACAGGTTAATGTTTTCTCCTTGCTTCTCCATGCACCAAGTCCAACTGGTTCATGTTTTCCCCGGTTGGTTCATGTTTTCCCCTCGGTTGGTTCATGTTTTCCCCACGGTTGGTTAATGTTGTGCCCCTGCTTCTCCAGGGGCCAAGCCCAACTCGTTAATGTTTTCCCCCTGCTTCTCCCGGCACCCAGCCCAACTGGTTAATGTTTTCGCTCTGCTTCTCCAGGGATCAAGTCCCACTGGTTAGTGATTTCCCCATGGTTGGTTCATGCTTTCCCCACCGTTGTTTCATGTTTTGCCCATCCAGCTAGACCCTAAGTCCCACTGGTTAATGTTTTCCTCAGTTGGTTAATGTTTTGCTCACATTTGGTTAATGTTTTGATACTGCTTCTCCAGAGACCAAGACCAACTGGTTAATGTTTTCCCACTGCTTCTCTAGGGACCAAGTACGACTGGTTCATGTTTTCCCCCTGCTTCTCCAGGGACCAAGTCCCACTGGTTCAAGTTTTCCCCGACTGGTTAATGTTTTCCGATACTGGTTAATGTTTTCCCCTACGGTTTAATGTTTTCCCCAGTTGGTTAATGTTTTCCCCGGTTGGTTAATGTTTTCCCCGACTGGTTAATGTTTTGCCCCTGCTTCTCCAGAAACCAAGCCCAACTGGTTAATGTTTTCCCCTGGGTTCTCCAGGGACCAGGTCCGACTGGTTAATGTTTTCCCCTCGCTTCTCCTTGCACCAAGTCCAACTGGTTTATGTTTTCCCCGGTTGGTTAATGTTTTCCCCTCGGTTGGTTCATGTTTTGCCCATCCAGCCGGAGCCTACGTCCCACTGGTTAATGTTTTCCCCAGTTGGTTAATGTTTTCCCTAACTGGTTAATGTTTTCCCCGGCTGGTTAATGTTTTCACTGGTTGGTTAATGTTTTCCCTACGGTTGGTTAATGTTTTGCCCCTGCTTCTCCAGGGACTACTAGTTAATGTTTTCCCCTCGGTTCTCCAGGGACAAGGTCCGACTGGTTAATGTTTTGCCCCTGCTCCTCCAGGGGTTATGTCCAACTGGTTAATGTTTTCCCTTCAGTTGTCCAGGGGCCAAGACCAACTGGTTAATGTTTTCCCCCTGCTTCTCCAGGCACAGTGTCCAATTGGCTAATGCTTTCCCTTCTGCCCCAGGCACCCAGGCCAACTGGTTAATGTTTTCCCCCTGCTTCTCCAGGGATCAAGTCCCACTGGTTAGTGATTTCCCCATGGTTTTCCCCTGCTGGTTCATGCTTTCCCCAACTGGTTAATGTTTTGCCCTACTGGTTAATGTTTTCCCCACCGTTGTTTCATGTTGTGCCCCTGCTTCTCCAGAGACTCTGTCTGCCTGGTTAATGTTTTGCCTGACGGGTTAATGTTTTCCCCTCGGTTCTCCAGGCACCCAGCCCGACTGGTTAATGTTTTCCCCCTGCTTCTCCAGAGACCAAGACCAACTGGTTAATGTTTTCCCCTCGGTTCACCCGGGACCAGGTCCGACAGATTAATGTTTTCCTCGACTGGTTAATGTTTTCCCCACGGTTGGTTAATGTTGTGCCCCTGCTTCTCCAGGGATTGTGTCCAACTGGTTAATGTTTTCCCCTCGCTTCTCCAGGGACTCTGTCCGCCTGGTTAATGTTTTCCCTTCTGCTCCAGGCACCAAGTCCAAATGTTTCAGCTTTCCCCGGCTTCTCCAGGGACAAGGTCCGACTGGTTACTGCATTCCCCACGGTTGGTTAACGTTTTGCCCACTCCAGCCAGCGCCTAAGTCCCTCTGGTTAATGTTTCCCCTGGTTGGTTAATGTTTTCCGCATAGTTTGTTACTGCTTTGCCCCTGCTTCTCCAGAGACTAAGTCCGACCGGTTAATGCTTTCCCTTCTGCTCCAGGCACCCAGCCCAACTGGTTAATGTTTTCCCCCTGCGTCTCCAGAGACCAAGTCCCACTGGTAAAAGTTTTCCCCATGGTTGGTTCATGCTTTCCGCACGGTTGGTTAATGTTTTGCCCATCCAGCCAGAGCCCAAGTCCCACTGGTTAATGTTTTCCCCGACTGGTTAATGTTTTCCCCCCCGGCTGGTTAATTTTGTGCCACTGCTTCTCCAGGGAGTATGTCCAACTGGTTCATGTATTCCCCTCGCTTCTGCAGGCACCAAGTCCCACTGGTTAATGTTTTCCCCAGTTGGTTCATGTTTTCCCCTCGGTTGGTTCATGTTTTGCCCACTCCAGCCAGAGCCTATGACCCACTGGTTAATGTTTTCCCCGGTTGGTTAATGTTTTCCCCACGGTTGGTTAATGCTGTGCCCCTGCTTTTCCAGGGATTATGTCCAACTGGTTGATGTTTTCCCCAAGCTTCTCCAGGGGCTGTGTCCGACTGGTTCATGTTCTCCCCAAGCTCCTCCAGGGACTATGTCCGACTGCTTAATGTTTTCCCTTCTACTTCTCCAGGGACCAAGTCCCACTGGTTAATGTTTTCCCCATGGTTGGTTCATGCTTTCCCCACCGTTGCTTAATGTTTTGCCCATCCAGGCAGAGCCTAAGTCCCACTGTTTAATGTTTTGCCCGACTGGTTAATGTTTTCCCCAGTTGGTTAATGTTTTCCCCGACTGGTTAATGTTTTGCCGTACTGGTTAATGATTTCCCCACGGTTGGTTAATGTTGTGCCCCTGCTTCTCCAGGTACTCTGTCCGACTGGTTAACGTTTTCCCTTCTGCTCCAGGCACCAAGTCCAAATGTTTCAGCTTTCCCCGGCTTCTCCAGGGACAAGGTCCGACTGGTTACTGCTTTCCCCACGGTTGGTAAATGTTTTGCCCTCTCCAGCCAGTGCCTAAGTCCCACTGGTTAATGTTTTCCCTGCGGTTGGTTAATGTTTTGCCCCACTCCAACCAGAGACTAAGTCCCACTGGTGAATGTTTTCCCCGGTTGGTTGATGTTTTCCCCGGTTGGTTAATGTTTTCCCCGACTGGTTAATGTTTTCCCCGGTTGGTTAATGTTGTGCCCCTGCTTCTCCAGGCACCCAGCCCAACTGGTTCATGTTTTCCCCCTGCTTCTCCAGGGACCAAGTCCCACTGGTTAATGTTTTCCCCCTGCTTCTCCAGGGACCAAGTCCCACTGGTTAATGTTAACCGTGGGGAGATCTCATTGAGACGTATAAGATGATGAATGGGATGGATAGGATAGAGGTGGAGAGACTCTTCCCGCTCAGAAAGGACAGTAGGACTAGAGGGCACAGCCTCAAGATAAAGGGGGGGTGGTTTAGAACGGAGTTGAGGAGGAACTTCTTCACTCAAAGGGTGGTGAATCTCTGGAATTCTCTGCCCGTTGAAGTGGTGGAGGCTGCCTCGCTAAATATTTTTAAGGCGCGGGTTGATGGGTTTTTGATAAGCGAGGGGATTAACGGTTATGGGGAGAGGGCGGGAATGTGGAACTGAGCCACGACAGATCAGCCATGATCTTATTGAATGGCGGGGCAGGCTCGAAGGGCTGGATGGCCTACTACTGCTCCTATTTCTTATGTTCTTACGTTCTTTTGTAAAATATTAACCAACTGTGGGGAAAACATGAACCAGTGGTCCATAGGCTCTGGCTGGATGGGCAAATCATGAACCAACCGTGGGGAAAACATTAACCAACCGGGGAAAACATTATCCAGTGGGACTTGAAGCCTGGAGAAGCAGGGGGGAAAACATTAAACAGTCGGGGAAAACTTTCACGTCTCCCTCTGTATCTCTGTGTCCCAGTAAGCTGATTCAGTGTGAATGTAGGCCTTGCTTGTCAGTACGAACCATTCAAGTTGACACCTTTAAATATCGATCCCCCACTCTCTGTCTGTCTGTCTGTCTGTCTCTCCCTCTCTCTCACTGTCCCTCTCTCTCAGTAACTTCACTGCAGTGTTAATGTCAGCCTGACTTCGGACACTGAAGAAACTTTAAAAACTCACTCTCTGCCTCTCTCAGTTCAGGCACAGGTTGAGTGTTCGAGTGAGAGCGAGGGAGAGGTGAGTGTTGAAGCCAGTGCAGGCAGCTGCCAACAAAGCTTTGAAGAAATGGCAGGCAGTGTTTGTAAAGATGCTGAGGGAATGGGAAAGTCAGTGTGTCAGCCAGATGGGGGAAGGAAGGCTTCCACTTGCGAGGGGAAAACATTAACCAGCTGCTGCTGCTGCGGTGTGGGCAATGGCAGTCCCCCTTTTATTGTACCCTCTGGACAAGCAGGGGCACAACATGAACCAGTTGGATGTGGTGCCTGGAGCAGAAGGGAAAACATTAACCAGTTAGACTCTGGTCCCTGGAGTAGAAGGGAACACATTAAACCAGTTGCACTTAGTCTCCAGAGAAGCAGGGTCAAAGCATTCACCAGTCGGGGAAAACATTAACCAGTCGGACAGAGTCCCTGGAGAAGCGAGGGGAAAACATTAACCAGGCAGGAATAGTCCCTGGAGAACCGAGGGGAAAACATTAACCAGGCAGGAATAGTCCCTGGAGAAGCGAGGGGAAAACAGTTCGACTTGGTTCCTGTAGAAGCAGAGGCAAAACATTAACCAGTCGGGGAAAACATTAACCAACCAGGGAAAACATTAACCAGTGGGACTTAGGCGCTGGCTGGAGTGGGCAAAACATTAACCAACCGTGGGGAAAGCAGTAACCAGTTGGACCTTGTCCCTGGAGAAGCCGGGGAAAGCTGAAACGTTTGGACTTGTTGCCAGGAGCAGAAGGGAAATCATTAACCAGGCAGACAGAGTCACTGGAGAAGCGAGAGGACAACATTAACCAGTTGGACATAGTCCCTGGAGAAGCAGGGGCACAACATTAACCAACCGTGGGGAAAACATTAACCAGTACAGCAAAACATAAACCAGTCGCGGAAAACATTAACCAACTGGGGAAAACATTAACCAGTGGGACTTAGTCCCTGGAGAAGCAGAAGGGAAAACATTAAGCAGTCGGACATAGTCCCTGGAGGAGCTTGGGGAGAACATGAACCAGTCGGACAGAGCCCCTGGAGAAGCTTGGAGAAAACATCAACCAGTTGGACATAGTCCCTGGAGAAGCAGGGGCACAGCATTAACCAACCAGGGAAAACATTAACCAGTACGGCAAAACATAAACCAGTCGCGGAAAACATTAACCAACTGGGGAAAACATTAACCAGTCGGGCAAAACATTAACCAGTTGGGCAAAACATTAACCAACCGGGGAAAACATTAACCAGTGGGACGTAGGCTATGGCTGGATGGGCAAAACATGAACCAACCGTGGGGAAAACATTAACCAGTTGGATTTGGTGCATGGATAAGCGAGGGGAAAACATTAACCTGTTGGACCTGGTCCCTGGAGATCCGAGGGGAAAACATTAACCAGTTGGACTTGGTGCCTGGAGAAGCAGAGGTAAAACATTAACCAGTCCCACTTGGTGCCAGGAGAAGCAGGGGGAAAACATTAACCAGTTGGACTGGGTGCCTGGAGCAGAAGGGAAAACATTAACCAGTCGGACAGAGCCCCTGGAGAAGTGAGGGGAAAACATTAACCAGTTGGACATAGTCCCTGGAGAACCGAGGGGAAAACATTAACCAGTTGGACATAGCCCCGTGGAGAAGCAGGTGCAAAACATTAACCAGTCGAACTTTGTTCCTGGGAAACCGAGGGGAAAACATTAACCAGTTGGACATAGTCCCTGGAGAAGCAGGGGCAAAATATTAACCAACCGTGGGGAAAACATTAACCAGTCGGGGAAAACATTAACAAACCGGGGAAAACATTAACCAGTGGGACTTAGGGTCTAGCTGGATGGGCAAAACATGAAACAATGGTGGGGAAAGCATGAGCCAACCATGGGGAGATCACCAACCAGTGGGACTTGATCCCTGAAGAAGCAGGGGGAAAACATTAACCAGTTGGACATAGTCCCTGGAGAAGCAGGGAGAAAACAATAACCAGTTGGACATTGCCCCTGGATAAGCAGGGGCAAAACATTAACCAACCACAGGGAAAACATTAACCAACCGGGGAAAGCATGAACCAGTTGGACTTGGTCTCTGGAGAAGCAGGGGAAAAACATGAACCAGTCGTACTTGGTGCCTGGAGCAGAAGGGAAAACATTAACCAGTTGGGCTGGGTGCCTGGAGAAGCAGGGGGAAAACATTAACCAGTTGTTCTTGGTCTCTGGAGAAGCAGGGGCAAAACATTAACCAACCGTGAACAAAACATTAACCAGTCGGGGAAAACATTAACTAACCGGTGAAAACATTTACCAGCAGGGGAAAACATTAACCAGTCGGGGAAAACAGTAACCAGTCGGGGAAAACATTAACCAAACGGGGAAAACATTAACCAGTGGGACTTAGTCTGTGGTTGGAAGGGCAAAATGTGAAACAACGGTGGGGAAAACATGAACCAACCATGGGGAAAACATTAATCAGTGGGACTTGGTCCCTGGAGAAGCAGGGGGAAAGCATTAACCAGTGGGACTTGGTGCATAGAGAAGCGAGGGGAAAACATTAACCAGTCGGACAGAGCCCCTGGAGAAGCGAGGGGAAAACATAAACCAGTCGGTCGTAGTCCCTGGAGAAGCGAGGGGAAAACATTAACCAGTTGGAGATGGTCCCTGGAGAAGCAGGGGCAAAACGTTAACCAGCCGGGGAAAACATTAATCAACCGGGCAAAACATTAACCAGTGGGACTTGGGCTCTGGCTGGATGAGCAAAACATTAACCAACCGTGCGGAAAGCATAAACCAACCACGGGGAAAACATTTACCAGTGGGACTTGGGCCCTGGAGAAGCAGGGGGAAAACATTAACCAGTTGGGCTGGGTGCCTGGAGCAGAAGGGAAATCATTAACCAGTTGGACTTGGTGCCTGGAGAAGCTTGGGGAAAGCATTAACCAGTCAGACTTAGTCTCTGGAGAAGCAGGGGCAAAGCATTAACAAACCATGGGGAAAACATTAACCAACCGGGGAAAACATTAACCAGTGGGACTTAGGCACTGGCTGGAGTGGGCAAAACATTAACCAACCGTGGGGAAAGCAGTAACCAGTCGGACCTTGTCCCTGGAGAAGCCTGGGAAAGCTGAAACATTTGGACTTGGTGCCTGGAGCAGAAGGGAAAACATTAACCAGGCGGACAGAGTCCCTGGAGAAGCGAGGGGAAAACATCAACCAGTTGGACATAGTCCCTGGAGAAGCAGGGGCACAACATTAACCAACCGTGGGGAAAACATTAACCAGTCGGGCAAAACCTTAACCAGTCGGGGAAAACATTAACCAGTGGGACTTAGGCTCTGCCTGGATGGGGAAAACATTAAGCAACGGTGGGGAAAGTGTGAACCAACCACGGGGAAAACATTAACCAGTGGGACTTAGTCCCTGGAGAAGCAGAAGGGAAAACATTAAGCAGTCGGACATAGTCCCTGGAAGAGCCTGGGGAGAACATGAACCAGTCGGACAGTGTCCCTGGAGAAGTTTGGGGAAAACATCAACAAGTTGGACATAGTCCCTGGAGAAGCAGGGGCACAACATTAACCAACCGTGGAGAAAACATTAACCAGTTGGGCAAAACATTAACCGGTCGGGGAAAACATTAACCAGTCAGGGAAAACATTAACCAGTGGGACTTAGGGTCTGGCTGGATGGGCAAAACATGAAACAATGGTGGGGAAAGCATGAACCAACCATAGGGAAATCACTAACCAATGGGACTTGATCCCTGGAGAAGCAGGGGGAAAACATTGACCAGTTGGCCTGGGTGCCCAGAGCAGAAGGGAAGCATTAGGCAGTTGGACATGGTGCCTGGAGAAGCAGGGGGAAAACATGAACCCGTCGGGCTTGGCCCCTGGAGAAGCGAGGGGAAATCATTAACCAGTTGGACATAGACCCTGGAGAAACAGGGGCAAAACATTAACCAGTCGGACCTTGTCCCTGGAGAAGCGAGGGGAAAACATAAACCAGTTGGACATAGTCCCTGGAGAAGCAGGGGCAAAACATTAACCAACTGTAGGGAAAACATTAACCAAACGGGGAAAAGATTAACCAGTTGGGAAAATATTAACCAGTCGGGGAAAACATTAACCAGAAAGCCAAAGCCGCTGGAGCATCATGGAAGTCATTAACCAGTCGGACAGAGTCCCTGGAGAAGCGAGGGGAAAACATTAAGAACATAAGAAATAGGAGCAGGAGTAGGCCATCTAGCCCTTCGAGCCTGCCCCGCCATTCAATAAGATCATGGCTGATCTGTTGTGACCACAGTAAAAAGTCTTGACAACACCAGGTTTTAGTCCAACCTATTTATTTGATAATATACTCACTAGCTTTCGGGGTTACCCCCTTCGTCAGGTGAATGGAGAGTTCTGGCCTCAGACAGAGCATATAAAGCACAGACAGTTTAGAGATTACTGATTAGAATGCGAATCCTTACACCTAACCTGCTGTTCAAGACCTGATATGATGATATCAACAAATTCCACCCCACCATCAGACTCACCATGGACTATTCCCCAGAATCAGTTGCATTCTTGGACACACGCATCTCCATTAAGGACGGTCACCTCAGCACCTCACTGTACCGCAAGCCCACAGACAATCTCACAATGCTTCACTTCTCCAGTTTCCACCCTAAACATGTTAAAGAAGCCATTCCCTATGGACAAGCCCTCCGTATACACAGGATTTGCTCAGATGAGGAGGATCGTGACAGACACCTCCAGACCCTGAAAGATGCCCTCATAAGAACAGGATATGGTGCTCGACTCATAGATCGGCAGTTCCGATGCGCCACAGCGAAAAACCGCACCGATCTCCTCAGAAGGTAAACACAGGACACAGTGGACAGAGTACCCTTCGTCGTCCAGTACTTCCCCGGAGCGGAGAAGCTACGACATCTTCTCCGGAGTCTTCAACATATCATTGATGAAGACGAACATCTCGCCAGGGCTATCCCCACACCCCCACTTCTTGCTTTCAGACAACCACACAACCTCAAACAGACCATTGTTCGCAGCAAACTACCCAGCCTTCAGGAGAACAGTGACCACAATACCACACAACCCTGCCACAGCAACCTCTGCAAGACATGCCGGATCATCGACATGGATACCATCATCACACGTGAGAATACCGTCCACCAGGTACATGGTAAATACTCTTGCAACTCGGCCAACATTGTCTACCTGATACGTTGCAAGAAAGGATGTCCCGAAGCATGGTACATTGGGGAGACCATGCAGATGCTACGACAACGGATGAATGAACATCGCTCGACAGTCACCAGGCAAGACTGTTCCCTTCCTGTTGGCGAACACTTCAGTGGTCACGGGCATTCAGCCTCTGACCTTCGGGTAAGCATTCTCCAAGGCGGCCTTCACGACACACGACAGCGCAGAGTCGCTGAGCAGAGACTGATAGCCAAGTTCCGCACACATGAGGACGGTCTCAACAGGGATCTTGGGTTCATGTCGCACTATCTGTAACCCCCGTGACTTGCCTGGGTTTGCAAAACCTCACTTACTGTACTGTCTGGAGACAATACACATCTCTTTAAACTGTGATCAGTGCTCCTTCCACTCACATTATCAGCCACTTCAGGTCTTGAACAGCAGGTTAGGTGTAAGGATTCGCATTTTAATCAGTAATCTCTAAACTGTCTGTGCTTTATATGCTCTGTCTGAGGCCAGAACTCTCCATTCACCTGACGAAGGGGGTAACCCCGAAAGCTAGTGAGTATATTATCAAATAAATAGGTTGGACTAAAACCTGGTGTTGTCAGACTTTTTACTGTGTTTACGCTAGTCCAACGCCGGCATACCCACATCATGATCTGTTGTGGCTCAGTTCCACTTTCCCGCCCTCTCCCCATAACCCTTAATCCCCTCTCTTATCAAGAACCCATCAACCCGCTTCTTAAAAATATTTAGCGAGGCAGCCTCCACCACTTCAACGGGCAGAGAATTCCAGAGATTCACCACCCTTTGAGTGAAGAAGTTCCTCCTCAACTCCGTTCTAAACCGCCTCCCCTTTATTAACCAGTTGGATCTGCTCCCTGGAGTAGAAGGCAAAACATTAACCAGTCACACTTAGTCTCCAGAGAAGGAGGGGCTAAGCATTAACCAGTCAGGGAAAACATTAACCAGTGGGACTTGGTCCCTGGAGAAGCAGGGGGAAAACATTAACCAGTTGGACTTGGTGCCTGAAGAAGTGAGGGGAAAACATTAACCAGTCGGACATAGTCCCTGGAGAAGCAGGGGCACAACGTTAACCAACCGTGGGGCAAAACATGAACCAGTCGGGGAAAGCATTAACCAACCGGGGAAAACATTAACCAACCGGTGGAAACATTAACCAGTAGGGGAAAACATGAACCAGTGGGGGAAAACATTAGCCAAACGAGGAAAACATTAACCAGTGGGACTTAGTCTGCGGCTGAAAGGGCAAATCGTGAAACAACCGTGGGGAAAACATGAACCAGTGGGACTTGGTCCCTGGAGAAGCAGGGGGAAAGCATTAACCAGTGGGACTTGGTGCATGGAGAAGCGAGGGGAAAACATTAACCAGTCGGACATAGTCCTTGGAGAACCAAGGGGAAACATTAACCAGTTGCTGGAGAAGCAGGGGCAAAACATTAACCAACCGGGGAAAATATTAACCAGCTGGGGAAAACATTAACCAGTTGGTCATAGTCCCTGGAGAAGCGATGGGAAAACATTAACCAGTTGGAGATGGTCCCTGGAGAAGTGAGGGGAAAGCATTAGCCAGTCAGACCTGGTCCCTGGAGAACCGAGGGGAAAACATTAACCAGTCGGGGAAAACATTAACCAGTCGGGGAAAACATTATCCAACCGGGGAAAGTATTAACCAACCGGGGAAAAAATTCACCAGTGGGACTTAGTCTCTGGCTGGAGTGGGCAAAACATTAACCAACTCCGGGGAAAACATTAACCAGTGGGACATGGTCCCTGGAGACCCAGGGGGAAAGCATTAACCAGTGGGACAGGCTCTGGCTGGATGGGCAAAACATTAACCAACCGTGCGGAAAGCATGAACCAACCACGGGGAAAACATTTACCAGTGGGACTTGGGCCCTGGAGAAGCAGGGGGAAAACATTAACCAGTTGGGCTGGGTGCCTGGAGAAGCTTGGGGAAAGGATTAACCAGTCGGACTTAGTCTCTGGAGAAGCAGGGGCAAAGCATTAACAAACCATGGGGAAAACATTAACCAGTCGGGGAAAACATTAACCAGTCGGGGAAAACATTAACCAGTGGGACTTAGGTGCTGGCTGGAGTGGGCAAAACATTAACCAACCGTGGGGAAACCCAGCCTGCAAGTGCAGCAGGTGGTCAGGAAGGCGAATGGGATGCTGGCCTTCATAGCGAGGGGGATTGAATATAAAAGTAGGGAGGTCTTGCTGCAGCTGTATAGGGCATTGGTGAGGCCGCAGCTGGAGTACTGTGTGCAGTTTTGGGCGCCGCACCTGCGCAAGGATATTTTGGCCCTGGAGGGAGTGCAGAGGAGGTTTACTAGGCTGATACCGGAGTTGAGGGGGTTGAGCTATGAGGAGAGGCTGAATAAACTAGGCTTGTACTCGTTAGAGTTTAGAAGAATGAGGGGAGATCTCATTGAGACGTATAAGATGATGAATGGGATGGATAGGATAGAGGTGGAAAGACTCTTCCCGCTCAAAAAAGACAGTAGGACTAGGGGGCACAGCCTCAAGATAAAGGGGGGGCGGTTCAGAACGGAGTTGAGGAGGAACTTCTTCACTCAAAGGGTGGTGAATCTCTGGAATTCTCTGCCCGTTGAAGTGGTGGAGGCTGCCTCGCTAAATATTTTTAAGAAGCGGGTTGATGGGTTTTTGATAAGAGAGGGGATTAAGGGTTATGGGGAGAGGGCGGGAAAGTGGAACTGAGCCACGACAGATCAGCCATGATCTTATTGAATGGCGGGGCAGGCTCGAAGGGACAGATGGCCTACTCCTGCTCCTATTTCTTATGTTCTTATGTTCTTATGAAAGCAGTAACCAGTCGGACCTTGTCCCTGGAGAAGCCGGGGAAAGCTGAAACATTGTGGATTGGTGCCTAGAGCAGAAGGGAAAACATTAACCAGTTGGACATAGTCCCTGGGGAAGCAGGGGCACATTATTAACCAACCGTGGGGAAAACATTAACCAGTCGGGGAAAACATTTACCAACTGGGGAAAACATTAACTAGTCAGGCAAAACATTAACCAGTGGGACTTAGGCTCTGCCTGGATGGGCAAAACATTAAACAACGGTGGGGAAAGCATGAACCAACCATGGGGAAAACATTAACCAGTGGGACTTAGTCCCTGGAGAAGCAGAAGGGAAAACATTAACCAGTCGGACATAATCCCTGGAGGAGCTTGGGGAGAACATGAACCAGTCGGACAGAGTCCCTGGAGAAGCGAGGGGAAAACATTAACCAGTTGGACATAGTCCCTGGAGAAACAGGGGCACAACATTGACCAACCGTGGGGAAAACATTAACCAGTGGGACTTAGGGTCTGGCTGGATGGGCAAAACATGAAACAACGGTGGAGAAAGCATGAACCAACCATAGGGAAATCACTAACCAGTGGGACTTGATCCCTGGAGAAGCAGGGGGAAAACATTAACCAGTTGGACATAGTCCCTGGAGAAGCAGGGGCAAAACATTAACCAACCGTGGGGAAAACATTAACCAGTTGGGGAAAACATTAACCAACTGGGGAAAACATTAACCAGTGGGACGTAGGCTATGGCTGGATGGGCAAAACATGAACCAACCGTGGGGAAAACATTAACCAACCGGGGAAAACATTAACCAGTGGGACTTGGTGCATGGAGAAGCGGGGGAAAACATTGACCAGTTGGACCTGGTCCCTGGAGAACCGAGGAGAAAACATTAACCAGTGGACATATTCCCTGGAGATACAGTTGGTCTTGGTCTCTGGAGAAGCAGGGTCAAAACATTAACCAACCGTGGGCAAAACATTAACCAACCGGGGAAAACACTAACCAGTTGGGGAAATAATTAACCTGTCGGGGAAAACATGAACCAGTGGGACTTGGTCCCTGGAGAAGCAGGGGGAAAACATAAACCAGTCGTACTTGGTAGCTGGAGCAGAAGGGACAACTTAACCAGTTGGTCTTGGTCTCTGGAGAAGCAGGGGGAAAACATTAACCAACTGTGAGGAAAACATTAACCAGTCGGGGAAAACATTAACCAGTCGGGGAAAGCATTAACCAGTCGGGGAAAACATTAACCAAAAGGGGAAAACATTAACCAAACGGGGAAAACATTAATCATTGGGACTTAGTCTGTGGCTGGAAGGGCAAAACGTGAAACAACCGTGGGGAAAACATGAACCAACCATGGGGAAAACATTAACCAGTGGGACTTGGTCCCTGGAGAAGCAGGGGGAAAGCATTAACCAGGGACCAAGTCCCACTGTTTAATGTTTTCCCCATGGTTGGTTCATGCTTTCCCCGGTTGGTTAATGTTTTCCCAAATTTTGTTAATGCTTTGCCCCTGCTTCTCCAGAGACTAAGTCCGACTGGTTAATGTTTTCCCCAAGCTTCTCCAGGGACCATGTCCAACTGGTTAATGTTTTCCCCAAGCTTCTCCAGGGACCATGTCCAACTGGTTAATGTTTTCCCTTCTGCTCCAGGCACCCAGCCCAACTGGTTAATGTTTTCCCCCTGCTTCTCCAGGGCCCAAGTCCCACTGGTAAATGTTTTCCCCATGGTTGGTTCATGCTTTCCCCACAGTTGGCTAATGTTTTGCCCATCCAGCCAGAGCCTAAGTCCCATGGGTTAATGTTTTCCCCGGTTGGTTAATGTTTTCCCCGGTTGGTTAATGTTTTCCCCCTGCTTCTCCAGGGACCATGTCCCACTGGTTAATGTTTTCCCCACCGTTGGTTAATGTTTTGCACACTACAGCCAGAGATGAATTCCCACTGGTTAATGTTTTCCCCGGTTGGTTAATGTTTTGCCCGACTGGTTAATGTTTTCCCCTCGGTTCTCCAGGGACCAGGTCTGACTGGTTCATGTTTTCCCCTTGCTTCTCCAGAGACCAAGAACTTCTTCACTCAAAGGGTTGTGAATCTCTGGAATTCTCTGCCCGTTGAACTGGTGGAGGCTACCTCGCTAAATATTTTTAAGACGCGAGTTGATGGGTTTTTGATAAGCGAGGGGATTAAGGGTTATGGGGAGAGGGCGGGAATGTGGAACTGAGCCATGACAGATCAGCCATGATCTTATCGAATGGCGGGGCAGGCTCGAAGGGCTAGATGGCCTACTCCTGCTCCTATTTCTTATGCTCTTACGTTCTTTTGTAAAACATTAACCAACCGTAGGCAAAACATGAACCAGTGGTCCATAGGCTCTGGCTGGATGGGCAAATCATGAACCAACCGTGGGGAAAACATTAACCAACCGGGAAAAACATTAACCAACCGGGGAAAACATTAACCAGTGGGACTTGGAACCTGGAGAAGCAGGGGGGAAAACATTAAACAGTCGGGGAAAACTTTCACGTCTCCCTCTGTATCTCTGTGTCCCAGGAAGCTGATTCAGTGTGAATGTAGGCCTTGCTTGTGAGTACGAACCATTCAAGTTGACACCTTTAAATATCGATCCCCCCACTCTCTGTCTGTCTGTCTGTCTCTCCCTCTCTCTCACTGTCCCTCTCTCTCAGTAACTTCACTGCAGTGTTAATGTCAGCCTGACTTCGGACACTTAAGAAACTTTAAAAACTCACTCTCTGCCTCTCTCAGTTCAGACACAGGTTGAGTGTTCGAGTGAGAGCGGGGGAGAGGTGAGTATTGAAGCCGGTGCAGGCAGCTGTCAACAAAGCTTTGAAGAAATGGCAGGCAGTGTTTGTAAAGATGCTGAGGGAATGGGAAAGTCAGTGTGTCAGCCAGATGGGGGAAGGGAAGCTTCCACTTGCGAGGGGAAAACATTAACCAGCTGCTGCTGCTGCGGTGTGGGCAATGGCAGTCCCCCTTTTATTGTACCCTCTGGACAAGCAGGGGCAAAACATGAACCAGTTGGACGTGGTGCCTGGAGCAGAAGGGAAAACATTAACCAGTTAGACTCTGGTCCCTGGAGTAGAAGGGAACACATTAAACCAGTCGCACTTAGTCTCCAGAGAAGCAGGGGCAAAGCATTAACCAGTCGGGGAAAACATTAACCAGTCAGACAGAGTCCCTGGAGAAGCGAGGGGAAAACATTAACCAGGCAGGAATAGTCCTTGGAGAACCGGGGCGAAAACAGTTCAACTTGGTTCCTGTAGAAGCAGAGGCAAAACATTAACCAGTCGGGGAAAACATTAACCAGTCAGACAGAGTCCCTGGAGAACCGAGGGGAAAACATTAACCAGTTGGACATAGCCCCGTGGAGAAGCAGGGGCAAAACATTAACCTGTCGAACTTTGTTCCTGGGGAACTGAGGGGAAAACATTAACCAGTCGGACAGAGTCCCTGGAGATGCAGGGGCAAAATATTAACCAACCGTGGGGAAAACATTAACCAGTCGGGGAAAACATTAACCAACCGGAAAAACATTAACCAGTGGGACTTCGGCTCTGGCTGGATGGGCAAAACATTAACCAACCGTGCGGAAAGCAAGAACCAACCATGGGGACAACATTTACCAGTGGGACTTGGGCCCTGGAGACGCAGGGGGAAAACATTAACCAGTTGGACATGGTGCCTGGAGCAGAAGGGAAAACATTAACCAGTCGGACTTAGTCTCTGGAGAAGCAAGGGGAAAACATTAACAAACCATGGGGAAAACATTAACCAGCCGGGGAAAACATTAACCAGTCGGGGAAAACATTAACCAGCCGGGGAAAACATTAACCAGTGAGACTTAGGCACTGGCTGGAGTGGGCAAAACATTAACCAACCGTGGGGAATGCAGTAACCAGTCGGACCTTGTCCCTGGAGAAGCCGGGGAAAGCTGAAACATTTGGACTTGGTGCCTGGAGCAGAAGGGAAAACATTAACCAGGCGGACAGAGTCCCTGGAGAAGCAAGGGGAAAAGATTAACCAGTCGGGCACAACATTAACCAACCGAGGGGAAAACATTAACCAGTCGGGCACAGTCCCTGGAGAAGCAGGGGCACAACATTAACCAACCGAGGGGAAAACATTGACCAGTCGGGGAAAACTTTAACCAGTCAAAGAACAAAGAACAAAATCAGCCTGGGAAACAGGCCCTTCGGCCCAACGAGCCCACGCTGCCATCTCAACTCCACCTCTCTACCCATGACCCCTATCTAATGTTTTATGGCCATCCAGATTGAGGAAAAACTGATTTTGGGACAATTTATTCCTGCCAATCAGCCTAACACCACATCTTTGGGGTGTGGGAGGAAACCGGAGCACCCGGAGAAAACCCACGCAAGCACGGGGAGAATGCGCAAACTCCCACAGACACCGGCCCAAATCCATGTGTCTGCACAGCAATCAGCGATAGTCACTGAGCTGTCGTCTTGCCCAGTATCTTGTCCAGTTTAGGCACACACTAACGACATGAAGCACTAGGCCAATCTCGAACAACCAAGAGCAGCCCCAGTACGACCCATCACGTGTATGCCCCTCGTTGGACACGAGGTGGACCGACTTCAAACCTGTGAATGAAAACAGAGAAAAACATTATTATCATACTATACCCATTTACATTTCTAGGGACACCCCAATGCTAATGACCCTTAATTAAAGGTTCTCCTATATCCACCCATCTCCAACTCAGTCATGTGCCTGTCTAAGTTACTCTTAAAGGACTCTAGCGTGTTTGCCTCCACCACCTTACTTGGCAGAGCATTCCATACCCCCACTACCCTCCGTGTGAAAAACCTCCCTCTAATATCTGTGTTGTACCTCTCCCCCCTCACCTTAAGTCCATGGCCCCTTGTCCTACGTGACTCTATTATAGGAAATAGCCTACCTCTGTTTACTCTATCTATACCCTTCATAATCTTATATACCTCTATTAGATCCCCCCTCAGTCACCATCTTTCAAGGGAAAAGCGCCCCAATTTCTTCAATCTTTCCTCATACCCCAGTCCTTCCATACCAGGCAACACCCTGGTAAATCTCCTCTGCACTCTCTCCAGAGTCTCCACGTCCTTCTGGTAGTAAGGCGACCAGAACTGTACGCAGTACTCCAAATGCAGCCTAACCAACGTTCTATACATCTGCAACATTAGACTCCAGCTCTTATATTCTATACCCCTTCCTATAAAGGCTAACATACCATAGGCTTTCTTCACCACACTCTCCACTTGCACTGCCACCTTCAAAGACTTGTGCACTTGCACCCCCAGGTCTCGCTTCGACTCTATACTCCTTACAGGCTTACCCTTTTTCATATAACTTCCCCCTACATTATCCCGGCCAAAATGCATCGCCTCACATTTATCCGGATTAAACTCCATTTGCCACGTATCTGCCCAATCAACCAGCCTATCAATATCCCGCTGTGTTGCCAGACACTGCTCCTCACTGCCCGCCAATCCAGCCATCTTGGTGTCATCAGCAAATTTGCTGATCACACCACCGACTCCCCCTTCCAAATCATTTATATACACTACAAAGAGAAGGGGTCCCAGTACCGAGCCCTGTGGCACACCACTAGTGACAGACCTCCACCTAGAAAAAGACCCCTCCACAACTCCTCTCTGACTCCTCTTAGCAATGATGTGGGTATGCCGGCGTTGGACTGGCGTAAACACAGTAAAAAGTCTGACAACACCAGGTTTTAGTCCAACCTATTTATTTGATAATATTCTCACAAGCTTTCGAGGGGACAGCCTCTTTGTCAGGTGAATGGAGAGTTCTGGCCTCAGCCAGAGCATATAAAGCACAGACAACATTTTAATCAGTAATCTCTAAACTGTCTGTACTTTATATGCTCTGTCTGAGGCCAGAACTCTCCATTCACCTGACGAAGAGGCTGTCCCCTCGAAAGCTTGTGAGAATATTATCAAATAAATAGGTTGGACGAAAACCTGGTGTTGTCAGACTTTTTACTCCTCTTAGCAAGCCAGTTCTCTACCCATCTAGATACCTGACCACATATCCCATGAGCTTTAATCTTCTGTACCAACCTACCATGAGGAACTTTGTCAAACGCCTTACTGAAATCCATATAGACGACATCAACGGCTCGTCCTTCGTCAACCGTTTTTGTCACCTCCTCAAAGAATTCTACCAGATTCGTAAGGCAAGACTTCCCCTTGACAAAGCCATGCTGCGTATCCTTAATCAGATCGCAATGCTCCAAGTGCGCATACATCCTATCCCTAAGAATCCTCTCCATCAACTTACCTACCACTGATGTTAAGCTTACTGGCCTATAGTTACCTGGGCTATCCCTCCTACCCTTTTTAAACAACGGTACCACGTTCGCTATCCTCCAGTCCTCTGGGACCTCACCTGTGTCCAAAGAAGAGACAAAGATTTGTGTCAGAGGCCCAGCAATCTCATCCCTCACCTCTCTAAGCAGCCTAGGATAAATGCAATCAGAACCTGGAGATTTATCGGTCTGAATGCCCTCGAAAAGCCCTAACACTTCTTCCCTCGTAATCAACAGATCTTTCAATCGGTCTACCGCTCCCTCAATGACCGTACTTGACATCAAGCCCCCCTCCTTTGTGAATACTGACGCAAAGTATTCATTCAGGATCTCCCCCATTCCCTCTGCCTCTAAGCACAATTCCCCACGTCTGTCCCTGAGAGGACCGATTTTACCCCTAACCATCCTTTTGTTCTTAAGATAGGAGTAAAACGCCTTTGGATTCTCCTTAACCCTACCTGCCAAAGCCATCTCATGCCCCCTCTTTGCTCTCCTAACTCCCCGTTTGAGATCCCTCCTACTCTCTCTGTATTCCTCCAACGCTCTCTCCATTCCCAGCTGCTTAGACCTGATATACGCCTCTCATTTCTTCCTAACCAGGTCTGCTATATCTCTAGTAATCCACGGTTTCCTAATCCTACCTTTCCCATCCTTTCTCCTAACCGGCACATGCCTTTCCTGCACCCTTTGCAGTTTTCCCTTGAAAGACTCCCACATGCCTAACGTGGTCTTGCCTTCCAACAGCCTATCCCAGTCTGTATCCCTAAGCTCCTGCCTAATCCAGCTGTATCTAGCCTTCCCCCCATTTAACACCCTCCCCTTAGGACAGCTCTCACCTTTTTCCATTCGTATCCTGAAGTAGACGGAGTTGTGGTCACTATTAGCCACATGTTCGCTTACCGCAACCTCAACCACCTGACCCGGCTCGTTTCCCAGAACTAAATCCAGTATCGCCCCCTCTCTAGTCGGGCTATCTACATACTGTTGCAAGGATCCTTCCAATACACATCTTACGAATTCCTCCCCATCCGACCCCCCAGCTCTAGGCACCTTCCAATCCACCCCAGGGAGATTAAAATCTCCCACTACAACAACCTTATTCTTCCTACACTTATCCAAAATGTCCCTACACGGAAGCCCTCAAGACAGGAAGGGAAAAGTGAGTAAATGACAGTACTGACAGCCGATATGCATTTGGGGTGGTCCACGATTCCATGATGACCTGGAAAAGGTGCGGGTTTATCAGCACGGTTGGGGGTGGGGGGAGGGGGGCGGTGGCGGGGGGTGCATAAGGCATGAAAATATAACCCGAGACCTGGTAGCTGCAGCCAGGCTGCCCTCAGAAGCAGCCGTAATGAAGATAAAAGCCCACCAAAGGGTAAAGACAGCGGAACAGAAAGGGAACCAACTCGCAGACACTGCAGCCAAGGCTGTAGCTGGGGAAGCCCTCCCGCACACAGCCCCCACCACAACAGCACCCTTGGAGGAAGTGGATCTTTATAAGCTGCAGGGTAACACCAGCCCACATGAGGTGGCACAGTGGGAACAGGCAGGGGCGTCCAGGGACAAAGATGGAGTGTGGCGCAGAGGGCACCAAGTCGTCGCCCCCTCATTTCTACCCACCAAACTACTCCAAGTCCACCACGAGCCCCACCACTCCGGCCGGGATGGGACCCTGGCCCCACTATCAGCTGATTGGTGGTTGCCAGGGATGGGACAGGGTGGAGCCAAACATTGCCAGCGCTGTATCATACGCGCCCAGCACAACCCGGGCCCACCCCTGAGAGTCAAACTGGCCCACCAACCCCGACCAAAGGGATCCTGGGAAAACCTGCAGATTGACTTCAGAGGCCCCCTACCCACTCGCCGAGGGAAGAAATATTGTTTAGTCTGAATCGATCAATTCACCCGCTGGGTGGAAGCATTCCCAACTCGGGATTGCGAAGACACCACCGGAGCCCCATCCCAGCATACGGAATCATCCCGAGGTGGGGAGTCCCACTACAACTCAACTCCGACCAAGGATTTCAGTGAGGCGTTTGATAAAGTCCCTCATGGTAGGTTGGTGGAAAAGATTAAGGCTCATGGGATACAAGGCCAGGTATCTCGATGGGTAGAGAACTGGCTTGCTAAGAGGAGACAGAGAGGAGTTGTGGAGGGGTCCTTTTCTAGCTGGAGGTCTGTCACTAGTGATGTGCCGCAGGGCTCGGTACTGGGACCCCTTCTCTTTGTAGTGTATATAAATGATTTGGAAGAGGGAGTCGGTGGTGTGATCAGCAAATTTGCAGATGACACGAAGATGGCTGGATTGGCAGGCAGTGAGGAGCAGTGTCTGGCAATACAACGGGATATTGATAGGCTGGTTGATTGGGCAGATATATGGCAAATGGAGTTTAATCCGGATAAATGTGAGGTGATGCATTTTGTCTGGAATAATGTAGGGGGCAGTTATATGACAAAGGGTAAGCCTATAAAGAGTATAGAAACACAGTGGGACCTGGGGGTGCAAGTGCACAAGTCTTTGAAGGTAGCAGTACAAGTGGAGAGCGTGGTGAAGAAAGCCGATGGTATGTTAGCCTTTATGGGAAGGGGTATTGATAATAACGGCTGGAGTCTAATGTTGCAGTTGTTTGCCTGAACAGAGAGAGGCAGAGAGTGAGTTTTTAAAGTTTATTAAGTGTCCGAAGTCGGGCTGACATTAACACTGCAGTGAAGTTACTGAGAGAGAGTGACAGTGAGAGAGAGGGAGAGACAGACAGAGAGAGGGGGGATCGATATTTCCCCTCAGTTCTCCAGGGACTATTCCTGCCTGGTTAATGTTTTCCCCTCGCTTCTCCAGGGACTCAGTACACCAGGTTCATGTTTTGCCCCTGCTTGTCCAGAGGGTACAATAAAAGGGGGACTGCCATTGCCCACACCGCAGCAGCAGCAGCTGGTTAATGTTTTCCCCTCGCAAGTGGAAGCCTCCCTTCCCCCATCTGGCTGACACACTGACTTTCCGATTCCCTCAGCATCTTTACAAACACTGCCTGCCATTTCTTCAAAGCTTTGTTGACAGCTGCCTGCACCGGCTTCAATACTCACCTCTCCCCCGCTCTCACTCGAACACTCAACCTGTGCCTGAACTGAGAGAGGCAGAGAGTGAGTTTTTAAAGTTTCTTAAGTGTCTGAAGTCAGGCTGACATTAACACTGCAGTGAAGTTACTGAGAGAGAGGGACAGTGAGAGAGAGGGAGAGACAGACAGACAGAGAGTGGGGGATTGATATTTAAAGGTGTCAACTTGAATGATTCGCCTCACAAGCAAGGCCTACATTCACACTGGATCAGCTTACTGGGACACAGAGATACAGAGGGAGAGGTGAAAGTTTTCCCCGACTGGTTAATGTTTTCCCCCCTGCTTCTCCAGGCTCCAAGTCCCACTGGTTAATGTTTTCCCCGTGGTTGGTTAATGTTTTCCCCACGGTTGGTTCATGTTTTGCCCATCCAGCCAGAGCCTAAGGACCACTGGTTCATGTTTTCCCCACGGTTGGTTAATGTTTTGCCTATCCAGCAGGAGTCTTCGTCGTGTTGAAGAGCAGAAGGATCTTGGGGTCTGGGTCCACAGGACTCTTAAACCGGCCTCGCAGGTGGAGGATGTGGTCAAGAAGGCGTATGGTGTACTGGCCTTCATTAATCAAGGGATTGAGTTTAGGAATCGGGAGGTAATGCTGCAACTTTATAAGACCCTTGTCAGGCCTCACTTGGAGTACTGTGCGCAGTCCTGGTCGCCTCACTATAGGAAGGACGTAGAAGCTATTGAAAGGGTACAGAGGAGATTTACAAGGATGTTGCCTGGACTGGGAGGCATGCCTTATGAAGTTAGGTTGAGGGAGCTGGGACTCTTTTCCCTGGAGAGACGAAGGTTGAGAAGTGACCTGATAGAAGTTTATAAAATGTTGAGAGGAATAGATAGGGTGGATTCTCAGAGGCTATTTCCCCGGATTGAAATGGTCGCTACGAGAGGACACAGATTTAAGGTGCGGGGAGGCAAGTACAGAAGTGATGTTCGGGGTAAGTTTTTCACTCAGAGGGTGGTGAGTGAATGAAATCGGCTGCAGTCAGTGGTGGTGGAGGCGAACTCGCTGGGGTCTTTTAAAAGACTTGTGGATGAGTATATGGGATTTAATGGGATTGGGGGTTATAGATAGGTCTATGGATTGGTAGGTGTTGATGTGATCGGTGCAACTCGTGGGCCGAAGGGCCTGTTTGTGCTGTAGTGTTCTATGAAATATCAGAATATATATTTAAAATATGAAATTCTGCAGAAGTCTCACTGAGACATCAAAACCATGCATAATTGGAGAGAATAATTGAACAACATTCAATGGGCTGAATGGCCTTCTATGAATGTGCACTGTAATAATTCAATGATTAAAGTGAATTCCACAGATTCGTAACATTTGAGAAAAGTATTTTCTTCTCATCTGTTTTAAATCAGCTACCTTCCATCCTAAAGTTATGACCTCTCATTCTAAATTGCCCCAGAAGAGGAAATGTCCATTTTTCACTTATTTTGTCAAAACTTTTTCTTATCTTACTTGCAAAAGGTAAATTCGTCATAGTCCCAGCTAAATATAAGTTGTGACTGATGGTGATTTAACCCAATGATCACCAACCGTCAGGAATATTTGAGATGGTGGGACTTAATGAATAATTTTAGTTAGTACGGGAATTAAATCTACGTTTTTGGTATCACTTTTTAAAATCGCTATCCAGCAGTCCAGCCAACTGAGATAAGTCAAATGGCTGATTCAGTAAGACATCTGATTATCCTGTAATTCGTACTATAATCAGAATATTGCAGTTTCCATTTCTGTGGCGATAATTTTACAGACAAATCAGGTCCAAATTAATTAAACCAAATATTGTTTATCATATTGTATACTTCATCTCCACTCATGATTCTCAATTCTAAAGACTATCAGCCTAAACTTCTCAACTTATCTTCGTAAAAGAACTCCTTGTCTCTGGAATCAATGCAGTGAATTGCCTCTGAACTGACTGGCACCATCCACTTTTTTTTTATTATTAATTCATAAGATGTAGCGCTTGCTGCCTTAGCCAGCATTTATTGTCCAATTCCATGAGATGGCGGTGGTGATCTTCCTTTTTGAACTGCTGCAGTCCATGTAATATATGTAAACACACTGTGTTGTTTGGGAAACAGTTCCAGGATTCCTCTCTAATGGCAGTGAAGGAACGGCAATGTATTTCCCGATCAGTATGTTGAGTGACTTCGAGGAAAATTTCCAGGCGGTGATTTTCCCATGTGTCAACTGCCTTTTTCTTTCTAGATGACAGTGGTTGTGGGTTTGGAATTTGCTACTTCAGAAGGCTTGATAAGATTCTGTAGTGCAACTGTTAGATTGCACATACTGCTACCAATGCGCATTGATGATGGAGGGAGTGGGTATTTTTTGATGAGGTGCCAATCAAATGGGTTACTATGTCCTGGACAGCATAACATGTCTTGAGCATTGTTGAAGCTGTACTCATCCCAAAAGAAATAACAGAGTACTCCATCAAACACCTGATTCCTTGGTTTTCGAAAGTCAGGAGATGAGATTTTGCCATTGGTTATTTCTAATCATGGGATCTGAGCATCGTTGGCTGGGCCAGCATTTATTGTTCCTCTCCCATTTCCATTGAACTGAATGGCTTGTTAGGTTATTTCAGAAGGCATTTTCAGAGACAACAATATTGTTTTTAGTCTGAGGTTACATAAAGGCCAGCCCAGGCAAGGATCATAGATTTACTTGAGTAAAGGACATCAGTGAACCAGATGGGTTTTCACAACAATTGACAACGGTTTCATAGGGTTTGAACACGGGTCTTCAGTTCAACAGCCTGGCCCTATGTCTTTGAATTATTGCACTGATTACAATACGACTGTATACTACCTCCCCTCCCATCTGACTTGCTGTTGGAGCAATAGTATGCATATGAGTAATCCAGTTCAGTTTCAACCAACAGTAAACCCCAGGGTGTCGGTAACGGACAATTCGGCGATGGTAATGCAATTGAATATGAAAGGAGGAATGATCAGATTTTCTCTTATTGGAGATAGTCATTGCCTGACACTTGTGTGGCGCTAACACTACTTGTCATTTGTCAACCCAAAAGTGGATATTGTCTATTTCTTACTACGTTTGAACATGGTCGACTTCAGTATCTGAGGGTTTGCGAATGGTGTTGTGCATTGTTCAACTATTAGTGAATGTCCCCACTTCTGACGGTATTTTGGAAGAATAGCTAAAGGCGGGTAGGCCTCAGAAACGCACATGAGAAACTCCAGCTGTAGTGCCATGGAACGGGTATGGCTGACCTCCAACAATTACATGTGCTCGCAAAAACAGAGGTCCTGAGGGTGTTGGCATGTGATCCCAATGAGGAAGGAACGAGTTTACAGAAGAGTGTTTTGGAGGTTTCCTCTGCAGTCCTGAGGAGGTGATGCTTTTAGCCGAGGGTTCTATCAAGAAATACATCTGGGTGAACAAGTTTGGGGCCTTGATACTGTTGTGACCACCAGGGTGATATCCAATTCCATCTTGGCGCTGGTAGTGTGAAGGTGAAATATATTGTTGACTGCTTTCCTGGGTTCCTATATGTGAAGACATGTCTCGTGACTGGCAGGCAGCTCTTCAATATCTAAGCCTGCATGCTAATGTAGATGATGACATCTGTGTTGATCAATCTACCAGGACCAAGTTGAAAGTCGTAATGTGATGTACAAGTGAAGATGTGTGGGGTAAATCCGAGGTAAATATTCTGTGAAGGATCTGGTTTTGTCACCCAGAAGTACCGTGAAACATCTGGACAGCAATTCAATGGTTGAGGAAAGAAAAAAGCTCTTGACTGTGACAAACAGATTTAACCTGCCAGGATGTACAGCAGCGTTCAGTAAAGGAAAGGAATTGTATCCCCGACTTCCAGTTCTTTTGAAAGCCATTTTTCAGCCAATGTGAGTGTTATTAGGAGCTGAGCACCAATTGCTAATTCTTCCTTGTTTAAAGTCTGCTCCATCCACACTGATGAGAACCTTTCACTGGGGTCAAGACAGCACACTGATGAGAAGGACCTTCCTACTGGCTGGGAGCAGGTGATTGATAGCCGCTACAACAAATGGGGAGAGGGTGTAGATTGCAGCCCCGCCCTCTTGATTGTCCAGGCAGCGGCGCGCTCGGGTTGTAACCGCCTGTGCGCGAGACGGACAGCATGGAAGGAACTCCGAGACTCGCGCACTGCGCAGGCCCTTTGTCTGTTAACTTGGGAGAGGAGGGGGGGAGGGCAAGGAAGCAGAGGGGGGAGGGCGGACGAAGAAGCAGTTCTCCGTATGCGCATGCGCCGGGCTCTTTGAGCGCGTGCAGTTTTACTTCACAAACAACGACGCGCAGTCGCAGAGTTGCTTCTTTCCAGAAGTTTCGGCGGTAGAAAGTCCGGGTGAGAAAGCGATGCAAATATTTATACTCGGTTCTGAGCAGGGAGGATTTTCAGCTTTTTTAATCGTGTTTAAGAAGCGGCCTGGTTCCTGGACCAATTCTGGGGAGAAAATGGCGAATTCCGACTTTCCAAGAAAGCAAAGAGAGTGAAGATGGAGATAGTGAAATCAGAGAGAGTAATCCCAGGGAGATAGAGATAGTGAGATCAGAGAGAGTAATCCCAGGGAGATAGAGATAGTGAAATCAGAGAGTGTAATCCCAGGGAGATAGAGATAGTGAAATCAGAGAGAGTAATCCCAGGGAGATAGAGATAGTGAAATCAGAGAGAGTAATCCCAGGGAGATAGAGATAGTGAGATCAGAGAGTGTAATCACAGGGAGATAGAGATAGTGAGATCAGAGAGAGTAATCCCAGGGAGATAGAGATAGTGAAATCAGAGAGAGTAATCCCAGGGAGATAGAGATAGTGAAATCAGAGAGTGTAATCCCAGGGAGATAGAGATAGTGAAATCAGAGAGAGTAATCCCAGGGAGATAGAGATAGTGAAATCAGAGAGAGTAATCCCAGGGAGATAGAGATAGTGAAATCAGAGAGAGTAATCCCAGGGAGATAGAGATAGTGAGATCAGAGAGTGTAATCACAGGGAGATAGAGATAGTGAGATCAGAGAGAGTAATCCCAGGGAGATAGAGATAGTGAAATCAGAGAGAGTAATCCCAGGGAGATAGAGATAGTGAAATCAGAGAGTGTAATCCCAGGGAGATAGAGATAGTGAAATCAGAGAGAGTAATCCCAGGGAGATAGAGATAGTGAAATCAGAGAGAGTAATCCCAGGGAGATAGAGATAGTGAAATCAGAGAGAGTAATCCCAGGGAGATAGAGATAGTGAAATCAGAGAGTGTAATCCCAGGGAGATAGAGATAGTGAAATCAGAGAGAGTAATCCCAGGGAGATAGAGATAGTGAAATCAGAGAGAGTAATCCCAGGGAGATAGAGATAGTGAAATCAGAGAGAGTAATCCCAGGGAGATAGAGATAGTGAAATCAGAGAGAGTAATCCCAGGGAGATAGAGATAGTGAGATCAGAGAGAGTAATCCCAGGGAGATAGAGATAGTGAGATCAGAGAGTGTAATCCCAGGGAGATAGAGATAGTGAGATCAGAGAGAGTAATCCCAGGGAGATAGAGATAGTGAAATCAGAGAGAGTAATCCCAGGGAGATAGAGATAGTGAAATCAGAGAGAGTAATCCCAGGGAGATAGAGATAGTGAAATCAGACAGTGTAATCCCAGGGAGATAGAGGTAGTGAGATCAGACAGTGTAATCCCAGGGAGATAGAGGTAGTGAGATCAGAGAGAGTAATCCCAGGGAGATAGAGATAGTGAAATCAGAGAGAGTAATCCCAGGGAGATAGAGATAGTGAAATCAGAGAGAGTAATCCCAGGGAGATAGAGATAGTGAGATCAGACAGTGTAATCCCAGGGAGATAGAGATAGTGAAATCAGAGAGAGTAATCCCAGGGAGATAGAGATAGTGAAATCAGAGAGTGTAATCCCAGGGAGATAGAGATAGTGAAATCAGAGAGAGTAATCCCAGGGAGATAGAGATAGTGAGATCAGAGAGTGTAATCCCAGGGAGATAGAGATAGTGAAATCAGAGAGAGTAATCCCAGGGAGATAGAGATAGTGAAATCAGAGAGTGTAATCCCAGGGAGATAGAGATAGTGAAATCAGAGAGAGTAATCCCAGGGAGATAGAGATAGTGAGATCAGAGAGAGTAATCCCAGGGAGATAGAGATAGTGAAATCAGAGAGAGTAATCCCAGGGAGATAGAGATAGTGAGATCAGAGAGAGTAATCCCAGGGAGATGGAGATAGTGAGATCAGAGAGTGTAATCCCAGGGAGATAGAGATAGTGAAATCAGAGAGTGTAATCCCAGGGAGATAGAGATAGTGAGATCAGAGAGAGTAATCCCAGGGAGATAGAGATAGTGAGATCAGAGAGAGTAATCCCAGGGAGATAGAGATAGTGAAATCAGAGAGAGTAATCCCAGGGAGATAGAGATAGTGAGATCAGAGAGTGTAATCCCAGGGAGATAGAGATAGTGAGATCAGAGAGAGTAATCCCAGGGAGATAGAGATAGTGAGATCAGAGAGAGTAATCCCAGGGAGATAGAGATAGTGAGATCAGACAGTGTAATCCCAGGGAGATAGAGATAGTGAAATCAGAGAGAGTAATCCCAGGGAGATAGAGATAGTGAAATCAGAGAGTGTAATCCCAGGGAGATAGAGATAGTGAAATCAGAGAGAGTAATCCCAGGGAGATAGAGATAGTGAGATCAGAGAGTGTAATCCCAGGGAGATAGAGATAGTGAAATCAGAGAGAGTAATCCCAGGGAGATAGAGATAGTGAAATCAGAGAGTGTAATCCCAGGGAGATAGAGATAGTGAAATCAGAGAGAGTAATCCCAGGGAGATAGAGATAGTGAGATCAGAGAGAGTAATCCCAGGGAGATAGAGATAGTGAAATCAGAGAGCGTAATCCCAGGGAGATAGAGATAGTGAGATCAGAGAGAGTAATCCCAGGGAGATGGAGATAGTGAGATCAGAGAGTGTAATCCCAGGGAGATAGAGATAGTGAAATCAGAGAGTGTAATCCCAGGGAGATAGAGATAGTGAGATCAGAGAGAGTAATCCCAGGGAGATAGAGATAGTGAGATCAGAGAGAGTAATCCCAGGGAGATAGAGATAGTGAAATCAGAGAGAGTAATCCCAGGGAGATAGAGATAGTGAAATCAGAGAGTGTAATCCCAGGGAGATAGAGATAGTGAAATCAGAGAGAGTAATCCCAGGGAGATAGAGATAGTGAGATCAGAGAGTGTAATCCCAGGGAGATAGAGATAGTGAAATCAGAGAGAGTAATCCCAGGGAGATAGAGATAGTGAAATCAGAGAGAGTAATCCCAGGGAGATAGAGATAGTGAGATCAGAGAGAGTAATCCCAGGGAGATAGAGATAGTGAGATCAGAGAGAGTAATCCCAGGGAGATAGAGATAGTGAGATCAGACAGTGTAATCCCAGGGAGATAGAGATAGTGAAATCAGAGAGTGTAATCCCAGGGAGATAGAGATAGTGAGATCAGAGAGAGTAATCCCAGGGAGATAGAGATAGTGAGATCAGACAGTGTAATCCCAGGGAGATAGAGATAGTGAAATCAGAGAGTGTAATCCCAGGGAGATAGAGATAGTGAGATCAGACAGTGTAATCCCAGGGAGATAGAGATAGTGAGATCAGATAATGTGTAATGGGGGGAGGGTGGGAATGGAGGCAGTGAGATCTGTCTGTAAGCACAAGAGGATGGCACCAATATGAACAGACAGTTTCCAATCCGGGCAGGATGGAGACATGGCCATCAGACAGTGTGTAAACTGGAGAAAACGGAGGCAGCGAGTTCAGACAGTGCGTAACCCGGGAAGGATGGAGACTGAGTTCGGGGGCGTGGAGCCAGTGAGATCAGACGGTGTGTAACCCGGAGGGGATGGCCGCAGTGTGTAGCCTGGGGAGGATGGAGCGTGATGCTCACGGGTAAGGCCGAAAGAACATAAGAAATAGGAGCAGGAGTAGGCCATCTAGCCCTTCGATTCAAACCCAGGTCCCTGTAGCTGTGAAGCAGCAGTGCTAACCACTGTGCTACTGTGCAGCCCAATTTGAATCTAGTGACAGGCTGTGAAGAAAAACATTGCATAATAGTGGCAGAAACGTTAACAGACTGAAAATGAACAAACTGGGGGAAAAAAAGTCACAGGTAGATAGGTTTTTGACAGACAAGGGAATTAAGGGTTATGGGGAGAAAGTGGGAAAGTGGAACTGATCTACTTCTGATCAGCCATGATCTTATTGAATGGCGGGGCAGGTTCGAAGGGCTCGATGGCCTACTCCTGCTCCTATTTCTTATGCTCTTATGTTCTTATGCCTTGCCAGAAAGATGGAATGATAGAAATTGAATCTTTACTGTTTCTAATAAAGAGATGAAACGGCAACATAAGCATACCAGAGACTACTAAGAATAGAGGGTGTTAGCGCGAGTGGGCGAAACGACCACGACGGACTCAGGGTGAAGTTCAATAATGGCACAGCTTTATTTTCATTTACGTCGACGGAGAAGCACAGTCAGGACATCCAACCGGACTGTCCCGAAAGCTCTCTGCCCGTCCCTGGCAGCAGGCTATAGTTATACCTGAACTTTGGGGCAGTGTGCGATTCAAATGCTAATACTTTATTTACAGTATTCAACCTTAGCCATCCTGTCTCGATGTTTCCAAGTGTTGAGGAAATTGTTTTCGGTGTGTGTTAATTGTTTTGTCTGATTGGTTATTTAATAGTCTCGAATCTCCGGGGTTTGAACCACAGGTGTGTCATTGATCTCAAAAGAGGTTTTGAGGGGCCAGGAATGTTTCCTTAACGATGCTAATTTTAGGTGTCTCCATGGGTTGGTTGACTGTTTTAAAGGTGCTGATTTTGACGGGGTGGAGATTTAGTTCCTGTCGGTGCCATCCTGTCCAGCTTCCCTGATGTGCCAGCCCTCACCTGCATTCTAAAAGCATGCTCTTGCCCACAGATCGGTGTCTGTTACTTTGTGATTCTTGGTGGAGGGGCTCTGAGGGGAGCTTTAGTTTGCTTCCATTTGGTGTGCCCAATTTCATAAAATTTGTTGTCCCATAACAGTTCCCCCCGTGTGGGTCGGGAGCGGGCTTGTTCCTCCTCCCTCAGACCGATTTCCTTCACAAATGCTATGTCCGGTGCTCCCTGCATTTGCACGCTGCAGTCGTACAGTTTAGGGGAGCCCCGGGTTTGTCAAATTAGGTGTATGTGGGAGAAGTCTTCCCGAGATGTTCATTGTCCCATGTTGCCAATCATTCCGATTAGTTCCCTCCTAGTTTTATTTTTCTTGTGCTGGTGGGATGTATAGCACATTATGACCCCCCCAGGATATTGCCAGTATGAGTTGGATGGCAACCGGTATGTGCGAGACTATCCGGATCCAGGGGTGAATGTCCACACTTAGACCCCAGTCCCACACCCTCCGAACCCATGTCTGGCTCTGTAAGGCTGACTCTGTGTCATGCTCTAGGGTTTTGATATGTGATTGGAACTGGTGGTATAATCGAACAGTGTGTCCCACTTAGAGACGTAACTCTCTCAGTACTTCTGCTAAGTGTGGGATGGGGACCTGTTCTGGCTCTCGGTAATATTTGAGGTCGTCTCACAAAAGGGTGGTTCGGGGTAAAATCAGTCCTCTCAGGGACAGACGTGGGGAATTGTGCTCAGAGGCAGAGGGAATGGGGGAGATCCTGAATGAATACTTTGCGTCGGTATTCACGAAGGAGAGGGCTTGATGTCTAGCACGGTCATTGAGGGAGCGGTAGACCGATTGAAAGATGAATTGATTACGAGGGAAGAAGTGTTAGGGCTTTTAGAGGGCATTAAAACCGATAAATCTCGGGGCCTGATTGCATTTATCCTAGGCTGCTTAGAGAGGTGAGGGATGAGATTGCTGGGCCTCTGACGCAAATCTTTGTCTCTTCTTTGGACACAGGTGAGGTCCCAGAGGACTGGAGGATAGCGAACATGGTACCGTTGTTTAAAAAGGGTAGGAGGGATAGCCCAGGTAACTATAGGGTGGTGAGCTTAACGTCAGTGGTAGGTAAGTTGGTGGAGAGCATTCTCAGGGATAGGATGTATGCGCACTCAGAGCATTGCGATCTGATTAAGGATACGCATCATGGCTTTGTCAAGGTGAAGTCTTGCCTTAAGAATCTGGTAGAATTCTTTGAGGAGGTGACAAAAACGGTTGACGAAGGACGAGCCGTTGATGTCGTCTATATGGACTTCAGTAAGGCGTTTGACAAAGTCCCTCATGGTAGGTTGGTACAGAAGATTAAATCTCATGGGATATGTGGTCAGGTATCTAGATGGGTAGAGAACTGGCTTGCAAAGAGGAGTCAGAGAGGAGTTGTGGAGGGGTCTTTTTCTAGCTGGAGGTCTGTCACTAGTGGTGTGCCACAGGGCTCGGTACTGGGACCCCTTCTCTTTGTAGTGTATATAAATGATTTGGAAGGGGGAGTCGGTGGTGTGATCAGCAAATTTGCTGATGACACCAAGATGGCTGGATTGGCGGGCAGTGAGGAGCAGTGTCTCGCAACACAGCAGGATATTGATAGGCTGGTTGATTGGGCAGATACGTGGCAAATGGAGTTAAATCCAGATACATGTGAGGCAATGCATTTTGGCCGGAATAATGTAGGGGGAAGTTATATGATAAAGGGTAAGCCCGTAAGGAGTATAGAGTTGCAGCGAGACGTGGGGGTGCAAGTGCACAAGTCTTTGAAGGTGGCAGTGCAAGTGGAGAGTGTGGTGAAGAAAGCCTATGGTATGTTAGCCTTTATAGGAAGGGGTATAGAATATAAGAGCTGGAGTCTAATGTTGCAGTTGTATAGAACGTTGGTTAGGCCGCATTTGGAGTACTGCGTCCAGTTCTGGTCGCCTTACTACCAGAAGGATGTGGAGACTCTGGATAGAGTGCAGAGGAGATTTACCAGGATGTTGCCTGGTATGGAAGGACTAGGGTATGAGGAAAGATTGAAGAAATTGGGACTCTTTTCCCTTGAAAGACGCCGACTGAGGGGGGATCTAATAGAGGTATATAAGATTATGAAGGGTATAGATAGAGTAAACAGAGGTAAGCTATTTCCTATAATAGAGTCACGTAGGACAAGGGGCCATGGACTTAAGGTGAGGGGGGAGAGGCACAACACAGATATTAGAGGGAGGTTTTTCACACAGAGGGTAGTGGGGGTATGGAATGCTCTGCCAAGTAAGGTGGTGGAAGCAAACACGCTAGAGTCCTTTAAGAGTAACTTAGACAGGCACAGGACTGAGCTGGAGATGGGTGGATATAGGAGAACCTTCAATTAAGGGTCATTAGCATTGGGGTGCCCCTAGAAATGTAAATGGGTATAGTATGATAATAATGTTTTTCTCTGTTTTCATTCACAGGTTTGAAGTCGGTCCACCTCGTGTCCAACGAGGGGCATACACGCGATGGGTCGTACTGGGGCTGCTGTTGGTTGTTCGGGATTGGCCTAGTGCTTCATGTCGTTAGTGTGTGCCTAAACTGGACAAGATACTGGGCAAGACGACAGCTCAGTGACTATCGCTGATTGCTGTGCAGACACATGGATTTGGGCCGGTGTCTGTGGGAGTTTGCGCATTCTCCCCGTGCTTGCGTGGGTTTTCTCCGGGTGCTCTGGTTTCCTCCTACACCCCAAAGATGTGCTGTTAGGCTGATTGGCAGGAATAAATTGTCCCTAAATCAGTTTTCCCTCAATCTGGATGGCCATAAAACATTAGATAGGGGCCATGGGTAGAGAGGTGGAGTTGAGATGGCAGCGTGGGCTCGTTGGGCCGAAGGGCCTGTTTCCCAGGCTGATTTTGTTCTTCGTTCTTTGACTGGTTAAAGTTTTCCCCGACTGGTCAATGTTCTGCCTCACTGGTTCATGTTTTCCCCACTGGTTCATGTTGTGCCCCTGCTTCTCCAGGGACCAAGTCCCACTGGTTAATGTTTTCCAAGACTGGTTAATGCTTTGCCCCTGCCTCTCTGGAGACTAAGTGCGACTGGTTAATGTTTTCCCTTCTACTCCAGGGAGCAGATGCAACTGGTTAATGTTTTCCCCTCACTTCTCCAGGGACTCTGTCCGACTGGTTAATGACTTCCATGATGCTCCAGCGGCTTTGGCTTTCTGGTTAATGTTTTCCCCGACTGGTTAATGTTTTCCCCGGTTGGTTAATGTTTTCCCCACGGTTGGTTAATGTTTTACAAAAGAACATAAGAAATAGGAGCAGGAGTTGGCCATCTGGCCCTTCGAGCCTGCCCCGCCATTCAATAAGATCATCGCTGATCTGTCGTGTCTCAGTTCCACATTCCCGCCCTCCCCCCATAACCCTTAATCCCCTCTCTTATCAAAAACTCATCAACCCGCGTCTTAAAAATATTTAGCGAGGTAGCCTCTACCACTTCAACGGGCAGAGAATTCCAGAGATTCACCACCCTTTGAGTGAAGAAGTTCCTCCTCAACTCCGTTCTAAACCGCGCCCCCCTTTATCTTGAGGCTGTGCCCCCTAGTCCTACTGTCCTTTCTGAGCGGGAAGAGTCTCTCCACCTCTATCCCATCCATCCCATTCATCATCTTATACGTCTCAATGAGATCTCCCCTCATTCTTCTAAACTCTAATGAGTACAAGCCTAATTTATTCAGCCTCTCCTCATAGCTCAACCCCCTCAACTCCGGCATCAGCTTAGTAAACCTCCTCTGCACTCCCTCCAAGGCCAAAATATCCTTGCGTAAGTGCGGCGCCCAAAACTGCACACAGTACTCCAGCTGTGGCCTCACCAATGCCCTATACAGCTGCAGCAAGACCTCCCTACTTTTATATTCAATCCCCCTCGCTATGAAGGCCAGCATCCCATTCGCCTTCCTGACCACCTGCTGCACCTGCTGGCTGGGTTTAGTGAACTCTAATGATAGAATGAGAAGACATTTGGCGCAGAACACCTGCAATGCAAGTTCGGTGGGAGATATTGTCTGAATAACTGGTGGCGTTAAGAGGGAGATTTTCTTTGCGAATTTCACTAATCCTGTCAAGATGCAGATTTAAACCACCCGTGATTTCTGCTGCACTTTTCTCAGGAGCATTCTTTTTTTTATTGTGATATACTGGACCCTACTTTGGAATTAATGCTCAGGGCCCTCAACTTTCTACTACCAGAATGTTCTTTCTTTTTTTATTTCCACCGTGATAGAAGCAACATTTTTGTCTTTAATGCCAATATAATTTCTTCATGGAGCTTTGACGTTATACTTAACCAGTAAAACAACCCCAGCTCGTGTTCCACCATGTATAATCTTTTAGAATACTGAGTAGCTTTGGACATTCAACTCCCAGTCCTTGCACTCCTGACATGAGGTCAAGGCATGGGAGTCATGGTGGTTGGAGGGTAATGATATCACTTTCGTTTGCTTTTAAATATAGTCTACAATTATGAATAAGCATTGCATATAATGACGGTTGCTTAGTAAATGAAAAAAAAATTGATTCAATTTAGTCTCAGCATCTCGTGTATTCAATCCACAGGGAATTTATCCCGTTGTCCTAATGTGTGTGTTCTAATATAAAGATAGCAATTTTTAGAACACTTTTGCAACAGCTGTATCTCCATGGAGATCGAGGGAATGCATAAAGGTGAATGCACAGGGACGTGTCACGACAGATTTTAATTCAGAGGAATAACTTGCTCAGCAAAGGAAGAGGGCCATTCCACGCAGAAAATGCATCTACCTATTGATTTGGTCAGGAAAATATTCTATCTGTTGCTTGCCTTAGTTGGTGTTCCTGGTACGTAGCTAAAACACATTATATAGTGTAACTATGCATAAGCTTGTTTCTGCTTTCAATCTGTTTCTTGTCATGTTGCATTGCATGGAAGTGACAAAATTAGTTGGATTCTAATGAAATAAATAATCTGGAATAAATAATAAATTATGTATTATATAAATAAATAAATTTATTTATTATAAATAAATTAAATAAATAATAATAAATAATAAATACATAATAATAAATAATAACTTTCCTGAATTATTCTTGTAGTCATGTTGTGTTGGAAGAACTATTTCCATCTCACCCATGACTTTCAGTTGTTGGATTCAGTGGAATATTGTTTCTGTTGATCCAAACATCGAAGTAGGGGGGAAAAAATCATCAGGAACATGAATTTCCAAGGTGACGAGTTGGCAAAAGTTATACTGAATATGATGACCAATTCGAATGTGGCATCTGACTTCAGTAATGAGAAAAAAAAGTGTTTATCAAGTTAAAATAATCTTGTGTTTGGGGTGGTAACTGGAGGGCAGATAAAGACTTGTCAATGGACAATATAATTCAATCTGGGAAGAAACTTCACTCATACTAAGGAAAGTCAATGACCGAATTGTCTTGTAACGATTGATCTTCTTCCCCAAGTCTGGTCCTGATAATCATTCGGTCCTGGGCGCAGTGTTTTTAAGAGGTTATCTATACAAATGTCATGAAATAAACATTAATATCTCTGATCATGTAATACTCAAGTTTCGGATGTTAAAACATGGAAACTCGCCCCAACTGATTTACTTCAATCTTTATTTTGTCCTCAGTCTATCTTTATTACAGCTGGTCTAATCTCCATTCCTTCCTCGCCGTGGTGAAAACTCTGTGAACATTTTTTCACATTTCATAAACATTTGAAATACACTCCGTCCATGTACGTGTACAATACTTGAGAAGGATGTGAAGGCTTTGGAAAGTGTATAGAGGAAATTCAGAAGCCTGATTCCAAGCCAAACGAACTGTAGCTGTTTTGATGGATTGGAGAGAGTGGTCTATCATCTGCGGAGGAAATAAGGCTGAGACGCCACTTGATCTGGTTGTTCAAGATGCCGAGGGACACAGATAGAACAAAATAATGAGAAATTGCTCCCAAATGAGAGAGCAGCAAAAACTAGAGAAGAGATGCAACATAATGGGCACAAAGTTCGAAAGAGAATGTGAGTTTATTTTCACTCAGACTGTTGCTGGAATCTGGATTGAATTTCCATGAAACAAATGATAGAGGAATATCCTTTCAAGGCATGGAAGGTGGAATCGGACACACCAAAGTGACACAGCAAAATGGCGAGTGGTGGCATGCAGACTATTCGAAGGAAATAACGGGAGGTCTGTTTGTCTGTCTGTCTCTCTAACGTCCATCTATCCATCCATCACATATCTGTCTGTCCGTCCATCTGGCGACCCACCCACCCGTCTGTCTGTCTGGTTATCTGTCTATTTATCTATCCATCTGTCTGTCAACCTGACTGTCTGACAGTCTTCCTGCCTGTATGCCAGTCTGTTTGTCTGCCTACCTTTTTGTTGATCTATCTCTCTAAACATTCCTCTACCTATCTGTCTGTCTCTCTATAAATCTGCAATTATTTTTTCCCTCTCCTTCCCTCTCTTTGTTTCCAGATCACGCTCTTGTAGATCAAAACCAAAAAAAAACGTCAAAACTCACACATGCTTAAGTCCCGCAACACCGTTAAAACAATTGTCATTGAATAAAACCACTGAGGAACATACTGAACTTAAATGGAGAATAAGTAATCTGAAAATAAGAACATAAGAAATAGGAGCAGGAGTAGGCCATCCAGCCCTTCGAGCCTGCCCCGCCATTCAGTAAGATCATGGCTGATCAGAAGTGGATCGGTTCCACTTTCCCGCTTTCTCCCCATCACCCTCAATTCCCTTGTCTATCAAAAACCTATCTACCCGTGACTTAAATATGTTTAGCGAGGTAGCCTCCACCACTTCAACGGGTAGAGAATTCCAGAGATTCACCACCATTTGAGTGAAGACGTTCCTCCTCAACTCCGATCTAAACTGCCTCCCTGCCCCACCCTTTTCTTGAGGCTGTTCCCTCTAGTCCTGCTATCCTTTCTAAGCGTCAGGAATATCTCTACCTCTTCCCTATCCATCCCTTTCATTATTTTCTACGTCTCTATAAGATCCCCCCTCATCCTTCTCATCTCCAACGAGTGCAGACCCAGTCTATTTAGTCACTCTTCATAGTCCAACCCCCTCATCTCCGGTATCAGCCTAGTGAACCTCCTCTGTACTCCCTCCAAGGCCAAAATATCCTTGCGCAAGTGCGGCGACTAAAACTGCACATAGTACTCCCGCTGTGGCCTCACCAGTGCCCTGTACAGTTGCAGCAAGACCTCCCTGCTTTTATATTCTATCCCCCTCGCTATAAAGGCCAGCATCCCATTCGCCTTCTTGATCACCTGCTGCACCTGCAGACTGGGTTTCTGCGACTCATGCACAAGGACCCCCAGGTCCCTCTGCACCATAGCATGCTGCAGCTTTTCACCCTTTCAATAGTAATCCCTCCTACTATTATTTCTGCCAAAGTGGATAACCTCACACTTGCTAACATTGTACTCCATCTGCCATGTCCTCGCTCAGCCTATCCAGATCCCTCTGCAGACTTTCCACACCCTCCACGCAATTTGCTTTTCCACTCATCTTCGTGTCATCAGCAAATATCGTCACCCTAAACTCAGCCCCCTCCTCCAGATCATCTATATAAATGGTAAATAGCTGAGGCCCCAGCACCGATCCCTGCGGCACTCCACAAGTCACCAACCGCCAATCAGAATAGCACCCATCGATACCAACTCTCTGCTTCCTATTGGACAACCAATCCTCTATCCACACTAACACCTTACAACCAACTCCGTGCACCCGAACATTCTGTAGCAACCTTTTATGAGGCACCTTATCAAACACCTTCTAAAAATCTAAAAACACCACATCCACCGGTTCCCCTCTGTCTAGCACACGAGTCACATCCTCATAGAAATCCAAGAAATTTGTCAAACACGACTTCCCCTTAACGAATCCATCCTGCATAATTTGTAATATTTTGTCCTCCTGAACAACTCCTGCTTCTCTTCTCTCTTGCCCTTTTTTGCTATGAGATTTCGATGGTACGTGACACTTGACCATCCACATAGCAGCAGTTCCGCTGGAAATAGCCCAGTTGTCGTTTGTAGCGTGAAACAATACTGGAATAAAAATCTTCAGATCTTTGTACTCAACGAATCATCTTCCACTTTTTTTTCAATCCCTACTTCAGAGCTCCGCCAAACCATTTGAAACCACATGAAATGGTGCAGTACGGAAATAGTATATGCCATTGTTTTGCATAAATTCTTGAAGAAAAAACATTGTGTACATAGTTCCATTATCCAAAACAGAAGAATCATGTGCACCATGAGTTGCAAATATTTGGTGTAGATTTTCACTATAACAATAGCTGTTACATTAATCATGAATTCTGCTCCCAAACAGGGTCGAAACGGCCATCCGTGACCCCCACAGTATGCATCAATCCTGCATACATAACTCAACCTCTATGATAGTTGCCTCTCTTTGCAACACAGATTGGTTAACTTTTGACAGAGCAGAGTCTCTGTCCCTCAACTGCTGAATCTGTTTTGGAGATTGGAAAATGTTTCCAGTAAAAAGAGATACCATGGGAAGACAATGCCTTGAATGGCAAATCCAAGAAAGGGAGATGACTCAACACATTCACAGTCTCGTTGTTTTCCCCTGTTCTGTGCACAATATGGTCCTGATCAGCTGGCAATGGGAAGAATGTATTTGGACTCACATAATAGATTTCCCAATGACTTGTGGTCTGTTTATAGGGTGAATGAATGACGATAGAGGTTCGAATAGAATCTTTCTACCGCAAAACGACAGTTAGATCATTTTTTGTCCTCGTGTGAATATTCCATATCAGCCTTTTTTTTCTGAAACCAATGGCCTTTCGGACCCGCCCTCCATTAAATGAAAATAAATCTGCCCAACACAGTAGCGCAATTCATTGTACCACAGGATACGTTCCCCTGTCTGATTCAAAGTGTACTAACAGATACGTCGATTTGAATAAGTTATTCAGATTCTTGGACTCTTTTCGCTCTGCACACAATCTATAATTGCACAATTCTAGGATAATGGAATGTGAGATCTGAAACTCATTTTAAAAATCTCCTGAGTCCCCCTGAGGAAACATTGCAAGACACATATTATCCTTGCATTTCCACTGAACTCAAACAGTTTGATTTTAAATCGCCCTCTATTCTTAGCAGTCTCTGGTTTGCTTACGTCGCCGTTTCATCTCTTTATTAGAAACATTAAAAATTCAGTTTCTATCATTCCATCTTTCTGGCAAGGCTGTACATTTCAGTCAGGTTTTTTAAATCAAATTGATGTCCCCCAGTCACATTTGCACTTTTCACGTAAGAGACTTCCCTTTCCTGAATTCTCCATCTCAATATCAGCGAATAGACACGGATGAATACTTACTATAAACCAGAATTCCAAATGGACATTGACCGAACTTCCTCTTAGTCTGCTTCTATACAGCCTTTGAATAATGTTCCCTTAACCTGTGTGTTTGTTTGGATGATGCAACGTCTGAGCTTCTGACATTGATTTCTCAACCTCAGAAGTTGACTCCCCGCACTATAGTTTGAAAAGATGATGCCGTTATGCTGCATTTCCCAGAATACTGTCTTCATCCCTTGCCCTCCAGAAAGGAATCTAGCATTTCACTCATTCCTTCCTTCAAACCTCAACTCCACCACATGCAACACATCTGATGCTCCAATCTCAAAATGTTCAACTTTACTCACCAACCACTAGATTATTTTTGGTAAAAGCTGAGGATCGACCTGATAGATGTTTACACAATTATGAGACCAATCGGCAGAATGTCTTGTCAGAGTCTTTTTATCTCAGGGTATAAATGCCAATTGCTGCAGGACTTATTTTAAAGTCATAACGGGGAAACTTTAAAAGAGATGAGAGAGGCAAGATTTTTCTTCACAGAGAGGGTGGTAAGTACCTGTATTTCGCTGACGGGGGGGATGTCAGAAGCAGATACAATAGCAATGGTTACAAAAAATCATCTTGACAGATAGATACATGAATAAACAGGGAATACAGAGATACAGGCTGCATAGATGCAAAGCAAAATCATTAGTTTAGAAAAGTATCATTTGTCGGCACAGGCTTGACCAAACAAACAACATTTCCTTTCCGGGCCTCTCCCTGTGTGTTTTTTTTTTAGCATTTGAGATGTTTTATTGTGAATTGGTTCTCCAACAAACAAAGAATGCAGCTTAGAACTGGATGACTTGGCTCTTCCTCTGCTTATCTCCTCCCAGCTCAAAGTGCTTGCATCTCTTCATGGCCAGCATTCTCTCTGACCTACAGTTGGGCTCCACACACTCCAATCTCAGCACAATCTTCTTTGTGGTCTTCGCCTTTTCCCCAAATATAGGTTTTGTCAGTCCACGATAACCTCTCTGCTTTCTGTCATAACATCTCTTACCCTGTGTGTATTAGGTATCCTTTCCCTTCTTGTACTGGGTAACCTTGTGGGGCTGGTGCCTCCGATTTTTTTTGCAATATGTCCTCCGGGTCTTTGGTACGTTGACCATTTTCCCAAACCGGGCGGTGAGCGGAAAAAAAGCTCAGGCCTCTCCCTGTTCCTCTTCAATTTCAAAACAATAGAGAGTCTTCAATCACACCCAGGATAGGATTATTTGCAGACATCCACCGAACTCCAGCCAACACAACCCTCCTCCCCTTCCTTCCTATGAACATGCAGGACATAGAACACGTGTCCTTTTAACTAAGGTTTTGAGGTCATCGGGCCCAGAAACAAGGGACCATTCGGCCTGGGTATCATGTCTCACAGTGAAATAACACAGTTGCTGAGGCGACAGACAGGGCCGTGTGGTGGTACAGTTAATAGCACAGCAGTCTCCCCGCGTGAGGACCTGGATTTAGTTGCTGTCGTGGGTGACTGTGTAGAGCTTGACATTCTCTCCGTGTTTGCATGTTTTTCCTCTGGGTGCTTAGAACAAAAACAAAACAAAGAACAAAGAACAACCCAACACGGGAAACAGGCCCTCCGGCCCAAGGAGCCCTCGCCGCCATCGGAACAAAGCATTTTCCGACACCTACCTTGACCCGTGTGTAGGCGTATGGTACCCCTATTGGAACCAGATTCAGGGGAGAATAGTTTAGGGACAATTTGTTACACCAATCAGCCTAACAGCACATCTTTGGGGTGTGGGAGGAAACCGGAGCACCCGGAGGAAACCCACGCAACCACAGGGAGAATGTGCAAACTCCCACAGACACTGGCCCAAATCCATGTATCTGCACAGCTAGCAGTGATAGTCACTGAGCTGCTGTGGTGCCCATCTGCTGGTCCAGTTTTAAGCACACACAACGACGTGAAGTACTAGGCCACTCTCGAAACATCCAAGAGCAGCCCATGCACGACCCACCGTGTGCATGCCCCTCGTTAGACAACAAGGTGGACCGACACACCTGCGGATTAAAAGAGACAAGACATTAATGCCATCAGGCCCCGGAGTTTTATCAGTTTTTATGCTACCTAAAAACCCGAACACTTCCTCCCTCGTAATGGATATTTCCTTCAACTGGTCTACAGCTCCCTCCAAGACATTACAAGACACCAAGCTCCTCTCCTTCGTGAATTCCGACACAAAGTATTCATTCAGGATCTCCCCCGTTCCCTCAGCCTCAATGCATAGTTCCCCTCCTTTGTCCCTAAGAGGACCAATTTTCCCTCGAACCACCCTCTTGTTCCTAATATAAGAGTAAAATGCCTTTGGATTTCCCTTAATCCTATCAGCCAAAGCCATTTCATGCCCCCTTTTCCCCCTTCTAACTCCCCTTTTGGTCTCCTCTCAAATGCCAACAATGTGCAGCTTCAGTCGATTGTCCATGCTAAATTGTCCCTTATTTTCTCAAGGAGACCAGGTTAGATTGATTAGCCATGGGAAAGCATGGTTGGTGTGCCGAGGTAAAATTCTCTGTTAGAAAATCTTTGCAGACTCAATGGGCCGAATTCCCATGATCTGCACCGTGTGCCTCTATGTTTCTGTGACTTTGTCATTCATGTACCAGGACATCCTTGCCCCTCTATATCACAACATTCTGCAGTGGCTTTCAATATGAAATATGTTCTGCTTTTGTATTCTTCCGAACCATGTGGCAACCTCAATTTTCCTACATTGTGTGTAACATGTCCAAGTTTTACCTCTTCATTTAATCTACACGGGAACTTTGTGTCTCCTCATAACGATGTACTTTTCTACCTATCTTGGAATTTTCAGAAGAGTTGACTGTATTGAATAAATTCATATTGATTGCAAGTCAGTGATCCACAAGGATTAATCCCTGTGAATTCAATACTTACTTTATACTAACCTTAAAATGAACTGTTTATCCCAATTCTATGATTCCTGTTTGTGAACTAATGTGATATCCATGCTAATCTCTTAACACGAAGAGCTGCAACGTTTTATGTGGCACATTAACGAATCCTCGTTTGTTTTGTAGCACAAATACATTACTTCACTTGATTGCGAGTGGAGAGCTTGTGGGTGAGTACAGTGATTTTTTTTTAAAACTAACTTTGTACTTGTTTCTTTTTCTTTAAATTTTTGCACCGGAAGCAGTTACTAGGGCACTCGGGTAGAGTTTTTTTTTACCTTACTACAAATTAGAGCGGTGAGGAATCCCGATACTCTACATAGGTAGAGTATCCCAGCCCTCCCCACTCCTCTAACTTCAAAAAGAGAGAGAGAGAGAGAGAGGGGGTCTGACTGAGAGCAGGTAAGTTTGTTTTTGTTTTTGAGTGTGCTGTAAGGGCTTTGGCTCACAGGGCCAAAGAGATAAGGGTGAGGCAAGGGAAGTTATAAGTTTTTTTTTAACTTTTTCCTCTGGGTTACTAAAAAGGGGCAAGTATGGGTGTGAGGCCAGTATGTTGTTGCCAGTGCAACATGTGGGAGGTCTTGGAGGCTCCTGGTCTACCAGACATCCACACCTGTGCTCGGTGTGTGGAGCTGCAGACCCTACGGAACCAGGTTAAGGAGCTGCAAATGCAGCTCGAGGACCTTCGGCTCATTAGAGAGAGTGAGGAGATAATTGATAGGAGCTATCAGCAAGTAGTCACACCAGAGCAACGGGAAGAAGGCACGTGGGTAACTATTAGGAAGGGGAAACCTCAGGTGATGGAGAGCACGCCGGTGGATGTCCCCCTTCAAAATAAGTCCTCCTGCCTGAGTACTACTGGGGGGGACAGCTCATCTGAGGGAGGCAGCAGTGGCCAGGTCTCTGGAGCTGAGCCAGTATGTCAAAAAATTAAAAAAGAGAGCAGAAAGGTAGTATTAATAGGGGTCTCCACAGTGAGGGGGGGGCGGACAGGCATTTTTGTGGACGTAGATGTGAGTCGCGGATGGTGGTTCGTCTCCCTGGAGCTGGGATCCGGGATGTCTCTGGGCATGTCCCAGACATCCTGAAGGGGAAGGGTGAGGAACCGGAGGTTGGAGTGCATATAGGTACTACTGACGTAGGCAAGAAGAGGGAGGCAGTGGTGAAAAGGGATTATAGGGAACTGGGTAGGCAGCTGAGGAAGAGAAAAGCGAAGGTAGTAATCTCAGGATTGCTGCCTGTGCCACGGGAGAATGAGGGCAGGAATGGAATGAGGTGGAGGCTGAATGCGTGGCTGAGGGACTGGAGCAGGGGGCAGGGATTTCGGTTCCTAGATCATTGGGACCTCTTTAGGGGCAGGTGTGACCTGTACAGTAAAGACGGGTGGCACTTAAATCCCAGGGGGACTAATATAATATCTTGGTGGGAAGACTGACTAAGGCTACTGGGGGGACTTTAAACTAGAAAGGATAGGGGGATGGAATTGTGATGGGGAGACTGGGACCGAGGAGGTTAGCTCCCAGGTAGGGAAGGACTGCAGGCAGTATGAGAGGGAGGTTAGACAGGGGGTGGAGAAGGGAAATGCCCAGGCTGAGGGGCTGAAGTATCTATTTTAACGCCAGGAGTGTAGTAAATAAGGTAGATGAGCTTAGGGCGTGGATTGCTGCTTGGGAATGTGATGTGATGGCCATTACGGACACTTGGATGTCTCAGGGACAGGACTGGGTACTTCAGGTGCCAGGATTCAGATGCTTCAGGAAGGACAGAGAGGGGGGCAAAACAGGTGGTGGAGTGGCTCTGTTGATCAGGGACAGTGTCATGGCTGCAGAGAAGGAGGATGCCGTGGAGGGACTGTCTACGGAGTCCCTGTGGGTGGAAGTCAGGAACAGCAAAGGGTCGATAACTTTGCTGGGTGTATTCTACAGGCCGCCCAATAGTGACAGGGAAGTTGAGGTGCAAATAGGGAAACAGATTCTAGAGAGATGTAGTAGTAACAGAGTTGTCGTGATGGGAGACTTCAATTTCCCAAACATCGACTGGAATATCCCAAGGGTATTGGTCTCTGGAGAAGCAGGGGCAAAACATTAACCAACCGTGAGCAAAACATTAACCAGTCGGGGAAAACATGAACCAAATGGGGAAAACATTAACCAGTGCGACTTGGTCCCTGGAGAAGCAGGGGGAAGGCATTAACCAGTTGGACTTGGAGCCTGGAGAAGCGAGGGGAAAACATTAACCAGTCGGACATAGTCCCTGGAGAACCGATGGGAAAACATTAACCAGTTGCACATAATCCCTGGAGAAGCAGGGGCAAAACATTAACCAGTCGGGGAAAACATTAACCAGTAGGGGAAAACATTAACCAACCGGGGAGAACATTAACCAGTTGGACGTTGTCCCTGGAGAAGCAAGGGGAAAACATGAACCAGTTGGGCATAGTGCCTGGAGAACCGAGGGGAAAACATTAATCAATTGGAGATGGACCCTGGAGAAGTGAGGAGGAAACATTAACCTGTTGCACCTAATCCCTGGAGAACCGAGGGGAAAACATTAACCAGTTGGACTTGGTACCTGTAGAAGCAGGGGCAAAACATTAACCAACCGGGCAACACATTTATCAACCGAGCAAAACATTAACCAGTGGGACTTGGTCTCTGCAGAAGCAGGGGAAAAGCATTAATCAGTTGGAATTGGAGCCTGGAGAACCGAGGGGAAAACATTAACCAGTCGGACATAGTCCCTGGAGAAGCAGGGGCAAAACATTAACCAGTCGGACCTTGTCTCTGGAGAACCGAGGGGAAAACATTAACCAGTTGGACATAGTCCCTGGAGAAGCACGGGCAAAACATTAACCAACCGTGGGGAAAACATTAACCAAACGGGGAAAACAATAACCAGTCGGGGAAAACATTAACCAACTGGGGAAAACATGAACCAGTGGGACGTAGGCTCTGGCTGAATGGGCAAAACATGAACCAACCGAGGGGAAAACATTAACCAACTGGGAGAAACATGAACCAGTTGGACTTGGTGCATGGAGAAGCGAGGGGAAAACATTAACCTGTCGGACATAGTCCCTGGAGAAGCAGGGGCAAAACATTAACCAGTCGGACCTTGTCCCTGGAGAACCGAGGGGAAAACATTAACCAGTCGGGCTGGGTGCCTGCAGAAGAAGGGGGAAAACATTAAGCAGTCGGGGAAAACATTAACCAGTTGGGAAGAACATTATCCAACCGTGGAAAACATTCACCAGTGGGACTTAGTCTCTGGCTGGAGTGGGCAAAACATTAACCAACCGCGGGGAAAACATTAACCAGTGGGACATGGGTCCCTGGAGACGCAGGAGGTAAACGTTTACCAACTGGGCTGGGTGCCTAGAGCAGAAGGGAAAACATTAACCAGTCGTAGTTGGTGCCTGGAGAAGCAGAGGCACAACATTAACCAACTGTGGGGAAAACATTAACCAGTCGGGGAAAACATTGACCAACCGGGGAAAACATTGACCAGTCGGGGAAAACTTTCACCTCTCCCTCTGTATCTCTGTGTCCCAGTAAGCTGATACAGTGTGAATGTAGGCCTTGCTTGTGAGGTGAATCATTCATGTTGACACCTTTAAATATCGATCCCCCCACTCTCTGCCTGTCTGTCTGTCTCTCCCTCTCTCTCACTGTCGCTCTCTCTCAGTAACTTCACTGCAGTCTTAATGTCAGCCTGACTAGGACACTTCATAAACTTTAAAAACTCACTCTCTGCCTCTCTCAGTTCAGGCACAGGTTGAGTGTTCGAGTGAGAGCGGGGGAGAGGTGAGTGTTGAAGCCGGTGCAGGCAGCTGTCAACAAAGCTTTGAAGAAATGGCAGGCAGTGTTTGTAAAGATGCTGAGGGAATGGGAAAGTCAGTGTGTCAGCCAGATGGGGGAAGGGAGGCTTCCACTTGCGAGGGGAAAACATTAACCAGCTGCTGCTGCTGCGGTGTGGGCAATGGCAGTCCCCCTTTTATTGTACCCTCTGGACAAGCAGGGGCAAAACATGAACCAGTTGGACGTGGTGCCTGGAGCAGAAGGGAAAACATTAACCAGTTAGACTCTGGTCCCTGGAGTAGAAGGGAAAACATTAAACCAGTTGCACTTAGTCTCCAGAGAAGCAGGGGCAAAGCATTAACCAATCGGGGAAAACATTAACCAGTGGGAACTGGTCCCTGGAGAAGCAGGGGGAAAACATGAACCAGTTGGACATAATCCCTGGAGAAGCAGGGGCACAACGTTAACCAACCGTGGGGGGAGAAAGCATTAACCAACTGGGGAAAACATTAACCTGTCGGGGAAAACATTAACCAGTGGGACTTGGGCCCTGGAGAAGCAGGGGGAAAGCATTAACCAGTCGGACCTTGTCCCTGGACAACCGAGGGGAAAACATTAACCAGTTGGACATAGTCCCTGGAGAAGCAGGGGCACAGCAGCAACCAAACGTGGGGAAAACGTCTGTTGTGGGTACGGTTTCGTTAAGGGGAAGTTGTGTCTGACAAATTTACTGGAGTTCTATGAGGATGTGTCTAGGGCAGTGGATAGAGGAGAGCCGGTGGATGTGGTCTTTCTTGATTTTCAGAAGGCGTTTGACAAGGTACCTCACAAGAGGTTATTGCAGAAGGTAAGGGGGCATGGAGTTGGGGGTAGGGTGTTAGCGTGGATAGAGGATTGGTTGTCAAATAGGAGGCAGAGAGTGGGGGTCAATGGGTGCTATTCGGATTGGCGGTTGGTGACTAGTGGAGTGCCCCAGGGGTCAGTGCTGGGGCCTCAGCTATTTACCATTTATATAGATGATCTGGAGGAGAGAACCGAGTGTATGGTGTCGAAATTTGCTGATGACACTAAGATTGGGGGAACGGCAAATTGTGCGGAGGGTGTGGAGAGTCTGCAGAAGGATCTAGATAGGCTGGGCGAATGGGCCAGGAACTGGCAAATGGAATTTAATGTTGGCAAGTGCGAGGTGGTCCACTTTGGCAGGAATAAAGGTTGGAAGGACTATTACTTACGGGGCGAAAAACTGCAGCAGGCGACGGTGCAGAGGGACCTCGGGGTCCTTGTGCATGAGTCGCAAAAACCCAGCCTGCAGGTGCAGCAGGTGGTCAGGAAGGCAAATGGGATGCTGGCCTTCATAGCGAGGGGGATTGAATATAAAAGTAGGGAGGTCTTGCTGCGGCTGTATAGGGCACTGGTGAGGCCGCAGCTGGAGCACTGTGTGCAGTTTTGGTCGCCGTACTTACGCAAGGATATTTTGGCCTTGGAGGGAGTGCAGAGGAGGTTTACTAGGCTGATACCGGAGTTGAGGGGGTTGAGCTATGAGGAGAGGCTGAATAAACTAGGCTTGTACTCGTTAGAGTTTAGAAGAATGAGGGGAGATCTCATTGAGAAGTATAAGATGATGAATGGGATGGATAGGATAGAGGTGGAGAGGCTCTTCCCACTCAGAAAGGACAGTAGGACTAGGGGGCACAGCCTCAAGATAAAGGGGGGGTGGGTTAGAATGGAGTTGAGGAGGAACTTCTTCACTCAAAGGGTGGTGAATCTCTGGAATTCTCTGCCCGTTGAGGTGGTGGAGGCTGCCTCGCTAAATATTTTTAAGACGCGGGTTGATGGGTTTTTGATAAGCGAGGGGATTAAGGGTTATGGGGAGAGGGCGGGAATGTGGAACTGAGACACGACAGATGAGCCATGATCTTATTGAATGGCGGGGCAGGCTCGAAGGGCTGGATGGCCTACTCCTGCTCCCATTTCTTATGTTCTTAAGTTCTTAAAACATTAACCAGTAGGGCAAAACATTAACCAGTCAGGGAAAACATTAACCAGTCGGGCAAAACATTAACCAACTGGGGAAAACATTAACCAGTGGGACTTAGGCTCTGCCTGGATGGGTAAAACATTAAGCAACGGTGGGGAAAGCATGAACCAACCGCGGGGAAAACATTAACCAGTGGGGCTTAGTCCCTGGACATGCAGAAGGGAAAACCTTAACCAGTCGGACATAGTCCCTGGAGGAGCTTGGGGAGAACATGAACCAGTCGGACAGAGCCCCTGGAGAAGCTTGGGGAAAACATCAACCAGTTGGACATAGTCCCTGGAGAAGCAGGGGCACAACATTAACCAACCGTGGGGAAAGGATTAACCAACTGGGGAAAACATTAATCAGTCGGGCAAAACATTAACCAGTCGGACCTCGTCCCTGGAGAACCAAGGGGAAAACATTAACCAGTTGCACAAACCCCCTGGAGATGCAGGGACAAAACATTAACCAACGGTGGGCAAAACATTAACCAGTCGCGGAAAACATTAACCAACCGGGGAAAACATTAACCAGTGGGACTTTGGGTCTGGCTGGATGGGCAAGACATGAAACAGCAGTGGGGAAAACATGAACCAACCATGGGGAAATCACTAACCAGTGGGACGTGATCCTTGGAGAACCGAGGGGATAACAGGAACCAGTTGGACATAGTCCCTGGAGAAGCAGGGGCAGAACATTCACCAACCGGAGGGAAAACGTTAACCAACCGGGGAAAACATTAACCAGTCGGGGAAAACATTAACCAGTCGGTGAAATAGTTAACCAACCGGGGAAAACATTAAGCAGTCGGGGAATACATTAACCATTGGGACTTCGGCTCTACCTGCGTGGGCAGAACATGAACCAGCCGCGGGAAAAATATTAACGAGTTGGCCTGGGTGCCTGGAGCAGAAGGGAAAGCATTAGGCAGTTGGACATGGTGCCTGGAGAAGCAGGGGGAAAACATTACCCAGTTGGACATAGCCCCTGGAGAAGCAGGGGCACAACATTAACCAACCATGTGGAAAACATTAGCCAGTCAGGCAAAACATTAACCAATGGGACTTGGTGCCTGGAGAAGCGAGGGGAAAACATGAACCAGTTGGACATAGTCCCTGGAGAAGCAGGGGCACAACATTAACCAACCGTGGGGAATACATTAACCAGTAGGGCAAAACATTAACCAGTCGGGGAAAACATTAAACAGTCGGGCAAAACATTAACCAACCGGGGAAAACATTAATCAGTCGGGGAAAACATTAACCAGTGGGACTGAGTCTCTGGCTGGATGGGTAGAACCGTATCCAACCGCGGGGAAAACATTAACCAGTCGGGCATAGTCCCTGGAGAAGCAGGAGCACAACATTAACCAACTGTGGGGAAAACATGAACCAGTCAGGCAAAACATTGACCAGTCGGGGAAAACGTAAACCAGTCAAAGAACAAAGAACAAAATCAGCCTGGGAAACAGGCCCTTCGGCCCAACGAGCCCACGCTGCCATCTCAGCTCCACCTCTCTACCCATGACCCCTATCTAATGTTTCATGGCCATCCAGATTGAGGGAAAACTGATTTCGGGACAATTTACTCCTGCCAATCAGCCGAACAGCACATCTTTGGGGTGTGGGAGGAAACCGGAGCACCCGGAGAAAACCCACGCAAGCACGGGGAGAATGCGCAAACTCCCACAGACACCAGCCCAAATCCATGTGTCTGCACAGCAATCAGCGATAGTCACTGAGCTGTCGTCTTGCCCAGTATCTTGTCCAGTTTAGGCACACACTAACGACATGAAGCACTAGGCCAATCTCGAACAACCAAGAGCAGCCCCAGTACGACCCATCGCGTGTATGCCCCTCGTTGGACACGAGGTGGACCGACTTCAAACCTGTGAATGAAAACAGAGAAAAACATTATTATCATACTATACCCATTTACATTTCTAGGGACACCCCAATGCTAATGACCCTTAATTAAAGGTTCTCCTATATCCACCCATCTCCAGCTCAGTCATGTGCCTAAGTTACTCCTAAAGGACTCTAGTGTGTTTGCTTCCACCACCTTACTTGGCAGAGCATTCCATACCCCCACTACCCTCTGCGTGAAAAACCTCCCTCGAATATCTGTGTTGTACCTCTCCCCCTTCACCTTAAGCCCATGGCCCCTCGTCCTACGTGACTCGACTATAGGAAATAGCTTACCTCTGTTTACTCTATCTATACCCTTCATAATCTTATATACCTCTATTAGATTCCCCCCCTCAGTCGGCGTCTTTCAAGGGAAAAGAGCCCCAATTTCTTCAATCTTTCCTCATACCCCAGTCCTTCCATACCAGGCAACATCCTGGTAAACCTCCTCTGCACTCTCTCCAGAGTCTCCACGTCCTTCTGGTAGTAAGGCGACCAGAACTGTACGCAGCCATTCAATAAGATCATGGCTGATCAGAAGTAGATCAGTTCCACTTTCCCACTTTCTCCCCATAACCCTTAATTCCCTTGTCTGTCAAAAACCTATCTACCTGTGACTTTTTTTTCCCCAGTTTGTTCATTTTCAGTCTGTTAACGTTTCTCCAATTATTATGCAATCTTTTTCTTCACAGCCTGTCACTGGATTCAAATTGGGCTGCACAGTAGCACAGTGGTTAGCACTGCTGCTTCACAGCTCCAGGGACCTGGGTTTGAATCGAAGCGCTAGATGGCCTACTCCTGCTCCTATTTCTTATGTTCTTTTGGCCTTACCAGTGAGCATCACGCTCCATCCTCCCCAGGCTACACACTGCGGCCATCCCCTCCGGGTTACACACCGTCTGATCTCACTGGCTCCATGCCCCCGAACTGAAGTCTCCATCCTTCCCGGGTTACGCACTGTCTGAACCCGCTGCCTCCGTTTTCTCCAGTTTACACACTGTCTGATCGCCATGTCTCCATCCTGCCCGGATTGGACACTGTCTGTTCATATTGGTACCATCCTCTTGTGTTTACAGACAGATCTCACTGCCTCCATTCCCACCCTCCCCCCATTACACATTATCTGATCTCACTATCTCTATCTCCCTGGGATTACACTCTCTGATCTCACTATTTCTGTCTCCCTGGGATTACACTGTCTGATCTCTCTATCTCTATCTCCCTGGAATTACACTCTCTGATCTCACTATCTCTATCTCCCTGGGATTACACATTATCTGATCTCACTATCTCTGTCTCCCTGGGGTTACACTGTCTGATCTCACTATCTCTATCTCCCTGGGATTACACTCTCTGATCTCACTATCTCTATCTCCCTGGGATTACACTCTCTGATCTCACTATCTCTATCTCCCTGGGATTACACTCTCTGATCTCACTATCTCTGTAATCCCAGGGAGATAGAGATAGTGAGATCAGAGAGTGTAATCCCAGGGAGATACTGTCTGATCTCACTATCTCTATCTCCCTGGGATTACTCTCTCTGATCTCACTATCTCTAGCTCCCTGGGATTACTCTCTCTGATTTCACTATCTCTATCTCCCTGGGATTACTCTCTCTGATTTCACTATCTCTATCTCCCTGGGATTACTCTCTCTGATCTCACTATCTCTATCTCCCTGGGATTACACTCTCTGATCTCACTATCTCTATCTCCCTGGGATTACTCTCTCTGATTTCACTATCTCTATCTGCCTGGGATTACACTCTCTGATCTCACTATCTCTATCTCCCTGGGATTACACTGTCTGATTTCACTATCTCTATCTCCCTGGGATTACTCTCTCTGATCTCACTATCTCTATCTCCCTGGGATTACACTCTCTGATCTCACTATCTCTATCTCCCTGGGATTACACTCTCTGATCTCACTATCTCTATCTCCCTGGGATTACACTGTCTGATCTCACTATCTCTATCTCCCTGGGATTACTCTCTCTGTTCTCACTATCTCTATCTCCCTGGGATTACACTCTCTGATCTCACTATCTCTATCTCCCTGGGATTACACTCTCTGATCTCACTATCTCTATCTCCCTGGGATTACTCTCTCTGATCTCACTATCTCTATCTCCCTGGGATTACTCTCTCTGATTTCACTATCTGTATCTCCCTGGGATTACTCTCTCTGATCTCACTATCTGTATCTCCCTGGGATTACTCTCTCTGATCTCACTATCTGTATCTCCCTGGGATTACTCTCTCTGATCTCACTATCTGTATCTCCCTGGGATTACTCTCTCTGATCTCACTATCTCTATCTCCCTGGGATTACTCTCTCTGATCTCACTATCTCTATCTCCCTGGGATTACTCTCTCTGATTTCACTATCTCTATCTCCCTGGGATTACTCTCTCTGATCTCACTATCTCTATCTCCCTGGGATTACTCTCTCTGATCTCACTATCTCTATCTCCCTGGGATTACTCTCTCTGATTTCACTACCTCTATCTCCCTGGGATTACACTCTCTGATCTCACTATCTCTATCTCCCTGGGATTACTCTCTCTGATCTCACTATCTCTATCTCCCTGGGATTACGCTCTCTGATCTCACTATCTCTATCTCCCTGGGATTACTCTCTCTGATCTCACTATCTCTATCTCCCTGGGATTACGCTCTCTGATTTCACTATCTCTATCTCCCTGGGATTACTCTCTCTTATTTCACTATCTCTATCTCCCTGGGATTACTCTCTCTGATTTCACTATCTCTATCTCCCTGGGATTACTCTCTCTGATCTCACTATCTCTATCTCCCTGGGATTACTCTCTCTGATCTCACTATCTCTATCTCCCTGGGATTACTCTCTCTGATTTCACTATCTCTATCTCCCTGGGATTACTCTCTCTGATCTCACTATCTCTATCTCCCTGGGATTACACTCTCTGATTTCACTATCTCTATCTCCCTGGGATTACTCTCTCTGATCTCACTATCTCTATCTCCCTGGGATTACTCTCTCTGATCTCACTATCTCTATCTCCCTGGGATTACTCTCTCTGATCTCACTATCTCTATCTCCCTGGGATTACTCTCTCTGATTTCACTATCTCTATCTCCCTGGGATTACTCCCTCTGATCTCACTATCTCTATCTCCCTGGGATTACTCTCTCTGATTTCACTATCTCTATCTCCCTGGGATTACTCTCTCTGATTTCACTATCTCTATCTCCCTGGGATTACTCTCTCTGATTTCACTATCTCTATCTCCCTGGGATTACTCTCTCTGATTTCACTATCTCTATCTCCCTGGGATTACACTCTCTGATCTCACTATCTCTATCTCCCTGGGATTACACTCTCTGATTTCACTATCTCTATCTCCCTGGGATTACTCTCTCTGATCTCACTATCTCTATCTCCCTGGGATTACACTCTCTGATCTCACTATCTCTATCTCCCTGGGATTACTCTCTCTGATTTCACTATCTCTATCTCCCTGGGATTACTCTCTCTGATTTCACTATCTCTATCTCCCTGGGATTACTCTCTCTGATCTCACTATCTCTATCTCCCTGGGATTACTCTCTCTGATTTCACTATCTCTATCTCCCTGGGATTACTCTCTCTGATCTCACTATCTCTATCTCCCTGGGATTACACTCTCTGATCTCACTATCTCTATCTCCCTGGGATTACTCTCTCTGATTTCACTACCTCTATCTCCCTGGGATTACACTGTCTGATCTCACTATCTCTATCTCCCTGGGATTACTCTCTCTGATCTCACTATCTCTATCTCCCTGGGATTACACTCTCTGATCTCACTATCTCTATCTCCCTGGGATTACTCTCTCTGATCTCACTATCTCTATTTCCCTGGGATTACACTCTCTGATTTCACTATCTCTATCTCCCGGGGATTACTCTCTCTGATTTCACTATCTCTATCTCCCTGGGATTACTCTCTCTGATTTCACTATCTCTATCTCCCTGGGATTACTCTCTCTGATTTCACTATCTCTATCTCCCTGGGATTACTCTCTCTGATTTCACTATCTCTATCTCCCTGGGATTACTCTCTCTGATTTCACTATCTCTATCTCCCTGGGATTACTCTCTCTGATCTCACTATCTCTATCTCCCTGGGATTACTCTCTCTGATCTCACTATCTCTATCTCCCTGGGATTACTCTCTCTGATTTCACTATCTGTATCTCCCTGGGATTACTCTCTCTGATCTCACTATCTCTATCTCCCTGGGATTACACTCTCTGATTTCACTATCTCTATCTCCCTGGGATTACTCTCTCTGATCTCACTATCTCTATCTCCCTGGGATTACTCTCTCTGATCTCACTATCTCTATCTCCCTGGGATTACTCTCTCTGATCTCACTATCTCTATCTCCCTGGGATTACTCTCTCTGATTTCACTATCTCTATCTCCCTGGGATTACTCTCTCTGATCTCACTATCTCTATCTCCCTGGGATTACTCTCTCTGATTTCACTATCTCTATCTCCCTGGGATTACTCTCTCTGATTTCACTATCTCTATCTCCCTGGGATTACTCTCTCTGATTTCACTATCTCTATCTCCCTGGGATTACTCTCTCTGATTTCACTATCTCTATCTCCCTGGGATTACACTCTCTGATCTCACTATCTCTATCTCCCTGGGATTACACTCTCTGATTTCACTATCTCTATCTCCCTGGGATTACTCTCTCTGATCTCACTATCTCTATCTCCCTGGGATTACTCTCTCTGATCTCACTATCTCTATCTCCCTGGGATTACACTCTCTGATCTCACTATCTCTATCTCCCTGGGATTACTCTCTCTGATTTCACTATCTCTATCTCCCTGGGATTACTCTCTCTGATTTCACTATCTCTATCTCCCGGGGATTACTCTCTCTGATCTCACTATCTCTATCTCCCTGGGATTACTCTCTCTGATCTCACTATCTCTATCTCCCTGGGATTACACTCTCTGATCTCACTATCTCTATCTCCCTGGGATTACACTGTCTGATTTCACTATCTCTATCTCCCTGGGATTACTCTCTCTGATGTCACTATCTCTATCTCCCTGGGATTACTCTCTCTGATCTCACTATCTCTATCTCCCTGGGATTACTCTCTCTGATCTCACTATCTCTATCTCCCTGGGATTACTCTCTCTGATCTCACTATCTCTATCTCCCTGGGATTACTCTCTCTGATCTCACTATCTCTATCTCCCTGGGATTACTCTCTCTGATTTCACTATCTCTATCTCCCTGGGATTACTCTCTCTGATTTCACTATCTCTATCTCCCTGGGATTACTCTCTCTGATCTCACTATCTCTATCTCCCTGGGATTACTCTCTCTGATCTCACTATCTCTATCTCCCTGGGATTACTCTCTCTGATTTCACTATCTCTATCTCCCTGGGATTACACTCTCTGATTTCACTATCTCTATCTCCCTGGGATTACACTCTCTGATCTCACTATCTCTATCTCCCTGGGATTACACTCTCTGATCTCACTATCTCTATCTCCCTGGGATTACACTCTCTGATTTCACTATCTCTATCTCCCTGGGATTACTCTCTCTGATCTCACTATCTCTATCTCCCTGGGATTACTCTCTCTGATTTCACTATCTCTATCTCCCTGGGATTACTCTCTCTGATTTCACTATCTCTATCTCCCTGGGATTACTCTCTCTGATTTCACTATGTCCATCTTCACTCTCTTTGCTTTCTGGGAATGTCGGAATTCGCCATTTTCTCCCCAGAATTGGTCCAGGAACCAGGCCGCTTCTTAAACACGATTAAAAAAGCTGAAAATCCTCCCTGCTCAGAACCGAGTATAAATATTTGCATCGCTTTCTCACCCGGACTTTCTACCGCCGAAACTTCTGGAAAGAAGCAACTCTGCGACTGCGCGTCGTTGTTTGTGAGGTAAAACTGCACGCGCTCAAAGAGCCCGGCGCATGCGCATACGGAGAACTGCTTCTTCGTCCGCCCTCCAACGCCCCCCGGTCACAAAGGGCCTGCGCAGTGCGCGAGTCTTGGAGTTCCTTCCGTGCTGTCCGTCTCGCGCACAGGCGGTTACAACCCGAGCGCGCCGCTGCCTGGACAATGAAGAGGGCGGGGCTGCAATCTACACCCTCTTCCCATTTGTTGTAGCGGCTATCAATCACCTGCTCCCAGCCAATAGGAAGGTCCTTCTCATCAGTGTGCTGTCTTGACCCCAGTGAAAGGTTCTCATCAGTGTGGATGGAGCAGACTTTAAACAAGGAAGAATTAGCAATTGGTGCTCAGCTCCTAATAACACTCACATTGGCTGAAAAATGGCTTTCAAAAGAACTGGAAGTCGGGGATACAATTCCTTTCCTTTACTGAACGCTGCTGTACATCCTGGCAGGTTAAATCTGTTTGTCACAGTCAAGAGTTTTTTTCTTTCCTCAACCATTGAATTGCTGTCCAGATGTTTCACGGTACTTCTGGGTGACAAAACCAGATCCTTCACAGAATATTTACCTCGGATTTACCCCACACATCTTCACTTGTACGTCACATTACGACTTTCAACTTGGTCCTGGTAGATTGATCAACACAGATGTCATCATCTACATTAGCGTGCAGGCTTAGATATTGAAGAGCTGCCTGCCAGTCACGAGACATGTCTTCACATATAGGAACCCAGGAAAGCAGTCAACAATATATTTCACCTTCACACTACCAGCACCAAGATGGAATTGGATATCACCCTGGTGGTCACAACAGTATCAAGGCCCCAAACTTGTTCACCCAGATGTATTTCTTGATAGAACCCTCGGCTAAAAGCATCACCTCCTCAGGACTGCAGAGGAAACCTCCAAAACACTCCTCTGTAAACTCGTTCCTTCCTCATTGGGATCACATGCCAACACCCTCAGGACCTCTGTTTTTGCGAGCACATGTAATTGTTGGAGGTCAGCCATATCCGTTCCATGGCACTACAGCTGGAGTTTCTCATGTGCGTTTCTGAGGCCTACCCGCCTTTAGCTATTCTTCCAAAATACCATCAGAAGTGGGGACATTCACTAATAGTTGAACAATGCACAACACCATTCACAAACCCTCAGATACTGAAGTCGACCATGTTCAAATGTAGTAAGAAATAGACAATATCCACTTTTGGGTTGACAAATGACAAGTAGTGTTAGCGCCACACAAGTGTCAGGCAATGACTATCTCCAATAAGAGAAAATCTGATCATTCCTCCTTTCATATTCAATTGCATTACAATCGCCGAATTGTCCGTTACCGACACCCTGGGGTTTACTGTTGGCCTGAAACTGAACTGGATTACTCATATGCATACTATTGCTCCAACAGCAAGTCAGATGGGAGGGGAGGTAGTATACAGTCGGATTGTCATCAGTGCAATAATCCAAAGACATATAGGGCCAGGCTGTTGAACTGAAGACCCGTGTTCAAACCCTATGAAACCGTTGTCAATTGTTGTGAAAACCCATCTGGTTCACTGATGTCCTTTACTCAAGTAAATCTATGATCCTTGCCTGGGCTGGCCTTTATGTAACCTCAGACTAGAAACAATATTGTTGTCTCTGAAAATGCCTTCTGAAATAACCTAACAAGCCATTCAGTTCAATGGAAATGGGAGAGGAACAATAAATGCTGGCCCAGCCAACGATGCTCAGATCCCATGATTAGAAATAACCAATGGCAAAATCTCATCTCCTGACTTTCGAAAACCAAGGAATCAGGTGTTTGATGGAGTACTCTGTTATTTCTTTTGGGATGAGTACAGCTTCAACAATGCTCAAGACACGTTATGCTGTCCAGGACATAGTAACCCATTTGATTGGCACCTCATCAAAAAATACCCACTCCCTCCATCATCAATGCGCATTGGTAGCAGTATGTGCAATCTAACAGTTGCACGACAGAATCTTATCAAGCCTTCTGAAGTAGCAAATTCCAAACCCACAACCACTGTCATCTAGAAAGAAAAAGGCAGTTGACACATGGGAAAATCACCGCCTGGAAATTTTCCTCGAAGTCACTCAACATACTGATCGGGAAATACATTGCCAATCCTTCACTGCCATTAGAGAGGAATCCTGGAACTGTTTCCCAAACAACACAGTCTGTTTACATATATATTCATGGACTGCAGCAGTTCAAAAAGGAAGATCACCACTGCCATCTCATGGAATTGGACAATAAATGCTGGCTAAGGCAGCAAGCACTACATCTTATGAATTAATAATAATAAAAATAAAGTGGATGGTGCCAGTCAGTTCAGAGGCAATTCACTGCATTGATTCCAGAGACAAGGAGTTCTTTTACGAAGATAAGTTGAGAAGTTTAGGCTGATAGTCTTTAGAATTGAGAATCATGAGTGGAGATGAAGTATACAATATGATAAACAATATTTGGTTTAATTAATTTGGACCTGATTTGTCTGTAAAATTATCGCCACAGAAATGGAAACTGCAATATTCTGATTATAGTACGAATTACAGGATAATCAGATGTCTTACTGAATAAGCCATTTGACTTATCTCAGTTGGCTGGACTGCTGGATAGCGATTTTAAAAAGTGATACCAAAAACGTAGATTTAATTCCCGTACTGACTAAAATTATTCATTAAGTCCCACCTTCTCAAATATGCCTGACGGTTGGTGATCGTTGGGTTAAATCACCATCAGTCACAACTTATATTTAGCTGGGACTATGACGAATTTACCTTTTGCAACTAAGATAAGAAAAAGTTTTGACAAAATAAGTGAAAAATGGACATTTCCTCTTTTGGGGCAATTTAGAATGAGAGGTCATAACTTTAGGATGGAAGGTAGCTGATTTAAAACAGATGAGAAGAAAATACTTTTCTCAAATGTTACGAATCTGTGGAATTCACTTTAATCATTGAATTATTACAGTGCACATTCATAGAAGGCCATTCAGCCCATTGAATGTTGTTCAGTTATTCTCTCCAATTATGCATGGTTTTGATGTCTCAGTGCGACTTCTGCAGAATTTCAGATTTTAAATATATATTCTGATATTTCATAGAACATAGAACACTACAGCACAAACAGGCCGTTCGGCCCACGAGTTGTGCCGATCACATCAACACCTACCAATCCATAGACCTATCTATAACCCCCAATCCCATTAAATCCCATATACTCATCCACAAGTCTTTTAAAAGACCCCAGCAAGTTCGCCTCCACCACCACTGACGGCAGCCGATTTCATTCACTCACCACCATCTGAGTGAAAAACTTACCCCTAACATCACTTCTGTACTTGCCTCCCCGCACCTTAAATCTGTGTCCTCTCGTAGCGACCATTTCAACCCGGGGAAATAGCCTCTGAGAATCCACCCTATCTATTCCTCTCAACATTTTATAAACTTCTATCAGGTCACTTCTCAACCTTCGTCTCTCCAGGGAAAAGAGTCCCAGCTCCCTCAACCTAACTTCATAAGGCATGCCTCCCAGTCCAGGCAACATCCTTGTAAATCTCCTCTGTACCCTTTCAATAGCTTCTACGTCCTTCCTATAGTGAGGCAACCAGGACTGCGCACAGTACTCCAAGTGAGGCCTGACAAGGGTCTTATAAAGTTGCAGCATTACCTCCCAATTCCTAAACTCAATCCCTTGATTAATGAAGGCCAGTACACCATACGCCTTCTTGACCACATCCTCCACCTGCGAGGCCGATTTAAGAGTCCTGTGGACCCGGACCCCAAGATCCTTCTGCTCTTCAACACTACGAAGACTCCTGCTGGATCGGCAAAACATTAACCAACCGTGGGGAAAACATGAACCAGTGGTCCTTAGGCTCTGGCTGGATGGGCAAAATATGAACCAACCGTGGGGAAAACATTAACCAACCGGGGAAAACATTAACCAGTGGGACTTGGAGCCTGGAGAAGCAGGGGGGAAAACATTAACCAGTCGGGGAAAACTTTCACCTCTCCCTCTGTATCTCTGTGTCCCAGTAAGCTGATCCAGTGTGAATGTAGGCCTTGCTTGTGAGGCGAATCATTCAAGTTGACACCTTTAAATATCAATCCCCCACTCTCTGTCTGTCTGTCTCTCCCTCTCTCTCACTGTCCCTCTCTCTCAGTAACTTCACTGCAGTGTTAATGTCAGCCTGACTTCGGACACTTAAGAAACTTTAAAAACTCCCTCTCTGCCTCTCTCAGTTCAGGCACAGGTTGAGTGTTCGAGTGAGAGCCGGGGAGAGGTGAGTATTGAAGCCGGTGCAGGCAGCTGTCAACAAAGCTTTGAAGAAATGGCAGGCAGTGTTTGTAAAGATGCTGAGGGAATGGGAAAGTCAGTGTGTCAGCCAGATGGGGGAAGGGAGGCTTCCACTTGCGAGGGGAAAACATTAACCAGCTGCTGCTGCTGCGGTGTGGGCAATGGCAGTCCCCCTTTTATTGTACCCTCTGGACAAGCAGGGGCAAAACATGAACCAGGTGTACTGAATCCCTGGAGAAGCGAGGGGAAAACATTAACCAGGCAGGAATAGTCCCTGGAGAACTGAGGGGAAATATGGATCCCCCCTCTCTCTGTCTGTCTCTCCCTCTCTCTCACTGTCACTCTCTCTCAGTAACTTCACTGCAGTGTTAATGTCAGCCCGACTTCGGACACTTAATAAACTTTAAAAACTCACTCTCTGCCTCTCTCTGTTCAGGCAAACAACTGCAACATTAGACTCCAGCCGTTATTATCAATACCCCTTCCCATAAAGGCTAACATACCATAGGCTTTCTTCACCACGCTCTCCACTTGTACTGCTACCTTCAAAGACTTGTGCACTTGCACCCCCAGGTCCCACTGTGTTTCTATACTCTTTATAGGCTTACCGTTTATCATATAACTGCCCCCTACATTATTCCAGACAAAATGCATCACCTCACATTTATCAGGATTAAACTCCATTTGCCATATATCTGCCCAATCAACCAGCCTATCAATATCCCGTTGTATTGCCAGACACTGCTCCTCACTGCCTGCCAATCCAGCCATCTTCGTGTCATCTGCAAATTTGCTGATCACACCACCGACTCCCTCTTCCAAATCATTTATATACACTACAAAGAGAAGGGGTCCCAGTACCGAGCCCTGCGGCACACCACTAGTGACAGACCTCCAGCTAGAAAAGGACCCCTCCACAACTCCTCTCTGTCTCCTCTTAGCAAGACAGTTCTCTACCCATCTAGATACCTGGCCTTGTATCCCATGAGCCTTAATCTTTTCCACCAACCTACCATGAGGGACTTTGTCAAACGCCTCACTGAAATCCTTGGTCGGAGTTGAGTTGTAGTGGGAATCCCCACCTCGGGATGATTCCGTCTGCTGGGATGCGGGCTCCGGTGGTGTCTTCGCAATCCCGAGTTGGGAATGCTTCCACCCAGCGGGTGAATTGATCGATTAAGACTAAACAATATTTCTTCCCTCGGCGAGTGGGTAGGGGGCCTCTGAAGTCGATCTGCAGGTTTTCCCAGGATCCCTTTGGTCGGGGTTGGTGGGCCAGTTTGACTCTCAGGGGTGGGCCCGGGTTGTGCTGGGCGCGTATGATACAGCGCTGGCAATGTTTGGCTCCACCCCGTCCCATCCCTGGCAACCACCAATCAGCTGATAGTGGGGCCAGGGTCCCATCCCGGCCGGAGTGGTGTGGCTCGTGGTGGACTTGGAGTAGTTCGGTGGGTAGAAATGAGGGGGCGACGACTTGGTGCCCTCTGCGCCACACTCCATCTTTGTCCCTGGACGCCCCTGCCTGTTCCCACTGTGCCACCTCATGTGGGCTGGTGTTACCCTGCAGCTTATAAAGATCCACTTCCTCCAAGGGTGCTGTTGTGGTGGGGGCTGTGTGCGGGAGGGCTTCCCCAGCTACAGCCTTGGCTGCAGTGTCTGCGAGTTGCTTCCCTTTCTGTTCCGCTGTCTTTACCCTTTGGTGGACTTTTATCTTCATTACGGCTGCTTCTGAGGGCAGCCTGGCTGCAGCTACCAGGTCTCGGGTTATATTTTCATGCCTTATGCACCCCTCCCCCACCCCCCCTCCCCCCACCCCCAACCGTGCTGATAAACCCGCCCCTTTTCCAGTCCATCATGTAATCGTGGACCACCCCAAATGCATATCAGCTGTCAGTATACACATTTACTCACTTTTCCCTTCCTGTCTTGAGGGCTTCCGTGAGGGCTATGAGTTTGGCCATTTGGGCTGAGGTCTCCCCACTCATCGTGTCCTTTGCTCCCAGTGTCCCTTCCTGGTCTACTATTGCCCAGCCTGTGTGGTATTGTCCCTCTACTTGTCTTCGGGACCCATCTACATACAGTATGAGGTGGGGGTTATCTCGGGGTTGGTCATTAATGCCTCCCTCCGCTTCAGTGTCTGGGTTAATCGGGCAGTAGTGCGGACTTCCCTCTGATAGGAGTCCCTCAGCGGGGTTCTTCCCAGTGTCCCGCACTATCTGGACTGACCGATCTCGGGGGAGGAGTACCGCTTCCCAATTGGCCCTTCGGGCGTCCGAAACAGTCCGGAGTCGGCCTGTATTCAGGAGCTCAGCGATGGTGTGTTTCATGTGTGAAATGATTTGTCCTGACACAGTGATCGGTTCGCGTACCCTGACTGCCCAGGAGGGGCAATCTAGAGCTGCCACACACTTGTGCAGTCCCTGGGCTCCCGGGGATTGTCGGGTGGAACAATATGCCACCGGTCGCATGGTCCCCCCGTATTCTTGGGTTCCCACGGAGCGATAAAATCCCTCTTCTGGGTCATAGAAGAGGTGGAAGGGTTTGATTATATTGGGTGGGCGTAGGGCTGGAGCTGCTAATAGTTCTGATTTTAGGCGGGTGAATGCTACCTCCTGTTCGGGTCCCCACTCGATCGTTCCTGCTCCTGGCTTTCCCCCTTTGACCAGCCGCTGAATTGGTTCAGACAGAGATGCGAACTGGTCAATGCAATCCCGGCAGTCGTGAAATAGTCCCATAACTCTACACACCCCTTTAACTGTGTTTGGACAGGGCATATTTATAATCCCGGTCTTCCGATCGGAGGAGAGGGCTGTCTTTCCTTGACTTATGTTGTTTCCTAAATCCCGGAGCTCCTGTTTTACAATCTGTGCCTTGGTTGGGTTGATTTTAAACCCCGCAGCCTGCGAGGCGCGTAGGATTGTGGACAGGGCTCCGATATGTGCTGTGCGGTTGGTGGAGGCAATGAAGATGTGGTCCACATATTGGAGGAAGGTCCTTCCATATGGGGACAGGTCGCAGTCCTCAAGGGCCTCACTCATAACTGGGTGGAAAATGTTGGGAATGTTGTGGAGCCCTTGGGGGAGGCGTGTCCGTGTGTACTGTTTCCCTCCACAGGGAAAGGCCAACCTTTCCTGGGAGTCCGTGTGAAGCGGGATGGACGAGAATCCGTTTGCTGTGTCTAACACAGAGAAAATACCATGTTCAGATCCGAGTCCGTTAAAAATAGTGGATGGACTCGCGACTATGGGGTGTTCTTTTGGAGTTATTTTGTTGAGGGCCGTGTAGTCTATGGCCAGTCGGTAACTTCTGTCTGGCTTACGGACTGGCCGTATCGGGGAGTTGGTGTTAGACACTGTAGGTCTTCAAATACCCTGGGCAACCAAAGCCTGAATGGTTTTCTCAGTGTCCTGTAGTGCCTGGGGCTTTATGGGGTATTGTATGTGATGGGGTGTGGATGGGCCCGTGTATGTGTAGGGGAGGGGTTTTTACCAGGCCGCAGTCTTGTTTCCCTGCTGCCCAGACTTGGGGTAATGATGGACATAGAAGCCCTACTATCCCTTCCCTTATCCAATCTCGGGCTGTGGGTGTGTGGTCTCCTGCCCGGATTGCATCCACGTTTGTGTTCGGGACCCAATATCCCTGAATCCCACTTTTGTGTTCCTTTCTCGCAGTCCACAGCAGGCGCTTGTTAAAGGCACCCACCACCGCCCCCGAACTCCCCCCCAGGAGGTCTATTCCCAAGATTGTTCCCTCCAGATTGGGGCAGACCCAGAAGTGTACTGGGAGTAAGATGTCCTCAATCTCTAGTAGGACTGCCTGGCTCTGGTAAGCTGTAGTTCTATTTCCCCCGACCCCCCCACTACTACGATGGAACGGTGGGTTGTAGGAAGTGCCGTGTTGGTGAGGGATATCGCGCCCCCCACCACCACCACCCCCCCCCCCCCCCCCCACCCCGGTATCTATTAATATTTTGCATCGCCGGCCCCCCTTAACGATGCATTAACCCAGATGCGGGGGTGGGCTCCCGGGGTGGGGGCCGATGCGATTCATGCGGTCTTTCGCTCCGCCAGATTCTGGATAATATCCAGCAGCTGCTGGTGGCTGAGGTGTGCAGGATTGGGAATGACTTCATTCCCTTTCAGCTCGGGGGGGGCTTGCCGGGGTTTGGTCGTACCTGGGGGGGGCTCTCTCTCTCTCTCTCTCTCTCCTTGGGAACCTCCTGCTTCAGCAAGCTGAATCACTGTGTCCAGTCCTGCTGCAATTGGGGCAAATGTGGGAGGGTTGGGACGCCTGGGCTGGGCCGTCCTTTCTATAATGACCAGGTTTCCCACACTTGTAGCAGCTCCCTCCGTCAGTTCCCAGGGAAGATCCCCCTGCCCTAGCGCTTTGGATCTTTCTCTGTTGGTTGTCTACAGTAATAGCCCAGTTCTCTCGCTCGTCAAAGGTGTTAAAGTTTCCCAACCCAGTCTTTAGGATTGCTCGGTGCGCTGGGCTCAGCCCGTCCTTATATAGCTGGAGGAACGCAGGGTTCTGTCTATCGACATCGGGCATTCCCCCGTGGGCCCAAAAAGGCATCAAATTTCCATCGCCCGTATTCCTGGGCTTTCTCCTCCTTCCCCTGCACTAACCCTACGATTGCGTTCCAGCTCACGGGGACTCGCCCCATGGTTTGGGTAATATCATCTATAAAATCCCTCAGAGCTCGGTCTTGCTCTGGGCGGCTCTGGTTCAGGTTGGCGCACCAGGTCCCGTTCTGGTGCTCTCCCTGAAGCCGGGTCCAATAATTCCCTGGCATTTTGGCTCTGAGGAGCCCTGCTATATCCCGATGATATAAATTGGGACACATTTGCATCTCTTTAAGTGTTTTTGCCAGAAGATGGCGTTACTGTGTGTGGGCTGGAGGGTCGGGAGTTTGTCCAGCAGTTTCACGGTGTCCCCCCCCCACCCCCGGGGTAAGGGATACACGGGTCATCTTTCTCCAAGCCTGGGCAGATCGCCCTCGCCCGTCTCCCCCTTGCCCCCCCCCGGGGACACACTCAATTTTAACGGGGGGGCTGCCATAACGCTCTGGGATGGGGGGGTCGGTGGGAGGTGGAATGCTCCCTCCTGTTGGGGCTAATGGACCCGTCTCATCCACTAAACATTCCCAGCCGGGACACTCCTCACTGGGAGGTTGGTGTGAGAAGTCGGACAGCGCTGGCAGCACAGGGTTAGTGTCCATCACAGCGGCGTGTTGTCCCTGTGCAGCTTGTTCCTGCTTGCCTTGTACATATTTATGAACTCGTCCTGCAAGGGTGAGATCAGCCTTTAATATTAGCATCCAAGCCTTCTCATCCTTGCTCCTTTTCTCTTTCACCCACCACTCCCGTTGTGTTTCAAGAGGGTCGTGGGGTTTCCACCCTGCCTTCATCGTGCTTTTAATTAGATTCTTGTTTTTTTTCTCTGCTAGATAGCGGGTGAGGGACCCTTCTGGTCCCCATTCAAAGGTGGTACTGTTGCTCTCCGTGTTAGTTTCCTTTACTCGGGTCAGTAGTGTAACTAACCCTGGCTCTAATGCTTTCACAGATACTTGTGTGTGTATCTGATTGGGTTACGGTCTCGTGTTCCCACTGTTAGTACGTTTGTCCCTTCAGTGACAACCCGCAGAGCCCGACCTGCGTGTAGCGGGGAGATTGCCGCTCTCAGAGGCAGGTGAGCTCTGTACAGCCTCTCCGCAGGGGCTGCAGTGTACGGAGAGACTCCCGACTACAGTGACCGGGGCCACTAGCTCCTACCCAAACTCCTATCGCTAAATCGACTCTCAGAGGGCAGCCGTTTCCCGATCTCCCAGGGAGTCACCCGTACCTGGGTGCGGACTGGCGTGTAGTCGACCGCGGGTCGGAGTTCCCCCGATGTGTAGTGGTTTTTTCCCGCTACCAGAGGTCTCCTGCTTGTAGTGGGGGAGACACTCACAGAGGCTCCAGACTTAGGAGCGCCCGGACATGGAGCAAATTCCTGGGGGATTTTGCCCCCAGTGGCCCGATCTCTCGCGCCTGCAGAGGTCCTCACCGACTTGCAGCTTCCGGACGTGTCCCGAACTCCGTGAGTCCGATCCCAGTGGCCCGAAACCTTGGACGTCCTCCTTCACCTTGAATCCCAGGGTGCTGTCCCTGAACCATAAATCCCAGAGGAATATCCCTACTCTGTAAGACCTGTTCTGTTGGCTCCCCTAGTGGGCAGTCAGTCTCTGATCGGGCTGGTCGGGGGGGTCAGCGGGAATGTAAAAATAACACGATCCCAGCCCCCCGCCCAAAAAGAAACTTAAACCCACGTTCCCGCTGTGCAGCTACTGAACGGACCCTGTTCACAAGTACAGATTGAGGCAGCCGTGAAACACCGCTCTGACACTGGGACACTCATATTCCGCGGGTCTGATGACATGAGTAAAGATACTCACCCAGTGCCGGGAGACGGCGTTCCAGCGACGGTCGCGATCCCGGACGAGCCCCCAATTGTTAGCGCCAGTGGGCGAAACGACCACGACGGACTCAGGGTGAAGTTCAATAACGGCACAGCTTTATTTTCATTTCCGTCGATGGAGAAGCACAGTCAGGACATCCAATCGGACTGTCCCGAAAGCTCTCTGCCCGTCCCTGGCAGCAGGCTATAGTTATACCTGAACTTCGGGGCAGTGTGCGATTCAAATGCTAATACTTTATTTACAGTATTCGACCGTAGCCACCCTGTCTCGATGTTTCCAAGTGTTGAGGAAATTGTTTTCGGTGTGTTTTAATTGTTTTGTCTGATTGGTTATTTAATAGTCTAGAATCTCCGGGGTTTGAACCATAGGTGTGTCATTGATCTCAAAAGAGGTTTTGAGGGGCCAGGAATGTTTCCTTAACAATGCTAATTTTAGGTGTCTCCATGGGTTGGTTGACTGTTTTAAAGGTGCTGATTTTGACGGGGTGGAGATTTAGTTCCTGTCGGTGCCATCCTGTCCAGCTTCCCTTATGTGCCAGCCCTCACCTGCATTCTAAAAGCATGCTCTTGCCCACAGATCGGTGTCTGTTACTTTGTGATTCTTGGTGGAGGGGCTCTGAGGGGAGCTTTAGTTTGCTTCCATTTTGTGTGCCCAATTTCATAAAATTTATCGTCCGATAACAAGGGCGATTTAAAATCAAACTATTTGAGTTCAGTGGAAATGCAAGGATAATATATGTCTAGGAATGTTTCCTCAGGGGGACTCAGGAGATTTTTAAAATGAGTTTCAGATCTCACATTCCATTATCCTAGAATTGTGCAATTATAGAATGTGTGCAGAGCAAAAGGAGTCCAAGAATGTGAATAACTTATTAAAATCGACGTATCTGCTAGTACATTTTGAATCAGACAGGGGAACGTATCCCGTGGTACGATGAATTGCACTACTGTGTCGGGCAGATTTATTTTCATTTAATGGAGGGCGGGTCCGAAAGGCCATTGGTTTCAGAAAAAATTAGGCTGATATGGAATATTCACACGAGGACAAAACATGATCAAACTATCGTTTTGCGGTAGGAAGATTCTATTCGAACCTCTATCGTCATTCGTTCACCCTATAAACAGACCACAGGTCATTGGGAAATCTTTTATGTGAGTCCAAATGCACTCTTCCCATTGCCAGCTGATCAGGACCATATTGTGCACAGAACAGGGGAAAACAACGAGACTGTGAATGTGTTGAGTCATCTCCCTTTCTTGGATTTGCCATTCAAGACATTCTGTCTTCCCATGGTATCTCTTTTCACTGGAAACATTTCCCAATCTCCAAAACAGACGAAGCAGTTGACGGAAAGAGACTCTGTTCTGTCAAAAGTTAATCCATTTGTGTTGTAAAGATAGGCAACTATCATAGAGGATGAGTTATGTATGCAGGATTGATGCATACTGTGGGGGTCACGGATGGCCGTTTCGACCCTGTCTGGGAGCAGAATTCATGATTAATATAACAGTTCTTGTTAAACTGGGAAACTACATCAAATATTTGCAACTCATGGTGCACATGATTCTTCTGTTTTGGATAATGGAACCGCGTACACAATGTTTTTTTCAAGAATTTATGCAAAACAATGGCATATACTATTTCCGTCCTGCACCATTTCATGTGGTTTCAAATGGTTTGGCGGAGCCCTGAAGTAGGGATTGAAAAAAAACTGGTAGATGATTCGTTGAGTACAAAGATCTGAAGATTTTTATTCCAGTATTGTTTCACGCTACAAATGACAACTGGACTATTTCCAGCGGAACTGCTGCTATGTGGATGGTCAAGTGTCACGTGGATCTGTACCACCGAAATCTCATAGCAAAAGAGAACAAGAGACAAGAGAAGCTGGAGCAGTTAGGGAGGGCAAAGTATTACTGATTCTCCATTGAAGTTCAGTATGTTCCTCAGAGGTTTTATTCGATGACAATTGTTTTAACGGTGTTGAGGGACTTAAGCATTTGTGAGTTTTGACTTTTTTTTGGTTTTGATCGACAAGAGCGTGACCTGGAAACAAAGAGAGAGAGGGATGGAGAGAAAAAAATCAGAGCAGATTTATAGAGGGACAGACAGCTAGGTAGAGGAATGGATAGAGAGATAGATAAACAAAATGGTAGACAGACAGACTGACTGGCATACAGGCAGACAGACTGTCAGACAGTCAGGTTGACAGATAGATAGATGGATAGAAAAATAGACAGATAACCAGATAGACAGACGGATGAGTGCACGGGTGGGCAAACGGGCAGACGGACGTGTGATGGATAGACAGATGGATGTTAGAGAGACAGACAGACAGACAAACAGAGCTCCCATTATTTCCTTCTCATAATCTGTATGCCACCACTAGCCATTTTGCTGCGTCACTTTGGTGTGTCCGATTCTACCTGCTACAAATTTGTATTTGGTACAAATGGTTCAAACTTTTCCCTTATGTTTATGAATCTGTTTATTGTTTTGCCTGTATTTTTCCACTCATTGTTTTTTTTTCAGTCCTTGAATTGGTTGCAGTTTCCCCTGGGTCATGGACTTATTTTGTATACTTTACCCACTGCTATTTTGTCTCTCGTCGTGCCTCTCTCTATTGCCCCCTGACCCATCGTTAATATTATTTTCACGATTTTGCCCTTCCAAATATTGTACTTCTGGTTCACTGAAGATCACATATTGTAGCACACCGATGCTGTGAGCTGTTTTCATTGTTTGCTTTTATTAATTAATTTAATAATTGATGTAGCAGGATATTTCACTGCTTCCTTTAACTGCTCTCTGAATTTCGACTGTGTTGCTACATAAATAAATGTGTTTGTGCAGCAACTTAAATTGCGCAGCATATATGCAATGTCTTCAAATATATAAAATGAAAGATCATCTAAGCCATTTGCAACATTAAAGAAATATAAAACGTACACCAACCACAGAAATATAAAGCTGCCAGATATGGTGAACAGTAAAACTATAGATTTCCTTCTGCTCTCCATTTCTGGATCATTGCAATTATCTGTCTTTTTCTGACCCTTTAATCCCTTGCGGACTCGACTGGCCACTAAAATGTGTCTGACAGTCAGAGCGTTGAGCAACAGAATTAACCCGAATGGCATCACCGGGTTTAAAATCTTTTCAAAATTTCTGAACCCAATCCATCTAGGGTCAGTGAAGTAGCTTGGCTTATTGATACAGTACCATGGTACGTTGTCGAGAATTATTTTAGGTTTAAATCTAAAATAGATAGGAATATTTTTCAAAAAGAACAAAGTGCTAGTTGTCCCTAGAACGACAGACGCAGTTTTCTTGGTGCAATATTTTGATGTTAGCTTTTGGCAACAAATGGCAACAAATCTATCAAAAGTGAAAGCGACTGTGAACCAGACAGAACAGTCTGTGGCTGCACGGAGCAGGACAGAGCGAACACTACACACAGGCGTTATTGCGAGGAAATTCAGTGGGAAATAATGATAATTGATTTGATAGAGAATGACCTCAGTAATAATGACCAGTAGATCCGCTATGGCCATTGCCGTCAGGTAGCACGTGGTACAACTGGAAAGGCCGCATTTCCCTTTGGACAGAATGATGATTGCCACTGAGTTAACTGCAAATAAAAAGAAGGAACAGACATTACAAGCCACCAATAAGCACCTTCCCTTTCTGCACAGAGCATACTTTTCTTTTTGCAGCAATGAAGCGTGCATGGGGATTCCGACGTTTCCAGATTCCCTTGCAAACTCAAAACACTCCCTCAATCAGAGAAAACGATTTGTTTTGGGCCATTCCCTGGATTCTGGAACGGTGCTGTTGATGTTTCAGTGTTTTATATTCAGAAGAATAATAATGTTAGTATTCAGGCATGATCAAAGTGCAGCATTATTTTCCACATGGGAGATTACTAAATTAAGAGAAGTTGTGTTCTTTTTGGTTCGAAACCCTTTGCCTATTGTTTGTGTTCCTATCTTCAGGTGATTTTTTTTGTGGCGCAGTTGTATTATTATGGAAGTCACACCAAAACTGTGGAGGTGTGAATTAGCTAAAAATAACGCGTCTCTATAATATGGAGACGAGGAGGATAAGGGGTGACTCAACAGAAGAAATTCAAATTTTTGAGGGGTTTGAGATTTTGAATGTGGATAAGATACCTGTAACACTTATGAGGCTGTGCAAACCTAAATTTCTTCAAAACTAGGCAAAACTATTTATGAATCCACAAAGATATATATTTCACAGGCAATCTTTTATTCCATGAGTGGAGTAAAAGTACATTTGCTCCGACATAGAATCATAGAGTACTGAAAGTATGGAAGGAAGCCTTTCGGCCCATTATATAGCAACTGGCTCTCTGAAAGAATATTCAACCTTGTATCAGAACCATGACCTATCCCCGTAACTTTACACTTTACTGCTTTTAGTTTGCATGCCGATTTCCTATTCCATGCCTTGAAAGGATATTCCTCTATCATTTGTTTCATGGAAATTCAATCCAGGTTCCAGCAACAGTCTGAGTGAAAATAAACTCACATTCTCTTTCGAACTTTGTGCCCATTATGTTGCATCTCTTCTCTAGTTTTTGCTGCTCTCTCAGTTGGGAGCAATTTCTCATTATTTTGTTCTATCTGTGTCCCTCGGCATCTTGAACAACCAGATCAAGTGGCACCTCAGCCTTATTTCCTCCGCAGATGATAGACCACTCTCTCCAATCCATCAAAACTGCTACAGTTCGTTTGGCTTGGAATCAGGCTTCTGAATTTCCTCTATACACTTTCCAAAGCCTTCACGTCCTTCTCAAGTATTGTACACATACATGGACGGAGTGTATTTCAAATGTTTATGAAATGTGAAAAAATGTTCACGGAGTGAGTTTGAACCACGGCGAGGAAGGAATGGAGATTAGACCAGCTGTAATAAAGATAGACTGAGGACAAAATAAAGATTGAAGTAAATCAGTTGGGGTGAGTTTCCATGTTTTAACATCCGAAACTTGAGTGTTACATGGTCAGAGATATTAATGTTTATTTCATGACATTTGTAGAGATAACCTCTTAAAAACACTGCGCCCAGGACCTAATGATTATCAGGACCAGACTTGGGGAAGAAGATCAATCGTTACAAGACAATTCGGTCATTGACTTTCCTTAGTATGAGTGAAGTTTCTTCCCAGATTGAATTATATTGTCCATTGACAAGTCTTTATCTGCTCTCCAGTTACCACCCCAAACACAAGATTATTTTAACTTGATAAACATTATTTTTTCTCATTACTGAAGCCAGATGCCACATTCTAATTGGTCATCATATTCAGTATAACTTTTGTCAACTCGTCACCTTGGAAATTCATGTTCCTGATGATATTTTCCCCCTACTTCGATGTTTGGATCAACAGAAACAATATTGCACTGAATCCAACAACTGAAAGTCATGGGTGAGATGGAAATAGTTCTTCCAACACAACATGACTACAAGAATAATTCAGGAAATTTAGTTTCTCCAGATTATTTATTTCATTAGAATCCAACTAATTATGTCAATTCAATGCAATGCAACATGACAAGAAACAGATTGAAAGCAGAAACAAGCTTATGCATAGTTACACTATATAATGTGTTTTAGCTACGTACCAGGAACACCAACTAAGGCAAGCAACAGATAGAATATTTTCCAGACCAATTCAATAGGTCGATGCATTTTCTGCGTGGAATGGCTCTCTTCCTTTGCTGAGCAAGTTATTCCTCTGAATTAAAATCTGTAGTGACACGTCCCTGTGCATTCACCTTTATGCATTCCCTCGATCTCCATGGAGATACAGCTGTTGCAAAAGTGTTCTAAAAATTGTTATCTTTATATTAGAACAAACACATTAGGACAACGGGATAAATTCCCTGCGGATTGAATACACGAGATGCTGAGACTAAATTGAATCAATGTTTTTTTTCATTTACTAAGCAACCGCCATTATATGCAATGCTTATTCATAATTGGAGACTATATTTAACAGCAAACGAAAGTGATATCATTACCCTCCAACCACCATGATCCCATGCCTTGACCTCATGTCAGGAGTGCAAGGACTGGGAGTTGAATGTCCAAAGCTACTCAGTATTCTAAAAGATTATACATGGTGGAACACGAGCTGGGGTTGCTTTACTGGTTAAATATAACGTCAAAGCTCCATGAAGAAATTATATTGGCATTAAAGACAAAAACGTTGCTTCTATCACGGTGGAAATAAAAAAAGAAAGAACATTCTGGTAGTAGAAAGTTGAGGGCCCTGAGCATTAACTCCAAAGTAGGGTACAGTATATAACAATAAAAAAAAGAATTCTCCTGAGAAAAGTGCAGCAGGAATCACGGGTAATTTAAATATGCATCTTGACAGGATTAGTGAAATTTGCAAAGAAAATCTCTCTCTTAACGCCAGCAGTTATTCAGACAATATCTCCCACCGAACTTGCATTGCAGGTGTTCTGCACCAAATGTCTTCTCATTCTATCATTAGAGTTCACTAATCATGATTGAAATCATCCCTTGTCCTCCCGAATTATCAACATCAACCTAATGATACAACATTGCTGTCTTTCACATTTTCCGTATACTCAGCGCGGCTCACCTCATCCAGGAATGTCTCCTTTCTCTTTAGATGATACGGTTCTTGCCGTAAACTTATCCTGAACAAACTCTGGAAACTCTTGCCCACTTCTGCCCTTTACAGTAGTATTAACACTCACGTGTCATCAAATAAATGAAATCTCAAAATATAACTATCAGTCTAGTCTCTTACTAACATGTAAATTCCTCATAAATGTGTTCATCTTTGTATTTCATACCATTGGGAGACATGGACAGTGCACTGGGTGAAATGGACGGTGGAAATTGAAAAGGAGAGAAAAGGGCCTGAAATATACTTGGGCCAAATAATCCAAGTTTCATGCATCTGAGGCCTGCAGTCAAGAGGGTGCAGAGATACAGTCCATATTATTGATTTCAGAATCGCGATTCTGAAAAATTCAATGTTTTGGAAATTGGCACCGTCACATGTCTGTCCATGAAATGAGGGAGACAAAAAACAGAAAATTCCATTACAATTGGCCTCATATCTGTCATTGGGCAAAGACCTGAATTCATTAAAGGAAAGAGCAGCAGGAAATTTAGAAAATCAGAACACCATCCAGATTAGGAAATATGGTTTCACGAAAGAAAATGATGTTTTAAGGATTTACTAGAATGTTCTGAGGATTTAGCAGAAAGATTCGGTCATGGACATCAAGTGAAGTAATGCATTTGTACTGTGAAAAAAACGAGAATTCGTTAATGTGCCACATAAAAGGTTGCAGCTCTTCGTGTTAATAGATTAGCATGGATATCGGATTAGTTCACAAACAGGAATCATAGAATTGGGATAAACAGTTCATTTTAAGGTTAGTACAAAGTATGTATTGAATTCACAGGGATTAATCCTTGTGGATCACTGACTTGCAATCAATATGAATTTATTCAATACAGTCAACTCTTCTGAAAGTTCCAAGATAGGTAGAAAAGTACATTGTTATGAGGAGACACAAAGTTCCCGTGTAGATTAAATGAAGAGGTAAAACTTGGACATGTTACACACAATGTGGGAAAATTGAGATTGCCACATGGTTTGGAAGAATACAAAAGCAGAGCATATTTCATATTGAAAGCCACTGCAGAATGTTGTGATATAGAGGGGCAAGGATGTCCTGGTACACGAATGACAAAGTCATAGAAACATAGAGGCACACGGTGCAAATCATGGGAATTCGGCCCATTGAGTCTGCAAAGATTTTCTAACAGAGAATTTTACCTCGGCACACCAACCATGCTTTCCCATGGCTAATCAATCTAACCTGGTCTCCTTGAGAAAATAAGGGACAATTTAGCATGGACAATCGACTGAACCTGCACATCGTTGGCTTTTGAGAGGAGACCTAACACACCCAGAGGAAAAACATGCAAACACAGAGAGAATGTCTCGCTCCACACAGTCAGTCACCCACAACAGCAACTAAATCCCGGTCCTCACGCGGGGAGACTGCTGTGCTAATCCCTGTGCCACCACGCGGCCCTCTCTGTCGTATCAGCAACTATATTATCTCATCGTAAAATATGATACCCAGGCCGAATGGTCGCTTGTTTCTGGGCCCGATGACCTCATAACCTTATTTAAAAGGACACGTGTTCTATGTCCTGCATATTCATGGGAAGGAAGGGGAGGAGGGTTGTGTTGGCTGGAGTTCGGTGGACATCTGCAAATAATCGTATCCTGGGTGTGATTGAAGACTCTCTATTGTTTTGAAATTGAAAAGGAACAGGGAGAGACCCGAAAAAAAATGTCATTTGTCCGGTCAAGTCTGTGCCGAGAAATGATGTTTATCTGAAGTAATGATTTTGTTTTGCATCTACGCAGCCTGTATCTCTGTATTCCCTGTTTATTCATGTATCTATCTATCGAGATTTTTTTTAACCATTGCTATTGTATCTGCTTCTGACATCCCCTCCGTCAGCGAAATACAGGTACTTACCACCCTCTCTGTTAAGAAAAATCTTGCCTCTCTCATCTCTTTATAGTTTCCCCGTTATGCCATAAAAAATATGTCCTGTAGCAATTGGCATTTATACCCTGAGATAAAAAGACTCTGACAAGACATTCTGCAGATTGGTCTCATAATTGTGTAAAACATAATTGGTCAACCGTATCATCTTGCTGCCTATATCTTCTCTCTCTCTCCTGGATCTTGTCCTTCTTACATTGTGATTTTTCAGGGATATCTTAGATCCTATTCTCTCAAAGACCATCTCCATGGCAATATCTATCACATGGGCCTTGGATGTAGGTGGAAATGCTGATAAGTTGGGACTCTAATTCTCTTTTATCTTGGAAGTAAATGAACAGTTTAAAGTGTAACTATTTACAACCCAACATTTCTCAAAACCTTACTGGGACTTTGGAAACTCTCAGTCTATAATCTGGTTGTTGTCATTATCTCCAATTGAAAATTATAGATGGCTGGAAATTGTAGACCGGTGAGCCTTAATTCTGTTGTGGGCAAAGTTTTGGAAAGGATTATAAGAGATAGGACTTGTAATCATCTAGAGAGAAATAATTTGATTAGGAATAGTCAACACAGTTTTGTGAAGGGTAGGTCGTGTCTCACAAATCTTACTGAGTTCTTTGAGAAGATGACCAAAGAGGTGGATAAGGGTAAAGCAGTTGATGTGGTGTATGTGGATTTCTGTAAAGCGTTTGATAAGGTTCCCCATGGTATGCTACTGCAGAAAATATGAATGCATGGGATTGAGGGTGATTTAGCAGTTTGGATCACGAATTGGCTAGCTGAAAGAAGACAGAGGGTGGTGGTTGATGGGAAATATTCAACCTGGAGTTCAGTTATTAGTGGTGTACCACAGGGATCTGTTTTGGAGCCACTGCTGTTTATCATTTTTATAAATGACATAGATGAGGGTGTAGAAGGATGGGTTAGTAAATTTGCGGATGACATTAAGGTCGGAGGAGTTGTAGACATTGCGGATGGATGTCACAGTTTGCAGAGGGACATAGATAAGCTGTAGAGCTGGGCTGACAGGTGGCAAATGGAGTTTAATGCAGAAAAGTGTGAGGTGATTCACTTTGGAAGGATTAGTAGGATTACAGAGTATTGGGCTAATGGAAAGACCCTTGGTAGTGTGGATGAGCAGAGAGACCTTGGTGTACATGTGCATAGATCCCTGAAAGTTGGCACCCAGGTTGATAGGGTTGTTAAGAAGGCGTACGGTGTAGTAGCTTTTATTGGTAGAGGGATTGAGTTTCGGAGCCGTGAGATCATGTTGCAGCTGTACAAAACTCTGGTGCGGCCGCAGTTGGAGTATTGCATATAGTTCTGGTCGCCGCATTATAAGAAAGATGTGGAAGCATTGGAAAGGGTGCAGAGGAGATTTACCAGGATGTTGCCTGGTATGGTGGGAAGGTCTTATGAGGAAAGGCTGAGGGACTTGAGGTTGTTTTTGTTAGAGAGAAGAAGGTTAAGAGGTGACTTAATTGAGGCATACAAGATGATCAGAGGATTAGATAGGGTGGACAGTGAGAGCTTTTTTCCTTGGATGGTGATGGCTGCATTGAAGGTGATAAATATAGGACAGATGTCAGAGGTAGGTTCTTTACTCAGAGATATTAAGGGCGTGAATGCCCTGCCTGCAGCAGTAGTTGACTCGCCAACTTTAAGGGCATTCAAATGTTCATTGGATAGACATATGGATAATATTGGAATAGTTTAGGTTAGAGGGTCATTAGATTGGTTCCAGTGGTTGGCGCAACATCGAGGGCCGAAGGGCCTGTACTGCGCTGTAATGTTCTCTGTTCTATGTTCTAAAAATCTATCAGGTCGATCCTCAGCTTTTACCAAAAATAATCTAGTGGTTGGTGAGTAAAGTTGAACATTTTGAGATTGGAGCATCAGATGTGTTGCATGCGGTGGAGTTGAGGTTTGAAGGAAGGAATGAGTGAAATGCTAGATTCCTTTCTGGAGGGCAAGGGATGAAGACAGTATTCTGGGAAATGCAGCATAACGGCATCATCTTTTCAAACTATAGTGCGGGGAGTCAACTTCTGAGGTTGAGAAATCAATGTCAGAAGCTCAGACGTTGCATCATCCAAACAAACACACAGGTTAAGGGAACATTATTCAAAGGCTGTATAGAAGCAGACTAAGAGGAAGTTCGGTCAATGTCCATTTGGAATTCTGGTTTATAGTAAGTATCCATCCGTGTCTATTCGCTGATATTGAGGTGGAGAATTCCGGAAAGGGAAGGGAAGTGTCACACATGAAAAGTGGAAATGTGAGTGGGGAACATCAGTTTGATTTTAAAAAACTGACTGAAATGTGCAGCCTTGCCAGAAAGATGGAATGATAGAAGCTGAATCTTTAATGTTTCTAATAATGAGATGAAACGGCGACATAAGCATACCAGAGACTGCGAATAATAGAGGGCGATTTAAAATCAAACTATTTAAGTTCAGTGGAAATTCAAGGATAATATATGTCTAGGAATGTTTCCTCAGGGGGACTCAGGAGATTTTTAAAATGAGTTTCAGATCTCACATTCCATTATCCTAGAATTGTGCAATTATAGAATGTGTGCAGAGCAAAAGGAGTCCAAGAATGTGAATAACTTATTAAAATCGACGTATCTGCTAGTACATTTTGAATCAGACAGGGGAACGTATCCCGTGGTACGATGAATTGCACTACTGTGTCGGGCAGATTTATTTTCATTTAATGGAGGGCGGGTCCGAAAGGCCATTGGTTTCAGATAAAAATAGGCTGATAAAGGATACTCACACGAGGACAAAAAGAGATCTGACTGTCATTTGGCAGTTGAAAGATTCTATTCGAACCTCTATAGTCATTCGTTCACCCTCTGAACAGACCACAAGACATTGGGAAGTCTTTTATGTGATTCCAAATACATTCTCCCCATTGTCAGCGAGTCAGGACCATATTGTGCACAGAACAGGGGAAAACAACGAGACTGTGAATGTGTTGAGTCATCTCCCTTTCTTGGATTCGCCATTCAAGGCATTCTGTCTTCCCATGGTATCTCTTTTCACTGGAAACATTTTCCAATCTCCAAAACAGACGAAGCAGTTGAGGGACAGAGACTCTGTTTTGTCAAAAGTTAATCCATTTGTGTTGCAAAGATAGGCAACTATCATAGAGGATGAGTTATGTATGCAGGATTGATGCATACTGTGGGGGTCACGGATGGCCGTTTCGACCCTGTCTGGGAGCAGAATTCATGATTAATGTAACTGTTCTTGTTAAAGTGAGAAACTACATCAAATATTTGCAACTCATGGTCTACATGATACGTCTGTTTTGGATAATGGAACCGCGTACACAATGTTTTTTTTCAAGAATTTATGCAAAACAATGGCATATACTATTTCCGGACTGCACCATTTCATGTGGTTTCAAATGGTTTGGCAGAGCCCTGAAGTAGGGATTGAAAAAAAAGTGGAAGATGATTCGTTGAGTACAAAGATCTGAAGATTTTTGTTCCAGTATTGTTTCACGCTACAAACGACAACTGGGCTATTTCCAGCGGAACTGCTGCTATGTGGATGGTCAAGTGTCACGTGGATCTGTACCATCGAAATCTCATAGCAAAAGAGAACAAGAGACAAGAGAAGCCGGAACAGTTCGGGACGGGAAATGATTACTGATTCTCCATTGAAGTTCAGTATGTTCCTGAGTGGTTTTATTGGATGAGAATTGTTTTAACGGTGTTGAGGGACTTAAGCATCTGTGAGTTTTGACTTTTTTTTGGTTTTGATCTACAACAGCGTGACCTGGAAACAAAGAGAGAGAGGGATGGAGAGAAAAAAATAATAGCAGATTTATAGAGGGACAGACAGATAGGTAGAGGAATGGATAGAGAGATAGATAAACAAAAAAGGTAGACAGACAGACAGACTGGCATACGAGCAGACAGGCTGTCAGACAGTCAGGTTGACAGATAGATAGATGGATAGATAAATAGACAGATAACCAGACAGACAGACGGACGGGCGCACAGGTGGGCAGACGGATGGTCGGACGTGTGATGGATGGACAGATGGATGTTAGAGAGACAGACAGACAGACAAACAGAGCTCCCGTTATTTCCTTCTAATAATCTGCATGCTCATTGTTCCGTGGGAGCACTGAAGAGAGGCAGTGATTTGCGAGAGGAGATCTTGTGGGTGAGTAGACCGATTTTTCAAAGCTAACTTTTTAACAGTTTTTTTTCTTTAAATTTTATACCGGAAGCAGTTGCAAAGACACTCAGGTAGAGTTTTTTTTTAACATATAAAAGTTACTCACCTCAGGGATTCAACCTCATTGTTCCGTTGGAGCACTGAAGAGAGGCTGCGATTTGCGAGAGGAGAGCTTGTGGGTGAGTACAGCGATTTTTTTAAAACTAACTTTGTAGTTGTTTTTTTTTCTTTAAATTTTTGCACCGGAAGCAGTTACTAGGGCACTCGGGTACAGTTTTTTTTACCTTACTATAAATTAGAGCGGTGAGGAATCCCGATACTCTACATAGGTAGAGTATCCCAGCCCTCCCCCCTCCTCTAACCTCAAAAAGAGAGAGAGAGAGAGAGAGGGGGGGTCTGACTGAGAGCAGGTAAGTCTGTTTTTGTTTTTGAGTGTGCTGTAAGGGCTTTGGCTCACAGGGCCAAAGAGATAAGGGTGAGGCAAGGGAAGTTATAAGTTTTTTTTTACTTTTTCCTCTGGGTTACTAAAAAGGGGCAAGTATGGGTATGAGGCCAGTATGTTGTTGCCAGTGCAACATGTGGGAGGTCTTGGAGGCTCCTGGTCTACCAGACATCCACACCTGTGCTCGGTGTGTGGAGCTGCAGACCCTACGGAACCAGGTTAAGGAGCTGCAAATGCAGCTCAAGGACCTTCGGCTCATTAGAGAGAGTGAGGAGATAATTGATAGGAGCTATCAGCAAGTAGTCACACCAGAGCAACGGGAAGAAGGCACGTGGGTAACTATTAGGAAGGGGAAACCTCAGGTGATGGAGAGCACGCTGGTGGATGTCCCCCTTCAAAATAAGTCCTCCTGCCTGAGTACTACTGGGGGGGACAGCTCATCTGAGCGAGGCAGCAGTGGCCAGGTCTCTGGAGCTGAGCCAGTATGTCAAAAAATTAAAAAAGAGAGCAGAAAGGTAGTATTAATAGGGGTCTCCACAGTGAGGGGGGGCGGACAGGCATTTTTGTGGACGTAGACGTGAGTCGTGGATGGTGGTTCGTCTCCCTGGAGCTGGGATCCGGGATGTCTCTGGGCATGTCCCAGACATCCTGAAGGGGAAGGGTGAGGAACCGGAGGTTGGAGTGCATATAGGTACTACTGACGTAGGCAAGAAGAGGGAGGCAGTGGTGAAAAGGGATTATAGGGAACTGGGTAGGCAGCTGAGGAAGAGAAAAGCGAAGGTAGTAATCTCAGGATTGCTGCCTGTGCCACGGGAGAATGAGGGCAGGAATGGAATGAGGTGGAGGCTGAATGCGTGGCTGAGGGACTGGAGCAGGGGGCAGGGATTTCGGTTCCTAGATCATTGGGACCTCTTTAGGGGCAGGTGTGACCTGTACAGTAAAGACGGGTGGCACTTAAATCCCAGGGGGACTAATATCTTGGTGGGAAGACTGGCTAAGGCTACTGGGGGGACTTTAAACTAGAAAGGATGGGGGGAGGGAATTGTGATGGGGATACTGGGACCGAGGAGGTTAGCTCCCAGGTAGGGAAGGACTGCAGGCAGTATGAGAGGGAGGTTAGACAGGGGGTGGAGAAGGGAAATGCCCAGACTGAGGGGCTGAAGTGTATCTATTTTAACGCCAGGAGTGTAGTAAATAAGGTAGATGAGCTTAGGGCATGGATTGCTGCTTGGGAATGTGATGTGATGGCCATTACGGACACTTGGATGTCTCAGGGACAGGACTGGGTACTTCAGGTGCCAGGATTCAGATGCTTCAGGAAGGACAGGGAGGGGGGCAAAAGAGGTGGCGGAGTGGCTCTGTTGATCAGGGACAGTGTCATGGCTGCAGAGAAGGAGGATGCCGTGGAGGGACTGTCTATGGAGTCCCTGTGGGTGGAAGTTAGTAACAGCAAAGGGTCGATAACTTTGCTGGGTGTATTCTACAGGCCGCCCAATAGTGACAGGGAAGTTGAGGTGCAAATAGGGAAACAGATTCTAGAGAGATGTAGTAATAACAGGGTTGTCATGATGGGAGACTTCAATTTCCCAAACATCGACTGGAATATCCCAAGGGTATTGGTCTCTGGAGAAGCAGGGGCAAAACATGAACCAACCGTGAGCAAAACATTAACCAGTCGGGGAAAACATGAACCAAATGGGGAAAACATTAACCAGTGGGACTTGGTCCCTGGAGAAGCAGGGGGAAAGCATTAACCAGTTGGACTTGGAACCTGGAGAAGCGAGGGGAATACATTAACCAGTCGGACATGGTCCCTGGAGAACCGAGGGGAAAACATTAACCAGTTCCACATAATCCCTGGAGAACCAGGGGCAAAACATTAACCAGTAGGGGAAAACATTAACCAGTGGGACTCAGGCGCTGGCTGGAGTGGGCAAAACATTAACCAACCGTGGGGAAAGCAGTAACCAGTCGGACCTTGTCCCTGGAGAAGCTGGGGAAAGCTGAAACATTTGGACTTGGTGCCTGGAGCAGAAGGGAAAACATTAACCAGGCGGACAGAGTCCCTGGAGAACCGAGGGGAAAACATTAACCAGTTGAACTTGGTCCCTGGAGAAGCAGAGGCAAAACATTAACCAGTTGGGGAAAACATTAACCAGTCAGGGAAAACATTAACCAGTGGTCCTTAGGCTCTGGCTGGATGGGCAAAATATGAGCCAACCGTGGGGAAAACATTAACCAACCGGGGAAAACATTCACCAGTGGGACTTGGAGCCTGGAGAACCGAGGGGAAAACATTAACCAGTCGGGTGTACTAACTACAGAAGCAAGGGCACAACATTAACCAACCGTGGGGAAATCTTTAACCAGTCGGGCAAAACATGAACCAATCGTGGAAAGCATTAACCAACCGGGGAAAACATTCACCAGTGGGACATGGTCCCTGGAGAAGCAGGGGGAAAACATTAACCAGGTGGGCTGGGTGCCTGCAGAAGAAGGGAAAACATTAACCAGTGGGACATGGTGCCTGCAGAATTGAGGGGAAAACATGAACCAGTTGGACATAGTCCCTGGAGAAGCAGGGGCAAAACATTAACCAACCGTGAGAAAACATGAACCAGTCGGGGAAAACATTAACCAACTGGGGAAAACATTAACCAGTGGGACTTCGGCTCTGGTTGGATGGGCAAAACATTAACCAACCGTGCGGAAATCATGAACCAACCACGGGGAAAACATTTACCAGTGGGACTTGGGCACTGGAGAAGCAGGAGGAAAACATTGACCAGTTGGGCTGGGCGCCTGGAGCAGAAGGGAAAGCATTAACCAGTTGGACTTGGTGCCTTGAGAAGCTTGGGGAAAGCATTAACCAGCCGGACTTAGTCTCTGGAGAAGCAGGGGCAAAGCATTAACAAACCATGGGGAAAACATTAACCAGTCCGGTAAAACATTAACCGACCGGGGAAAACATTAGCCAACCGGGGAAAACATTAGCCGACCGGGGAAAACATTAGCCGACCGGGGAAAACATTAACCAGTGGGACTTAGTCCCTGGAGAAGCAGAAGGGAAAACATTAACCAGTCGGACATAGTCCCTGGAGGAGCTTGGGGAGAACATGAACCAGTTGTACAGAGCCCCTGGAGAAGCTTGGGGAAAACATCAACTAATTGGACACAGTCCCTAGAGAAGCAGGTACACAACATTAACCAACCGTGGGGAAAACATTAACCAGTCGAGCAAAACATTAACCAGTCGGGCAAAACATTAACCAGTGGGACTTAGGGTCTGGCTGGAGGGGCAAAACATGAAACAACGGTGGGGAAAGCATGAACCAACCATGGGGAAATCACTAACCAGTGGGACTTGATCCCTGGAGAAGCAGGAGGAAAACATTAACCAGTTGGGCTGGGTGCCTGGAGAAGCAGGGGGAAAACATTAACGAGTTGGCCTGGGTGCCTGGAGCAGAAGGGAAAGCATTAGCCAGTTGGACATGGTGCCTGGAGAAGCAGGGGGAAAACATTAACCAGTTGGGCTTGGCCCCTGGAGAACCGAGGGGAAAACATTAACCAGTTGGACATAGACCCTGGAGAACCAGGGGCAAAACATTAACCTGTCAGAACTTGACCCTGGGGAAGCAAGGGAAGAACATTAACCAGTTGGACCTTATCCCTGGAGAACCGAGGGGAAATCATTAACCAGTTGGACATAGTCCCTGGAGAAACAGGGGCAAAACATTAACCAACCCTAGGGAAAACATTAACCAACCGGGGAAAACATTAACCAGTCGGGGAAAACATTAACCAGTCGGGGAAAACATTAACCAACCTGGGAAAACATTAACCAGTGGGACGTAGGCTCTGGCTGGAAGATCAAAACATGAACCAACCGAGGGGAAAACATTAACCAATGGGGGAAAACATGAACCAGTTGGACTTGGTGCATGGAGAAGCGAGGGGAAAAGATTGACCAGTTGGGCTTGGTGCCTGGAGAAGCAGGGGGAAAACATTAACCAGTCGCACTTGGTGCCCGGAGAAGCAGGGGGAAAACATTAACCAGTTGTCCTTGGCCTCCGGAGAAGCAGGGGCAAAACATTTACCAACCGTGGGCAAAACATTAACCAGTCGGGGAAAACATTAACCTACCGGGGAAAACATTAACCAGTCGGCGAAAACATTAACCAAACGGGGAAAACATTAACCAGTGGGACTTAGTCTATGGCTGGAAGGGCAAAACGTGAAACAACCGTGGGGAAAACATGAACCAACCATGGGGAAAACATTAACCAGTGGGACTTGGTCTCTGGAGAAGCAGGGGGAAAGCATTAACCAGTTGGACTTGGAGCCTGGAGAAGCGAGGGGAAAACATTAACCAGTCGGACATAGTCCCTGGAGAACCGATGGGAAAACATTAACCAGTTGCACATAATCCCTGGAGAAGCAGGGGCAAAACATTAACCAGTCGGGGAAAACATTAACCAGTAGGGGAAAACATTAACCAACCGGGGAGAACATTAACCAGTTGGACGTTGTCCCTGGAGAAGCGAGGGGAAAACATGAACCAGTTGGGCATAGTGCCTGGAGAACCGAGGGGAAAACATTAATCAATTGGAGATGGACCCTGGAGAAGCGAGGGGAAAACATTAACCAGTTGGAGATGGTCCCTGGAGAAGCGAGGAGGAAACATTAACCTGTTGCACCTAATCCCTGGAGAACCGAGGGGAAAACATTAACCAGTTGGACTCGGTACCTGTAGAAGCAGGGGCAAAACATTAACCAACCGGGCAACACATTTATCAACCGAGCAAAACATTAACCAGTGGGACTTGGTCTCTGCAGAAGCAGGGGAAAAGCATTAATCAGTTGGAATTGGAGCCTGGAGAACCGAGGGGAAAACATTAACCAGTCGGACATAGTCCCTGGAGAAGCAGGGGCAAAACATTAACCAGTCGGACCTTGTCTCTGGAGAACCGAGGGGAAAACATTAACCAGTTGGACATAGTCCCTGGAGAAGCACGGGCAAAACATTAACCAACCGTGGGGAAAACATTAACCAAACGGGGAAAACAATAACCAGTCGGGGAAAACATTAACCAGTTGGGAAGAACATTATCCAACCGGGGAAAGCATTAACCAACCGTGGAAAACATTCACCAGTGGGACTTAGTCTCTGGCTGGAGTGGGCAAAACATTAACCAACCGCGGGGAAAACATTAACCAGTGGGACTTGGGTCCCTGGAGACGCAGGATGTAAACGTTTACCAGCTGGGCTGGGTGCCTGGAGCAGAAGGGAAAACATTAACCAGTCGTAGTTGGTGCCTGGAGAAGCAGAGGCACAACATTAACCAACTGTGGGGAAAACATTAACCAGTCGGGGAAAACATTGACCAACCGGGGAAAACATTAACCAGTCGGGGAAAACTTTCACCTCTCCCTCTGTATCTCTGTGTCCCAGTAAGCTGATTCAGTGTGAATGTAAGCCTTGCTTGTGAGGTGAATCATTCATGTTGACACCTTTAAATATCGATCCCCCCTCTCTCTGCCTGTCTGTCTGTCTCTCCCTCTCTCTCACTGTCGCTCTCTCTCAATAACTTCACTGCAGTCTTAATGTCAGCCTGACTTCGGACACTTCATAAACTTTAAAAACTCACTCTCTGCCTCCCTCAGTTCAGGCACAGGTTGAGTGTTCGAGTGAGAGTGGGGGAGAGGTGAGTATTGAAGCCGGTGCAGGCAGCTGTCAACAAAGCTTTGAAGAAATGGCAGGCAGTGTTTGTAAAGATGCTGAGGGAATGGGAAAGTCAGTGTGTCAGCCAGATGGGGGAAGGGAGGCTTCCACTTGCGAGGGGAAAACATTAACCAGCTGCTGCTGCTGCGGCGTGGGCAATGGCAGTCTCCCTTTTATTGTACCCTCTGGACAAGCAGGGGCAAAACATGAACCAGTTGGACGTGGTGCCTGGAGCAGAAGGGAAAACATTAACCAGTTAGACTCTGGTCCCTGGAGTAGAAGGGAAAACATTAAACCAGTTGCACTTAGTCTCCAGAGAAGCAGGGGCAAAGCATTAACCAGTCGGGGAAAACATTAACCAGTGGGAACTGGTCCCTGGAGAAGCAGGGGGAAAACATGAACCAGTTGGACATAATCCCTGGAGAAGCAGGGGCACAACGTTAACCAACCGTGGGGGGAGAAAGCATTAACCAACCGGGGAAAATATTAACCTGTCGGGGAAAACATTAACCAGTGGGACTTAGGCTCTGGCTGGATGGGCAAAACATTAACCAACCACGGGGAAAGCATTAACCAGTTGGACCTTGTCCCTGGACAACCGAGGGGAGAACATTAACCAGTTGGACATAGTCCCTGGAGAAGCAGGGGCACAGCAGCAACCAAACGTGGGGAAAACGTCTGTTGTGGGTACGGTTTCGTTCAGGGGAAGTTGTGTCTGACAAATTTACTGGAGTTCTATGAGGATGTGTCTAGGGCAGTGGATAGAGGAGAGCCGGTGGATGTGGTCTTTCTTGATTTTCAGAAGGCGTTTGACAAGGTACCTCACAAGAGGTTATTGCAGAAGGTAAGGGGGCATGGAGTTGGGGGTAGGGTGTTAGTGTGGATAGAGGATTGGTTGTCAAATAGGAGGCAGAGAGTGGGGGTCAATGGGTGCTATTCGGATTGGCGGTTGGTGACTAGTGGAGTGCCCCAGGGGTCAGTGCTGGGGCCTCAGCTATTTACCATTTATATAGATGATCTGGAGGAGGGAACCGAGTGTATGGTGTCGAAATTTGCTGATGACACTAAGATTGGGGGAACGGCAAATTGTGCGGAGGGTGTGGAGAGTCTGCAGAAGGATCTAGATAGGCTGGGCAAATGGGCCAGGAACTGGCAAATGGAATTTAATGTTGGCAAGTGCGAGGTGGTCCACTTTGGCAGGAATAAAGGTTGGAAGGACTATTACTTACAGGGCGAAAAACTGCAGCAGGCGACGGTGCAGAGGGACCTCGGGGTCCTTGTGCATGAGTCGCAAAAACCCAGCCTGCAGGTGCAGCAGGTGGTCAGGAAGGCGAATGGGATGCTGGCCTTCATAGCGAGGGGGATTGAATATAAAAGTAGGGAGGTCTTGCTGCAGCTGTATAGGGCATTGGTGAGGCCGCAGCTGGAGTACTGTGTGCAGTTTTGGGCGCCGCATCTGCGCAAGGATATTTTGGCCCTGGAGGGAGTGCAGAGGAGGTTTACTAGGCTGATGCCGGAGTTGAGGGGATTGAGCTATGAGGAGAGGCTGAATAAACTAGGCTTGTACTCGTTAGAGTTTAGAAGAATGAGGGGAGATCTCATTGAGACGTATAAGATGATGAATGGGATGGATAGGATAGAGGTGGAGAGACTCTTCCCGCTCAAAAAAGACAGTAGGACTAGGGGGCACAGCCTCAAGATAAAGGGGAGGCGGTTTAGAACGGAGTTGAGGAGGAACTTCTTCACTCAAAGGGTGGTGAATCTCTGGAATTCTCTGCCCGTTGAAGTGGTGGAGGCTGCCTCGCTAAATATTTTTAAGAAGCGGGTTGATGGGTTTTTGATAAGAGAGGGGATTAAGGGTTATGGGGAGAGGGCGGGAAAGTGGAACTGAGCCACAACAGATCAGCCATGATCTTATTGAATGGCGGGGCAGGCTCGAAGGGCTACATGGCCTACTCCTGCTCCTATTTCTTATGTTCTTATGTTCTTAAGATGATGAATGGGATGGATAGGATAGAGGTGGAGAGGCTCTTCCCACTCAGAAAGGACAGTAGGACTAGGGGGCACAGCCTCAAGATAATGGGGGGGTGGGTTAGAACGGAGTTGAGGAGGAACTTCTTCACTCAAAGGGTGGTGAATCTCTGGAATTCTCTGCCCGTTGAGGTGGTGGAGGCTGCCTCGCTAAATATTTTTAAGACGCGGGTTGATGGGTTTTTGATAAGCGAGGGGATTAAGGGTTATGGGGAGAGGGCGGGAATGTGGAACTGAGACACGACAGATCAGCCATGATCTTATTGAATGGCGGGGCAGGCTCGAAGGGCTGGATGGCCTACTCCTGCTCCTATTTCTTATGTTCTCAAAACATTAACCAGTAGGGCAAAACATTAACCAGTCAGGGAAAACATTAACCAGTTGGGCAAAACATTAACCAACCGGGGAAAACATTAATCAGTCGGGGAAAACATTAACCAGTGGGACTGAGTCTCTGGCTGGATGGGTAGAACCGTATCCAACCGCGGGGAAAACATTAACCAGTCGGGCATAGTCCCTGGAGAAGCAGGAGCACAACATTAACCAACCGTGGGGAAAACATGAACCAGTCAGGCAAAACATTCACCAGTCGGGGAAAACGTTAACCAGTCAAAGAACAAAGAACAAAATCAGCCTGGGAAACAGGCCCTTCGGCCCAACGAGCCCACGCTGCCATCTCAACTCCACCTCTCTACCCATGACCCCTATCTCATGTTTTATGGCCATCCAGATTGAGGGAAAACTAATTTAGGGACAATTTATTCCTGCCAATCAGCCGAACAGCACATCTTTGGGGTGTGGGAGGAAACCGGAGCACCCGGAGAAAACCCACGCAAGCACGGGGAGAATGCGCAAACTCCCACAGACACCGGCCCAAATCCATGTGTCTGCACAGCAATCAGCGATAGTCACTGAGCTGTCGTCTTGCCCAGTATCTTGTCCAGTTTAGGCACACACTAACGACATGAAGCACTACGCCAATCTCGAACAACCAAGAGCAGCCCCAGTACGACCCATCGCGTGTATGCCCCTCGTTGGACACGAGGTGGACCGACTTCAAACCTGTGAATGAAAACAGAGAAAAACATTATTATCATACTATACCCATTTACATTTCTCGGGACACCCCAATGCTAATGACCCTTCATTAAAGGTTCTCCTATATCCACCCATCTCCAGCTCAGTCATGTGCCTAAGTTACTCTTAAAGGACTCTAGCGTGTTTGCTTCCACCACCTTACTTGGCAGAGCATTCCATACCCCCACTACCCTCTGCGTGAAAAACCTCCCTCGAATATCTGTGTTGTACCTCTCCCCCTTCACCTTAAGCCCATGGCCCCTCGTCCTACGTGACTCGATTATAGGAAATAGCTTACCTCTGTTTACTCTATCTATACCCTTCATAATCTTATATACCTCTATTAGATCCCCCCCTCAGTCGGCGTCTTTCAAGGGAAAAGAGTCCCAATTTCTTCAATCTTTCCTCACACCCCAGTCCTTCCATACCAGGCAACATCCTGGTAAACCTCCTCTGCACTCTCTCCAGAGTCTCCACGACCTTCTGGTAGTAAGGCAACCAGAACTGTACGCAGTACTCCAAATGTGGCCTAACCAACGTTCTATACAACTGCAACATTAGACTCCAGCTCTTATATTCTATACCCCTTCCTATAAAGGCTAACATACCATAGGCTTTCTTCACCACACTCTCCACTTGCACTGCCACCTTCAAAGACTTGTGCACTTGCACCCCCAGGTCTCGCTGCGACTCTATACTCCTTACAGGCTTACCCTTTATCATATAACTTCCCCCTACATTATTCCGGCCAAAATGCATCGCCTCACATTTATCCGGATTAAACTCCGTTTGCCACGTATCTGCCCAATCAACCAGCCTATCAATATCCTGCTGTATTGCCAGACACTGCTCCTCACTGCCCGCCAATCCAGCCATCTTGGTGTCATCAGCAAATGTGCTGATCACACCACCGACTCCCTCTTCCAAATCATTTCTATACACTACAAAGAGAAGAGGTCCCAGTACCGAGCCCTGCGGCACCCCACTAGTGACAGACCTCCAGCTAGAAAAAGACCCCTCCACAACTACTCTCTGACTCCTCTTTGCAAGCCAGTTCTCTACCCATCTAGATACCTGACCACATATCCCATGAGCTTTAATCTTCTGTACCAACCTACCATGAGGGTCTTTGTCAAACGCCTTACTGAAATCCATATAGACATCAACGGCTCGTCCTTCGTCAACCGTTTTTGTCACCTCCTCAAAGAATTCTACCAGATTCGTAAGCCAAGACTTCCCCTTGACAAAGCCATGCTGCGTATCCTGAATCAGATCGCAACGCTCCAAGTGCACATACATCCTATCCCTAAGAATCCTCTCCATCAACTTACCTACCACTGACATTAAGCTCACCGGCGTATAGTTACCCGGGCTATCCCTCCTACCCTTTTTAAACAACGGTACCACATTCGCTATCCTCCAGTCCTCTGGGACCTCACCTGTGTCCAAAGAAGAGACAAAGATTCGCGTCAGAGGCCCAGCAATCTCATCCCTTGCATCTCTAAGCAGCCTAGGATAAATGCAATCAGAACCCGGAGATTTATCGGTCTGAATGCCCTCGAAAAGCCCTCACACTTCTTCCCTGGTAATCAATAGATCTTTCAATCGGTCTACCGCTCCCTCAATGGCCGTACTAGACATCAAGCCCCTCTCCTTCGTGAATACCGACGCAAAGTATTCATTCAGGATCTCCCCCATTCCCTCTGGCTCTAAGCACAATTCCCCACGTCTGTCCCTGAGAGGACTGATTTTACCCCAACCACCCTTTTGTGAGACGACCTCAAATATTACCGAGAGCCAGAACAGGTCCCCATCCCACACTTAGCAGAAGTACTGAGAGAGTTACGTCTCTAAGTGGGACACTCTGTTCGATTATACCACCAGTTCCAATCACATATCAAAACCCGAGAGCATGACAAAGAGTCAGCCTTACAGAGCCAGACATGGGTTCGGAGGGTGTGGGACTGGGGTCTAAGTGTGGACATTCACCCCTGGATCCGGATAGTCTCGCACATACCGGTTGCCATCCAACTCATACTGGCAATATCCTGGGGGGGTCATAATGTGCTATACATCCCACCAGCACAAGAAAAATAAAACTAGGAGGGAACTCATCGGAACGACTGGCAACATGGGACAATGAACATCTCGGGAAGACTTCTCCCGCATACACCTAATTTGACAAACCCGGGGCTCCCCTAAACTGTACAACTGCAGCGTGCAAATGCAGGGAGCACCGGACATAGCATTTGTGAAGGAAATCGGTCTGAGGGAGGAGGAACAAGCCCGCTCCCGACCCACACGGGGGAACTGTTATGGGACAGCAAATTTTATGAAATTGGGCACACAAAATGGCAGCAAACTGAAGCTACCCTCAGAGCCCCTCCACCAAGAATCACAAAGTAACAGACACCGATCTGTGGGCAAGAGCATGCTTTTAGAATGCAGGTGAGGGCTGGCACATAAGGGAAGCTGGACAGGATGGCACCGACAGGAACTAAATCTCCACCCCGTCAAAATCAGCACCTTTAAAACAGTCAACCAACCCATGGAGACACCTAAAATTAGCATCGTTAAGGAAACATTCCTGGCCCCTCAAAACCTCTTTTGAGATCAATGACACACCTATGGTTCAAACCCCGGAGATTCGAGACTATTAAATAACCAATCAGACAAAGCAATTAACACACACTGAAAACAATTTCCTCAACACTTGGAAACATCGAGACAGGATGGCTAAGGTTGAACACTGTAAATAAAGTATTAGCATTTGAATCGCACACTGCCCCGAAGTTCAGGTATAACTATAGCCTGCTGCCAGGGACGGGCAGAGAGCTTTCGGGACAGTCCGATTGGATGCCCTGACTGTGCTTCTCCGTCGACGTAAATGAAAATAAAGCTGTGCCATTATTGAACTTCACCCTGAGTCCGTCGTGGTCGTTTTGCCCACTCGCGCTAACACCCCCTATCCTTAGCAGTCTCTGGTATGCTTATGTCGCCGTTTCATCTCTTTATTAGAAACATTAAAGATTCAATTTCTATCATTCCGTCTTTCTGGCAAGGCATAAGAACATAAGAGCATAAGAAATAGGAGCAGGAGTAGGCCATCGATCCCTTCGAACCTGCCTCGCCATTCAATAAGATCATGGCTGATCAGAAGTAGATCAGTTCCACTTTCCCACTTTCTCCCCATAACCCTTAATTCCCTTGTCTGTCAAAAACCTATCTACCTGTGACTTTTTTTTCCCCAGTTTGTTCATTTTCAGTCTGTTAACGTTTCTGCCACTATTATGCAATCTTTTTCATCACAGCCTGTCACTGGATTCAAATTGGGCTGCACAGTAGCACAGTGGTTAGCACTGCTGCTTCACAGCTCCAGGGACCTGGGTTTGAATCGAAGGGCTAGATGGCCTACTCCTGCTCCTATTTCTTATGTTCTTTTGGCCTTACCCGTGAGCATCACGCTCCATCCTCCCCAGGCTACACACTGCGGCCATCCCCTCCGGGTTACACACCGTCTGATCTCACTGGCTCCATGCCCCCGAACTGAAGTCTCCATCCTTCCCGGGTTACGCACTGTCTGAACTCGCTGCCTCCGTTTTCTCCAGTTTACACACTGTCTGATCGCCATGTCTCCATCCTGCCCGGATTGGACACTGTCTGTTCATATTGGTACCATCCTCTTGTGTTTACAGACAGATCTCACTGCCTCCATTCCCACACTCCCCCCATTACACATTATCTGATCTCACCATCTCTATCTCCCTGGGATTACTCTCTCTGACCTCACTATCTCTATCTCCCTGGGATTACACTGTCGGATCTCACTATCTCTATCTCCCTGGGATTACACCGTCAGATCTCACTATCTCTATCTCCCTGGGATTACACCGTCTGATCTCACTATCTCTATCTCCCTGGGATTACACTCTCTGATCTCACTATCTCTATCTCCCTGGGATTACACCGTCTGATCTCACTATCTCTATCTCCCTGGGATTACACCGTCTGATCTCACTATCTCTATCTCCCTGGGATTACACCGTCTGATCTCACTATCTCTATCTCCCTGGGATTACACCGTCTGATCTCACTATCTCTATCTCCCTGGGATTACTCTCTCTGATCTCACTATCTCTATCTCCCTGGGATTACACTCTCTGATCTCACTATCTCTATCTCCCTGGGACTACACTGTCTGATCTCACTATCTCTATCTCCCTGGGATACACTCTCTGATTTCACTATCTCTATCTCCCTGGGATCACTCTCTCTGATCTCACTATCTCTATCTCCCTGGGATTCCACTCTCTGATCTCACTATCGCTATCTCCCTGGGATTACTCTCTCTGATTTCACTATCTCTATCTCCCTGGGATTACACTCTCTGATCTCACTATCTCTATCTCTATCTCCCTGGGATTACACTCTCTGATCTCACTATCTCTATCTCCCTGGGATTACACCGTCTGATCTCACTATCTCTATCTCCCTGCGATTACACTCTCTGATCTCACTATCTCTATCTCCCTGGGATTACTCTCTCTGATCTCACTATCTCTATCTCCCTGGGATTACTCTCTCTGATCTCACTATCTCTATCTCCCTGGGATTACTCTCTCTGATTTCACTATCTCTATCTCCCTGGGATTACTCTCTCTGATTTCACTATCTCTATCTCCCTGGGATTACACTCTCTGATCTCACTATCTCTATCTCCCTGGGATTACTCTCTCTGATTTCACTATCTCTATCTCCCTGGGATTACTCTCTCTGATCTCACTATCTCTATCTCCCTGGGATTACTCTCTCTGATCTCACTATCTCTATCTCCCTGAGATTACTCTCTCTGATTTCACTATCTCTATCTCCCTGGGATTACTCTCTCTGATCTCACTATCTCTATCTCCCTGGGACTACACTGTCTGATCTCACTATCTCTATCTCCCTGGGATACACTCTCTGATTTCACTATCTCTATCTCCCTGGGATCACTCTCTCTGATCTCACTATCTCTATCTCCCTGGGATTCCACTCTCTGATCTCACTATCGCTATCTCCCTGGGATTACTCTCTCTGATTTCACTATCTCTATCTCCCTGGGATTACACTCTCTGATCTCACTATCTCTATCTCTATCTCCCTGGGATTACACTCTCTGATTTCACTATCTCTATCTCCCTGGGATTACACTCTCTGATCTCACTATCTCTATCTCCCTGGGATTACTCTCTCTGATCTCACTATCTCTATCTCCCTGGGATTACACTCTCTGATCTCACTAGCTCTATCTCCCTGGGATTACTCTCTCTGATCTCACTATCTCTATCTCCCTGGGATTACACTCTCTGATTTCACTATCTCTATCTCCCTGGGATTACACTCTCTGATTTCACTATCTCTATCTCCCTGAGATTACTCTCTCTGATCTCACTATCTCTATCTCCCTGGGATTACACTCTGTGATTTCACTATCTCTATCTCCCTGGGATTACACTCTCTGATTTCACTAGCTCTCTCTCCCTGGGATTACTCTCTCTGATCTCACTATCTCTATCTCCCTGGGATTACACTGTCTGATCTCACTATCTCTATCTCCCTGGGATTACTCTCTCTGATCTCACTATCTCTATCTCCCTGGGATTACACTCTCTGATTTCACTATCTCTATCACCCTGGGATTACTCTCTCTGATCTCACTATCTCTATCTCCCTGGGATTACTCTCTCTGATCTCACTATCTCTATCTCCCTGGGATTGCTCTCTCTGATCTCACTATCTCTATCTCCCTGGGATTACACTCTCTGACCTCACTATCTCTATCTCCCTGGGATTACACTCTCTGATCTCACTATCTCTATCTCCCTGGGATTACACTCTCTGATCTCACTATCTCTATCTCCCTGGGATTACACTCTCTGATCTCACTATCTCTATCTCCCTGGGATTACTCTCTCTGATTTCACTATCTCTATCTCCCTGGGATTACTCTCTCTGATTTCACTATCTCTATCTCCCTGGGATTACTCTCTCTGATCTCACTATCTCTATCTCCCTGGGATTACACTCTCTGATTTCACTATCTCTATCTCCCTGGGATTACACTCTCTGATTTCACTATCTCTCTCTCCCTGGGATTACTCTCTCTGATTTCACTATCTCTATCTCCCTGGGATTACACTCTCTGATTTCACTATCTCTATCTCCCTGGGATTACTCTCTCTGATCTCACTATCTCTATCTCCCTGGGATTACTCTCTCTGATCTCACTATCTCTATCTCCCTGGGATTACACTCTCTGATCTCACTATCTCTATCTCCCTGGGATTACTCTCTCTGATTTCACTATCTCTATCTCCCTGGGATTACTCTCTCTGATCTCACTATCTCTATCTCCCTGGGATTACACTCTCTGATCTCACTATCTCTATCTCCCTGGGATTACTCTCTCTGATTTCACTATGTCTATCTCCCTGGGATTACTCTCTCTGATTTCACTATCTCTATCTCCCTGGGATTACTCTCTCTGATCTCACTATCTCTATCTCCCTGGGATTACTCTCTCTGATCTCACTATCTCTATCTCCCTGGGATTACTCTCTCTGATCTCACTATCTCTATCTCCCAGGGATTACTCTCTCTGATTTCACTATCCCTATCTCCCTGGGATTACTCTCTCTGATCTCACTATCTCTATCTCCCTGGGATTACTCTCTCTGATTTCACTATCTCTATCTCCCTGGGATTACTCTCTCTGATTTCACTATCTCTATCTCCCTGGGATTACTCTTTCTGATCTCACTATCTCTATCTCCCTGGGATTACTCTCTCTGATTTCACTATCTCTATCTGCCTGGGATTACTCTCTCTGATTTCACTATCTCTATCTCCCTGGGATTACTCTCTCTGATCTCACTATCTCTATCTCCCTGGGATTACTCTCTCTGATCTCACTATCTCTATCTCCCTGGGATTACTCTCTCTGATTTCACTATCTCTATCTCCCTGGGATTAGTCTCTCTGATCTCACTATCTCTATCTCCCTGGGATTACTCTCTCTGATTTCACTATCTCTATCTCCCTGGGATTACTCTCTCTGATCTCACTATCTCTATCTCCCTGGGATTACTCTCTCTGATTTCACTATCTCTATCTCCCTGGGATTACTCTCTCTGATCTCACTATCTCTATCTCCCTGGGATTACTCTCTCTGATTTCACTATCTCTATCTCCCTGGGATTACTCTCTCTGATTTCACTATCTCTATCTCCCTGGGATTACTCTCTCTGATCTCACTATCTCTATCTCCCTAGGATTACACTCTCTGATTTCACTATCTCTATCTCCCTGGGATTACTCTCTCTGATCTCACTATCTCTATCTCCCTGGGATTACTCTCTCTGATTTCACTATCTCTATCTCCCTGGGATTACACTCTCTGATTTCACTATCTCTATCTCCCTGGGATTACTCTCTCTGATTTCACTATCTCTATCTCCCTGGGATTACTCTCTCTGATTTCACTATCTCTATCTCCCTGGGATTACTCTCTCTGATTTCACTATCTCTATCTCCCTGGGATTACTCTCTCTGATTTCACTATCTCCATCTTCACTCTCTTTGCTTTCTGGGAAAGTCGGAATTCGCCATTTTCTCCCCAGAATTGGTCCAGGAACCAGGCCGCTTCTTAAACACGATTAAAAAAGCTGAAAATCCTCCCTGCTCAGAACCGAGTATAAATATTTGCATCGCTTTCTCACCCGGACTTTCTACCGCCGAAACTTCTGGAAAGAAGCAACTCTGCGACTGCGCGTCGTTGTTTGTGAGGTAAAACCGCACGCGCTCAAAGAGCCCGGCGCATGCGCATACGGAGAACTGCTTCTTCGTCCGCCCTCCAACGCCCCCGGGTCACAAAGGGCCTGCGCAGTGCGCGAGTCTTGGAGTTCCTTCCGTGCTGTCCGTCTCGCGCACAGGCGGTTACAACCCGAGCGCGCCGCTGCCTGGAGAATGAAGAGGGCGGGGCTGCAATCTACACCCTCTCCCCATTTGTTGTAGCGGCTATCAATCACCTGCTCCCAGCCAATAGGAAGGTCCTTCTCATCAGTGTGCTGTCTTGACCCCAGTGAAAGGTTCTCATCAGTGTGGATGGAGCAGACTTTAAACAAGGAAGAATTAGCAATTGGTGCTCAGCTCCTAATAACACTCACATTGGCTGAAAAATGGCTTTCAAAAGAACTGGAAGTCGGGGATACAATTCCTTTCCTTTACTGAACGCTGCTGTCCATCCTGGCAGGTTAAATCTGTTTGTCACAGTCAAGAGTTTTTTTCTTTCCTCAACCATTGAATTGCTGTCCAGATGTTTCACGGTACTTCTGGGTGACAAAACCAGATCCTTCACAGAATATTTACCTCGGATTTACCCCACACATCTTCACTTGTACATCACATTACGACTTTCAACTTGGTCCTGGTAGATTGATCAACACAGATGTCATCATCTACATTAGCATGCAGGCTTAGATATTGAAGAGCTGCCTGCCAGTCACGAGACATGTCTTCACATATAGGAACCCAGGAAAGCAGTCAACAATATATTTCACCTTCACGCTACCAGCGCCAAGATGGAATTGGATATCACCCTGGTGGTCACAACAGTATCAAGGCCCCAAACTTGTTCACCCAGATGTATTTCTTGATAGAACCCTCAGCTAAAAGCATCACCTCCTCAGGACTGCAGAAGAAACCTCCAAAACACTCCTCTGTAAACTCGTTCCTTCCTCATTGGGATCACATGCCAACATCCTCAGGACCTCTGTTTTTGCGAGCACATGTAATTGTTGGAGGTCAGCCATCTCCGTTCCATGGCACTACAGCTGGAGTTTCTCATGTGCGTTTCTGAGGCCTACCCGCCTTTAGCTATTCTTCCAAGTGGGGACATTCACTAATAACTGAACAATGCACAACACCATTCGCAAACCCTCAGATACTGAAGTCAACCATGTTCAAATGTAGTAAGAAATAGACAATATCCACTTTTGGGTTGACAAATGACAAGTAGTGTTAACGCCACACAAGCATCAGGCAATGACTATCTCCAATAAGAGAAAATCTGATCATTCCTCCTTTCATATTCAATTGCATTACCATCGCCGAATTGTCCGTTACCGACACCCTGGGGTTTACTGTTGGCCTGAAACTGAACTGGATTACTCATATGCATACTATTGCTCCAACAGCAAGTCAGATGGGAGGGGAGATCGTATGCAGTCGTATTGTAATCAGTGCAATAATCCAAAGACATAGGGCCAGGCTGTTGAACTGAAGACCTGTGTTCAAACCCTATGAAACCGTTGTCAATTGTTGTGAAAACCCATCTGGTTCACTGATGTCCTTTACTCAAGTAAATCTATGATCCTTGCCTGGGCTGGCCTTTATGTAACCTCAGACTAAAAACAATATTGTTGTCTCTGAAAATGCCTTCTGAAATAACCTAACAAGCCATTCAGTTCAATGGAAATGGGAGAGGAACAAAAAATGCTGGCCCAGCCAACGATGCTCAGATCCCATGATTAGAAATAACCAATGGCAAAATCTCATCTCCTGACTTTCGAAAACCAAGGAATCAGGTGTTTGATGGAGTACTCTGTTATTTCTTTTGGGATGAGTACAGCTTCAACAATGCTCAAGACACGTTATGCCGTCCAGGACGTAGTAACCCATTTGATTGGCACCTCATCAAAAAATACCCACTCCCTCCATCATCAATACGCATTGGTAGCAGTATGTGCAATCTAACAGTTGCACTACAGAATCTTATCAAGCCTTCTGAAGTAGCAAATTCCAAACCCACAACCACTGTCATCTAGAAAGAAAAAGGCAGTTGACACATGGGAAAATCACCATCTGGAAATTTTCCTCGAAGTCACTCAACATACTGATCAGGAAATACATTGCCATTCCTTCACTGCCATTAGAGAGGAATCCTGGAACTGTTTCCCAAACAACACAGTGTGTTTACATATATTACATGGACTGCAGCAGTTCAAAAAGGAAGATCACCACCGCCATCTCATGGAATTGGACAATAAATGCTGGCTAAGGCAGCAAGCACTACATCTTATGAATTAATAATAATAAAAAAATGTGGATGGTGTCCAGCTGCCCAAATCAAATGGATCAACATGCAACTCAATTGAACAATGTCGATCTTCACAGGGTTCCTGGCCACTTTCTTTTGCTTCCAGTCCTAATCAATATTGCCAACTCCCTCCATGACATCAGTAAGGTAATTGCATCCAGAAAGTGGATGCCTACTCCAACCCAGCTACCTGGCTTCAAATTCTCATCAGCAGTTTCCCTTAAACTGAATTAACTTGAAATTCATTTTGCAACATGAATCATTATAGAGGACACAAGGAGCATATCAGAAGCAGTCATGAACTAGGAATGGAAGGCAGGGAGGAAATCAGCAAAATTGCATCAGGAAGGTGCTACTTAAGAAAAAAATGTTGCAGCTACGGGCTGGCATATGCTTCCTCCTGAGAAGCATCATTCTTGAGTCTTAAATGAAGTTGCTGGTGAAATGATTGATGCATTGCTTTTAGTTTTCCGAAGTCCATAGTTTTGGGGAAGGTCATATTAGATTGGAAGATAATTGTCTTAACGGTTATGGGTCTGTGATTGGGTAGGTGGGCATGACAAGGTTCGAACTGGTTCCTCAAGAGTGATGGTCAAGTTTTGATGACAGTCAAAGAAAAAAGCACGGGAAACAGGCCCTTCGGCCCAAAGAGCCCGCACCGCCATTTTAACATTGAGTCCCCTCTCCACCCATGACCCTTGTCTATGCTTATGGCATTCCAGATTGAGGGAAGACTAATTTAGGGACAATTTGTTACACCAATCAGCCTAACAGCACATCTTTGGGGTGTGAGAGGAAACCGGAGCACCAGGAGAAAACTGACGCCAGCACGGGGAGAATGTGCAAACTCCTGCAGACACTGGCCCAAATCCATGTATCTGCACAGCAGTGATAGTCACTGATCTGTCGCGTTGCCCATCATCTGGTTCAGTTTAAGCGTACACTAACGACGTGAAGTACTAGGCTATTCTCGAAACAACCAACAGCAGCCCTCGTACGACCCGTCATTGTTCCCTGACCGCTCGACATTATCAATTACCTGTGGGACGATCCCACTAATTAAAGTTTGTTTGTTACTTCAGCTGATTCTTGTCAAGGTAAAATAACTTTCATGATATCGAACTTACCAATTTGTTCAGATGGGAAAATATGTTGTCATGTTCCCATGATTAATATCGTGAGCTCCCAAACAGTGAACCTAAACTATTTGCAATATATATAATGTCTTAGATACAGGGATAGAAGGTATTATAGCCAAGTCTGCAAATTACACAAAAGTAGATGGGATACTAATTTGCAGTGAGGGAATATGAAACTTAAAAGATGGATGTAACTAGGCTAGGTGAGTGTGCCAAAATGTGGCAGATAGAGTTTTACATGGAGATGTGTAAGCTTATCTATTTTGACCAGAAAAGTAGAAAGGTAGCATTTCTCTTTCTCAATTGAAATGCAGTGGGATCTGGGTATCGTTGTGCACAATTTGCGGGCAACTAGTATGCTGGTATAGAAGATAATAAGGACAGCAAATGGAACTTTGGCATTTATAGCTGAAAGAATTGAGTATAAAAATAACAAAGTGTTGCTGCTACTACATGGGGCATTGGTGAGACCAAGTCAGAATACTATGCAAAGTTTTGTTTCTCTTATTTGAAGAAGGATGCAGACATTAGAGTCAGTTCAGAGGCAATTCACTGCATTGATTCCAGAGACAAGGAGTTCTTTTACGAAGATAAGTTGAGAAGTTTAGGCTGATACTCTTTAGAATTGAGAATCATGAGTGGAGATGAAGTATACAATATGATAAAGAATATTTGGTTTAATTAATTTGGACCTGATTTGTCTGTAAAATTATCACCACAGAAATGGAAACTGCAATATTCTGATTATAGTACGAATTACAGGATAATCAGATGTCTTACTGAATAAGCCATTTGACTTATCTCAGTTGGCTGGACTGCTGGATAGCGATTTTAAAAAGTGATACCAAAAACGTAGATTTAATTCCCGTACTGACTAAAATTATTCATTAAGTCCCACCTTCTCAAATATTCCTGACGGTTGGTGATCATTGGGTTAAATCACCATCAGTCACAACTTATATTTAGCTGGGACTATGACGAATTTACCTTTTGCAAATAAGATAAGAAAAAGTTTTGACAAAATAAGTGAAAAATGGACATTTCCTCTTTTGGGGCAATTTAGAATGAGAGGTCATAACTTGAGGATGGAAGGTAGCTGATTTAAAACAGATGAGAAGAAAATACTTCTCTCAAATGTTACGAATCTGTGGAATTCACTTTAATCATTGAATTATTACAGTGCACAATCATAGAAGGCCATTCAGCCCATTGAATGTTGTCAATTATTCTCTCCAATTAAGCATGGTTTTGATGTCTCAGTGAGACTTCTGCAGAATTTCATATTTTAAATATATATTCTGATATTTCATAGAACATAGAACATAGAACACTACAGCACAAACAGGCCCTTTGGCCCACGAGTTGTGCCGATCACATCAACACCTACCAATCCATAGACCTATCTATATCCCCCAATCCCATTTAATCCCATATACTCATCCAGAAGTCTTTTAAAAGACCCCAGCGAGTTCGCCTCCACCACCACTGACGGCAGCCGATTCCATTCACTCACCACCCTCTGAGCGAAAAACTTACCCCAAACATAACTTCTGTACTTGCCTCCCTGCACCTTAAATCTGTGTCCTCTCGTAGCGACCATTTCAACCCGGGGAAATAGCCTCTGAGAATCCACCCTATCTATTCCTCTCAACATTTTATAAACTTCTATCAGGTCGCCTCTCAACCTTCGTCTCTCCAGGGAAAAGAGTCCCAGCTCCCTCAACCTAACTTCATAAGGCATGCCTCCCAGTCCAGGCAACATCCTTGTAAATCTCCTCTGTACCCTTTCAATAGCTTCTACATCCTTCCTATAGTGAGGCGACCAGGACTGTGCACAGTACTCCAAGTGAGGCCTGACAAGGGTCTTATAAAGTTGCAGCATTACCTCCCGATTCCTAAACTCAATCCCTCGATTAATGAAGGCCAGTACACCATACGCCTTCTTGACCACATTCTCCACCTGCGAGGCCGATTTAAGAGTCCTGTGGACCCGGACCCCAAGATCCTTCTGCTGTTCAACACTACTAAGACTCCTGCCATTGATAGTGTACTCGTTCATCCCATTGGTTCTGCCAAAATGGACGACTACACATTTATCCGCGTTGAAGTCCATCTGCCACTTCTTCGCCCAGTCCTGCATCCTATTTATGTCCTGCTGCAACTTCTGACATCCTTCCAGACCATCCACAACACCACCGACCTTCGTGTCATCGGCGAACTTACTAACCCATCCCTCCACTTCCTCATCTAGGTCATTTATGAAAATGACAAACAGCAACGGTGCTAGAACAGATCCCTGGGGCACTCCACTGGTGACTGACCTCCATGCAGAAAAAGACCCATCCACAACCACTCTCTGCCTTCTGCAGGCAAGCCAGTTCTGGATCCACAAGGCCAAAGCCCCTTGGATCCCATGCCCTCTCACCTTCTCAAGAAGTCTTGCATGGGGGACCTTATCAAACGCCTTGCTGAAGTCCATGTACACCACGTCCACTGCTCTTCCTTCGTCAATGTGTTCAGTCGCATTTTCGAAGAACTCAACTAGGCTCGTAAGGCACGACCTGCCCTTGACAAAACCATGCTGACTATTTCTGATCATGCCAAACCTCTCCAAATGCTCGTAAATCTTGTCCCTCAGAAGCCTCTCCATCAGCTTACCAACCACTGAGGTCAGACACACCGGTCGGTAATTTCCCAGGCTATCTCTGTTCACTTTCTTGAAAATAGGAACCACATCCGCAATCCTCCAATCCTCCGGAACCTCTCCCGTCTCCATTGACGACGCAAAGGTCATCGCCAGGGGCTCTGCAATCACTTCCCTCACCTCCCACAGTATCCTGGGGTTCATCCCATCTGGTCCCGGCGACTTATCTATCTTGATAGCATTCAAAAGTTCTAACACATCCTCCTCCTTAATATCCACATACTCAATCTTTTCCATCTGCTGCAAATCCGTAGCAAAATCTCCCAGATCAGTTTCCACTGTGAATACTGAGGCAAAGTACTCATGAAGCACCTCTGCCATTTCTTCTGGTTCCACACAGACCTTTCCCCCTTCACCTTTTATAGGTCCTATCCCTTCTCTTCTCATCCTTTTACTTTTCACATATTTATAGAAGGCCTTGGGATTCTCCTTAATCTTACCCACCAAAGTCTTCTCATGACCCCTTCTGGCTCTCCTAATTTCCCTTTTAAGCTCCTTTCCACAATCCTTATACTCCTCAAGATCCTTACCATCTCCTAGCTCCCTGAACCTTTTGTACACCTTCCTTTTCCTCCTGACTAGGTTCACCACATCCTTCGTGCACCACGGTTCCCGCGACCTACCAAAACCCCCTTGTCTCATCGGAACGTTGTCATGCAGAGCTCCAGACAAACATTCCTTGAATATCCGCCACCTTCCTTCGGTACTTTTCCCTAAGAACGCCTCCTTCCAGTTTATTTGTCCAAGTAACTTCCTGACTTCTTCGTATTTCCCCTTACTCCAGACAAACACCTTCCTAGTATAAGTGTTATAGGTGTGACAGAGGAGGGTTAAAGAGAGGTGGAGGGGTGGCACTGTTAGTAAAGGAAAACATCACAGTAGTGCAGAGGGAGGACAATATGGAGGAGTTAGGGATTGAGTCGCTGTGGGTGGAGTTGAGGAATAAAAAGGGAGAGGTTACAATGCTAGGGGTATACTATAGGCCACCCAACAGCCCGAGGTCAGTGGAGGAAGGCATTTGCAGGGGCATTTTGGATAGGTGCAGGAAGAATAGGGTGGTTGTAGTGGGTGAATTTAATCTTCCTGGAGTGAATTGGAAGGGGCCTAGAGCTGGGGGTACGGAGGGAGAGGAGTTTGTAAAATGTGTTTTGGAAGGGTCTCTAGAGCAGTATGTAACTAGCCCGACTAGGGAAGGGGCTATACTGGATTTAGTGTTGGGTAATGAGCCGGGGCAGGTGGTTGAGGTTGAGGTAGGCGAACATGTGGCTAACAGTGACCACAAGTCCGTCTACTTTAGGATAAAAATGGAAAGGGATGAGTGCCGGCCAAACGGGAGGGTGCTGAACTGGGGAAAGGTGAGCTATAGCCGGATTAGGAGGGAGCTGAAGGACACTGACTGGGAGGGACTGTTAGCTGGCAAGTCCACAGTCGGCAAGTGGGAAGCTTTTAAGGGCAAACTGAAAATGTTGCAGGAAAGGCATGTTCCGGTTAAGCGGAAGGATGGGAAAGGTAGGGTTAGAGACCCGTGGATTACAGGGGGTATCGAAGACTTGGTGAGGAAGAAGAGGGATGCGTATGTTAGGTCGAAACAACTGGGTACGGAGAGTGCGCTGGAGGAATATAGAGAGAGTAGGAGGGAGCTAAAAAGAGGAATTAGAAGGGCGAAGAGAGGGCATAAAATGGCTTTGGCTGATAGGATTAAGGAAAATCCAAAGGCATTTTATTCCTATATTAGGAGCAAGAGAGTAGTTAGAGGGAAAATTGGTCCTCTTAGGGACAAAAGTGGGGAGTTATGTATTGAGTCGGAGGGAATGGGGGAGCTCCTGAATGAATACTTTGCGTCGGTATTCACGAAGGAGAGGGGTTCGGTGTCGTGCGGTGTCCTGGAGGGAGCTGTGGATCAGTGGCAGGAAATATCTATTACGAGGGAGGAAGTGCTAGGGCTTTTAGGTAGCGTAAGGACGGATAAAGCTCTGGGGCCTGATGGTATTTATCCCAGGCTGCTTAGGGAGGTGAAAGATGAAATTGCTGGGCCTCTGGCACAAATCTTTGTCTCTTCTTTGGACACAGGTGAGGTCCCAGAAGACTGGAGGGTAGCAAATGTGGTACTGCTGTTTAAAAAAGGTAGTAGGGATAACCCTGGTAATTATAGACTGGTGAGTTTGACATCGGTGGGAGGGAAATTAATGGAAATAATACTTAGGGGTAGGATGTATGAGCATCTGGAGCGTTGTGATCTGATTAGGGATAGGCAACATGGCTTTGTTAGAGGGAGGTCTTGCCTTACGAATCTGGTAGAATTCTTTGAGGAGGTGACAAAACCGGTTGACGATGGGAGAGCTGTTGATGTCATCGATATGGATTTCAGTAAGGCGTTTGACAAAGTCCCTCATAGTAGGCTGGTAGAAAAGGTTAAGACGCATGAGATACAAGGACAGGTAGCTCGGTGGATTGAGAACTGGCTGGGCAATAGGAGACAGAGGGTAGTTGTTGAGGGGACCTTTTCGGGCTGGAGGCCAGTGACCAGTGGTGTGCCGCGGGGCTCAGTACTGGGACCTCTCCTCTTTGTAGTATATATAAATGACTTGGAAGAGAGCGTAGGTGGTGTGATCAGCAAGTTTGAGGATAACACCAAGATGGCAGGGTTGGTGGATACTGAGGTGGAATGTCAGGTGATACAGCAGAATATAAATAGGCTGGTACATTGGGCAGATAGGTGGCAGATGGAATTTAATCTTGACAAATGCGAGGTGATGCATTTTGGAAGGAATAATGCAGAGAGGAGCTACGTGATAAAAGGTAGACCGATTAGGAGTATAGAAATACAGAGGGACCTGGGAGTGCAGGTTCACAAGTCTATGAAGGTTGCGACACAAGTGGAGAAGGTTGTGAGGAAAGCTTATGGAATGCTAGCCTTTATAGGAAGGGGTATAGAGTACAGGAGCTGCCGTCTAATGCTTCAGTGGTACAGAACGTTGGTTAGACCGCATTTGGAGTACTGCGTCCAGTTCTGGTCACCTTACTACCGGAAGGACGTGGAGACCCTGGAGAGGGTGCAGTGGAGGTTTACCAGGATGTTGCCTGGCATGGAAGGACTGAGTTACGAGGAAAGGTTGGAGAAACTGGGACTTTTCTCCTTGGAAAGACGGAGATTGAGGGGAGACATGATAGAGGTATATAAGATACTGAAGGGAATAGATAGAGTCAATAGTGAGAGCTGCTACCTAGACTGGGTACAATTACGAGAGGTCATGATCTAAGGGTGAGGGGGAAGAAGTATAATTTGGATATGAGAGGAAGGTTCTTCACGCAGAGGGTCGTGGGGGTGTGGAACGCACTACCGAGTAGGGTGGTGGAGGCAGGAACGTTGGACTCGTTTAAGGTTTACTTAGATAGACACATGAGCGAAACGAGGATGGAGGGTTATAGTAGGGGGTATTAAATAGGGTCAGAGCCTTGGGAGACACTGGAAATGCAGACTTGTAAGTTAACGTTTTTGTCTTTTATTCCACAGGTGGAGGTCCACCTTGTTGTCAAACGAGGGGCATGCACACGGTGGGTCGTGCGTGGGCTGCTCTTGGAGGTTCCGGGAGTGGCCTAGTACTTTGTGTCGGTGTGTGTGCTTGATCCTGGACCAGTAGACGGGCGCCGCAACAGCTCAGTGACGAGCACTGCTAGCTGTGCAGATACATGGATTTGGGCCTGTGTCTGTGGGAGTTTGCACATTCTCCCTGTGGTTGCGTGGGTTTCCTCTGGGCACTCCGGTTTCCTCCCACACCCCAAAGATGTGCTATTAGGCTGATTGGTTTACCAAATTGACACTATTCTCCCTGAATCTGGCTAAGTTAGCGGTTCCACTTGCAGACACGCAGGGCAGGGTAGGTGTAGGAGGATATGGCGGCACGGGCTCGTTGGGCCGAAGGGCCTGTTTCCCGTGCTGGGTTGTTCTTTGTTCTTTGTAAATGGTTCATGCTTTCCCCTCGCTTCTCCAGGGACAATGTCCAACTGGTTAATGTTTTCCCCGGCTGGTTAATGTTTTCCCCTGTTGGTTCATGTTTTCCCCTCGCTTCTCCAGGGACAATGTCCAACTGGTTAATGTTTTCCCCGGTTGGTTAATGTTTTCCCTGGTTGGTTAATGTTTTCCACTACTGGTTAATGTTTTCCTCTACTGGTTAATGTCTTCCCCGACTGGTTAATGTTTTGCCCCTGCTTCTCCAGAGATTATGTGCAACTGGTTAATGTTTTCCCCTCGGTTCTCGAGGGTCTATGTCCGACTGGTTCATGTTTTCCCCCTGCTTCTCCAGGCACCAAGTCCAACTGGTTAATGTTTTCCCCTCGGTTCTCCAGGGACTATTCCTGCCTGGTAAATGTTTGGAAGGACTATTACTTACGTGGCAAAAAACCGCAGCAGGCAACGGTGCAGAGGGACCTCAGGGTCCTTGTGCATGAGTCGCAAAAACCCAGCCTGCAGGTGCAGCAGGTGGTCAGGAAGGCTAATGGGATGCTGGCCTTCATAGCGAGGGGGATTGAACATAAAAGTAGGGAGGTCTTGCTGTAGCTGTATAGGGCATTGGTGAGGCCGCAGCTGGAGTACTGTGAGCAGTTTTGGTCGCCGCACTTACGCAAGGATACTTTGGCCTTGGAGGGAGTCCAGAAGAGGATTACCAGGCTGATACCAGAGTTGATGGGGTTGAGCTATGAGGAGAGGCTGAATAAACTAGGCTTGTACTCGTTAGAGTTTAGAAGAATGAGGGGAGATCTCATTGAGACGTATAAGATGATGAATGGGATGGATAGGATAGAGGTGGAGAGACTCTTCCCACTCAGAAAGGACAGTAGGACTAGGGGGCACAGCCTCAAGATAAAGGGGGTGCGGTTTAGAATGGAGTTGAGGAGGAACTTCTTCACTCAAAGGATTGTGAATCTCTGGAATTCTCTGCCCGTTGAAGTGGTGGAGGCTGCCTCGCTAAATATTTTTAAGACGTGGGTTGATGGGTTTTTGATAAGCGAGGGGATTAAGGGTTATGGGGAGAGGGCGGGAATGTGGAACTGAGCCACGACAGATCAGACATGATCTTATTGAATGGCGGGGCAGGCTCGAAGGACTAGGTGGCTACTCCTGCTCCTATTTCTTATGTTCTTATGTAAAACATTAACCAACCATGGGGAAAACATGAACCAGTGGGGGAAGCCATTAACCAGTGGGACTTGGAGCCTGGAGAAGCAGGGGGGAAAACATTAACCAGTCGGGGAAAACTTTCACCTCTCCCTCTGTATCTCTGTGTCCCATTAAGCTGATTCAGTGTGAATGTCGGCCTTGCTTGTGAGTACGAAACATTCAAGTTGACAACTTTAAATATCGATCCCCCCTCTCTCTGCCTGTCTGTCTGTCAGTCTCTCGCTCTCTCACTGTCACTCTCTCTCTCTCTCAGTAATTTCACTGCAGTGTTAATGTAAGCCTGACTTCTGACACTTAAGAAACTTTAAAAACTCACTCTCTGCCTCTCTCAGTTCAGGCACAGGTTGAGTGTTCGAGTGAGAGCGGGGGAGAGGTGAGTATTGAAGCCGGTGCAGGCAGCTGTCAACAAAGCTTTGAAGAAATGGCAGGCAGTGTTTGTAAAGATGCTGAGGGAATGGGAAAGTCAGTGTGTCAGCCAGATGGGGGAAGGGAGGCTTCCACTTGCGAGGGGAAAACATTAACCAGCTGCTGCTGCTGCGGTGTGGGCAATGGCAGTCCCCCTTTTATTGTACCCTCTCGACAAGCAGGGGCAAAACATGAACCAGGTGTACTGAGTCCCTGTAGAAGCGAGGGGAAAACATTAACCAGTCGGACATGGTCTCCGGAGAAGCAGGGGCAAAATATTATCCAGTTGGAGAAAACGTTAACCAGTTGGACTTGGTGCGTGGAGAAGCGAGGGGAAAACATTAACCAGTCGGACATCGTCCCTGGAGAAGCCAGGGGACAACATTGACCAGTCAGACTTGGTCTCTGCAGAAACAGGGGCAAAACATTAACCAACCGTGCGCAAAACATTAACCAACCGTGGGGAAAACATTAACCAACCAGGGAAAACATTAACCAGTGGGGGAAAACATTAACCAACCGGGGAAATCATTAACCAGTGGGACTTAGGCGCTGGCTGGAGTGGGCAAAACATTAACCAACCGTGGGGAAAGCAGTAACCAGTCGGACCTTGTCCCTGGAGAAGCCTGGGAAAGCTGAAACATTTGGACTTGTTGCCTGGAGCAGAAGGGAAAACATTAACCAGGCGGACAGAGTCCCTGGAGAAGCGAGAGGACAACATTAACCAGTTGGACATAGTCCCTGGAGAAGCAGGGGCAAAACATTAACCAGTAGGGCAAAATATTAACCAGTCAGGGAAAACATTTACCAACTGGGGAAAACATTAACCAGTCGGGCAAAACATTAACCAGTGGGACTTGGGCTCTGCCTGGATGGGCCAAACATTAAGCAACGGTGGGGAAAGGATGAACCAAGCATGGGGTAAACATTAACCAGTCGGGGAAAACATTAACCAACCAGGGAAAACATTAACCGGTGAAAAGATTAACCAGTCGGGGAAAACATTAACCAGTGGGTGAAAACATTAACCAGACGGGAAAACATTAACCAGTGGGACTTAGTCTGTGGCTGGAAGGGCAAAACGTGAAACAACCGTGGGGAAAACATGAACCAACCATGGGGAAAACATTAACCAGTGGGACTTGGTCTCTGGAGAAGCGAGGGGAAAACATTAACCAGTCGGACATAGTCCCTGGAGAACCAAAGGGAAAACATTAACCAGTTGCACATAATCCCTGGAGAAGCAGGGGCAAAACATTAACCAGTAGGGGAAAACATTAACCAAACAGGGAAAACTGTAACCAACCGGGGAAAACATTAACCAGCTGGGGAAAACATGAACCAGTTCAACATTGTCCCTGGAGAAGCAAGGGGAGAACATGAACCAGTTGGGCATAGTCCCTGGAGAAGCGAGGGGAAAACATTAGCCAGTCGGACCTGGTCCCTGGAGAAGTGAGGGGAAAACATTAACCAGTTGGAGGTGGTCCCTGGAGAAGTGAGGGGAAAATATTAACCAGTCGGACCTAATCCCTGGAGAACCGAGGGGAAAACATTAACCAGTTGGACTCAGTTCCTGTAGAAGCAGGGGCAAAACATTAACCAAGTGGGCAAAACATTAACCAACCAGGCAAAACATTAACCAATCGGGCAAAACATTAACCAGTGGGACGTGGGCTCTGGCTGGATGGGCAACACATTAACCAACCATGGGCAAAACATTAACCAACGGGGGAAAACATTTACCAGGGGGGCTTAGTCTCCGGCTGGATGGGCAAAACATGAACCAACCATGGGGAAAACATAAACCAACTGGGGAAAACATTAACCAGTGGGACTTGGAGCCTGGAGACGCAGGGGAGAAAACATTAACCAGTCGGGGAAAACTTTCACCTCTCCCTCTGTATCTCTGTGTCCCAGTAAGCCGATTCAGTGTGAATGTAGGCCTTGCTTGTCAGTACGAACCATTCAAGTTGACACCTTTAAATATCGATCCCCCACTCTCTGTCTGTCTGTCTGTCTGTCTCTCCCTCTCTCTCACTGTCCCTCTCTCTCAGTAACTTCACTGCAGTGTTAATGTAAGCCTGACTTCGGACACTGAAGAAACTTTAAAAACTCACTCTCTTCCTCTCTCAGTTCAGGCACAGGTTGAGTGTTCGAGTGAGAGCGGGGGAGAGGTGAGTATTGAAGCCGGTGCAGGCAGCTGTCAACAAAGCTTTGAAGAAATGGCAGGCAGTGTTTGTAAAGATGCTGAGGGAATGGGAAAGTCAGTGTGTCAGCCAGATGGGGGAAGGGAGGCTTCCACTTGCGAGGGGAAAACATTAACCAGCTGCTGCTGCTGCGGTGTGGGCAATGGCAGTCCCCCTTTTATTGTACCCTCTGGACAAGCAGGGGCAAAACATGAACCAGGTGTACTGAATCCCTGGAGAAGCGAGGGGAAATCATTAACCAGTCGGACGTGGTCTCTGGAGAAGCAGGGGCAAAACATTAACCAACGGTGGGCGAAATATTAACCAACCGGGGAAAACATTAACCACTTGGACTTGGTGCCTGGAGAAGCAGGGGGAAAACATGAACCAGTCGGACCTGGTCCCTGAAGAACCGAGGGGAAAACTTTAACCAGTCGGGCACAGTCCCTGGAGAAGCAGGGGCACAACATTAACCAACCGAGGGGAAAACATTGACCAGTCGGGGAAAACATTAACCAGTCAAAGAACAAAGAACAAAATCAGCCTGGGAAACAGGCCCTTCGGCCCAACGAGCCCATGCTGCCATCTCAACTCCACATCTCTACTCATGACCCCTATCTAATGTTTTATGGCCATCCAGATTGAGGGAAATCTGATTTAGGGACAATTTGTTCCTGCCAATCAGCCTAACAGCACATCTTTGGGGTGTGGGAGGAAACCGGAGCACCCGGAGAAAACCCACGCAAGCACGGGGAGAATGCGCAAACTCCCACAGACACCGGCCCAAATCCATGTGTCTGCACAGCAATCAGCGATAGTCACTGAGCTGTCGTCTTGCCCAGTATCTTGTCCAGTTTAGGCACACACTAACGACATGAAGCACTAGGCCAATCTCGAACAACCAAGAGCAGCCCCAGTACGACCCATCGCGTGTATGCCCCTCGTTGGACACGAGGTGGACCGACTTCAAACCTGTGAATGAAAACAGAGAAAAACATTATTATCATACTATACCCATTTACATTTCTAGGGACACCCCAATGCTAATGACCCTTAATTAAAGGTTCTCCTATATCCACCCATCTCCAGCTCAGTCATGTGCCTGTCTAAGTTACTCTTAAAGGACTCTAGCGTGTTTGCTTCCACCACCTTACTTGGCAGAGCATTCCATACCCCCACTACCCTCTGTGAGAAAAACCTCCCTCTAATATCTGTGTTGTACCTCTCCCCCCTCACCTTAAGTCCATGGCCCCTTGTCCTACGTGACTCTATTATAGGAAATAGCTTACCTCTGTTTACTCCATCTATACCCTTCATAATCTTATATACCTCTATTAGATCCCCCCCCTCAGTCAGCTTCTTTCAAGGGAAAAGAGCCCCAATTTCTTCAATCTTTCCTCATACCCCAGTCCTTCCATACCAGGCAACATCCTGGTAAACCTCCTCTGCACTCTCTCCAGAGTCTCCACGTCCTTCTGGTAGTAAGGCGACCAGAACTGTACGCAGTACTCCAAATGCAGCCTAACCAACGTTCTGTACAACTGCAACATTAGAGTCCAGCTCTTATATTCTATACCCCTTCCTATAAAGGCTAACATACCATAGGCTTTCTTCACCACACTCTCCACTTGCACTGCCACCTTCAAAGACTTGTGCACTTGCACCCCAAGGTCTCGCTGCGACTCTATACTCCTTACAGGCTTACCCTTTTTCATAAAACTTCCCCCTACATTATTCCGGCCAAAATGCATCGCCTCACATTTATCCGGATTAAACTCCATTTGCCACGTATCTGCCCAATCAACCAGCCTATCAATATCCTGCTGTATTGCCAGACACTGCTCCTCACTGCCCGCCAATCCAGCCATCTTGGTGTCATCAGCAAATTTGCTGATCACACCACCTACTCCCTCTTCCAAATCATTTATATACACTACAAAGAGAAGGGGTCCCAGTACCGAGCCCTACGGCACACCACTAGTGACAGACCTCCACCTAGAAAAAGACCCCTCCACAACTCCTCTCTGACTCCTCTTTGCAAGCCAGTTCTCTACCCATCTAGATACCTGACCACATATCCCATGAGCTTTAATCTTCTGTACCAACCTACCATGAGGGACTTTGTCAAACGCCTTACTGAAATCCATATAGACGACATCAACGGCTCATCCTTCGTCAACCGTTTTTGTCACCTCCTCAAAGAATTCTACCAGATTCGTAAGTCAAGACTTCCCCTTGACAAAGCCATGCTGCGTATCCTTAATCAGATCGCAATGCTCCAAGTGCGCATACATCCTATCCCTAAGAATCCTCTCCATCAACTTACCTATCACTGACGTTAAGCTCACTGGCCTATAATTACCCGGGCTATCCCTCCTACCCTTTTTAAACAACGGTACCACATGCGCTATCCTCCAGTCCTCTGGGACCTCACCTGTGTCCCAAGAAGAGACAAAGAATTGCGTCAGAGGCCCAGCAATCTCATCCCTCACCTCTCTAAGCAGCCTAGGATAAATACAATCAGGCCCTGGAGATTTATCGGTCTTAATGCCCTCTAAAAGCCCTAACACTTCTTCCCTCGTGATCAATAGATCTTTCAATCGGTCTACCGCTCCCTCAATGACCGTACTTGACATCAAGCCCCTCTCCTTTGTGAATACTGACGCAAAGTATTCATTCAGGATCTCCCCCATTCCCTCTGTCTCTTAGCACAATTCCCCACGTCTGTCCCTGAGAGGACTGATTTCACCCCTAACCACCCTTTTGTGAGATGACCTCAAATATTACCGAGAGCCAGAACCGGTCCCCATCCCACACTTAGCAGAAGTACTGAGAGAGTTACGTCTCTAAGTGGGACACTCTGTTCGATTATACCACCAGTTCCAATCACATATCAAAACCCTAGAGCATGACACAGAGTCAGCCTTACAGAGCCAGACATGGGTTCGGAGGGTGTGGGACTGGGGTCTAAGTGTGGACATTCACCCCTGGATCCGGATAGTCTCGCACATACCGGTTACCATCCAACTCATACTGGCAATATCCTGGGGGGGTCATAATGTGCTATACATCCCACCAGCACAAGAAAAATAAAACTAGGAGGGAACTAATCGGAATGATTGGCAACATGGGACAATGAACATCTCGGGAAGACTTCTCCCGCATACACCTAATTTGACAAACCCGGGGCTCCCCTAAACTGTACGACTGCCGCGTGCAAATGCAGGGAGCACCGGACACAGCATTTGTGAAGGAAATCGGTCTGAGGGAGGAGGAACAAGCCCGCTCCCGACCCACACGGGGGAACTGTTATGGGACAGCAAATTTTATGAAATTGGGCTCACAAAATGGAAGCAAACTGAAGCTCCCCTCAGAGCCCCTCCACCAAGAATCACAAAGTAACAGACACCGATCTGTGGGCAAGAGCATGCTTTTAGAATGCAGGTGAGGGCTGGCACATAAGGGAAGCTGGACAGGATGGCACCGACAGGAACTAAATCTCCACCCTGTCAAAATCAGCACCTTTAAAACAGCAACCAACCCATGGAGACACCTAAAATTAGCATAGTTAAGGAAACATCCCTGGCCCCTCAAAACCTCTTTTGAGATCAATGACACACCTATGGTTCAAACCCCGGAGATTCGAGACTATTAAATAACCAATCAGACAAAACAATTAACACACACCGAAAACAATTTCGTCAACACTTGGAAACATCGAGACAGGATGGCTAAGGTCGAATACTGGAAATAAAGTATTAGCATTTGAATCGCACACTGCCCCGAAGTTCAGGTATAACTATAGCCTGCTGCCAGGGACGGGCAGAACGCTTTCGGGACAGTCCGATTGGATGTCCTGACTGTGCTTCTCCGTTGACGGAAATGAAAATAAAGCTGTGCCGTTATTGAACTTCACCCTGAGTCCATCGTGGTCGTTTCGCCCACTCGCGCTAACACCCTCTATTCTTAGCAGTCTCTGGTCTGCTTATGTCGCCGATTCATCTCTTTATTAGAAACATTAAAGATTCAGTTTCTATCATTCCATCTTTCTGGCAAGGCTGTACACTACAGTCATTTTTTTTTCCATCAATTTGATGTTCCCCACTCACATTTCCACTTTTCATGTGTGACACTTCCCTTCCCTTTCCCAAATTCTCCATCTCAATATCAGCGAATAGACACGGATGAATACTTACTATAAACCAGAATTCCAAATGGACATTGACCAAACTTCCTCTTAGTCTGCTTCTATACAGCCTTTGAATAATGTTCCTTTAACCTGTGTGTTTGTTTGGATGATGCAACGTCTGAGCTTCTGACATTGATTTCTCAACCTCAGAAGTTGACTCCCCGCACTATAGTTTGAAAAGATGATGCCGTTATGCTGCATTTCCCAGAATACTGTCTTCATCCCTTGCCCTCCAGAAAGGAATCTAGCATTTCACTCATTCCTTCCTTCAAACCTCAACTCCACCACATGCAACACATCTGATGCTCCAATCTCAAAATGTTCAACTTTACTCACCAACCACTAGATTATTTTTGGTAAAAGCTGAGGATCGACCTGATAGATGTTTACACAATTATGAGACCAGTCGGGAGAACGTCTTGTCAGAGTCTTTTTATCTCAGGGTATAAATGCCAATTGCTACAGGACATATTTTTTATGGCATAACGGGGAAACTATAAAAGAGATGAGAGAGGCAAGATTTTTCTTAACAGAGAGGGTGGTAAGTACCTGTATTTCACTGACGGAGGGGATGACAGAAGCAGATACAATAGCAATGGTTAAAAAAAAATCTCGATAGATAGATACATGAATAAACAGGGAATAGGGGGATACAAGCTGCGTAGATGCAAAACAAAATCATTACTTTAGAAAAGCATCATATCTCAGAACAGACTTGACCTGACAAACGACATTTTTTTTCGGGTCTCTCCCTGTTCCTCTTCAATTTCAAAACAATAGAGAGTCTTCAATCACACCCAGTATAGGATTATTTGCAGACGTCCACTGAACTCCAGCCAACACAACCCTCCTCCCCTTCCTTCCCATGAACATGCAGGACATAGAACACGTGTCCTTTTAAATAAGGTTATGAGGTCATCGGGCCCAGAAACAAGGGACCATTCAGCCTGGGTATCATATTTTACGATGAGATAATATAGTTGCTGATACGACAGAGAGGGCCGCGTGGTGGCACAGGGATTAGCACAGCAGTCTCCCCGCGTGAGGACCGGGATTTAGTTGCTGTCGTGGGTGACTGACTGTGTGGAGCGAGACATTCTCTCCGTGTTTGCATGTTTTTCCTCTGGGTGTGTTAGGTCTCCTCTCAAAAGCCAACGATGTGCAGGTTCAGTCGATTGTCCATGCTAAATTGTCCCTTATTTTCTCAAGGAGACCAGGTTAGATTGATTAGCCATGGGAAAGCATGGTTGGTGTGCCGAGGTAAAATTCTCTGTTAGAAAATCTTTGCAGACTCAATGGGCCGAATTCCCATGATCTGCACCGTGTGCCTCTATGTTTCTATGACTTTGTCATTCGTGTACCAGGACATCCTTGCCCCTCTATATCACAACATTCTGCAGTGGCTTTCAATATGAAATATGCTCTGCTTTTGTATTCTTCCGAACCATGTGGCAACCTCAATTTTCCCACACTGTGTATAACATGTCCAAGTTTTACCTCTTCATTTAATCTACACGGGAACTTTGTGTCTCCTCATAACGATGTACTTTTCTACCTGTCTTGGAATTTTCAGAAGAGTTGACTGTATTGAATTAATTCATATTGATTGCAAGTCAGTGATCCACAAGGATTAATCTCTGTGAATTCAATACTTACTTTATACTAACCTTAAAATGAACTGTTTATCCCAATTCTGTGATTCCTGTTTGTGAATAATCCGATATCCAGGCTAATCTATTAACACGAAGACCTTCAACCTTTTATGTGGCACATTAACGAATTCTTGTTTGTTTCGTTGTCCAAATGCATTACTTCACTTGATGCCCATGACCGAATCTTTCTGCTAAATCCTCAGAGCATTCCAGTAAATCCTTAAAACATAATTTTCTTTCGTGAAACCATATTTCCTAATCTGGATGGTGTTCTGATTTTCTAAATTTCCTGCTGCTCTTTCCTTTAATGAATTCAGGCATTTGCCCAATGACAGATATGAGGCCAATTGTAGAGGAATTTTCTGTTTTTTGTCTCCCTCATTTCATGGACAGACATGTGACGGTGCCATTTTCCAAAACATTGAATTTTTCAGAATCGTGATTCTGAAATAAATAATATGGACTGTATCTCTGCACCCTCTCGACTGCAGGCCTCAGATGCATGAAACTTGGATTATTTGGCCCGAGTACATTTCAGGCCCTTTTCTCTCCTTTTCAATTTCCACCGTCCATTTCCCCCAGTGCGCTGTCCATGTCACCCGATGGTAGGAAATACAAAGATGAACACATTTATGAGGAATTTACACGTTAGTAAGAGGCTTGACTGATCGTTATATTTTGAGATTTCGTTTATTTGATTACACGTGAGTGTTAATACTACTGTAAAGGGCAGAAGTGGGCAAGAGTTTCCAGAGTTCGTTCAGGATAAGTTTACGGCAAGAAACGGATCATCTAAAGAGAATGGAAACATTCCTGGATGAGGTGAGCCGAGCTGAGTATACGGAAAATGTGAAAGATAGCAATGTTGTATCATTAGGTTGATGTTGATAATTCGGGAGGACAAGGGATGATTTCAATCATGATTAGTGAACTCTAATGATAGAATGAGAAGACATTTGGCGCAGAACACCTGCAATGCAAGTTCGGTGGGAGATATTGTCTGAATAACTGCTGGCGTTAAGAGGGAGATTTTCTTTGCGAATTTCACTAATCCTGTCAAGATGCATATTTAAATCACCCGTGATTCCTGCTGCACTTTTCTCAGGAGCATTCTTTTTTTTTTATTGTTATATACTGTACCCTACTTTGGAATTAAAGCTCGGGGCCCTCAACTTACTCTGACCAGAATGTTCTTTCTTTTTTTATTTCCATCCTGATACAACCAAAATTTTTGTCTTTAATGCCAATATAATTTCTTCATGGAGCTTTGACATTATATTTAACCAGTAAAGCAACCCCAGCTCGTGTTCTACCATCTATATTCTTTTAGAATACTGAGTAGCTTTGGACATTCAACTCCCAGTCCTTGCACTCCTGACATGAGGTCAAGGCATGGGAGTCATGGTGGTTGGAGGGTAATGATATCACTTTCGTTTGCTTTTAAATATAGTCTACAGTTATGAATATGCATTGCATATAATGACGGTTGCTTAGTAAATGAAAAAAAACATTGATTCAATTTAGTCTCAGCGTCTCGTGTATTCAATCCACAGGGAATTTATCCCGTTGTCCTAATGTGTTTGTTCTAATATAAAGATAGCAATTTTTAGAACACTTTTGCAACAGCTGTATCTCCATGGAGATCGAGGGAATGCATAAAGGTGAATGCACAGGGACGTGTCACGACAGATTTTAATTCAGAGGAATAACTTGCTCAGCAAAGGAAGAGGGCCATTCCACGCAGAAAATGCATCTACCTATTGATTTGTTCAGCAAAATATTCTATCCGTTGCTTGCCTTAGTTGGTGTTCCTGGTACGTAGCTAAAACACATTATATAGTGTAACTATGCATAAGCTTGTTTCTGCTATAAATCTGTTTCTTGTCATGTTGCATTACATTGAAGTGACATAATTAGTTGGATTCTAATGAAATAAATCATCTGGAGAAAATAAATTTCCTGAATTATTCTTGCAGTCGTGTTGTGTTGGAAGAACTATATCCATCTCACCCATGACTTTCAGTTGTTGGATTCAGTGGAATATTGTTTCTGTTGATCCAAACATCGAAGTAGGGGGAAAAAATCATCAGGAACATGAATTTCCAAGGTGACGAGTTGGCAAAAGTTATACTGAATATGATGACCAATTAGAATGTGGCATCTGACTTCAGTAATGAGAAAAAATAATGTTTATCAAGTTAAAATAATCTTGTGTTTGGGGTGGTAACTGGAGAGCAGATAAAGACTTGTCAATGGACAATATAATTCAATCTGGGAAGAAACTTCACTCATACTAAGGAAAGACAATGACCGAATTGTCTTCTAACGATTGATCTTCTTCCCCAAGTCTGGTCCTGATAATCATTAGGTCCTGGGCGCAGTGTTTTTAAGAGGTTATCTCTACAAATGTCATGAAATAAACATTAATATCTCTGACCATGTAATACTCAAGTTTCGGATGTTAAAACATGGAAACTCGCCCCAACTGATTTACTTCAATCTTTATTTTGTCCTCAGTCTATCTTTATTACAGCTGGTCTAATCTCCATTCCTTCCTCGCCGTGGTTCAAACTCACTCCGTGAACATTTTTTCACATTTCATAAACATTTGAAATACACTCCGTCCATGTATGTGTACAATACTTGAGAAGGATGTGAAGGCTTTGGAACGTGTATAGAGGAAATTCAGAAGCCTGATTCCAAGCCAAACGAACTGTAGCTGTTTTGATGGATTGGAGAGAGTGGTCTATCATCTGCGGAGGAAATAAGGCTGAGGCACCACTTGATCTGGTTGTTCAAGATGCTGAGGGACACAGATAGAACAAAATCATGAGAAATTGCTCCCAACTGAGAGAGCAGCAAAAACTAGAGAAGAGATGCAACATAATGGGCACAAAGTTCGAAAGAGAATGTGAGTTTATTTTCACTCAGACTGTTGCTGGAATCTGGATTGAATTTCCATGAAACAAATGATAGAGGAATATCCTTTCAAGGCATGGAATAGGAAATCAGCATGCAAACTAAAAGCAGTAAAGTGTAAAGTTACGGGGATAGGTCATGGTTCTGATACGAGGTTGAATATTCTTTCAGAGAGCCAGTTGCTATATAATGGGCCGAAAGGCTTCCTTCCATACTTTCAGTACTCTATGATTCTGTGTCGTAGCAAATGTACTTTTACTCCACTCATGGGATAAAAGATTGCCTGTGAAATATATATCTTTGTGGATTCATAAATAGTTTTGCCTAGTTTTGATGAAATTTAGGTTTGCACAGCCTCATAAGTGTTACAGGTATCTTATCCACATTCAAAATCTCAAACCCCTCAAAAATTTGAATTTCTTCTGTTGAGTCACCCCTTATCCTCCTCGTCTCCATATTATAGAGACGCATTATTTTTAGCTAATCCACACCTCCACAGTTTTGGTGTGACTTCCGTAATAATACAACTGCGCCACAAAAAAAATCACCTGAAGATAGGAACACAAACAATAGGCAAAGATTTTCGATCCAAAAAGAACACAACTTCTCTTAATTTAGTAATCTCCCATGTGGAAAATAATGCTGCACTTTTATCATGCCTGAATACTAACATTATTATTCTTCTGAATATAAAACATTGAAACATCAACAGCTCCGTTCCAGAATCCAGGGAATGGCCCGAAACGAATCGTTTTCTCTGATTGAGGGAGTGTTTTGAGTTTGCAAGGGAATCTGGAAACGTCGGAATCCCCATGCACGCTTCATTGCTGCAAAAAGAAAAGTATGCTCTGTGCAGAAAGGGAAGGTGCTTATTGGTGGCTTATAATGTCTGTTCCTTCTTTTTATTTGCAGTTAACTCAGTGGCAATCATCATTCTGTCCAACGGGAAATGCGGCCTTTCCAGTTGTACCACGTGCTACCTGATGGCAATGGCCATAGCGGATCTACTGGTCATTATTAATGAGGTCATTCTCAATCGAATCAAGGATTATTATTTCCCACCTAATTTCCTCTCAATAACGCCTGTGTGTAGTGTTCGCTCTGTCCTGCTCCGTGCAGCCACAGACTGTTCTGTCTGGTTCACAGTCACTTTCAGTTTTGATAGATTTGTTGCCATTTGTTGCCAAAAGCTGGCATCAAAATATTGCACCAAGAAAACTGCGTCCGTCGTTCTATGGACAAGTAGCACTTTGTTCGTTTTGAAAAATATTCCTATCTATTTTAGATTTGAACCCAAAATAATTGTCGGCAATGTACCATGGTTCTGTTCCAATAAGCGAAGCTATTTCACTGACCCTAGATGGATTGGGTTCAGAAATTTTGAAAAGATTTTAAACCCGTTGATGCCATTCGGGTTAATTCTGTTGCTCAACGCTCTGACTGTCAGACACATTTTAGTGGCCAGTCGAGTCCGCAAGGGATTGAGGGGTCAGAAAAAGACAGATAATTGCAATGATCCAGAAATGGAGAGCAGAAGGAAATCTATAGTTATACTGTTCACCATATCCGGGAGCTTTATCTTTCTGTGGCTGCTGTATGTTTTATACTTCTTTAATGTTCCAATTAGCTCAGATGTTCTTTCATTTTATATATTTGAACAGATTGCATATATGCTGCGCAATTTAAGTTGCTGCACAAACACATTTATTTATGTAGCAACTCAGTCGAAATTCAGAGAACAGTTCAAGGGAGCAGTGATATATCCTGCTACATCAATTATTAAATTAATTAATAAATGCAAACAATGAAAACAGCTCACAGCATCGGTGTGCTGCAATAGGTGATCTTCAGTGAACCAGAAGTAAAACATTTGGAAGGGCAAAAACGTGGAAGTTCGATTAACGATGGGTCAGGAGGCAATAGAGAGAGGCAGGATGAGAAACAAAATCGCAGTCGGTAACGTACACAGGATCAGTCCATGACCTCGGACAAACAGCAACCAATTCAAGGACTGGGAAAAAAAACAATGAGTGGAAAAACGCAGGCAAAACAATAAACAGATCGATAAACACACGGGAAAAGTTTGAATGATTTGTAGCAACTACAAATTTGTAGCAGGTGGAATCGGACACACCAAAGTGACGCAGCAAAATGGCTAGTGGTGGCATACAGATTATGAGAAGGAAATAACGGGAGCTCTGTTTGTCTGTCTGTCTGTCTCTCTAACATCCATCTGTCCATCCATCACACGTCCATCCGTCCGTCTGCCCACCCGTGCACCCGTCTGTCTGTCTATCTGGCTATCTGTCTATTTTTCTATCCATCTATCTATCTGTCAACCTGACTGTCTGACAGTCTGTCTGCCTGTATGCCAGTCTGTCTGTCTGTCTACCTTTTTTGTTTATCTATCTCTCTATCCATTCCTCTACCTATCTGTCAGTCCCTCTATAAATCTGCTATTACTTTTTTTCTCTCCATCCCTCTCTCTCTTTGTTTCCAGATCACGCTGTTGTAGATCAAAACCAAAAAAAAGTCAAAACTCACAGATGCTTAAGTCCCTCAACACCGTTAAAACAATTATCATCCAATAAAACCACTTCGGAACATACTGAACTTAAATGGTGAATCAGTAATACTTTGCCCTCCCGAACTGTTCTGGCTTCTCTGGATCTTGTTCTCTTTTGCTATGAGATTTCGATGGTACAGATCCACGTGACACTTGACCATCCACAAAGCAGCAGTTCCGCTGGAAATAGCCCAGTTGTCGTTTGTAGTGTGAAACAATACTGGAATAAAAATCTTCAGATCTTTGTACTCAACGAATCATCTACCACTTTTTTTTTCAATCCCTACTTCAGAGCTCCGCCAAACCATTTGAAGCCACATGAAATGGTGCAGTACGGAAATAGTATATGCCATTGTTTTGCATAAATTCTTGAAAAAAAAATTGTGTACGCGGTTCCATTATCCAAAACAGACGAATCATGTGCACCATGAGTTGCAAATATTTGATGTAGTTTTTCACGTTAACAAGAACTGTTATATTAATAATGAATTCTGCTCCCAAACAGGGTTGAAACGGCCATCCGTGACCCCCACAGTATGCATCAATCCTGCATACATAACTCATCCTCTATGATAGTTTCCTATCTTTGCAACACAAATTGATTAACTTTTGACAGAACAGAGTCTCTGTCCGTCAACTGCTTCGTCTGTTTTGGAGATTGGAAAATGTTTCCAGTAAAAAGAGATACCATGGGAAGACACAATGCCTTGAATGGCAAATCCAAGAAAGGGAGATGACTCAACACATTCACAGTCTCGTTGTTTTCCCCTGTTCTGTGCACAATATGGTCCTGATCAGCTGGCAATGGGAACAACGTATTTGGACTCACATAAAAGATTTCCCAATGACTTGTGGTCTGTTAATCGGGTGAACGAATGACTATAGAGGTTGGAATAGAATCTTTCGACCGCCAAAACAACAGTCAGATCTCTTTTTGTCCTCGTGTGAATATTCCATATCAGCCTTTTTTTCTGAAACCAATGGCCTTTCGGACCCGCCCTCCATTAAATGAATTGATTAGAGACAGTCAGCATGGTTTTGTAGCGGGTAGGTCGTGCCTTACTAACCTTATTGAGTTTTTTGAGAAAGTGACCAAAGAGGTGGATAGGGGTAAGGCAGTTGACGTGGTGTATATGGATTTTAGTAAGGCGTTTGATAAGGTTCACCATGGTAGGCTTCTGCACAAAATGCAGATGTATGGGATTGGGGGTGATCTAGGGAATTGGATCAGGAATTGGCTAGCGGATAGGAGACAGAGGGTGGTGGTTGATGGTAAATATTCATCATGGAGTTCGGTTACGAGTGGTGTGCCTCAGGGATCTGTTTTGGGGCCACTGCTGTTTGTAATTTTTATTAATGATCTGGATGAGGGTATAGTTAGGTGGATTAGTAAGTTTGCTGATGACACCAAAGTCGGAGGTGTGGTAGATTGTGAGGAAGGATGTCATAGTTTGCAGGAAGACTTAGACAGGTTGCAGAGCTGGGCCGAGAGGTGGCGGATGGAGTTTAATGCGGAGAAGTGTGAGGTAATTCACTTTGGTAGGAATAACAGATGTGTTGAGTATAGGGCTAACGGGAGGACTTTGAATAGTGTGGATGAACAGAGGGATCTAGGTGTATGTGTACATAGATCCCTGAAAGTTGGGAATCAAGTAGATAAGGTTGTTAAGAAGGCATACGGTGCCTTGGCGTTTATTGGTAGGGGGATTGAATTTAGGAGTCGTAGCGTCATGTTGCAACTGTACACAACTCTGGTGCGGCCGCACTTGGAGAATTGTGTGCAGTTCTGGTCCCCACATTACAGGAAGGATGTGGAGGCTTTGGAGAGGGTGCAGAGGAGGTTTACCAGGATGTTGCCTGGTATGGAGGGGAGGTCATATGAGGAGAGACTGAGGGATTTGGGGTTGTTTTCGCTGGAAAGAAGGCGGCTAAGAGGGGATCTTATTGAAACATATAAGATGATTAGAGGTTTAGATAGGGTGGACAGTGATAGCCTTTTTCCTCGGATGGAGAAAGCTAGCACGAGGGGGCATGGCTTTAAATTAAGGCGGGGTAGTTATAGGACGGATGACAGAGGTAGGTTCTTTACCCAGAGGGTGGTGAGGGATTGGAATGCCCTGCCTGCTGCGGTTGTAAATGCGCCTAGTTTGGGGGCGTTTAAGAGATCCATGGATAGGTTTATGGACGAAAAGGGATTGGTTTAGGTTAGTGGGTCATTGTTTTTTAACTGGTCGGCGCTACATCGTGGGCCGAAGGGCCTGTTCTGCGCTGTAATGTTCTATGTTCTATGTTCCATTAAATGAAAATAAATCTGCCCGACACAGTAGCGCAATTCATCGTACCACGGGATACGTTCCCCTGTCTGATTCAAAATGTCCCTGCAGATCCGTCGATTTCAATAAGTTATTCAGATTCTTGGACTCTTTTCGCTCTGCACACATTCTATAATTGCACAATTCTAGGATAATGGAATGTGAGATCTGAAACTGATTTTAAAAATCTCCTGAGTCCCCCTGAGGAAACATTACAAGACACATATTATCCTTGCATTTCCACTGAACTCAAACAGTTTGATTTTAAATTGCCCTCTATTCTTAGCAGTCTCTGGTATGCTTATGTCGCCGATTCATCTCTTTATTAGAAACATTAAAGATTCAGTTTCTATCATTCCATCTTTCTGGCAAGGCTGTACACTACAGTCATTTTATTTTCCATCAATTTGATGTTCCCCACTCACATTTCCACTTTTCATGTGTGACACTTCCCTTCCCTTTCCCAAATTCTCCATCTCAATATCAGCGAATAGACACGGATGAATACTTACTATAAACCAGAATTCCAAATGGACATTGACCGAACTTCCTCTTAGTCTGCTTCTATACAGCCTTTGAATAATGTTCCCTTAACCTGTGTGTTTGTTTGGATGATGCAACGTCTGAGCTTCTGACATTGATTTCTCAACCTCAGAAGTTGACTCCCCGCACTATAGTTTGAAAAGATGATGCCGTTATGCTGCATTTCCCAGAATACTGTCTTCATCCCTTGCCCTCCAGAAAGGAATCTAGCATTTCACTCATTCCTTCCTTCAAACCTCAACTCCACCACATGCAACACATCTGATGCTCCAATCTCAAAATGTTCAACTTTACTCACCAACCACTAGATTATTTTTGGTAAAAGCTGAGGATCGACCTGATAGATGTTTACACAATTATGAGACCAATCTGCAGAATGTCTTGTCAGAGTCTTTTTATCTCAGGGTATAAATGCCAATTGCTACAGGACATTTTTTTGGGATAACGGGGAAAGTTTAAACGAGATGTGAGATGCAAGATTTTTCTGAACAGAGAGGGTGGTAAGTACCTGTATTTCGCTGACGGGGGGGATGTCAGAAGCAGATGTAATAGCAATGGTTACAAAAAAACAACTTGACAGATAGATACATGAATAAACAGGGAATACAGAGATACAGGCTGCGTAGATGCAAAACAAAATCATTAGTTTAGAAAAGTATCATTTGTCGCCACAGGCTTGACCGGACAAACGACATTTCCTTTCCGGGCCTCTCCCTGTGTTTTTTTTTAACTTTTGAGATGTTTTATTGTGAATTGGTTCTCCAACAAACAAAGAATGCAGCTTAGAACTGGATGACTTGGCTCTTCCTCTGCTTATCTCCTCCCAGCTCAAAGTGCTTGCATCTCTTCATGGCCAGCATTCTCTCTGACCCACAGTTGGGCTCCACACACTCCAATCTCAGCACAATCTTCTTTGTGGTCTTAGCCTTTTCCCCAAATTTAGGTATTGTCAGTCCACCATAACCTCTCTGCTTTCTGTCATAACATCTCTTACGCTGTGTGTATTAGGAATCCTTTCCCTTCTTGTACTGGGTAACCTCGTGGGGTTGGTGCCTCCGATTTTTTTTTTGCAATATGTCCTCCGGGTCTTTGGTACGTTGACCATTTTCCCAAACCGGGCGGTGAGCGGAAAAAAAGCTCAGGCCTCTCCCTGTTCCTCTTCAATTTCAAAACAATAGAGAGTCTTCAATCACACCCAGGATAGGATTATTTGCAGACATCCACCGAACGCCAGCCAACACAACCCTCCTCCCCTTCCTTCCTATGAACATGCAGGACATAGAACACGTGTCCTTTTAAGAACATAACATAAGAACATAAGAAATAGGAGCAGGAGTAGCCAACTAGCCCTTCGAGCCTGCCCCGCCATTCAATAAGATCATGGCTGATCTGTCTTGGCTCAGCTCCACATTCCCGCCCTCTCCCCATAACCCTTAATCCCCTCGCTTATCAAAAACCCATCAACACGCGTCTTAAAAATATTTAGCGAGGCAGCCTCCACCACTTCAACGTGCAGAGAATTCCAGAGATTCACCACCCTTTGAGTGAAGAAGTTCCTCCTCAACTCCGTTCTAAACCGCCCCCCCTTTATCTTGAGGCTGTGCCCCCTAGTCCTACTGTCCTTTCTGAGTGGGAAGAGTCTCTCCACCTCTATCCTATCCATCCCATTCATCATCTTATACGTCTCAATGAGATCTCCCCTCATTCTTCTAAACTCTAACGAGTACAAGCCTAATTTATTCAGCCTCTCCTCATAGCTCAACCCGCTCAACTCCAGCATCAGCCTAGTAAACCTCCTCTGCACTCCCTCCAAGGCCAAAATATCCTTGCCTAAGTGCGGCGACCAAAACTGCACACAGTACTCCAGCTGCAGCCTCACCAATGCCCTATACAGCCGCAGCAAGACCTCCCTACTTTTATATTCAATCCCCCTCGCTATGAAGGCCAGCATCCCATTCGCCTTCCTGACCACCTGCTGCACCTGCAAGCTGGGATTTTGCGACTCATGCACAAGGACCCCGAGGTCCCTCTGCACCGTCGCCTGCTACAGTTTTTCTCCACGTAAGTAATAATCCTTCCTACCATTATTCCTACCAAAGTGGACCACCTCGCATTTGCCAACATTAAATTCCATTAGCCATTTCCTGGCCCATTTGCCCAGCCTATCTAAATCCTTCTGTAGACTCTCCCCACCCTCCGCACAATTTGCCTTTCCCCCAATCTTGGTGTCATCAGCAAATTTCGACACCCTACACTCGGTTCCCTCCTCCAGATCGTCTATATAAATGGTAAATAGCTGAGGCCCCAGCACCGACCCCTGGGGCACCCCACTAGTCACCAACCGCCAATCCGAATAGCACCCAGCGTCGAGATCTTTGCATTTTTAGGTGTCCAGATCACCAACAACCTGTCCCGGTCCCCCTATGATGACATTGTAAATTAAGAAAGCCCATCAATGCCTCTACTTTCTCAGAAGGCTAAGGAACTTTGGCATGTCAGCTACGAATCTCACCAACTTTTGCAGATGCACCATAGAAAACATTATTTCTCGTTGTTTCACAGCTTGGTATGGCTCCTGCTCTGCCCAAGAAGCAAGGTTATGAATTTAGCCCAATCCATCATGCAAACATAAGAACATAAGAAATAGGATCAGGAGTAGGCCATCTAGCCCTTCGAGCCTGCCCCGCCATTCAATAAGATCATGGCTGATCTGTCGTGGCTCAGTTCCACATTCCCGCCCTCTCCCCATAACCCTTAATCCCCTCGCTTCAACGGGCAGAGAATTCCAGACATTCACCACCCTTTGAGTGAAGAAGTTCCTCCTCAACTCCGTTCTAAACCGCCCCCCCTTTATCTTGAGGCTGTGCCCCCTAGTCCTACTGTCCTTTCTGAGCGGGAAGAGCCTCTCCACCTCTATCCTATCCATCCCATTCATCATCTTATACGTCTCAATGAGATCTCCCCTCATTCCTCTAAACTCTAACGAGTACAAGCCTAGTTTATTCAGCCTCTCCTCATAGCTCAATCCCCTCAACTCCGGTATCAGCCTAGTAAACCTCCTCTGCACTCCCTCCAAGGCCAAAAGATCCATAATATGTTAGCAAATATTTAAAAAAAGCCTAATTTACTGAGCGTGGAACTAAATACAACACTAAAGGATGTTAGGCTTTAGTTACCCAGTTGATTGGGAAGACTAAGAATATTGGGTGAAGCCTTGGACGCCTTATTTAAGCAAGGCTGCAGATCAGTTCCGAGAAGTCTTACTAGTTTCATGCTTGGACCGATCTGGTGCCTTATGAAGTTAGATAGGAACATAAGAAATAGGAGCAGGAGTAGGCCATCTAGCCCTTCGAGCCCGCCCCGCCATTCAATAAGATCATGGCTGATCTGAAGGGGATCAGTTCCACTTTCCCGCTTTCTCCCCATAACCCTTAATTCCCTTGTCTATCAGAAATCTGTCTACCTGTGACTTAAATATATTCAACGAGGTAGCCTCCACCACTTCAATGGGCAGAGAATTCCAGAGATTCACCACCCTTTGAGTGAAGAAGTTCCTCCTCAACTCCGTTCTAAACTGCCCCCACCCCTTATTTTGAGGCTGTGCCCTCTAGTTCTGTTTTCCTTTCTAAGTGGAAATAATCTCTCTACCTCTACCCTATCTGGCCCCTTCATTATCTTGTAAGTCTCGATAAGATCCCCCCTCAGCCTTCTAAACTCGAATGAGTACAGACCCAGTCTATTTAATCTCTCATCATAAGCTAACCCCCTCATCTCCGGTATCAGCCTGGTGAACCTTCTCTGTACTCCCTCCAAGGCCAATATATCCTTTCGCCAATAGGAGAGACTGTGTTTGTGTGCTCTCGAATTTAGAAAAGTTTGGGGTGAGCGGATTGAAATATATAAGATCCTCACCTTGAGACAAGGCGGAAATTGAAACATTGTTTCCTTTTGCGAATGTGTCCAGAACGAATTGGCTCTGTTTTAAAATTTGGGGATGATCTTATAATACAAGCTGAGGGGTGCAATCTTACGACCTCGTGCCACCTGACTTTCGATGAGGCGAGATTGTAAGTAGTGGTGGGAGGTGAAAAACCGAGTTTGCGCTCGCTTTCCGCCTCCCCAATCTTACCAGCTCTGTTTCTTCAAAGAAGTTGGTATTTGTCACCGTTACCAACGAATGCAGCAATCAGATACTGTATTTGCGGATGCCGGAACCAGTTTCCAAAATTCGGGTCAGTTTGGATTGAATGGAAGAATCTGCGTGGGTCTTATCCTCCAATGCAGGTTGCCTCTTTCCCGTATTTGCTGCTATTAGGCCCCCTACAATGAGGCGAGGCTGAGGAGGCTGGGAGCTGGGCGCAGGGAACTTAGTGCTGCAGACTGAAAAGCAACTTCTGGGGAGCCAAGTAACGAGAGCCGACAACTGAGAGCTGGTAAGCCAAGGAGTAGGGAAGCTCGTCTCAGTACTTGAGCAAGGGAACAAAGGTGCCAGGGCGAAGAGATCATCGGCCATACCCAGGGATTGGGTCCCAGCGAGCACATGCACCAAGAAGCGAAATCTGGTCATCTAGAGATGGCTGCAGACATGAGTAGCAGGCCTGGGTTTCCAGAGAACACCGGAACAATGCATTAGGCAATAAGAGCAGGCACGTTGGCGAGTGACTGACAGTGAGACAGTGAAAGAGTGAATGGGTCAAAGAGAGAGAGAGTATGAGTGAGGAGAGAAAGAAAAAAGAGAAAGAGGAGAGAGTAATGAGAGAAAGAGGGAGGGGAGAGAGACAATGTGCGGGGAGAGATTATGCGGCAGGCAGTGTGTGTGAGGGGGAGACAATATGTGAGGGGGAAGCAATGTGTGGCGTAGAGAATATAAAATGGGCTGGGAATGTGAAAGGGTTTGAGAGATTGTGAGGGTGAGATAGTGTTTGGTGGGAGGTTGTATGGGGTGGTGAGAGAATTTAGGGATTGAGAGAATGTAGGGGTGAGTGGGTAGACAAAGAAAGAAAGAGGATGGAGATGAGACGACCTCTGGAGATTGGAAGTGTCTGGGATATTAAGAGAGTGGACGTGGTGTGAGAGATTCTCAGAGGAGAAATTTTGGAGTGAGAAAGCTTGACGGAGCTAAAGATTTCAATTTTGGTGAGTGTGTGAATGGATAAGACAGTACGTGCACGGTGAGAGAGTTTGTGGGAATGAGTTGATAAGGGGTGTGAGAAAATGTGAGCAGTGATGAGAGTGCGGGGCAGTGCGTGTCCTGCAACCTGGCGCTTTTTTTTAAACTCGACAAGTTGCTTCTCTTCACACAAAATATGTTAATTGAAGTTTAGTGTTTGCTAAAAAATATAATTCCGATTTATCTTCATCGGCGCAGCGAGCATTAAATTCAAATTAAATGTGGCTCCTCAATAGATTGGACGTCTATATAGACGCATCAATAGACGCCTAAACATCCTTTATTTGGAACTTATCAATCCAAGTCTTGATTAAATGTCCTGCGTTTGGCATTCCCACCTTAAATTAGCTTAAAATCAAATATGTTTAAGAGGCATACGCCGATATAAATATCTGCTAAGTACCTCATCCAACAGTATTGTACTTCCGAGCATAATGGCATCTCATTCGTCCATTAAACTCGGATGCAAGCTCTCTTCTTGGCTAAACTTCCCTCCATGTTGCCAGGTTACGCTCGACACTCTTGTACAGGTCAAAGTGAATGTTTCACTTGATCAGTGACAAGCTAGATAGACATGTGATCCCGTGTCTAGGTATCCTGTATCGAAGCAATAACTGAACCTATTCATGATGTTGCAAATGTGATCCCTCAGAAGAAACTTCTTCATATGAATTTTGCCAACCACAGGTTTCCATGCCCTTTTGTTCTGAATTATACACCTTAACTATCGAACCTTGTGATAAATTGTTTTGGCTACAGTGAACAATAATTCATATAATAATTAAAATGCATTTACGTATCAGCATAAATGGTTCATAATCACAATCAGTTGTTCGATTCTCTTACTGAATTCATATTTGTGTAAACTATTCTATTATTAGCTTATTGACTTGTTTTAAGAATCATTTAACTCCTTAGTGGAAAACCTATCACCAGCTTAACTTTTACCATCTAAATATCTGGTAACTGGTTCGAAGTTTCCCTCCTCGAATGGGAAAAAAAACCTTTGAATAAACAAAAAAAAAATGCCCAGACAAGACTGATGCATCCTCAGATTATTATTACTTTTTGCTTTGTATGTTATCATTGTTAGAAACTGTTTCGCTTTTGAGAAGTTTGAGGAGCTGACCATCAAAGAGAAGTGCAGAAGAAACTGTTTTTACTGTTTTACTTGCTGTCCTTGAGGGAATGTTTTGACTGCCCTCTGGCTGTTCCATCCCACTCATCAGATGGTCAGTTCTTGTCATTGGTTCTTTGCTTTCTTACCCAGTTAAATTGTCCTTTTTAATTTACGCTATGGGTTTTGCATGCCTTTCCCCATTGCTCTGCTGCCCTTTGGGGGGTGTGTGTGTGTGTGCGCGTGTGTGTGTGTGTCCGTGTGTGTGTGTGACTCCACCAGCCTAGTTACTGCAGATCATCATAAAGTTTCTCACATGTTTGACCTGCTGCTGACCTCTATGTCTGATTACTTCTGCTGATTTCCTGTCCTCCAATTGTGGGCTCATTCACCGAGCTCACTTCTCGTCCGTTTATCCATACTTGCTGCTCATTTTCTTCTCAATCTCCCTTTCTCTGCTTTCTCTTGACAACTGTTACCATCTCTTTAAAGCGTTAAATCGTCAATACACTTATATTTCGGTCCTCCAGCGGACATCTCTTGTCCCAAATCTGTTGATCTTTGAGCTATTTTATCTTTTTCGTACATTGACTAAATTAATAATTGAAATAACTGGATATTTCAAGGCGCTCTTCAATTGCTTTCTGAATTTGGATTGAGTTGCAACATAAATAAATGTGTTTGTGCAACAATTTAAATTCCGCAGCATATATGCCACGTTTGAAAAGATGTAATGAGAATTGTCATCTAAGAGATTTGTAATACCAAAAAAATATAAAACGTATACAATCCACAGGAGTATGAAGCTGCCGGATATGGTGAAAATTAAAATCACAGACTTTCTTCTACTCTCCATCACTGGGTCACCGTGATCCCTCCCCCTGCTCTGACCCCTCAGTCCCTTTCGGATTCCACTGACCACTAGAACGTGTCTGACTGTCAAAGCGTTCAGCAACAGAATTATCCCAAAAGGAACCAATGGTGTTAAAACCTTTTCAAAAATTTTAAATCCAATCCACCTAGGGTCAGTATAATAGCTTTGCTTGTTACCACAGCGCCAAGGTATGTTGTCAATAATCCTTCTTGGTTCAAATCTGAAGTAGATGGGGACGTTTTTCAAACAGAGCACGGTGCCTGTTGTTGCTAGGACGACAGATGCAGTTTTCTTGGTGCAATATTTCGATTTCAGCTTCTGACAACAAATGGCGACAAATCGATCAAAAGTGAAGGTGACGGTGAACCAGACAGAACAGTCTATGGCTGCACGGAGAAGAACATAGCGAACACTGCACACAGGGGTGATTCTCAGGAAATTGGTTGGGAAATAATATCCATTGATTCGCTTGAGAATGACCTCAGTAATAATGACACATAGATCTGCAGCTGCCATTGCCACCAGGTAGCGAGTGGTGCAGTTGGAGAGGCCACATTGTCCACAAGACAGGACCATGATCGCTGCTGCGTTGACTGTAAATTAAAGAGGGCAAAATTGACTCGAAATTACTGGCATATATTGTCCTCTCCTGGCCATAGGCAGCATGCAATTTGGTACCAAAAATTGTGGGCTCTGCTTGGGTCAATGGTTGGCGATATTCAACAATGGTCTCAACTACTCTTCATCCTGAACATCTGTAGTTATTCCCACCCCAATTAGAAGGTCCTCCCCACCGCAGTTTTATTTTCCTCAGACTGGCAGTGGTCATTTCAACTCTGGCACCTGCTTTGATACCGGTGATCGGCTTTTGGATAAATAAATTTAGAGACTTTCAATGGGATTATACACGTGTGTCCAAAGCAGAGATGTTCAGTACAATTCGAACAGCACTCAGAGAATAGAACACTTATTTACTGACAACGAACCATGATTAAACAGATTACTTCCATGTAAGGTTTCTCACAGACACATCACAAAAATGCCAAGTCTGTGGGAGGGGTACACATATTTCACACGAAAGTAACACCAAAACAGAGGTGTAAGAATTGACCGTGAACATATGTCCTTCTGTGTGCCGAGAGAATGTTAATGTTTGACCTATCAGAGACCTTCAGTAATAGAAGGTGTTTTGAGAGTGGAAAGTTGGATAGTTGATAATGGCAATACATTCACAGTGCTCAGAGACTCAATTTCAGTTTGTTACTCTGTTCAGCATCATTCTACACTGACAGGAAACCTCGGTGATACTTTTATATCAGTTTCCTGCATTGCAGTTTGAGTCAACGGACACAATTTAATCACGCGGAGAGCTTGTGAACTAAAAGCCATTCATGCTGTAGAATGCAACCACAGAATTAACACAAAACATGTGATATATTTATATTATTGAAATGGGGAGTTTATAACTGTGGCGTTACAATCCAATTTCACGTTACCATCCACACAATAATAGCAGAAAGAAATCTGTGCACTAATTAACTCAGCAACATTGGACGTAAATACTTACCAGGCACACCAACTATGGCAAGGATCATATAGAAAATTTTCCTGATCCATTGAATTATTGGGTGCATTTTCTTTGTGAAGTGAATCTGTTACTTTGTGCAGCAGTCTCTCTGATTTCAGCTATGAGGTGAGACAATCCTTGTGCATAAACTTTATATACTCCAGGGTTTCTGGAGTAATGGCTTTGCCGAATTCATTTTTTTTATGTTGTTGTTCTTAAACACTGAACAAACAGATTTCAACACCTGAGTTTATTCCCTGTTGAGGGAATATGCCAAGTGCTGAAACTTAAGTGAGCATTCTCTGCCAAGGCATTTACAATTATTATTAAAACGTTGAACTGTACTTTGAAGTGGTCTATTTTTCTTTCAGAAAACGCTGTCTTGAGGGTGAGGGCATAACAGTGGCAAAGTTTGTGCATTTAATATGATTGTGTAGAGAGATTTAAGAATTAGTACCTATTCAGAAAATAATTAAAATGGTTTCAGATCCCGTTGTCACAGAGGAAAACAAGTTTGTTCTCAGTTACAAAAGTTAGCACCTTTTTCACAACTTAAAGTCAGCAGAATTTCCAAATGCAAGAACTTGCTAGACATGCACGAACTGACCTTGCGATATCGAGCTTTGGAGTCAGACAGCAACCTCTGATTGAGTGAAAATGTGGGCAGCCATAAAAAAGAGAAATTAGAAGCTTCTGAAATGGCTTCAAAGGTAAATATGTGACTAGTATGCGTCTGTTACTTGTAAACCTATATGTGTTGTTAGATTGAATTTTAAACAAAGAACAAAGAACCAAATCAGCCTGGGAAACAGGCCCTTCGGCCCAACGAGCCCACGCTGCCATCTCAACTCCACCTCTCTACCCATGTTCCTGTGGAGCTGAGTCGAGAGGCAGCGATTTTTGGGCGTGCGAGGAGGCAAAAATAAGGTATATTTTTCTGTTTATTCCGTTTAACTTTTTATTTTTAGTGTTAAGTCGCGAGTTTCGGCGGTTTTTTTTAATTAGTTAGAAACCGGAAGTCGTCACTAGGACGCTTACCGGTAGTTGTAGTTTTTTTTTTCGGGTTTAAAAGCACCTACCTCCGTGTCTCGGCCTCATTGTTCCTGTGGAGCTGAGTCGAGAGGCAGCGATTTTTGGGCGTGCGAGGAGGCAAAAATAAGGTATATTTTTCTGTTTATTCCGTTTAACTTTTTATTTTTAGTGTTAAGTCGCGAGTTTCGGCGTTTTTTTTAAATTAGTTAGAAACCGGAAGTCGTCACTAGGACGCTTACCGGTAGTTGTAGTTTTTTTTTCTCTCGTGCCCCTAACACTATAAATTAGTGCAGAGAGGATTCCCGATTCTCTACACTGGTAGAGAATCCCACCCTTCCACCTCCTCTAACCTAATTATAAGTGTGAGGGAAGTTTTTTTTTATATTTTTACTTTTCTGCTGGTAATTGATTCAGGGATGGCAGTTCAGGCTGTAAGCTGCATCTCCTGTGGGATGTATGTAGTGAGGGACTCCCACAGTGTTTCAGGTGATTTTACTTGTGGGAAGTGTGTTAGATTGCAGTTTCTGGAGGAGCGTGTAAAGGAGCTGGAAGGGGAATTAGAGGAGCTCCGTATAATTCGGGAAGTGGAGGCGGACATAGAAAGGAGTTATAAGGAGATAGTCACTCCTAGGAATAAGTCTTGGGTCACTGCCAGGAAGAGGGGCAAAAAGCAGTTGGGGGGACAATCCCCTGGGGCTGTTCCCCTCCAAAATAGGTTCTCGGTCCTGGAGGCTACAGTTGAGGAGAAATCAACTGGGGATAGCCAAAGGGAGCAGGTCTCTGGGGGTGAGCCTATTGGCAAGCCTCAGGTGGTTAGGGGTAAGAGATTGGGCCTCGTGATTGGGGACTCCACAGTTATGGGGACGGATAGGAGAGTTGGAGGTAAGGGTAGGGACTCTGGGCTGGTGTGTTGCCTACCAGGGGCTGGGGTCCAGGATGTATCGGACAGAGTATTCAGGACTCTTAGGGGAGAGGGAGATCAACCCCAAGTTATAGTTCATGTGGGGACACATGACATAGGGAGATTAAGGGAAGGGGATATTAAGCAAAGATTTATGGAGTTGGGGTGGAAACTAAAGGCGAAGTCAGAAAGAGTAGTTATATCTGGACTCTTGCCTGTGCCACGGGATAGTTTAGAGAGGAATAGGGAGAGGGAAAGTTTGAACTCGTGGCTGAGGGGATGGTGCAGGAGGGAGGGGTTCAGGTACTTGAGCAATTGGGGCTCATTCTGGGGAAGGTGGGACCTCTACAAGAGGGATGGTCTACACCTGAACCAGAGGGGAATCAATATCCTGGGGGGTAAATTTGCAAAAGCGATGCAGGAAGGTTTAAACTGATTCGGAGGGGGGGAGGGATAGTGAGGAAAGGGGGTGAAAGTGAGGGGGGCATAGTTGGGGAATGCAAGGCACGGCATAGTGGGGGTGGGGCGGAGCAGGGTTTGAAATGCGTGTACTTTAATGCGAGGAGTATTCGCAATAAAGTGGATGAACTTGCAGCGTGGATCAGTACCTGGGACTTTGATGTTGTGGCCATTTCTGAGACATGGATAGAGCAGGGTCAGGAATGGATGTTGCAGGTTCCGGGGTACAAATGCTTTAGTCGGAGTAGAGAAGAAGGTAGAAGGGGGGGTGGGGTAGCATTGCTAGTCAAGGACTGTATCACAGTGTCGGAGAGAAAGTTTGATGAGGACTTGTCAGTTGAGGTAGTATGGGCGGAGATTAGAAATAGGAGAGGAGAGGTCACCCTGTTGGGAGTCTTTTATAGACCTCCTAAAAGTTCTAGAGAGGTTGAGGAAAGGATTGCGGAGACAATCCTGGTTAGGAGTGAAAGTAATAGGGTAATTGTTATGGGGGACTTTAACTTTACGAATATTGATTGGAGTTGCTATAGTTCTAGCTCGCTAGAGGGGTCAGTGTTTGTACAAAGCGTGCAGGAAGGTTTTTTGTCTCAGTATGTAGACAGGCCAACTAGAGGTGAGGCTATATTGGATTTGGTGCTGGGAAATGAGCCAGACCAGGTGCTAGACTTGGAAGTTGGTGTGCATTTTGGTGATAGTGACCACAATTCGGTTACGTTCACCTTAGTGATGGGAAGAGATAGGCATGAACCTCGGGTCAGCAATTTTAGCTGGGGTAAGGGCGATTATGAGGCTATCAGGAGTGAATTAGGAAGCATGGATTGGATTAGGGGATTACAGGGACTGGGAACGTCTGAAATGTGGAGTTTTTTCAAGGAGCAGCTACTGCGAGTCCTTGATAGGTATGTCCCTGTCAGGCATGGTGGATTTGGTAGATCTAGGGAACCGTGGTGCACTAAAAGAGTTGAGTCGATGGTTAAAAAGAAAAAGGAGGCTTATGTTCGGATGAGATTGGAGGGCTCAGATAGTGCACTAGAAAGCTTTAGATTGGCTAGGAGGGAGTTGAAGAGTGAGTTGAGAAGGGCTAAAAGAGGACATGAGAAGACTTTGGCTGATAGGATTAAGGAGAATCCTAAGGCGTTCTATAGGTATGTCAAGAACAGAAGGTTGGTCAGGGCAAGATTAGGGCCAGTTACAGACAGCAGGGGGAAGTTGTGTGTGGAACCGGAGGAGATTGGAGAAGTATTGAACCAATATTTCTCTTCGGTGTTCACGCAGGGGGACATGAATATAGCTGAGGAGGACATTGGGTTGCAGGGGTGTAAAATAGACAGTATTACGGTTGATAAAGAGGATGTGCTGGAAATTCTTGAGGGGCTGAAAATAGATAAGTCCCCTGGTCCGGATGGGATCTACCCTAGGATTCTCTGGGAGGCTAGAGAGGTGATTGCAGAGCCTCTGGCTCAGATCTTCAGGTCGTCATTGGTCTCTGGTGTAGTCCCGGAGGATTGGAGGATAGCGAATGTTGTCCCATTGTTTAAGAAGGGGAACAGAGACTTTGCCGGGAATTATAGACCGGTGAGTCTTACTTCTGTTGTGGGCAAGGTTTTAGAAAAAATTATTAGGGATAGGATTTATAGTTATTTGGAGTGTAATGAATTGATTAGAAATAGTCAGCATGGTTTTGAGTTTTTTGAGAAGGTGACCAAAGAGGTGGATGGGGGTAAGGCAGTTGACGTGGTATACATGGATTTTAGTAAGGCGTTCGATAAGGTTCACCATGGTAGGCTTCTGCAGAAAATGCAGATGTATGGGATTGTGGGTAATCTAGGAAGTTGGATCAGGAATTGGCTATCAGATAGGAGACAGAGGGTGGTGGTGGATGGTAAATATTCATCATGGAGTGCAGTTACGAGTGGTGTGCCTCAGGGATCTGTTTTGGGGCCACTGTTGTTTGTAATTTTTATTAATGATCTGGATGAGGGTATAGTTGGGTGGATTAGTAAATTTGCTGATGACACCAAAGTTGGAGGTGTGGTAGATTGTGAGGAAGGGTGTCATAGTCTGCAGGGAGACTTAGATAGGTTGCAGAGCTGGGCCGAGAGGTGGCGGATGGAATTTAATGCGGAGAAGTGTGAGGTAATTCACTTTGGTAGGAGCAACAGATGTGTCGAGTATAGGGCTAACGGGAGGACTTTGAATAGTGTGGATGAACAGAGGGATCTAGGTGTGTGTGTACATAGATCCCTGAAAGTTGGGAATCAAGTAGATAAGGTTGTCAAGAAGGCGTACGGTGTCTTGGCGTTTATTGGTAGGGGGATTGAATTTAGGAGTCGCAGTGTAATGTTGCAACTGTACACTACTCTAGTGCGGCCGCACTTGGAGTACTGTGTGCAGTTCTGGTCCCCGCATTACAAGAAGGATGTGGAGGCGTTGGAGAGGGTGCAGAGGAGGTTTACTAGGATGTTGCCTGGTATGGTGGGGAGGTCCTATGAGGAGAGACTGAGGGATCTAGGGTTGTTTTCGTTGGAAAGAAGGCGGCTAAGAGGGGATCTTATTGAAACATATAAGATGATTAGAGGTTTAGATAGGGTGGATAGTGATAGCCTTTTTCCTCGGATGGAGAAAGCTAGCACGAGGGGGCATGGCTTTAAATTAAGGGGGGGTAGCTACAGGACGGATGTCAGGGGTAGGTTCTTTACCCAGCGGGTGGTGAGGGATTGGAATGCCCTGCCTGCTGCAGTTGTAAATGCGTCTAGTTTGGGGGCGTTTAAGAGATCTCTGGATAGGTTTATGGACGAAAAGGGATTGGTATAGGCTAGTGGGTCATTGTTTTTGTAACTGGTCGGCGCAACATCGTGGGCCGAAGGGCCTGTTCTGCGCTGTAATGTTCTATGTTCTATGTTCTATGACCCCTATCTAATGTTTTATGGCCATCCAGATTGAGGGAAAACTGATTTCGGGACAATTTATTCCTGCCAATCAGCCTAACAGCACATCTTTGGGGTGTAGGAGGAAACCGGAGCACCCGGAGAAAACCCACGCAAGCACGGGGAGAATGCGCAAACTCCCACAGACACCGGCCCAAATCCATGTGTCTGCACAGCAATCAGCGATAGTCACTGAGCTGTCGCCTTGCCCAGTATCTTGTCCAGTTTAGGCACACACTAACGACATGAAGCACGAGGCCAATCTCGAACAACCAAGAGCAGCCCCAGTACGACCCATCGCGTGTATGCCCCTCGTTGGACACGAGGTGGACCGACTTCAAACCTGTGAATGAAAACAGAGAAAAACATTATTATCATACTATACCCATTTACATTTCTAGGGACACCCCAATGCTAATGACCCTTAATTAAAGGTTCTCCTATATCTACCCATCTCCAGCTCAGTCATAGGACATAGAACATAGAACATTACAGCGCAGAACAGGCCCTTCGGCCCACGATGTTGCGCCGACCAGCTTTTAAAAAAAACACTAACCCACTAATCTAAACCAATCCCATATCATCCATAAACCTATCCACAGATCTCTTAAACGCCCCCAAACTAGGCGCATTTACAACTGCAGCTGGCAGGGCATTCCAGTCCCTCACCACCCTCTGGGTAAAGAACCTACCCCTGACATCAGTCCTATAACTACCCCCCCTTAATTTAAAGCCGTGCCCCCTCGTGCTAGCTTTCTCCATCCTAGGAAAAAGGCTATCACTATCCACCCTGTCGAAACCTCTAATCATCTTATATGTTTCAATAAGGTCCCCTCTTAGCCGCCTTCTTTCCAGCGAAAACAACCCCAAATCTCTCAGTCTCTCCTCATAGGATCTCCCCTCCATACCAGGCAACATCCTGGTAAACCTCCTCTGCACCCTCTCCAAAGCCTCTACATCCTTCCTGTAATGTGGGGACCAGAACTGCACACAATACTCCAAGTGCGGCCGCACCAGAGTTGTGTACAGTTGCATCATGACGCTGCGACTCCTAAATTCAATCCCCCTACCAATAAACGCCAAGACACCGTATGCCTTCTTAACAACCTTATCTACTTGATTCCCAACTTTCAGGGATCTATGTACACATACACCTAGATCCCTCTGCTCCTCCACACTATTCAAAGTCCTCCCATTAGCCCTATACTCAACACATCTGTTATTCCTACCGAAATGAATTACCTCACACTTCTCCACATTAAACTCCATCCGCCACCTCGCGGCCCAGCTCTGCAACCTTTCTAAGTCACCCTGCAAACTATGACACCCTTCCTCACAATCTACCACACCTCCGACTTTGGTGTCATCAGCAAACTTACTAATCCACCCAACTATACCCTCATCCAGATCATTAATAAAAATTACAAACAGCAGTGGCCCCAAAACAGATCCCTGAGGCACACCACTCGTAACCGAACTCCATGATGAATATTTACCATCAACCACCACCCTCTGTCTCCTATCTGCTAGCCAATTCCTGATCCAATTACCTAGATCACCCCCAATCCCATACATCTGCATTTTCTGCAGAAGCCTACCATGGTGAACCTTATCAAACGCCTTACTAAAATCCATATACACCATGTCAACTGCCTTACCCCTGTCCACCTCTTTGGTCACTTTCTCAAAGAACTCGATAAGGTTAGTAAGGCACGACCTACCCGCTACAAAACCATGCTGACTGTCTCTAATCAATTCATTACTCTCCAAATAACTATAAATCCTGTCTCTAATAATCCTTTCCAAAACCTTACCCACCACAGAAGTAAGACTCACCGGTCTATAATTCCCAGGGAAGTCTCTGCTCCCCTTCTTAAACAATGGGACAACATTTGCTGTCCTCCAATCTTCCGGTACTATACCAGATACCAACGACGACCTGAAGATCAGAGCCAGAGGCTCCGCAATCACCTCTCTTGCCTCCCAGAGAATCCTAGGGTAAATCCCATCCGGACCAGGGGACTTATCTATTTTTAAACCCTCTAGAATATCCAGCACATCCCCTGTATCAATTGCAATACTATCTAATTTACACCCCTGCACCCCAGTGTCCTCCTCAGCTACATTCATGTCCCCTTGCGTGAACACCGAAGAGAAATATTGGTTCAACGCCTCTCCAATCTCCTCCGGTTCCACACACAACTTCCCTCTACTGTCTGTAACTGGCCCTAATCTTGCCCTAACCAACCTTCTGTTCTTGACATACCTGTAAAACGCCTTAGGGTTCTCCTTAATCCTATCAGCCAAAGTCATCTCATGTCCTCTTTTAGCCCTTCTTAACTCCCTCTTCAACTCCCTCCTAGCCAATCTAAAACTTTCTAATGCACTACCTGAGCCCTCAAGCCTCATCCGAACATAAGCCTCCTTTTTCTTCCTAACCAACGAATCAACTTTTTTAGTGCACCACGGTTCCCTGGGCCTACCAAATCCTCCTTGCCTGACACGGATATACCTATCACAGACCCGCAGCAGCTGCTCCTTGAAAAATCTCCACATCTCGGACGTTCCCAGTCCCTGTAATCTCCTAGTCCAACCAATGCTTCCTAATTCTCTCCTAATAGCCTCATAATTACCCTTCCCCCAGCTGAAACTACTGACCCGAGGTTCATGCCTATCCCTTTCCATCACTAAGGTGAACGTAATTGAATTGTGGTCACTATCCCCAAAATGCACACCAACTTCCAAGTCTAGCACCTGGTCTGGCTCATTACCCAGCACCAAATCCAATATAGCCTCACCTCTAGTCGGCCGATCTACATACTGAGTCAAAAAACCTTCCTGCACACTTTGAACAAAAACTGACCCCTCTAACGAGCTAGAGCTATAGCAATTCCAATCAACATGAGTAAAGTTAAAGTCCCCCATAACAATTACCCTATTACTTTCACTCCTAATAAGGATCGTCTCCGCAATCCTTTCCTCAAGCTCTCTAGAACTTTTTGGAGGTCTATAAAAGACTCCCAACAGGGTGACCTCTCCTCTCCTATTTCTAATCTCCGCCCATACTACCTCAACAGACAAGTCCTCATCAAAGTTCCTCTCTGACACTGTGATACAGTCCTTGACCAATAATGCTACCCCACCCCCCCTTCTACCTCCTTCTCTACTCCGGCTAAAGCATTTGTACCCCGGGACCTGCAACATCCATTCCTGACCCTGCTCTATCCAAGTCTCTGAAATGGCCACGACATCAAAGTCCCAGGTACTGGTCCACGCTGCAAGTTCATCCACTTTATTGCGAATACTCCTCATGTGCCTGTCCAAGTTACTCTGAAAGGACTCTAGCGTGTTTGCCTCCACCACCTTACTTGGCAGAGCATTCCATACCCCCACTACCCTCTGTGAGAAAAACCTCCCTCTAATATCTGTGTTCTACCTCTACCCCCTCACCTTAAGTCCATGGCCCCTTGTCCTACGTGACTCTATTATAGGAAATAGCCTACCTCTGTTTACTCTATCTATACCCTTCATAATCTTATATACCTCTTTTAGATCCCCCCTCAGTTGGCGTCGTTCAAGGGAAAAGCGCCCCAATTTCTTCAATCTTTCCTCATACCCCAGTCCTTCCATACCAGGCAACATCCTGGTAAATCTCCTCTGCACTCTCTCCAGAGTCTCCACATCCTTCTGGTAGTAAGGCGACCAGAACTGTACGCAGTACTCCAAATGCAGCCTAACCAACGTTCTATACATCTGCAACATTAGGCTCCAGCTCTTATATTCTATACCCCTTCCTATAAAGGCTAACATACCATAGGCTTTCTTCACCACACTCTCCACTTGCACTGCCACCTTCAAAGACTTGTGCACTTGCACCCCCAGGTCTCGATAACTTCCCCCTACATTATTCCGGCCAAAATGCATCACCTCACATTTATCCGGATTAAACTCCATTTGCCACATATCTGCCCAATCAACCAGCCTATCAATATCCCGCTGTGTTGCAAGACACTGCTCCTCACTGCCCGCCAATCCAGCCATCTTGGTGTCATCAGCAAATTTGCTGATCACACCACCGACTCCCCCTTCTAAATCATTTATATACACTACAAAGAGAAGGGGTCCCAGTACCGAGCCCTACGGCACCCCACGAGTGACAGACCTCCAGCTAGAAAAAGACCCCTCCACAATTCCTCTCTGACTCCTCTTTGCAAGCCAGTTCTCTACCCATCTAGATACCTGACCACATATCCCATGAGCTTTAATCTTCTGTACCAACCTACCATGAGGGACTTTGTCAAACGCCTTACTGAAATCCATATAGACGACATCAACGGCTTGTCCTTCGTCAATGGTTTTTGTCACCTCCTCAAAGAATTCTACCAGATTCGTAAGGCAAGACTTCCCCTTGACAAAGCCATGCTGCGTATCCTTAATCAGGTCGCAATGCTCCAAGTGCGCATACATCCTATCCCTAAGAATCCTCTCCATCAACTTACCTACCACTGACGTTAAGCTCACTTGCCTATAGTTACCTGGGCTATCCCTCCTACCCTTTTTAAACAACAGTACCACGTTCGCTATCCTCCAGTCCTCTGGGACCTCACCTGTGTCCAAAGAAGAGACAAAGATTTGCGTCAGAGGCCCAGCAATCTCATCCCTCGCCTCTCTAAGCAGCCTAGGATAAATGCAATCAGGCCCCGGAGATTTATTGGTTTTAATGCCCTCTAAAAGCCCTAACACTTCTTCCCTTGTTTGAAGGAACGAATGAGTGAAATGCTAGATTCCTTTCTGGACGCCAACAAATGAAGACATTATTTTGGGAAACGCAGCAAAACGGCATCATCTTTTCAAACTATGGTGCGGGTAGTCAACTTCTGAGGTTAAGAAAACAATGTCAGATGCTCAGACGTTGCATCATCCAAACAAATACACAGGTTAAGGGAACATTATTCAAAGGCTCAGAGGAAGTACGGTCAATCTCACTCTGGAATTCTGGTTTATTGTAAGTGTTCATCCGTGTCTATTCGCTGATATTCAGATGGAGAATTCCAGAAAAGGAAGGGAAGTGTCACACATGAAAAGTGCAAATGTAGCTGGGGAAAATCAATTTGATGAAAAATAAATGACTAAAAATGGAGTTGGGGGTAAGGTGTTAGTGTGGATAGAGGATTGGTTGTCCAATAGGAGGCAGAGAGTTGGTATCGATGGGTGCTATTCTGATTGGCGGTTGGTGACTTGTGGAGTGCCACAGGGATCAGTGCTGGGGCCTCAGCTATTTACCATTTATACAGATGATCTGGAGGAGGGGGCTGAGTTTAGGCTGACGACATTTGCTGGTGACACGAAGATGAGTGGAAAAGCAAATTGCGTGGAGGGTGTGGAAAGTCTGCAGATGGATCTGGATAGGCTGAACGAGTGGGCGAGGACCTGGCAGATGGAGTACAATGTTAGCAAGTGTGAGGTTATCCATTTTGGCAGAAATAATAGTAGGAGGGATTACTATTTAAAGGGTGAAAAGCTGCAGCATGCTACGGTGCAGAGGGACCTGGGGGTCCTCGTCCATGAGTCGCTAAAACCCAGTCTGCAGGTGCAGCAGGTGATCAAGAAGGCGAATGGGATGCTGGCCTTTATAGTGAGGGGGATAGAATATAAAAGTAGGGAGGTCTTGCTGCAACTCTACAGGGCATTGGTGAGGCTGCAGCTGGAGTACTGTGTGAAGTTTTGGTCGCTGTACTTACACAAGGATATTTTGGCCTTGGAGGGAGTGCAGAGGAGGTTCACTGCTGATACTGGAGATGAGGGGGTTAGACTATGAAGGGAGACTAAAGAGACTGGGTCTGTACTCGTTGGAGTTTAGAACGATGAGGGGGGATCTTATAGAGATGTACAAGATAATGAAAGGGATGGATAGGGTAGAAGTAGAGAGATTCTTCCCGCTCAGAAAGGACAGCAGGACTAGAGGGCACAGCCTCAACATAAGGTTGGGGGGGGGGGGGGGGGGGGGGGGCGCGGTTTAGAATGGAGTTGAGGAGGAACTTCTTCAGTCAAAGGGTGGTGAATCTCTGGAATTCTCTGCCCGGTGAACTGGTTGAGGCCACCTCGCTAAATATTTTTAAAACATGGGTAGATAGATTTCTGATAGACAAGGGAATTAAGGGTTATGGGGAGAAAGCGGGAAAGTGGAACTGAGCCACTTCAGATCAGCCATGATCTTATTGAGTGGCGGGGCAGGCTGGAAGGGCTAGATGGCCTACTCCTGCTCCTATTTCTTATGTTCTTACGGCCTTACCCGTTAGCATCACCCTCCATCCTCCCCAGGCTACACACTGCGGCCATCCCCTCCGGGTTACACATCGTCTGATCTCACTGGCTCCATGCCCCCGAACTCAGTTTCCATCCTTCCCGGGTTACGCACTGTCTGAACTCGCTGCCTCCGTTTTCACCAGTTTACACACTGTCTGATCGCCATGTCTCCATCCTGCCCGGATTGGACACTGTCTGTTCATATTGGTACCATCCTCTTGTGTTTACAGACAGATCTCACTGCCTCCATTCCCACCCTCCCCCCATTACACATTATCTGATCTCACTATCTCTATCTCTATCTCCCTGGGATTACACTCTCTCATCTCACTATCTCTATCTCCCTGGGATTACACTGTGTGATCTCATTATCTCTATCTCCCTGGGATTACACTCTCTCATCTCACTATCTCCATCTCCCTGGGATTACTCTCTCTGATTTCACTATCTCTATCTCCCTGGGATTACACTCTCTGATCTCACTATCTCTATCTCCCTGGGATTACACTCTCTGATCTCACTATCTCTATCTCCCTGGGATTACTCTCTCTGATTTCACTATCTCTATCTCCCTGGGATTACTCTCTCTGATTTCACTATCTCTATCTCCCGGGGATTACTCTCTCTGATTTCACTATCTCTATCTCCCTGGGATTACTCTCTCTGATTTCACTATCTCTATCTCCCTGGGATTACTCTCTCTGATCTCACTATCTCTATCTCCCTGGGATTACTCTCTCTGATTTCACTATTTCTATCTCCCTGGGATTACACTCTCTGATTTCACTATCTCTATCTCCCTGGGATTACTCTCTCTGATCTCACTATCTCTATCTCCCTGGGATTACACTCTCTGATCTCACTATCTCTATATCCCTGGGATTACTCTCTCTGATCTCACTATCTCTATCTCCCTGGGATTACACTCTCTGATCTCACTATCTCTATCTCCCTGGGATTACTCTCTCTGATTTCACTATCTCTATCTCCCTGGGATTACTCTCTCTGATTTCACTATCTCTATCTCCCTGGGATTACTCTCTCTGATTTCACTATCTCTATCTCCCTGGGATTACTCTCTCTGATTTCACTATCTCTATCTCCCTGGGATTACTCTCTCTGATTTCACTATCTCTATCTCCCTGGGATTACTCTCTCTGATTTCACTATCTCTATCTCCCTGGGATTACTCTCTCTGATTTCACTATCTCTATCTCCCTGGGATTACTCTCTCTGATTTCACTATCTCTATCTCCCTGGGATTACTCTCTCTGATTTCACTATCTCTATCTCCCTGGGATTACTCTCTCTGATTTCACTATCTCCATCTTCACTCTCTTTGCTTTCTGGGAAAGTCGGAATTCGCCATTTTCTCCCCAGAATTGGTCCAGGAACCAGGCCGCTTCTTAAACACGATTAAAAAAGCTGAAAATCCTCCCTGCTCAGAACCGAGTATAAATATTTGCATCGCTTTCTCACCCGGACTTTCTACCGCCGAAACTTCTGGAAAGAAGCAACTCTGCGACTGCGCGTCGTTGTTTGTGAAGTCAAACTGCACGCGCTCAAAGAGCCCGGCGCATGCGCATACGGAGAACTGCGTCTTCCTTCCCCATCTCCCCGCCTCCCCCCGTCCCTAGATCACAACTCACAAAGGGCCTGCGCAGTGCGCGAGTCTTGGAGTTCCTTCCGTGCTGTCCGTCTCGCGCACAGGCGGTTACAACCCGAGCGCGCTGCTGCCTGGAGAATGAAGAGGGCGGGGCTGCAATCTACACCCTCTCCCCATTTGTTGTAGCGGCTATCAATCACCTGCTCCCAGCCAATAGGAAGGTCCTTCTCATCAGTGTGCTGTCTTGACCCCAGTGAAAGGTTCTGATCAGTGTGGATGGAGCAGACTTTAAACAAGGAAGAATTAGCAATTGGTGCTCAGCTCCTAATAACACTCACATTGGCTGAAAAATGGCTTTCAAAAGAACTGGGGATACAATTCCTTTCCTTTACTGAACGCTGCTGTACATCCTGGCAGGTTAAATCTGTTTGTCACAGTCAAGAGTTTTTTTCTTTCCTCAACCATTGAATTGCTGTCCAGATGTTTCACGGTACTTCTGGGTGACAAAACCAGATCCTTCACAGAATATTTACCTCGGATTTACCCCACACATCTTCACTTGTACGTCACATTACCACTTTCAACTTGGTCCTGGTAGATTTATCAACACAGATGTCATCATCTACATTAGCGTGCAGGCTTAGATATTGAAGAGCTGCCTGCCAGTCACGAGACATGTCTTCACATATAGGAACCCAGGAAAACAGTCAACAATATATTTCACCTTCACGCTACCAGCGCCAAGATGGAATTGGATATCACCCTGGTGGTCACAACAGTATCAAGGCCCCAAACTTGTTCACCCAGATGTATTTCTTGATAGAACCCTCGGCTAAAAGCATCACCTCCTCAGGACTGCAGAAGAAACCTCCAAAACACTCCTCTGTAAACTCGTTCCTTCCTCATTGGGATCACATGCCAACACCCTCAGGACCTCTGTTTTTGCGAGCACATGTAATTGTTGGAGGTCAGCCATCTCCGTTCCATGGCACTACTGCTGGAGCTTCTCATGTGCGTTTCTGAGGCCTACCCACCTTTAGCTATTCTTCCAAGTGGGGACATTCACTAATAACTGAGCAATGCACAACACCATTCGCAAACCCTCAGATACTGAAGTCGACCATGTTCAAATGTAGTAAGAAATAGACAATATCCACTTTTGGGTTGGCAAATGACAAGTAGTGTTAGCGCCACACAAGTGTCAGGCAACGACTATCTCCAATAAGAGAAAATCTGATCATTCCTCCTTTGATATTCAATTGCATTACCATCGCCGAATTGTCCGTTACCGACACCCTGGGGTTTACTGTTGGCCTGAAACTGAACTGGATTACTCATATGCATACTATTGCTCCAACAGCAAGTCAGATGGGAGGGGAGATCGTATGCAGTCGTATTGTAATCAGTGCAATAATCCAAAGACATAGGGCCAGGCTGTTGAACTGAAGACCTGTGTTCAAACCCTATGAAACCGTTGTCAATTGTTGTGAAAACCCATCTGGTTCACTGATGTCCTTTACTCAAGTAAATCTATGATCCTTGCCTGGGCTGGCCTTTATGTAACCTCAGACTAAAAACAATATTGTTGTCTCTGAAAATGCCTTCTGAAATAACCTAACAAGCCATTCAGTTCAATGGAAATGGGAGAGGAACAATAAATGCTGGCCCAGCCAACGATGCTCAGATCCCATGATTAGAAATAACCAATGGCAAAATCTCATCTCCTGACTTTCGAAAACCAAGGAATCAGGTGTTTGATGGAATACTCTGTTATTTCTTTTGGGATGGGTACAGCTTCAACAATGCTCAAGACACATTATGCCGTCCAGGACATAGTAACCCATTTGATTGGCATCTCATCAAAAAATACCCACTCCCTCCATCATCAATGCGCATTGGTAGCAGCATGTGCAATCTAACAGTTGTACTACAGAATCTTATCAAGCCTTCTGAAGTAGCAAATTCCAAACCCACAACCACTGTCATCTAGAAAGAAAAAGGCAGTTGACACATGGGAAAATCACCACCTGGAAATTTTCCTCGAAGTCACTCAACATACTGATCGGGAAATACATTGCCAATCCTTCACTGCCATTAGAGAGGAATCCTGGAACTGTTTCCCAAACAACACAATGTGTTTACATATATTACATGGACTGCAGCAGTTCAAAAAGGAAGATCACCACCGCCATCTCATGGAATTGGACAATAAATGCTGGCTAAGGCAGCAAGCACTACATCTTATGAATTAATAATAAAAAAAAAGTGGATGGTGTCCAGCTGCCCAAATCAAATGGATCAACATGCAACTCAATTGAAGAATGTCGATCTTCACAGGGTTCCTGGCCACTTTCTTTTGCTTCCAGTCCTAATCAATATTACCAACTCCCTCCATGACATCAGTAAGGTAATTGCATCCAGAAAGTGGATGTCTACTCCAACCCAGCTACCTGGCTTCAAATTCTCATCAGCAGTTTCCCTTAAACTGAATTAACTTGAAATTAATTTTGCAACATGAATCACTATAGAGGACACAAGTATCATCAACTTTATAAGACCCTTGTCAGGCCTCATTTGGAGTACTGTGCGCAGTTCTGGTCGCCTCACTATAGGAAAGACGTAGAAGCTATTGAAAGGGTACAGAGGAGATTTACAAGGTTGTTGCCTGGACTGGGAGGCATGCCTTATGAAGATAGGTTGAGGGAACTGGGTCTCTTTTCCCTGGAGAGACGTAGGTTGAGAGGCGACCTGATAGAGGTTTATAAGATGTTGAGAGGAATAGATAGGGTGGATTCTCAGAGGCTATTTCCCCGGGTTGAAATGGTCGCTACGAGAGGACACAGGTTTAAGGTGCGGGGAGGAAAGTACAGAAGTGATGTTAGGGGTAAGTTTTTCACTCAGAGGGTGGTGAGTGAATGGAATCGGCTGCTGTCAGTGGTGGTGGAGGCGAACTCGCTGGGGTCTTTTAAAAGACTTCTGGATGAGTATATGGGGTTTTATGGGATTGGGGGTTATAGATCGGTGTTGATGTGATCGGCGCAACTCGTGGGCCGAAGGGCCTGTTTGTGCTGTAGTGTTCTATGTTCTATATCATATCAGAAGCAGTCATGAACTAGGAATGGAAGGCAGGGAGGAAATCAGCAAAATTGCATCAGGAAGGTGCTACTTAAGCAAAAAATGTTGCAGCTACGGGCTGGCATATGCTTCCTCCTGAGAAGCATCATTCTTGAGTCTTAAATGAAGTTGCTGGTGAAATGATGATGGATTGCTTTTAGTTTTCCGAAGTCCATAGTTTTGGGGAAGGTCATATTAGATTGGAAGATAATTGTCTTAACAGTTATGAGTCTGTGATTGGGTAGGTGGGCATGACGAGGTTCGAACTGGTTCCTCAAGAGTGATGGTCAAGTTTTGATGACAGTCAAAGAAAAAAGCACGGGAAACAGGCCCTTCGGCCCAACGAGCCCGCACCGCCATTTTAACATTGAGTCCCCTCTCCACCCATGACCCTTGTCTATGCTTATGGCATTCCAGATTGAGGGAAGACTAATTTAGGGACAATTTGTTACACCAATCAGCCTAACAGCACATCTTTGGGGTGTGAGAGGAAACCGGAGCACCAGGAGAAAACTGACGCAAGCACGGGGAGAATGTGCAAACTCCTGCAGACACTGGCCCAAATCCATGTATCTGCACAGCAGTGATAGTCACTGATCTGTCGCGTTGCCCATCATCTGGTTCAGTTTAAGCGTACACTAACGACGTGAAGTACTAGGCTATTCTCGAAACAACCAACAGCAGCCCTCGTACGACCCATCATTGTTCCCTGACCGCTCGACATTATCAATTACCTGTGGGACGATCCCACTAATTAAAGTTTGTTTGTTACTTCAGCTGATTCTTGTCAAGGTAAAATAACTTTCATGATATCGGCCTTACCAATTTATTTAGATGGGAAAATATGTTCTCATGTTCCCATGATTAATATCATGAGCTCCCAAACAGTGAACCTAAACTATTTGCAATATATATAATGTCTTAGATACAGGGATAGAAGGTGTTATAGCCAAGTCTGCAGATGACACAAAAGTAGATGGGATACTAATTTGCAGTGAGGGAATATGAAACTTAAAAGATGGATGTAACTAGGCTAGGTGAGTGTGCCAAAATGTGGCAGATAGAGTTTTACGTGGATATGTGTAAGCTTATCTATTTTGACCAGAAAAGTAGAAAGGTAGCATTTCTCTTTCTCAATTGAACTGCAGTGGGATCTGGGTATCGTTGTGCGCAATTTGCGGGCAACTTGTATGCTGGTATAGAAGATAATAAGGACAGCAGATGGAACTTTGGCATTTATAGCTGAAAGAATTGAGTATAAAAATAACAAAGTGTTGCTGCTACTACATGGGGCATTGGTGAGACCAAGTCAGAATACTATGCAAAGTTTTGTTTCTCTTATTTGAAGAAGGATGCAGAGACATTAGAGTCAGTTCAGAGGCAATTCACTGCATTGATTCCAGAGACAAGGAGTTCTTTTACGAAGATAAGTTGAGAAGTTTAGGCTGATACTCTTTAGAATTGAGAATCATGAGTGGAGATGAAGTATACAATATGATAAAGAATATTTGGTTTAATTAATTTGGACCTGATTTGTCTGTAAAATTATCGCCACAGAAATGGAAACTGCAATATTCTGATTATAGTACGAATTACAGGATAATCAGATGTCTTACTGAATAAGCCATTTGACTTATCTCAGTTGGCTGGACTGCTGGATAGCGATTTTAAAAAGTGATACCAACAACGTAGATTTAATTCCCGTACTGACTAAAATTATTCATGAAGTCCCACCTTCTCAAATATTCCTGACGGTTGGTGATCATTGGGTTAAATCACCATCAGTCACAACTTACATTTAGCTGGGACGATGACGAATTTACCTTTTGCAAGTAAGATAAGAAAAAGTTTTGACAACATAAGTGAAAAATGGACATTTCCTCTTTTGGGGCAATTTAGAATGAGAGGTCATAACTTTAGGATGGAAGGTAGCTGATTTAAAACAGATGAGAAGAAAATACTTCTCTCAAATGTTACGAATCTGTGGAATTCACTTTAATCATTGAATTATTACAGTGCACAATCATAGAAGGCCATTCAGCCCATTGAATGTTGTTCAATTATTCTCTCCAATTAAGCATGGTTTTGATGTTTCAGTGAGACTTCTGCAGAATTTCATATTTTAAATATATATTCTGATATTTCATAGAACATAGAACACTACAGCACAAACAGGCCCTTCGGCCCACGAGTTGCGCCGATCACATCAACACCTACCAATCCATAGACCTATCTATAACCCCCAATCCCATTAAATCCCATATACTCATCCACAAGTCTTTTAAAAGACCCCAGCGAGTTCGCCTCCACCACCACTGACGGCAGCCGATTCCATTCACTCACCACCCTCTGAGTGAAAAACTTACCCCAAACGTAACTTCTGTACTTGCCTCCCCGCACCTTAAATCTGTGTCCTCTCGTAGCGACCATTTCAACCCGGGGAAATAGCCTCTGAGAATCCACCCTATCTATTCCTCTCAACATTTTATAAACTTCTATCAGGTCGCCTCTCAACCTTCGTCTCTCCAGGGAAAAGAGTCCCAGCTCCCTCAACCTAACTTCATAAGGCATGCCTCCCAGTCCAGGCAACATCCTTGTAAATCTCCTCTGTACCCTTTCAATAGCTTCTACGTCCTTCCTATAGTGAGGTGACCAGGACTGCGCACAATACTCCAAGTGAGGCCTGACAAGGGTCTTATAAAGTTGCAGCATTACCTCCCGATTCCTAAACTCAATCCCTTGATTAATGAAGGCCAGTACACCATACGCCTTCTTGACCACATCCTCCACCTGCGAGGCCGATTTAAGAGTCCTGTGGACCCGGACCCCAAGATCCTTCTGCTGTTCAACACTACGAAGACTCCTGCCCTTGATAGTGTACTCGTTCATCCCATTGGTTCTGCCAAAATGGACGACTACACATTTATCCGCGTTGAAGTCCATCTGCCACTTCTCCGCACAGTCCTGCATCCTATTTATGTCCTGCTGCAACTTCTGACATCCTTCCAGACCATCCACAGCACCACCGACCTTCGTGTCATCGGCGAACTTACTAACCCATCCCTCCACTTCCTCATCTAGGTCATTTCTGAAAATGACAAACAGCAAGGGTGCTAGAACAGATCCCTGGGGCACTCCACTGGTGGCTGATCTCCATGCAGAAAAAGACCCATCCACAACCACTCTCTGCCTTCTGCAGGCAAGCCAGTTCTGCATCCACAAGGCCAAAGCCCCTTGGATCCCATGCCCTCTCACCTTCTCAAGAAGTCTTGCATGGGGGACCTTATCAAACGCCTTGCTGAAGTCCATGTACACCACGTCCACTGCACTTCCTTCGTCAATGTGTTCAGTCACATTTTCGAAGAACTCAACTAGGCTCGTAAGGCACGACCTGCCCTTGACAAAACCATGCTGACTATTTCTGATCATGCCAAACCTCTCCAAATGCTCGTAAATCTTGTCCCTCAGAAGCCTCTCCATCAGCTTACCAACCACTGAGGTCAGACACACCGGTCGGTAATTTCACGGGCTATCTCTGTTCCCTTTCTTGAAAATAGGAACCACATCCGCAATCCTCCAATCCTCCGGAACCTCTCCCGTCTCCATTGACGACGTAAAGGTCATCGCCAGGGGCTCTGCAATCACTTCCCTCACCTCCCACAGTATCCTGGGGTACATCCCATCTGGTCCCGGCGACTTATCTATCTTGATAGCATTCAAAACTTCTAACACATCCTCCTCCTTAATATCCACATACTCAATCTTTTCCATCTGCTGCAAATCCGTAGCAAAATCTCCCAGTTCAGTTTCAAAGAGCAAAGAGCAAAGAAGAACAACACAGCACGGGAAACAGGCCCTTCGGCCCAACGAGCCCGCGCCGCCGTCCCACTGTCTCAGTGTCCTATTCATGATTTTAGTCATGATTTTAGTCTTTTTAGTTTCCACTGTGAATACTGAGGCAAAGTACTCATGAAGCACCTCTGACATTTCTTCTGGTTCCACGCAGACCTTTCCCCCTTCACCTTTTATAGGTCCTATCCCTTCTCTTCTCATCCTTTTACTTTTCACATATTTATAGAAGGCCTTGGGATTCTCCTTAATCTTACCCGCCGAGATCTTCTCATGACCCCTTCTGGCTCTCCTAATTTCCCTTTTAAGCTCCTTTCTACAATCCTTATACTCCTCAAGATCCTTAACATCTCCTAGCTCCCTGAACCTTTTGTACACCTTCCTTTTCCTCCTGACTAGGTTCACCACAGCCTTCGTGCACCACAGTTCCCGCGACCTACCAAAGCCCCCTTGTCTCATCGGAACGTTGTCATGCAGAGCTCCAGACAAACATTCCTTGAATATCCGCCACCTTCCTTCGGTACTTTTCCCTAAGAACGCCTCCTTCCAGTTTATTTGTCCAAGTAACTTCCTGACTTCTTCGTATTTCCCCTTACTCCAGACAAACACCTTCCTAGTATAAGTGTTATAGGTGTGACAGAGGAGGGTTGAAGAGAGGTGGAGGGGTGGCACTGTTAGTAAAGGAAAACATCACAGTAGTGCAGAGGGAGGACAATATGGAGGAGTTAGGGATTGAGTCGCTGTGGGTGGAGTTGAGGAATAAAAAGGGAGAGATTACGATGCTAGGGGTATACTATAGGCCACCCAACAGCCCGAGGTCAGTGGAGGAAGGCATTTGCAGGGGCATTTTGGATAGGTGCAGGAAGAATAGGGTGGTTGTAGTGGGTGAATTTAATCTTCCTGGAGTGGATTGGAAGGGGCCTAGAGCTGGGGGTACGGAGGGAGAGGAGTTTGTAAAATGTGTTTTGGAAGGGTCCCTAGAGCAGTATGTAACTAGCCTGACTAGGGAAGGGGTTATACTGGATTTAGTGTTGGGTAATGAGCTGGGGCAGGTGGTTGATGTTGAGGTAGGCAAACATGTGGCTAACAGTGACCACAAGTCCGTCTACTTTAGGATAAAAATGGAAAGGGATGAGTGCCGGCCAAACGGGAGGGTGCTGAACTGGGGAAAGGCGAGCTATAGCCGGATTAGGAGGGAGCTGAAGGACACTGATTGGGAGGGACTGTTAGCTGGCAAGTCCACGGTCGGCAAGTGGGAAGCTTTTAAGGGCAAACTGAAAATGTTGCAGGAAAGGCATGTTCCGGTTAAGCGGAAGGATGGGAAAGGTAGGATTAGAGACCCATGGATTACAGGGGGTATCGAAGACTTGGTAAGGAAGGAGAGGGAGGCGTATGTTAGGTCGAAACAACTGGGTACGGAGAGTGCGCTGGAGGAATATAGAGAGAGTAGGAGGGAGCTAAAAAGGGGAATTAGAAGGGCGAAGAGAGGGCATGAAATGGCTTTGGCTGATAGGATTAAGGAAAATCCAAAGGCATTTTATTCCTATATTAGGAGCAAGAGAGTAGTTAGAGGGAAAATTGGTCCTCTTAGGGACAAAAGTGGGGAGTTATGTATTGAGTCGGAGGGAATGGGGGAGCTCCTGAATGAATACTTTGTGTCGGTATTCACGAAGGAGAGGGGTTCGGTGTCGTGCGGTGTCCTGGAGGGAGCTGTAGATCAGTGGCAGGAAATATCTATTACGAGGGAGGAAGTGCTAGGGCTTTTAGGTAGCGTAAGGACGGATAAAGCTCTGGGGCCTGATGGTATTTATCCCAGGCTGCTTAGGGAGGTGAAAGATGAAATTGCTGGGCCTCTGGCACAAATCTTTGTCTCTTCTTTGGACACAGGTGAGGTCCCAGAAGACTGGAGGGTAGCAAATGTGGTACCGCTGTTTAAAAAAGGTAGTAGGGATAACCCTGGTAATTATAGACTGGTGAGTTTGACATCGGTGGTAGGGAAATTAATGGAAAAAATACTTAGGGGTAGGATGTATGAGCATTTGGAGCGTTGCGATCTGATTAGGGATAGGCAACATGGCTTTGTTAGAGGGAGGTCTTGCCTTACGAATCTGGTAGAATTCTTTGAGGAGGTGACAAAAACGGTTGACGATGGGAGAGCTGTTGATGTCATCGATATGGATTTCAGTAAGGCGTTTGACAAAGTCCCTCATAGTAGGCTGGTAGAAAAGGTTAAGACGCATGGGATACAAGGACAGGTAGCTAGGTGGATTGAGAACTGGCTGGGCAATAGGAGACAGAGGGTAGTTGTTGAGGGGACCTTTTCGGGCTGGAGGCCAGTAACCAGTGGTGTGCCGCAGGGCTCAGTACTGGGACCTCTCCTCTTTGTAGTATATATAAATGACTTGGAAGAGAGCGTAGGTGGTGTGATCAGCAAGTTTGAGGATAACACCAAGATGGCAGGGTTGGCGGATACTGAGGTGGAATGTCAGGTGATACAGCAGAATATAAATAGGCTGGTACATTGGGCAGATCGGTGGCAGATGGAATTTAATCCTGACAAATGCGAGGTGATGCATTTTGGAAGGAATAATGCAGAGAGGAGCTACGTGATAAAAGGTAGACCGATTAGGAGTATAGAAATACAGAGGGACCTGGGAGTGCAGGTTCACAAGTCTATGAAGGTTGCGACACAAGTGGAGAAGGTTGTGAGGAAAGCTTATGGAATGCTAGCCTTTATAGGAAGGGGTATAGAGTATAGGAGCTGCCGTCTAATGCTTCAGTGGTACAGAACGTTGGTTAGACCGCATTTGGAGTACTGCGTCCAGTTCTGGTCACCTTACTACTGGAAGGACGTGGAGACCCTGGAGAGGGTGCAGAGGAGGTTTACCAGGATGTTGCCTGGCATGGAAGGACTGAGTTACGAGGAAAGGTTGGAGAAACTGGGACTTTTCTCCTTGGAAAGACGGAGATTGAGGGGAGACATGATAGAGGTATATAAGATACTGAAGGGAATAGATAGAGTCAATAGTGAGAGGCTGCTACCTAGACTGGGTACAATTACGAGAGGTCATGATCTAAGGGTGAGGGGGGAGAAGTATAATTTGGATATGAGAGGAAGGTTCTTCACGCAGAGGGTCGTGGGGGTGTGGAACGCACTACCGAGTAGGGTGGTGGAGGCAGGAACGTTGGACTCGTTTAAGGTTTACTTAGATAGACACATGAGCGAAACGAGGATGGAGGGTTATAGTAGGGGGTATTAAATAGGGTCAGAGCCTTGGGAGACACCAGAAATGCAGACTTACATGTTAACGTTTTTGTCTTTTATTCCGCAGGTGGAGGTCCACCTTGTTGTCAAACGAGGGGCATGCACACGGTGGGTCGTGCGTGGGCTGCTCTTGGAGGTTCCGGGAGTGGCCTAGTACTTTGTGTCGGTGTGTGTGCTTGATCCTGGACCAGTAGACGGGCGCTGCAACAGCTCAGTGACGAGCACTGCTAGCTGTGCAGATACATGGATTTGGGCTGTGTCTGTGGGAGTTTGCGCATTCTCCCTGTGGTTGTGTGGGTTTCCTCCGGGCGCTCCGGTTTCCTCCCACACCCCAAAGATGTGCTATTAGGCTGATTGGTTTACCAAATTGACACTATTCTCCCTGAATCTGGCTAAGTTAGCGGTTCCACTTGCAGACACGCAGGGCAGGGTAGGTGTAGGAGGATATGGCGGCGCGGGCTCGTTGGGCCGAAGGGCCTGTTTCCCGTGCTGGGTTGTTCTTTGTTCTTTGTAAATGGTTCATGCTTTCCCCTCGCTTCTCCAGGGACAATGTCCAACTGGTTAATGTTTTCCCCGGCTGGTTAATGTTTTCCCCTGTTGGTTCATGTTTTCCCCTCGCTTCTCCAGGGACAATGTCCAACTGGTTAATGTTTTCCCTGGCTGGTTAATGTTTTCCCCGGTTGGTTAATGTTTTCCCTGGTTGGTTAATGTTTTCCACTACTGGTTAATGTTTTCCTCTACTGGTTAATGTTTTCCCCGACTGGTTAATGTTTTGCCCCTGCTTCTCCAGAGATTATGTGCAACTGGTTAATGTTTTCCCCTCGGTTCTCGAGGGTCTATATCCGACTGGTTAATGTTTTCCCCTCGCTTCTCCATGCACCAAGTCCAACTGGTTAATGATTTCCCCCTGCTTCTCCAGGCTCCAAGTCCAACTGGTTAATGATTTCCCCCTGCTTCTCCAGTGACCAAGTCCCACTGGTTAATGTTTTCCCCATGGTTGGTTCATGTTTTCCCCGGTTGGTTAATGTTTTCCCAAATTTTGTTAATGCTTTGCCCCTGCTTCTCCAGAGACTAAGTCCGACGAGTTAATGCTTTCCCCAAGCTTCTCCAGGCACCAAGTCCAACTGGTTAATGTTTTCCCCCTGCTTCTCCAGGGCCCAAGTCCCACTGGGAAATGTTTTCCCCATGGTTGGTTCATGCTTTTCCCACAGTTGGTTAATGTTTTCCCCGACTGGTTAATGTTTTGCCCGACTGGTTAATGTTTTCCCCACGGTTGGTTAATGTTGTGCCCCTGCTTCTCCAGGGAGTATGCCCGACTGGTTAATGTTTTCCCCTCGGTTCTCCAGGGACCAGGTCTGACTGGTTCATGTTTTCCCCCTGCTTCTCCAGGCACCAAGTCCAACTGGTTAATGTTTTCCCCTCGGTTCTCCAGGGACTATTCCTGCCTGGTAAATGTTTGGAAGGACTATTACTTACGTGGCAAAAAACCGCAGCAGGCGACGGTGCAGAGGGACCTTAGGGTCCTTGTGCATGAGTCGCAAAAACCCAGCCTGCAGGTGCAGCAGGTGGTCAGGAAGGCGAATGGGATGCTGGCCTTCATAGCGAGGGGGATAGAATATAAAAGTAGGGAGGTCTTGCTGCAGCTGTATAGGGCATTGGTGAGGCCGCAGCTGGAGTACTGTGAGCAGTTTTGGTCGCCGCACTTACGCAAGGATACTTTGGCCTTGGAGGGAGTCCAGAAGAGGATTACCAGGCTGATACCAGAGTTGATGGGGTTGAGCTATGAGGAGAGGCTGAATAAACTAGGCTTGTACTCGTTAGAGTATAGAAGAATGAGGGGAGATCTCATTGAGACGTATAAGATGATGAATGGGATGGATAGGATAGAGGTGGAGAGACTCTTCCCGCTCAGAAAGGACAGTAGGACTAGGGGGCACAGCCTCAAGATAAAGGGGGGGTGGGTTAGAATGGAGTTGAGGAGGAACTTCTTCACTCAAAGGGTTGTGAATCTCTGGAATTCTCTGCCCGTTGAAGTGGTGGAGGCTACCTCGCTAAATATTTTTAAGACGCAGGTTGATGGGTTTTTGATAAGCGAGGGGATTAAGGGTTATGGGGAGAGGGCGGGAATGTGGAACTGAGCCACGACAGATCAGACATGATCTTATTGAATGGCGGGGCAGGCTCGAAGGACTAGGTGGCTACTCCTGCTCCTATTTCTTATGCTCTTTTGTAAAACATTAACCAACCATGGGGAAAACATGAACCAGTGGGGGAAGCCATTAACCAGTGGGACTTGGAGCCTGGAGAAGCAGGGGGGAAAACATTAACCAGTCGGGGAAAACTTTCACCTCTCCCTCTGTATCTCTGTGTCCCATTAAGCTGATTCAGTGTGAATGTCGGCCTTGCTTGTGAGTACGAAACATTCAAGTTGACAACTTTAAATATCGATCCCCCCTCTCTCTGCCTGTCTGTCTGTCAGTCTCTCGCTCTCTCACTGTCACTCTCTCTCTCTCTCTCAGTAACTTCACTGCAGTGTTAATGTAAGCCTGACTTCTGACACTTAAGAAACTTTAAAAACTCACTCTCTGCCTCTCTCAGTTCAGGCACAGGTTGAGTGTTCGAGTGAGTGCGGGGGAGAGGTGAGTATTGAAGCCGGTGCAGGCAGCTGTCAACAAAGCTTTGAAGAAATGGCAGGCAGTGTTTGTAAAGATGCTGAGGGAATGGGAAAGTCAGTGTGTCAGCCAGATGGGGGAAGGGAGGCTTCCACTTGCCAGGGGAAAACATTAACCAGCTGCTGCTGCTGCGGTGTGGGCAATGGCAGTCCCCCTTTTATTGTACCCTCTGGACAAGCAGGGGCAAAACATGAACCAGGTGTACTGAGTCCCTGTAGAAGCGAGGGGAAAACATTAACCAGTCGGACATGGTTTCCGGAGAAGCAGGGGCAAAACATTAACCAGTCGGAGAAAACATTAACCAGTTGGACTTGGTGCATGGAGAAGCGAGGGGAAAACATTAACCAGTCGGACATCGTCCCTGGAGAAGCCAGGGAACAACATTGACCAGTCAGACTTGGTCTCTGGAGAAACAGGGGCAAAACATTAACCAACCGTGGGGAAAACATTAACCAACCAGGGAAAACATTAACCAGTGGGGGAAAACATTAACCAACCGGGGAAAACATTAACCAGTGGGACTTAGGCGCTGGCTGGAGTGGGCAAAACATTAACCAACCGTGGGGAAAGCAGTAACCAGTCGGACCTTGTCCCTGGAGAAGCCGGGGAAAGCTGAAACATTTGGACTTGTTGCCTGGAGCAGAAGGGAAAACATTAACCAGGCGGATAGAGTCCCTGGAGAAGCGAGAGGACAACATTAACCAGTTGGACATAGTCCCTGGAGAAGCAGGGGCAAAACATTAACCAGTCGGGGAAAACATTAACCAGTAGGGGAAAACATTAACCAAACAGGGAAAACTGTAACCAACCGGGGAAAACATTAACCAGCTGGAGAAAACATGAACCAGTTCAACATTGTCCCTGGAGAAGCAAGGGGAGAACATGAACCAGTTGGGCATAGTCCCTGGAGAAGCGAGGGGAAAACATTAGCCAGTCGGACCTGGTCCCTGGAGAACTGAGGGGAAAACATTAACCAGTTGGACTTAGTCCCTGTAGAAGCAGGGGCAAAACATTAACCAAGTGGGCAAAACATTAACCAAGTGGGCAAAACATTAACCAGTCCGGCAAAACATTAACCAATCGGGCAAAACATTAACCAGGGGGACGTGGGCTCTGGCTGGATGGGCAACACATTAACCAACCATGGGCAAAACGTTTACCAGCGGGGGAAAACATTTACCAGGGGGGCTTAGTCTCCGGCTGGATGGGCAAAACATGAACCAACCGTGGCTAAAACATAAACCAACTGGGGAAAACATTAACCAGTGGGACTTGGAGCCTGGAGAAGCAGGGGGGAAAACATTAACCAGTCGGGGAAAACTTTCACCTCTCCCTCTGTATCTCTGTGTCCCAGTAAGCCGATTCAGTGTGAATGTAGGCCTTGCTTGTCAGTACGAACCATTCAAGTTGACACCTTTAAATATCGATCCCCCACTCTCTGTCTGTCTGTCTGTCTGTCTCTCCCTCTCTCTCACTGTCCCTCTCTCTCAGTAACTTCACTGCAGTGTTAATGTCAGCCTGACTTCAGACACTGAAGAAACTTTAAAAACTCACTCTCTGCCTCTCTCAGTTCAGGCACAGGTTGAGTGTTCGAGTGAGAGCGGGAGAGAGGTGAGTATTGAAGCCGGTGCAGGCAGCTGTCAACAAAGCTTTGAAGAAATGGCAGGCAGTGTTTGTAAAGATGCTGAGGGAATGGGAAAGTCAGTGTGTCAGCCAGATGGGGGAAGGGAGGCTTCCACTTGCGAGGGGAAAACATTAACCAGCTGCTGCTGCTGCGGTGTGGGCAATGGCAGTCCCCCTTTTATTGTACCCTCTGGACAAGCAGGGACAAAACATGAACCAGGTGTACTGAGTCCCTGTAGAAGGGAGGGGAAAACATTAACCAGTCAGACGTGGTCACTGGAGAAGCAGGGGCAAAACATTAACCAACGGTGGGCGAAATACTAACCAACCGTGGGGAAAACATTAACCAACCGGGGAAAACATTAACCACTTGGACTTGGTGCCTGGAGAAGCAGGGGGAAAACATGAACCAGTCGGACCTGGTCCCTGAAGAACCGAGGGGAAAACTTTAACCAGTCGGGCACAGTCCCTGGAGAAGCAGGGCCACAACATTAACCAACCGAGGGAAAAACATTGACCAGTCGAGGAAAACATTAACCAGTCAAAGAACAAAGAACAAAATCAGCCTGGGAAACAGGCCCTTCGGCCCAACGAGCCCACGCTGCCATCTCAACTCCACCTCTCTACCCATAGAACATAGAACATAGAACATTACAGCGCGGAACAGGCCCTTCGGCCCACAATGTTGCGCCGACCAGTCTTATTTTTAAAAAAAAACATTGACCCACTAATCTAAACCAATCCCTTTTCGTCCATAAACCTATCCACCAATCTCTTAAACGCCCCCAAACTAGGCCCATTTACAACTGCCTAATGACCCCTATCTAATGTTTTATGGCCATCCAGATTGAGGGAAATCTGATTTAGGGACAATTTATTCCTGCCAATCAGCCTAACACCACATCTTTGGGGTGTGGGAGGAAACCGGAGCACCCGGAGAAAACCCACGCAAGCACGGGGAGAATGCGCAAACTCCCACAGACACCGGCCCAAATCCATGTGTCTGCACAGCAATCAGCGATAGTCACTGAGCTGTCGTCTTGCCCAGTATCTTGTCCAGTTTAGGCACACAGTAACGACATGAAGCACGAGGCCAATCTCGAACAACCAAGAGCAGCCCCAGTACGACCCATCGCGTGTATGCCCCTCGTTGGACACGAGGTGGACCGACTTCAAACCTGTGAATGAAAACAGAGAAAAACGTTATTATCATACTATACCCATTTACATTTCTAGGGACACCCCAATGCTAATGACCCTTAATTAAAGGTTCTCCTATATCCACCCATCTCCAGCTCAGTCATGTGCCTGTCTAAGTTACTCTTAAAGGACTCTAGCGTGTTTGCTTCCACCACCTTACTTGGCAGAGCATTCCATACCCCCACTACCCTCTGTGAGAAAAACCTCCCTCGAATATCTGTGTTGTACCTCTCCCCCCTCACCTTAAGTCCATGGCCCCTTGTCCTACGTGACTCTATTATAGGAAATAGCTTACCTCTGTTTACTCCATCTATACCCTTCATAATCTTATATACCTCTATTAGATCCCTCCCTCAGTCAGCTTCTTTCAAGGGAAAAGAGCCCCAATTTCTTCAATCTTTCCTCATACCCCAGTCCTTCCATACCAGGCAACATCCTGGTAAACCTCCTCTGTACTCTCTCCAGAGTCTCCACGTCCTTCTGGTAGTAAGGCAACCAGAACTGTACGCAGTACTCCAAATGCAGCCTAACCAACGTTCTATACAACTGCAACATTAGACTCCAGCTCTTATATTCTATACCCCTTCCTATAAAGGCTAACATACCATAGGCTTTCTTCACCACACTCTCCACTTGCACTGCCACCTTCAAAGACTTATGCACTTGCACCCCAAGGTCTCGCTGCGACTCTATACTCCTTACAGGCTTACCCTTTTTCATAAAACTTCCCCCTACATTATTCCGGCCAAAATGCATCGCCTCACATTTATCCGGATTAAACTCCATTTGCCACATATCTGCCCAATCAACCAGCCTATCAATATCCTGCTGTATTGCCAGACACTGCTCCTCACTGCCCGCCAATCCAGCCATCTTGGCGTCATCAGCAAATTTGCTGATCACATCACCTACTCCCTCTTCCAAATCATTTATATACACTACAAAGAGAAGGGGTCCCAGTACCGAGCCCTACGGCACCCCACTAGTGACAGACCTCCAGCTAGAAAAAGACCCCTCCACAACTCCTCTCTGACTCCTCTTTGCAAGCCAGTTCTCTACCCATCTAGATACCTGACCACATATCCCATGAGCTTTAATCTTCTGTACCAACCTACCATGAGGGACTTTGTCAAACGCCTTACTGAAATCCATATAGACGACATCAACGGCTCGTCCTTCGTCAACCGTTTTTGTCACCTCCTCAAAGAATTCTACCAGAATCGTAAGGCAAGACTTCCCCTTGACAAAGCCATGCTGCGTATCCTTAATCAGATCGCAATGCTCCAAGTGCGCATACATCCTATCCCTAAGAATCCTCTCCATCAACTTACCTACCACTGACGTTAAGCTCACTGGCCTATAGTTACCTGGGCTATCCCTCCTACCCTTTTTAAACAACGGTACCACATTCGCTATCCTCCAGTCCTCTGGGACCTCACCTGTGTCCCAAGAAGAGACAAAGATTTGCGTCAGAGGCCCAGCAATCTCATCCCTCACCTCTCTAAGCAGCCTAGGATAAATACAATCAGGCCCCGGAGATTTATCGGTCTTAATGCCCTCTAAAAGCCCTAACACTTCTTCCCTCGTAATCAACAGATCTTTCAATCGGTCTACCGCTCCCTCAATGACCGTACTAGACATCAAGCCCCCCTCCTTTGTGAATACTGACGCAAAGTATTCATTCAGGATCTCCCCCATTCCCTCTGCCTCTAAGCACAATTCCCCACGTCTGTCCCTGAGAGGACTGATTTCACCCCTAACCACCCTTTTGTGAGATGACCTCAAATATTACCGAGAGCCAGAACCGGTCCCCATCCCACACTTAGCAGAAGTACTGAGAGAGTTACGTCTCTAAGTGGGACACTCTGTTCGATTATACCACCAGTTCCAATCACATATCAAAACCCTAGAGCATGACACAGAGTCAGCCTTACAGAGCCAGACATGGGTTCGGAGGGTGTGGGACTGGGGTCTAAGTGTGGACATTCACCCCTGGATCCGGATAGTCTCGCACATACCGGTTACCATCCAACTCATACTGGCAATATCCTGGGGGGGTCATAATGTGCTATACATCCCACCAGCACAAGAAAAATAAAACTAGGAGGGAACTAATCGGAATGATTGGCAACATGGGACAATGAACATCTCGGGAAGACTTCTCCCGCATACACCTAATTTGACAAACCCGGGGCTCCCCTAAACTGTACGACTGCAGCGTGCAAATGCAGGGAGCACCGGACATAGCATTTGTGAAGGAAATCGGTCTGAGGAGGAACAAGCCCGCTCCCGACCCACACGGGGGAACTGTTATGGGACAACGAATTTTATGAAATTGGGCTCACAAAATGGAAGCAAACTAAAGCTCCCCTCAGAGCCCCTCCACCAAGAATCACAAAGTAACAGATACCGATCTGTGGGCAAGAGCATGCTTTTAGAATGCAGGTGAGGGCTGGCACATCAGGGAAGCTGGACAGGATGGCACGGACAGGAACTAAATCTCCACCCCGTCAAAATCAGCACCTTTAAAACAGCAACCAACCCATGGAGACACCTAAAATTAGCATAGTTAAGGAAACATCCCTGGCCCCTCAGAACCTCTTTTGAGATCAATGACACACCTATGGTTCAAACCCCGGAGATTCGAGACTATTAAATAACCAATCAGACAAAACAATTAACACACACCGAAAACAATTTCCTCAACACTTGGAAACATCGAGACAGGGTGGCTAAGGTCGAATACTGTAAATAAAGTATTAGCATTTGAATCGCACACTGCCCTGAAGTTCAGGTATAACTATAGCCTGCTGCCAGGGACGGGCAGAACGCTTTCGGGACAGTCTGATTGGATGTCCTGACTGTGCTTCTCCGTCGACGGAAATGAAAATAAAGCTGTGCCGTTATTGAACTTCACCTTGAGTCCGTCGTGGTCGTTTCGCCCACTCGCGCTAACACCCTCTATTCTTAGCAGTCTCTGGTCTGCTTATGTCGCCGTTTCATCTCTTTATTAGAAACATTCAAGATTCAGTTTCTATCATTCCATCTTTCTGGCAAGGCTGTACACTACAGTCATTTTTTTTTCCATCAATTTGATATTCCCCACTCACATTTGCACTTTTCATGTGTGACACTTCCCTTCCCTTTCCGAATTCTCCATCTCAATATCAGCGAATAGACACGGATGAATACTTACTATAAACCAGAATTCCAAATGGACATTGACCGAACTTCCTCTTAGTCTGCTTCTATACAGCCTTTGAATAATGTTCCCTTAACCTGTGTGTTTGTTTGGATGATGCAACTTCAGAGCTTCTGACATTGATTTCTCAACCTCAGAAGTTGACTCCCCGCACTATAGTTTGAAAAGATGATGCCGTTATGCTGCATTTCCCAGAATACTGTCTTCATCCCTTGCCCTCCAGAAAGGAATCTAGCATTTCACTCATTCCTTCCTTCAAACCTCAACTCCACCACATGCAACACATCTGATGCTCCAATCTCAAAATGTTCAACTTTACTCACCAACCACAGATTATTTTTGGTAAAAGCTGAGGATCGACCTGATAGATGTTTACACAATTATGAGACCAATCGGGAGAATGTCTTGTCAGAGAGTTTTTATCTCAGGGTATAAATGCCAATTGCTACAGGACATATTTTTTATGTCATAACGGGGAAACTTTAAAAGAGATGAGAGAGGCAAGATTTTTCTTAACAGAGAGGGTGGTAAGTACCTGTATTTCGCTGATGGAGGGGATGACAGAAGCAGATACAATAGCAATGGTTAAAAAAAATCTCGACAGATAGATACATGAATAAACAGGGAATAGGGGGATACAGGCTGCGTAGATGCAAAACAAAATCATTAGTTTAGAAAAGCATCATTTCTCAGCACAGACTTGACCGGACAAATGACATTTTTTTTCGGGTCTCTCCCTGTTCCTCTTCAATTTCAAAACAATAGAGAGTCTTCAATCACACCCAGTATAGGATTATTTGCAGACGTCCACCGAACGCCAGCCAACACAACCCTCCTCTCCTTCCTTCCCATGAACATGCAGGACATAGAACACGTGTCCTTTTAACTAAGGTTATGAGGTCATCGGGCCCAGAAACAAGGGACCATTTGGCCTGGGTATCATATTTTACGATGAGATAATATAGTTGCTGATACGACAGAGAGGGCCGCGTGGTGGCACAGGGATTAGCACAGCAGTCTCCCCGCGTGAGGACCTGGATTTAGTTGCTGTCGTGGGTGACTGACTGTGTGGAGCGAGACATTCTCTCCGGGTTTGCATGTTTTTCCTCTGGGTGTGTTAGGTCTCCTCTCAAAAGCCAACGATGTGCAGGTTCAGTCGATTGTCCATGCTAAATTGTCCCTTATTTTCTCAAGGAGACCAGGTTAGATTGATTAGCCATGGGAAAGCATGGTTGGTGTGCCGAGGTAAAATTCTCTGTTAGAAAATCTTTGCAGACTCAATGGGCCGAATTCCCATGATCTGCACCGTGTGCCTCTATGTTTCTATGACTTTGTCATTCGTGTACCAGGACATCCTTGCCCCTCTATATCACAACATTCTGCAGTGGCTTTCAATATGAAATATGCTCTGCTTTTGTATTCTTCTGAACCATGTGGCAACCTCAATTTTCCCACATTGTGTGTAACATGTCCAAGTTTTACCTCTTCATTTAGTCTACACGGGAACTTTGTGTCTCCTCATAACGATGTACTTTTCTACCTATCTTGGAATTTTCAGAAGAGTTGACTGTATTGAATAAATTCATATTGATTGCAAGCCAGTGATCCACAAGGATTAATCCCTGTGAATTCAATACATACTTTGTACTAACCTTAAAATGAACTGTTTATCCCAATTCTATGATTCCTGTTTGTGAACTAATCCGATATCCATGCTAATCTCTTAACACGAAGACCTGCAACCTTTTATGTGGCACATTAACGAATTCTCGTTTGTTTCGTAGTACAAATACATTACTTCACTTGATGTCCATGACCGAATCTTTCTGCTAAATCCTCAGAACATTCTAGTAAATCCTTAAAACATCATTTTCTTTCGTGAAACCACATTTCCTAATCCGGATGGTGTTCTGATTTTCTAAATTTCCTGCTGTTCTTTCCTTTAATGAATTCAGGTATTTGCCCAATGACAGATATGAGGCCAATTGTAGTGGAATTTTCTGTTTTTTGTCTTCCTCATTTCATGGACAGACATGTGACGGTGCCATTTTCCAAAACATTGAATTTTTCAGAATCGCGATTCTGAAATCAATAATGTGGACTGTATCTCTGCACCCTCTCGACTGCAGGCCTCAGATGCATGAAACTTGGATTATTTGGCCCAAGTATATTTCAGGCCCTCTTCTCTCCTTTTCAATTTCCACCGTCCATTTCACCCAGTGCGCTGTCCATGTCACCCGATGGTAGGAAATACAAAGATGAACACATTTAACGGGAATTTGCATCTAAGTAAGAGACTAGACTGATAGTTATATTTTGAGATTTCATTTATTTGATTACACGTGAGTGTTAATACGACTGTAAAGGGCAGAAGTGGGCAAGAGTTTCCAGAGTTCGTTCAGGATAAGTTTACGGCAAGAACCGTATCATCTAAAGAGAAAGGAAACATTCCTGGATGAGGTGAGCCGAGCTGAGTATATGGAAAATGTGAAAGATAGCAATGTTGTATCATTAGGTTGATGTTGATAATTCGGGAGGACAAGGGATGATTTCAATCATGATTAGTGAACTCTAATGATAGAATGAGAAGACATTTGGCGCAGAACACCTGCAATGCAAGTTCGGTGGGAGATATTGTCTGAATAACTGGTGGCGTTAAGAGGGAGATTTTCTTTGCGCATTTCACTAATCCTGTCAAGATGCATATTTAAATCACCCGTGATTCCTGCTGCACTTTTCTCAGGAGCATTCTTTTTTTTATTGTTATATACTGTACCCTACTTTGGAGTTAATGCTCAGGGCCCTCAACTTACTCCTACCAGAATGTTCTTTCTTTTTTTATTTCCACCCTGATAGAAGCAACATTTTTGTCTTTAATGCCAATATAATTTCTTCATGGAGCTTTGACGTTATATTTAACCAGTAAAGCAACCCCAGCTCGTGTTCTACCATGTATATTCTTTTAGAATACTGAGTAGCTTTGGACATTCAACTCCCAGTCCTTGCACTCCTGACATGAGGTCAAGGCATGGGAGTCATGGTGGTTGGAGGGTAATGATATCACTTTCGTTTGCTGTTAAATATAGTCTACAATTATGAATATGCATTGCATATAATGACGGTTGCTTAGTAAATGAAAAAAAACATTGATTCAATTTCGTCTCAGCATCTCGTGTATTCAATCCACAGGGAATTTATCCCGTTCTCCTAATGTGTTTGTTCTAATATAAAGATAGCAATTTTTAGAACACTTTTGCAACAGCTGTATCTCCATGGAGATCGAGGGAATGCATAAAGGTGAATGCACAGGGACGTGTCACTACAGATTTTAATTCAGAGGAATAACTTGCTCAGCAAAGGAAGAGGGCCATTCCACGCAGAAAATGCATCGACCTATTGAATTGGTCAGGAAAATATTCTATCTGTTGCTTGCCTTAGTTGGTGTTCCTGGTATGTAGCTAAAACACATTATATAGTGTAACTATGCATAAGCTTGTTTCTGCTTTCAATCTGTTTCTTGTCATGTTGCATTGCATTGAATTGACACAATTGTTTGGATTCTAATGAAATAAATAATGTGGAGAAAATAAATTTCCTGAATTATTCTTGCAGTCATGTTGTGTTGGAAGAACTATTTCCATCTCACCCATGACTTTCAGTTGTTGGATTCAGTGCAATATTGTTTCTGTTGATCCAAACATCGAAGTAGGGGGAAAAAAATCATCAGGAACATGAATTTCCAAGGTAACGAGTTGGCAAAAGTTATACTGAATATGATGACCAATTCGAATGTGGCATCTGACTTCAGTAATGAGAAAAAAATAATGTTTATCAAGTTAAAATAATCTTGTGTTTGGGGTGGTAACTGGAGAGCAGATAAAGACTTGTCAATGGACAATATAATTCAATCTGGGAAGAAACTTCACTCAGAGTCAATGACCGAATTGTCTTGTTATGATTGATCTCCTTCCCCAAGTCTGGTCCTGATAATCATTAGGTCCTGGGCGCAGTGTTTTTAAGAGGTTATCTCTACAAATGTCATGAAATAAACATTAATATCTCTGGCCATGTAATACTCAAGTTTCAGATGTTAAAACATGGAAACTCGCCCCAACTGATTTACTTCAATCTTTATTTTGTCCTCAGTCTATCTTTATTACAGCTGGTCTAATCTCCATTCCTTCCTCGCCGTGGTGAAAACTCACTCCGTGAACATTTTTTCACATTTCATAAACATTTGAAATACACTCCGTCCATGTATGTGTACAATACTTGAGAAGGATGTGAAGGCTTTGGAAAGTGTACAGAGGAAATTCAGAAGCCTGATTCCAAGCCAAACGAACTGTAGCTGTTTTGATGGATTGGAGAGAGTGGTCTATCATCTGCGGAGGAAATAAGGCTGAGGCGCCACTTGATCTGGTTGTTCAAGATGCCGAGGGACACAGATAGAACAAAATAATGAGAAATTGCTCCCAAATGAGAGAGCAGCAAAAACTAGAGAAGAGATGCAACATAATAGGCACAAAGTTCGAAAGAGAATGTGAGTTTATTTTCACTCAGACTGTTGCTGGAATCTGGATTGAATTTCCATGAAACAAGTGATAGAGGAATATCCTTTCAAGGCATGGAATAGGAAATCGGCATGCAAACTAAAAGCAGTAAAGTGTAAAGTTACGGGGATAGGTCATGGTTCTGATACGAGGTTGAATATTCTTTCAGAGAGCCAGTTGCTATATAATGGGCCGAAAGGCTTCCTTCCATACTTTCAGTACTCTATGATTCTATGTCGGAGCAAATGTACTTTTACTCCACTCATGGGATAAAAGATTGCCTGTGAAATATATATCTTTGTGGATTCATAAATAGTTTTGCCTAGTTTTGATGAAATTTAGGTTTGCACAGCCTCATAAGTATTACAGGTATCTTATCCACATTCAAAATCTCAAACCCCTCGAAAATTTGAATTTCTTCTGTTGAGTCACCCCTTATCCTCCTCGTCTCCATATTATAGAGACGCATTATTTTTAGCTAATCCACACCTCCACAGTTTTGGTGTGACTTCCGTAATAATACAACTGCGCCACAAAAAAAATCACCTGAAGATAGGAACACAAACAATAGGCAAAGGGTTTCGAACCAAAAAGAACACAACTTCTCTTAATTTAGTAATCTCCCATGTGGAAAATAATGCTGCACTTTGATCATGCCTGAATACTAACATTATTATTCTTCTGAATATAAAACACTGAAACATCAACAGCTCCGTTCCAGAATCCAGGGAATGGCCCGAAACAAATCGTTTTCTCTGATTGAGGGAGTGTTTTGAGTTTGCAAGGGAATCTGGAAACGTCGGAATCCACATGCGCGCTTCATTGCTGCAAAAAGAAAAGTATGCTCTGTGCAGAAAAGGAAGATGCTTATTGGTGACTTATAATGTCTGTTCCTTCTTTTTATTTGCAGTTAACTCAGTGGCAATCATCATTCTGTCCAAAGGGAAATGCGGCCTTTCCAGTTGTACCACGTGCTACCTGATGGCAATGGCCATAGCGGATCTACTGGTCATTATTAGTGAGGTCATTCTCTATCAAATCAATTATTATTATTTCCCACTGAATTTCCTCGCAATAACGCCTGTGTGTAGTGTTCGCTATGTCCTGCTCCGTGCAGCCACAGACTGTTCTGTCTGGTTCACAGTCGCTTTCACTTTTGATAGATTTGTTGCCATTTGTTGCCAAAAGCTAGCATCAAAATATTGCACCAAGAAAACTGTCCGTCGTTCCAGGGACAACTAGCACTTTGTTCGTTTTGAAAAATATTCCTATCTATTTTAGATTTAAACCTAAAATAATTCTCGACAACGTACCATGGCGCTGTTCCAATAAGCCAAGCTATTTCACTGACCCCAGATGGATTGGGTTTAGACATTTTGAAAAGATTTTAACCCCGTTGATGCCATTCAGGTTAATTCTGTTGCTCAACGCTCTGACTGTCAGACACATTTTAGTGGCCAGTCGACTCCGCAAGGGATTAAGGGGTCAGAAAAAAGCAGGTAATTGCAATGATCCAGAAATGGAGAGCAGAAGGACTTCTATAGTTTTACTGTTCACCATATCTGGGAGCTTTATATTTCTGTGGTTGGTGTACATTTTATATTTCTTTAATGTTGCAAATGGCTTAGATGATCTTTCATTTTATTTTTTTGAAGACATTGCATATATGCTGCGCGATTTAAGTTGCTGCACAAACACATTTATTTATGTAGCAACACAGTCGAAATTCAGAGAGCAGTTAAAGGAAGCAGTGAAATATCCTGCTACATCAATTATTAAATTAATTAATAAAAGCAAACAATGAAAACAGCTCACAGCATCGGTGTGCTACAATATGTGATCTTCAGTGAACCAGAAGTACAATATTTGGAAGGGCAAAATCGTGAAAATAATATTAACGATGGGTCAGGGGGCAATAGAGAGAGGCACGACGAGAGACAAAATAGCAGTGGGTAAAGTATACAGAATAAGTCCATGACCCGGGGAAACTGCAACCAATTCAAGGACTGAAAAAAAAAACAATGAGTGGAAAAATACAGGCAAAACAATAAACAGATTCATAAACATAAGGGAAAAGTTTGAACCATTTGTACCAAATACAAATTTGTAGCAGGTAGAATCGGACACACCAAAGTGACGCAGCAAAATGGCTCGTGGTGGCATACAGATTATGAGAAGGAAATAATGGGAGCTCTGTTTGTCTGTCTGTCTGTCTCTCTAACATCCATCTGTCCATCCATCACACGTCCGTCCGTCCATCTGCCCACCCGTGCACTCGTCCGTCTGTCTATCTGGCTATCTATTTTTCTATCCATCTATCTATCTGTCAACCTGGCTGTCTGACAGTCTGTCTGCCTGTATGCCAGTCTGTCTGTCTGTCTACCTTTTTGTTTATCTATCTCTCTATCCATTCCTCTACCTAGCTGTCTGTCCCTCTATAAATCTGCTCTTATTTTTTTCTCTCCATCCCTCTCTCTCTTTGTTTCCAGGTCACGCTCTTGTCGATCAAAACCAAAAAAAAGTCAAAACTCACAAATGCTTGAGTCCCTCAACACCGTTAAAACAATTGTCATCGAATAAAACCTCTGAGGAACATACTGAACTTAAATGGTGAATCAGTAATACTTTGCCCTCCCTAACTGTTCCAGCTTCTCTTGTCTCTTGTTCTGTTTTGCTATGAGATTTTGATGGTACAGATCCACGTGACACTTGACCATCCACATAGCAGCATTTCCGCTGGAAATAGCCCAGTTGTCGTTTGTAGCGTGAAACAATACGGGAATAAAAATCTTCAGATCTTTGTACTCAACGAATCATCTACCAGTTTTTTTTCAATCCCTACTTCAGAGCTCTGCCAAACCATTTGAAATCACATGAAATGGTGCAGTACGGAAATAGTATATGCCATTGTTTTGCATAAATTCTTGAAAAAAACATTGTGTTCGCGGTTCCATTATCCAAAACAGACGAATCATGTGTACCATGAGTTGCAAATATTTGATGTAGTTTCCCAGTTTAACAAGAACTGTTATATTAATCATGAATTCTGCTCCCAGACAGGGTCGAAACGGCCATCCGTGACCCCCACAGTATGCATCAATCCTGCACACATAACTCATCCTCGATGATAGTTGCCTATCTTTGCAACACAAATGGATTAACTTTTGACAGAACAGAGTCTCTGTCCTTCAACTGCTGAATCTGTTTTGGAGATTGGAAAATGTTTCCAGTAAAAAGAGATACCATGGGAAGACACAATGCCTTGAATGGCAAATCCAAGAAAGGGAGATGACTCAACACATTCACAGTCTCGTTGTTTTCCCCTGTTCTGTGCACAATATGGTCCTGATCAGCTGGCAATGGGAAGAGTGTATTTGGACTCACAGAAAAGACTTCCCAATGACCTATGGTCTGTTTATAGGGTGAACGAATGACGATAGAGGTTCGAATAGAATCTTCCTACCGCAAAACGACAGTTTTGAAATTTATGAAATTTAGGTTTGCACAGCCTCATAAGTGTTACAGGTATCTTATCCACATTCAAAATCTCAAACCCCTCAAAAATTTGAATTTCTTCTGTTGAGTCACCCCTTATCCTCCTCGTCTCCATATTATAGAGACGCGTTATTTTTAGCTAATCCACACCTCCACAGTTTTGGTGTGACTTCCGTAATAATACAACTGCGCCACAAAAAAAAATCACCTGAAGATAGGAACACAAACAATAGGCAAAGGGTTTCGAACCAAAAAGAACACAACTTCTCTTAATTTAGTAATCTCCCATGTGGAAAATAATGCTGCACTTTGATCATGCCTGAATACTAACATTATTATTCTTCTGAATATAAAACACTGAAACATCAACAGCACCGTTCCAGAATCCAGGGAATGGCCCGAAACGAATCGTTTTCTCTGATTGAGGGAGTGTTTTGAGTTTGCAATTTGAATATTCCATATCAGCCTTTTTTACTGAAACCAATGGCCTTTCGGACCCGCCCTCCATTAAATGAAAATAAATCTGCCCGACACAGTAGCGCAATTCATCGTACCACGGGATATGTTCCCCTGTCTGATTCAAAATGTCCCTGCAGATCCGTCGATTTCAATAAGTTATTCACATTCTTGGACTCTTTTCGCTCTGCACACATTCTATAATTGCACAATTCTAGGATAATGGAATGTGAGATCTGAGACTCATTTTAAAAACCTCCTGAGTCCCCCTGAGGAAACATTCCTAGACATATATTACCTTTGCATTTCCACTGAACTCAAACAGTTTGATTTTAAATTGCCCTTGTTATCGGACGATAAATTTTATGAAATTGGGCTCACAAAATGGAAGCAAACTAAAGCTCCCCTCAGAGCCCCTCCACCAAGAATCACAAAGTAACAGACACCGATCTGTGGGCAAGAGCATGCTTTTAGAATGCAGGTGAGGGCTGGCACATAAGGGAAGCTGGACAGGATGGCACCGACAGGAACTAAATCTCCACCCCGTCAAAATCAGCACCTTTAAAACACTCAACCAACCCATGGAGACCCCTAAAATTAGCATCGTTAAGGAAACTTTCCTGGCCCCTCAAAACCTCTTTTGAGATCAATGACACACCTATGGTTCAAACCCCGGAGATTCTAGACTATTAAATAACCAATCAGACAAAACAATTAACACACACCGAAAACAATTTCCTCAACACTTGGAAACATCGAGACAGGGTGGCTCAGGTCGAATACTGGAAATAAAGGATTAGCATTTGAATCGCACACTGCCCCGAAGTTCAGGTATAACTATAGCCTGCTGCCAGGGATGGGCAGAGCGCTTTCGGGACAGTCCGATTGGATGTCCTGACTGTGCTTCTCCGTCGACGGAAATGAAAATAAAGCTGTGCCGTTATTGAACTTCACCCTGAGTCCGTCGTGGTCATTTCGCCCACTGGCGCTAACAATTGGGGGCTCGTCCGGGATCGCGACCGTCGCTGGAACGCCGTCTCCCGGCACTGGGTGAGTATCTTTACTCATTTCATCAAACCCACGGAATATGAGTGTCCCAGTGTCAGAGCGGTGTTTCACGGCTGCCTCGATCTGTACTTGTGAACAGGGTCCGTTCAGTAGCTGCACAGCGGGAACGTGGGTTTAAGTTTCTTTTTGGGCGGGGGGCTGGGATCGTGTTATTTTTACATTCCCGCTGACCCCCCCCGACCAGCCCGACCACAGACTGACTGCCCACTAGGGGAGCCGACTGAACAGGTCTTACAGAGTAGGGATATTCCTCTGGGATTTATGGTTCAGCGACAGCACCCTGGGATTTAAGGTTAAGGAGGACATCCAAGGTTTCGGGCCACTGGGATCGGACTCACGGGGTTCGGGACACGTCCGGAAGCTGCAAGTCGGTGAGGACCTCTGCAGGCGGGAGAGATCGGGCCACTGGGGGCAAAATCCCCCAGGAATTTGCTCCATGTCCAGGCGCTCCTCAGTCTGGAGCCTCTGTGAGTGTCTCCACCACTCCAAGCAGGAGACCTCTGGTCGCGGGAAAAAACCACTACACATCGGGGGAACTCCGACCCGCGGTTGACTACACGCCAGTCCGCACCCAGGTACGGGTGACTCCCTGGGAGATCGGGAAACGGCTGCCCTCTGAGAGTCGATTTAGCGATAGGAGTTTGGGTAGGAGCTAGTGGCCCCGGTCACTGTAGTCGGGAGTCTCTCCGTACACTGCGACCCCTGCGGAGAGGCTGTACAGAGCTCACCTGCCTCTGAGAGCGGCAATCTCCCCGCTACACGCAGGTCGGGCTCTGCGGGTTGTCACTGAAGGGACAAACGTACTAACAGTGGGAACACGAGACCGTAACCCAATCAGATACACACACAAGTATCTGTGAAAGCATTAGAGCCAGGGTTAGTTACACTACTGACCCGAGTAAAGGAAACTAACACGGAGAGCAACAGTACCACCTTTGAATGGGGACCAGAAGGGTCCCTCACCCGCTATCTAGCAGAGAAAAAAAACAAGAATCTAATTAAAAGCACGATGAAGGCAGGGTGGAAACCCCACGACCCTCTCGAAACCCAATGGGAGTGGTGGGTGAAAGAGAAAAGGAGCAAGGATGAGAAGGCTTGGATGCTAATATTAAAGGCTGATCTCACCCTTGCAGGACGAATTCATAAATATGTACAAGGCAAGCAGGAACAAGCTGCACAGGGACAACACGCCGCTGTGATGGACACTAACCCTGTGCTGCCAGCGCTGTCCGACTTCTCACACCAACCTCCCAGTGAGGAGTGTCCCGACTGGGAATGTTTAGTGGATGAGACGGGTCCATTAGCCCCAACAAGAGGGAGCATTCCACCTCCCACCGACCCCCCATCCCAGAGCGTTATGGCAGCCCCCCCGTTAAAATTGAGTGTGTCCCCGGGGGGGGCAAGGGGGAGACGGGCGAGGGAAATCTGCCCAGGCTCGGAGAAAGATGACCCATGTATCCCTTACCCCGGGGGGACACCGTGAAACTGCTGGACAAACTCCCGACCCTCCAGCCCACACACAGTAACGCGATCTTCTGGCAAAAACACTTAAAGAGATGTAAATGTGTCCCAATTTATATCATCGGGAGATAGCAGGGCTCCTAAGAGCCAAAATGCTGGAGAATTATTGGACCCGGCTTCAGGGAGAGCACCAGAACGGGACCTGGTGCGCCAACCTGAACCAGAGCCGCCCAGAGCAAGACCGAGCTCTGAGGGATTTTAAAGATGATATTACCCAAACCATGGGGCGAGTCCCCGTGAGCTGGAACGCAATCGTAGGGTTCGTGCAGGGGAAGGAGGAGAAAGCCCAGGAATACGGGCGATCGAAATTTGATGCCTTTTTGGGCCCACTGGGGAATGCCCGATGTCGATAGACAGAACCCCGCGTTCCTCCAGCTATATAAGGACGGGCTGAGCCCAGCGCACCGAGCAATCCTAAAGACCGGGTTGGGAAACTTTAACACCTTTGACGAGCGAGAGAACTGGGCTATTACTGTAGACAACCAACAGAGAAAGATCCAAAGCGCTAGGGCAGGGGGATCTTCCCTGGGAACTGACGGAGGGAGCTGCTACAAGTGTGGGAAACCTGGTCATTATAGAAAGGACGGCCCAGCCCAGGGGTCCCAACCCTCCCACATTTGCCCCAGTTGCAGCAGGACTGGACACAGTGATTCAGCTTGCTGAAGCAGGAGGTTCCCAAGGAGAGAGAGAGAGAGAGAGAGCGAGCCCCCCCCAGGTACGACCAAACCCCGGCAAGCGCCCCCCGAGCTGAAAGGGAATGAAGTCATTCCCAATCCTGCACATCTCAGCCACCAGCAGCTGCTGGATATTATCCAGACTCTGGCGGAGAGAAAGACCGCATGAATCGCGTCGGCCCCCACCCCACCCCGGGAGCCCACCCCCACATCTGGGTTAACGCATCGTTAGGGGGGGGGCCGGCGATGCAAAATATTAATAGATACGGTGGGGGGGGTGGTGGGGGGGGCCACGATATCCCTCACCAACACGGCACTTCCTACAACCCACCGTTCCATCGTGGTAGTGGGGGGGGGGGGGGGGGGGGGGGGGGTCGGGGGAAATAGAACTACAGCTTACCACAGCCAGGCAGTCCTACTAGAGATTGAGGACATCTTACTCCCAGTACACTTCTGGGTCTGCCCGAATCTGGAGGGAACAATCTTGGGAATAGACCTCCTGGCGGGGGGGGAGTTCGGGGGCGGGGGTGGATGCCTTTAACAAGCGCCTGCTGTGGACTGCGAGAAAGGAACACAAAAGTGGGATTCAGGGATATTGGGTCCCGAACACAAACGTGGATGCAATCCGGGCAGGAGACCACACACCCACAGCCCGAGATTGGAGAAGGGAAGGGATAGTAGGGCTTCTATGTCCATCATTACCCCAAGTCTGGGCAGCAGGGAAACAAGACTGCAGCCTGGTAAAAACCCCTCCCCTACACATACACGGGCCCATCCACACCCCTCACATACAATACCCCATAAAGCCCTAGGCACTACAGGACACTGAGAAAACCGGTCAGGCTTTGGTTGCCCAGGATATTTGAAGACCTACAGTGTCTAACACCAACTCCCCGATACGGCCAGTCCGTAAGCCAGACGGAAGTTACCGACTGGCCATAGACTACACTGCCCTCAACAAAATAACCCCCAAAGAACACCCCATAGTCGCCAGTCCATCCACTATTTTTAACGGACTCGGATCTGAACATGGTATTTTCTCTGTGTTAGACACAGCAAACGGATTCTCGTCCATCCCGCTTCACACGGACTCCCAGGAAAGGTTGGCCTTTCCCTGTGGAGGGAAACAGTACACACGGACACGCCTCCCCCAAGGGCTCCACAACATTCCCAACATTTTCCACCCAGTTATGAGTGAGGCCCTTGAGGACTGCGATCTGTCCCCATATGGAAGCACCTTCCTCCAATATGTGGACCACATCTTCATTGCCTCCACCAACCGCACAGCACATATCGGAGCCCTGTCCACAATCCTACGCGCCTCGCAGGCTGCGGGGTTTAAAATCAACCCAACCAAGGCACAGATTGCACAACAGGAGCTCCAGGATTTAGGAAACAACATAAGTCAAGGAAAGACAGCCCTCCCCTCCGATTGGAAGACCGGGATTATAAATATGCCCTGTCCAAACACAGTTAAAGGGGTGTGTAGAGTTATGGGACTATTTCACGACTGCCGGGATTGCATTGACCAGTTCACATCTCTGTCTGAACCAATTCAGCGGCTGGTCAAAGGGGGAAACCCAGGAGCAGGAACGATCGAGTGGGGACCCAAACAGGAGGTAGCATTCACCCGCCTAAAATCAGAACTATTAGCAGCTCCAGCCCTACGCCCGCCCAATATAATCAAACCCTTCCACCTCTTCTATGACCCATAAGAGGGATTTTATCGCTCCGTGGTAACCCAAGAATACGGGGGGACCATGCGACCGGTGGCATATTATTCCACCCGACAATCCCCGGGAGCCCAGGGACTGCACAAGTGTGTGGCAGCTCTAGATTGCCCCTCCTGGGCAGTCAGGGTACGCGAACCGATCACTGTGTCAGGACAAATCATTTCACACACGAAACACACCATCGCTGAGCTCCTGAATACAGGCCGACTCCGGACTGTTTCGGACGCCCGAAGGGCCAATTGGGAAGCGGTACTCCTCCCCCGAGACCGGTCAGTCCAGATAGTGCGGGACACTAGGAAGAATCCCGCTGAGGGACTCCTATCAGAGGGAAGTCCGCACTACTGCCCGATTAACCCAGACACTGAAGCGGAGGGAGGCATTAATGACCAACCCCGAGATAACCCCCACCTCATACTGTATGTAGATGGGTCCCGAAGACAAGTAGAGGGACAATACCACACAGGCTGGGCAATAGTAGACCAGGAAGGGACACTGGGAGCAAAGGACCCTATGAGTGGGGAGACCTCAGCCCAAATGGCCAAACTCATAGCCCTCACAGAAGCCCTCAAGACAGGAAGGGAAAAGCAAGTAAATGTGTATACTGACAGCCGATATGCATTTGGGGTGGTCCACGATTACATGATGACCTGGAAAAGGCACGGGTTTATCAGCACAGTTGGGGGTGGGGGGGGGTGCATAAGGCATGAAAATATAACCCGAGACCTGGTAGCTGCAGCCAGGCTGCCCTCAGAAGCAGCCGTAATGAAGATAAAAGCCCACCAAAGGGTAAAGACAGCAGAACAGAAAGGGAACCAACTCGCAGACACTGCAGCCAAGGCTGTCACTGGGGAAGCCCTCCCGCACACAGCCCCCACCACAACAGCACCCTTGGAGGAAGTGGATCTTTATAAGCTGCAGGGTAACACCAGCCCACATGAGGTGGCACAGTGGGAACAGGCAGGGGCGTCCAGGGACAAAGATGGAGTGTGGCGCAGAGGGCACCAAGTCGTCGCCCCCTCATTTCTACCCACCGAACTACTCCAAGTCCACCACGAGCCCCACCACTCCGGCTGGGATGGGACCCTGGCCCCACTATCAGCTGATTGGTGGTGGCCAGGGATGGGACGGGGTGGAGCCAAACATTGCCAGCGCTGTATCATACGCGCCCAGCACAACCCGGGCCCACCCCGAGAGTCAAACTGGCCCACCAACCCCGACCAAAGGGATCCTGGGAAAACCTGCAGATCGACTTCAGAGGCCCCCTACCCACTCGCCGAGGGAAGAAATATTGTTTAGTCTGAATCGATCAATTCACCCGCTGGGTGGAAGCATTCCCAACTCGGGATTGCGAAGACACCACCGGAGCCCCATCCCAGCATACGGAATCATCCTGAGGTGGGGAGTCCCACTACAACTCGACTCCGACCAAGGACTTCAGTGAGGCGTTTGACAAAGTCCCTCATGGTAGGTTGGTGGAAAAGATTAAGGCTCATGGGATACAAGGCCAGGTATCTCGATGGGTAGAGAACTGGCTTGCAAAGAGGAGACAGAGAGGAGTTGTGGAGGGGTCCTTTTCTAGCTGGAGGTCTGTCACTAGTGGTGTGCCGCAGGGCTCGGTACTGGCACCCCTTCTCTTTGTAGTGTATATAAATGACTTGGAAGAGGGAGTCGGTGGTGTGATCAGCAAATTTGCTGATGACACCAAGATGGCTGGATTGGCGGGCAGTGAGGAGCAGTGTCTGGCAATACAACGGGATATTGATAGGCTGGGATATTGGGCAGATATATGGCAAATGGAGTTTAATCCGGATAAATGTGAGGTGATGCATTTTGGCCAGAATAATCTAGGGGGCAGTTATATGACAAAGGGTAAGCCTATAAAGTGTACAGAAACACAGTGAGACCTGGGGGTGCAAGTGCACAAGTCTTTGAAGGTAGCAATACAAGTGGAGAAGGTTGTGAAGAAAGCCAATGGTTTGTTAGCCTTTATAGGAAGGGGTATTGATAATAACAGCTGGAGTCTAATGTTGCAGTTGTTTGCCTGAACAGAGAGAGGCAGAGAGTGAGTTTTTAAAGTTTCTTAAGTGTCAGAAGTCAGGCTGACGTTAACACTGCAGTGAAGTTACTGAGAGAGAGGGACAGTGAGAGAGAGGGAGAGACAGACAGACAGAGAGTGGGGGATCGATATTTAAAGTTGTCAACTTGAATGGTTCGTACTGACAAGCAAGGCCTACATTCACACTGGATCAGCTTACTGGGACACAGAGATACAGAGGGAGAGGTGAAAGTTTTCCCTGACTGGTTAATGTTTTCTCCCCTGCTTCTCCAGGCTCCAAGTCCCACTGGTTAATGTTTTCCCCGGGTGGTTAATGTTTTCCCCATGGTTGGTTCATGTTTTGCCCATCCAGCCACAGACTAATTCCCCCGGTTAATGTTTTTCCCCGTTGGTTAATGTTTTCCCCGACTGGTTCATGTATTGCCCCTGCTTCTGCAGGGATTATGTGCAACTGGTTAATGTTTTGCCTTTGGTTCTCCAGGGACTATGTCCGACTGGTTAATGTTTTCCCCTCGCTTCTCCAGGCTTCAAGTCCAACTGTACAATGCTTTCCCCCTGCTTCTCCAGAGACCAAGTCCCACTGGTTAATGTTTTGCCCGTTTGGTTAATGTTTTCCCCGATTGGTTAATGTTTTCCCCTACTGGTTCATGTTTTCACCGGTTGGTTCATGTTTTCCCCAACTGGTTAATGTTTTGTTCACAGTTGGTTAAAGTTTCGCCCCTGCTTCTCCAGGCGCCAAGTGCGACTGGTTAATGTTTTCCCCCTGCTTCTCCAGGCGCCAAGCCCGACTGGTTAATGTTTTCCCTTCTGCTCCAGGCACCAAGTACAACTGGTTCATGTTTTCCCCCTGCTTCTCCAGAGACGAAGTCCCACTGGTTAATGTTTTCCCCGGTTAGTTAATGTTTTGCCCACGGTTGGTTAATACTTTGACCCTGCTTCTCCAGGCACCAACCACAGGGAAAACATTTACCAGTGGGACTTGGGCCCTGGAGAAGCAGGGGGAAAACATTAACCAGCTGGGCTGGGTGCCTGGAGCAGAAAGGAAAACATTAACCAGTGGGATATGGTCCCTGGAGAAGCAGGGGGAAAACATTAACCACTTGGACTTGGTGCCTGGAGAAGCAAGGGGAAAATCTGAACCAGTTGGACATAATCCCCGGAGAAGCAGGGGCACAACATTAACCAACCGTGGGGAAAACATTAACCAGTCAGGGAAAACATTAATCAACTGGGGAAAACATTAACCAGTGGGACTTAGGGTCTGGCTGGATGGGCAAAACATGAAACAACCGTGGGGAAAGCATGAACCAACCATGGGGAAATCACTAACCAGTGGGACTTGATCCCTGAAGAAGCAGGGGGAAAACATTAACCAGTTGGGCTGGGTGCCTGGAGCAGAAGGGAAAGCATTAGCCAGTTGGACATGGTGACTGGAGAAGCAGGGGCAAAACATTAACCAGTCGGACCTTGTCCCTGGAGAAGCAGGGAGAAAACATTAACCAACCGTCGGGAAAACATTAACCAACCGGGGAAAACATTAACCAGTCGGGGAAAACATTAACCAGTGGGACTTAAGCCCTGGCTGGATGGGCAAAACATTAACCAACCAAGGAGAAAGCATGAACCAACCATGGGGAAAACATTTACCAGTGGGACTTGGGCCCTGGAGAAGCAGGGGGAAAACATTAACCAGTTGGGCTGGGTGCCTGGACCAGAAGGGAAAGCATTAACCAGTTGGACATGGTGCCTGGAGAAGCTTGCAGAAAGCATTAACCAGTCGGACTTAGTCTCAGGAGAAGCAGGGGCACAGCATTAACAAACCGTGGGGAAAAGATTAACCAACCGGGGAAAACATTAACCAACCGGGGGAAAGCATGAACCAACCATGGGGAAAACATTAACCAGTGGGACTTGGTTCCTGGAGAAGCAGGGGGAAAACATTAACCAGTCGGGCTGGGTGCCTGGAGAAGCAGGGCGAAAACATGAACCGTGGGACCTGGTCCCTGGATAACCGAGGGGGAAACATTAACCAGTCGGGCATACTCCCCGGAGAAGCAGGGGCACAACATTAACCAACCGTGGGGAAAACATTAACCAGTCGGGCAAAACATTAACCAGTTGGGGAAAATATTAATCAACCGGGGAAAGCATTAACCAACCGGGGAAAACATCCACCAGTGGGACTTAGTCTCTGGCTGGAGTGGGCAAAACATGAACCAACCGCAGGGAAAACATTAACCAGTGGGACATGGTCCCTGGAGACGCAGGGGGAAAAAATTAACCAGTTGGGCTGGGTGCCTGGAGAAGCGAGGGGAAAACATGAACCAGTTGGGCATAGACCCTGGAGAAGCAGAGGCACAACAATAACCAACCGTGGGGTTGGGGAAAATATTAATCAACCGGGGAAAACATTAACCAGTGGGACTTCGGCTCTGGCTGGATGGGCAAAACATTAACCAACCGTGCGCAAAGCAAGAACCAACCACGGGGAAAACATTTACCAGTGGGACTTGGGGCCTGGAGAAGCAGGGGGAAAACATTAACCAGTTGGGCTGGGTGCCTGGAGCAGAAGGGAAAGCATTAACCAGTGGGACAAGGTGCCTGGAGAACCTTGGCGAAAGCATCAACCAGTCGGACTTAGTCTCTGGAGAAGCAGGGGCAAAGCATAAACAAACCATGGGGAAAACATTAACCAGCCGGGGAAAACATTAACCAGTGGGACTTAGGCACTGGCTGGAGTGGGCAAAACATTAACCAACCGTGGGGAAATCAGTAACTAGTCCGACCTTGTCCCTGGAGAAGCCGGGGAAAGCTGAAACATTTGGACTGGGTGCCTGGAGCAGAAGGGAAAACATTAACCAGGCGGACAGAGTCCCTGGAGAAGTAAGGGGAGAACATTAACCAGTTGGACATTGTCCCCGGAGAAGGAGGGGCACAACATTAACCAACCGTGGGGAAAACATTAACCAGTCGGGCAAAACATTAACCAGTGGGACTTAGGCTCCGCCTGGATGGGCAAAACATTAAGCAACGGTGGGGAAAGCATGAACCAACCATGGGGAAAACATTAACCAGTGGGACTTAGTCCCTGGAGAAGCAGAAGGGGAAACATTAACCAGTCGGACATAGTCCCAGGAGGAGCTTGGGGAGACCATGAACCAGTTGGATATAGTCCCTGGAGAAGCAGAGGCACAGCATTAACCTACCGTGGGGAAAACATGAACCAGTCGGGGAAAACATTAACCAACCAGGGAAAACGTTAACCAGTCGGGGAAATAATTAACCTGTTGGGGAAAACATGAACCAGTCGGACCTAACCCCTGGAGAACCGAGGGGAAAACATTAACCAGTTGGACTTGGTCCCTGAGGAAGCAGGGGCAAAACATTAACCAACCGGGCAAAACATCAACCAGTGGGATTGGGGCTCTGGATGGATGGGCAAAACATAAACCAACCGTGGGGAAAACATGAATCAACTGGGGAAAACATTAACCAGTGGGCCTTGGGCTCTGGCTGAATGGGAACACATTAACCAACCGTGGGGAAAACATTAACCAGTCGGGCAAAACATTAACCAACTGGGGAAAACATTAACCAGGGGGCCTTAGTCTCCGGCTGGATGGGCAAAACATTAAGCAACCGTGGGGAAAACATTAACCAACTGGGGAAAACATTATCCAGTGGGAGTTGGAACCTGGAGAAGCAGGGGGGAAAACATTAACCAGTCGGGGAAAACTTTCACCTCTCCCTCTGTATCTCTGTGTCCTAGTAAGCTGATTCAGTGTGAATGTAGGCCTTGCTTGTCAGTACGAACCATTCAAGGTGACACCTTTAAATATCGATCCCCCCTCTGTCTGTCTGTCTCTCTCTCACTGTCCCTCTCTCTCAGTAACTTCACTGCAGTGTTAATGTCAGCCTGACTTTGGACACTTAATAAACTTTAAAAACTCACTCCCTGCCTCTCTCAGTTCAGGCACAGGTTGAGTGTTCGAGTGAGAGCGGGGGAGAGGTGAGTATTGATGCCGGTGCAGGCAGCTGTCAACAAAGCTTTGAAGAAATGGCAGGCAGTGTTTGTAAACATGCTGAGGGAATGGGAAAGTCAGTGTGTCAGCCAGATGGGGGAAGGGAGGCTTCCACTTGCCAGGGGAAAACATTAACCAGCTGCTGCTGCTGCGGTGTGGGCAATGGCAGTCCCCCTTTTATTGTACCCTCTGGACAAGCAGGGGCAAAACATGAACCAGGTGTACTGAATCCCTGGAGAAGCGAGGGGAAAACATTAACCAGTTGGACTTCGTCCCTGTAGAAGCAGAGGCAAAACATTATCCAGTCGGGCAAAACATTAACCAGTCGGGGAAAACATTAATCAGAAAGCCAAAGCCACTGGAGCATTGTGGAAGTCATTAACCAGTTGGACAAAGTCCCTGGAGAAGCGAGGGGAAAACATTAACCAGTTGGATCTGCTCCCTGGAGTAGAAGGGAAAACATTAACCAGTTGCACTTAGTCTCCAGAGAAGCAGGGGCAAAGCATTAACCAGTCGGGGAAAACATTAACCAGCTGGACTTCGTGCCTGGAGAAGTGAGGGGAAAACATTAACCAGTCGGGCACAGTCCCTGGAGAAGCAGCGGCACAACATTAACCAACCGAGGGGAAAACATTGACCAGTCGGGGAAAACATTAACCAGTCAAAGAACAAAGAACAAAATCAGGCTGGGAAACAGGTCCTTCGGCCCAACGAGCCCACGCTGCCACCTCAACTCCACCTTTCTACCCATGACCCCTATCTAATGTTTTATGGCCATCCAGATTGAGGAAAAACTGATTTCGGGACAATTTATTCCTGCCAATCAGCCTAACACCACATCTTTGGGGTGTGGGAGGAAACCGGAGCACCCGGAGAAAACCCACGCAAGCACGGGGAGAATGCGCCAACTCCCACAGACACCGGCCCAAATCCATGTGTCTGCACAGCAATCAGCGATAGTCATTGAGCTGTCGTCTTGCCCAGTATCTTGTCCAGTTTAGGCACACACTAACGACATGAAGCACTAGGCCAATCTCGAACAACCAAGAGCAGCCCCAGTACGACCCATCGCATGTATGCCCCTCGTTGGACACGAGGTGGACCGACTTCAAACCTGTGAATGAAAACAGAGAAAAACATTATTATCATACTATACCCATTTACATTTCTAGGGACACCCCAATGCTAATGACCCTTAATTAAAGGTTCTCCTATATCCACCCATCTCCAGCTCAGTCATGTGCATGTCTAAGTTACTCTTAAAGGACTGTAGCGTGTTTGCCTCCACCACCTTACTTGGCAGAGCATTCCATACCCCCACTACCCTCTGAGTGAAAAACCTCCCTCTAATATCTGTGTTGTATCTCTCCCCCCTCACCTTAAGTCCATGGCCCCTTGTCCTACATGACTCTATTATAGGAAATAGCCTACCTCTGTTTACTCTATCTATACCCTTCATAATCTTATATACCTCTATTAGATCCCCCCCTCAGTCGGCGTCGTTCATGGGAAAAGCGCCCCAATTTCTTCAATCTTTCCTCATACCCCAGTCCTTCCATACCAGGCAACATCCTGGTAAATCTCCTCTGCACTCTCTCCAGAGTCTCCACGTCCTTCTGGTAGTAAGGCGACCAGAACTGTACGCAGTACTCCAAATGCAGCCTAACCAACGTTCTATACATCTGCAACATTAGACTCCAGCTCTTATATTCTATACCCCTTCCTATAAACGCTAACATACCATAGGCTTTCTTCACCACACTCTCCACTTGCACTGCCACCTTCAAAGGCTTGTGCACTTGCACCCCCAGGTCTCGCTTCGACTCTATACTCCTTACAGCCTTACCCTTTTTCATATAACTTCCCCCTACATTATTCCGGCCAAAATGCATCGCCTCACATTTATCCGGATTAAACTCCATTTGCCACGTATCTGCCCAATCAACCAGCCTATCAATATCCCGCTGTGTTGCCAGACACTGCTCCTCACTGCCCGCCAATCCAGCCATCTTGGTGTCATCAGGAAATTTGCTGATCACACCACCAACTCCCCCTTCCAAATCATTTATATACACTACAAAGAGAAGGGGTCCCAGTAGCGAGCCCTACGGCACACCATTAGTGACAGACCTCCACCTAGAAAAAGACCCCTCCACAATTCCTCTCTGACTCCTCTTTGCAAGCCAGTTCTCTACCCATCTAGATACCTGACCACATATCCCATGAGCTTTAATCTTCTGTACCAACCTACCATGAGGGACTTTGTCAAACGCCTTACTGAAATCCATATAGACGACATCAACAGCTCGTTCTTCGTCAACCGTTTTTGTCATCTCCTCAAAGAATTCTACCAGATTTGTAAGGCAAGACTTCCCCTTGACAAAGCCATGCTGCGTATCCTTAATCAGATCGCAATGCTCCAAGTGCGCATACATCCTATCCCTAAGAATCCTCTCCATCAACTTACCTACCACTGATGTTAAGCTCACTGGCCTATAGTTACCTGGGTATCCCTCCTACCCTTTTTAAACAACAGTACCACGTTCGCTATCCTCCAGTCCTCTGGGACCTCACCTGTGTCCAAAGAAGAGACAAAGATTTGCGCCAGAGGCCCAGCAATCTCATCCCTCGCCTCTCTAAGCAGCCTAGGATAAATGCAATCAGGCCCCGGAGATTTATTGGTTTTAATGCCCTCTAAAAGCCCTAACACTTCTCCCCTTGTTTGAAGGAACGAATGAGTGAAATGCTAGATTCCTTTCTGGGCGCCAACGAATGAAGACATTATTTTGGGAAATGCAGCAAAACGGCATAATTTTTTCAAACTATAGTGCGGGTAGTCAACTTCTGAAGTTGAGAAAACAATGTCAGATGCTCAGATGTTGCATCATCCAAACAAATACACAGGTTAAGGGAACATTATTCAAAGGCTCAGAGGAAGTACGGTCAATCTCACTCTGGAATTCTGGTTTATTGTAAGTGTTCATCCGTGTCTATTCGCTGATATTCAGATGGAGAATTCCAGAAAAGGAAGGGAAGTGTCACACATGAAAAGTGCAAATGTAGCTGGGGAAAATCAATTTGATGAAAAATAAATGACTAAAAATGGAGTTGGGGGTAAGGTGTTAGTGTGGATAGAAGATTGGTTGTCCAATAGGAGGCAGAGAGTTGGTATTGATGGGTGCTATTCTGATTGGCGGTTGGTGACTTGTGGAGTGCCACAGGGATCAGTGCTGGGGCCTCAGCTATTTACCATTTATACAGATGATCTGGAGGAGGGGGCTGAGTTTAGGCTGACGACATTTGCTGGTGACACGAAGATGAGTGGAAAAGCAAATTGTGTGGAGGGTGTGGAAAGTCTGCAGAGGGATCTGGATAGGCTGAGCGAGTGGGCGAGGACCTGGCAGATGGAGTACAATGTTAGCAAGTGTGAGGTTATCCACTTTGGCAGAAATAATAGTAGGAGGGATTACTATTTAAAGGGCGAAAAGCTGCAGCATGCTACGGTGCAGAGGGACCTGGAGGTCCTTGTGCATGAGTCGCTAAAACCCAGTCTGCAGGTGCAGCAGGTGATCAAGAAGGCGAATGGGATGCTGGCCTTTATAGCGAGGGGGATAGAATATAAAAGTAGGGAGGTCTTGCTGCAACTGTACAGGGCATTGGTGAGGCTGCAGCTGGAGTACTGTGTGAAGTTTTGGTTGCCGTACTTGCGCAAGGATATTTTGGCCTTGGAGGGAGTGCAGAGGAGGTTCACTGCTGATACTGGAGATGAGGGGGTTAGACTATGAAGGGAGACTAAATAGACTGGGTCTGTACTCGTTGGAGTTTAGAACGATGAGGGGGGATCTTATAGAGATGTACAAGATAATGAAAGGGATGGATAGGGTAAGAAGTAGAGAGATTCTTCCTGCTCAGAAAGGACAGCAGGACTAGAGGGCACAGCCTCAACATGGGGGGGGTGGTTTAGTATGGAGTTGAGGAGGAACTTCTTCACTCAAAGGGTGGTGAATCTCTGGAATTCTCTGCCCGTTGAAGTGGTTGAGTCTACCTCGCTAAATACTTTTAAAACACGGGTAGATAGATTTCTGATAGACAAGGGAATTAAGTGTTATGGGGAGAAAGCGGGAAAGTGGAACTGAGCCACTTCAGATCAGCCATGATCTTATTGAATGGCGGGGCAGGCTGGAAGGGCTAGATGGCCTACTCCTGCTCCTATTTCTTATGTTCTTATGGCCTACCCGTTAGCATCACCCTCCATCCTCCCCAGGCTACACACTGCGGCCATCCCTTCCGGGTTACACACCGTCTGATCTCACTGGCTCCATGCCCCCGAACTCAGTTTCCATCCTTCCCGGGTTACGCACTGTCTGAACTCGCTGCCTCCGTTTTCTCCAGTTTACACACTGTCTGATCGCCAAGTCTCCATCCTGCCTGGATTGGACACTGTCTGTTCATATTGGTACCATCCTCTTGAGTTTACAGACAGATCTCACTGCCTCCATTGCCACCCTCCCCCCATTACACATTATCTGATCTCACTATCTCTATCTCCCTGGGATTACACTGTCTGATTTCGCTAGCTCTATCTCCCTGGGATTACGCTGTCTGATTTCGCTAGCTCTATCTCCCTGGGATTACGCTGTCTGATTTCGCTATCTCTATCTCCCTGGGATTACACTGTCGGATCTCACTATCTCTATCTCCCTGGGATTACACTGTCGGATCTCACTATCTCTATCTCCCTGGGATTACACTGTCGGATCTCACTATCTCTATCTCCCTGGGATTACACTGTCTGATTTCACTGCTCCATCTCCCTGGGATTACACTGTCGGATCTCACTATCTCTATCTCCCTGGGATTACACTGTCTGATCTCACTATCTCTATCTCCCTGGGATTACTCTCTCTGATCTCACTATCTCTATCTCCCTGGGATTACACTCTCTGATTTCACTATCTCTATCTCCCTGGGATTACACTCTCTGATTTCACTATCTCTATCTCCCTGGGATTACACTGTCTGATCTCACTATCTCTATCTCCCTGGGATTACTCTCTCTGATCTCACTATCTCAATCTCCCTGGGATTACTCTCTCTGATTTCACTATCTCTATCTCCCTGGGATTACACTCTCTGATTTCACTATCTCTATCTCCCTGGGATTACACTCTCTGATTTCACTATCTCTATCTCCCTGGGATTACACTCTCTGATTTCACTATCTCTATCTCCCTGGGATTACACTCTCTGATCTCACTATCTCTATCTCCCTGGGATTGCTCTCTCTGATTTCACTATCTCTATCTCCCTGGGATTGCTCTCTCTGATTTCACTATCTCTATCTCCCTGGGATTACTCTCTCTGATCTCACTATCTCTATCTCCCTGGGATTACTCTCTCTGATTTCACTATCTCTATCTCCCTGGGATTACTCTCTCTGATTTCACTATCTCTATCTCCCTGGGATTACTCTCTCTGATTTCACTATCTCTATCTCCCTGGGATTACTCTCTCTGATCTCACTATCTCTATCTCCCTGGGATTACTCTCTCTGATCTCACTATCTCTATCTCCCTGGGATTACTCTCTCTGATTTCACTATCTCTATCTCCCTGGGATTACACTCTCTGATTTCACTATCTCTATCTCCCTGGGATTACTCTCTCTGATTTCACTATCTCTATCTCCCTGGGATTACTCTCTCTGATTTCACTATCTCTATCTCCCTGGGATTACTCTCTCTGATCTCACTATCTCTATCTCCCTGGGATTACTCTCTCTGATTTCACTATCTCTATCTCCCTGGGATTACTCTCTCTGATCTCACTATCTCTATCTCCCTGGGATTACTCTCTCTGATTTCACTATCTCTATCTCCCTGGGATTACACTCTCTGATCTCACTATCTCTATCTCCCTGGGATTACTCTCTCTGATTTCACTATCTCTATCTCCCTGGGATTACTCTCTCTGATTTCACTATCTCTATCTCCCTGGGATTACTCTCTCTGATCTCACTATCTCTATCTCCCTGGGATTACTCTCTCTGATTTCACTATCTCTATCTCCCTGGGATTACTCTCTCTGATTTCACTATCTCTATCTCCCTGGGATTACTCTCTCTGATTTCACTATCTCTATCTCCCTGGGATTACTCTCTCTGATCTCACTATCTCTATCTCCCTGGGATTACTCTCTCTGATCTCACTATCTCTATCTCCCTGGGATTACTCTCTCTGATTTCACTATCTCTATCTCCCTGGGATTACACTCTCTGATTTCACTATCTCTATCTCCCTGGGATTACTCTCTCTGATTTCACTATCTCTATCTCCCTGGGATTACTCTCTCTGATTTCACTATCTCTATCTCCCTGGGATTACTCTCTCTGATCTCACTATCTCTATCTCCCTGGGATTACTCTCTCTGATTTCACTATCTCTATCTCCCTGGGATTACTCTCTCTGATCTCACTATCTCTATCTCCCTGGGATTACTCTCTCTGATTTCACTATCTCTATCTCCCTGGGATTACACTCTCTGATCTCACTATCTCTATCTCCCTGGGATTACTCTCTCTGATTTCACTATCTCTATCTCCCTGGGATTACTCTCTCTGATTTCACTATCTCTATCTCCCTGGGATTACACTCTCTGATTTCACTATCTCTATCTCCCTGGGATTACTCTCTCTGATCTCACTATCTCTATCTCCCTGGGATTACTCTCTCTGATTTCACTATCTCTATCTCCCTGGGATTACTCTCTCTGATCTCACTATCTCTATCTCCCTGGGATTACTCTCTCTGATCTCACTATCTCTATCTCCCTGGGATTACTCTCTCTGATTTCACTATCTCTATCTCCCTGGGATTACTCTCTCTGATTTCACTATCTCTATCTCCCTGGGATTACTCTCTCTGATTTCACTATCTCTATCTCCCTGGGATTACTCTCTCTGATCTCACTATCTCTATCTCCCTGGGATTACTCTCTCTGATTTCACTATCTCCATCTTCACTCTCTTTGCTTTCTGGGAAAGTCGGAATTCGCCATTTTCTCCCCAGAATTGGTCCAGGAACCAGGCCGCTTCTTAAACACGATTAAAAAAGCTGAAAATCCTCCCTGCTCAGAACCGAGTATAAATATTTGCATCGCTTTCTCACCCGGACTTTCTACCGCCGAAACTTCTGGAAAGAAGCAACTCTGCGACTGCGCGTCGTTGTTTGTGAAGTCAAACTGCACGCGCTCAAAGTGCCCGGCGCATGCGCATACGGAGAACTGCGTCTTCCTTCCCCCTCTCCCCCCTTCCCCAGATCACAACTCACAAAGGGCCTGCGCAGTGCGCGAGTCTTGGAGTTCCTTCCGTGCTGTCCGTCTCGCGCATAGACGGTTACAACCCGAGCGCGCCGCTGCCTGGAGAATGAAGAGGGCGGGGCTGCAATCTACACCCTCTCCCCATTTGTTGTAGCGGCTATCAATCACCTGCTCCCAGCCAATAGGAAGGTCCTTCTCATCAGTGTGCTGTCTTGACCCCAGTGAAAGGTTCTCATCAGTGTGGATGGAGCAGACTTTAAACAAGGAAGAATTAGCAATTGGTGCTCAGCTCCTAATAACACTCACATTGGCTGAAAAATGGCTTTCAAAAGAACTGGGGATACAATTCCTTTCCTTTACTGAACGCTGCTGTCCATCCTGGCAGGTTAAATCTGTTTGTCACAGTCAAGAGTTTTTTTCTTTCCTCAACCATTGAATTGCTGTCCAGATGTTTCACGGTACTTCTGGGTGACAAAACCAGATCCTTCACAGAATATTTACCTCGGATTTACCCCACACATCTTCACTTGTACATCACATTACGACTTTCAACTTGGTCCTGGTAGATTGATCAACACAGATGTCATCATCTACATTAGCATGCAGGCTTAGATATTGAAGAGCTGCCTGCCAGTCACGAGACATGTCTTCACATATAGGAACCCAGGAAAGCAGTCAACAATATATTTCACCTTCACGCTACCAGCGCCAAGATGGAATTGGATATCACCCTGGTGGTCACAACAGCGTCAAGGCCCCAAACTTGTTCACCCAGATGTATTTCTTGATAGAACCCTCGGCTAAAAGCATCACCTCCTCAGGACTGCAGAGGAAACCTCCAAAACACTCCTCTGTAAACTCGTTCCTTCCTCATTGGGATCACATGCCAACATCCTCAGGTCCTCTGTTTTTGCAAGCACATGTAATTGTTGGAGGTCAGCCATCTCCGTTCCATGCCACTACTGCTGGAGTTTCTCATGTGTGTTTCTGAGGCCTACCTGCCTTTAGCTATTCTTCCAAAATACTGTCAGAAGTGGGGACATTCACTAATAATTGAACAATGCACAACACCATTCGCAAACCCACAGATACTGAAGTCGACCATGTTCAAATGTAGTAAGAAATAGACAATATCCACTTTTGGGTTGACAAATGACAAGTAGTGTTAGCGCCACACAAGTGTCAGGCAATGACCATCTCCAATAAGAGAAAATCTGATCATTCCTCCTTTGATATTCAATTGCATTACCATCGCCGAATTGTCCGTTACCGACACCCTGGGGTTTACTGTTGGCCTGAAACTGAACTGGATTACTCATATGCATACTATTGCTCCAACAGCAAGTCAGATGGGAGGGGAGGTAGTATACAGTCGTATCGTCATCAGTGCAATAATCCAAAGACATAGGGCCAGGCTGTTGAACTGAAGACCTGTGTTCAAACCCTATGAAACCGTTGTCAATTGTTGTGAAAACCCATCTGGTTCACTGATGTCCTTTACTCAAGTAAATCTATGATCCTTGCCTGGGCTGGCCTTTATGTAACCTCAGACTAAAAACAATATTGTTGTCTCTGAAAATGCCTTCTGAAATAACCTAACAAGCCATTCAGTTCAATGGAAATGGGAGAGGAACAATAAATGCTGGCCCAGCCAACGATGCTCAGATCCCATGATTAGAAATAATTGATGGCAAAATCTCATCTCCTGACTTTCGAAAGCCAAGGAATCGGGCATTTGATGGAGTACTCTGTTATTTATTTTGGGATGAGTACAGCTTCAACAATGCTCACGTTATGCCGTCCAGGACATAGTAACCCATTTGATTGGCATCTCATCAAAAAATATCCACTCCCTCCATCATCATTGCGCATTGGTAGCTGAGGACACTGGTACGAGACCGCAGGAGACCGGACCGCCCTACGGTCAACGAGTCTTTAAACCTCGCACCAATCAAGCCTTCTGAAGTAGCAAATTCCAAACCCACAACCACTGTCATCTAGAAAGAAAAAGGCAGTTGACACATGGGAAAATCACCACCTGGAAATTTTCCTTGAAGCCACTCAACATACTGATCGGGAAATACATTGCCATTCCTTCATTGCCATTAGAGAGGAATCCTGGAACTGTTTCCCAAACAACACAGTGTGTTTACATATATTACATGGACTGCAGCAGTTCAAAAAGGAAGATCACCACCGCCATCTCATGGAATTGGACAATAAATGCTGGCTAAGGCAGCAAGCACTACATCTTATGAATTAATAATAAAAAAAAGTGGATGGTGCCCAGCTGCCCAAATCAAATGGATCAACATGCAACTCAATTGAACAATGTCGATCTTCACAGGGTTCCTGGCCATTCAGCACCAACCAGAACCCCACCCAGGCCTATCCCCATATCCCTACATATTTACCCTCCGGGTTACACACCATCTGATCTCACTGGCTCCATGCCCCCGAATTACACACTCTCCGAACTCAGTCTCTCTAACCTATGCATCACAGGGCACACTAAGGGACAATTTAGAATGGCCAACCAACCTAGCCCATACATCTCTGGACTGTGGGAGGAAACTGGAGAACCCTGAGGAAACCCACGCAGACACAGGGAGAATGTGCAATCTCCACACAGACAGTGTCCCAAGCCAGGATTCGAACCCAGGTCCCTAGAGCTGTGCAGCAGCAGTGCTAACCACTGTGCTACCGTGCTGCCCAATTTGAATCCAGTGACAGGCTGTGAAGAAAAAGATTGCATAATAGTGGGAGAAACGTTAACAGACTGAAAATGAACAAACTGGGAACAAAAACATGCCCCTTATTCGCATAACCTATTTTCTAGTTCAGTTCCAGGAAGTGGAACCAAGAAACAACACAATTGCAAAATGCTGCAGACGTTGCAAATTGCTGACTTGAATATTTCCAGCATTTTCTAATTCCATTAGATTTCTATACTTTTTCAACTAGTTCATTGATGCGAACATTCTAGTTCAGCCCAGGCAGCTAAACACTAACTAAGGATTAATCAAGGAGACTATAATCAGTGATCTCCTGCCAATTGGAAAATAACCAATGATGGAAGTTATCCAAATTCAAGGCACAGGAATCTGGCTCCTGAGATGAATAAACAAATGTTCAAAACTATTATGTTAGCACAGAGTTAATATTAAGAAAGGTGAGAACAGGTAGTGATCCAAGTTCAAAGACATCTCTCTCTGAACTCAGAACTCACTACTGTTTCTGATTATGTCTGAACCCAACAAACAAACATTGATCTTTGCAATCAAAAAAAAGTGCTGAGTAGGTCAAGCAGCTTCTTTGGAGAGTGGAGTTAATGCTTCGGGTGGATGATTTTTCATCAAAATTCATTGTGTTCCCTCTTTACAGATGCTGCCTGACCTGTTGTCAGTATTTACAATATTCTCCGTTTCTATTTCAGGTTTCCATTATCTGCATTATTTTTGCTTTTGATTGGTAATCGTTACCTCCTGGTGTCTTTTTTTATTTTGATATAAATCAGATTACTTTAAAACTAAACTGAGGTTACACAACCACACTTGCCCACTAGACTTGATTTCTCTATTGGGTCCTCTGAACTGCAAATTGAAGGGAAAGATGTAATATCACTGGTACCACATACAGGACTAATGTGTTTTTTTTCTGAAAATATCATTAATGTATCCAAACAGTTCAGAATAAACAATACTTGCAATTCAGATCGAGCTTTACACCAGAGAACAAGGTGAAAACGATTGTACTCCACAATTGAAAGTTATCTGTATGATTATGACGTTTAGTTGATTTTTCCCAGGGTACTACAGAATCCATAACACTACCCATTTTCTCAGAATCAGAAGAAACAGCGTAACGTAGGGAGCTAGAAAATTGTGACCAGTATTACCATTTTTAGTATTTCAAACAGATCCGTTATGGTTTTGCTGTATTAGTTAGGGAATATTTTCCAATTTTCGAATACTGGAATGTTTCCAGAGAGAGAAAAAAAAACAGCCACTCGGCTTATCAAATCTGTGCTGGCTTTCTAAGACAACAATGCTCATACTTCCATTCCTACTCCCATTCGTCATAACACAGTTACTTCCTTTCCTTTGTTATCCAATTTGAAGATAACAAACCAGTTTCCAACAGAATCATGGCAGCATAGTCCAAAATCTAACCTCTCATTGCAGTTCAGATTAAATAGTTCAACCTGCAATGCATGGTTAATCATAAATGGATGTTCTTATTTTTGGAGCCAGACCAAGACCAAAAAACCAATGAACCTCCTTTCCCAAGAGCAGGTCCATGGAGGATTGAAGTAGTCAGGGTGGAAGCCAATGTGGATTGAGCCAGTAAGATTAGATAGTATGTAACCCAGGGAAATTGGAGCTAGATATTGCTTATCCTGGGGAGGATAGAGCCTTTGATTTCAAACAGTGTATGACCCAGGTAGAATTGAGCCAGTGATCTAGACTGTGTAACCCTGGGAGAATGGTGCCAGTGAGATCATACAGCGTGTAAACTGGTGTTGATGGATCTACTGAGATCAGACTGTGTGTAATCCGGGGCAGATTGAGCCAGTAAGATCATACAGTGTGTAACCCAGGAACGATGGAGCCAGTGTGATGCTGCCGGTTACGCTGATTGACCATGCTAAATTGCCCTTTAGTGTCAGGGGGATTAGCAGGGTAAATAGCAGGAGTTACAGGACAGGACCTGGGTGGGATTGTGGACTGTGCAGACTCAATGAGCAAAATCGCCCCCTTCTGCACCGTAGATTCTATGATTTTCCTCTTATCTGTAAGATAATAATATTTATGGCATTTATTAGTAAGTTTATTAGTAAGATCTGAATTTGTTAACTGGAAACAATGGCTAATTTTCTATTAGTTCATGGAAACTTTTCCACAGATGGAATTCTGAGCCCACGTTAGACATTAGCTTAAAAATGAGAAAGCTGCAAAATCTGAATCAGGGAACAGAATGCTCACCGGCGAGATCCCATTTCACAATTTTCCGTGCCCCTCAGCTGTGACATACCAAGTTTCCCACCCAAAAACATCAGGAATGTTAAAGTTTTTATATGTTATTAACTGCGTTAGCTTCTGATTTGTGAAGCATTCCATTGGCTTACTGTCCCCTCAGTAAATTATGGGCCAACACTGATTTACAAAATGAGACCCCAGTGACCTCAGCTCCAAGGGGTTAGGCTGAGTGCTCATTTCATCATCACCTTCCAGGTGTCCAATGATGAGTGGGCACCAAGAACGCAGGAAATGTCCCCTCTCTTAGGCGGAAGACAGTCTAAAGACATGGGAGACTGGGACAGCCAGGAGGCTGCCAGTAACCAACTGACCCCTTCCTAGAAGGAAACACTGACACTATAAACACTTGGGGTGGAGGGGCGGGAGACTTGAGCAGACTGCCTACAGGGCACAACAGGCTCTGTGTGTCTCCGGCTGCAAGATTTCCGGAGTCATCAGCTCTGCACCAGAAATCAGCACAAAGCTGAATAAATTATTTAAATTAGTGTTTCCATTGCATTAGCAGGCCCCGAACTGGAGTAAAGATGTGCCCCGTGGGCATTGCCAGCCTGACCCCTGGCACTGCAAAATGGGCATTCCGAACAGGATCAGAATCTATAGCGGTCAGGGCCTCTGGGCAAGAAGGGGAAATCGCTGGCGGTGGAGGGAGATCCAGCTGCCATTCTGCACCGGGATCAGTGATAATGGCAAACAAGATTAAGTATATTGTTCTGTAAGATTCCAAAGCAGCATTTGAGTTCAAATGGACATGAAAATCTAATGAGAACCCAATATAAACAATGGAATATAAAATGAGGGTTTAATAGCCAATAGAACTGTATAAATTTTCAGGAATTTGTAACATTTGCATATCATGGCTTCCACCTTATGAGGAGGGTAATGATAAGAAGGGCACAGAAAATCAATAAACCTCGCTGCACTGTGATGTTGTGAAATATTGGGAGAATGATAGACGATAGACATAGAAACATCAATTTTCATTACAGCAGTGGATATTAACGTGCTTCTGATTGGCATGTACTAGAATACGAGTGAATAGGGCCATACAGATAGACTTTGAGCGACCAAATCGCCAATGTTTCATGCTCAGAATTTCTTTCTTTCAATAACTTGAATCTACTGACAAACTGTGAAGGGAAAGGTTACACTGCAAGATGAAATGCTTTAGCAGGACAGAAAGTTAACAAATTAGAAACAAGCCAGTTCCTTCTTTCATAACCTATTTTCTAATTCAATTCCAGGAATTGAAACCTGGACACAACGAACAGAAGACTGTCGCAGAAGTTACATGTTGCTGAGTTAAGTATTTTCAACATTTTCTAATTTCATTAACTTTCTCAATTTTGCAACTTTTTAAGGGTGAGTACATTCTAGTGCAGACTAGATTGATACTCATTCACTAAACATCAATGTCGGAGATTATCAATGTTCTGTTACCAACGGGGAAATAACTAATGATGCAAATTATCCAAATTTAAGGCAAAGTAATCAAGAAACTGAAACTAATAGAGTTATGCCCAAAAGCTGTAAAGTCATCACAGAGTTAGAATTAAGACACCGAAAAAAACAGCTGATGATCAAGATCGAAGACTTTTGAACTCAGAGTTCATTGTACTCTTCCGCTTTCTATCTGAACACAATATTTCCTTTTGTATCTGAACCCAATAAACAAGTACTGTTCTTGGCAATGAAAACAAAATGCTGGAAATGCTGAGCAGGTCAAGCAGCTTCTGCAGAAAGTGAAGTTGGTGTTTCAGGCTATTGCTTGGCTATTATTTTAAACACCTCCAAGCATTCCAGTTTAAGTAGATAAACAAGAACACCCTAAATTTGCTCAGTAATCTCTGTTTTTTTCAACACTTTAGTCATCAATTCAAACAGCTTCAATACGTTTGACTGTCTTACTAAACTTTAACATTTAAGTGAATATTAACTCTAATAACTAAACTGAACATAGATTCTACCAGTTTTAGGTTTATAACATATATTGGTCAAGGCCATTTCTGATATAGAAAACTTATCTTCGTAGTCTTCTCTGAAGAAGTTCCTTTAGGGCACATTTCTTATGATGGTGATCGTCATGGAGATATTGCTGAAGACAGAGGCTGCACAAGTTATTTATCTACAGATTATTTCACATGCATTCAACCAACTGTGTAAGCGGAAACTGATTATATGACTTGGACAGACAATCAAATTACTTGAAATGACACTATTATGCTTGGTTCAGATTACATGTAAACCCATAAAACTCCCTGTCACCAGTCTACCCTAAAATACACAACTTTCCATACTAGGTCAACACAGGATCACAGTTCCCAGGCCAAATCATACTTCACAGCAAATTTACAAACTGCAATTGGTCTTAACTTTAATTTCACCAAAAATTTCAGTGAGCTCAGTCCTCGCCAGAATAGCCCTTTTAAAGCCAATATGGCCATTATTGTTGTTAAAATCATTCTGGCATTCGTTCTTTCTCTGTCAACAACCTCGATCATCTTTCATCAGAACTCATTATGCCCTTTCACCGCAGATACTGCCGAACACGTTGTGAGCATTTCCAGCCTCCTCTGTTTTCAGTTTCTAGCATCTGTGATAGTTTGTTATCGATTGTTGATATCATGATATCTGTTTTTTTTTGTATTTAGATAATAATCAGGTTACATAGTTACATTTAGTGTAACTAAGGTATTATAGCCATACCTGAACACAGGACATGATTTCTCTACAAGGTCCACTGAACCACAGGTTGAAGAAAAGGGGATGTACCACACATGGGATTAATTGGTGGTGTCAAAAAAATCAACAATCTATCAGAAACGTTCAACATAAATAATGCTGTATCTCAATCAGATTAACCTTTGTACCAAGGAATAGGGTTGAGAGCATTGTACTGTTCAATTAAAAGGTCACACGGGGTTTGTTCCATAAACTACAGAATCTACAACATGATCCGTTCTCTCAGAATTTGGTGCATAGGAATAAGGTAAGACCTACAAAATAGTGACCACTGTTACCATGTTTTAATATTGTAAACAGACCAGTCTTAGATTGTATGTAGTAGTTAAGTAATATTGAAAGAAATATATCATTGAACATTTGCAGGAATAAAGACAGCCATTCAGCTTGTCAAATCTTTGCTGAGTCTCCATGAGAGCAATCTTATTTCATCTCTCCCTCACTTCTACTATATGCAATTATTTCCCTTTCCTGTATCTTTCCAATTCTCTTTTGAAAACATTATTTAAATAAACTTCTAGCAGGCTCATATTCAATGAAATCCAAAGCTACACATTCATTGCAGTTTGGTTTAAAATCTTAATCCGTAATTTTATTTCACCATAAATATATGTCCTCGTTTTTGAGGACAGATCCAGATCCAAAGCCAAACAAGAATGCACTAATGTGTAAGCCAATGTGTATGGAGGCTATAAGATTACATATTGTGCAATGCAGGGAGGTTGGAGCTATTGAAATGATCATAGTGCGTATCCCAGGGAGATTGTGCCAATGAGACCAACCAGTGTTTAACCCAGGGAGCATGGAGCCTGTGAGACCAGACAGTCTATCCCCAAAATGAAGGAACCAGTGAGATCAAATAGCGTATCATCAGGGAGGATGGAGCCAGAAAAGTCAGGAAATGTTCCTTAAAATGGTGACGCTGTATAGGCAATTGCTAACAGTCAAGGTTCATGGTTGAACTGCAAGAATTATTTATTCCTGTCTTATGCAAGAATATCAAAACCATGGCTTCCAAGGGAAATTTTATAAAATATTAGATCCAAGGGACAGGCATAAACAATGCACACTGAAAAAAATCACGATTGGGAACAGTTTCGAATTCAGCAAAAGAGGGACAGGGAACTGCTTAGTAAGGGGAAAAGAGAGTACGTGAGTAAGTTTGGGAGGGGGGGGAAACATAAAAACTGATTATTTCTTTTCACATACACATAGAAACAGTCTGCTGAAAACAAATGAAGGACACTTACTGTCAGAAAAAGGGTAATTTTTAATTAACAACAAAGAAATGTGCTGACCAACTGATTACACGTGTTGGTTCCATCTTCACAGCGGGGGACACAAATAGCATATCAGAATTGTGGGCCAGCACAGGGCTTAGAGAAAGGGAAGAGCTGAAGGAGATCAGTATCAGTAGAGAAGTGTTTTTGGGGAACCTCTTGAGTTTGCAGATTGACTTTTTTTTTAGGGAAGGATAACTTACATCCCGAGTATTTAAGGAAGCAGCCCGAGCCACTGAGATCATCACTGGTCATTTCTGGTCATCTTGCAAGATTCTACGAGGTCTGGGACAGTTCCTACAGATTGGAGGTGAGGTTATCTAAACCCATTAATTAAAAAGGGTGGTAGAGAGAAAGAAGGGGAATATAATCTAGTAAACCTGATATTGAAAATTCAGTGGTGCAGAAAATTCTAGAGCACATTATCAAAAATTTTAGAGCAAAACATTTTGAAAACAGTGGTTGGTTTGAACTCAGTCTGCATAGGTTTATGGAAGGGAAATCATGCTTCACGTATGAACTGAAATTCTTCGAAGATGTAACTAGCAGAATTAATAAGGATGAGGCAATGAATGAGACATATTAGACTTTTTTTTTGTATTTCCTATTGTATCTGAACCCAATAAGCAAGTACTGTCCTTGGCAATGAAAATAAAATGCTGGAATTACTCAACAGGTCAGACAGCTTCTGTGGAGAGTGAACAGTTGGTGTTTCAGGTTATTGCTTGGCTATTAATTTAAACACCCTCCAAGCATTCCAGTTTAATGAGATAACCAAGAACATAGTTACATTCAATGAAACTAAGGTTTTAGGCCATACCTGCACACAGGGCATGATTTCTCTACAAGGCCTACTGAACCAGAATTTGAAGAGAAGGAGATTTACTGCACACGGGATTAATTGGTGTGTCAAAAATATCAGCAATCAGAAAATTTCAACATAAAGAATGCTATGTCTCATTCGCATCAACCTCTGTACCAGAGAATAGGGTTGAGCGAGTTGTACTGTTCAATTAAAGGTCACCATAATGATTCTGATGTGTAATTGAACTTTACATAGGGTGTGTTCCATAAACTACAGAATCAACACTATCCCTTCTCTCGGAATCTGGTGCACAAATATAAGGTAGGACCTAGAAGATAGTGACCACTGTTACCATGTTTTAATACTGCTAACAGACCAGTCTTAGATTGTATGTAGTAAAGTAATATTGAAAGAATTATATCGTAGAATTATATCTATTACTTACATGGCGAAAAACTGCAGCAGGCGACGGTGCAGAGGGACCTCGGGGTCCTTGTGCATGAGTCACAAAAACCCAGCCTGCAGGTGCAGCAGGTGGTCAGGAAGGCGAATGGGATGCTGGCCTTCAGAATGAGGGGGATTGAATATAAAAGTAGGGAGGTCTTGCTGCGGCTGTATAGGGCACTGGTGAGGCTGCAGCTGGAGTACTGTGTGCAGTTTTGGTCGCCGCATTTACGCAAGGATATTTTGGCCTTGGAGGGAGTGCAGAGGAGGTTTACTAGGCTGATACCAGAGTTGAGGGGGTTGAGCTATGAGGAGAGGCTGAATAAACTAGGCTTGTACTCGTTAGAGTATAGAAGAATGAGGGGAGATCTCATTGAGACATATAAGATGATGAATGGGATGGATAGGATAAAGGTGGAGAGGCTCTTCCCGCTCAGAAAGGACGGTAGGACAAGGGGGCACAGCCTCAAAATAAAGGTTTAGAACAGAGTTGAGGAGGAACTTCTTCACTCAAAGGGTGGTGAATCTCTGGAATTCTCTGCCCGTTGAAGTGGTGGAGGCTGCCTCGCTAAATATTTTTAAGACGCGGTTTGATGGGTTTTTGATAAGAGAGGGGATTAAGGGTTATGGGGAGAGGGCAGGAATGTGGAACTGAGATACGACAGATCAGCCATGATCTTATTGAATGGCGGGGCAGGCTCGAGGGGCTAGATGGCCTACTCCTGCTCCTATTTCTTATGTTCTATGTTCTTAGAACATTTGCAGGAATAAAGGCGGGCATTCAGCTTGTCAAATCTTTGCTGGGTCGCTATGAGAGCAATCTTAGTTCATCCTTTCCTCACTTCTACCATATGCAACTATTTCACTTTACTGTATTTGTCCAATTGTCCTTTGAAAATATTATTTAAATAATCTTCTCGCATGCATATATTCAATGCAATCCAAAGCTAAACATTCATTGCAGTTTGGTTTAAAATTGCAATCTGTAATTGTGTTTCACCATAAATGCATGTGCTCAGTTTTGGGGACAGATCCAGACACAAAGCACACCAACAGGGCACTAGTATGTCAGCCAGTGAGTAGGGAGGCTGTAAGATTACATAGTGTGCAATGCAGGGAGGTTGGAGCTATTGAAATCATCACAGTGCATATCCCAGGGAGGATGGAGCCAATGAGACCAACCAGTGTTTAACCCAGTGAGCATGGAGCCTGTGAGATCAGACAGTCTATCCCCAGAATGATGGAACCAGTGAGATTGGACAGCTATAACCAGGGAGGATGGAGCCAGAAAAGTCAGGAAACGTTGCTTAAAAGGATGGTGCTGTATAGGCAGTTGCTAACAGTCAAGGCTAGTGGTTGAACTGCAAGAATTATTTATTCCTGTCTTATGCATGGATATCAAAACCATGGTTTCCAAGGGAAATTTTATAAAATATTAAATCCAAGGAAGAGGCATACACAATGCATACTTAAAAAAAAAAAATCACGATTGGGAACAGCTTTGAATTCAGCAAAAGAGGGCCAAGGAACTGCTTAGTAAGGGGGATAGAGAGTACGTGAGTAAGTTTGGGGGGACCATAGAAACTGATTATTCTTCTCACATATGTATAGAAACAAAGTCTGCTGAAAACAAATGAAGGACCCTTATTGTCAGATAAGGGGGGGATTTTTAATTGACAACAAAGAGACGTGCTGATCAGCTGAATACACACGTTGGTTCTGTCTTCACAGCGGAGGACAAATAATATATCAGAATTGTGGCCAGCACAGAGCTTAGGGAGAGGGAACAGCTGAAGGAGATCAGTAATAGTGGAGAAAAGTTTTTGGGGAACTTTATGTTTTTGCAGATTTTTTTTTTTAGGGACAGATAACTTACATCCCTGAGTACTTGAAGTAGACTGAGCCACTGAGACCATCATTGGTCATTTCTGGTCATTATCCCATTATCAAATTTTGAGCAAAACATTTTGAAAACAAGGGTTCGTTTGAACACAGCATAGGTTTACGAAAGGGAAATCATGCTTCATGTATGAACTGAAATCCTTCGAAGATGTAACTAGAAGAGTTAATAAGGATGAGGCAATAATGTGGTTTATTATACTTTCAGAAGGCTTTCAACAAAATCCCACATAAGCGTGTAAAATTAAAGTGCATGGAATTGGAGGTAGTGTTTTGAGATGGATAAAACTGAGAGGGTGAGTTATGTCAAGGGTGCAATACAATTTGGACAAGTTAAATTATTGGGCAAATTAATGAGCGATGCAGTACAATTTGGATACATGTGAAGTGATCTCGTTTCAAAGCAAAAACGGAAAGGCAGAATGGGCATTAGGAAAGGGGATCATACAATGAAACTTGTATGTCCTTGTCCAGCAGTCACTAAAGGTAAGCATGTAAGTGCGGCAGGCTGTAAAAAAAGACAAATGTTACGTTGACTTTCATTACGAAAAGGATTCGAGCACAGAAGAAGGGTGTCTTGCTGCAATTATAGAGTGCCTTGGTGAGGGCACATCTGGAATAATGTGTCCATTAGTCTCCATATCTGAGGAAGAATGTCCTTACTATGGGGAGGGGTGGGGGGGGGGGGCGGGTGTGGTGGGGTAGAGAAGGTTAACCAGATTGATTGCTGGGATGGCAGGTCTGACATATGCCTGGAGATTGTGTCAGTGCGGTTATGTTGAGTCAAATCATAAGAATGAGGAGGAATCTCAAAAGAAAACTATGCAATTCTAACAGGACGAGGCAGGGAAAAGACAAGAATGATGTTCCCGCTGAGGGGGACGCATAAAACAGGGGCCACAGTCTGAGGATACAGGTTACACCATTCAGGATAGAGATGAAGAGAAAAGTCTTCACCCAGGGAGTGGTCAGCATGTGGAATTTGCTACCAAATGTAGTAGTTAAGGCCAAAACATTATGTTTTCAAGAAGCAGTTAGATATTGCTCTTGGGGCACAGGGGGTTAAAGGATAATGGGGGGAAGGTGGGATCCGGCTATTGAAGTGGTTGATCAGCCATGATCATAATGAATGGCGGAGCAGGCTCTGAAGAGCCTCCTTCTCTTTATATTTTCTTCTTTGCTGTCCTGGGAAGGATAGAGCCAGTGAGATCAGTATAGCCCGGCAGGATGGTGCCAGTGGGATCGGACTACGCATATCCCGGGAAGAATGGAGCCATTGAAAGTAGGTGTGTGTAAGCAACTAAGGTAGAACCAATGAAATGGACACTGTATCCCGGGGAAAATGGATTCTGTGAGAGCAGAAAGCATACCACTCATTTTGACCAGATCAGTCAGAATAAAATTAGGGAATTATCTGCCAAGGAACATTTAGGGAGATTGTGGGGGTAAAGGAGATAGCTTGGAGCTGGAGCTTCGAGGGAACAACATCCAATATCAACCAGGTCATGCAACCTCAGATTAAACACTATGTCCAGCTGCATTTAAAATTGTTTACTTTCAACATTTTGCCTCCTCGATCCTATGATGTCCATCGCTGGAATGTACTGCTGGTCCTCATTGCTCCCTATCACTCCCTTTCCCCAATAATCACCGTTCCTCAAATCCCCTTCATATATGACGTAAATGATTTAAATAGACCACTACAATTTCTATATTCCCCTGCCCAAACTAGACATAAACCGTCTGTCTAATTCACAGACTCCAGGCACAGCAGAAGGAGGCCAGTCAAAGAACAAAAAAACAAAGAAAATTACAGCAAAGGAATAGGCCCTTTGGCTCTCCAAACCTCCACCGACCATGTTGCCCGACTAACTAAAACCCTCTACCCTTCCAGGGACCATATCTCTCTATTCCCATCCTATTCATGTATTCATCCAGACAACCCTGATAACTCACTGGTGTATCTGCTTCCACTACCTCCCCATGCCTCCACCACCCTCGGTGTAAAAAGTTCCCTCGTACATCTGCTTTATAACTCATGCCTCCTAGAATTTGATTCTTCCACCCTGGGAAAAGAAAAATCTTCTGACTATCCACTCTGTCAATGCTCCTCATAATTTTGTAGACTTCTATCAGGTTACACCTCAACCTCCATCATTCGAGTGACAACATACCAAGTGTCCCCAACACTCTTCATAGCTAATGACTTCCACACCAGACAATATCCTGGTAAATCATTGTTGTACCCTGCCCAAAGCCTCCACATCTTCCTGGTATGTGGCGACCAGAATTGAACACTATATTCCAAGTGCTACCTAACTAAATGCCGTAAATCTGGAACATGACTTGCCGATTTTTGAACTCAGTGCTCCGGCCAAGGAAGACAAGCATGTCGTATGTCTTCTTGACTACCCTCTCCACCTGCATTACCACTTTCATTGACCTATGTACCTGCACCCATAGATTCCTCTGCCTATCAATACTCTTGTGTTCTGCCATTTACTGTATATTTCCTATCTGTATTAGACCTTCCAAAATGCATTACGTCACAATTGTCTGGATTAAACGCCATCTGCCATCTCTCCGCCCAAACGTCCAACTGATCTATATATCCTGCTGTATCCTTTGATGGTCCTCATCGCTATCAGCAAATCCACCAAAGGCTGTGTCATCTGCAAACTTACTAATCAGACCTGTTACATTTTCTTCTAGTATTTATATACAGCAAAGGTCCTAGCACTGATTCCTGAGGAACGCCACCTGTCACATCCTCCATTCAGAAACACACCCTTCCATTGCTACCCCATGTCTTTGAAGACTGAGCCAGTTCTGTATTCACCGTGCCAGCTCACCTCTAAACCCATGTAACGTCACCTGCTGCAAAAGTCTTCCATGAAGGACCTTATCAAAGGTCTTACTAAAGTCCATGTAGACAATATCCACTGTCCTACCCTCAATCATATTTGTCACTTCCTCAGTCAGCCCTTTAATTCTGCACTGTTGCTCTGACAAAAATCTTACCAAAGCCCTCTCCCCCACCCTATCTCCATAACGCCACACACTGAGCGTGGCTAATCCAGCTAACCTAGCCATCTTGAGACACTAATAGACAATTTACCATGGCTGGTGATCCCAACCTGCACATGGTTGGACTGTGGGAGGAAACCAGCACACCCAAAGGAAACCAACACAGACATGGGGAGAATGTGCAAACTCAGAGGCTAGAAGCGAACCCAGGTCCCTTGCGCTGTGATGCTAGCCACTGTGCCACCCAATTAGTTGTATGCCAGCTTATAACACCAAAATGTATCATTTTAGATCCATCTGACTGTACTGATCTTGAAAATCAGCTGCTCTTTCTGCAAATTTGTTAATGTCCTCCTGCCAATTGTTGCAGACCGCTTTACTCTAGATCTGCCCCTCCTCCAGCCGCACAATTTGGCATTAGCAATAAATTTAGAAAGTGTGGGCAGAACTTTCCCTCGTAAATGCAAGTGTCAAACGGCCATGAACACTTAGAAGGTTCAGTCAGCCTTTTTTTCCAGCGAGTTCAGCGAGCAATGCAGTGTAAAGCAATTGCCGTGAATGGGGATTTTCGATTGGGAGTGTCAGTGTCCCCTTTTGTTTTGGATGCACCATTCAGCTATGCGAACACCGAACTTCTCCCCCCTCACCCTCTACCCTCCTCATGGTAATCAGTGTTGTAGTTGCCACTGGCAAGTTCCCCCCTTGTGGGTAAGCAGATCGAGTGTTGTGGGGGAAGTGGGGGCGGCGGTGCAAACTGCGGCTGCACAATTGTATCATGGCCTTGAAGCTGGGGCAATACCTCAGTGCACGTCCTTCCTCTTTACAGGCACTGCAATCTGTACGCGCACCAAAGACGTTTGCACGGCCATGACCTTTACAGACTCAATGGTCATGATGGGGGTTAGTGTAGAACATCACCATAGAATCATAGAACCCTACAGTGCAGAATGATGCACTGAGTCTGCACCGAGCACAATCCCACCCAGGCCCTACCCCCAAATATTATACCCATTAATCCCTCTGACCTACACATCCCTGGACACTAAGGGGCAATTTTTTAAGCATGGCCAATCAACCTAACCCACACACCTTTGGACTGTGGGAGGAAACCAGAGTACCCGGAGGAAACTCACACAGACACGAGGGGAATGTGCAGACTCCACACAGACAGTAACCGGAGCCGGGAATCGAACCCAGGACCCTGGAGCTGTGAAGCAGCAGTGCTAACCACTGTGCTACAGTGCCGCCCACAGGAGGCGCTTGGTTAATAGCCATGAAAGGTAGCAATACTGTGGGAGTCGCGGACATTAAAGATGCCGCCAATCCCACATAGGCAGCCTTGGGGTGCCCTGCGACTGGCAAAAAAATGTTGTCTTCACCATTGGGTTGTGCTGCACCCACCCCAAGTTTTCCCTTGTACGTGTTTTAGGGAAATAGGGAGTAAATGGAGCGGAGGTGCTATAGCCTGGTGGAAGCTCGTTGTGGCGAAGAAAGAGAGAGAAGCACAAGAGAAAATGAGGAATGGGGCACCTCTGTGGGTGACTGCTCCAGATCAGGAGGCGAGGTGGGTTGGGGTGACCTGGACCGTGTTCTTTCATCAACGGATAGTGGGTAATTTGGAAATTTGCGGCCCAGGAGGTGCCTGGCTACAAGTCCAGTTATGTTTTCCACCTCCCTCCTCTGTAGTTGTTGTTACACAAGCAGGCTCCAGACCCCCGCTCCCCAGCCCCGTACACCGCAGCAACTGAGACCAACCTTTATTCGATGGGGAGGCAAACACAACACACAGTCCAAAGTCTCTGTTCTTTCCTCCCTCCTGTAGGTATTTCAATCCTTTTAGCCTCCACAACCTTGGCCTGTGCTATCCGCCCCCACCCCTCCCCTGTACCTCCCTCTCTTCCACTCTCCATCTCCAATATTTATTGAATGGAAAACTCCAGCAACAGCAAAATGCTCCAAACTCCCACAGCAGCAGTTGCAAAGGCAAACAAACAATCTCACAGCAACAGGACACAGCAGCAGAACAGCTGCAAACAAAAACAGCAAACTACTCAAGTTTCAGTCGCAAACTGCAGCGATCAACAGGGTTCAGGTATTTCCAATTTCCTCATGCAGCAAGACGGCATTTCTTTTTGCCGACCGAAGAAACTATATTAAATAAGCTCATCGAAAAATCAAGAAGGGCACCGCCAAAAAGGGAACCGCCCAAAGCAAAAGACAAAATAAAAAACAAACTTAAAACACTCACTCAACATATGATTAAGGGCGTCGACAGCACAGCCCAGTCCCTGAAGTGCCCACCCAGCACCACAGACCTGAAATTGTGCCTTCAGACCATACAGGCTCCCTCTTCAATGACACTCGGCCGTGAATATAGATAGCCGGGTCGGACGACTACCCATATTCCCCCTTCGGTCGCCCGCTGACGGATCTGTTCGTAGTTCGTTTGAACTACTGGATCCAGGAGCAGATTCACAAATTGGTCCTCTGCCTTTCCCATCCCATTCCTCACCAAGTACCCATTAATAAGGAGCATTGGACTGAAGTCCAAACAGAACATGGAAAAGGGTTTTGAGATAACAAAAAAAGGAGCGCAGCCTATTACATTGTACATAGACATGGCCCACAGACTCCGTGAAATCATAAAGCGGCCAATTTTCTGGTGAGCCCATGAACTGGTGCCATTTACGGCTATTGCTACATGCCCAGCAGCACAAGGTGGGTTTTGTAAGTTATCAGTTTGAAAATTGTCACTTCTTAAATTTTGTTGCACTCCACAGCTCTGTTGTTGATTCCGCCGCACAGTGATGCTGGAGACTGGCATAGGGCTGTATTTGAGAGCACCTAGAGAGTTCCAGGAACCCTATCTTCAGAAGCCTGACGCACTGCTCCATGATGGACTGGGTGGCAACGTGGGTATTATTGCAGTGGGTCTCTGCTTCGGACTCTGGCCTCCGCACAGGTGTCATCAGCCAAGCCCTCAGTGGGTATCCCTCATCCCCCCACCTAACAGCCTGGGCTGGTTCCCAAAGACCACAAGTAAATATGAACTCGGAGAATACGCACCCCGACCCCCCTCCCCTCGCACTCCCACCCCCGGCCCCCACCCCGGATGGTGTACACACACGTGCAAAGTGTGCAGTCGCACACAATCGGCACAGAGAGTGGAACACTTTCCTATTAATAATCTACATCCCCTGACTGGGCAGCAACACAGGGTGAGGTGTGTGCCATCTATAACAGCCTGCACATAGGGCAAGTCAACAATAGCGCCAAAGCCTGTAGCCAGGCCTTCCAGTTAGGACTGGGCCATGTCAGACTGTCTGTAATGGCCGACCTGGCCATAAAGGGCATCCGTAACCTGACAGATACATCTGTGCGTAGGTACTTGCGATATGCCACGGATTTCCTCACTACATGTTTTGTAAGAGCCGGTGGCCTTCACCTTCAACTCCACTGGGAGCGTTTGTCCAACAGTACTCGAGGTGCCAGGTCTGGGAGGGCTGGCACGGGTGTGTTATTGTCTCCTTACTTACCCAGAGCCTACACTGGCACATAGCTTCTGTCATGCATCCAATAATCTTGTATTCTGTAGACCATTAGTCTCTGCCTCTTACTTCCCCTGCCTCTCACCACTTGGAAGGATTCACTGCCACGATCTCACCTTGATCCTTGCTGTCAGTTCCCTACCCTTCTGATTTGGCATTGAGCACTGCCCTGCCTTGCAGTGGCCGGATGACTCCCTCCTCCTCAGTGACCTCCACAACGACGGCTGTCACATTGACTAACAATCCTAAATCCATATCACCAGTGGGGGGAAGGGGGTGGGGATGGCAGGGTTAGGGAAGTGGAGAGAAACATTTCCTATGGCTGAACATCCCAGGCTGTCCACACACTTCCAAAGTCGAGCGGATGCTGCCAACCCAACGCCATCGTGAATGCCATGCATCATCTGAATGGTTTCTCTATTGTTGACATACTGGCCACCACACGCAGAGGCAGTGTATGTGTAACTATGCAGGGATGCTCAATGCGGACACTTGAGGCATGGGTATGGTGCAAACATCGCATTGCCTTGCAGGTACGAGTTGTAGTTCAGACTCAGGAGAAGGGTAAGCTCTTGACTGTCAGGAGACAGGTACCCAACAAAGGCAGCACCGTAGGGTCAATGCAGTAAGAGGATCTGTTTTTACACCTGGTGAACTCATTTGATTATGCAACACTGCTGCTGCACATTGCAGTCAATGGGGGCTGGGATCTAATGCCTGGAGTCAGCCACTGTATCGTTCCAGAAGACGGTAACACAGAAGTTCATCATTTGTCATGAGGTTATTGATGGAACTCAGTCGCACTCTCAGCGTCCTATCTGCTGCCAGGACTGTGCACTCACCATGAATCTGGTGCGAGTGGCAACCACCACCCACAGAGTCTGAGAGCAACATGGCCCCTCCTCCTGCCCCCAGCCCAAAAAAAAATGCAGTGTCCATGCAAGTCCACCAACTCACCCGGCAACTTTCAGTGTTTAGATATCTCCAGTTTTCCCATTCTCCCCTTCCCGCACTCCATGGACTGAAGCTCGATGGAAATTCGTTCCTCAGTCCATTTCACTACTGGCACGTCAAGGGCAGACTTTTATGTAGCAGCTTTAAACGACATCTCCGTGGGAATTGGTGGGGGTGGTGGGGAGCGGTGGAAATTTAACGGAGGAGTAAACTGCTTGCTGAATTCACTACTGATATGGCGTGGTATGTAAAGACATTTAAATTGATGTTGTGCCCAGTCCCTGGCCATTGTCCTGCCCTTTAATATTCTTGCTTAGTCCATGATGGCCAACTCCTGCCTCAGAGCTGTACCTTTGCCCCATGCTAAAGTTCTAGCATGCGTCGCTATCTTCACTCTTTCTATCACAGATTGAAACTCTGGGATGTAATGATCACTCTTTCCAAGAGGAACATTGTCTACCAGAGTATTTATCAATCCTTCCACGCCGCGTAATGCTAAATCTAAAATAGCCAATTCTGTGGTTGGCTTCATGGCATGTTGCTCAAAGAAACAAGCCTTCATACACTCAAAAGAAGCAAATGTGGTGGGAGAAAAGAAAACCATTTTCACACAATGTGTGGACCTTTTCTGGAGTACACGGCCTGGACGACTGTGTGAAGCAGGTGCCATCGAGATATTCAAGAGCGCATGAGATGATTATTTGAAACAATGTGCACAGGTAGTGTGAAAGGCAGGGGATCACATGAAGTCATGCTGTTCGTTTAGAGGACCAGTGAAGACACAACAGGCCAAATGGTCTCCTTTGCAGCGTAACAGTTTTGTGTGTCTGTGATGGTTCAACAGCATGATAATATTTGTTTTAGTTAATTCAGAGCAATCATACACCTCACAACTGATGTTTTTTTTTATACAGTCATTGAATTGTAAGGATGAGAGTCAATATTTTTTCTTCATTTCAGTGAACAGCTCTGCTACAATGGCTGAAGGAAGCAATGACATATTCGAAATGCCAACTCTTGGAAGGCCTCTTCGCATAGGGATGTTATATGATCGACGGAGTGACACTTTCATCCCAGGTAATGCTAAGGTCAAACAGGAAATAACCTCAACATAATTCAGCAAATAATCCCAATACCACTGAAGATATAACACAAAACGTCTTTGTGTTATATCTTAAATATTGCCCAAAATATAAAGCCAATGTCATCCACTAGTAAATGTTACTTCCGTACATGTCATAACGACAATAATTGCCCAAGATGCAAAACAAATATAATTCCAGATGACGCCATCCATCCAAGAAATGATACCAACATCAGACATGATTTAACTCCAATGAAGTCCAGAACATACTGGGATATCCCATCGTTACTTCTGGCTTCAGGGCAGCTTCGGAGGATTTGTGAATAATTGGTAATGTTGTTATTATGTAAAAGAACAGGAGCTGAGGTTTTCTGGAGAATGGATGGAAATGAGAGACAGAGCAGGGAACTCAAAAGAATGGAAATTGACATTAAGGGTGGAAATGCGAAGATGAGAAGAGATGAGGGCGTAAGTGCAACCAACAGCCAATGAGAATTAGATCAGTGGCTTGTGAGAATCAGAAGAGAAAATTGGAATTCAGCGCTGGTTGGCAAGGAAATCACTAGATAGCGGAGCACTCACCCACTCGCAAATGCAGTGAGTGCTGTGCCAGTGCGAGTGCCGACCCCACTGCTCCTGACAATAACACGATGTGGGTATGCCGGCGTTAGACTGGGGTAAACACAGTAAAAAGTCTGACAACACCAGGTTTCAGTCCAACCGATTTATTTGATAGTAAACTCACCAGCTTTTGGGTTAGCCCCTTCGTCAGGTGAATGGAGAGTTCCATGTAGAAAGTTTTAAAGTTTATTATTAGTGTAGGTTTACATTAACACAACAATGAAGTTTCTGTAAGAATCTGCGAGTCGCCACACTTGGTGCCTGTTCGGGTACACGACGGAGAATTTAGTATGGACAAAACACCTAGCAACACGTCTGTCAGAGTCTGGGAGCAAACCGGAGCATCTGGAGGAAACCCACACAGGCACGTGTAAACTGTGCAGACTCCGCACAGACAGTGGTCTAAGCCAGGAACTCAACTTGGTCCATGGAGAGTTCCATTCACCTGACGAAGGGGCTAACCCGAAAGCTAGTGAGTTTACTATCAAATAAATCGGCTGGACTTAAACCTGGTGTTGTCAGACTTTTTACTGTGTTTACCCCAGTCCAACGCCGTCACATCCACATCGTGTTATTGTCAGGACCAGGTTTCAGTCCAACCGATTTATTTGATAGTAAACTCACTAGCTTTCGGGTTAGCCCCTTCGTCAGGTGAATGGAACTCTCCATGGACCAAGTTGAGTTCCTGGCTTAGACCACTGTCTGTGCGGAGTCTGCACAGTTTACACGTGCCTGTGTGGGTTTCCTCCAGATGCTCCGGTTTGCTCCCAGACTCTGACAGACGTGTTGCCAGGTGTTTTGTCCACACTAAATTCTCCGTCATGTACCCGAACAGGCACCAAGTGTGGCGACTCGCAGATTCTTACAGAAACTTCACTGTTGTGTTAATGTAAACCTACACTAATAATAAACTTTAAAACTTTCTACATTGCTACTTCCCTCCCCACCGCCCCCCCTCACCTTCACCCCACATGTTCCCATAACCGTAGCTCCCAGTTCATCCGCCCCTTTTAGCCTAACACTCCCTCATTTCATCTATCGTCTTCCCCAAACTGTCCTCTTTGCACACCCACCATGAACTTTTCTCCGTAATTTCCCTTATCCATCCCTGCTACGAGCTCAAAGAATGTTGTGCTTCCAGTAAAAAATGTACTGGGTCGAACTGCTTATAACAGAGCCAACCCCGGGCTCTCGCCACATGATAGAGGTCACATGACTACGGCAAGCCGGACATGAATGTTACTACTTCTCTGTATTTCAATCCCAAACTATTTCATCACAATGTACATAAGGCATATTTAAATGCGCTATCATATGTAACCAGATTATGCTACTTACCCCCTATAGCTCCACTGGCCCCATGCTTTCCAAACTGTTTCTTATTCTCGTCAGTTCTTGCACATGCTTTGCATACAATGTCGTTAAATCCATCAATCTCTGAATGATACTTCTGTGGATTTTTATTTACTGTGTTTTTTTTAAGTTTAAAGTTGATACATTGGTGTCACAAGTAGGCTGACATTAACATTGCAATGAATTTACTGTGAAAATGCCCCAGTCGCTACACTCAGGTGTCTGTTCGGATACACTGAGGGAGAATTTAATATGGCTAATCCATCTAAGCAGCACGTCTTCGGGCTGTGGAAAGAAACTGGAACACCGGAGGAATCTCGTGCAGACATGGGGAGAATGTGCGGACTCTGCACAGAAAGTGACCCAGGCTGGGAATCAAAACTGTGTTCCTGTTGTTGTGAGGCAGCAGTACTAACCACTGTGCCCTGTGTCACCCCATTGAGTGGGTAATATTTTCTATCCGGAGAGTTCTATCCAGAGAGTATCATTCGCATGCCTCTAGTTTTTGGCTTGCATTCTTCTGTTGTTTCATTTCGATTGTTGGGAACAATTGGACCTTTTGGAGTGAAAGTCGTTCTGTATTATGTGCAACTGATGAGATCCATTGTCCTGTTCAGCCGCCCATTGAGAGAGAACAGTTTTTTTTTCATTATCTGTAGATACCGAATGTTATGCCAGTGTATTTGCTTGTAGAACTGTAGAAATGGGATGACAGTTCTTCCATGAAAGTCCCAGATTGCCACATGGGCAGATTTAGGTGAGAGCATAAAGGTTGTATCGTTTCTCGCTTTGCAATGCTTACCACTGGAAATAGTTTGCCAGTCTCATCAGAGTGAAATGTTAGCTTTCTGGTCTTTTACCTTGAGATATGCAATCGCATTTATAGTTACCTCATGCTTCACGTTCGTTTTTTGCTATTGGGAGAGAAGTTTGGGCGCAGGGTGATCCTAAATTGTGGCCTGGCCTACTTCCCGTTCCTTCAGTCGGTGTATTTCTCTCCTCGGGGATCAGTCTGTGTATGTCCATACGGTCTTTGTTCGATTTGTTATTGCCAGACCTGCTTTCCATTAGATTTTGAATAGAGCTGAAATGAAGTGCTGGTGGATTTCCCACTCTGTTAATTGGTTGAATATGTAAATAGTGGGCGATGATCACTCATGGCAATGTCTTGGTGAGTTCCTGCTGTGTATATTTAAATAGTACACCCTGCTGTCAGAGATGGAAGGACTGAATGTTGAAACTAGTAGGCGGGCTGCTGATCAAACGGGCTGCATTGTCTTGAATAGTGCCAAACTTTCTTGAATTTAGATGGAGCTGAAGTCATCTAGAGAACGGAAGAGCATCACATTATACTCTTAACTTGTGCCTTGTTGATTGTGGACACTCTTTGGGAATGGGTGTGGGGTGTTTTGGAAAGGGTCAGGAGATAAGTTACCAAGCCTCCTTTGACAGTTGGATGTAAAATTCAATCATATTATTATCACTTCTATGTCGACGACGTATTTTTCTATGAGGTCGTTAATTAACTCTGTCTCATTGCACAGATCTAAAATAGATTGTTCTCCAATTGAGTTGATAATGTGTTGTTCTAAGGTGAAACGATCATAGACGCATTTAATAAATTCATCCTTCAAGCTAACTTTCTCAATGAGACTTATCTATGGTACATGAATGTTTGAATTCATTGTGATTATACAGCACATTTCTTTCAAGATCACATCATTCCATTATATTCTGTACTGCAGTGCAGTTACTGCCAAGGGGACCAGAAACTGTTACCATCAGTGAGCATTCTCCCTCATTATTTCTTATCTCCACCCAAACTATTTCTACATTCGTAGCAGTTCTACACCCTTTGAGCTATGACCACTTCTCATGATGATACTGATTTAATTTGTGATATAGTAGCTATACCGCTTCATTTTACTTTCTGCCTACTGAGCAGAAATGTTAAATATCCTTGAATATTCAAGTTCTAGGCATGGTTACTTTTCAACCAAAGTCCCTCATGGTAGGTTGGTAGAAAAGATTAAGGCTCATGGGATACGTGGCCAGGTATCTAGATGGGTAGAGAACTGGCTTGCTAAGAGGAGACAGAGAGTAGTAGTGGAGGTGTCCTTTTCTAGCTGGAGGTCTGTCACTAGTGGTGTGCCGCAGGGCTCAGTACTGGGACCTCTTCTCTTTGTAGTGTATATAAATGACTTGAAAGAGGGAGTAAGTGGTGTGATCAGCAAATTTGCTGATGACACCAAGATGGCTGGATTGGCAGTCAGTGAGGAGCAGTGTCTGGCAATACAACGGAATATAGATAGGCTGGTATATTGGACAGATATATGGCAAATGGAGTTTAATCCGGATAAATGTGAGGTGATGCATTTTGGCCGGAATAATGTAGGGGGAAGTTATATGTTAAAGGGTAAGCCCATAAGGAGTATAAAATCGCAGCAAGACCTGGGGATGCAAGTGCACAAGTCTTTGAAGGTGGCAGTACAAGTGGTGAAGGTTGTGAAGAAAGCCTATGGTATGTTAGCCTTTATAGGACGGGGTATAGAATATAAGAGCTGGAGTCTAATGTTGCAGTTGTATAGAATGTTAGTTAGGCTGCATTTAGAGTACTGCGTACAGTTCTGGTCGCCTTACTACCAGAATGTCGTGGAGACTCTGGAGAGAGTGCAGAGGAGGTTTACCAGGATGTTGCCTGGTATGGAAGGACTGGGTTATGAGGAAAGATTGAACAAATTGGGGCTGTTTTCCCTTGAAAGACAGCGACTGAGGGGGGATCTAATAGAGGTATATAAGATTATGAAGGGTATAGATAGAGTAAACAGAGGTAAGCTATTTCCTATGTTAGAGACACACAGTACGAGGGGCCATGGGCTTAAGGTGAGGGGGGAGAGGAATAACACAGATATTAGAGGGAGGTTTTTCACACAGAGGGTAGTGGGGATATGGAATGCTCTGCCAAGTAAGGTGGTGGAGGCAAGCACGCTAGAGTTGTTTAGGAGTGACTTAGACAGGCACATGAGTGGGTTGGAGATGGGTGGATATAGGAGATTGTTTTAAATAAGGTTCATTAGCATTGGGGCATCCCTGGTAAGGTAAATGGATATGGTATGATAATAATGTTTTTCCTCTTTTCATTCACAGGTTTGAAGTCGGTCCACCTCGTGTCCAACGAGGGGCATACACGCGATGGGTCGTACTGGGGCTGCTCTTGATTGTTCGAGATTAGCCTAGTGCTCCATGTCGTTAGTGTGTGCCTAAACTGGACAAGATACTGGACAAGACGACAGCTCAGTGACTATCACTGTTTGCTGTGCAGACACATGGATTTGGGCCGGTGTCTGTGGGAGTTTGCGCATTCTCCCCGTGCTTGCGTGGGTTTTCTCTGGGTGCTCTGGTTCCCTCCCACACCCCAAAGATGTGCTGTTAGGCTGATTGGAAGTAATAAATTGTCCCTAAATTAGTTTGCCCCAGTGTGGTTTCCCATAAAACAATAGATAAGGGTCATGGGTGGAGGGGGGGACTGGTAGTGTTAAAATGGTGGCGCGGGCTCATTGGGCCGAAGGGCCTGTTTCCTGGGCTGTTTTAGTTCTTTGTTCTTTGTTCATGGTTATTCATTCTTATTAATTTGTTTCTATTTGTCTATCAACTCATCAACGTTGTTAAAAATGGTGTATGCATTACAAAAAAAACTTTATTCTGTTTCATTTTATCACCTAATAACGTTCTGAAATTATGTGCTTGTATATTGTCAATGTCTTAAAATCTTCACACCTTCCCTTGCTTTTAAGAACATAAGAACATAAGAACATAAGAAATAGGAGCAGGAGTAGGCCATCTGGCCCTTCGAGCCTGCCCCGCCATTCAATAAGATCATGGCTGATCTGTCGTGCAGAAGGATCTAGATAGGCTGGGCGAATGGGCCAGGAAATGGCAAATGGAATTTAATGTTGGCAAGTGTGAGGTGGTCCACTTTGGTAGGAAGAATGGTAGGAAGGACTATTACTTACGTGGCGAAAAACTGCAGCAGGCGACGGTGCAGAGGGACCTCGGGGTCCTTGTGCATGAGTCGCAAAAACCCAGCCTGCAGGTGCAGCAGGTGGTCAGGAAGGCGAATGGGATGCTGGCCTTCATAGCGAGGGGGATTGAATATAAAAGTAGGGAGGTCTTGCTGCAGCTGTATAGGGCATTGGTGAGGCCGCAGCTGGAGTACTGTGTGCAGTTTTGGGCGCCGCACCTGCGCAAGGATATTTTGGCCTTGGAGGGAGTGCAGAGGAGGTTTACTAGGCTGATACCGGAGTTGAGGGGGTTGAGCTATGAGGAGAGGCTGAATAAACTAGGCTTGTACTCGTTAGAGTTTAGAAGAATGAGGGGAGATCTCATTGAGACGTATAAGATGATGAATGGGATGGATAGGATAGAGGTGGAAAGACTCTTCCCGCTCAAAAAAGACAGTAGGACTAGGGGGCACAGCCTCAAGATAAAGGGGGGGCAGTTCAGAACGGAGTTGAGGAGGAACTTCTTCACTCAAAGGGTGGTGAATCTCTGGAATTCTCTGCCCGTTGAAGTGGTGGAGGCTGCCTCGCTAAATATTTTTAAGAAGCGGGTTGATGGGTTTTTGATAAGAGAGGGGATTAAGGGTTATGGGTAGAAGGCGGGAAAGTGGAACATCCTATCTCAGTCCTGCCCTATGGTTTCTCCTTGTTCTCTAAACTTTCAAACTTTCCTTTGTAAAAACCTACTCCTATTTTACCATTTAGTTTATAATTCTCTATGGTGTCCATGGCATTATTTGCAAGGTCGTTGTTCTGAGCATGGTTTGGATGAAGGTTGATATAACTGGACAGATTCTTCAGTCAGCAATATTTGTGCCAGTGCACTCGGAATCAAAATCCATTTCTCCCACAACAAGGATTGGGCCTTGGGTTGCATTCTTTAATCCTATGGCAATTTGCTTTTGGATAAGGTTGTAATCCAGAGATTTTACCTTCATGAGTGTGACTTCTAATTTATTCCCAAGCTGCCCATATTCGAGCAGTAGTATCCCTTGATTAGTTATACTTATGTTATTGGTGGTCACGTGGACCCCAAAAACTGGATGAGTCTTTTCCCATCCCAGCTTCGTTTCCAGCCTTTAACGCTGACACCGGACAAACACAGCCAACTCATTGGTTCTTGCAGAGAACAATAGCAATCCCCCCAATTACACTCCTGTGCCCGAACACAGCTACATTTAATGTAACTTCCATACTTGAATAGAGCCCTGCCAATGGTACTGAGGTCAGTTTGCCTCTCCCTATGGGTCCTTCTCTCATCCCGTAAACTGCAAGACATCTAATCGTCTCCAACAATTGCAAGGCCTGGAGATTATCGATTTCTAATTTTTGAATGAGGTGGCATGGTAGCACAGTGGTTAGCACTGCTGCTTCACAGCTCCAGGGACTTGGGTTCGATTCCCGGCTTGGGTCACTGTCTGTGTGGAGTTTGCACATTCTCCTTGTGTCCGCGTGGGTTTCCTCCGGGTGCTCCGGTTTCCTCCCACAGTCCAAAGATGTGCGGGTTAGGTTGATTGGCCATGCTAAAACGTTGCCCTTAGTGTCTAGGGGAGTGTAGGTTAGAGGATTAATGGGTGTTGTATGTAGGGGTATGGGGGTAGGGCCTGGGTGGGATTGTGTTTGGTGCAGACTTGATGGGCCGAAGGGCCTCTTTCTGCACTGTAGGGTTCTATGATCTATGAATCTAGATATATGATTCTAGGAAGCCACACTCTCCAGTACCACAGAATAATCTGATTTACATTACATAAGGGTTGTAACTGCTCCAGGAACGAAGTATTCAGGTAGCTTTGCCACTCCATGATGCATCGCACTGTCTACTATTCGTTCTACATTCCATCAGTTCTGAGTTGAGTTGCAAAATCATACAGCACTGAATAACACTCTCTCAATCTGCAAGCTGTGGCTGCAACGCATCAGCTGCCAGTCATCTTTAATATGTTCACTTAATTAAATATGTTCTTATTTTAGAAATTTCACTCAAGGATTTCCCATGTTCATATTGTGGCGTTTTAAGTAACCATGTCATAAATTTAATACAACGCTTCAACCACTCCAGCACCGGTTTGAAATAATGCCTAAGGTTTCAGAGAAGATAAATATTAATCTCACTAAGCAGATAGTGCACTAGAAAGCTTTAGATTGGCTAGGAGGGAGTTGAAGAGTGAGTTGAGAAGGGCTAAAAGAGGACATGAGAAGACTTTGGCTGATAGGATTAAGGAGAATCCTAAGGCGTTCTATAAGTATGTCAAGAACAGAAGGTTGGTCAGGGCAAGATTAGGGCCAGTTACAGACAGCAGGGGGAAGTTGTGTGTGGAACCGGAGGAGATTGGAGAAGTATTGAACCAATATTTCTCTTCGGTGTTCACGCAGGGGGACATGAATATAGCTGAGGAGGACATTGGGTTGCAGGGGTGTAAAATAGACAGTATTACGGTTGATAAAGAGGATGTGCTGGAAATTCTTGAGGGGCTGAAAATAGATAAGTCCCCTGGTCCGGATGGGATCTACCCTAGGATTCTCTGGGAGGCTAGAGAGGTGATTGCAGAGCCTCTGGCTCAGATCTTCAGGTCGTCATTGGTCTCTGGTGTAGTCCCGGAGGATTGGAGGATAGCGAATGTTGTCCCATTGTTTAAGAAGGGGAACAGAGACTTTGCCGGGAATTATAGACCGGTGAGTCTTACTTCTGTTGTGGGCAAGGTTTTAGAAAAAATTATTAGGGATAGGATTTATAGTTATTTGGAGTGTAATGAATTGATTAGAAATAGTCAGCATGGTTTTGTAGCAGGTAGGTCGTGCCTTACTAACCTTATTGAGTTTTTTGAGAAGGTGACCAAAGAGGTGGATGGGGGTAAGGCAGTTGACGTGGTATACATGGATTTTAGTAAGGCGTTCGATAAGGTTCACCATGGTAGGCTTCTGCAGAAAATGCAGATGTATGGGATTGTGGGTAATCTAGGAAGTTGGATCAGGAATTGGCTATCAGATAGGAGACAGAGGGTGGTGGTGGATGGTAAATATTCATCATGGAGTGCAGTTACGAGTGGTGTGCCTCAGGGATCTGTTTTGGGGCCACTGTTGTTTGTAATTTTTATTAATGATCTGGATGAGGGTATAGTTGGGTGGATTAGTAAATTTGCTGATGACACCAAAGTTGGAGGTGTGGTAGATTGTGAGGAAGGGTGTCATAGTCTGCAGGGAGACTTAGATAGGTTGCAGAGCTGGGCCGTGAGGTGGCGGATGGAATTTAATGCGGAGAAGTGTGAGGTAATTCACTTTGGTAGGAGCAACAGATGTGTCGAGTATAGGGCTAATGGGAGGACTTTGAATAGTGTGGATGAACAGAGGGATCTAGGTGTGTGTGTACATAGATCCCTGAAAGTTGGGAATCAAGTAGATAAGGTTGTCAAGAAGGCGTACGGTGTCTTGGCGTTTATTGGTAGGGGGATTGAATTTAGGAGTCGCAGTGTAATGTTGCAACTGTACACTACTCTAGTGCGGCCGCACTTGGAGTACTGTGTGCAGTTCTGGTCCCCGCATTACAAGAAGGATGTGGAGGCGTTGGAGAGGGTGCAGAGGAGGTTTACTAGGATGTTGCCTGGTATGGTGGGGAGGTCCTATGAGGAGAGACTGAGGGATCTAGGGTTGTTTTCGTTGGAAAGAAGGCGGCTAAGAGGGGATCTTATTGAAACATATAAGATGATTAGAGGTTTAGATAGGGTGGATAGTGATAGCCTTTTTCCTCGGATGGAGAAAGCTAGCACGAGGGGGCATGGCTTTAAATTAAGGGGGGGTAGCTACAGGACGGATGTCAGGGGTAGGTTCTTTACCCAGCGGGTGGTGAGGGATTGGAATGCCCTGCCTGCTGCAGTTGTAAATGCGTCTAGTTTGGGGGCGTTTAAGAGATCTCTGGATAGGTTTATGGACGATAAGGGATTGGTATAGGCTAGTGGGTCATTGTTTTTGTAACTGGTCGGCGCAACATCGTGGGCCGAAGGGCCTGTTCTGCGCTGTAATGTTCTATGTTCTATGTTCTATGTTCTAAGCCATTAATTTTCACCGAGTTATTGTCGCTGGGTTTCAGCTGTTGCTTCTAATTTGCTTTCACTCCATTTCTTGGGTCGCTTTTAATTTGCGAAATGTCATGAAGACTCCATCCCCACTGCACCTCCTGCACCACTTAGGAAATTTCTAGAGTTAGGCACTTGTTGCATGCATTATTAAACTGTCAGGTTTGTGCAATTTGTTTGTGCATCTGCTGAACCTCCTGTATTTCTAATTCCTTAAATTCCATTAAACTGAGTCAATCACTGCTCTCCGATCATTGATTGTTCACCAAGATTTGGGAAAAAAAGAACTACAATTAACTGTTGAAGTTAATTTTAATGCCAAATGCAAACTTGACTCGATTTTAAAAATAAATCAATCTTAAATCTACTTCACTTACCAATCCCCAGTCCTAAGCACTTCATTCCTCTGCAATATTTTATAAGTCTTCCTTTATGTGTCCACTTACCCGTCTGCTCTTACCCATCTAATAGCAGAAATTTCAATACTGTTATCTGGGGAGAGGAACTTCTTCACTCAAAGGGTGGTGAATCTCTGGAATTCTCTGCCCGTTGAAGTGGTGGAGGCTGCCTCGCTAAATATTTTTAAGACGCGGGTTGATGGGTTTTTGATAAGAGAGGGGATTAAGGGTTATGGGGAGAGGGCGGGAAAGTGGAACTGAGCCACGACAGATCAGCCATGATCTTATTGAATGGCGGGGCAGGCTCGAAGGGCTAGATGGCCTACTCCTGCTCCTATTTCTTATGTTCTTATGTTCTTACGTTTAGCTGTAGCTGTTTCTCGCTTTGAACATGTTTATCATTTATGAAGACATAAATAAACTAAAAAACATCAGTTATTATCATCCAGGAAATGTTATCCACAAGAATGAAAAATTGCACTCCCTCAATAATTTCACTCCAAGTGCTGCACTTCTGACTATTGACAGTAGCCAGTTCAGATCATAAGAACATAAGAACATAAAAAAAACAAGAGCAGGAGTAGGCCATCTAGCTCTTCGAGCCTGCCCCGCCATTCAATAAGATCATGGCTGATCTGTAGTGGATCAGTTCCACTTCTCCGCTTTCTCCCCATAACCCTTAATTCCCCTATCGGAAACCTATCCACCCGTGACTTAAATATATTCAGCGAGGTAGCCTCCACCACTTCAACAGGCAGAGAATTCCAGAGATTCTCCACCCTATGAGTGAAGAAGTTCCTCCTCAGCTCTGATCTAAACTGCCCACCCTTATTTTGAGGTTGTGCCCTTTAGACCTGCTATCCTTTCTAAGAGGGAAGAATCTCTCTACCTCTACCCTATCTATCTACCTATACCCTACCATCCAAGTATTACTCCCTGACATTTTAATAATCCAGTGTACAACCTCGCAACATTGCAACACAATACTATTGTGGTCTGACAGTGTATATCTTTGCTAGTAGTGACCAGTCGGACGTGCATGACACCCTCAACGCTGTTCCTTCATCAATCCCTCAGAAGGGGCCTACTTTCAAGACACAATTCTCTCAATGTCATCTGTCGGCTAGTTTAGTACTCACTCAGTACAATCCATTCAATAGTACCGTCCATTAGTAATGCTTCTTAGCCAATGTAAGATTTCTATTGTTATTTTCTCTTCTATTGTTTCAGGCGTCACCTTGTGGGATTTGGATGAGCTCCAGAAGAACCTCGACATTCAGCCGAAACCTAACACAAACTTTAACATAATCTGTTCAGATGCCATGGACGAGAAAGCGTCCTGTTTAGATGTAGAAGCCTCACTGAAGGCCAGTTTTCTAGGGGGTCTGGTGGAAGTGAGCGGCTCTGCCAAATATCTGAATGATAGCAAGAAATCGAACCAGCAAGCACGAGTCACCCTCAACTATCGAGCAACAACTCGTTTCGAGCAGTTAACCATGAGTCAACTGGGACCCAGTAATATTACTTACCCCTATGTCTTTGATCAGGGCTCAGCAACTCACGTTGTCACGGCCGTGATGTACGGCGCACAGGCTTTCTTCATTTTCGACCGAGAATTTTCTTCCAGCGACAATAAGCAGGAAATTGAAGGCAATCTGGAGGTGATGATTAAAAAAATCCCACTCATCAGCATTGAGGGAAAGGGTTCTTTGAAACTATCGGATAATGAAAAGAAAATTGTCGAGAAGTTCAATTGTACATTTCATGGGGATTTTCTACTCGACAGTAATCCGGTGAGCTATGAAGATGCTTTCCGTGTTTACACATCACTCCCCAAATTATTGGGCGAAAACGGGGAGAATGCTGTGCCCCTCAGGGTATGGTTGTATCCTCTTAAGAAGCTAGATTCAAAAGCTGCCCAACTAGTGCGGGAGATCAGCATCGGCCTGGTCAATCGTTCCCAGCTGCTTCTGGACCAGCTCCATGACATAGAAATAAGATGCAATGATCTAATTAAGAGCACAGCCGCCAAAGAATTCCCCGAGTTAGAAACAAAAATTCAAGCTTTCAAGGCGATGTGTACGGAATATAGAATTGTATTTCAGAAAGATCTGGGAAAGATTCTGCCAGCCATCCGTGGAACAGGACAGGAGGAAAGCAGTCTGGCCGATCTATTGGCAAAGAAAGAGCGATCTCCATTCAACAACCATTCACTGACGACTTGGATTGGGAAGAGAGAGAAGGAGATTAACACAGTGAACGCATATCTGGCTATGTTGGGAGGAGTGGATATTCTAACAAGGAGCCAGCTGGACAGTTTCCTGGTGAATCCAATGGTTGAAAACGTTGTCTGTTTTACCTTCACTTCACTGCATGATAAAGATACATATCTACAGGTTTTAAGCAATTATTTGAAAGATGCACTAACTTCAAAAGAGCCAGGTCACACAACGCAAGATGACACATGTCAGCCCAATGAGGATTGGTTCGATGTCATTTCAGTCTCCCAACAAATGAGGAAACTGGCGAGATTGTTCCTGAAATTCGCCAAACCTAACATGTCTGGTGGAAGAAATATGCGCACTGAGAGCTGCAAGATCGCAATAACTTCAATAGATGATAAAAATTGCACTGGGGCATCAATTTTCCTGTATGAACAGGGAATGTTGGTAAATAAGGCGTTTAAACCACAAAAATCTGAGATTCCACAGATTATCGGGACAAGCGATTCAACTGTCACGCTACATCTCAAGGCCCCTGTAGGTAATGCTGAGCCAGTGCTAATGTTTAGGGTAGAATACAGGTGTGAACAAGATGAGGATTGGTCTGTGGAGAACACGGCGGATTGTAGTGAGACCTTTACCGTGTCTGGTTTGCAACCAAACCATCGGTACCAGTTCAGGTCGGCCTATATTTATAAGGCATGGGTAGGTTTGCTCAGTGATCCCACTGCCTGTACCCTCACTCTTCCTGCTGCTCCGCCGACTGACATTTCCGTATCCAAAGTTCAACCAACATCACTAACCATTACCTGGGCCCCTCCAGTGTGGGTCGATGATGGTGTGAATATTGAATGTTACTTAATCAAATTTCAGAAACAGAATTGTCAGCAGGACTCATGGACGGAGCAAAGAAACGAAGGCCCGGTTTGTAGATGTACATTGAGCAACCTTGACGCTGATACTTCCTACAGGGTCCAGGTGTCCGCTCTTTGTGGAAAAGCTGGCATAGGTGCTTCAAGTCAGGAGAAGGTGATTGTAACTTCTAGAGAAAGGGTCCCAACTCAATTGATAGAACGTGTTCGCAAAATGAGCAAAGTGATAAATGATGGGTGTCCAGAAGTCTACCAGCTCCCCTTGACAGAGAAAATGGAGAATGAGTATTATCTCCCATTCTATTCACCCGACTCTTCGTGTAGCCATGGGATTGTTAATCTGGTCTTGTCGCCGAGATTGAAATGCTGGAGAAAGTGTATATTTGGTGAAGCCAGGAACTCGGCCAATTCTCGGACCATCATTGTCACTGGGAAAAGGGATTCAGGGAAATATGACCTCATCAATGGACTGATCAATTACATCCTGGGTGTGGAGTGGATGGACCAGATCAGGTTCAAAGTCGCTGGCAGTTCTGAGGATCAGAGTGCAGGCAGCAATAATGAGTATTCAATGATTCAATATGAAATCAATCACCAAGAGGGTTTCCGAGTTCCATATTCTCTCACCATTGTGGAATTCAATGAAGAATTACTGTACTACTCCGATGTACTTTTCGAAAGTCACACCAGTATTAAACAATGTAATTGTCTGTGTGTAACGGCAAAATCATCAGCAGTTTCTTTGCTGGAGAATGTGAACCTCAATCGTATTAAACCCTATTTTAAGGATAGCAGATTCATTCCCCAGCTCATGGTCACGTCGTGTGATGGTCAAACACCAGCTGTACTTCAGGCACTTCAGAACTCGGAAATTAACTTCCGCAGAGATGCTGCGGGTGTTCCCATTCACTTCAAATTTAACTTTTCAAGCTTGTTCTCTTCCAGCTCCTTTTCTAGTAATCAAGGGGAAGGGAGTGGATCGGAGCAGAACCAGCCGGGTCCCGGGAAGTCTGCGACAGATGACAGTGAGGTTGGGAAAAGAGAATGGCATGAAAATCTGAAGCGCCTCCTGTGGAACATGACAAACGACAGCCTCCAACAATTCCTTGTGGAATTAAATGCCCCATAGGCATTGGCTGAATATAGTTGGAACATGGTTAGAGCTGGTGCTAAAGGAGTTCAATTATGGGGACATGTCAGTTGACTATATTGATATTTTGTTCAACGTAAGAGATGTGGGTGTAATGGATGAATGTGTTATTGCCAATCAGAATAAGTAATGAGACTAGCCCCGTAAAGAGAGAGGCAGTAGCGTTGTGATGTTGTCACCGCACTTGTAATCTAGAGACCCAGGAGAAGATCCAGGGACCTGGGTTTGAATCTCACCATGATAGATGGTGGAATTTGCCTCCAGTAACTACTACTCCAGTTTTAAAAGTCTAATGTTGACCATAAAACTGTTGCCGATTATTTTAAAAAACCATTTGGTTAATTTTATGGATTAATTATCTTCCTTATGTGGCCTGGCCTATATGTGACTCCAGATGCATAGCTGTGTGATTGGTTCTCAAATGTGCTCTGGAATGGAGGGTAGTTAGGAATCAGCAACTCTCATATCCACAGAATGAATTAAACAAAAATAAAATATATTGTTTGCTATTAAGTTGTAAATTAGTCATGATTTAAATGAACTTTGCAATCCGTACAATGAAACTGGGTGCACGCAAGGCGCTGATTTCACTGTCTATCTTGAAAAGTAAAGAAAAGGACTGAATAGCCTTCTTCCGTTTTTTGTTTAGCACGTTTTAGAAAATAATTACTTCCTGCTGTCGCGTGTAACTGGATGGATGGTGATATGGCTGCCCGCCTGTTCTTTTCTCCCAGTCAAGCGGTTGAATGACTTACTTGTTCTTCCAAAACAGAAGTCCTCTGAAGTTCAATGAACCTCTACATCATGATCAACGGCTCAATGGTTTTCCAGAAAGGATTTTATGTAGTCCCTTCAAGTTCTTAATCAGGATTTTTGTTTTAAATAAGTAAATTGTGTGTGTTAACTCACCCTCACTGCATTATCCTCTAGAATACAAAATGACCATAAAAGTTATTATCACACACACACGTGCCCCGAATGTTTCCAAGGCAAAGCCTCATTCACTCAACTCACTTGCCAATCACACACACACACACACACACACACACACACACAAACAAAGATTAGACACCAATGAAGTTGAAATTGTAATTACAAAACTAAAACATGTGACTCGGGTTCTATATAAATGTAGGCCCGATGATGTCTTGGCTGAGGTCATTCTTCAATCCTAGTGTAGAAACGAAAGTTCTCATGACTCTTTAAAGCCCCTTCAAGACGAGTAGCCTGGAAGTTGGATCTCTGGTAAACTTGAAAGCTGGAACAATGTGAACATTTCGTCCGCATTTGTAGACTTTCAGCAACAATGGTTCAACTGCTCCAGGTGTTTTCTTTTGGTCAAATGTGTTTCGCACACATGATTTGCTTTATTCAGTTTGCATCATGCTGCTGTTCCGGATTATTATGTTTGAATCTATGAATACAGGGTTAACATGCTGGTTGTAGATCAGCACAGTAAAATAGCAGTTGACAAAATTATTTCAGTTTTATCTTAGCCCCCAGTTTTAAACCAGTCAGAAGTCTCAAACCACCATTTCAATCCAACAGGTTTACTTGGAATCAAGAGCTTTCAAAGCCCTGCTCCTTTACCACCTGATCACATGTCCTTCAAGCACTGAATCATTATTCCAAGATGGTAAAATATCATAGGTGACTATGAACTTCTTTATTCGGACCCATGTTGAACAAACTTTCGCCACACTATCAAAAGCTCTGCACGCTTAATTATCTGCACGCTTAATTATCAACCAGCACTTACTGTAGACATGGTCATTGGGAAGGACCTTGGGGTCCACCAGCTCCCACATCATACAGAAACAGCACATCACATGCCCCTCCATCCCAGTCTCTGAGTGATTTCTAAACACAGTTAAGAATTTAAACTTCCCCTGCCCTTTTCTGCCAAGCCCTGTGATCCAAAGCCCTTCCCACTCACAAGATGGATTAATCCATCTTGAGGCCATTTTCAGAAAGTATAATCTTACATCCACAATATGCAATGACCTCATATTAGTACTGAGCAGGACATGTTTTCCATTTGGGAAATATATATTTGATGGCATATTATCCTGTAAAACAGGGGGGGAAAAAACATACAATCATGCTGTGCGTACCATCTGACTTTCATACAGCAATTTACTATTTTTAGAGTGTCCCCTGCTGGTTGCAAGTATACATTCTGGCCAACAATTCAGTCAACACATTTTTTTTTTAAATTTCCTGGAATGTGTACAAAATTTATTTTAAAGAGGCTGTAAGATTAAGATTATTGAAACAATCTATCATGTTTAACTTGAAATTTTTCAAGAAATTTCAACTTGTTATCGTGCTTGAATGTTAGGACATTACAAGCATCAACTCTGAAATTCCGGAGAAACAATGAAAGTCCTAATGACCTGATGCTTAGGTGGAGAATGACGAGATAAGCCATGGAAGTGCAGCTGGGTAATATAATGTTTGATTTGATTTGAATTGATTTATTATTGCTACATCAATTAGTATACAGGAAAAAAAAGGTGATTTTCCTGCGCACTAAACAGACAAAGCATACCATGCATACAGAAGGAAAGGACAGAATGAAGAATGTATTGTTGCAGGCATAGCTAGGTTGTAGATAAAGATCAACTAAATCTGAGGTATGTCTCTGCCACGGCATGCAGACATAATGGTTATGAAAGGTAACCAGGGATATTCAAGATATAATGAGAAAGAAAAGTTTTGTTTTAATAAGTATGAGGAGTAAGTCTGCGGAAGCAATAGTAGAATATAGAAAGTGCAGGATGGAGCTTAAGAAATCAATGTGATTAGCACTGCGATCTCACAGCGCCAGGGTCACAGTTTCAATCCGAGCGTTGGGTCACTGTCTGTGTGGAGTTTGTACAATCTCCCCCTGTCTGCGTGAGTTTCCTCCGGGTGCTCCAGTTTCCTCCCATAGGCCAAAGATCTGTGGGTTACATTGATTGGGCACAAAAAATTAACCCTAATGTCAGGGGGATTAGCAGAGTAAATGTGTGGGGTTATGAGAATAAGCCTGGGTGGGACCGTGGTCAGTACAGAATCGATGGGCCGAATGACCTCCTTCTGTGCTGTAGAGATGCAATGATTCTTTGAATCAGGAGAGCAAAGAGGGAATTCGAGAAAATACTAGTTGGTAAAAGTAGGCAAAATACTAAGATATTCTATAACTACATTTTTGGGAAGGAGAAACCAGGGAAAGACTAGAGCCCATTAATCACAAAAGGGAAAATCTGAGGTGGGCACAAAGGAGATTGGTACGGTGTTAAACAAATATTTCACATATATCTTCACCCATGACAATGAGGACGTAGTTTTGGAATTCAAGGAGAGAGACTGAAAGGCTCTAGAAAAAAAATCATAGGGAGGGGCGGGCATTAAAAGTGGACAAATATCCAGGGTTCGGATGAGATGTGGACCAGGCTGTTGTGGAAAGCAAGGGAGGAAATTGCAGGGGCTCTGACCCAAATTTTTAATTCCTCCTTGGCACTGGGGAGGTGTCAGAGAACTGGAGCACACCTAATGTGGTCCTACCGTTTATGAAAGATTGTAGAAACAAGCGAGGGAGCTACAGACCAGTGAGTCTCATGTCTGTGATTGGAAAACTATTGGAGAAAATTCTGAAGGCGAGAATCTATCTTTATTTGTAAAAGCAAGGTTTTATCAGGGATAGCTAGCATGGTTTTGCCAGAGACAGGACATACATAACAAATTTAATTGACGTTTTGAGCATGGAACCAAGTGAACGAATGAGGGTAGAGCAGTTGATGTAATTTTTGTGAATTTTAGCAAAGCCTTTTGCAAATTCTCATGTGCAAGACTCATTAAGAAGGCATTTGCATCATATTACCTTTGTAAAGATTTTCGCGGGCTTTTTAACGGTATTTCTGTTTTAAAAGTTAGACAGGAAGTGGGCCGCTGGGCTTTGTGGGAAGGGATTTTATTTTACCGCGCAAAGTATAAAAGGAGGATTGCTGTAGCCAGCGGACAGCGTCGGGAGTGGGCAGCAGAGTGAGCGGGAAGGGCTTTGGATCACAGGGCTTGGCAGAAAAGGGCAGGGGAAGTTTAAATTCTTAACTGTGTTTAGAAATCACTCGGAGACTGGGATGGAGGGGCATGTGATGTGCTGTTTCTGTCTGATGTGGGAGCTGGTGGACCCCAAGGTCCTTCCCAATGACCATGTCTACAGTAAGTGCTGGTTGCTTGAAGAGCTCCAGCTCAAAGTAGACAAACTGAATTCTGAGCTTCAGCCACTGAGGCTCATCAGGGAGAGGGAGTGTAAACTGGATAATGGGGTACAAGAGAGATTCACACCCCCTAGACTGGCTAACTCTGAGGGTCAGGAACAAGGTGGTGCTGCTGAGGGGAATAATGGTGAGAGGAAGGAGACGGAGGGGGGAGTGGGGAGGACGGAGAGCGGTCGGGGGGGAAGACCCAAAGGCCTCAGCCCCTGAATCTGCACAACAGGTTTAAGGTTCTTGCTCCCAGTGTGGACAAGAATGAGGGCTGTAAGGTTGATGAGCAAACTGCCCACCGTACAGTGGTACAGACACATGACAAAGAGGAAGAAGAGGAATGTAGTGGTAATTGGGGATAGTGTAGTTAGGGGTATAGGCACTGTCCTTTGTGACAATGATAAAGAATACAGAAGGGTGTGTTGTCTGCCTGGTGCTCGGGTCCAGGATGTCTCATCTGGGCTGCAGAGGAACCTGGAGTGGGAGGGTGAGAATCCGGTCATTGTGGTACATGTGGGTGCCAACGACATAGGCCAAATGGGAACTAAGGATCTGCAGAGGGAGTTTGCAAAGCTGGCAATCAAATTAAAAAGCAGAACCGACAAGGTGGTTATCTCTGGATTACTACCTGAACCACATGCAGATGGGCGCAGGGTAAATAGGATTAAAGAGATGAATGGGTGGGTCAGGGATTGGTGTGGGAGGAATGGGTTTGAATTTATGGGGCATTGGCACCAGTATTGGGGCAGATGGGGCCTGTTCAGATGGGATGGTCTTAGTCTGAACTGTGCTGGGACCAGAGTCCTGGCAAATCATATAACTAGGACTGTAGATAAGGCGTTAAACTAATTGTGTGTGTGTGTGTGTGTGGGGCGGGAGATTGTGGGGGATGGGTGGGTGAAGGTGTGGGAGAAATTACAATATCTAAAGTAAAAGAGAGAGGGTACGGGCATGGGAAAATGTTGAGGATGTCCCAATAATAAAAGGAGTAGGGGGCATGAGAAAGGTTAGTAGTGTTCCTTCAAATAAGGTCCGGATAAAGGCTGGTATGAAGACACTTTGACTGAATGCACGAAGCATTCGGAACAAAGAGAATGAGCTGATGGCGCAGATCAGCACAAATGTATATGATCTGATGGCCATTACGGAAATGTGGTTGCAGGGTGACAGGGACAGGGACCTGAATGTCCAGGGATATCAGGTGTTTAGGAAGGATAGATGGAAGGAAAAAGGGGGTGGGGTAGCTCTGATAATATCGGGGCGGTAGTTAGGGAAGATATAGGCTCCAAAGAGCAAAATGTTGAATCGTTGTGGGTGGAGATAAGGAATAGTAAGGGGAGGAAGACGCTGGTGGGTGTGGTCTATAGACCCCCAAACAATAACTTAGAGGTGGGGCGGGCTATAAACAAGCAAATAAATGATGCATGCAGAAATGGAATGGCGATAATTATGGGGGATTTTAATCTGCATATTGATTGGTTGACCCAAGTCGGACACGGTGGGCTCGAGGAAGAGTTCTTGGAATGCTGTCGGGATAGTTTCCTTGAACAGTGTGTGATGGAACCTACGAGGGAGCAAGCTATCTTAGATCTGGTGTTGTGTAATGAGGCAGGTAGAATTAGGGATCTTCTTGTGAGGGATCCTCTTGGGACGAGCGATCATTGTATGGTTGAGTTTTTGATGCAGATGGAGGATGAGAAAGGAGGGTCCCGAACCTGTGTCCTCTGTTTGAACAGAGGGGAGTATGGTAGGATGAGAGAGGAATTGGCAAATATAGACTGGGGGCACAGATTGGTTGGTCGGATGGCTGAGGAACAGTGGAGGGTTTTTAAGGAGAACTCTTTCGGTACTCAGCAGAAATATATTCCGATGGTAAAGAAGGAATGTAGGAGAAGGGATGACCAGCCGTGGTTATCGAAGGGAATAAAGGAGAGTATTAAATTAAAAGCTGATGCGTTCATAGTGGCTAAAAGTAGTGGGAGATTAGAAGATTGGGAAAAGGTTTAAAAATCAACAAAGAATGACTAAGAAGTTAATAAAGAAAGGAAGGATAGACTATGAAGCTAACCTAGCACTAAATATGAAAAAGGACAGGAAGAGTTTTTACAAATACAGAAAGAGGAGGAGGCTGGCTGGAGCGAATGTTGGACCCTTAGAGGATGAGAGGGGGGATTTAGTGGTGGGAGATGAGGAAATGACTGAGGCCTTAAATAAGTTTTTTGCCTCGGTCTTCACGGAGGAGGACATGAATAGTTTGCCGGATATTAAAGATAGAAGGATGGTAGGAGTTGAGGGCCTGAATGCGATTACTGTCACTAGAGAGGTAGTGCTTGATAGACGAATGGGACTGAAGGTGGACAAGTCCCCAGGACCGGATGGAATGCATCCCAGGGCTCTGAAGGAAATGGCACAGGTGATAGCAGATGCCTTAGTAATTATTTACCAAAATTCACTGGATTCCGGGGAAATGCCGGAAGATTGGAAAACGGCTAATGTTACGCCACTGTTTGAAAAAGGTAGCAGACAAAAGGCAGGGAATTATAGGCCAGTTAGTTTAATATCTGTAGTTGGAAAAATGCTTGAATCCGTCATCAAAGAAGAAATAGCGAGGCACCTAGAAAGGAATGATTTGATAGAGCAGATGCAGCATGGATTTGTGAAGGGGAAGTCGTGTTTGACGAATTTATTGGATTTCTATGAGGATGTGACTAGTGCGGTAGACAGAGGGGAACCGGTGGCTGTGGTGTTTTTAGATTTTCAAAAGGTATTTGATAAGGTGCCTCATAAAAGGTTGCTACAGAAGATTAGGGTGCACAGAGTTGGGGGTCAGGTGTTAGCGTGGATAGAGGATTGGTTGTCTAATAGGAAGTAGAGAGCAGGTATTAATGGGTGCTATTCTGATTGGCAGTTGGTGACTAGTGGAGTGCTGCAGGGATTGGTGCTGGGGCGTCAGCTATTTACCATGTATGTAGAAGATCTGGAGGAGGGGGCTGAATGTAGGGTGACGAAATTTGCTGATGACACGAAGATGAGTGGAAAAGCAAATTGCGTGGAGGGTGTGGAAAGTCTGCAGAGGGATCTGGATAGGCTGAGCGAGTGGGTGAGGACCTGGCAGATGGAGTACAATGTTAGCAAGTGTGAGGTTATCCACTTTGGCAGAAATAATAGTAGGAGGGATTACTATTTAAAGGGCGAAAAGCTGCAGCATGCTACGGTGCAAAGGGACCTGGGGGTCCTCGTGCATGAGTCGCTAAAACCCAGTCTGCAGGTGCACCAGGTGACATAAGAACATAAGAAATAGGAGCAGGAGTAGGCCATCTAGCCCTTCGAAAGTGCCCCGCCATTCAATAAGATCATGGCTGATCTGTTGTGGCTCAGTTCCACATTCCCGCCCTCTCCCCATAACCCTTAATCCCCTCGCTTATCAAAAACCCATCAACCCGCGTCTTAAAAATATTTAGCGAGGCAGCCTCCACCACTTCAACGGGCAGAGAATTCCAGAGATTCACCACCCTTTGAGTGAAGAAGTTCCTCCTCAACTCCATTCTAAACCACCCCCCCTTTATCTTGAGGCTGTGCCCCCTAGTCCTACTGTCCTTTCTGAGCGGGAAGAGTCTAACCGATCCATCCCGTTCATCATCTTATACGTCTCAGTGAGATCTCCCCTCATTCTTCTAAACTCTAACGAGTACAAGCCTAGTTTATTCAGCCTCTCCTCATAGCTCAACCCCCTCAACTCCGGTATCAGCCTAGTAAACCTCCTCTGCACTCCCTCCAAGGCCAAAATATCCTTGCGTAAGTGCGGCGACCAAAACTGCACATAGTACTCCAGCTGCGGCCTCACCAATGCCCTATACAGCCGCAGCAAGACCTCCCTACTTTTATGTTCAATCCCCCTCGCTATGAAGGCCAGCATCCCATTCGCCTTCCTGACCACCTGCTGCACCTGCAGGCTGTGTTTTTGCGACTCATGCACAAGGACCAAGAAGGCGAATGGAATGCTAGCCTTTATAGTGAGGGGGATAGAATATAAAAGCAGGGAGGTCTTGTTGCAACTGTACAGGGTACTAGTGAGGCCGCAGCTGGAGTACTCTGTGCAGTTTTGGTTGTTGCACTTGCGCAAGGTTATTTTGGCCTTGGAGGGAGTGCAGAGGAGGTTCACTAGGCAGATACCGGAGTTGAGGGGTTGGACTATGAAGAGAGACTAAGTGGACTGCGTCTGTACTCGTTGGAGTTTAGAAGGATGAGGGGGGATCTTATAGAGATGTATAAGATAATGAAAGGGATGGATAGGCTAGAGGTAGAGAGATTTTTCCCGCTTAGAAAGGATAGCAGTTCTATAGGGCACAGCCTCAAGATAGTTGGGGGGGGCATTTAGATTGGAGTTGAGGAGGAACTTCTTCACTCAAAGGGTGGTGAATCTCGGGAATTCTCTGCCCGTTGAAGTAGTGGAGGCTACCTTGCTCAATATATTTAAGACTCGGGTAGATAGGTTTCTGATAGACAAGGGAATTAAGGGTTATGGGGAGAAAGCGGGAAAGTGGAACTGATCCACTTCAGATCAGCCATGATCTTATTGAATGGCGGGGCAGGCTCGAAGGGCTAGATGGCCTACTCCTGCTCCTATTTTTTATGCTCTTGTGTTCTTAGCCAATTAAACAATATTTAGTTGATCACTTTGCTAGAGCAAAATAATATATTCTATTGCAAGAAATTTGGAAACGTTGACAATTTGGAAATTGTTCGGTGAAATGTCATGTTGCAGCTGCTGACACCATCTGTTAAGTTAAGCGTGAACATGGTATCAAAGTTTTGTGTTTATAACATATTGGCTAATAAATGTGTTGCATTAAACGTTACAAAATTCTGAAATGTTTCATTGAAATATCAGAATATATATTTAAAATATGAAATTCTGCAGAAGTCTCACTGAGACATCAAAACCATGCTTAATTGGAGAGAATAATTGAACAACATTCAATGGGCTGAATGGCCTTCTATGATTTTACCTACCACAGACGTTAAACTAACCGGCCTATAATTCCCCGCCTTTTGCCTGGCACCCTTCTTAAACAACGGCGTAACATTAGCCGTTTTCCAATCTTCCGGCACTTCCCCGGAATCCAGCGACGTCTGGAAAATAACCACCAAGGCATCCACTATAACCTCCGCCATTTCTTTCAGAACCCTCGGTGCAGAGGGACCTCGGGGTCCTTGTGCATGAGTCGCAAAAACCCAGCCTGCAGGTGCAGCAGGTGGTCAGGAAGGCGAATGGGATGCTGGCCTTCATAGCGAGGGGGATTGAATATAAAAGTAGGGAGGTCTTGCTGCAGCTGTATAGGGCATTGGTGAGGCCGCAGCTGGAGTACTGTGTGCAGTTTTGGGCGCCGCACCTGCGCAAGGATATTTTGGCCCTGGAGGGAGTGCAGAGGAGGTTTACTAGGCTGATACCGGAGTTGAGGGGATTGAGCTATGAGGAGAGGCTGAATAAACTAGGCTTGTACTCGTTAGAGTTTAGAAGAATGAGGGGAGATCTCATTGAGACGTATAAGATGATGAATGGGATGGATAGGATAGAGGTGGAGAGACTCTTCCCGCTCAAAAAAGACAGTAGGACTAGGGGGCACAGCCTCAAGATAAAGGGGAGGCGGTTTAGAACGGAGTTGAGGAGGAACTTCTTCACTCAAAGGGTGGTGAATCTCTGGAATTCTCTGCCCGTTGAAGTGGTGGAGGCTGCCTCGCTAAATATTTTTAAGAAGCAGGTTGATGGGTTCTTGATAAGAGAGGGGATTAAGGGTTATGGGGAGAGGGCGGGAAAGTGGAACTGAGCCACGACAGATCAGCCATGATCTTATTGAATGGCGGGGCAGGCTCGAAGGGCTAGATGGCCTACTCCTGCTCCTATTTCTTATGTTCTTATGTTCTTATGATTGTGCACTGTAATAATTCAATGATTAAAGTGAATTCCACAGATTCGTAACATTTGAGAGAAGCATTTTCTTCTCTCTGTTTTAAATCAGCTAAATTCCACCCTAAAGTTATGACCTCTCATTCTAAATTGCCCCGAAAGAGGAAATGTCCGCTTTTCACTTATTTTGTCAAAACTTTTTCTTATCTTACTTGCAAAAGGTAAATTCGTCATAGTCCCAGACCGGATGGAATGCATCCGAGGGTTCTGAAAGAAATGGCGGAGGTGATAGTGGATGCCTTGGTGGTTATTTTCCAGACGTCGCTGGATTCCGGGGAAGTGCCGGAAGATTGGAAAACGGCTAATGTTACGCCGTTGTTTAAGAAGGGTGCCAGGCAAAAGGCGGGGAATTATAGGCCGGTTAGTTTAACGTCTGTGGTAGGTAAAATGTTAGAATTCGTCATTAAGGAGGAAATTGCGAGGCATCTTGAAGGGAATTGCTTGATAGGGCAGACGCAACACGGTTTCATTAAAGGGAAGTCGTGTCTGACAAATTTACTGGAGTTCTATGAGGATGTGTCTAGGGCAGTGGATAGAGGAGAGCCGGTGGATGTGGTCTTTCTGGATTTTCAGAAGGCGTTTGACAAGGTACCTCACAAGAGGTTATTGCAGAAGGTCAGGGGACATGGAGTTGGGGGTAGGGTGTTAGCGTGGATAGAGGATTGGTTGTCAAATAGGAGGCAGAGAGTGGGGGTCAATGGGTGCTATTCGGATTGGCGGTTGGTGACTAGTGGGGTGCCCCAGGGGTCGGTGCTGGGGCCTCAGCTATTTACCATTTATATAGATGATCTGGAGGAGGGAACCGAGTGTATGGTGTCGAAATTTGCTGATGACACCAAGATTTTGGGGAAGGCAAATTGTGCGGAGGGTGTGGAGAGTCTGCAGAAGGATCTAGGTAGGCTGGGCGAATGGGCCAGGAAATGACAAATGGAATTTAATGTTGGCAAGTGTGAGGTGGTCCACTTTGGTCGGAAGAATGGTAGGAAGGACTATTACATACGTGGCGAAAAACTGCAGCAGGCGACGGTGCAGAGGGACCTCGGGGTCCTTGTGCATGAGTCGCAAAAACCCAGCTTGCAGGTGCAGCAGGTGGTCAGGAAGGCGAATGGGATGCTGGCCTTCATAGCGAGGGGGATTGAATATAAAAGTAGGGAGGTCTTGCTGCAGCTGTATAGGGCATTGGTGAGGCCGCAGCTGGAGTACTGTGTGCAGTTTTGGGCGCCGCACCTGCGCAAGGATATTTTGGCCCTGGAGGGAGTGCAGAGGAGGTTTACTAGGCTGATTCCGGAGTTGAGGGGATTGAGCTATGAGGAGAGGCTGAATAAACTAGGCTTGTACTCGTTAGAGTTTAGAAGAATGAGGGGAGATCTCATTGAGACGTGTAAGATGATGAATGGGATGGATAGGATAGAGGTGGAGAGACTCTTCCCACTCAAAAAAGACAGTAGAACTAGGGGGCACAGCCTCAAGATAAAGGGGAGGCGGTTTAGAACGGAGTTGAGGAGGAACTTCTTCACTCAAAGGGTGGTGAATCTCTGGAATTCTCTGCCCGTTGAAGTGGTGGAGGCTGCCTCGCTAAATATTTTTAAGAAGCGGGTTGATGGGTTCGTGATAAGAGAGGGGATTAAGGGTTATGGGGAGAGGGCGGGAAAGTGGAACTGAGCCACGACAGATCAGCCATGATCTTATTGAATGGCGGGCCAGGCTCGAAGGGCTAGATGGCCTACTCCTGCTCCTATTTCTTATGTTCTTATGTTAAAACATTAACCAGTCGGACCTAATCCCTGGAGAACCGAGGGGCAAACATTAACCAGTTGGACTTGGTGCATGTAGAAGCAGGGGCAAAACATTAACCAACGAGGCAAAACATTAACCAGTGGGAATTTGGCTCTGGCTGGATGGGCAAAACATTAACCAACCGTGGGGAAAACATTAACCAACCGGGGAAAACATTAACCAGTGGGACCTGGAGCCTGGAAAAGCACGGGGGAAAACATTAACCAGTCGGGGAAAACTTTCACCTCTCCCTCTGTATCTCTGTGTCCCAGTAAGCTGATTCAGTGTGAATGTAGGCCTTGCTTGTCAGTACGAACCATTCAAGTTGACACCTTTAAATATCGATCCCCCACTCTCTGTCTGTCTGTCTGTCTGTCTCTCTCTCTCACTGTCCCTCTCTCTCAGTAACTTCACTGCAGTGTTAATGTCAGCCTGACTTCGGACACTTAATAAACTTTAAAAACTCACTCCCTGCCTCTCTCAGTTCAGGAACAGGTTGAGTGTTCGAGTGAGAGCGGGGGAGAGGTGAGTATTGAAGCCGGTGCAGGCAGCTGTCAACAAAGCTTTGAAGAAATGGCAGGCAGTGTTTGTAAACATGCTGAGGGAATGGGAAAGTCAGTGTGTCAGCCAGATGGGGGAAGGGAGGCTTCCACTTGCCAGGGGAAAACATTAACCAGCTGCTGCTGCTGCGGTGTGGGCAATGGCAGTCCCCCTTTTATTGTACCCTCTGGACAAGCAGGGGCAAAACATGAACCTGGTGTACTGAGTCCCTGGAGAAGCGAGGGGAAAACATTAACCAGTCGGACGTGGTCTCCAGAGAAGCAGGGGCAAAGCATTAAGCAGTCAGGGAAAACATTCACCAGTCAGACAGAGTCCCTGGAGAAGCGAAGGGAAAACATTAACCAGGCAGGAATAGTCCCTGGAGAACCGGGGGGAAAACATTAACCAGTTGGGCTTGGTCCCTGTAGAGGCAAAACATTAACCAGTCGGGGAAAACATTAACCAGAAAGCCAAAGCCGCTGGAGCATCGTGGAAGTCATTAACCAGTCGGACAGAGTCCCTGGAGAAGCGAGGGGAAAACATTAACCAGTTGGATCTGCTCCCTGGAGTAGAAGGCAAAACATTAACCAGTTGCACTTAGTCTCCAGAGAAGCAGGGGCAAAGCATTAACCAGACGGGGAAAACATTAACCAGCTGGACTTGGTGCCTGGAGAAGTGAGGGGAAAACATTAACCAGTCGGGCACAGTCCCTGGAGAAGCAGGGGCACAACATTAACCAACCGAGGGCAAAACATTGACCAGTCGGGGAAAACATTAACCAGTCAAAGAACAAAGAACAAAATCAGCCTGGGAAACAGGTCCTTCGGCCCAACGAGCCCACGCTGCCATCTCAACTCCACCTCTCTACCCATGACCCCTATCTAAGGTTTTACGGCCATCCAGATTGAGGGAAAACTGATTTCGGGACAATTTATTCCTGCCAATCAGCCTAACAGCACATCTTTGGGGTGTGGGAGGAAACCGGAGCACCCGGAGAAACCCACGCAAGCACGGGGAGAATGCGCAAACTCCCACAGACACCGGCCTAAATCCATGTGTCTGCACAGCAATCAGCGATTGTCACTGAGCTGTCGTCTTGCCCAGAATCTTGTCCAGTTTAGGCACACACTAACGACATGAAGCACTAGGCCAATCTCGAACAACCAAGAGCAGCCCCAGTACGACCCATCGCGTGTATGCCCCTCGTTGGACACGAGGTGGACCGACTTCAAACCTGTGAATGAAAACAGAGAAAAACATTATTATCATACTATACCCATTTACATTTCTAGGGACACCCCAATGCTAATGACCCTTAATTAAAGGTTCTCCTATATCCACCCATCTCCAACTCAGTGATGTGCCTGTCTAAGTTACTCTTAAAGGACTCTAGTGTGTTTGCCTCCACCACCTTACTTGGCAGAGCATTCCATACCCCCACTACCCTCTGCGTGAAAAACCTCCCTCTAATATCTGTGTTGTACCTCTCCCCCCTCACCTAAAGTCCATGGCCCCTTGTCCTACGTGACTCTATTATAGGAAATAGCTTACCTCTGTTTACTCTATCTATACCCTTCATAATCTTATATACCTCTATTAGATCCCCCCCTCAGTCGGCGTCGTTCAAGGGAAAAGAGCCCCAATTTCTTCAATCTTTCCTCATACCCCAGTCCTTCCATACCAGGCAACATCCTGGTAAACCTCCTCTTCAATCTCTCCAGAGTCTCCACGTCCTTCTGGTAGTAAGGCGACCAGAACTGTACGCAGTACTCCAAATGCGGCCTAACCAACGTTCTATACATCTGCAACATGAGACTCCAGCTCTTATATTCTATACCCCTTCCTATAAAGGCTAACATACCATAGGCTTTCTTCACCACACTCTCCACTTGCACTGCCACCTTCAAAGACTTGTGCACTTGCACCCCCAGGTCTCGCTGCGACTCTATACTCCTTACGGGCTTACCCTTTTTCATATAACTTCCCCCTACATTATTCCGGCCAAAATGCATCGCCTCACATTTTTCCGGATTAAACTCCATTTGCCACGTATCTGCCCAATCAACCAGCCTATCAATATCCCGCTGTGTTGCCAGACACTGCTCCTCACTGCCCGCCAATCCAGCCATCTTGGTGTCATCAGCAAATTTGCTGATCACACCACCTACTCCCACTTCCAAATCATTTATATACACTACAAAGAGAAGGGGTCCCAGTACCGAGCCCTGCGGCACACCACTAGTGACAGACCTCCAGCTAGAAAAAGACCCCTCCACAACTCCTCTCTGACTCCTCTTTGCAAGCCAGTTCTCTACCCATCTAGATACCTGACCACATATCCCATGAGCTTTAATCTTCTGTACCAACCTACCATGAGGGACTTTGTCAAACGCCTTACTGAAATCCATATAGACGACATCAACGGCTCGTCCTTCGTCAACCATTTTTGTCACCTCCTCAAAGAATTCTACCAGATTCGTAAGGCAAGACTTCCCCTTGACAAAGGCATGCTGCGTATCCTTAATCAGATCGCAATGCTCCAAGTGCGCATACATCCTATCCCTAAGAATCCTCTCCATCAACTTACCTACCACTGACGTTAAGCTCACCGGCCTATAGTTACCCGGGCTATCCCTCCTACCCTTTTTAAACAACGGTACCACGTTCGCTATCCTCCAGTCCTCTGGGACCTCACCTGTGTCCAAAGAAGAGACAAAGATTTGCGCCAGAGGCCCAGCAATCTCATCCCTTGCCTCTCTAAGCAGCCTAGGATAAATGCAATCAGGTCCCGGAGATTTATCGGTCTGAATGCTCTCTAAAAGCCCTAACACTTCTTCCCTCATAATCAATAGATCTTTCAATCGGTCTACCGCTCCCTCAATGACCGTACTAGACATAAAGCCCCTCTCCTTCGTGAATACCGACGCAAAGTATTCATTAGCAGTCTCTGGTATGCTTATGTTGCCGTTTCATCTCTTTGTTTGAATCATTAAAGATTCAGTTTCTATCATTCCATCTTTCCGGCAAGGCTGTACACTACAGTCATTTTTTTTCCATCAATTTGATGTTCCCCACTCACATTTCCACTTTTCATGTGTGACACTTCCCTTCCCTTTCCCGAATTCTCCATCTCAATATCAGCGAATAGACACGGATGAATACTTACTATAAACCAGAATTCCAAATGGACATTGACCGAACTTCCTCTTAGTCTGCTTCTATACAGCCTTTGAATAATGTTCCCTTAACCTGTGTGTTTGTTTGGATGATGCAACGTCTGAGCTTCTGACATTGATTTCTCAACCTCAGAAGTTGACTCCCCGCACTATAGTTTGAAAAGATGATGCCGTTATGCTGCATTTCCCAGAATACTGTCTTCATCCCTTGCCCTCCAGAAAGGAATCTAGCATTTCACTCATTCCTTCCTTCAAACCTCAACTCCACCACATGCAACACATCTGATGCTCCAATCTCAAAATGTTCAACTTTACTCACCAACCACGAGAGTATTCTTGCTAAAAGCTGAGGATCGACCTGATAGATGTTTACACAATTATGAGACCAGTCGGCAGAATATCTTGTCAGAGTCTTTTTATCTCAGGGTATAAATGCCAATTGCTACAGAACATATTTTTATGGCATAACGGGGAAACTTTAAAAGAGATGAGAGAGGCAAGATTTTTCTTAACAGAGAGGGTGGTAAGTACCTGTATTTCGCTGACGGAGGGGATGACAGAAGCAGATACAATAGCAATGGTTAAAAAAAATCTCGACAGATAGGTACATGAATAAACAGGGAATAGGGGGATACAGGCTGCGTGGATGCAAAACAAAATCATTAGTTTAGAAAAGCATCATTTCTCAGCACAGACTTGACCGGACAAACGACATTTTTTTCGGATGTCTCCCTGATCCTCTTCAATTTCAAAACAATAGAGAGACTTCAATCACACCCAGTATAGGATTATTTGCAAACGTCCACCGAATGCCAGCCAACACAACCCTCCTCCCCTTCCTTCCCATGAACATGCAGGACATAGAACACGTGTCCTTTTAAATAAGGTTATGAGGTCATCGGGCCCAGAAACAAGGGACCATTGGGCCTGGGTATCATATTTTACGATGAGATAATATAGTTGCTGATACGACAGAGGGCCGTGTGGTGGCACAGGGATTAGCACAGCAGTCTCCCCGCGTGAGGACCGGGATTTAGTTGCTGTCGTGGGTGACTGACTGTGTGGAGCGAGACATTCTCTCTGTGTTTGCATGTTTTTCCCCTGGGTGTGTTAGGTTTCCTCTCAAAAGCCAACGATGTGCAGGTTCAGTCGATTGTCCATGCTAAATTGTCCCTTATTTTCTCAAGGAGACCAGGTTAGATTGATTAGCCATGGGAAAGCATGGTTGGTGTGCCGAGGTAAAATTCTCTGTTAGAAAACCTTTGCAGACTCAATGGGCCGAATTCCCATGATCTGCACCGTGTGCCTCTATGTTTCTATGACTTTGTCATTCGTGTACCAGGACATCCTTGCCCCTCTATATCACAACATTCTGCAGTGGCTTTCAATATGAAATATGCTCTGCTTTTGTATTCTTCCGAACCATGTGGGAACCTCAATTTTCCCACATTGTATGTAACATGTCCAAGTTTTACCTCTTCATTTAATCTACACGGGAACTTTGTGTCTCCTCATAACGATGTACTTTTCTACCTGTCTTGGAATTTTCAGAAGAGTTGACTGTATTGAATTAATTCATATTGATTGCAAGTCAGTGATCCACAAGGATTAATCCCTGTGAATTCAATACTAACTTTATACTAACCTTAAAATGAACTGTTTATCCCAATTCTATGATTCCTGTCTGTGAACTAATCCAATATCCATGCTAATCTATTACCACAAAGACCTGCAACCTTCTATGTATCACAGTAACGAATTCTCGTTTGTTTCGTAATAGTAATACATTACTTCACTTGATGTCCATGACCGAATCTTTCTGCTAAATCCTCAGAACATAGAACATAGAACATAGAACACTACAGCACAAACAGGCCCTTCGGCCCACGAGTTGCGCCGATCACATCAACAGCTATCTATAACCCCCAATCCCATAAAACCCCATATACTCATCCAGAAGTCTTTTAAAAGACCCCAGCGAGTTCGCCTCCACCACCACTGACGGCAGCCGATTCCATTCACTCACCACCCTCTGGGTGAAAAACTTACCCCTAACATCACTTCTGTACTTTCCTCCCCGCACCTTAAACCTGTGTCCTCTCGTAGCGACCATTTCAACCCGGGGAAATAGCCTCTGAGAATCCACCCTATCTATTCCTCTCAACATTTTATAAACTTCTATCAGATCGCCTCTCAACCTTCGTCTCTCCAGGGAGAAGAGTCCCAGCTCCCTCAACCTAACTTCATAAGGCATGCCTCCCAGTCCAGGGAACATCCTTGTAAATCTCCTCTGTGAAACCATATTTCCTAATCTGGATGGTGTTCTGATTTTCTAAATTTCCTGCTGCTCTTTCCTTTAATGAATTGGGGGAAACAAATTGGAGGAATGGCAAATTGTGCAGAGGGTGTGGAGAGTCTGCAGAAGGATCTAGATAGGCTGGGCGAATGGGCCAGGAAATGGCAAATGGAATTTAATGTTGGCAAGTGTGAGGTGGTCCACTTTGGTAGGAAGAATGGTAGGAAGGACTATTACTTACGGGGCGAAAAACTGCAGCAGGCGACGGTGCAGAGGGACCTTGGGGTCCTTGTGCATGAGTCGCAAAAACCCAGCTTGCAGGTGCAGCAGGTGGTCAGGAAGGCGAATGGGATGCTGGCCTTCATAGCGAGGGGGATTGAATATAAAAGTAGGGAGGTCTTGCTGCAGCTGTATAGGGCATTGGTGAGGCCGCAGCTGGAGTACTGTGTGCAGTTTTGGGCACCGCACCTGCGCAAAGATATTTTGGCCTTGGAGGGAGTGCAGAGGAGGTTTACTAGGCTGATACCGGAGCTGAGGGGGTTGAGCTATGAGGAGAGGCTGAATAAACTGGGCTTGTACTCGTTAGAGTTTAGAAGAATGAGGGGAGATCTCATTGAGACGTATAAGATGATGAATGGGATGGATAGGATAGAGGTGGAGAGACTCTTCCCGCTCAAAAAAGACAGTAGGACTAGGGGGCACAGCCTCAAGATAAAAGGGGGGCGGTTTAGAACGGAGTTGAGGAGGAACTTCTTCACTCAAAGGGTGGTGAATCTCTGGAATTCTCTGCCCGTTGAAGTGGTGGAGGCTGCCTCGCTAAATATTTTTAAGACGCGGGTTGATGGGTTTTTGATAAGAGAGGGGATTAAGGGTTATGGGGAGAAAGCGGGAAAGTGGAACTGAGCAGCGACAGATCAGCCATAATCTTATTGAATGGCGGGGCAGGCTCGAAGGGCTAGATGGCCTACTCCTGCTCCTATTTCTTATGTTCTTATGTTCTTATGAATTCAGGTATTTGCCCAATGACAGATATGAGGCCAATTGTAGTGGAATTTTCTGTGTTTTGTCTTCCTCATTTCATGGACAGACATGTGACGGTGCCATTTTCCAAAACATTGAATTTTTCAGAATCGCGATTCTGAAATAAATAATATGGACTGTATCTCTGCACCCTCTCGACTGCAGGCCTCAGATGCATGAAACTTGGATTATTTGGCCCAAGTATATTTCAGGCCCTTTTCTCTCCTTTTCAATTTCCACCTTCCATTTCCCCCAGTGCGCTGTCCATGTCACCCGATGGTATGAAATACAAAGATGAACACATTTATGAGGAATTTACACGTTCGTAAGAGGCTTGACTGATCGTTATATTTTGAGATTTCATTTATTTGATTACACGTGAGTGTTAATACTACTGTAAAGGGCAGAAGTGGGCAAGAGTTTCCAGAGTTCGTTCAGGATAAGTTTACGGCAAGAACCGTATCATCTGAAGAGAAAGGAAACATTCCTGGATGAGGTGAGCCGAGCTGAGTATACGGAAAATGTGAAAGACAGCAATGTTGTATCATTAGGTTGATGTTGATAATTTGGGAGGACAAGGGATGATTCCAATCATGATTAGTGAACTCTAATGATAGAATGAGAAGACATTTGGCGCAGAACACCTGCAATGCAAGTTAGGTGGGAGATATTGTCTGAATAACTGCTGGCATTAAGAGGGAGATTTTCTTTGCAAATTTCACTAATCCTGTCAAGATGCATATTTAAATCACCCGTGATTACTGCTGCACTTTTCTCAGGAGCATTTTTTTTATTGTTATATACTGTACCCTACTTTGGAATTAAAGCTCGGGGCCCTCAACTTACTCCTACCAGAATGTTCTTTCTTTTTTTATTTCCACCGTGATAGAAGCAACATTTTTGTCTTTAATGCCAATATAATTTCTTCATGGAGCTTTGACGTTATATTTAACCAGTAAAGCAACCCCAGCTCGTGTTCTACCATGTATATTCTTTTAGAATACTGAGTAGCTTTGGACATTCAACTCCCAGTCCTTGCACTCCTGACATGAGGTCAAGGCATGGGATCATGGTGGTTGGAGGGTAATGATATCACTTTCGTTTGCTGTTAAATATAGTCTCCAATTATGAATAAGCATTGCATATAATGGCGGTTGCTTAGTAAATGAAAAAAAAACTGATTCAATTTAGTCTCAGCATCTCGTGTATTCAATCCACAGGGAATTTATCCCGTTGTCCTAATGTGTTTGTTCTAATATAAAGACAACAATTTTTAGGACACTTTTGCAACAGCTGTATCTCCATGGAGATCAAGGGAACGCATAAAGGTGAATGCACAGGGACGTGTCACTACAGATTTTAATTCAGAGGAATAACTTGCTCAGCAAAGGAAGAGGGCCATTCCACGCAGAAAATGCATCGACCTATTGAATTGGTCTGGAAAATATTCTGTCTGTTGCTTGCCTTAGTTGGTGTTCCTGGTACGTAGCTAAAACACATTATATAGTGTAACTATGCATAAGCTTGTTTCTGCTATAAATCTGTTTCTTGTCATGTTGCATTGCATTGAAGTGACATAATTAGTTGGATTCTAATGAAATAAATAATCTGGAGAAAATAAATTTCCTGAATTATTCTTGTAGTCGTGTTGTGTTGGACGAACTATTTCCATCTCACCCATGACTTTCAGTTGTTGGATTCAGTGGAATATTGTTTCTGTTGATCCAAACATCGAAGTAGGGGGAAAAAAATCATCAGGAACATGAATTTCCAAGGTGACGAGTTGACAAAAGTTATACTGAATATGGCAAGCAATTAGAATGTGGCATCTGGCTTCAGTAATGAGAAAAAAAAATGTTTGTCAAGTTAAAATAATCTTGTTTTTGGGGTGGTAACTGGATAGCAGATAAAGACTTGTCAATGGACAATACAATTCAATCTGGGAAGAAACTTCACTCATACTAAGGAAAGTCAATGACTGAATTGCCTTGTAACGATTGATCTTCTTCTCCAAGTGTGGTCCTGATCATCATTAGGTCCTGGGCGCAGTGTTTTTAAGAGGTTATCTCTACAAATGTCATGAAATAAACATTAATATCTCTGACCATGTAATACTCAAGTTTCGGATGTTAAAACATGGAAACTCACCCCAACTGATTTACTTCAATCTTTATTTTGTCCTCAGTCTATCTTTATTACAGCTGGTCTAATCTCCATTCCTTCCTCACCGTGGTTCAAACTCTCTCCGTGAACATTTTTTCACATTTCATAAGCATTTGAAATACACTCCGTCCATGTATGTGTACAATACTTGAGAAGGATGTGAAGGCTTTGGAAAGTGTATAGAGGAAATTCAGAAGCCTGATTCCAAGCCAAACGAACTGTAGCTGTTTTGATGGATTGGAGAGAGTGGTCTATCATCTGCGGAGGAAATAAGGCTGAGACGCCACTTGATCTGGTTGTTCAAGATGCCAAGGGACACAGATAGAACAAAATAATGAGAAATTGTTCCCAACTGAGAGAGCAGCAAAAACTAGAGAAGAGATGCAACATAATGAGCACAGAGTTCGAAAGAGAATGTGAGTTTATTTTCACTCAGACTGTTGCTGGAATCTGGATTGAATTTCCATGAAACAAATGATAGAGGAATATCCTTTCAAGGCATGGAATAGGAAATCGGCATGCAAACTAAAAGCAGTAAAGTGTAAAGTTACGGGGCTAGGTCATGGCTCTGATACGAGGTTGAATATTCTTTCAGAGAGCCAGTTGCAATATAATGGGCCGAAAGGCTTCCTTCCATACTTTCAGTACTCTATGATTCTATGTCGGAGCAAATGTACTTTTACTCCACTCATGGAATAAAAGATTGCCTGTGAAATATATATCTTTGTGGATTCATAAATAGTTTTGCCTAGTTTTGATGAAATTTAGGTTTGCACAGCCTCATGAGAGTTACAGGTATTTTATCCACATTCAAAATCTCAAACCCCTCGAAAATTTGAATTTCTTCTGTTGAGTCACCCCTTATCCTCCTCGTCTCCATATTATAGAGACGCGTTATTTTTAGCTAATCCACACCTCCACAGTTTTGGTGTGACTTCCGTAATAATACAACTGCGCCGCAAAAAAAATCACCTGAAGATAGGAACACAAACAATAGGCAAAGGGTTTCGAACCAAAAAGAACACAACTTCTCTTAATTTAGTAATCTTCCATGTGGAAAATAATGCTGCACTTTGATCATGCCTGAATACTAACATTATTATTCTTCTGAATATAAAACACTGAAACTTCAACAGCTCCGTTCCAGAATCCAGGGAATGGCCCGAAACAAATCGTTTTCTCTGATTGAGGGAGTGTTTTGAGTTTGCAAGGGAATCTGGAAACGTCGGAATCCCCATGCACGCTTCATTGCTGCAAAAAGAAAAGTATGCTCTGTGCAGAAAGGGAAGATGCTTATTGCTGGCTTATAATGTATGTTCCTTCTTTTTATTTGCAGTTAACTCAGTGGCAATCATCATTCTGGCCAATGGGAAATGCGGCCTTTCCAGTTGTACCACGTGCTACCTGATGGCAATGGCCATAGCGGATCTACTGGTCATTATTACTGAGGTCATTCTCTATCGAATCAATTATTATTATTTACCACGGAATTTCCTCGCAATAACGCCTGTGTGTAGTGTTCGCTATGTCCTGCTCCGTGCAGCCACAGACTGTTCTGTCTGGTTCACAGTCGCTTTCACTTTTGATAGATTTGTTGCCATTTGTTGCCAAAAGTTAGCATCAAAATATTGCACCAAGAAAACTGCGTCCGTAGTTCTATGGACAGCCAGCACTTTGTTTGTTTTGAAAAATATTCCTATCTATTTTAGATTTGAACCCAGAATAATTGTTGACAATGTACCATGGTACTGTTTCAATAAGCGAAGCTATTTCACTGACCCTAGATGGATTGGGTTCAGAAATTTTGAAAAGATTTTCAACCCGTTGATGCCATTCGGGTTAATTCTGTTGCTCAACGCTCTGACTGTCAGACACATTTTAGTGGCCAGTCGAGTCCGCAAGGAATTAAGGGGTCAGAAAAAGACAGATAATTGCAATGATCCAGAAATGGAGAGCAGAAGGAAATCTATAGTTATACTATTCACCATATCTGGGAGCTTTATCTTTCTGTGGCTGCTGTACGTTTTATACTTCTTTAATGTTCCAATTAGCTTAGATGATCTTTCATTTTATATATTTGAAAAGATTGCATATATGCTGCGCAATTGAAGTTGCTGCACAAACACATTTATTTATGTAGCAACTCTGTCGAAATTCAGAGAACAGTTCAAGGGAGCAGTGATATATCCTGCTACATCAATTATTAAATTAATTAATAAATGCAAACAATGAAAACAGCTCCCAGCATTGGTGTGCTGCAATAGGTGATCTTCAGTGAACCAGAAGTAAAACATTTGGAAGGGCAAAAACGTGGAAGTACTATTAACGATGGCTCAGGGGGCAATAGAGAGAGGCAGGATGAGAAACAAAATCGCAGTCGGTAACGTACACAGGATCAGTCCATGACCTCGGACAAACAGCAACCAATTCAAGGACTGGGAAAAAAAGCAATGAGTGGAAAAACGCAGGCAAAACAATAAACAGATCGATAAACACACGGGAAAAGTTTGAATGATTTGTAGCAACTACAAATTTGTAGCCGGTGGAATCAGACACACCAAAGTGATGCAGCAAAATGGCTAGTGGTCGCATGCAGATTATGAGAAGGAAATAACGGGAGCTCTTTTTGTCTGTCTGTCTGTCTTTCTAACATCCATCTGTCCATCCATCACACGTCCGTCCATCCGTCTGCCCACCCATGCACCCGTCCATCTGGTTATCTGTCTATTTATCTATCCATCTATCAACCTGACTGTCTGACAGTCTGTCTGCGTGTATGCCAGTCTGTCTGTCTGTCTACCTTTTTGTTTATCTATCTCTGTATCCATTCCTCTACCTATCTGTCTGTCCCTCTATAAATCTGCTATTATTTTTTTCTCTCCATCCCTCTCTCTCTTTGTTTCCAGATCACGCTCTTGTAGATCAAAACCAAAAAAGAAAGTCAAGACTCACAGATGCTTAAGTCCCTCAACACCGTTAAAACAATTATCATCCAATAAAACCACTCAGGAACATACTGAACTTAAATGGAGAATCAGTAATACTTTGCCCTCCTGAACTGTTCCGGCTTCTCTTGTCTCTTGTTCTCTTTTGCTATGAGATTTCGATGGTACAGATCCACCTGACACTTGACCATCCACATAGCAGCAGTTCCGCTGGAAATAGCCCAGTTGTCGTTTGTAGCGTGAAACAATACTGGAACAAAAATCTTCAGATCTTTGTACTCAACAAATCATCTACCAGTTTTTTTTCAATCCCTACTTCAGGGCTCTGCCAAACCATTTGAAATCACATGAAATGGTGCAGTACAGAAATAGTATATGCCATTGTTTTGCATAAATTCTTGAAAAAAAACATTGTGTACGCAGTTCCATTATCCAAAACAGACGCATCATGTTGCCCATGAATTGCAAATATTTGATGTAGATTTTCACTTTAACAAGAGCTGTTATATTAATCATGAATTCTGCTCCCAAACAGGGTCAAAGCGGCCATCCATGATCCCCACAGTATGCATCAATCCTGCATACATAACTCATCCTCTATGATAGTTGCCTATCTTTGCAACACAAATGGATTAACTTTTGACAGAACAGAGTCTCTGTCCCTCAACTGCTGAATCTGTTTTGGAGAATGGAAAATGTTTCCAGTAAAAAGAGATACCATGGGAAGACACAATGCCTTGAATGGCAAATCCAAGAAAGGGAGATGACTCAACACATTCACAGTCTCGTTGTTTTCCCCTGTTCTGTGCACAATATGGTCCTGATTAGCTGGCAATGGGAAGAGTGTATTTGGACTCACAGAAAAGATTTCCCAATGACTTGTGGTCTGTTTATAGGGTGAACGAATAACTATAGAGGTTCGAATAGAATCTTTCTACCGCAAAACGACAGTTTGATCATGTTTTGTCCTCGTGTGAATATTCCATATCAGCCTTTTTTTTTCTGAAGTGACCCGCCCTCCATTAAATGAAAATAAATCTGCCCGACACAGTAGCGTGATTCATCGTACCACGGGATACGTTCCCCTGTCTGATTCAAAATGTCCCTGCAGATACATCAATTTCAATAAGTTATTCAGATTCTTAGACTCTTTTCGCTCTGCACACATTCTATAATTGCACAATTCTAGGATAATGGAATGTGAAATCTGAAACTCATTTTAAAAATCTCCTGAGTCCCCCTGAGGAAACATTCCAAGACACATATTATCCTTGCATTTCCACTGAACTCAAATAGTTTGATTTTAAATCGCCCTCTATTCTTAGCAGTCTCTGGTCTGATGATGTCGCCGTTTCATCTCTTTATTAGAAACGTTAAAAATTCAGTTTCTATCATTCCATCTTTCTGGCAAGGCTGCACATTTCGGTCAGTTTTTTAAAATCAAATTGATGTCCCCCCGTCACATTTGCACTTTTCAGGTATGACACTTCCCTTTCCTGAATTCTCCATCTCAATATCGGTGAATAGACTCGGATGGATACTTACTATAAACCAGAATTCCAAATGGACATTGACCGAACTTCCTCTTAGTCTGCTTCTATACAGCCTTTGAATAATGTTCCCTTAACCTGTGTGTGTGTTTGGATGATGCAACGTCTGAGCTTCTGACATTGATTTCTCAACCTCAGAAGCTGACTCCCCGCACTATAGTTTGAAAAGATGATGCCGTTATGCTGCATTTCCCAGAATACTGTCTTCATCCCTTGCCCTCCAGAAAGGAATCTAGCATTTCACTCATTCCTTCCTTCAAACCTCAACTCCACCACATGCAACACATCTGAAGCTCCAATCTCAAAATGTTCAACTTCACTCACCAACCACTAGATTATTTTTGGTAAAAGCTGAGAATCGACCTGATAGATGTTTACACAATTATGAGACCAGTCGGCAGAATGTCTTGTCAGAGTTTTTTTATCTCAGGGTATAAATGCCAATTGCTACAGGACATATTTTAATGTCACAACGGGGAAACTTTAAAAGAGATGTGAGAGGCAAGATTTTTCTTCACAGAGAGTATTTCGCTGACGGAGGGGATGTTAGAAGCAAATACAATAGCAATGTTTACAAAAAAACATCTTGACAGATAGATACATGAATAAGCAGGGAATACAGAGATACAGGCTGCGTAGATGCAAAACAAAATCATTAATTTAGAAAAGTATCATTTGTCGGCACAGGCTTGACCAAACAAACAACATTTTCTTTTCGGGCCTCTCCCTGTGTTTTTTTTTAACTTTGGAGACGTTTTATTGTGAATTGGTTCTCCAACAAACAAAGAATGCAGCTTAGAACTGGATGACTTGGCTCTTCCTCTGCTTATCTCCTCCCAGCTCAAAGTGCTTGCATCTCTTCATGGCCAGCATTCTCTCTGACCCACAGTTGGGCTCCACACACTCCAATCTCAGCACAATCTTCTTTGTGATCTGAGCCTTTTCCCCAAATTTAGGTTTTGTCAGTCCACCATAACCTCTCTGCTTTCTGTCATAACATCTCTTACCCTGTGTGTATTAGGAATCCTTCCCCTTCTTGTACTGGGGAACCTTGTGGGGCTGGTGCCTCCGATTTTTTTTTGCAATATGTCCTCCGGGTCTTTGGTACGTTGACCATTTTCCCAAACCTGGCGGTGAGCGGAAAAAAAGCTCGGGTCTGTCCCTGTTCCTCTTCAATTTCAAAACAATAGAGAGTCTTCAATCACACCCAGGATAGGATTATTTGCAGACGTCCACCGAACTCCAGCCAACACAACCCTCCTCCCCTTCCTTCCCATGAACATGCAGGACATAGAACACGTGTCCTTTTAACTAAGGTTATGAGGTCATCGGGCCCAGAAACAAGGGACCGTTTGGCCTGTGTATCATGTCTCACGGTGCAATAACACAGTTGCTGAGGTGACAGAGAGGGCCGTGTGGTGGCACAGTTAATAGCACAGCAGTCTCCCCGCGTGAGGACCTGCATTTAGTTGCTGTTGTGGGTGACTGTGTAGAGCTTGACATTCTCTCCGTGTTTGCATGTTTTTCATCTGGGTGCTTAGAACAAAAACAAAACAAAGAACAAAGAACAAAGAACAACCCAACACGGGAAACAGGCCCTCCGGCCCAACGAGCCCTCGCCGCCATCGTAACAAAGCATTTTCCTACACCTACCTTGACCCGTGTGTATGCGTATGGTACCCCTATTGTAACCAGATTCAGGGGAGAATAGTTTCGGGACAATTTGTTACACCAATCAGCCTAACAGCACATCTTTGGGGTGTGGGAGGAAACCGGAGCACCCAGAGGAAACCCACACAACCACAGGGAGAATGTGCAAACTCCCACAGACACAGGCTCAAATCCATGTATCTGCACAGCTAGCAGTGATAGTCACTGAGCTGTTGTGGTGCCCATCTGCTGGTCCAGTTTTAAGCACACACAACGACGTGAAGTACTAGGCCACTCTCGAAACATCCAAGAGCAGCCCATGCACGACCCACCGTGTGCATGCCCCTCGTTAGACAACAAGGTGGACCGACACACCTGCGGATTAAAAGAGACAAAACATTAACATGCAGCATTAGATTTCCAGTATCGTCCCGAGGCTCTGACCCTTTTTAAAACCGTCTCCTATAACCCTCCATCTCTGTTTCACTCATGTGCCTATCTAAGTAAACCTTAAACAAGTCCAGCGTGCCTGCCTCCACCACCTTACTTGGGAGTGCATTCCATACCCCCACGACCCTCTGTGTGAAAAACCTCCCTCTAGTATCCAAATTATACCTCTCCCCCCTCACCCTTAGCTCGTGACCCCTCGTGATATTTGTCTCCAATCTTGGAAAAAGCCTGCCACTGTTGACTCTATCGATACCCTTCATTATTTTATACACCTCTATCAGATCACCCCTTAATCTCCGTCTTTCTAAGGAGAAGAGCCCCAGTTTATCCAATCTTTCCTCATAACCCAGTCCTTCCATACCAAGCAGCATCCTGGTAAACCTCCTCTGCACTCTCTCCAGAGTCTCCACGTCCTTCCGGTAGTAAGGTGACCAGAACTGGATGCAGTACTCCAAATGCGGTTTAACCAACATTCTGTACAACTGAAGCATTAGACGCCAGCTCTTATACTCTATACCCTTTCCTATGAAGGCTAGCATTCCGTAAGCTTTCTGCCCAACCTTCTCCACCTGGGTTGCCACCTTCAGAGACTTGTGCACTTGCACTCCCAGGTCCCTTCGCATTTCTACACTCTTAATTGGTCTACCTTTTATGTAACTCCTCCCTGCATTATTCCTTCCAAAATGCATCACCTCGCATTTGTCAGGATGAAATCCCATCTGCCATCTATCTGCCCAATATACAAGCCTATCTATATCCTGCTGTGTCACCTGACAATCCTCCTCGCTATCCGCCAATCCTGCCATTTTGGTGTCATCTGCAAACTTGCTGATCACACCATGTACGCCCTCTTCCAAGTCGTTTATATATATTACGAAGAGAAGAGGTCCCAGTACTGAGCCCTGCGGCACACCACTGGTCACTGACCTCCAGCTAGAAAAGGACCCTTCCACTACTACCCTCTGTCTCCTGTTGCGTAGCCAGTTTTCAATCCATCTAGATACCTGTCCCTGTATCCCATGTGCCTTAACCTTTTCTACCAGCCTACCGTGAGGGACTTTGTCAAACGTCTTACTGAAATCCATATAGATGACACCAATGGCTCGTCCATCGTCAACCGTTTTTGTCACCTCCTCAAAAAATTCTACCAGCTTCGTAAGGTGAGACCTCCCCTGAACAAAGCCATGCTGCGTATCCCTAATCAGATCGCAACGCTCCAAATACTTATACATCCTATACCGAAGAATTTTTTCCAATAATTTTCCTACCACCAATGTCAAACTCACTGGCCTATGATTACCAGAGCTATCCCTACTGCCCTTTTTAAACAGCGATACCACATTCGCTATCCTCCAGTCCTCTGGGACCTCACCTGTGTCTAAAGAAGACACAAAGATTTGCGTCAGAGGCTCAGCAATTTCATCTCTCACCTCCCTCAGCAGCCTGGGATAAATGCCATCAGGCCCCGGAGTTTTATCAGTTTTTATGCTACCTAAAAACCCTAATACTTCCTCCCTCGTAATGGATATTTCCTTCAACTGGTCTACAGCTCCCTCCAAGACATTACAAGACACCAAGCCCGTCTCCTTTGAGAATTCCGACGCAAAGCATTCATTCAGGATCTCCCCCATTCCCTCAGACTCAATGCATAGTTCCCCTCCTTTGTCCCTAAGAGGACCAATTTTCCCTCGAACCACCCTCTTGTTCCTAATATGAGTAAAATGCCTTTGGGTTTCCCTAAATCCTACCAGCCAAAGCCTTTTCATGCCCCCTTTTCCCCCTTCTAACTCCCCTTTTGGTCTCCTCTCAAAAGCCAACGATGTGCACGTTCAGTCGATTGTCCATGCTAAATTGTCCCTTACTTTCTCAAGGTGACCAGGTTAGATTGATTAGCCATGGGAAAGCATGGTTGGTGTGCCGAGGTAAAATTCTCTGTTAGAAAATCTTCATTAATCGAGGGATTGAGTTTAGGAGTCGGGAGGTAATGCTGCAACTTTATAAGACCCTTGTCAGGCCTCATTTGGAGTACTGTGCGCAGTTCTGGTCGCCTCACTATAGGAAGGACGTAGAAGCTATTGAAAGGGTACAGAGGAGATTTACAAGGATGTTGCCTGGATTGGGAGGCATGCCTTATGAAGATAGGTTGAGGGAGCTGGGACTCTTCTCCCTGGAGAGACGAAGGTTGAGAGGCGACCTGATAGAGGTTTATAAAATGTTGACAGGAATAGATAGGGTGGATTCCCAGAGGCTATTTCCCCGGTTGAAATGGTCGCTACAAGAGGACACAGATTTAAGGTGCGGGGAGGCAAGTACAGAAGTGATGTTAAGGGTAAGTTTTTCACTCAGAGGGTGGTGAGTGAATGGAATCGGCTGCCGTCAGTGGTGGTGGAGGCGAACTCGCTGGGGTCTTTTAAAAGACTTCTGGATGAGTATATGGGATTTAGTGGGATTGGGGGTTGTAGATAGGTCTATGGATTGGTAGGTGTTGATGTGATCGGCGCAACTCGTGGGCCGAAGGGCCTGTTTGTGCTGTAGTGTTCTATGTTCTAAACCAATACACTCAACATCGTTTGGCATTAACTGACAGCATCACACCAGTTCCATCCTTCCTGGATTACACACTATATGATCTCACTGGTTCAATCCACCACAGTTTACATGCAGTCTGATCTCACTGGCTCCATCCACACCAGTTTACATACTGTATGATCTCACTGGCTCCATCCTCCCAGGATTACACAGTCTAGATCATTGGCTCAATTCGACCGGGGCCATACACTGTTTGATATCACAGACTCTATCCTCCTCAGGATATGCAATGTCTGGCTCCAAATTCCCTGGGTTACATACTATCTAATCTTACTGGCTCTATCCACACTGGTTTACACACTGACTACTTCAATCCTCCATGGACCTGCTCTTGGGAAAGGAGGTTCATTGGACTTTTGGCCTTGTTCTGTCTCCAAAAATAAGAACATCCATTTACGATTAACCGTGGATTGCAGGTTGAACTATTTAAACTGAACTGCAATGAGCGGTTAGGTTTTCGACTGCACTGCCATGATCCTGTTGAAAACTGGTTTAATTGTTATTTTCAAATTGTATAATAAAGGAAAGGAAATAACTGTGCCATGACGAAAGGGAGCGGGAATGGAAATATCAGCATTGCTGTCTGAGAAAGCCAGCACAGATTTGATTAGCTGAGTGGCCGCTTATTATTTTCCACCTGGAAACATTCCAATATTGGAAATTTGGAAAATTGGAAAATATTGCCTAACTAATACTGCGAAACCATAATGGATCTGTTCGAAAAACTAAAAATTATAATAGTGCTCACAATTTTCTAGCTCCCCAAGGTATGCTATTTTTTCTGATTCTGAGAAAATGGGTAGTGTTATGGATCCGATAGTACCCTGGGTAAAGATCAACTACACATCATCATCATACAGATATCTTTCAATCAAGCAGTGCAATTGTCTTTACTCTGTTCTCTGGTACAAAGCTGAATCTGAATTGCAAGAAGTATTTTCTTTATTTTGAACTGTTTTCACATATTAGTGATATTTTCAGAAAAAAAACATGTTATTCCTGTATGTGGTACCAGGGATATTACATCTGTTTCTCTTCAATTTGATGCTCAGAGGACCCTGTATAGAAATCAAATCCTGTGGGCAGTTATGGTTGTGTAACCTTAGGTTAGTTTTTAAGTAATCTGATTCTTATCAAAATGCAAAAAAAAAATCAGGAGGCAACAATTACCAGTCAAAAGCGAAAATAATGCAGATAATGGAAAACATGAAATAAGAATACAGAATATTGTATATACTGACAGCAGGTCAGGCAGCATCTGTAAGGAGGGAACAAAATGAATTTTGATGAAAAATCATCAACCTGAATATTAACTGTTAACTATCCAAAGAAGCTGCTTGACCTACTCAACATTTTTTTATTGCAAAGATCAATGTTTATTTGTTGGGTTCAGGCACAATCAGAAACAGTACACTGAGATATCAGAGTTCAGAGAGAGATGCCTTTGAACTTGGATCACTATCTGTTCTCGTCTGTCTCATATTAACTCTGTGATAAAATAATAGTTTTGAACATTGCTTTTTTCGTCTCAGGAGCCAGATTCCTCTGCCTTGAATTTGGATAACTTCCATCATTGGTTATTTTCCAATTGGCAGGAGGTCACTGACCATAGTCTCCTTGATTAATCCTTAGTTAATGTTTAGCTGTCTGGGCTGCACTAGAATGTTTGCATCAATGAACTAGTTGAAAAAGTATAGAAATCTAATGGAATTAGAAAATGCTGGAAATATTCAAGTCAGCAATGTGCAACGTCTGCAGCATTTTGCAATTGCGTTCTTTCTTGTTTCCACTTCCTGGATTTGAATTAAAAAAATAGGTTATGCAAATAAGGGGCATTTTTTTCCCCAGTTTGTTCATTTTCAGTCTGTTACCGTTTCTCCCACTATTATGCAATCTTTTTCTTCACAGCCTGTCACTGGATTCAAATTGGGCTGCACAGTAGCACAGTGGTTAGCACTGCTGCTTCACAGCTCCAGGGACCTGGGTTTGAATCGAAGGGCTACATGGCCTACTCCTGCTCCTATTTCTTATGTTCTTATGGCCTTACCCGTTAGCATCACCCTCCATCCTCCCCAGGCTACACACTGCGGCCATCCCCTCCGGGTTACACACCGTCTGATCTCACTGGCTCCATGCCCCCGAACTCAGTTTCCATCCTTCGTGGGTTACGCACTGTCTGAACTCGCTGCCTCCGTTTTCTCCAGTTTACACACTGTCTGATCGCCATGTCTCCATCCTGCCCGGATTGGACACTGTCTGTTCATATTGGTACCATCCTCTTGTGTTTACAGACAGATCTCACTGCCTCCAGTCCCACCCTCCCCCCATTACACATTATCTGATTTCACTATCTCTATCTCCCTGGGATTACACTGTCTGATCTCACTATCTCTATCTCCCTGGGATTACACTCTCTGATTTCACTATCTCTATCTCCCTGGGATTACTCTCTCTGATCTCACTATCTCTATCTCCCTGGGATTACTCTCTCTGATCTCACTATCTCTATCTCCCTGGGATTACTCTCTCTGATCTCACTATCTCTATCTCCCTGGGATTACTCTCTCTGATTTCACTATCTCTATCTCCCTGGGATTACACTCTCTGATTTCACTATCTCTATCTCCCTGGGATTACTCTCTCTGATCTCACTATCTCTATCTCCCTGGGATTACACTCTCTGATCTCACTATCTCTATCTCCCTGGGATTACTCTCTCTGATCTCACTATCTCTATCTCCCTGGGATTACACTCTCTAATTTCACTATCTCTATCTCCCTGGGATTACACTCTCTAATTTCACTATCTCTATCTCCCTGGGATTACACTGTCTGATCTCACTATCTCTATCTCCCTGGGATTACACTCTCTGATCTCACTATCTCTATCTCCCTGGGATTACTCTCTCTGATCTCACTATCTCTATCTCCCTGGGATTACACTCTCTAATTTCACTATCTCTATCTCCCTGGGATTACACTCTCTCATTTCACTATCTCTATCTCCCTGGGATTACACTGTCTGATCTCACTATCTCTATCTCCCTGGGATTATTCTCTCTGATTTCACTATCTCTATCTCCCTGGGATTACTCTCTCTGATTTCACTATCTCTATCTCCCTGGGATTACTCTCTCTGATCTCACTATCTCTATCTCCCTGGGATTACTCTCTCTGATCTCACTATCTCTATCTCCCTGGGATTACTCTCTCTGATCTCACTATCTCTATCTCCCTGGGATTACTCTCTCTGATTTCACTATCTCTATCTCCCTGGGATTACACTCTCTGATTTCACTATCTCTATCTCCCTGGGATTACTCTCTCTGATTTCACTATCTCTATCTCCCTGGGATTTCACTCTCTGATTTCACTATCTCTATCTCCCTGGGATTACTCTCTCTGATTTCACTATCTCTATCTCCCTGGGATTACACTCTCTGATTTCACTATCTCTATCTCCCTGGGATTACACTCTCTGATTTCACTATCTCTATCTCCCTGGGATTACACTCTCTGATTTCACTATCTCTATCTCCCTGGGATTACTCTCTCTGATCTCAGTATCTCTATCTCCCTGGGATTACTCTCTCTGATTTCACTATCTCTATCTCCCTGGGATTACTCTCTCTGATCTCACTATCTCTATCTCCCTGGGATTACTCTCTCTGATTTCACTATCTCTATCTCCCTGGGATTACTCTCTCTGATTTCACTATCTCTATCTCCCTGGGATTACTCTCTCTGATTTCACTATCTCTATCTCCCTGGGATTACACTGTCTGATTTCACTATCTCTATCTCCCTGGGATTACACTCTCTGATCTCACTATCTCTATCTCCCTGGGATTACACTCTCTGATCTCACTATCTCTATCTCCCTGGGATTACTCTCTCTGATCTCACTATCTCTATCTCCCTGGGATTACACTCTCTGATCTCACTATCTCTATCTCCCTGGGATTACTCTCTCTGATTTCACTATCTCTATCTCCCTGGGATTACTCTCTCTGATTTCACTATCTCTATCTCCCTGGGATTACTCTCTCTGATCTCACTATCTCTATCTCCCTGGGATTACTCTCTCTGATCTCACTATCTCTATCTCCCTGGGATTACTCTCTCTGATTTCACTATCTCTATCTCCCTGGGATTACTCTCTCTGATTTCACTATCTCTATCTCCCTGGGATTACTCTCTCTGATTTCACTATCTCTATCTCCCTGGGATTACTCTCTCTGATTTCACTATCTCTATCTCCCTGGGATTACTCTCTCTGATCTCACTATCTCTATCTCCCTGGGATTACTCTCTCTGATTTCACTATCTCTATCTCCCTGGGATTACTCTCTCTGATTTCACTATCTCTATCTCCCTGGGATTACTCTCTCTGATCTCACTATCTCTATCTCCCTGGGATTACTCTCTCTGATTTCACTATCTCCATCTTCACTCTCTTTCCTTTCTGGGAAAGTCGGAATTCGCCATTTTCTCCCCAGAATTGGTCCAGGAACCAGGCCGCTTCTTAAACACGATTAAAAAAGCTGAAAATCCTCCCTGCTCAGAACCGAGTATAAATATTTGAATCGCTTTCTCACCCGGACTTTCTACCGCCGAAACTTCTGGAAAGAAGCAACTCTGCGACTGCGCGTCGTTGTTTGTGATGTAAAACTGCACGCGCTCAAAGAGCCCGGCGCATGCGCATACGGCGAGCTGTGTCTTCGTTTCCCCCCCCATCCCCCGCTCACAGACAAAGGGCCTGCGCAGTGCGCGAGTCTTGGAGTTCCTTCCGTGCTGTCCGTCTCGCGCACAAACGGTTACAACCCGAGCGCGCCGCTGCCTGGACAATGAAGAGGGCGGGGCTGCAATCTACACCCTCTCCCCATTTGTTGTAGCGGCTATCAATCACCTGCTCCCAGCCAATAGGAAGGTCCTTCTCATCAGTGTGTTGTCTTGACCCCAGTGAAAGGTTCTCATCAGTGTGGATGGAGCAGACTTTAAACAAGGAAGAATTAGCAATTGGTGCTCAGCTCCTAATAACACTCACATTGGCTGAAAAATGGCTTTCAAAAGAACTGGGGATACAATTCCTTTCCTTTACTGAACGCTGCTGTACATCCTGGCAGGTTAAATCTGTTTGTCACAGTCAAGAGTTTTTTTCTTTCCTCAACCATTGAATTGCTGTCCAGATGTTTCACGGTACTTCTGGGTGACAAAACCAGATCCTTCACAGAATATTTACCTCGGATTTACCCCACACATCTTCACTTGTACGTCACATTACCACTTTCAACTTGGTCCTGATAGATTGATCAACACAGATGTCATCATCTACATTAGCATGCAGGCTTAGATATTGAAGAGCTGCCTGCCAGTCATGAGACATGTCTTCACATATAGGAACCCAGGAAAGCAGTCAACAATATATCTCATCTTCACACTACCAGCGCCAAGATGGAATTGGATATCACCCTGGTGGTCACAACAGTATCAAGGCCCCAAACTTGTTCACCCAGATGTATTTCTTGATCGAACCCTTGGCTAAAAGCATCACCTCCTCAGGACTGCAGAGGAAACCTCCAAAACACTCCTCTGTAAACTTGTTCCTTCCTCATTGGGATCACATGCCAACATCCTCAGGATCTCTGTTTTCGCGAGCACATGTAATTGTTGGAGGTCAGCCATCTCCGTTCCATGGCACTACAGCTGGAGCTTCTCATGTGCGTTTCTGAGGCCTACGTGCCTTTAGCTATTCTTCCAAGTGGGGACATTCACTAATAACTGAACAATGCACAACACCATTCGCAAACCCTCAGATACCGAAGTCGACCATGTTCAAATGTAGTAAGAAATAGACAATATCCACTTTTGGGTTGACAAATGACAAGTAGTGTTAGCGCCACACAAGTGTCAGGCAATGACTATCTCCAATAAGAGAAAATCTGATCATTCCTCCTTTGATATTCAATTGCATTACCATCACCGAATTGTCCGTTACCGACACCCTGGGGTTTACTGTTGGCCTGAAACTGAACTGGATTACTCGTATGCATACTATTGCTCCAACAGCAGGTCAGGTGGGAGGGGAGGTAGTATACAGTCGGATTGTCATCAGTGCAATAATCCAAAGACATAGGGCCAGGCTGTTGAACTGAAGACCCGTGTTCAAACCCTATGAAACCGTTGTCAATTGTTGTGAAAACCCATCTGGTTCACTGATGTCCTTTACTCAAGTAAATCTATGATCCTTGCCTGGGCTGGCCTTTATGTAACCTCAGACTAAAAACAATATTGTTGTCTCTGAAAATGCCTTCTGAAATAACCTAACAAGCCATTCAGTTCAACGGAAATGGGAGAGGAACAATAAATGCTGGCCCAGCCAACGATGCTCAGATCCCATGATTAGAAATAACTGATGGCAAAATCTCATCTCCTGACTTTCAAAAACCAAGGAATCAGGTGTTTGATGGAGTACTCTGTTATTTCTTTTGGGATGAGTACAGCTTCAACAATGCTCAAGACACGTTATGCCGTCCAGGACATAGTAACCCATTTGATTGGCACCTCATCAAAAAATACCCACTCCCTCCATCATCAATGCGCATTGGTAGCAGTATGTGCAATCTAACAGTTGCACTACAGAATCTTATCAAGCCTTCTGAAGTAGCAAATTCCAAACCCACAACCACTGTCATCTAGAAAGAAAAAGGCAGTTGACACATGGGAAAATCACCACCTGTAAATTTTCCTCGAAGTCACTCAACATACTGATCAGGAAATACATTGCCATTCCTTCATTGCCATTAGAGAGGAATCCTGGAACTGTTTCCCAAACAACACAGTGTGTTTACAAATATTACATGGACTGCAGCAGTTCAAAAAGGAAGATCACCACCGCCATCTCATGGAATTGGACAATAAATGCTGGCTAAGGCAGCAAGCACTACATCTTATGAATTAATAATAATAAAAAAAAGTGGATGGTACCCAGCTGCCCAAATCAAATGGATCAACGTGCAACTCAATTGAACAATGTCGATCTTCACAGGGTTCCTGGCCACTTTCTTTTGCTTCCAGTCCTAATCAATATTGCCAACTCCCTCCATGACATCAGTAAGGTAATTGCATCCAGAAAGCGGATGTCTACTCCAACCCAGCTACCTGGCTTCAAATTCTCATCAGCAGTTTCCCTTAAACTGAATTAACTTGAAATTCATTTTGCAACATGAATCATTATAGAGGACACAAGTAGCATATCAGAAGCAGTCATGAACTAGGAATGGAAGGCAGGGAGGAAATCAGCAAAATTGCATCAGGAAGGTGCTACTTAAGAAAAAAATGTTGCAGCTCCGGGCTGGCATATGCTTCCTCCTGAGAAGCATCATTCTTGAGTCTTAAATGAAGTTGCTGGTGAAATGATGATGCATTGCTTTTAGTTTTCCGAAGTCCATAGTTTTGGGGAAGGTCATATTAGATTGGAAGATAATTGTCTTAACGGTTATGGGTCTGTGATTGGGTAGGTGGGCATGACGAGGTTCGAACTGGTTCCTCAAGAGTGATGGTCAAGTTTTGATGACAGTCAAAGAAAAAAGCATGGGAAACAGGCCCTTCGGCCCAACGAGCCCGCACCGCCATTTTAACATTGAGTCCCCTCTCCACCCATGACCCTTGTCTATGCTTATGGCATTCCAGATTGAGGGAAGACTAATTTAGGGACAATTTGTTACACCAATCAGCCTAACAGCACATCTTTGGGGTGTGAGAGGAAACCGGAGCACCAGGAGAAAACTGACGCAAGCACGGGGAGAATGTGCAAACTCCTGCAGACACTGGCCCAAATCCATGTATCTGCACAGCAGTGATAGTCACTGATCTGTCGCGTTGCCCATCATCTGGTTCAGTTTAAGCGTACACTAACGACGTGAAGTACTAGGCTATTCTCGAAACAACCAACAGCAGCCCTCGTACGACCCGTCATTGTTCCCTGACCGCTCGACATTATCAATTACCTGTGGGACGATCCCACTAATTAAAGTTTGTTTGTTACTTCAGCTGATTCTTGTCAAGGTAAAATAATTTTCATGATATCGGCCTTACCAATTTATTTAGATGGGAAAATATGTTGTCATGTTCCCATGATTAATATCGTGAGCTCCCAAACAGTGAACCTAAACTATTTGCAATATATATAATGTCTTAGATACAGGGATAGAAGGTATTATAGCCAAGTCTGCAGATGACACAAAAGTAGATGGGATACTAATTTGCAGTGAGGGAATATGAAACTTAAAAGATGGATGTAACTAGGCTCGGTGAGTGTGCCAAAATGTGGCAGATAGAGTTTTACGTGGAGATGTGTAAGCTTATCTATTTTGACCAGAAAAGTAGAAAGGTAGCATTTCTCTTTCTCAATTAAGATGCAGTGGGATCTGGGTATCGTTGTGCGCAATTTGCGGGCAACTAGTATGCTGGTATAGAAGATAATAAGGACAGCAAATGGAACTTTGGCATTTATAGCTGAAAGAATTGAGTATAAAAATAACAAAGAGTTGCTGCTACTACATGGGGCATTGGTGAGACCAAGTCAGAATACTATGCAAAGTTTTGTTTCTCTTATTTGAAGAAGGATGCAGAGAAATTAGAGTCAGTTCAGAGGCAATTCACTGCATTGATTCCAGAGACAAGGAGTTCTTTTACGAAGATAAGTTGAGAAGCTTAGGCTGATACTCTTTAGAATTGAGAATCATGAGTGGAGATGAAGTATACAATATGATAAAGAATATTTGGTTTAATTAATTTGGACCTGATTTGTCTGTAAAATTATCGCCACAGAAATGGAAACTGCAATATTCTGATTATAGTACGAATTACAGGATAACCAAATGTCTTACTGAATAAGCCATTTGACTTATCTCAGTTGGCTGGACTGCTGGATAGCGATTTTAAAAAGTGATGCCAAAAACGTAGATTTAATTCCCGTACTGACTAAAATTATTCATTAAGTCCCACCTTCTCAAATATTCCTGACGGTTGGTGATCATTGGGTTAAATCACCATCAGTCACAATTTATATTTAGCTGGGACGATGACGAATTTACCTTTTGCAAGTAAGAAAAGAAAACGTTTTGACAAAATAAGCAAAAAATGGACATTTCCTCTTTTGGGGCAATTTAGAATGAGAGGTCATAACTTTCGGATGGAAGGTAGCTGATTTAAAACAGATGAGAAGAAAATACTTCTCTCAAATGTTACGAATCTGTGGAATTCACTTTAATCATTGAATTATTACAGTGCACAATCATAGAAGGCCATTCAGCCCATTGAATGTTGTTCAATTATTCTCTCCAATTAAGCATGGTTTTGACGTCTCAGTGAGACTTCTGCAGAATTTCATATTTTAAATATATATTCTGATATTTCATAGAACATAGAACACTACAGCACAAACAGGCCCTTCGGCCCACGAGTTGCGCCGATCACATCAACACCTACCAACCCATAGACCTATCTATAACCCCCAATCCCATTAAATCCCATATACTCATCCAGAAGTCTTTTAAAAGACCCCAGTGAGTTCGCCTCCACCACCACTGACGGCAGCCGATTCCATTCACTCACCACCCTCTGAGTGAAAAACTTACCCCAAACATAACTTCTGTACTTGCCTCCCCGCACCTTAAATCTGTGTCCTCTCGTAGCGACCATTTCAACCCGGGGAAATAGCCTCTGAGAATCCACCCTATCTATTCCTCTCAACATTTTATAAACTTCTATCAGGTCGCCTCTCAACCTTCGTCTCTCTAGGGAAAAGAGTCCCAGCTCCCTCAACCTAACTTCATAAGGCATGCCTCCCAATCCAGGCAACATCCTTGTACATCTCCTCTGTACCCTTTCAATAGCTTCTACGTCCTTCCTATAGTGAGGCGACCAGGACTGCACACAGTACTTCAAGTGAGGCCTGACAAGGGTCTTATAAAGTTGCAGCATTACCTCCCGATTCCTAAACTCAATCCCTTGATTAATGAAGGCCAGTACACCATACGCCTTCGTGACCACATCTACCACCTGCGAGGCCGATTTAAGAGTCCTGTGGACCCGGACCCCAAGATCCTTCTGCTCTTCAACACTACTAAGACTCCTGCCCTTGATAGTGTACTCGTTCACCCCATTGGTCCTGCCAAAATGGACCACTACACATTTATCCGCGTTGAAGTCCATCTGCCACTTCTCCGCCCAGTCCTGCATCCTATTTATGTCCTGCTGCAACTTCTGACAACTCATTAAGCACCTCAGCCATTTCTTCTGTTTCCACACAGACCTTTCCCCCTTCACCTTTTATAGGTCCTATCCCTTCTCTTCTCATCCTTTTAGTTTTCACATATTTATTGAAGGCCTTGGGATTCTCCTTAATCTTACCCGCCAAGGTCTTCTCATGACCCCTTCTGGCTCTCCTAATTTCCCTTTTAAGCTCCTTTCTACAATCCTTATACTCCTCAAGATCCTTAACATCTCCTAGCTCCCTGAACCTTTTGTACACCTTCCTTTTCCTCCTGACTAGGTTCACCACAGCCTTCGTGCACCACGGTTCCCGCGACCTACCAAAACCTCCTTGTCTCATCGGAACGTTGTCATGCAGAGCTCCAGACAAACATTCCTTGAATATCCGCCACCTTCCTTCGGTACTTTTCCCCAAGAAAGCCTCCTTCCAGTTTATTTGTCCAAGTAACTGCCTGACATCTTCGTAGTTCCCCTTACTCCAGACAAACACCTTCCTAGCCTGCCTGATCCTATCTCGTTCCACTGTAATTGTGAAGGAGATAGAATTATGATCACCATTCCCAAGATTCTCTCCTACCAAGAGATCCGACACCTGTCCTGGTTCATTCGCCAGTACCAGGTCAAGTACAGCCTCTCCTATCATAGGCTTATCCACGTACTGTGTCAGGAAACCTTCCTGAACACACCTAACAGACTCCTCCCCATCCAAACCCCTTACCCTTGGGATATTCCAATCGATGTTTGGGAAATTGAAGTCTCCCATCACGACAACTCTGTTATTACTACACCTCTCTAGAATCTGTTTCCCTATCTGCACCTCAACTTCCCTGTCACTATTGGGCGGCCTATAGAATACACCCAGCAAAGTGTTCGACCCTTTGCTGTTCCTAACTTTCACCCACAGAGACTCTGTAGACAGTCCCTCCACGGCATCCTCCTTCTCTGCAGCCATGACACTGTCCCTGATCAACAGAGCCACTCCACCACCTCTTTTGCCTCCCTCCCTGTCCTTCCTGAAGCATCTGAATCCTGGCACCTGGAGTACCCAGTCCTGTCCCTGAGACATCCAAGTCTCCGTAATGGCCACCACATCACATTCCCAAGCAGCAATCCACGCCCGAAGCTCATCTACCTTATTTACTACACTCCTGGCGTTAAAATAGATACACTTCAGCCCCTCAGTCTGGGCATTTCCCTTCTCCACCCCCTGTCTAACCTCCCTCTCATACTGCCTGCAGTCCTTCCCTAGCTGGGAGCTAACCTCCTCGGTCCCAGTCTCCCCATCACAATTCCCTCCCCCCATCCTTTCTAGTTTAAAGTCTAGGTTATGGTGAGCAGGTAGGTAAGTGGAACTGAAACCACAACAAAGATGAGCCATGATCTTATTTAATGACGGAGCAGGCTCAAGGGGTCAGATGACTTACTCCTGCTCTTCGTTCTTATGTTCTTACGTCACTGGATTTGTATACAGTGAAAAAACAAATTGTTTATTGCATGTTATACAGACGAAGAATAACGAGCACCAAGAAGGAAAGGAGAGAGTGCAGAACGTTTAAAGTTAAGATTTTTTGTAAAGTTACTTTATTACTTCCACAAGTCGGCTTACATTAAATGAGTGTAAAATCGCCTAATCCCCACACTCCAGCACCTCTTTGGATCCACTAGGGAGGAATTATTATGGCCAATGCACCTCACTAGCAAGCCTCTCAGACTGTGGAAAGAAATTGGAGCATCCGGAGGAAACCCACGCAGGCACGGGGAGAACATACAGGAGCCAGAATTCGGACCAAGGTTGCTGGCAAAGTGAGGCAGCAGTGCTAACCACTGTGCCACGGTGGTGTCCCTTATAATGTTAAAGTCATAGACATAATGTAGGAAAAAAACATCTACTTAATACGAGGTAGCTCCACTCAACAGTCTGGTTCCAGTCGACGAGAAGCTTTTCTTGAATCGGCTGATGCGTGTTCTCAGATTTTTGAATCATTTTCCAGACAGAAGAAGGTGGAAGAGAGCATATCTGGGGTGCATCAGGTTCTAAATTATGGTCGCTGTTTTCCCAAGGCAGCGGGAAGTGTAGACAGAGTCGCTGGATGGGAAGTTGGTTTGTGTGATTGAATAGACTTCATTCATGAGCCTTTGTGGATTTTTTTTTCCATATTTTGGACTGAACAGAACTATAGTAGGCTCTGATACCATACACTGCACACAAGATGTACAACAAACACAGATGTACCCTGTCCCATTTGTACAGGACCCACCTTCCCCAGAATCGGTCCCAGTGATCTAACACCATTTCTCCTGCTCCTACTTTTAGTCCTATATTCTTCTGCATTATAGTCCTAATTGTAGTCAGGAAAAAAAAATACGTTTATTCGATGTAGGCAATTAAGAACAGATGAAGCATTTGAAGAATAGAGGGAGAGTTAAAAAATAGCTCAAACAGGGTTTTAGGAGGGCAAGAAGAGGTTACGAAGTGTCTTTGGCTGACGGACTGAGGGGAATCCCAAGGGATGTTTTACATATATTACAAACAACAGGGTAGTAGTTAGTAAAAGAGTAGCTAGTAAAAGAGTTGGTCCACTAAAAGACAAAGAAGGTAAACTTTGTGTAGAATGAAACGAAATGGGTGAAATTCTTCATTAGCACTTTGCAACTGTATTCATAAAGAAGAGAGGTACGATTGACGGTGTCTTGGACGGATGTGTGAATTACTTAGAGCAAGCTACCATTACGAAGGTGGAAGTTTTAGGTGAATTAAAACGTATTAAGGTAGATAAATCCCTAGGGCCAGATTGCCAAGTGAACCAAAAGATTACATTTCTGGACCTTTAACATAATGTGATGTTTCTTCATTGGCCACTATTGAGGTACCAGAGGTTTGGAGGATAGACAATGTTTTCAATGATATAAGAAGGATGGCAAGAATAACTGAAATAATTAAAAACTCGTGAGCTTGATGTCAGTAACAGTCGAATTGTTGGAGAAAAGACTTAAGAATGGGATATGTGCATATTCCGAACTGGATTGTATTGTTAGCGACAGATAATATCGTTTTGTACATGGAAGTTCATGTCTCATTAGCTTAATTGAGCTTCCTGAGATGGTGACAGAAATGATTGATGACAGAATGGCTGTGGATGTTGTCTACATTGGCTTTTGTAAGGCATTTGACAAGGCCCCTATTGTAGGCTGCTGGAAAAATAAAATCTCACAGGAGCAAGGGTTTTCTACCTAGATGGATTCAGAACTGACTTGGCATAGAAGGCAGAGTGTAGCGGTGGAAGGCTGTTTTCTTCTGAATGGACGTCTCTAACTACTGGTGTTCCGCAGTGATCAGTGCTGTGTCCTCTGTTGATTGCAATATGTATATATATATATATATAAGGACTTGGCAGAACATGTAGCTTATGGATGATACGATGATTGGCGGAGTTGCGGATAGTGAAGAAGATTGTCAGAAAGTACATCAGGATATAGATAGACTGGAAAATTAGGTGGTGAAATGGCAGATGGAATTTAATCCAGACAAATGCAAGGTGATACATTTTGATAGATCCAATTCAGGCGGAAGTCTTGAAATAAATGGCAGTACAATCAGAAGTATAGATACACAGAGAGATCTGGGATTACAGGCCCACAGATCCTTTAAAGTGGAAACACAGGTGGAAAAGGTGGCGAAGAAAACATATTGTATGCTTGCCTTCATTGGACGGGGCATTGGGTATAAAAGTTGGCAAAATATTCACAGTTGTATGAAACTTTGATTAGGCCTCGCTTGTAAAGCTGTGTCCAATTGGGGTCATCACAGTATCAGAAGGACGTGGGCGCTTTGGAGAGAGTGCAGAGAAAGAGTCCAGAAAGTTGCCTGGAATGCAGGTTATTAGCTATGAGAAGCGATTGAAGATAGTGGGATTGTTCTCACTAGAAAGGGGGAGGCTAAGGGGCGACCTGGCAGAAGATGGGGGCGGGGGCGGTTTGTGAAGGTGGGGGAAATGTTCAGTGAAGATGTGTGGAGGAGTCTTTATGCACATAAGGTTTGTGGGGGTGGAGTGGGTGGCTGTGGCGAAATGCACTGCCAATTCAGGTTACTTTAGTCGCACTTAAGACTTCCCCTGGTAGGTATCTTAACAATCGGGGAATAGAGGGATACGATCAGTTGGTTTAGAAATGTAAATTTGATTGGAGCGGCCTTAGAAATCCGAAGGGCCTGATCCTGCGCTGCACTAATCTTTGATCTTTGTTCTTTCATATGTGGCACTGGGAGAAATCCAAAGATTGCAACACAAGAGGTCATCTTTTTTGTTAGTCTTGCTCCTAACTTATTGCAAATCTTCATCTCTCTTTCTACCCATGTCAATGGTACCAAAATGCACAATGATATGCTAACGACTATGATACCCAGCACTGCTTTGTCATTTATCTTCTCGATGTCTTCACTATTTGATGAGAGGTAACAAATGCATTTGCATTTCCTTCTTTGATAGTTCACTCTGACCTGTACATTTTCCTCACAGGCAAAACAGCAACCTCTTTTTTGGCTTCATTTCGCCAATCTTCGAACTTGCGACAAATTCTTGCTCATTACCAGCGTTGTGTGATGTGACAACTGTACTTACCCAGGTATATTCACACGACCATCAGCGCTTTGAAGAATGCGATGATTTTGGGGACATATTAGGTTGCTGAAATGGGAATGGGAAGTTCCAAAAATACAGTGATGACTTCAGGAATGAATATTAAAACAATATATAATGGTGTTTTGTGAGACAGAATGTGAACGCCAGATATTGACAGCAATGATTGAAATGTTGTGAATCACAAATTGTGGGGGTGTAGCAGATCTAACAGTCAAATAGGCACCCCTGCCCCGCTGAAATGCAGTCCTGAATAAAAGGCTTAACATCCTTAATATTTTTTTCTCAGTTATGGGGGAACTACTCAAAATTGCTGATTACAGATGCAAATACAATGATGAAGGTGTACATAGGTAGACACATGAGCGAAATAGAGATGGCGGGATATAGGAGACTGTTTTAAATAAGGATCAGAGAACATAAGAACATAAGAAATAGGAGCAGGAGTAGGCCATCTAGCCCTTCGAGCCTGCCCCGCCATTCAATAAGATCATGGCTGATCTGTCGTGTCTCAGTTCCGTTATACTGATCTGCTTAAAAAGGAGTGGAGGAAGAAAGACACACCTATTATCTATCACTTACATGGTGAAAAACTGCAGCAGGCGACGGTGCAGAGGGACCTCGAGGTCCTTATGCATGAGTCGCAAAAACCCAGCTTGCAGGTGCAGCAGGTGGTCAGGAAGGCGAATGGGATGCTGGCCTTCATAGCGAGGGGGATTGAATATAAAAGTAGGGAGGTCTTGCTGCAGCTGTATAGGGCACTGGTGAGGCCGCAGCTGGAGTACTGTGTGCAGTTTTGGGCGCCGTACTTACGCAAGGATATTTTGGCCTTGGAGGGAGTGCAGAGGAGGTTTACTAGGCTGATACCAGAGTTGAGGGGGTTGAGCTATGAGGAGAGGCTGAATAAACTAGGCTTGTACTCGTTAGAGTTTAGAAGAATGAGGGGAGATCTCATTGAGACGTATAAGATGATGAATGGGATGGATAGGATAAAGGTGGAGAGACTCTTCCCGCTCAGAAAGGACAGTAGGACTAAGGGGCACAGCCTCAAGATAAAGGGGGGGGGCGGTTTACAACGGAGTTGAGGAGGAACTTCTTCACTCAAAGGGTGGTGAATCTCTGGAATTCTCTGCCCGTTGAAGTGGTGGAGGCTGCCTCGTTAAATATTTTTAAGGCGTGGGTTGATGGGTTTTTGATAAGAGAGGGGATTAAGGGTTATGGGGAGAGGGCGGGAATGTGGAACTGAGCCATGACAGATCAGCCATGATCTTATTGAATGGCGGGGCAGGCTCGAAGGGCCAGATGGCCTACTCCTGCTCCTATTTCTTATGTTCTTATGTTCTTAATAACTCTTTAAAATAGACAAAATTCAGCACCAGGAATAAGTGTCTGAATTTATGAACTTTTGAAGGACTGATGGGAAAAATCAGGTGTTCGATCTTCTCGTTTTAACTATTGAAAAGTTGAATTTTCTCAGCTCTGATATTGTTTTTTTAAACACTAGGCGATCAGTTCCATGGATAGGTGATGGTAGTGAAGTCACTTCATTATAATCCAGAAATCTAGGCTAATATTCTGAGTTGATGTCCTGCCACTGCAGTTTTTTTTTAACATAAATTCAATCATGCAACATGACAAAAAAGTTGCCTGAAACTATTTTCCATTTTCGCAAAGATAATCAGTTCTAACAGTGAAACTTTGGGAAGCAAAATTGCTGGTTGTTTTTGTTTGTAGTCTGAATGATACAATACTCCAGATCTACAGCAATGTGATTGATTCTGAAATGGCCGCTTGAAATCTAAAGTGGAGGAGAGTGTAGAAACAAATTATTATCGGCATGGCAACAGAACTGACCAGGCAAAGCCTAGACTGTTCAACCTGAAAACATGCTCCTTTCGAAGATCTGGGAACCGATGTGAACATTTGGAGAGTTAACCAACAAGTGGAGTGAAGCAACAGGTGCTGACACCCTTATAGTCAGGGAATCGATCTATAGGGAAAGTATCTCAAACACCTTCGTCATCACTCTTGCTTGTGACCAGAAGTGGCGACACCGTAGCATAGAGCCAGGAGGGAGTTGCCTTGAGTCCCTTAACATTGACTCTGGACCCCATGAAATTTCAAGGCATCCGATCAGACATGGACCAAAAATAAATCTGGTTACAGCATAGGCGTCCTCCACTCCCTTCTGAGGCACAAGTGTTAAATCAGTTGAACACTACTTGGCGGGAGCACGGAAGGTGAAGTTGCACGGGGCAGTGGTGAGCTCACAGCTGATGTATTCTGTTCAATATTGGTCTCATCATTAAAGGAACGATACGAATGTGTTAGAAGCAATTCAGAGAAAATTCATAAGGTTAACATCAAGATAGCGAGGCATGTTTGTTTGGGAAAATAATGAGCGTTTAGGTCTGTATTCAATTGACTTAGTGGAGTAAAAAGTAACAAAATTTAAAGCTTGAGGATCTTTATATATCTTGACAGGATCGGCGCGGTGAGAATGTTTCGATTTGTGGGAGAATGTGTTAATAGGACAGCGATTAGGACATTGATACTTTCTCTGATTTTCGTGATTCTTTGGAAAGCAAGTTTTTAGAATACACTTAGAATACACTTAAGGCAGAGTGAGATGGAAACTTGATTAGTGCGGGAAAAGGAGTGGGTTTGGGGGTGAGTGGAAATGTGGAGGTGACGAACCGATGAGCTGTGATCTTGCTGAGTATTGGGACAGACTCGAGCCGCTCTGTATCCTACTCTGGTTCCTCATTCTTAAAATGGAAAGTTGGCTGTCACACGTGAACTGATGGCCATAAGGGCACAAAATGAATTCTGGGCTGAACAAGTGACACAAAACAAACCCAACTCCTCCTCATCAATCTAACATTTGCAAATGTCTCTCTTCATGCTTGCTACAGAATTGCTATGCCTGGTTACCACACAATCCATTTGTGGGTGAAGTTACATCCTAATGGTGAGAATACTCTCCATTCTGTTGTACCACAATGTCAGATGACATATGTTTCAAACATTTCTATCAATCTAAAATGTGACACCCACTGTGGACCAGCAACAATAGCATCATTGTTTCCAACCACTCTGTGTTACCTTGCGCCTGGTGTATTCCCGATCCTACCATTACAATCCAGCCAGGGAATCAAACCTGATTCAACTAATGCAAGAGAGCAAGTCAGGATCAGTATCGGAAATACCTAAAAATTGGATGCCAAGGTGGTGAAGCGAAAACATGAGACTGTGCCCATGCCAGACAATGGAAGCATGGCACTATAGCCAGGAATAAGAGATACCACAATCAACCTCTCCGATTTTTTTTAACAAATTTGTCATTAGATGTGACTATCTAGGTGAGAAAGAATTGCTCATCTCTAATTTCCCATGAGAAGCTGCTGAATAACTGAAGTTCCATCATAAACTGCTGCAGTCCATGATTAATCGGAAGAACCAACAAGCTGGAAGGGGCATCTGATCTTTTTTACCGAGTAATAATAAAGGGAGGGAGATATTGGTAATGGTCAGGGTGGATCATGGCTTGGGGACAAGCTGCAGTTGATGTTATCCATATGCATCTGTTGCCTTTGTCTTGTGAGGTGGTAGAGGTTGTGGATTTGGGCGGTGCTGTCACAGAAGCCTTGTCATTTCCCTTGTAAATGATACATACTGGTGACGCTGTGTGTTGTTAGCAGAGGGATGCTTTAAAGCCACCATATAAGTCTTTCTTCTGTATTCCTGGGCATCACCTGAAGCAACACAGTTCAAAATACCTACTTGAAAATAAAAATAAACGTCTGGACATCTGTAATCTAATCATGTCTTGAGAACACAACCTTTTGAGCCAATCACAATGAACCAGAGAGTCTGGTGGGCTGTAAGAATGATACTCCTTCTATGCCGATATGTGTGGTTAAATTCCCCTCCAATTTGATATTCATGTTTGCTGAAGACACCAACCGTAAATGGCTCGGATCTCAAACAGGAGTATAGGAGTGATACAGAGAACATGGCATACTGATGCAGCAACAATAAGCTGTCCCTCAATGTCAAGAGAACGGAGGAAATTGTCATCGAATTCAGGGAGCGTACAGGAGAACATGTCCCTGTCTACATCAACGTGAACGAAGTTGACAGGGTCGAGAGCTTTGCATTTTTAGGTGTCCAGATCACCAACAACCTGTCCCGGTCCCCCTATGATGACATTGTAAATTAAGAAAGCCCATCAACGCCTCTACTTTCTCAGAAGACTAAGGAACTTTGGCATGCCAGCTACGACTCTCGCCAACTTTTGCAGATGCACCATAGAAAACATTTTTTCTCGTTGTTTCACAGCTTGGTATGGCTCCTGCTCTGCCCAAGAAGCAAGGTTATGAATTTAGCCCAATCCATCATACAAACATAAGAACATAAGAAATAGGAGCAGGAGTAGGCCATCTCGCCCTTCGAGCCTGCCCCGCCATTCAATAAGATCATGGCTGATCTGTCGTGGCTCAGTTCCACATTCCCGCCCTCTCCCCATAACCCTTAATCCCCTCGCTTCAACCGGCAGAGAATTCCAGAGATTCACCACCCTTTGAGTGAAGAAGTTCCTCCTCAACTCCGTTCTAAACCGCCTCCCCTTTATCTTGAGGCTGTGCCCCCTAGTCCTACTGTCCTTTCTGAGCGGGAAGAGTCTCTCCACCTCTATCCTATCCATCCCATTCATCATCTTATACGTCTCAATGAGATCTCCCCTCATTCTTCTAAACTCTAAGGAGTACAAGCCTAGTTTATTCAGCCTCTCCTCATAGCTCAACCCCCTCAACTCCGGTATCAGCCGAGTAAACCTCCTCTGCACTCCCTCCAAGGCCAAAAGATCCATAATATGTTTGCAAATATTTAAAAAAAGCCTAATTTACTGAGCGTGGAACTAAATACAACACTAAAGGATGTTAGGCTTTAGTTACCCAGTTGATTGGGAAGACTAAGAATATTGGGTGAAGCCTTGGACGCCTTATTTAAGCAAGGCTGCAGATCAGTTCCGAGAAGTCTTACTAGTTTCATGCTTGGACCGATCTGGTGCCTTATGAAGTTAGATAGGAACATAAGAAATAGGAGCAGGAGTAGGCCATCTAGCCCTTCGAGCCCGCCCCGCCATTCAATAAGATCATGGCTGATCTGAAGGGGATCAGTTCCACTTTCCCGCTTTCTCCCCATAACCCTTAATTCCCTTGTCTATCAGAAATCTGTCTACCCGTGACTTAAATATATTCAACGAGGTAGCCTCCACCACTTCAACGGGCAGAGAATTCCAGAGATTCACCACCCTTTGAGTGAAGAAGTTCCTCCTCAACTCCGTTCTAAACTGCCCTCACCCCTTATTTTGAGACTGTGCCCTCTCGTTCTGTTTTCCTTTCTAAGTGGAAAGAATCTCTCTACCTCTACCCTATCTGGCCCCTTCATTATCTTGTAAGTCTCTATAAGATCCCCCCTCAGCCTTCTAAACTCTAACGAGTACAGACCCAGTCTATTTAATCTCTCATCATAGGCTAACCCCCTCATCTCCGGTATCAGCCTGGTGAACCTTCTCTGTACTCCCTCCAAGGCCAATATATCCTTTCGCCAATAGGAGAGACTGTGTTTGTGTGCTCTCGAATTTAGAAAAGTTTGGGGTGAGTGGATTGAAATATATAAGACCCTCACCTTGAGACAAGGCGGAAATTGAAACATTGTTTCCTTTTGCGAATGTGTCCAGAACGAATTGGCTCTGTTTTAAAATTTGGGGATGATCTTATAATACAAGCTGAGGGGTGCAATCTTACGACCTCGTGCCACCTGACTTTCGATGAGGCGAGATTGTAAGTAGTGGTGGGAGGTGAAAAACCGAGTTTGCGCTCGCTTTCCGCCCCCCCAATCTTACCAGCTCTGTTTCTTCAAAGAAGTTGGTATTTGTCACCGTTACCAACGAATGCAGCAATCAGATACTGTATTTGCGGACGCTGGAACCAGTTTCCAAAATTCGGGTCAGTTTGGATTGAATGGAAGAATCTGCGCGGGTCTTATCCTCCAATGCAGGTTGCCTCTTTCCCGTATTTGCTGCTATTAGGCCCCCTACAATGAGGCGAGGCTGAGGAGGCTGGGAGCTGGGCGCAGGGAAGTTAGTGCTGCAGACTGAAAAGCAACTTCTGGGGAGCCAAGTAACGAGAGCCGACAACTGAGAGCTGGTAAGCCAAGGAGTAGGGAAGCTCGTCTCAGTCCTTCAGCAAGGGAACAAAGGTGCCAGGGCGAAGAGATCATCGGCCATACCCAGGGATTGGGTCCCAGTGAGCACATGCACCAAGAAGCGGAATCTGGTCATCTAGAGATGGCTGCAGACATGAGTAGCAGGCCTGGGTTTCCAGAGAACACCGGAACAATGCATTAGGCAATAAGAGCAGGCACATTGGCGAGAGACTGACAGTGAGACAGTGAAAGAGTGAATGGGTCAAAGAGAGAGAGAGTATGAGTGAGGAGAGAAAGAAAAAAGAGAAAGAGGAGAGAGGGAGTAATGAGAGAAAGAGGGAGGGGAGAGAGACAATGTGCGGGGAGAGATTATGCGGCAGGCAGTGTGTGTGAGGGGGAGACAATATGTGAGGGGGAAGCAATGTGTGGCGTAGAGAATATAAAATGGGCTGGGAATGTGAAAGGGTTTGAGAGATTGTGAGGGTGAGGTAGTGTTTGGTGGGAGGTTGTATGGGGTGGTGAGAGAATTTAGGGATTGAGAGAATGTAGGGGTGAGTGGGTAGACAAAGAAAGAAAGAGGATGGAGATGAGACGACCTCTGGAGATTGGAAGTGTCTGGGATATTAAGAGAGTGGACGTGGTGTGAGAGATTCTCAGAGGAGAAATTTTGGAGTGAGAAAGCTTGACGGAGCTAAAGATTTCAATTTTGGTGAGTGTGTGAATGGATAAGACAGTACGTGCACGGTGAGAGAGTTTGTGGGAATGAGTTGATAAGGGATGTGAGAAAATGTGAGCAGTGATGAGAGTGCGGGGCAGTGAATGTCCTGCAACCTGGCGCTTTTTTTTAACTCGAAAAGTTGTTTCTCTTCACACAAAATATGTTCATTGAAGTTTAGTGTCTGCTAAAAAATATAATTCCGATTTTTCTTCATCGGCCTAGTGAGCATTAAATTCAAATTAAATGTGGCTCCTCAATAGATTGGACGTCTATATGGACACATCAATAGACGCCTAAACATCCTTTATTTGGAACTTATCAATCCAAGTCTTGATTAAATGTCCTGCGTTTGGCATTCCCACCTTAAATTAGCTTAAAATCAAATATGTTTAAGAGGCACACACCGATATAAATATCTGCTAAGTACCTCATCCAACAGTATTGTACTTCCGAGCATAATGGCATCTCATTCGTCCATTAAACTCAGATGCAAGCTCTCTTCTTGGCTAAACTTACCTCCATGTTGCCAGGTTACGCTCGACACTCTTGTACAGGTCAAAGTGAATGTTTCACTCGATCAGTGACAAGCTAGATAGACATGTGATCCCGTGTCTAGATATCCTGTATCGAAGCAATAACTGAACCTATTCATGATGTTGCAAATGTGATACAAAGAACAAAGAACCAAATCAGCCTGGGAAACAGGCCCTTCGGCCCAACGAGCCCACGCTGCCATCTCAACTCCACCTCTCTACCCATGACCCCTATCTAATGTTTTATGGCCATCCAGATTGAGGAAAAACTGATTTTGGGACAATTTATTCCTGCCAATCAGCCTAACACCACATCTTTGGGGTGTGGGAGGAAACCGGAGCACCCGGAGAAAACCCACGCAAGCACGGGGAGAATGCGCAAACTCCCACAGACACCGGCCCAAATCCTTTTGCCAACCACAGGTTTCCATGGCCTTTTGTTCTGAATTATACACCTTAACTATCGAACCTTGTGATAAATTGTTTTGGCTACAGTGAACAATAATTCATATAATAATTAAAATGCATTTACGTATCAGCATAAACGGTTCATAATCACAATCAGTTGTTCGATTCTCTTACTGAATTCATATTTGTGTAAACTATTCTATTATTAGCTTATTGACTTGTTTTAAGAATCATTTAACTCCTTCGTGGAAAACCTATCACCAACTTAACTTATACCATCGAAATATCTGGTAACTGGTTCGAAGTTTCCCTCCTCGAATGGGAAAAAAAAACCTTTGAATAAACAAAACAAAAATGCCCAGACAAGATTGATGCATCCTCAGATTATTATTACTTTTTTCTTTGTATGTTATCATTGTTAGAAACTGTTTCGCTTTTGAGAAGTTTGAGGAGCTGACCATCAAAGAGAAGTGCAGGAGAGACTGTTTTTACTGTTTTACTTGCTGTCCTTGAGGGAATGTTTTGACTGTCCTCTGGCTGTTCCATCCCACTCATCAGATGGTCAGTTCGTGTCATTGGTTCTTTGCTTTCTTACCCAGTTAAATTGTCCTTTTCAATTTACGCTATGGGTTTTGCATGCCTTTCCCTATTGCTCTGCTGCCCTTTGGGGGGGGTGTGTGTGTGTGTGTGTCTGTCTGTGTGACTCCACCAGCCTAGTTACTGCAGATCATCATAAAGTTTCTCACATGTTTGACCTGCTGCTGACTTCTATGTCTGATTACTTCTGCTGATTTCCTGTCCTCCAATTGTGGGCTCATTCACCGAGCTCACTTCTCGTCCGTTTATCCATACTTGCTGCTCATTTTCTTCTCAATCTCCCTTTCTCTGCTTTCTCTTGACAACTGTTACCATCTCTTTAAAGCTTTAAATCGTCAATACACTTATATTTCGGTCCTCCAGAGGACATCTCTTGTCCCAAATCTGTTGATCTTTGAGCTATTTCATTTTTTTCGTACATTGACTAAATAATTGAAATAACTGGATATTTCAAGGCGCTCTTCAATTGCTTTCTGAATTTGGATTGAGTTGCGACATAAATAAATGTGTTTGTGCAACAATTTAAATTCCGCAGCATATATGCCACGTTTGAAAAGATGTAATGAGAATTGTCATCTAAGAGATTTGTAATACCAAAAAAATATAAAACGTATACAATCCACAAGAGTATGAAGCTGCCGGATATGGTGAAAATTAAAATCACAGACTTTCTTCTACTCTCTATCTCTGGGTCACCGTGATCCCTCCCCCTGCTCTGACCCCTCAGTCCCTTTCGGATTCCACTGACCACTAGAACGTGTCTGACTGTCAAAGCGTTCAGCAACAGAATTATCCCAAAAGGAACCAATGGTGTTAAAACCTTTTCAAAAATTTTAAATCCAATCCACCTAGGGTCAGTATAATAGCTTTGCTTGTTACCACAGCGCCAAGGTACGTTGTCAATAATCCTTCTTGGTTCAAATCTGAAGTAGATGGGGATGTTTTTCAAACAGAGCACTGTGCCTGTTGTTGCTAGGACGACAGATGCAGTTTTCTTGGTGCAATATTTCGATTTCAGCTTCTGACAACAAATGGCGACAAATCGATCAAAAGTGAAGGTGACGGTGAACCAGACAGAACAGTCTGTGGCTGCACGGAGAAGAACATAGCGAACACTGCACACAGGGGTGATTCTCAGGAAATTGGTTGGGAAATAATATCCATTGATTCGCTTGAGAATGACCTCAGTAATAATGACACATATATCTGCAGCTGCCATTGCCACCAGGTAGCGAGTGGTGCAGTTGGAGAGGCCACATTGTCCACAAGACAGGACAATGATTGCTGCTGCGTTGACTGTAAATTGAAGAGGGCAAAATTGACTCGAAATTACTGGCATATATTGTCCTCTCCTGGCCATAGGCAGCATGCAATTTGGTACCAAAAATTGTGGGCTCTGCTTGGGTCAATGGTTGGCGATATTCAACAATGGTCTCAACTACTCTTCATCCTGAACATCTGTAGTTATTCCCACCCCAATTAGAAGGTCCTCCCCACCACAGTTTTATTTCCCCAGACTGGCAGTGGTCATTTCAACTCTGGCACCTGCTTTGATACCGGTGATCGGCTTTTGGATAAATAAATTTAGAGACTTTCAATGGGATTATACACGTGTGTCCAAAGCAGAGATGTTCAGTACAATTCGAACAGCACTCAGAGAATAGAACACTTATTTATTGACAACGAACCATGATTAAACAGATTACTTCCATGTAAGGTTTCTCACAGACACATCACAAAAATGCCAAGTCTGTGGGAGGGGTACACATATTTCACACGAAAGTAACACCAAAACAGAGGTGTAAGAATTGACCGTGAACATATGTCCTTCTGTGTGCCGAGAGAATGTTAATGTTCGACCTATCAGAGACCTTCAGTAATAGAAGGTGTTTTGAGAGTGGAAAGTTGGATAGTTGATAATGGCAATACATTCACAGTGGTCAGAGACTCAATTTCAGTTTGTTACTCTGTTCAGCATCATTCTACACTGACAGGAAACCTCGGTGATACTTTTATATCAGTTTCCTGCATTGCAGTTTGAGTCAACGGACACAATTTAATCACGCGGAGAGCTTGTGAACTAAAAGCCATTCATGCCGTAGAATGCAACCACAGAATTAACACAAAACATGTGATATATTTATATTATTGAAATGGTGAGTTGATAACTGTGGCGTTACAATCCAATTTCACGTTACCATCCACACAATAATAGCAGAAAGAAATCTGTGCACTAATTAACTCAGCAACATTGGACGTAAATACTTACCAGGCACACCAACTATGGCAAGGATCATATAGAAAATTTTCCTGATCCATTGAATTATTGGGTGCATTTTCTTTGTGAAGTGAATCTGTTACTTTGTGCAGCAGTCTCTCTGATTTCAGCTATGAGGTGAGACAATCCTTGTGCATAAACTTTATATACTCCAGGGTTTCTGGAGTAATGGCTTTGCCGAATTCATTTTTTTTATGTTGTTGTTCTTAAACATTGAACAAACAGATTTCAACACCTGAGTTTATTCCCTGTTGAGGGAATATGTCAAGTGCTGAAACTTAAGTGAGCATTCTCTGCCAAGGCATTTACAATTATTATTAAAACGTTGAACTGTACTTTGAAGTGGTCTATTTTTCTTTCAGAAAACGCTGTCTTGAGGGTGAGGGCATAACAGTGGCAAAGTTTGTGCATTTAATATGATTGTGTAGAGAGATTTAAGAATTAGTACCTATTCAGAAAATAATTAAAATGGTTTCAGATCCCGTTGTCACAGAGGAAAACAAGTTTGTTCTCAGTTACAAAAGTTAGCACCTTTTTCACAACTTAAAGTCAGCAGAATTTCCAAATGCAAGAACTTGCTAGACATGCACGAACTGACCTTGCGATATCGAGCTTTGGAGTCAGACAGCAACCTCTGATTGAGTGAAAATGTGGGCAGCCATAAAAAAGAGAAATTAGAAGCTTCTGAAATGGCTTCAAAGGTAAATATGTGACTAGTATGCGTCTGTTACTTGTAAACCTATATGTGTTGTTAGATTGAATTTTAAACAAAGAACAAAGAACCAAATCAGCCTGGGAAACAGGCCCTTCGGCCCAACGAGCCCACGCTGCCATCTCAACTCCACCTCTCTACCCATGACCCCTATCTAATGTTTTATGGCCATCCAGATTGAGGGAAAACTGATTTCGGGACAATTTATTCCTGCCAATCAGCCTAACAGCACATCTTTGGGGTGTGGGAGGAAACCGGAGCACCTGGAGAAAACCCACGCAAGCACGGGGAGAATGCGCAAACTCCCACAGACACCGGCCCAAATCCATGTGTCTGCACAGCAATCAGCGACAGTCACTGAGCTGTCGTCTTGCCCAGTATCTTGTCCAGTTTAGGCACACACTAACGACATGAAGCACGAGGCCAATCCCGAACAACCAAGAGCAGCCCCAGTACGACCCATCGCGTGTATGCCCCTCGTTGGACACGAGGTGGACCGACTTCAAACCTGTGAATGAAAACAGAGAAAAACATTATTATCATACTATACCCATTTACATTTCTAGGGACACCCCAATGCTAATGACCCTTAATTAAAGGTTCTCCTATATCCACCCATCTCCAGCTCAGTCATAGAACATAGAACATTACAGCGCAGAACAGGCCCTTCGGCCCACGATGTTGCGCCGACCAGCCTTTAAAAAAAAAACAACACTAACCCACTAATCTAAACCAATCCCATATCATCCATAAACCTATCCACAGATCTCTTAAACGCCCCCAAACTAGGCGCATTTACAACTGCAGCTGGCAGGGCATTCCAGTCCCTCACCACCCTCTGGGTAAAGAACCTACCCCTGACATCAGTCCTATAACTACCCCCCCTTAATTTAAAGCCGTGCCCCCTCGTGCTAGCTTTCTCCATCCTAGGAAAAAGGCTATCACTATCCACCCTGTCTAAACCTCTAATCATCTTATATGTTTCAATAAGGTCCCCTCTTAGCCGCCTTCTTTCCAGCGAAAACAACCCCAAATCTCTCAGTCTCTCCTCGTAGGATCTCCCCTCCATACCAGGCAACATCCTGGTAAACCTCCTCTGCACCCTCTCCAAAGCCTCTACATCCTTCCTGTAATGTGGGGACCAGAACTGCACACAATACTCCAAGTGCGGCCGCACCAGAGTTGTGTACAGTTGCATCATGACGCTGCGACTCCTAAATTCAATCCCCCTACCAATAAACGCCAAGACACCGTATGCCTTCTTAACAACTTTATCTACTTGATTCCCAACTTTCAGGGATCTATGTACACATACACCTAGATCCCTCTGCTCCTCCACACTATTCAAAGTCCTCCCGTTAGCCCTATACTCAACACATCTGTTATTCCTACCAAAATGAATTACCTCACACTTCTCCACATTAAACTCCATCCGCCACCTCGCGGCCCAGCTCTGCAACCTTTCTAAGTCACCCTGCAAACTATGACACCCTTCCTCACAATCTACCACACCTCCGACTTTGGTGTCATCAGCAAACTTACTAATCCACCCAACTATACCCTCATCCAGATCATTAATAAAAATTACAAACAGCAGTGGCCCCAAAACAGATCCCTGAGGCACACCACTCGTAACCGAACTCCATGATGAATATTTACCATCAACCACCACCCTCTGTCTCCTATCTGCTAGCCAATTCCTGATCCAATTACCTAGATCACTCCCAATCCCATACATCTGCATTTTCTGCAGAAGCCTACCATGGTGAACCTTATCAAACGCCTTACTAAAATCCATATACACCACGTCAACTGCCTTACCCCTATCCACCTCTTTGGTCACTTTCTCAAAGAACTCGATAAGGTTAGTAAGGCACGACCTACCCGCTACAAAACCATGCTGACTGTCTCTAATCAATTCATTACTCTCCAAATAACTATAAATCCTGTCTCTAATAATCCTTTCCAAAACCTTACCCACCACAGAAGTAAGACTCACCGGTCTATAATTCCCAGGGAAGTCTCTGCTCCCCTTCTTAAACAATGGGACAACATTTGCTGTCCTCCAATCTTCCGGTACTATACCAGAGACCAACGACGACCTGAAGATCAGAGCCAGAGGCTCCGCAATCACCTCTCTTGCCTCCCAGAGAATCCTAGGGTAAATCCCATCCGGACCAGGGGACTTATCTATTTTCAAACCCTCTAAAATATCCAGCACATCCCCCGTATCAATTGCAATACTATCTAATTTACACCCCTGCACCCCAGTGTCCTCCTCAGCTACATTCATGTCCCCTTGCGTGAACACCGAAGAGAAATATTGGTTCAACGCCTCTCCAATCTCCTCCGGTTCCACACACAACTTCCCTCTACTGTCTGTAACTGGCCCTAATCTTGCCCTAACCAACCTTCTGTTCTTGACATACCTGTAAAACGCCTTAGGGTTCTCCTTAATCCTATCAGCCAAAGTCATCTCATGTCCTCTTTTAGCCCATCTTAACTCCCTCTTCAACTCCCTCCTAGCCAATCTAAAGCTTTCTAATGCACTACCTGAGCCCTCAAGCCTCATCCGAACATAAGCCTCCTTTTTCTTCCTAACCAACGAATCAACTTTTTTAGTGCACCACGGTTCCCTGGGCCTACCAAATCCTCCTTGCCTGACAGGGATATGCCTATCACAGACCCGCAGTAGCTGCTCCTTGAAAAATCTCCACATCTCGGACGTTCCCAGTCCCTGTAATCTCCTAGTCCAACCAATGCTTCCTATTTCTCTCCTAATAGCCTCATAATTACCCTTCCCCCAGCTGAAACTACTGACCCGAGGTTCATGCCTATCCCTTTCCATCACTAAGGTGAACGTAATCGAATTGTGGTCACTATCCCCAAAATGCACACCAACTTCCAAGTCTAGCACCTGGTCTGGCTCATTACCCAGCACCAAATCCAATATAGCCTCACCTCTAGTCGGCCTATCTACATACTGAGTCAAAAAACCTTCCTGCACACTTTGAACAAAAACTGACCCCTCTAACGAGCTAGAGCTATAGCAATTCCAATCAACATGAGTAAAGTTAAAGTCCCCCATAACAATTACCCTATTACTTTCACTCCTAATAAGGATCGTCTCCGCAATCCTTTCCTCAACCTCTCTAGAACTTTTTGGAGGTCTATAAAAGACTCCCAACAGGGTGACCTCTCCTCTCCTATTTCTAATCTCCGCCCATACTACCTCAACAGACAAGTCCTCATCAAAGTTCCTCTCTGACACTGTGATACAGTCCTTGACCAATAATGCTACCCCACCCCCCCTTCTACCTCCTTCTCTACTCCGGCTAAAGCATTTGTACCCCGGGACCTGCAACATCCATTCCTGACCCTGCTCTATCCAAGTCTCTGAAATGGCCACAACATCAAAGTCCCAGGTACTGGTCCACGCTGCAAGTTCATCCACTTTATTGCGAATACTCCTTATGTGCCTGTCTAAGTTACTCTTAAAGGACTCTAGCGTGTTTGCCTCCACCACCTTACTTGGCAGAGCATTCCATACCCCCACTACCCTCTGTGAGAAAAACCTCCCTCTAATATCTGTGTTCAACCTCTACCCCCTCACCTTAAGTCCATGGCCCCTTGTCCTACGTGACTCTATTATAGGAAATAGCCTACCTCTGTTTACTCTATCTATACCCTTCATAATCTTATATACCTCTATTAGATCCCCCCTCAGTCGGCGTCGTTCAAGGGAAAAGCGCCCCAATTTCTTCAATCTTTCCTCATACCCCAGTCCTTCCATACCAGGCAACATCCTGGTAAATCTCCTCTGCACTCTCTCCAGAGTCTCCACGTCCTTCTGGTAGTAAGGCGACCAGAACTGTACGCAGTACTCCAAATGCAGCCTAACCAACGTTCTATACATCTGCAACATTAGGCTCCAGCTCTTATATTCTATACCCCTTCCTATAAAGGCTAACATACCATAGGCTTTCTTCACCACACTCTCCACTTGCACTGCCACCTTCAAAGACTTGTGCACTTGCACCCCCAGGTCTCGCTTCGACTCTATACTCCTTACAGGCTTACCCTTTATCATATAACTTCCCCCTACATTATTCCGGCCAAAATGCATCACCTCACATTTATCTAGATTAAACTCCATTTGCCACATATCTGCCCAATCAACCAGCCTATCAATATCCCACTGTGTTGCGAGACACTGCTCCTCACTGCCCGCCAATCCAGCCATCTTGGTGTCATCAGCAAATTTGCTGATCACACCACCGACTCCCCCTTCCAAATCATTTATATACACTACAAAGAGAAGGGGTCCCAGTACCGAGCCCTACGGCACACCACTAGTGACAGACCTCCACCTAGAAAAAGACCCCTCCACAATTCCTCTCTGACTCCTCTTTGCAAGCCAGTTCTCTACCCATCTAGATACCTGACCATATATCCCATGAGCTTTAATCTTCTGTACCAACCTACCATGAGGGACTTTGTCAAACGCCTTACTGAAATCCATATAGACGACATCAACGGCTCGTCCTTCGTCAACCGTTTTTGTCACCTCCTCAAAGAATTCTACCAGATTCGTAAGGCAAGACTTCCCCTTGACAAAGCCATGCTGCGTATCCTTAATCAGATCGCAATGCTCCAAGTGCGCATACATCCTATCCCTAAGAATCCTCTCCATCAACTTACCTATCACTGACGTTAAGCTCACTGGCCTATAGTTACCTGGGCTATCCCTCCTACCCTTTTTAAACAACGGTACCACATTCGCTATCCTCCAGTCCTCTGGGACCTCACCTGTGTCCAAAGAAGAGACAAAGATTTGCGTCAGAGGCCCAGCAATCTCATCCCTCGCCTCTCTAAGCAGCCTAGGATAAATGCAATCAGGCCCCGGAGATTTATTGGTTTTAATGCCCTCTAAAAGCCCTAACACTTCTTCCCTCGTTTGAAGGAACGAATGAGTGAAATGCTAGATTCCTTTCTGGATGCCAACGAATGAAGACATTATTTTGGGAAATGCAGCAAAACGGCATAATCTTTTCAAACTATAGTGCGGGTAGTCAACTTCTGAGGTTAAGAAAACAATGTCAGATGCTCAGACGTTGCATCATCCAAACAAATACACAGGTTAAGGGAACATTATTCAAAGGTTCAGAGGAAGTACGGTCAATCTCACTCTGGAATTCTGGTTTATTGTAAGTGTTCATCCATGTCTATTCGCTGATATTCAGATGGAGAATTCCAGAAAAGGAAGGGAAGTGTCACACATGAAAAGTGCAAATGTAGCTGGGGAAAATCAATTTGATGAAAAATAAATGACTAAAAATGGAGTTGGGGGTAAGGTGTTAGTGTGGATAGAGGATTGGTTGTCCAATAGGAAGCAGAGAGTTGGTATCGATGGGTGCTATTCTGATTGGCGGTTGGTGACTTGTGGAGTGCCACAGGGATCAGTGCTGGGGCCTCAGCTATTTACCATTTATATAGATGATCTGGAGGAGGGGGCTGAGTTGAGGGTGACGACATTTGCTGGTGACACGAAGATGAGTGGAAAAGCAAATTGCGTGGAGGGTGTGGAAAGTCTGCAGAGGGATCTGGATAGGCTGAGCGAGTGGGCGAGGACCTGGCAGATGGAGTACAATGTTAGCAAGTGTGAGGTTATCCACTTTGGCAGAAATAATAGTAGGAGGGATTACTATTTAAAGGGCCAAAAGCTGCAGCATGCTATGGTGCAGAGGAACCTGGGGGTCCTTGTCCATGAGTCGCTAAAACCCAGTCTGCAGGTGCAGCAGGTGATCAAGAAGGCGAATGGGATGCTGGCCTTTATAGCGAGGGGGATAGAATATAAAAGCAGGGAGGTCTTGCTGCAACTGTACAGGGCATTGGTGAGGCTGCAGCTGGAGTACTGTGTGAAGTTTTGGTCGCTGTACTTCCACAAGGATATTTTGGCCTTGGAGGGAGTGCAGAGGAGGTTCACTGCTGATACTGGAGATGAGGGGGTTAGACTATGAAGGGAGACTAAAGAGACTGGGTCTGTACTCGTTGGAGTTTAGAACGATGAGGGGGGATCTTATAGAGATGTACAAGATAATGAAAGGGATGGATAGGGTAGAAGTAGAGAGATTCTTCCCGCTCAGAAAGGACAGCAGGACTAGAGGGCACAGCCTCAACATAAGGGTGGGGGGGCGGGTGCGGTTTAGAATGGAGTTGAGGAGGAACTTCTTCACTCAAAGGGTGGTGAATCTTTGGAATTCTCTGCCCGTTGAAGTGGTTGAGGCTACCTCGCTAAATATTTTTAAAACACGGGTAGATAGATTTCTGATAGACAAGGGAATTAAGTGTTATGGGGAGAAAGCGGGAAAGTGGAACTGAGCCACTTCAGATCAGCCATGATCTTATTGAATGGCGGGGCAGGCTGGAAGGGCTAGATGGCCTACTCCTGCTCCATTTTCTTATGTTCTTATGGCCTTACCCGTGAGCATCGCCCTCCATCCTCCCCAGCCTACACACTGCGGCCATCCCTTCCGGGTTACACACCGTCTGATCTCACTGGCTCCATGCCCCCGAACTCAGTTTCCATCCTTCCCGGGTTACGCACTGTCTGAACTCGCTGCCTCCGTTTTCTCCAGTTTACACACTGTCTGATCGCCATGTCTCCATCCTGCCCGGATTGGACACTGTCTGTTCATATTGGTACCATCCTCTTGTGTTTACAGACAGATCTCACTGCCTCCATTCCCACCCTCCCCCCATTACACATTATCTGATCTCACTATCTCTATCTCCCTGGGATTACACTGTCTGATCTCACTATCTCTATCTCCCTGGGATTACACTCTCTGATTTCACTATCTCTATCTCCCTGGGATTACACTGTCTGATTTCGCTAGCTCTATCTCCCTGGGATTACACTCTCTCATTTCGCTAGCTCTATCTCCCTGGGATTACACTGATTTCGCTAGCTCTATCTCCCTGGGATTACACTCTCTGAGTTTGCTAGCTCTATCTCCCTGGGATTACACTCTCTGATTTCGCGAGCTCTATCTCCCTGGGATTTCACTGTCTCATCTCACTATCTCTATCTCCCTGGGATTACACTGTCTGATCTCACTATCTCTATCTCCCTGGGATTACACTCCCTGATCTCACTATCTCTATCTCCCTGGGATTACACTCTCTGATCTCACTATCTCCCTAGGATTACACTCTCTGATCTCACTATCTCTATCTCCCTGGGATTACACTCTGTGATCTCACTATCTCTATCCCCCTGGGATTACACTCTCTGATCTCACTATCTCTATCCCCCTGGGATTACACTCTCTGATCTCAGTATCTCTATCTCCCTGGGATTACTCTCTCTGATCTCACTATCTCCCTGGGATTAAACTCTCTGATTTCACTATCTCTATCTCCCTGGGATTACACTCTCTGATTTCACTATCTCTATCTCCCTGGGATTACACTGTCTGATTTCACTATCTCTATGTCCCTGGGATTACACTCTCTGATCTCACTATCTCTATCTCCCTGGGATTACACTCTCTGATCTCACGATCTCTATCTCCCTGGGATTACTCTCTCTGATCTCACTATCTCTATCTCCCTGGGATTAGACTCTCTGATCTCACTATCTCTATCTCCCTGGGATTACACTCTCTGATCTCACTATCTCTATCTCCCTGGGATTACACTGTCTGATCTCACTATCTCTATCTCCCTGGGATTACTCTCTCTGATTTCACTATCTCTATCTCCCTGGGATTACTCTCTCTGATCTCACTATCTCTATCTCCCTGGGATTACTCTCTCTGATTTCACTATCTCTATCTCCCTGGGATTACACTCTCTGAGTTCGCTAGCTCTATCTCCCTGGGATTACACTCTCTGATTTCGCGAGCTCTATCTCCCTGGGATTTCACTGTCTCATCTCACTATCTCTATCTCCCTGGGATTACACTGTCTGATCTCACTATCTCTATCTCCCTGGGATTACACTGTCTGATCTCACTATCTCTATCTCCCTGGGATTACACTCTCTGATCTCACTATCTCCCTAGGATTACACTCTCTGATCTCACTATCTCTATCTCCCTGGGATTACACTCTGTGATCTCACTATCTCTATCCCCCTGGGATTACACTCTCTGATCTCACTATCTCTATCCCCCTGGGATTACACTCTCTGATCTCAGTATCTCTATCTCCCTGGGATTACACTCTCTGATTTCACTATCTCTATCTCCCTGGGATTACACTCTCTGATTTCACTATCTCTATCTCCCTGGGATTACACTGTCTGATTTCACTATCTGTATCTCCCTGGGATTACACTCTCTGATCTCACTATCTCTATCTCCCTGGGATTACACTCTCTGATTTCACTATCTCTGTGTCCCTGGGATTACACTCTCTGATCTCACTATCTCTATGTCCCTGGGATTACACTCTCTGATCTCACTATCTCTATCTCCCTGGGATTACACTCTCTGATCTCACGATCTCTATCTCCCTGGGATTACTCTCTCTGATCTCACTATCTCTATCTCCCTGGGATTAGACTCTCTGATCTCACTATCTCTATCTCCCTGGGATTACACTCTCTGATCTCACTATCTCTATCTCCCTGGGATTACACTGTCTGATCTCACTATCTCTATCTCCCTGGGATTACTCTCTCTGATTTCACTATCTCTATCTCCCTGGGATTACTCTCTCTGATCTCACTATCTCTATCTCCCTGGGATTACTCTCTCTGATTTCACTATCTCTATCTCCCTGGGATTACACTCTCTGAGTTCGCTAGCTCTATCTCCCTGGGATTACACTCTCTGATTTCGCGAGCTCTATCTCCCTGGGATTTCACTGTCTCATCTCACTATCTCTATCTCCCTGGGATTACACTGTCTGATCTCACTATCTCTATCTCCCTGGGATTACACTCTCTGATCTCACTATCTCCATCTCCCTGGGATTACACTCTCTGATCTCACTGTCTCTATCTCCCTGGGATTACACTGTCTGATCTCACTATCTCTATCTCCCTGGGATTACACTCTCTGATCTCACTATCTCCCTAGGATTACACTCTCTGATCTCACTATCTCTATCTCCCTGGGATTACACTCTCTGATCTCACTATCTCTATCCCCCTGGGATTACACTCTCTGATCTCACTATCTCTATCCCCCTGGGATTACACTCTCTGATCTCACTATCTCTATCTCCCTGGGATTACTCTCTCTGATCTCACTATCTCCCTGGGATTACACTCTCTGATTTCACTATCTCTATCTCCCTGGGATTACACTCTCTGATTTCACTATCTCTATCTCCCTGGGATTACACTGTCTGATTTCACTATCTCTATCTCCCTGGGATTACACTCTCTGATCTCACTATCTCTATCTCCCTGGGATTACACTCTCCGATTTCACTATCTCTATCTCCCTGGGATTACACTCTCTGATCTCACGATCTCTATCTCCCTGGGATTGCTCTCTCTGATCTCAATATCTCTATCTCCCTGGGATTACTCTCTCTGATCTCACTATCTCTATCTCCCTGGGATTACACTGTCTGATCTCACTATCTCTATCTCCCTGGGATTACTCTCTCTGATTTCACTATCTCTATCTCCCTGGGATTACTCTCTCTGATCTCACTATCTCTATCTCCCTGGGATTACTCTCTCTGATTTCACTATCTCTATCTCCCTGGGATTACACTCTCTGATTTCACTATCTCTATCTCCCTGGGATTACACTCTCTGATTTCACTATCTCTATCTCCCTGGGATTACTCTCTCTGATCTCACTATCTCTATCTCCCGGGGATTACTCTCTCTGATCTCAGTATCTCTATCTCCCTGGGATTACACTCTCTGATTTCACTATCTCTATCTCCCTGGGATTACACTCTCTGATTTCGCTATCTCTATCTCCCTGGGATTACTCTCTCTGATCTCACTATCTCTATCTCCCTGGGATTACACTCTCTGATCTCACTATCTCTATCTCCCTGGGATTACACTGTCTGATTTCACTATCTCTATCTCCCTGGGATTACACTGCCTGATCTCACTAGCTCTATCTCCCTGGGATTACTCTCTCTGATCTCACTATCTCTATCTCCCTGGGATTACTCTCTCTGAATTCACTATCTCTATCTCCCTGGGATTACTCTCTCTGATTTCACTATCTCTATCTCCCTGGGATTACTCTCTCTGATTTCACTATCTCTATCTCCCTGGGATTACTCTCTCTGATTTCACTATCTCTATCTCCCTGGGATTACACTGTCTGATCTCACTATCTCTATCACCCTGGGATTACTCTCTCTGATCTCACTATCTCTATCTCCCTAGGATTACACTCTCTGATTTCACTATCACTATCTCCCTGGGATTACTCTCTCTGATTTCACTATCTCTATCTCCCTGGGAGTACACTGTCTGATTTCACTATCTCTATCTCCCTGGGATTACACTGTCTGATTTCACTATCTCTATCTCCCTGGGATTAGTCTCTCTGATCTCACTATCTCTATCTCCCTGGGATTTCTCTCTCTGATCTCACTATCTCTATCTCCCTGGGATTACTCTCTCTGATTTCACTATCTCTATCTCCCTGGGATTACTCTCTCTGATCTCACTATCTCTATCTCCCTGGGATTACTCTCGCTGATTTCACTATCTCTATCTCCCTGGGATTACTCTCTCTGATCTCACTATCTCTATCTCCCTGGGTTTACTCTCTCTGATTTCACTATCTCTATCTCCCTGGGATTACTCTCTCTGATCTCACTATCTCTATCTCCCTGGGATTACTCTCTCTGATTTCACTATCTCTATCTCCCTGGGATTACTCTCTCTGATTTCACTATCTCTATCTCCCTGGGATTACTCTCTCTGATCTCACTATCTCTATCTCCCTGGGATTACACTCTCTGATCTCACTATCTCTATCTCCCTGGGATTACTCTCTCTGATTTCACTATCTCTATCTCCCTGGGATTTCTCTCTCTGATTTCACTATCTCTATCTCCCTGGGATTACTCTCTCTGATCTCACTATCTCTATCTCCCTGGGATTACTCTCTCTGATTTAACTATCTCTATCTCCCTGGGATTACTCTCTCTGATTTCACTATCTCTATCTCCCTGGGATTACTCTCTCTGATTTCACTATCTCTATCTCCCTGGGATTACTCTCTCTGATTTCACTATCTCTATCTCCCTGGGATTACTCTCTCTGATTTCACTATCTCTATCTCCCTGGGATTACACTCTCTGATCTCACTATCTCTATCTCCCTGGGATTACTCTCTCTGATCTCACTATCTCTATCTCCCTGGGATTACACTCTCTGATTTCACTATCTCTATCTCCCTGGGATTACTCTCTCTGATTTCACTATCTCCATCTTCACTCTCTTTGCTTTCTGGGAAAGTCGGAATTCGCCATTTTCTCCCCAGAATTGGTCCAGGAACCAGGCCGCTTCTTAAACACGATTAAAAAAGCTGAAAATCCTCCCTGCTCAGAACCGAGTATAAATATTTGCATCGCTTTCTCACCCGGACTTTCTACCGCCGAAACTTCTGGAAAGAAGCAACTCTGCGACTGCGCGTCGTTGTTTGTGAAGTAAAACTGCACGCGCTCAAAGAGCCCGGCGCATGCGCATACGGACAACTGCTTCTTCATCTGCCCTCCCCCCCCTCCCCCGCTAAAAACCCACAAAGGGCCTGCGCAGTGCGCGAGTCTTGGAGTTCCTTCCGTGCTGTCCGTCCCTTTTTGGCTGGAATAATGTAGGGGGCAGTTATATGATAAAGGGTAAGCCTATAAAGAGTATAGAAACACAGTGGGACCTGGGGGTGCAAGTGCACAAGTCTTTGAAGGTGGCAGTGCAAGTGGAGAGTGTGGTGAAGAAAGCCTATGGTATGTTAACCTTTATAGGAAGGGGTATAGAATATAAGAGCTGGAGTCTAATGTTGCAGTTGTATAGAACGTTGGTTAGGCTGCATTTGGAGTACTGCGTACAGTTCTGGTCACCTTACTACCAGAAGGACGTGGAGACTCTGGAGAGAGTGCAGAGGAGATTTACCAGGATGTTGCCTGGTATGGAAGGACTGGGGTATGAGGAAAGATTCAGCAAATTTGGGCTGTTTTCCCTTGAAAGACGGCGACTGAGGGGGGATCTAATAGAGGTATGTAAGATTATGAAGGGTTTAGATAGCGTAAACAGAGGTATGCTATTCCCTATGTTAGAGACACAGTACGACGGGCCACGGGCTTGGGGTGAGTGGGGAGAGGTATAACACGGATATTAGAGGGAGGTTTTTCACTCAGAGGGTAGTGGGGGTATGGAATGCTCTGCCAAGTAAGGTGGTGGAAGCAAACACGCTAGAGTCCTTTAAGAGTAACTTAGACAGGCACATGAGTGGGTTGGAGATGGGAGGATTTTGGAGATTGTTTTAAATAAATATCATGAGCATTGGGACGTCCCTGGTAATGTAATAGGATGTGGTATGATACTAATGTTTTTCTCTTTTAATTCACAGGTTTGAAGTCGGTCCACCTCGTGTCCAACGAGGGGCATACACGTGATGGGTCGTACTGGGGCTGCTCTTGGTTGTTCGAGATTGGCCTAGTGCTTCATGTCGTTAGTGTGTGCCTAAACTGGACAAGATTCTGGGCAAGACGACAGCTCAGTGACTATCGCTGATTGCTGTGCAGACACATGGATTTGGGCCGGTGTCTGTGGGAGTTTGCGCATTCTCCCCGTGCTTGCGTGGGTTTTCTCCGGGTGCTCCGGTTTCCTCCCACACCCCAAAGATGTGCTGTTAGGCTGATTGGCAGGAATAAATTGTCCCGAAATTAGTTTTCCCTCAATGTGGAGTGTAGATAAGGGTCATAGGTGGAGGGGGGACTGGTAATGTTAAAATGGCGATGCGGGCTCGTTGGGCCGAAGGGCCTGTTTCCCGGGCTGTTTATGTTCCTTGTTCTTTCTTTGTTCTTTGACACACTTCACAGGCAAGATAATGAAACAGGCTTGTAAGACCCTGGGAATCCGACAACGATTCCATATCCCATCCCACCCTCAGAGTTCTGGGATGGTCGAGAGAATGAACCGCACACTTAAAAACGCAATTGCCAAGTCAATTGCTGAGACAGCTCAGGGGTGGGTAGATGTCCTTCCCTGTATTTGAATGCACCTATGAGACACCCCAGGACACTCCATAGGACTTACACCATTTGACTTCATGACAGGGAGGGCAATGAGACTCCCAGAAAACATAACGGTAGGAGGAGAAGAACTGGCACCCATCCGGGATAAAATGAGAAGATATGTGCAACAGTTAGACCACCAACTCAGAGAGCTACACCACACAGCCAGAGACCAACAGGCTATAAAAGACCAGGTTCGGAAACATGACATCTGCCATACCCCTACACTTCCCCAGGTAGGGGACAGGGTTTTGATCCAAGTTGCCCCCTGATCAAACAGGGTTCACATCGAAATGGGTCGGACCCCATGAGATTATCCTCAGCAACAAGACATGTGCCTGTGTTGACATCAAAGGGAAAGTGGGCAAGAGTTTCCAGAGTGTGTTCAAGTCCACGGCAAGAAGTGTATCATCGAAAGAGAAAGGAAACATTCCGTGACTACTTTCTTGGGATGAGGTGAGCCGAGCTGAGTATACGGAAAATGTGAAAGATAGCAATGTTGTATCATGAGGTTGATGTTGATAATTCGGGAGGACAAGGGATGATTTCAATCATGATTAGTGAACTCTAATGATAGAATGAGAAGACATTTGGCGCAGAACACCTGCAATGCAAGTTCGGTGGGAGATATCGTCTGAATAACTGCTGGCGTTAAGAGAGAGATTTTCTTTGCGAATTTCATTAATCCTGTCAAGATGCATATTTAAATCACCCGTGATTACTGCTGCACTTTTCTCAGGAGCATTCTTTTTTTTATTGTTATATACTGTACCCTACTTTGGAATTAAAGCTTGGGGCCCTCAACTTACTCCTACCAGAATGTCCTTTCTTTGTTTTTATTTCCACCCTGATAGAAGCAACATTTTTATCTTTAATGCCAATATAATTTCTTCATGGAGCTTTGACGTTATATATAACCAGTAAAGCAACCCCAGATCGTGTTCTACCATGTATATTCTTTTAGAATACTGAGTAGCTTTGGACATTCAACTCCCAGTCCTTGCACTCCTGACATGAGGTCAAGGCATGGGAGTCATGGTGGTTGGAGGGTAATGATATCACTTTCGTTTGCTGTTTAATATAGTCTCCAATTATGAATATGTATTGCATATAATAACGGTTGCTTAGTAAATGAAAGAAAAACATTGATTCAATTTAGTCTCAGCGTCTTGGGTATTCAATCCACAGGGAATTTATCCCATTGGCATAATTTGTTTGTTCTAACATAAGGATAACATTTTTTTGAACACGTTTGCAACATCTGTATCTCCTTGGAAATCGAGGGAATGCATAAAGGTGAATGCACAGGGACGTGTCACTACAGATTTTAATTCAGAGGAATAACTTGCTCAGCAAAGGAAGAGGGCCATTCCACGCAGAAAATGCATCGACCTATTCAATTGGTCAGGAAAATATTCTATCTGTTGCTTGCCTTAGTTGGTGTTCCTGGTACGTAGCTAAAACACATTATATAGTGTAACTATGCATAAGCTTGTTTCTGCTATAAATCTGTTTCTTGTCATGTTGCATTGCATTGAATTGACACAATTGTTTGAATTCTAATGGAGTAAATAATCTGGAGAAAATAAATTTCCTGAATTATTCTTGTAGTCGTGTTGTGTTGGATGAACTATTTCCATCTCACCCATGACTTTCAGTTGTTGGATTCAGTGCAATATTGTTTCTGTTGATCCAAACATCGAAGTAGGGGGAAAAAAACATCAGGAACATGAATTTCCAAGGTGACGAGTTGACAAAAGTTATACTGAATATGATGACCAATTAGAATGTGGCATCTGGCTTCAGTAATGAGAAAAAATAATGTTTATCAAGTTAAAATAATCTTGTGTTTGGGGTGGTAACTGGAGAGCAGATAAAGACTTGTCAATGGACAATATAATTCAATCTGGGAAGAAACTTCACTCATACTAAGGAAAGACAATGACCGAATTGTCTTGTAACGATTGATCTCCTTCCCCAAGTCTGGTCCTGATAATCATTAGGTCCTGGGCGCAGTGTTTTTAAGAGGTTATCGCTACAAATGTCATGAAATAAACATTAATATCTCTGACCATGTAATATTCAAGTTTCGGATGTTAAAACATGGAAACTCGCCCCAACTGATTTACTTCAATCTTTATTTTGTCCTCAGTCTATCTTTATTACAGCTGGTCTAATCTCCATTCCTTCCTCGCCGTGGTTCAAACTCACTCCGTGAACGTTTTTTCACATTTCATAAACATTTGAAATACACTCCGTCCATGTATGTGTACAATACTTGAGAAGGATGTGAAGGCTTTGGAAAGTGTATAGAGGAAATTCAGAAGCCTGATTCCAAGCCAAACGAACTGTAGCTGTTTTGATGGATTGGAGAGAGTGGTCTATCATCTGCGGAGGAAATAAGGCTGAGGTGCCACTTGATGTGGTTGTTCAAGATGCCGAGGGACTGAGATAACATAAACAATGAGAAACTGCTCCCAATTGAGAGAGCATCAACAACTGGAGAAGAGATGCAACATAATGGGCACAAAGTTTGAAAGAGAATGTGCGTTTAGTTTTACTCAGACTGTTGTTGGTATGTGGATTGAATTTCCATAATCCAAATGATGGAAGAATATCCTTTCAAGGCATTGAATGGAAATCGGTATGCAAACTAAAATCAGTAATGTGTAATGTTAAAGGGATAGGTCATGGTTGTGGTACTTGTGTGAATATTCTTTCAGAGAGCCAGTTGCTATATAATGGGCCGAAAGGCCTCCTTCCTTGCTTTAAGTACTCTATGATTCTATGTAGTAGCAAATGTACTTTTGCTCCAGTCATGGAATAAAATACTGCCTGTGAAATACATATCTCTACATATGTAATATATATATGCATATATATATATAGTGGATTCATAAATAGTTTTGCCTAGTTTTGAAGAAACCGAGGTTTGCGCAGCCTCAGAAGTGTTACAGGTAACTTATCCACATTCAAAATCTCAAGCCTGTCGGAAATTTGAATTTCTTCTCTTGAGTCACCCCTTATCCTTCTCGTCTCCATATTATGGAGACACGTTATTTTTAGCTAATCCACACCTCCATAGTTTTGGTGTGGTTTCAGTAATAATACACCTGTACAACAACAAAATAAAAATCACGTGAAGATAGGAACACAAACAAAAGGCAAAAGGTGTCTCACCACAAATAACACACCATCTCTTAATTTAGTGATCTTCTGTGCAGATATTAATGCTGCACTTTGAACATGCTTGAATCCTCACATCATTATTCTTCTGAATATAAAACACTGAAACATCAACAGCTCCGTTCCAGAATCCAGGGAATGGAACGAAACGAATCGTTTTCTCTGTTTGAGGGAGTGTTTTGAGTTTGCAAGGGAATCTGGAAACGTCGGAATCCCCATGAATGCTTTATTGCTGCAAAAAATGTATGCTATGTGCAGAAAGGGAAGGTGCTTATTGTTGGCTTATAATGTGTGTTCCTCTTGTATTTTTGCAGTTAACTCAGTGGCAATCATCATTCTGGCCAACGGGAAATGCGGCCTTTCCAGTTGTACCACGTGCTACCTGATGGCAATGGCCATAGCGGATCTACTGGTCATTATTACTGAGGTCATTCTCTATCGAATCAATGATTATTATTTCCCACCTAATTTCCTCTCAATAACGCCTGTGTGTAGTGTTCACTATGTCCTGCTCCGTGCAGCCACAGACTGTTCTGTCTGGTTCACTGTCGCTTTCACCTTTGATAGATTTGTTGCCATTTGTTGCCAAAAGTTAGCATCAAAATATTGCACCAAGAAAACTGCGTCCATCGTTCTAGGAACAACCAGTTCTTTGTTCGGTTTGAAAAATATTCCTATCTATTTTAGATTTAAACCTAAAATTATTGTCGACAATGTACCATGGTACTGTTCCAATAAGCCAAGCTATTTCACTGACCCTAGATGGATTGGGTTCAGAAATTTTGAAAAGATTTTCAACCCGTTGATGCCATTCGGGTTAATTCTGTTGCTCAACGCTCTGACTGTCAGACACATTTTAGTGGCCAGTCGAGTCCGCAAGGGATTGAGGGGTCAGAAAAAGGCAGATAATTGCAATGATCCAGAAATGGAGAGCAGAAGGAAATCTATAGTTATACTATTCACCATATCCGGGAGCTTTATCTTTCTGTGGCTGCTGTATGTTTTATACTTCTTTAATGTTCCAAATAGCTTAGATGTTCTTTCATTTTATATATTTGAAAAGATTGCATATATGCTGCGCAATTTAAGTTGCTGCACAAACACATTTATTTATGTAGCAACTCAGTCGAAATTCAGAGAACAGTTCAAGGGAGCAGTGATATATCCTGCTACATCAATTATTAAATTAATTAATAAATGCAAAGAATGAAAACAGCTCACAGCATCGGTGTGCTGCAATAGGTGACCTTCAGTGAACCAGAAGTAAAACATTTGGAAGGGCAAAAACGTGGAAGTACTATTAACGATGGGTCAGGAGGCAATAGAGAGAGGCAGGATGAGAAACAAAATCGCAGTAGGTAACGTACACAGAATCAGTCCATGACCTCAGACAAACAGCGACCAATTCAAGGACTGGGAAAAAAAGCAATGAGTGGAAAAACGCAGGCAAAACAATAAACGGATCGATAAACACACGGGAAAAGTTTGAATGATTTGTAGCAACTACAAATTTGTAGCAGGTAGAATCGGACACACCAAAGTGACACAGCAAAGTAGCTCGTGGTGGCATGCAGATTATGAGAAGGAAATAACGGGGGCTCTGTTTGTCTGTCTGTCTGTCTCTCTAACATCCATCTGTCCATCCATCACACGTCCGTCCGCCCGTTTGCCCACCCGTACACTCATCCGTCTGTCTATCTGGTTATCTTTCTACTTATCTATCCATCTAGCTCTCTGTCCACCTGACTGTCTGACAGTCTCTCTGCTCGTATGCCAGTCTGTCTGTCTGTCTACCATTTTGTTTATCTATCTCTCTATCCATTCCTCTACCTATCTGTCAGTCCCTCTATAAATCTGCTCTTATTTTTTTCTCTCCATCCCTCTCTCTCTTTGTTTCCAGGTCACGCTCTTGTCGATCAAAACCAAAAAAAAGTCAAAACTCACAGATGCTTAAGTCCCTCAACACCGTTAAAACAATTATCACCCAATAAAACCATTGAGGAACATACTGAACTTAAATGGAGAATCAGTAATACTTTGCCCTCCCTAACTGTTCCGGCTTCTCTTGTCTCTTGTTCTCTTTTGCTATGAGATTTCGATGGTACAGATCCACGTGACACTTGACCATCCACATAGCAGCAGTTCCGCTGGAAATAGCCCAGTTGTCGTTTGTAGCGTGAAACAATACTGGAATAAATATCTTCAGATCTTTGTACTCAACAAATCATCTTCCAGTTTTTTTTCAATCCCTACTTCAGAGCTCCGCCAAACCATTTGAAACCACATGAAATGGTGCAGTATGGAAATAGTATATGCCATTGTTTTGCATAAATTCTTGAAAAAAAACATTGTGTATGCAGTTCCATTATCCAAAACAGACGTATCATGTCGACAATGAGTTGCAAATATTTGATGTAGTTTTTCACTTTAACAAGAGCTGTTATATTAATCATGAATTCTGCTCCCAAACAGGGTCGAAACGGCCATCCGTGACCCCCACAGTATGCATCAATCCTGCAAACATAACTCATCCTCTATGATAGTTGCCTATCTTTGCAACACAAATGGATTAACTTTTGACAAAACAGAGTCTCTGTCCCTCAACTGCTTCGTCTGTTTTGGAGATTGGAAAATGTTTCCAGTAAAAAGAGATACCATGGGAAGACACAATGCCTTGAATGGCAAATCCAAGAAAGGGAGATGACTCAACACATTCACAGTCTCGTTGTTTTCCCCTGTTCTGTGCACAATATGGTCCTGATCAGCTGGCAATGGGAAGAGTGTATTTGGACTCACATAATAGAGTTCCCAATGACTTGTGGTCTGTTTATAGGGTGAACGAATGACAATAGAGTTTTGAATACTATAGAGGTTCGAAAGGACCGTCGGAGGAGAGGTAATAAGCTGTGGATAACGAAGGAGGTGAAGGAAAGTGTTAAATTAAAAGCTGAGGCGTTTAGAGTAGCAAAGAGTAGTGGGCAAGAAGAGGATTGGGAGAGGTTTAAAAGTCAACAAAGATTGACAAAGAAGTTGATAACGAAGGGTAGGAGAAACTATGGAGCTGGGCTAGCGCTGAATATAAAAAAGGATAGCAAGAGTTTTTATAAATATATAAAAAGGAAGAGGCTGGCTAGGGTGAACGTTGGACCCTTAGAGGATGAGAGGGGGGACTTAGTGGTCGGGGATGGGGAAATGGCTGAGGTCTTGAATAACTTTTTTGTTTCTGTCTTCACGGAGGAGGATGTGAATAATTTGCCGGGTGTTAGCGATGGAAAGATGGTAGGACTGGAGGGTCTTAATGACATTATTGTTACTAGAGAGGTGGTGCTCGACAGACTGGAGGGGCTGATTGTGGACAAGTCCCCAGGACCGGATGGAATGCATCCCAGGGTTCTGAAAGAAATGGCGGAGGTTATAGTGGATGCCTTGGTGGTTATTTTCCAGACATCGCTGGATTCCGGGGAAGTGCCGGAAGATTGGAAAACGGCTAATGTTACGCTGTTCTTTAAGAAGGGTGGCAGGCAAAAGGCAGGGAATTATAGGCCGGTTAGTTTAACGTCTGTTGTAGGTAAAATGTTAGAATCCGTCATCAAGGAGGAAATAGCGAGGCATCTTGAGAGGAATTGCTTGATAGAGCAGACGCAGCACGGTTTCATTAAAGGGAAGTCGTGTCTGACAAATTTACTGGAGTTCTATGAGGATGTGTCGAGGGCGGTGGATAGAGGTGAGCCGGTGGATGTGGTCTTTCTTGATTTTCAGAAGGCGTTTGACAAGGTACCTCACAAGAGGTTATTGCAGAAGGTCAGGGGACATGGAGTTGGGGGTAGGGTGTTAGCGTGGATAGAGGACTGGTTGTCAAATAGGAGGCAGAGAGTGGGGGTTAATGGGTGCTGTTCGGATTGGCGGTTGGTGACTAGTGGAGTGCCCCAGGGGTCGGTGCTGGGGCCTCAGCTTTTTACCATTTATATAGATGATCTGGAGGAGGGAACCGAGTGTATGGTGTCGAAATTTGCTGATGACACCAAGATTGGTGGAACGGCAAATTGTGCGGAGGGTGTGGAGTGTCTGCAGAAGGATCTAGATAGGCTGGGCGAATGGGCCAGGAAATGGCAAATGGAATTTAATGTTGGCAAGTGTGAGGTGGTCCACTTTGGTAGGAATAAAGGTAGGAAGGATTATTACTTACGGGGCGAAAAACTGCAGCAGGCGACGGTGCAGAGGGATCTCGGGGTCCTTGTGCTTGAGTCGCAAAAACCCAGCTTGCAGGTGCAGCAGGTGGTCAGGAAGGCAAATGGGATGCTGGCCTTCATAGCGAGGGGGATTGAATATAAAAGTAGGGAGGTCTTGCTGCAGCTGTATAGGGCATTGGTGAGGCCGCAGCTGGAGTACTGTGTGCAGTTTTGGGCGCCGTACTTATGCAAGGATATTTTGGCCTTGGAGGGAGTGCAGGGGAGGTTTACTAGGCTGATTGCAGGGGAGGTTTACTAGGCTGATACCGGAGTTGAGGGGGTTGAGCTATGAGGAGAGGCTGAATAAACTAGGCTTGTACTCGTTAGAGTTTAGAAGAATGAGGGGAGATCTCATTGAGACGTATAAGATGATGAATGGGATGGATAGGATAGAGGTGGAGAGACTCTTCCCGCTCAGAAAGGACAGTAGGACTAGGGGGCACATCCTCAAGTTAAAGTGGGGGAGGTTTAGAACGGAGTTGAGGAGGAACTTCTTCACTCAAAGGGTGGTGATTCTCTGGAATTCTCTGCCCGTTGAAGTGGTGGAGGCTGCCTCGCTAAATATTTTTAAGACATAAGAACATAAGAAATAGGAGCAGGAGTAGGCCATCCAGCCCCTCGAGCCTGCCCCGCCATTCAATAAGATCATGGCTGATCTGTCGTGGCTCAGTTGCACATTCCCGCCCTCTCCCCATAACCCTTAATCCCCTCGCTTATCAAAAACCCATCAACCCGCGTCTGACTGTCTGTCTGGTTATCTGTCTATTTATCTATCCATCCGTCTATCAACCTGACTGTCTGACAGTCTTCCTGCCTGTATGCCAGTCTGTTTGTCTGCCTACCTTTTTGTTTATCTATCTCTCTAAACATTCCTCTACCTATCTGTCTGTCTCTCTAGAAATCTGCAATTATTTTTTCCCTCTCCTTCCCTCTCTCTCTTTGTTTCCAGATCACGCTCTTGTAGATCAAAACCAAAAAAAACACATCAAAACTCACACATGCTTAAGTCCCTCAACACCGTTAAAACAATTGTCATCGAATAAAACCACTGAGGAACATACTGAACTTAAATGGAGAATAAGTAATAAGAAAATAAGAACATAAGAAATAGGAGCAGGAGTAGGCCATCTAGCCCTTCGAGCCTGCCCCGCCATTCAATAAGATCATGGCTGATCAGAAGTGGATCAGTTCCACTTTCCCGCTTTCTCCCCATCACCCTCAATTCCCTTGTCTATCAAAAACCTATCTACCCGTGACTTAAATATGTTTAGCGAGGCAGCCTCCACCACTTCAACGGGTAGAGAATTCCAGAGATTCACCACCATTTGAGTGAAGACGTTCCTCCTCAACTCCGATCTAAACTGCCTCCCCTCCCCGCCCTTTTCTTGAGGCTGTTCCCTCTAGTCCTGCTATCCTTTCTAAGCGTCAGGAATATCTCTACCTCTACCCTATCCATCCCTTTCATTATTTTCTACGTCTCTATAAGATCCCCGCTCATCCTTCCAATCTCCAACGAGTACAGACCCAGTCTATTTAGTCTCTCTTCATAGTCCAACCCCCTCATCTCCGGTATCAGCCTAGTGAACCTCCTCTGTACTCCCTCCAAGGCCAATATATCCTTGCGCAAGTGCGGCGACCAAAACTGCACACAGTACTCCAGCTGCGGCCTCACCAGTGCCCTGTACAGTTGCAGCAGCACCTCCCTACTTTTATATTCTATCCCCCTCGCTATAAAGGCCAGCATCCCATTCGCCTTCTTGATCACCTGCTGCACCTGCAGACTGGGTTTTTGCGACTCATGCACAAGGACCCCGAGGTCCCTCTGCACCGTAGCATGCTGCAGCTTTTCACCCTTTAAATAGTAATCCCTCCTACTATTATTTCTGCCAAAGTGGATAACCTCACACTTGCTAACATTGTACTCCATCTGCCAGGTCCTCGCCCACTCGCTCAGCCTATCCAGATCCCTCTGCAGACTTTCCACACCCTCCACGCAATTTGCTTTTCCACTCATCTTCGTGTCACCAGCAAATATCGTCACCCTAAACTCAGCCCCCTCCTCCAGATCATCTGTATAAATGGTAAATAGCTGAGGCCCCAGCACCGATCCCTGTGGCACTCCACAAGTCACCAACCGCCAATCAGAATAGCACCCATCGATACAAACTCTCTGCTTCCTATTGGACAACCAATCCTCTATCCACGCTAACACCTTACAACCAACTCCGTGCACCCGAACATTCTGTAGCAACCTTTTATGAGGCACCTTATCAAACACCTTCTAAAAATCTAAAAACACCACATCCACCGGTTCCCCTCTGTCTACCACACGAGTCACATCCTCATAGAAATCCAAGAAATTCGTCAAACACGACTTCCCCTTAACGAATCCGTGCTGCATCATTTGTAATATTTTGTCCTCCCGAACAACTCCTGCTTCTCTTGTCTCTTGCCCTTTTTTGCTCTGAGATTTTGACGGTACAGATCCACGTGACACTTGACCATCCACACAGCAGCAGTTCCGCTGGAAATAGCCCAGTTGTCGTTTGTAGCGTGAAACAATACTGGAATAAAAATCTTCAGATCTTTGTACTCAACGAATCATCTACCACTTTTTTTTTCAATCCCTACTTCAGAGCTCCGCCAAACCATTTGAAACCACATGAAATGGTGCAGTACAGAAATAGTATATGCCATTGTTTTGCATAAATTCTTGAAGAAAAAAACATTGTGTACATAGTTCCATTATCCAAAACAGAAGAATCCTGTGCACCATGAGTTGCAAATATTTGATGTAGTTTTTCACTTTAACAAGAACTGTTATATTAATCATGAATTCTGCTCCCAAACAGGGTCGAAACGGCCATCCGTGACCCCCACAGTATGCATCAATCCTGCATACATAACTCAACCTCTATGATAGTTGCCTATCTTTGCAACACAAATGGATTAACTTTTGACAGAACAGAGTCTCTGTCCCTCAACTGCTGAATCTGTTTTGGAGAATGGAAAATGTTTCCAGTAAAAAGAGATACCATGGGAAGACACAATGCCTTGAATGGCAAATCCAAGAAAGGGAGATGACTCAACACATTCACAGTCTCGTTGTTTTCCCCTGTTCTGTGCACAATATGGTCCTGATTAGCTGGCAATGGGAAGAGTGTATTTGGACACACAGAAAAGATTTCCCAATGACTTGTGGTCTGTTTATAGGGTGAACAAATGACGATAGATGTTCAAATAGAATCTTTCGACCGCAAAACGACAGTCAGATCTCTTTTTGTCCTCGTGTGAATATTCCATATCAGCCTTTTTTTTTCTGAAACCAATGGCCTTTCGGACCCGCCCTCCATTAAATGAAAATAAATCTGTCCGACACAGTAGCGCAATTCATCACACCACGGGATACGTTCCCCTGTCTGATTCAAAGTGTACTAACAGATACGTCGATTTCAATAAGTTATTCACATTCTTGGGCTCTTTTCGCTCTGCACACATTCTATAATTGCACAATTCTAGGATAATGGAATGTGAGATCTGAAGCTCATTTTAAAAATCTCCTGAGTCCCCCTGAGGAAACATTGCAAGACACATATTATCCTTGAATTTCCACTGAACTCAAACAGTTTGATTTTAAATCACCCTCTATTCTTAGCAGTCTCTGGTCTGCTTATGTCGCTGTCTCATCTCTTTATCAGAAACATTGAAAATTCAGTTTCTATCATTCCATCTTTCTGGCAAGGCTGCACATTTCAATCAGTTTTTTAAAATCAATTTGATGTTCCCCACTCACATTTGCACTTTTCATGTAAGAGACTTCCCTTTCCTGAATTCTCCATCTCAATATCAGCGAATAGACTTGGATGAATACTTACTATAATCCTGAATTGCGAATTGACATTGACCGTACTTGCTCTTAGTCTGCTTCTATACAGCCTTTGAATAATGTTCCCTTAACCTGTGTGTTTGTTTGGATGATGCAACGTCTGAGCTTCTGACATTGATTTCTCAACCTCAGAAGTTGACTCCCCGCACTATAGTTTGAAAAGATGATGCCGTTATGCTGCATTTCCCAGAATACTGTCTTCATCCCTTGCCCTCCAGAAAGGAATCTAGCATTTCACTCATTCCTTCCTTCAAACCTCAACTTCACCACATGCAACACATCTGATGCTCCAATCTCAAAATGTTCAACTTTACTCACCAACCACAGATTATTTTTGGTAAAAGCTGAGGATCGACCTGATAGATGTTTACACAATTATGAGACCAGTCGGCGGAATGTCTTGTCAGAGTCTTTTTATCTCAGGGTATAAATGTCAATTGCTGCAGGACTTATTTTAATGTCATAACGGGGAAACTTTAAACGAGATGAGAGAGGCAAGATTTTTCTTAACAGAGAGGGTGGTAAGTACCTGTATTTCACTGACGGAGGGGATGACAGAAGCAGATGTAATAGCAATGTTTACAAAAACATCTTGACAGATAGATACATGAATAAACAGGGAATAGGGGGATACAGGCTGCGTAGATGCAAAACAAAATCATTAGTTTAGAAAAGTATCATTTGTCGGCACAGGCTTGACCAAACAAACGACATTTTCTTTTCGGGCCTCTCCCTGTGTGTTTTTTTTTAACTTTTGAGATGTTTTATTGTGAATTGGTTCTCCAACAAACAAAGAATGCAGCTTAGAACTGGATGACTTGGCTCTTCCTCTGCTTATCTCCTCCCAGCTCAAAGTGCTTGCATCTCTTCATGGCCAGCATTCTCTCTGACCCACAGTTGGGCTCCACACACTCCAATCTCAGCACAATCTTCTTTGTGGTCTTCGCCTTTTCCCCAAATTTAGGTTTTGTCAGTCCACCATAACCTCTCTGCTTTCTGTCATAACATCTCTTACCCTGTGTGTATTAGGAATCCTTTCCCTTCTTGTACTGGGGAACCTTGTGGGACTGGTGCCTCCGATTTTTTTTGCAATATGTCCTCCGGGTCTTTGGTACGTTGACCATTTTCCCAAACCGGGCGGTGAGCGGAAAAAAAGCTCAGGCCTCTCCCTGTTCCTCTTCAATTTCAAAACAATAGAGAGTCTTCAATCACACCCAGGATAGGATTATTTGCAGACATCCACCGAACTCCAGCCAACACAACCCTCCTCTCCTTCCTTCCCATGAACATGCAGGACATAGAACACGTGTCCTTTTAACTAAGGTTTTGAGGTCATCGGGCCCAGAAACAAGGGACCATTCGGCCTGGGTATCATGTCTCACGGTGAAATAACACAGTTGCTGAGGTGACAGAGAGGGCCGTGTGGTGGTACAGTTAATAGCACAGCAGTCTCCCCGTGTGAGGACCTGGATTTAGTTGCTGTCGTGGGTGACTGTGTACAGCTTGACGTTCTCTCCGTGTTTGCATGTTTTTCCTCTGGGTGCTTAGAACAAAAACAAAACAAAGAACAACCCAACACGGAAAACAGGCCCTCCGGCCCAACGAGCCCTCGCCGCCATCGTAACAAAGCATTTTCCTACACCTACCTTGACCCGTGTGTATGCGTATGGTACCCCTATTGGAACCAGATTCAGGGGAGAATAGTTTAGGGACAATTTGTTACACCAATCAGCCTAACAGCACATCTTTGGGGTGTGGGAGGAAACCGGAGCACCCGGAGGAAACCCACACAACCACAGGGAGAATGTGCAAACTCCCACAGACACTGGCTCAAATCCATGTATCTGCACAGCTCGCAGTGATAGTCACTGAGCTGTTGTGGTGCCCATCTGCTGGTCCAGTTTTAAGCACACACAACGATGTGAAGTACTAGGCCACTCTCGAAACATCCAAGAGCAGCCTACGCACGACCCACCGTGTGCATGTCCCTCGTTAGACAACAAGGTGGACCGACACACCTGCGGATTAAAAGAGACAAAACAGTAACATGCAGCATTAGATTTCCAGTATCGTCCCGAGGCTCTGACCCTTTTTAAAACTGTCTCCTATAACCCTCCATCCCTGTTTCACTCATGTGTCTATCTAAGGAAACCTTAAACAAGTCCAGCATGCCTGCCTCCACCACCTTACTTGGTAGTGCATTCCATACCCCCATGACCCTCTGTGTGATAAACCTCCCTCTAGTATCCAAATTATACCTCTCACCCTTAGCTTGTAACCCCTCGTGATATTTGCCTCCAATCTTGGAAAAAGCCTGCCACTGTTGACTCTATCGATACCCTTCATTATTTTATACACCTCTATCAGATCCCCCCATAATCTCCGTCTTTCTAAGGAGAAGAGCCCCAGTTTATCCAATCTTTCCACATAACCCAGTCCTTCCATACCAGGCAGCATCCTGGTAAACCTCCTCTGCACTCTCTCCAGGGTCTCCACGTCCTTCCGGCAGTAAGGTGACCAGAACTGGACGCAGTACTCCAAATGCGGTTTAACCAACATTCTGTACAACTGAAGCATTAGACGCCAGCTCTTATACTCTATACCCTTTCCTATGAAGGCTAGCATTCCGTAAGCTTTCTGCCCAACCTTCTCCACCTGGGTTGCCACCTTCAGAGACTTGTGCACTTGCACTCCCAGGTCCCTCTGCATTTCTATACTCTTAATTGGTCTACCTTTTATCATGTAACTCCTCCCTGCATTATTCCTTCCAAAATGCATCACCTCACAGTTGTCAGGATTAAATCCCGTCTGCCATCTATCTGCTCAATATACCAGCCTATCTATATCCTGCTGTGTCACCTGACAATCCTCCTCGCTATCTGCCAATCCTGCCATTTTGGTGTCATCTACAAACTTGCTGATCACACCACGTACGCCCTCTTCCAAGTCGTTTATATATATTACGAAGAGAGGAGATCCCAGTACTGATCCCTGCGGCACACCACTGGTCACTGGCCTCCAGCTAGAAAAGGACCCTTCCACTACTACCCTCTGTCTCCTGTTGCGTAGCCAGTTTTCAATCCATCTAGATACCTGTCCCTGTATCCCATGTGCCTTAACCTTTTCTACCAGCCTACCGTGAGGGACTTTGTCAAATGTCTTACTGAAATCCATATAGATGACACCAACAGCTCGTCCATCGTCAACCGTTTTTGTCACCTCCTCAAAAAATTCTACCAGCTTCGTAAGGTGAGACCTCCCCTGAACAAAGCCATGCTGCGTATCCCTAATCAGATCGCAACGCTCCAAATGCTTATACATCCTATCCCTAAGAATTTTTTCCAATAATTTTCCTACCACCAATGTCAAACTCACTGGCCTACGATTACCAGGGTTATCCCTACTGCCCTTTTTAAACAGCGGTACAACATGAGCTATCCTCCAGTCCTCTGGGACCTCACCTGTGTCTAAAGAAGACACAAAGATTTGCGTCAGAGGCTCAGCAATTTCATCTCTCACCTCCCTCAGCAGCCTGGGATAAATGCCATCAGGCCCCGGAGTTTTATCAGTTTTTATGCTACCTAAAAACCCTAACACTTCCTCCCTCGTAATGGATATTTCCTTCAACTGGTCTACAGCTCCCTCCAAGACATTACAAGACACCAAGCCCGTCTCCTTTGAGAATTCCGACGCAAAGCATTCATTCAGGATCTCCCCCATTCCCTCAGACTCAATGCATAGTTCCCCTCCTTTGTCCCTAAGAGGACCAATTTTCCCTCGAACCACCCTCTTGTTCCTAATATAAGAGTAAAATGCCTTTGGATTTCCCTAAATCCTATCAGCCAAAGCCATTTCATGCCCCCTTTTCCCCCTTCTAACTCCCCTTTTGGTCTCCTCTCAAAAGCCAACGATGTGCACGTTCAGTCGATTGTCCATGCTAAATTGTCCCTTACTTTCTCAAGGTGACCAGATTAGATTGATTAGCCATGAGAAAGCATGGTTGGTGTGCCGAGGTAAAATTCTCTGTTCGAAAATCTTCATTAATCGAGGGATTGAGTTTAGGAGTCGGGAGGTAATGCTGCAACTTTATAAGACCCTTGTCAGGCCTCACTTGGAGTACTGTGCGCAGTTCTGGTCGCCTCACTACAGGAAAGCTATTGAAAGGGTACAGAGGAGATGTACAAGGATGTTGCCTGGATTGGGAGGCATGCCTTATGAAGATAGGTTGAGGGAGCTGGGACTCTTCTCCCTGGAGAGACGAAGGTTGAGAGGCGACCTGATACAGGTTTATAAAATGTTGAGAGGAATAGATAGGGTGAATTCTCAGAGGCTATTTCCCCGGGTTGAAATGGTCGCTACGAGAGGACACAGATTTAAGGTGCGGGGAGGCAAGTACAGAAGTGATGTTAAGGGTAAGTTTTTCACTCAGAGGGTGGTGAGTGAATGGAATCGGCTGCCGTCAGTGGTGGTGGAGGCGAACTCGCTGGGGTCTTTTAAAAGACTTCTGGATGAGTATATGGGATTTAGTGGGATTGGGGGTTGTAGATAGGTCTATGGATTGGTAGGTGTTGATGTGATCGGCGCAACTCGTGGGCCGAAGGGCCTGTTTGTGCTGTAGTGTTCTATGTTCTAAACCAATATACTCAACATCGTTTGGCATTAACTGACAGCATCACACCAGTTCCATCCTTCCTGGATTACACACTATATGATCTCACTGGTTCAATCCACCACAGGTTACATGCAGTCTGATCTCACTGGCTCCATCCACACCAGTTTACATACTGTATGATCTCACTGGCTCCATCCTCCCAGGATTACACAGTCTAGATCATTGGCTCAATTCGACCTGGGCCATACACTGTTTGATATCACAGACTCTATCCTCCTCAGGATAATGCAATGTCTGGCTCCAAATTCCCTGGGTTACATACTATCTAATCTTACTGGCTCTATCCACACTGGTTTACACACTGACTACTTCAATCCTCCAGGGACCTGCTCTTGGGAAAGGAGGTTCATTGGACTTTTGGCCTTGTTCTGTCTCCAAAAATAAGAACATCCATTTATGATTAACCGTGGATTGCAGGTTGAACTATTTAAACTGAACTGCAATGAACGGTTACGTTTTCGGCTGCACTGCCATGATTCTGTTGAAAACTGGTTTAATTGTTATTTTCAAATTGTATAATAAAGGAAAGGAAATAACTGTGCCATGACGAAAGGGAGCGGGAATGGAAATATCAGCATTGCTGTCTGAGAAAGCCAGCACAGATTTGATTAGCTGAGTGGCCGCTTATTATTTTCCACCTGGAAACATTCCAATATTGGAAATTTGGAAAATTGGAAAATATTGCCTAACTAATACAGCGAAACTATAATGGATCTGTTCGAAAAACTAAAAATTATAATAGTGCTCACAATTTTCTAGCTCCCTAAGGTACGCTGTTTTTTCTGATTCTGAGAAAATGGGTAGTGTTATGGATCCGATAGTACCCTGGGTAAAGATCAACTACACATCATCATCATACAGATATCTTTCAATCGAGCAGTGCAATTGTCTTTACTCTGTTCTCTGGTACAAAGCTGAATCTGAATTGCAAGAAGTATTTTGTTTATTTTGAACTGTTTTCACATATTAGTGATATTTTCAGAAAAAAAACATGTTATTCCTGTATGTGGTACCAGGGATATTACATCTGTTTCTCTTCAATTTGATGCTCAGAGGACCCTGTATAGAAATCAAGTCCTGTGGGCAGTTATGGTTGTGTAACCTTAGGTTAGTTTTTAAGTAATCTGATTCTTATCAAAATGCAAAAAAAAATCAGGAGGCAACGATTACCAGTCAAAAGCAAAAATAATGCAGATAATGGAAAACATGAAATAAGAATACAGAATATTGTAAATACTGACAGCAGGTCAGGCAGCATCTGTAAGGAGGGAACAAAATGAATTTTGATGAAAAATCATCAACCTGAAACATTAACTGTTAACTGTCCAAAGAAGCTGCTTCACCTGCTCAACACTTTTTTATTGCAAAGATCAATGTTTATTTGCTGGGTTCAGGCACAATCAGAAACAGTACACTGAGATATCAGAGTTCAGAGAGAGATGCCTTTGAACTTGGATCACTATCTGTTCTCGTCTGTCTTATATTAACTCTGTGATAAAATAATAGTTTTGAACATTGCTTTTTTCGTCTCAGGAGCCAGATTCCTGTGCCTTGAATTTGGATAACTTCCATCATTGGTTATTTTCCAATTGGCAGGAGATCACTGATTATAGTCTCCTTGATTAATCCTTAGTTAATGTTTAGCTGCCTGGGCTGAACTAGAATGTTCGCATCAATGAACTAGTTGAAAAAGTATAGAAATCTAATGGAATTAGAAAATGCTGGAAATATTCAAGTCAGCAATTTGCAACGTCTGCAGCATTTTGCAATTGTGTTCTTTCTTGGTTCCACTTCCTGGAACTGAACTAGAAAATAGGTTATGCGAATAAGGGGCATGTTTTTGTTCCCAGTTTGTTCATTTTCAGTCTGTTAACGTTTCTCCCATTATTATGCAATCTTTTTCTTCACAGCCTGTCACTGGATTCAAATTGGGCAGCATGGTAGCACAGTGGTTAGCACTGCTGCTGCACAGCTCTAGGGACCTGGGTTCGAATCCTGGCTTGGGACACTGTCTGTGTGGAGATTGCACATTCTCCCTGTGTCTGCGTGGGTTTCCTCAGGGTTCTCCAGTTTCCTCCCACAGTCCAAAGATGTACGGGCTAGGTTGGTTGGCCATTCTAAATTGTCCCTTAGTGTCCCCTGTGATGCATAGGTTAGAGAGACTGAGTTCGGAGAGTGTGTAATTCGGGGGCATGGAGCCAGTGAGATCAGATGGTGTGTAACCTGAAGGGTAAATATGTAGGGATATGGGGATAGGCCTGAGTGGGGTTCTGGTTGGTGCTGAATGGCCAGGAACCCTGTGAAGATCGACATTGTTCAATTGAGTTGCATGTTGATCCATTTGATTTGGGCAGCTGGGCAACATCCACTTTTTTTATTATTATTAATTCATGAGATGTAGTGCTTGCTGCCTTAGCCAGCATTTATTGTCCAATTCCATGAGATGGCGGTGGTGATCTTCCTTTTTGAACTGCTGCAGTCCATGTAATATATGTAAACACACTGTGTTGTTTGGGAAACAGTTCCAGGATTCCTCTCGAATGGCAATGAAGGAATGGCAATGTATTTCCCGATCAGTATGTTGAGTGACTTCGAGGAAAATTTCCAGGCGGTGATTTTCCCATGTGTCAACTGCCTTTTTCTTTCTAGATGACAGTGGTTGTGGGTTTGGAATTTGCTACTTCAGAAGGCTTGATTGGTGCGAGGTTTAAAGACTCGTTGACCGTAGGGTGGTCCGGTCTCCTGCGGTCTCCTACCAGTGTCCTCAGCTACCAATGCGCATTGATGATGGAGGGAGTGGATATTTTTTGATGAGATGCCAATCAAATGGGTTACTATGTCGTGGACGGCATAACGTGAGCATTGTTGAAGCTGTACTCATCCTGAAAGAAATGACAGAGTACTCCATCAAATGCCCGATTCCTTGGCTTTCGAAAATCAGGAGATGAGATTTTGCCATCAGTTATTTCTAATCATGGGATCTGAGCATCGTTGGCTGGGCCAGCATTTATTGTTCCTCTCCCATTTCCGTTGAACTGAATGGCTTGTTAGGTTATTTCAGAAGGCATTTTCAGAGACAACAATATTGTTTTTAGTCTGAGGTTACATAAAGGCCAGCCCAGGCAAGGATCATAGATTTACTTGAGTAAAGGACATCAGTGAACCAGATGGGTTTTCACAACAATTGACAACGGTTTCATAGGGTTTGAACACAGGTCTTCAGTTCAACAGCCTGGCCCTATGTCTTTGGATTATTGCACTGATGACAATATGACTGTATACTACCTCCCCTCCCATCTGACTTGCTGTTGGAGCAATCGTATGCATATGAGTAATCCAGTTCAGTTTCAGGCCAACAGTAAACTCCAGGGTGTCGGTAACGGACAATTCGGCTATGGTAATGCAATTGAATATCAAAGGAGGAATGATCAGATTTTCTCTTATTGGAGATAGTCATTGCCTGACACTTGTGTGGCGCTAACACTACTTGTCATTTCTCAACCCAAAAGTGGATATTGTCTATTTTTTTCTACATTTGAACATGGTCGACTTCAGTATCTGTGGGTTTGCGAATGGTGTTGTGCATTGTTCAATTATTAGTGAATGTCCCCACTTCTGACAGTATTTTGGAAGAATAGCTAAAAGCGGGTAGGCCTCAGAAACACACAGGAGAAACTCCAGCTGTAGTGCCATGGAACGGAGATGGCTGACCTCCAACAATTACATGTGCTCGCAAAAACAGAGGTCCTGAGGGTGTTGGCATGTGATCCCAATGAGGAAGGAACCAGTTTACAGAGGAGTGTTTTGGAGGTTTCCTCTGCAGTCCTGAGGAGGTGATGCTTTTAGCCAAGGGTTCTATCAAGAAATACATCTGGGTGAACAAGTTTGGGGCCTTGATACTGTTGTGACCACCAGGGTGATATCCAATTCCATCTTGGCGCTGGTAGCGTGAAGGTGAAATATATTGTTGACTGCTTTCCTGGGTTCCTATATGTGAAGACATGTCTCGTGACTGGCAGGCAGCTCTTCAATATCTAAGCCTGCACGCTAATGTAGATGATGACATCTGTGTTGATAAATCTACCAGGACCAAGTTGAAAGTGGTAATGTGACGTACAAGTGAAGATGTGTGGGGTAAATCCGAGGTAAATATTCTGTGAAGGATCTGGTTTTGTCACCCAGAAGTACCGTGAAACATCTGGACAGCAATTCAATGGTTGAGGAAAGAAAAAAACTCTTGACTGTGACAAACAGATTTAACCTGCCAGGATGGACAGCAGCGTTCAGTAAAGGAAAGGAATTGTATCCCCAGTTCTTTTGAAAGCCATTTTTCAGCCAATGTGAGTGTTATTAGGAGCTGAGCACCAATTGCTAATTCTTCCTTGTTTAAAGTCTGCTCCATCCACACTGATGAGAACCTTTCACTGGGGTCAAGACAGCACACTGATGAGAAGGACCTTCCTATTGGCTGGGAGCAGGTGATTGATAGCCGCTACAACAAATGGGGAGAGGGTGTAGATTGCAGCCCCGCCCTCTTCATTCTCCAGGCAGCGGCGCGCTCGGGTTGTAACCGCCTGTGCGCGAGACGGACAGCACGGAAGGAACTCCAAGACTCGCGCACTGCGCAGGCCCTTTGTGACTTGTGATCGGGGGAGGGGGGGGTGGGCAGGGGGAAGGAAGAGGAGGGAGGGGGGGGGCCGACGAAGAAGCAGTTCTCCGTATGCGCATGCGCGGGGCTCTTTGAGCGCGTGCAGTTTTACCTCACAAACAACGACGCGCAGTCGCAGAGTTGCTTCTTTCCAGAAGTTTCGGCGGTAGAAAGTCCGGGTGAGAAAGCGATGCAAATATTTATACTCGGTTCTGAGCAGGGAGGATTTTCAGCTTTTTTAATCGTGTTTAAGAAGCGGCCTGGTTCCTGGACCAATTCTGGGGAGAAAATGGCGAATTCCGACTTTCCCAGAAAGCAAAGAGAGTGAAGATGGAGATAGTGAAATCAGAGAGAGTAATCCCAGGGAGATAGAGGTAGTGAAATCAGAGAGAGTAATCCCAGGGAGATAGAGATAGTGAGATCAGAGAGAGTAATCCCAGGGAGATAGAGATAGTGAAATCAGAGAGAGTAATCCCAGGGAGATAGAGATAGTGAAATCAGAGAGAGTAATCCCAGGGAGATAGAGATAGTGAGATCAGAGAGTGTAATCCCAGGGAGATAGAGATAGTGAGATCAGAGAGAGTAATCCCAGGGAGATAGAGATAGTGAAATCAGAGAGAGTAATCCCAGGAAGATAGAGATAGTGAAATCAGAGAGAGTAATCCCAGGGAGATAGAGATAGTGAAATCAGAGAGAGTAATCCCAGGGAGATAGAGATAGTGAGATCAGAGAGAGTAATCTCAGGGAGATAGAGATAGTGAGATCAGAGAGTGTAATCCCAGGGAGATAGAGATAGTGAGATCAGAGAGAGTAATCCCAGGGAGAGAGAGATAGTGAAATCAGAGAGAGTAATCCCAGGGAGATAGAGATAGTGAAAACAGAGAGAGTAATCCCAGGGAGATAGAGATAGTGAGATCAGAGAGAGTAATCCCAGGGAGATAGAGATAGTGAGATCAGAGAGTGTAATCCCAGGGAGATAGAGATAGTGAGATCAGAGAGTGTAATCCCAGGGAGATAGAGATAGTGAAATCAGAGAGTGTAATCCCAGGGAGATAGAGATAGTGAGATCAGAGAGAGTAATCCCAGGGAGATAGAGATAGTGAGATCAGAGAGTGTAATCCCAGGGAGATAGAGATAGTGAGATCAGAGAGTGTAATCCCAGGGAGATAGAGATAGTGAGATCAGAGAGAGTAATCCCAGGGAGATAGAGATAGTGAAATCAGAGAGAGTAATCCCAGGGAGATAGAGATAGTGAAATCAGAGAGAGTAATCCCAGGGAGATAGAGCTAGTGAAATCAGAGAGAGTAATCCCAGGGAGATAGAGATAGTGAAATCAGAGAGTATAATCCCAGGGAGATAGAGATAGTGAGATCAGACAGTGTAATCCCAGGGAGATAGAGATAGTGAAATCAGAGAGAGTAATCCCAGGGAGATAGAGATAGTGAAATCAGAGAGTGTAATCCCAGGGAGATAGAGATAGTGAGATCAGAGAGTGTAATCCCAGGGAGATAGAGATAGTGAGATCAGAGAGTGTAATCGCAGGGAGATAGAGATAGTGAGATCAGAGAGAGTAATCCCAGGGAGATAGAGATAGTGAGATCAGAGAGTGTAATCACAGGGAGATAGAGATAGTGAGATCAGAGAGTGTAATCCCAGGGAGATAGAGATAGTGAGATCAGAGAGAGTAATCCCAGGGAGATAGAGATAGTGAAATCAGAGAGTGTAATCCCAGGGAGATCGAGATAGTGAGATCAGAGAGAGTAATCCCAGGGAGATAGAGATAGTGAGATCAGAGAGAGTAATCCCAGGGAGATAGAGATAGTGAGATCAGAGAGTGTAATCCCAGGGAGATAGAGATAGTGAGATCAGAGAGTGTAATCCCAGGGAGATAGAGATAGTGAGATCAGAGAGAGTAATCCCAGGGAGATAGAGATAGTGAGATCAGAGAGAGTAATCCCAGGGAGATAGAGATAGTGAGATCAGAGAGTGTAATCCCAGGGAGATAGAGATAGTGAGATCAGAGAGTGTAATCCCAGGGAGATAGAGATAGAGATAGTGAGATCAGAGAGAGTAATCCCAGGGAGATAGAGATAGTGAAATCAGAGAGTGTAATCCCAGGGAGATAGAGATAGTGAAATCAGAGAGAGTAATCCCAGGGAGATAGAGATAGTGAGATCAGAGAGAGTAATCCCAGGGAGATAGAGATAGTGAGATCAGAGAGAGTAATCCCAGGGAGATAGAGATAGTGAAATCAGACAGTGTAATCCCAGGGAGATAGAGATAGTGAAAGCAGAGAGTGTAATCCCAGGGAGACAGAGATCGTGAGATCAGACAGTGTAATCCCAGGGACATAGAGATAGTGAGATCAGAGAGAGTAATCGCAGGGAGATAGAGATAGTGAGATCAGAGACAGTAATCCCAGGGAGATAGAGATAGTGAGATCAGAGAGTGTAATCCCAGGGAGATAGAGATAGTGAGATCAGAGAGAGTAATTCCAGGGAGATAGAGATAGTGAAATCAGAGAGTGTAATCCCAGGGAGATAGAGATAGTGAGATCAGAGGGTGTAATCCCAGGGAGATAGACATAGTGAGATCAGAGAGTGTAATCCCAGGGAGATAGAGATAGTGAGATCAGAGAGAGTAATCCCAGGGAGATAGAGATAGTGAGATCAGAGAGTGTAATCCCAGGGAGATAGAGATAGTGAGATCAGAGAGTGTAGTCCCAGGGAGATAGAGATAGTGAGATCAGAGAGAGTAATCCCAGGGAGATAGAGATAGTGAGATCAGAGAGTGTAATCCCAGGGAGATAGAGATAGTGAGATCAGAGAGAGTAATCCCAGGGAGATAGAGATAGTGAGATCAGAGAGTGTAATCCCAGGGAGATAGAGATAGTGAGATCAGACAGTGTAATCCCAGGGAGATAGAGATAGAACATAGAACATTACAGCGCAGAACAGGCCCTTCGGCCCACGATGTTGCGCCGACCAGTTACAAAAACAATGACCCACTAGCCTATACCAATCCCTTTTCGTCCATAAACCTATCCAGAGATCTCTTAAACGCCCCCAAACTAGACGCATTTACAACTGCAGCAGGCAGGGCATTCCCATCCCTCACCACCCGCTGGGTAAAGAACCTACCCCTGACATCCGTCCTGTAGCTACCCCCCCTTAATTTAAAGCCATGCCCCCTCGTGCTAGCTTTCTCCATCCGAGGAAAAAGGCTATCACTATCCACCCTATCTAAACCTCTAATCATCTTATATGTTTCAATAAGATCCCCTCTTAGCCGCCTTCTTTCCAACGAAAACAACCCTAAATCCCTCAGTCTCTCCTCATAGGACCTCCCCACCATACCAGGCAACATCCTAGTAAACCTCCTCTGCACCCTCTCCAACGCCTCCACATCCTTCTTGTAATGCGGGGACCAGAACTGCACACAGTACTCCAAGTGCGGCCGCACTAGAGTAGTGTACAGTTGCAACATTACACTGCGACTCCTAAATTCAATCCCCCTACCAATAAACGCCAAGACACCGTACGCCTTCTTGACAACCTTATCTACTTGATTCCCAACTTTCAGGGATCTATGTACACACACACCTAGATCCCTCTGTTCATCCACACTATTCAAAGTCCTCCCGTTAGCCCTATACTCGACACATCTGTTGCTCCTACCAAAGTGAATTACCTCACACTTCTCCGCATTAAATTCCATCCGCCACCTCTCGGCCCAGCTCTGCAACCTATCTAAGTCTCCCTGCAGACTATGACACCCTTCCTCACAATCTACCACACCTCCAACTTTGGTGTCATCAGCAAATTTACTAATCCACCCAACTATACCCTCATCCAGATCATTAATAAAAATTACAAACAACAGTGGCCCCAAAACAGATCCCTGAGGCACACCACTCGTAACTGCACTCCATGATGAATATTTACCATCCACCACCACCCTCTGTCTCCTATCCGATAGCCAATTCCTGATCCAACTTCCTAGATTACCCACAATCCCATACATCTGCATTTTCTGCAGAAGCCTACCATGGTGAACCTTATCGAACGCCTTACTAAAATCCATGTATACCACGTCAACTGCCTTACCCCCATCCACCTCTTTGGTCACCTTCTCAAAAAACTCAATAAGGTTAGTAAGGCATGACCTACCCGCTACAAAACCATGCTGACTATTTCTAATCAATTCATTACACTCCAAATAACTATAAATCCTATCCCTAATAATTTTTTCTAAAACCTTGCCCACAACAGAAGTAAGACTCACCGGTCTATAATTCCCGGCAAAGTCTCTGTTCCCCTTCTTAAACAATGGGACAACATTCGCTATCCTCCAATCCTCCGGGACTACACCAGAGACCAATGACGACCTGAAGATCTGAGCCAGAGGCTCTGCAATCACCTCTCTAGCCTCCCAGAGAATCCTAGGGTAGATCCCATCCGGACCAGGGGACTTATCTATTTTCAGCCCCTCAAGAATTTCCAGCACATCCTCTTTATCAACCGTAATACTGTCTATTTTACACCCCTGCAACCCAATGTCCTCCTCAGCTATATTCATGTCCCCTTGCGTGAACACCGAAGAGAAATATTGGTTCAATACTTCTCCAATCTCCTCCGGTTCCACACACAACTTCCCCCTGCTGTCTGTAACTGGCCCTAATCTTGCCCTGACCAACCTTCTGTTCTTGACATACCTATAGAATGCCTTAGGATTCTCCTTAATCCTATCAGCCAAAGTCTTCTCATGTCCTCTTTTAGCCCTTCTCAACTCACTCTTCAACTCCCTCCTAGCCAATCTAAAGCTTTCTAGTGCACTATCTGAGCCCTCCAATCTCATCCGAACATAAGCCTCCTTTTTCTTTTTAACCATCGACTCAACTCTTTTAGTGCACCACGGTTCCCTAGATCTACCAAATCCACCATGCCTGACAGGGACATACCTATCAAGGACTCGCAGTAGTTGCTCCTTGAAAAAACTCCACATTTCAGACGTTCCCAGTCCCTGTAATCCCCTAATCCAATCCATGCTTCCTAATTCACTCCTGATAGCCTCATAATCGCCCTTACCCCAGCTAAAATTGCTGACCCGAGGTTCATGCCTATCTCTTCCCATCACTAAGGTGAACGTAACCGAATTGTGGTCACTATCACCAAAATGCACACCAACTTCCAAGTCTAGCACCTGGTCTGGCTCATTTCCCAGCACCAAATCCAATATAGCCTCACCTCTAGTTGGCCTGTCTACATACTGAGACAAAAAACCTTCCTGCACGCTTTGTACAAACACTGACCCCTCTAGCGAGCTAGAACTATAGCAACTCCAATCAATATTCGTAAAGTTAAAGTCCCCCATAACAATTACCCTATTACTTTCACTCCTAACCAGGATTGTCTCCGCAATCCTTTCCTCAACCTCTCTAGAACTTTTAGGAGGTCTATAAAAGACTCCCAACAGGGTGACCTCTCCTCTCCTATTTCTAATCTCCGCCCATACTACCTCAACTGACAAGTCCTCATCAAACTTTCTCTCCGACACTGTGATACAGTCCTTGACTAGCAATGCTACCCCACCCCCCCTTCTACCTTCTTCTCTACTCCGACTAAAGCATTTGTACCCCGGAACCTGCAACATCCATTCCTGACCCTGCTCTATCCATGTCTCAGAAATGGCCACAACATCAAAGTCCCAGGTACTGATCCACGCTGCAAGTTCATCCACTTTATTGCGAATACTCCTCGCATTAAAGTACACGCATTTCAAACCCTGCTCCGCCCCACCCCCACTATGCCGTGCCTTGTATTCCCCAACTATGCCCCCCTCACTTTCACCCCCTTTCCTCACTATCCCTCCCCCCCTCCGAATCAGTTTAAACCTTCCTGCATCGCTTTTGCAAATTTACCCCCCAGGATATTGATTCCCCTCTGGTTCAGGTGTAGACCATCCCTCTTATAGAGGTCCCACCTTCCCCAGAATGAGCCCCAATTGCTCAAGTACCTGAACCCCTCCCTCCTGCACCATCCCCTCAGCCACGAGTTCAAACTTTCCCTCTCCCTATTCCTCTCTAAACTATCCCGTGGCACAGGCAAGAGTCCAGATATAACTACTCTTTCTGACTTCGCCTTTAGTTTCCACCCCAACTCCATAAATCTTTGCTTAATATCCCCTTCCCTTAATCTCCCTATGTCATGTGTCCCCACATGAACTATAACTTGGGGTTGATCTCCCTCTCCCCTAAGAGTCCTGAATACTCTGTCCGATACATCCTGGACCCCAGCCCCTGGTAGGCAACACACCAGCCCAGAGTCCCTACCCTTACCTCCAACTCTCCTATCCGTCCCCATAACTGTGGAGTCCCCAATCACGAGGCCCACTCTCTTACCCCTAACCACCTGAGGCTTGCCAATAGGCTCACCCCCAGAGACCTGCTCCCTTTGGCTATCCCCAGTTGATTTCTCCTCAACTGTAGCCTCCAGGACCGAGAACCTATTTTGGAGGGGAACAGCCCCAGGGGATTGTCCCCCCAACTGCTTTTTGCCCCTCTTCCTGGCAGTGACCCAAGACTTATTCCTAGGAGTGACTATCTCCTTATAACTCCTTTCTATGTCTGCCTCCACTTCCCGAATTATACGGAGCTCCTCTAATTCCCCTTCCAGCTCCTTTACACGCTCCTCCAGAAACTGCAATCTAACACACTTCCCACAAGTAAAATCACCTGAAACACTGTGGGAGTCCCTCACTACATACATCCCACAGGAGATGCAGCTTACAGCCTGAACTGCCATCCCTGAATCAATTACCAGCAGAAAAGTAAAAATATAAAAAAAAACTTCCCTCACACTTATAATTAGGTTAGAGGAGGTGGAAGGGTGGGATTCTCTACCAGTGTAGAGAATCGGGAATCCTCTCTGCACTAATTTATAGTGTTAGGGGCACGAGAAAAAAAAACTACAACTACCGGTAAGCGTCCTAGTGACGACTTCCGGTTTCTAACTAATTTAAAAAAAACCGCCGAAACTCGCGACTTAACACTAAAAATAAAAAGTTAAACGGAATAAACAGAAAAATATACCTTATTTTTGCCTCCTCGCACGCCCAAAAATCGCTGCCTCTCGACTCAGCTCCACAGGAACAATGAGGCCGAGACACGGAGGTAGGTGTTTTTAAACCCGAAAAAAAAACTACAACTACCGGTAAGCGTCCTAGTGACGCTACTGGTTAATGTCTTCCCCGACTGGTTAATGTTTTGCCCCTGCTTCTCCAGAGATTATGTGCAACTGGTTAATGTTTTCCCCTCGGTTCTCGAGGGTCTATGTCCGACTGGTTAATGTTTTCCCCTCGCTTCTCCAGGCACCAAGTCCAACTGGTTAATGATTTCCCCCTGCTTCTCCAGCGACCAAGTCTCACTGGTTAATGTTTTCCCCATGGTTGGTTCATGTTTTCCCTGGTTGGTTAATGTTTTCCCAAATTTTGTTAATGTTTTGCCCCTGATTCCCCAGAGACTAAGTCCGACTAGTTAATGCTTTCCCCAAGCTTCTCCAGGCACCAAGTCCAACTGGTTAATGTTTTCCCCCTGCTTCTCCAGGGCCCAAGTCCCACTGGCAAATGTTTTCCCCATGGTTGGTTCATGCTTTCCCCACGGTTGGTTAATGTTTTCCCCGACTGGTTAATGTTTTGCCCGACTGGTTAATGTTTTCCCCTCGGTTCTCCAGGGACTATTCCTGCCTGGTAAACGTTTGGAAGGACTATTACTTACGTGGCAAAAAACCGCAGCAGGCGACGGTGCAGAGGGACCTCAGGGTCCTTGTGCATGAGTCGCAAAAACCCAGCCTGCAGGTGCAGCAGGTGGTCAGGAAGGCTAATGGGATGCTGGCCTTCATAGCGAGGGGGATTGAATATAAAAGTAGGGAGGTCTTGCTGCAGCTGTATAGGGCATTGGTGAGGCCGCAGCTGGAGTACTGTGAGCAGTTTTGGTCGCCGCACTTACGCAAGGATACTTTGGCCTTGGAGGGAGTCCAGAAGAGGATTACCAGGCTGATACCAGAGTTGATGGGGTTGAGCTATGAGGAGAGGCTGAATAAACTAGGCTTGTACTCGTTAGAGTTTAGAAGAATGAGGGGAGATCTCATTGAGACGTATAAGATGATGAATGGGATGGATAGGATAGAGGTGGAGAGACTCTTCCCGCTCAGAAAGGACAGTAGGACTAGGGGGCACAGCCTCAAGATAAAGGGGGTGCGGTTTAGAATGGAGTTGAGGAGGAACTTCTTCACTCAAAGGATTGTGAATCTCTGGAATTCTCTGCCCGTTGAAGTGGTGGAGGCTGCCTCGCTAAATATTTTTAAGACGCGGGTTGATGGGTTTTTGATAAGCGAGGGGATTAAGGGTTATGGGGAGAGGGCGGGAATGTGGAACTGAGCCACGACAGATCAGACATGATCTTATTGAATGGCGGGGCAGGCTCGAAGGACTAGGTGGCTACTCCTGCCCCTATTTCTTATGTTCTTATGTAAAACATTAACCAACCATGGGGAAAACATGAACCAGTGGGGGAAAACATTAACCAGTGGGACTTGGAGCCTGGAGAAGCAGGGGGGAAAACATTAACCAGTCGGGGAAAACTTTCACCTCTCCCTCTGTATCTCTGTGTCCCATTAAGCTGATTCAGTGTGAATGTCGGCCTTGCTTGTGAGTACGAAACATTCAAGTTGACAACTTTAAATATCGATCCCCCCTCTCTCTGCCTGTCTGTCTGTCAGTCTCTCGCTCTCTCACTGTCACTCTCTCTCTCTCTCAGTAACTTCACTGCAGTGTTAATGTCAGCCTGACTTCTGACACTTAAGAAACTTTAAAAACTCCCTCTCTGCCTCTCTCAGTTCAGGCACAGGTTGAGTGTTCGAGTGAGAGCGGGGGAGAGGTGAGTATTGAAGCCGGTGCAGGCAGCTGTCAACAAAGCTTTGAAGAAATGGCAGGCAGTGTTTGTAAAGATGCTGAGGGAATGGGAAAGTCAGTGTGTCAGCCAGATGGGGGAAGGGAGGCTTCCACTTGCGAGGGGAAAACATTAACCAGCTGCTGCTGCTGCGGTGTGGGCAATGGCAGTCCCCCTTTTATTGTACCCTCTGGACAAGCAGGGGCAAAACATGAACCAGGTGTACTGAGTCCCTGTAGAAGCGAGGGGAAAACATTAACCAGTCGGACATGGTCTCCGGAGAAGCAGGGCCAAAACATTATCCAGTCGGAGAAAACGTTAACCAGTTGGACTTGGTGCATGGAGAAGCGAGGGGAAAACATTAACCAGTCGGACATCGTCCCTGGAGAAGCCAGGGGACAACATTGACCAGTCAGACTTGGTCTCTGGAGAAACAGGGGCAAAACATTAACCAACCGTGCGCAAAACATTAACCAACCGTGGGGAAAACATTAACCAACCGTGGGGAAAGCATTAACCAGCCGGGGAAAACATTAACCAGTGGGACTTAGGCGCTAGCTGGAGTGGGCAAAACATTAACCAACCGTGGGGAAAGCAGTAACCAGTCGGACCTTGTCCCTGGAGAAGCCGGGGAAAGCTGAAACATTTGGACTTGTTGCCTGGAGCAGAAGGGAAAACATTAACCAGGCGGACAGAGTCCCTGGAGAAGCGAGAGGACAACATTAACCAGTTGGACATAGTCCCTGGAGAAGCAGGGGCAAAACATTAACCAGTCGGGGAAAACATTAACCAACTGGGGAAAACATTAACCAGTCGGGCAAAACATTAACCAGTGGGACTTGGGCTCTGCCTGGATGGGCCAAACATTAAGCAACGGTGGGGAAAGGATGAACCAAGCATGGGGTAAACATTAACCAGTCGGGGAAAACATTAACCAACCAGGGAAAACATTAACCGGTGAAAAGATTAACCAGTCGGGGAAAACATTAACCAGTGGGTGAAAACATTAACCAGACGGGAAAACATTAACCAGTGGGACTTAGTCTGTGGCTGGAAGGGCAAAACGTGAAACAACCGTGGGGAAAACATGAACCAACCATGGGGAAAACATTAACCAGTGGGACTTGGTCCCTGGAGAAGCAGGGGGAAAGCATTAACCAGTCGGACATAGTCCCTGGAGAACCAAAGGGAAAACATTAACCAGTTGCACATAATCCCTGGAGAAGCAGGGGCAAAACATTAACCAGTCAGGGAAAACATTAACCAAACAGGGAAAACTGTAACCAACCGGGGAAAACATTAACCAGCTGGGGAAAACATGAACCAGTTCAACATTGTCCCTGGAGAAGCAAGGGGAGAACATGAACCAGTTGGGCATAGTCCCTGGAGAAGCGAGGGGAAAACATTAGCCAGTCGGACCTGGTCCCTGGAGAACTGAGGGGAAAACATTAACCAGTTGGAGACGGTCCCTGGAGAAGTGAGGGGAAAATATTAACCAGTCGGACCTAATCCCTGGAGAACCGAGGGGAAAACATTAACCAGTTGGACTTAGTCCCTGTAGAAGCAGGGGCAAAACATTAACCAAGTGGGCAAAACATTAACCAACCAGGCAAAACATTAACCAATCGGGCAAAACATTAACCAGTGGGACGTGGGCTCTGGCTGGATGGGCAACACATTAACCAACCATGGGCAAAACATTAACCAACGGGGGAAAACATTTACCAGGGGGGCTTAGTCTCCGGCTGGATGGGCAAAACATGAACCAACCATGGGGAAAACATAAACCAACTGGGGAAAACATTAACCAGTGGGACTTGGAGCCTGGAGACGCAGGGGAGAAAACATTAACCAGTCGGGGAAAACTTTCACCTCTCCCTCTGTATCTCTGTGTCCCAGTAAGCTGATTCAGTGTGAATGTAGGCCTTGCTTGTCAGTACGAACCATTCAAGTTGACACCTTTAAATATCGATCCCCCACTCTCTGTCTGTCTGTCTCTCCCTCTCTCTCACTGTCCCTCTCTCTCAGTAACTTCACTGCAGTGTTAATGTAAGCCTGACTTCTGACACTTAAGAAACTTTAAAAACTCCCTCTCTGCCTCTCTCAGTTCAGGCACAGGTTGAGTGTTCGAGTGAGAGCGGGGGAGAGGTGAGTATTGAAGCCGGTGCAGGCAGCTGTCAACAAAGCTTTGAAGAAATGGCAGGCAGTGTTTGTAAAGATGCTGCGGGAATGGGAAAGTCAGTGTGTCAGCCAGATGGGGGAAGGGAGGCTTCCACTTGCGAGGGGAAACCATTAACCAGCTGCTGCTGCTGCGGTGTGGGCAATGGCAGTCCCCCTTTTATTGTACCCTCTGGACAAGCAGGGGCAAAACATGAACCAGGTGTACTGAATCCCTGGAGAAGCGAGGGGAAAACATTAACCAGTCGGACGTGGTCACTGGAGAAGCAGGGGCAAAACATTAACCAACGGTGGGCGAAATATTAACCAACCGTGGGGAAAACATTAACCACTTGGACTTGGTGCCTGGAGAAGCAGGGGGAAAACATGAACCAGTCGGACCTGGTCCCTGAAGAACCAAGGGGAAAACTTTAACCAGTCGGGCACAGTCCCTGGAGAAGCAGGGGCACAACATTAACCAACCGAGGGGAAAACATTGACCAGTTGGGGAAAACATTAACCAGTCAAAGAACAAAGAACAAAATCAGCCTGGGAAACAGGCCCTTCGGCCCAACGAGCCCACGCTGCCATCTCAACTCCACCTCTCTACCCATGACCCCTATCTAATGTTTTATGGCCATCCAGATTGAGGGAAAACTGATTTCGGGACAATTTATTCCTGCCAATCAGCCTAACACCACATCTTTGGGGTGTGGGAGGAAACCGGAGCACCCGGAGAAAACCCACGCAAGCACGGGGAGAATGCGCAAACTCCCACAGACACCGGCCCAAATCCATGTGTCTGCACAGCAATCAGCGATAGTCACTGAGCTGTCGTCTTGCCCAGAATCTTGTCCAGTTTAGGCACACACTAACGACATGAAGCACTAGGCCAATCTCGAACAACCAAGAGCAGCCCCAGTATGACCCATTGCGTGTATGCCCCTCGTTGGACACGAGGTGGACTGACTTCAAACCTGTGAATGAAAACAGAGAAAAACATTATTATCATACTATACCCATTTACATTTCTAGGGACACCCCAATGCTAATGACCCTTAATTAAAGGTTCTCCTATATCCACCCATCTCCAGCTCAGTCATGTGCCTGTCTAAGTTACTCTTAAAGGACTCTAGCGTGTTTGCCTCCACCACCTTACTTGGCAGAGCATTCCATACCCCCACTACCCTCTGCGTGAAAAACCTCCCTCTAATATCTGTGTTGTACCTCTCCCACCTCACCTTAAGTCCATGGCCCCTTGTCCTATGTGACTCTATTATAGGAAATAGCTTACCTCTGTTTACTCTATCTACACCCTTCATAATCTTATATACCTCTATTAGATCCCCGCTCAGTCGGCGTCGTTCAAGGGAAAAGCGCCCCAATTTCTTCAATCTTTCCTCATACCCCAGTCCTTCCATACCAGGCAACATCCTGGTAAATCTCCTCTGCACTCTCTCCAGAGTCTCCACGACCTTCTGGTAGTAAGGCAACCAGAACTGTACGCAGTACTCCAAATGCAGCCTAACCAACGTTCTATACAACTGCAACATTAGACTCCAGCTCTTATATTCGATACCCCTTCCTATAAAGGCTAACATACCATAGGCTTCCTTCACCACACTCTCCACTTGCACTGCCACCTTCAAAGACTTGTGCACTTGCACCCCCAGGTCTCGCTTCGACTCTATACTCCTTACAGGCTTACCCTTTATCATATAACTTCCCCCTACATTATTCCAGCCAAAATGCATCGCCTCACATTTATCCGGATTAAACTCCATTTGCCACATATCTGCCCAATCAACCAGCCTATCAATATCCTGCTGTGTTGCGAGACACTGCTCCTCACTGCCCGCCAATCCAGCCATCTTGGTGTCATCAGCAAATTTGCTGATCACACCACTGACTCCCCCTTCCAAATCATTTATATACACTACAAAGAGAAGGGGTCCCAGTACCGAGCCCTACGGCACACCACTAGTGACAGACCTCCAGCTAGAAAAAGACCCCTCCACAATTCCTCTCTGACTCCTCTTTGCAAGCCAGTTCTCTACCCATCTAGATACCTGACCACATATCACATGAGCTTTAATCTTCTGTACCAACCTACCATGAGGGACTTTGTCAAACGCCTTACTGAAATCCATATAGACGACATCAACGGCTCGTCCTTCGTCAACCGTTTTTGTCACCTCCTCAAAGAATTCTACCAGATTCGTAAGGCAAGACTTCTCCTTGACAAAGCTATGCTGCGTATCCTTAATCAGATCGCAATGCTCCAAGTGCGCATACATCCTATCCCTGAGAATCCTCTCCATCAACTTACCTACCACTGACGTTAAGCTCACTGGCCTATAGTTACCTGGGCTATCCCTCCTACCCTTTTTAAACAACAGTACCACGTTCGCTATCCTCCAGTCCTCTGGGACCTCACCTGTGTCCAAAGAAGAGACAAAGATTTGCGCCAGAGGCCCAGCAATCTCATCCCTCGCCTCTCTAAGCAGCCTAGGATAAATGCAATCAGGCCCCGGAGATTTATTGGTTTTAATGCCCTCTAAAAGCCCTAACACTTCTCCCCTCGTTTGAAGGAACGAATGAGTGAAATGCTAGATTCCTTTCTGGGCGCCAACGAATGAAGACATTATTTTGGGAAATGCAGTAAAACGGCATAATTTTTTCAAACTATAGTGCGGGTAGTCAACTTCTGAAGTTGAGAAAACAATGTCAGATGCTCAGACGTTGCATCATCCAAACAAATACACAGGTTAAGGGAACATTATTCAAAGGCTCAGAGGAAGTACGGTCAATCTCACTCTGGAATTCTGGTTTATTGTAAGTGTTCATCCGTGTCTATTCGCTGATATTCAGATGGAGAATTCCAGAAAAGGAAGGGAAGTGTCACACATGAAAAGTGCAAATGTAGCTGGGGAAAATCAATTTGATGAAAAATAAATGACTAAAAATGGAGTTGGGGGTAAGGTGTCAGTGTGGATAGAGGATTGGTTGTCCAATCGGAGGCAGAGAGTTGGTATCGATGGGTGCTATTCTGATTGGCGGTTGGTGACTTGTGGAGTGCCACAGGGATCAGTGCTGGGGCCTCAGCTATTTACCATTTATACAGATGATCTGGAGGAGGGGGCTGAGTTTAGGCTGACGACATTTGCTGGTGACACGAAGATGAGTGGAAAAGCAAATTGCGTGGAGGGTGTGGAAAGTCTGCAGAGGGATCTGGATAGGCTGAGCGAGTGGGCGAGGACCTGGCAGATGGAGTACAATGTTAGCAAGTGTGAGGTTATCCACTTTGGCAGAAATAATAGTAGGAGGGATTACTATTTAAAGGGCGAAAAGCTGCAGCATGCTACGGTGCAGAGGGACCTGGAGGTCCTTGTGCATGAGTCGCTAAAACCCAGTCTGCAGGTGCAGCAGGTGATCAAGAAGGCGAAATGGATGCTGGCCTTTATAGCGAGGGGGATAGAATATAAAAGTAGGGAGGTCTTGCTGCAACTGTACAGGGCATTGGTGAGGCTGCAGCTGGAGTACTGTGTGAAGTTTTGGTCGCCGTACTTGCGCAAGGATATTTTGGCCTTGGAGGGAGTGCAGAGGAGGTTCACTGCTGATACTGGAGATGAGGGGGTTAGACTATGAAGGGAGACTAAATAGACTGGGTCTGTACTCGTTGGAGTTTAGAACGATGAGGGGGGATCTTTTCGAGATGTACAAGATAATGAAAGGGATGGATAGGGTAGAAGTAGAGAGATTCTTCCCGCTCAGAAAGGACAGCAGGACTAGAGGGCACAGCCTCAACATAATGCGGGGAGGGGGGGGTTTAGAATGGAGTTGAGGAGGAACTTCTTCACTCAAAGGGTGGTGAATCTCTGGAATTCTCTGCCCATTGAAGTGGTTGAGGCTACCTCGTTAAATACTTTTAAAACACGGGTAGATAGATTTCTGATAGACAAGGGAATTAAGGGTTATGGGGAGAAAGCGGGAAAGTGGAACTGAGCCACTTCAGTTCAGCCATGATCTTATTGAATGGCGGGGCAGGCTGGAAGGGCTAGATGGCCTACTCCTGCTCCTATTTCTGATGTTCTTATGGCCTTACCCGTTAGCATCACCCTCCATCCTCCCCAGGGTACACACTGCGGCCATCCCTTCCGGGTTACACACCGTCTGATCTCACTGGCTCCATACCCCCGAACTCAGTTTCCATCCTTCCCGGGTTACGCACTGTCTGAACTCGCTGCCTCCGTTTTCTCCAGTTTACACACTGTCTGATCGCCATGTCTCCATCCTGCCTGGATTGGACACTGTCTGTTCATATTGGTACCATCCTCTTGTGTTTACAGACAGATCTCACTGCCTCCATTCCCACCCTCCCCCCATTACACATTATCTGATCTCACTATCTCTATCTCCCTGGGCTTACACTGTCTGATTTCACTGCTCCATCTCCCTGGGATTACACTGTCTGATTTCACTATCTCTATCTCCCTGGGATTACACTCTCTGATCTCACTATCTCTATCTCCCTGGGATTACTCTCTCTGATCTCACTATCTCTATCTCCCTGGGATTACACTCTCTGATTTCACTATCTCTATCTCCCTGGGATTACACTCTCTGATTTCACTATCTCTATCTCCCTGGGATTACACTCTCTGATTTCACTATCTCTATCTCCCTGGGATTACACTCTCTGATTTCACTATCTCTATCTCCCTGGGATTACACTCTCTGATTTCACTATCTCTATCTCCCTGGGATTACTCTCTCTGATTTCACTATCTCTATCTCCCTGGGATTACACTGTCTGATCTCACTATCTCTATCTCCCTGGGATTACTCTCTCTGATCTCACTATCTCTATCACCCTGGGATTACACTCTCTGATCTCACTATCTCTATCTCCCTGGGATTACACTCTCTGATTTCACTATCTCTATCTCCCTGGGATTACACTCTCTGATTTCACTATCTCTATCTCCCTGGGATTACTCTCTCTGATTTCACTATCTCTATCTCCCTGGGATTACTCTCTCTGATTTCACTATCTCTATCTCCCTGGGATTACTCTCTCTGATTTCACTATCTCTATCTCCCTGGGATTACTCTCTCTGATTTCACTATCTCTATCTCCCTGGGATTACACTCTCTGATTTCACTATCTCTATCTCCCTGGGATTACTCTCTCTGATCTCACTATCTCTATCTCCCTGGGATTACTCTCTCTGATCTCACTATCTCTATCACCCTGGGATTACACTCTCTGATCTCACTATCTCTATCTCCCTGGGATTACACTCTCTGATTTCACTATCTCTATCTCCCTGGGATTACACTCTCTGATTTCACTATCTCTATCTCCCTGGGATTACTCTCTCTGATTTCACTATCTCTATCTCCCTGGGATTACTCTCTCTGATTTCACTATCTCTATCTCCCTGGGATTACACTCTCTGATCTCACTATCTCTATCTCCCTGGGATTACACTCTCTGATTTCACTATCTCTATCTCCCTGGGATTACACTCTCTGATTTCACTATCTCTATCTCCCTGGGATTACTCTCTCTGATTTCACTATCTCTATCTCCCTGGGATTACACTCTCTGATTTCACTATCTCCATCTTCACTCTCTTTGCTTTCTGGGAAAGTCGGAATTCGCCATTTTCTCCCCAGAATTGGTCCAGGAACCAGGCCGCTTCTTAAACACGATTAAAAAAGCTGAAAATCCTCCCTGCTCAGAACCGAGTATAAATATTTGCATCGCTTTCTCACCCGGACTTTCTACCGCCGAAACTTCTGGAAAGAAGCAACTCTGCGACTGCGCGTCGTTGTTTGTGAAGTAAAACTGCACGCGCTCAAAGAGCCCGGCGCATGCGCATACAGACAACTGCTTCTTCGTTCCTCCCCGCCGACCCAGCGCCCCCCGTCCCCTCGCCCCTGTCCTCCCGCTCACAACCCACAAAGGGCCTGCGCAGTGCGCGAGTCTTGGAGTTCCTTCCGTGCTGTCCGTCTCGCGCACAGGCGGTTACAACCCGAGCGCGCCGCTGCCTGGAGAATGAAGAGGGCGGGGCTGCAATCTACACCCTCTCCCCATTTGTTGTAGCGGCTATCAATCATCTGCTCCCAGCCAATAGGAAGGTCCTTCTCATCAGTGTGCTGTCTTGACCCCAGTGAAAGGTTCTCATCAGTGTGGATGGAGCAGACTTTAAACAAGGAAGAATTAGCAATTGGTGCTCAGCTCCTAATAACACTCACATTGGCTGAAAAATGGCTTTCAAAAGAACTGGAAGTCGGGGATACAATTCCTTTCCTTTACTGAACGCTGCTGTACATCCTGGCAGGTTAAATCTGTTTGTCACAGTCAAGAGTTTTTTTCTTTCCTCAACCATTGAATTGCTGTCCAGATGTTTCACGGTACTTCTGGGTGACAAAACCAGATCCTTCACAGAATATTTACCTCGGATTTACCCCACACATCTTCACTTGTACGTCACATTACGACTTTCAACTTGGTCCTGGTAGATTGATCAACACAGATGTCATCATCTACATTAGCATGCAGGCTTAGATATTGAAGAGCTGCCTGCCAGTCACGAGACATGTCTTCACATATAGGAACCCAGGAAAGCAGTCAACAATATATTTCACCTTCACACTACCAGCGCCAAGATGGAAATGGATATCACCCTGGTGGTCACAACAGTATCAAGGCCCCAAACTTGTTCACCCAGATGTATTTCTTGATAGAACCCTCGGCTAAAAGCATCACCTCCTCAGGACTGCAGAAGAAACCTCCAAAACACTCCTCTGTAAACTGGTTCCTTCCTCATTGGGATCACATGCCAACACCCTCAGGACCTCTGTTTTTGCGAGCACATGTAATTGTTGGAGGTCCGCCATCTCCGTTCCATGGCACTACTGCTGGAGTTTCTCATGTGCGTTTCTGAGGCCTACCCGCCTTTAGCTATTCTTCCAAAATACCATCAGAAGTGGGGACATTCAGTAATAGTTGAACAATGCACAACACCATTCGCAAACCCTCAGATACTGAAGTCGACCATGTTCAAATGTAGTAAGAAATAGACAATATCCACTTTTGGGTTGACAAATGACAAGTAGTGTTAGCGCCACACAAGTGTCAGGCAATGACTATCTCCAATAAGAGAAAATCTGATGATTCCTCCTTTCATATTCAATTGCATTACCATCGCCGAATTGTCCGTTACCGACACCCTGGGGTTTACTGTTGGCCTGAAACTGAACTGGATTACTCATATGCATACTATTGCTCCAACAGCAAGTCAGATGGGAGGGGAGGTAGTATACAGTCGGATTGTCATCAGTGCAATAATCCAAAGACATATAGGGCCAGGCTGTTGAACTGAAGACCCGTGTTCAAACCCTATGAAACCGTTGTCAATTGTTGTGAAAACCCATCTGGTTCACTGATGTCCTTTACTCAAGTAAATCTATGATCCTTGCCTGGGCTGGCCTTTATGTAACCTCAGACTAAAAACAATATTGTTGTCTCTGAAAATGCCTTCTGAAATAACCTAACAAGCCATTCAGTTCAATGGAAATGGGAGAGGAACAATAAATGCTGGCCCAGCCAACGATGCTCAGATCCCATGATTAGAAATAACCAATGGCAAAATCTCATCTCCTGACTTTCGAAAACCAAGGAATCAGGTGTTTGATGGAGTACTCTGTTATTTCTTTTGGGATGAGTACAGCTTCAACAATGCTCAAGACACGTTATGCTGTCCAGGACATAGTAACCCATTTGATTGGCACCTCATCAAAAAATACCCACTCCCTCCATCATCAATGCGCATTGGTAGCAGTATGTGCAATCTAACAGTTGCACTACAGAATCTTATCAAGCCTTCTGAAGTAGCAAATTTCAAACCCACAACCACTGTCATCTAGAAAGAAAAAGGCAGTTGACACATGGGAAAATCACCGCCTGGAAATTTTCCTCGAAGTCACTCAACATACTGATCGGGAAATACATTGCCAATCCTTCACTGCCATTAGAGAGGAATCCTGGAACTGTTTCCCAAACAACACAGTGTGTTTACATATATTACATGGACTGCAGCAGTTCAAAAAGGAAGATCACCACCGCCATCTCATGGAATTGGACAATAAATGCTGGCTAAGGCAGCAAGCACTACATCTTATGAATTAATAATAATAAAAATAAAGTGGATGGTGCCAGTCAGTTCAGAGGCAATTCACTGCATTGATTCCAGAGACAAGGAGTTCTTTTACGAAGATAAGTTGAGAAGTTTAGGCTGATAGTCTTTAGAATTGAGAATCATGAGTGGAGATGAAGTATACAATATGATAAACAATATTTGGTTTAATTAATTTGGACCTGATTTGTCTGTAAAATTATCGCCACAGAAATGGAAACTGCAATATTCTGATTATAGTACGAATTACAGGATAATCAGATGTCTTAGTGAATAAGCCATTTGACTTATCTCAGTTGGCTGGACTGCTGGATAGCGATTTTAAAAAGTGATACCAAAAACGTAGATTTAATTCCCGTACTGACTAAAATTATTCATTAAGTCCCACCTTCTCAAATATGCCTGACGGTTGGTGATCGTTGGGTTAAATCACCATCAGTCACAACTTATATTTAGCTGGGACTATGACGAATTTACCTTTTGCAAGTAAGATAAGAAAAAGTTTTGACAAAATAAGTGAAAAATGGACATTTCCTCTTTTGGGGCAATTTAGAATGAGAGGTCATAACTTTAGGATGGAAGGTAGCTGATTTAAAACAGATGAGAAGAAAATACTTTTCTCAAATGTTACGAATCTGTGGAATTCACTTTAATCATTGAATTATTACAGTGCACATTCATAGAAGGCCATTCAGCCCATTGAATGTTGTTCAGTTATTCTCTCCAATTATGCATGGTTTTGATGTCTCAGTGAGACTTCTGCAGAATTTCATATTTTAAATATATATTCTGATATTTCATAGAACATAGAACACTACAGCACAAACAGGCCGTTCGGCCCACGAGTTGCGCCGATCACATCAACACCTACCAATCCATAGACCTATCTATAACCCCCAATCCCATTAAATCCCATATACTCATCCAGAAGTCTTTTAAAAGACCCCAGCGAGTTCGCCTCCACCACCACTGACGGCAGCCGATTCCATTCACTCACCACCCTCTGAGTGAAAAACTTACCCCAAACATAACTTCTGTACTTGCCTCCCCGCACCTTAAATCTGTGTCCTCTCGTAGCGACCATTTCAACCCGGGGAAACAGCCTCTGAGAATCCACCCTATCTATTCCTCTCAACATTTTATAAACTTCTATCAGGTCGCCTCTCAACCTTCGTCTCTCCAGGGAAAAGAGTCCCAGTTCCCTCAACCTAACTTCATAAGGCATGCCTCCCAGTCCAGGCAACATCCTTGTAAATCTCCTCTGTACCCTTTCAATAGCTTCTACGTCCTTCCTATAGTGAGGCGACCAGGACTGTGCACAGTACTCCAAGTGAGGCCTGACAAGGGTCTTATAAAGTTGCAGCATTACCTCCCGATTCCTAAACTCAATCCCTTGATTAATGAAGGCCAGTACACCATACGCCTTCTTGACCACATCCTCCACCTGCGAGGCCGGTTTAAGAGTCCTGTGGACCCGGACCCCAAGATCCTTCTGCTCTTCAACACTACGAAGACTCCTGCTGGATAGGCAAAACATTAACCAACTGTGGGGAAAACATGAACCAGTGGTCCTTAGGCTCTGGCTGGATGGGCAAAACATGAACCAACCGTGGGGAAAACATTAACCAACCGGGGAAAACATTAACCAGTGGGACTTGGAGCCTGGAGAAGCAGGGGGGAAAACATTAACCAGTCGGGGAAAACTTTCACCTCTCCCTCTGTATCTCTCTGTCCCAGTAAGCTGATCCAGTGTGAATGTAGGCCTTGCTTGTGAGGCGAATCATTCAAGTTGACACCTTTAAATATCAATCCCCCACTCTCTGTCTGTCTGTCTCTCCCTCTCTCTCACTGTCCCTCTCTCTCAGTAACTTCACTGCAGTGTTAATGTCAGCCTGACTTCAGACACTTAATAAACTTTAAAAACTCACTCTCTGCCTCTCTCAGTTCAGGCACAGGTTGAGTGTTCGAGTGAGAGCGGGGGAGAGGTGAGTATTGAAGCCGGTGCAGGCAGCTGTCAACAAAGCTTTGAAGAAATGGCAGGCAGTGTTTGTAAAGATGCTGAGGGAATGGGAAAGTCAGTGTGTCAGCCAGATGGGGGAAGGGAGGCTTCCACTTGCCAGGGGAAAACATTAACCAGCTGCTGCTGGTGCGGTGTGGGCAATGGCAGTCCCCCTTTTATTGTACCCTCTGGACAAGCAGGGGCAAAACATGAACCAGGTGTACTGAGTCCCTGGAGAAGCGAGGGGAAAACATTAACCAGTCGGAAGTGGTCTCCAGAGAAGCAGGGGCAAAGCATTAAGCAGTCGGGGAAAACATTCACCAGTCAGACAGAGTCCCTGGAGAAGCGAGGGGAAAACATTAACCAGGCAGGAATCGTCCCTGGAGAACCGGGGGGAAAACATTAACCAGTTGGGCTTGGTCCCTGTAGAAGCAGAGGCAAAACATTAACCAGTCGGGGAAAACATTATCCAGTCGGGGAAGACATTAACCAGTCGGGAAACCATTAACCAGAAAGCCAAAGCCACTGGAGCATTGTGGAAGTCATTAACCAGTCGGACAAAGTCCCTGGAGAAGCGAGGGGAAAACATTAACCAGTTGGATCTGCTCCCTGGAGTAGAAGGGAAAACATTAACCAGTTGCACTTAGTCTCCAGAGAAGCAGGGGCAAAGCATTAACCAATCGGGGAAAACATTAACCAGTGGGACTTGGTGCCTGGAGAAGTGAGGGGAAAACATTAACCAGTCGGGCACAGTCCCTGGAGAAGCAGGGGCACAACATTAACCAACCGAGGGGAAAACATTGACCAGTCGGGGAAAAGATTAACCAGTCAAAGAACAAAGAACAAAATCAGCCTGGGAAACAGGTCCTTCGGCCCAACGAGCCCACGCTGCCATCTCAACTCCACCTCTCTACCCATGACCCCTATCTAATGTTTTATGGCCATCCAGATTGAGGGAAAACTGATTTCGGGACAATTTATTCCTGCCAATCAGCCTAACACCACATCTTTGGGGTGTGGGAGGAAACCGGAGCACCCGGAGAAAACCCACGCAAGCACGGGGAGAATGCGCAAACTCCCACAGACACCGGCCCAAATCCATGTGTCTGCACAGCAATCAGCGATAGTCACTGAGCTGTCGTCTTGCCCAGAATCTTGTCCAGTTTAGGCACACACTAACGACATGAAGCACTGGGCCAATCTCGAACAGCCAAGAGCAGCCCCAGTATGACCCATTGCGTGTATGCCCCTCGTTGGACACGAGGTGGACCGACTTCAAACCTGTGAATGAAAACAGAGAAAAACATTATTATCATACTATACCCATATACATTTCTAGGGACACCCCAGTGCGAATGTCCCTTAATTAAAGGTTCTCCTATGTCCACCCATCTCCAACTCAGTCATATGCCTGTCTAAGTTACTCTTAAAGGACTCTAGCGTGTTTGCCTCCACCACCTTACTTGGCAGAGCATTCCATACCCCCACTACCCTCTGTGTGAAAAACCTCCCTCTAATATCTGTGTTGTACCTCTCCCCCCTCACCTTAAGTCCATGGCCCCTTGTCCTACGTGACTCTATTATAGGAAATAGCTTACCTCTGTTTATCTATACCCTTCATAATCTTATATACCTCGATTAGATCCCCCCCTCAGTCGGCGTCTTTCAAGGGAAAAGAGCCCCAATTTCTTCAATCTTTCCTCATACCCCAGTCCTGCCATACCAGGCAACATCCTGGTAAACCTCCTCTTCAATCTCTCCAGAGTCTTCACGTCCTTCTGGTAGTAAGGCGACCAGAATTGTACGCAGTACTCCAAATGCGGCCGAAGCAACGTTCTATACAACTGCAACATGAGACTCCAGCTCTTATATTCTATACCCCTTCCTATAAAGGCTAACATACCATAGGCTTTCTTCACCACACTCTCCACTTGCACTGCCACCTTCAAAGACTTGTGCACTTGCACCCCCAGGTCTCGCTGCGACTCTATACTCCTTACGGGCTTACCCTTTATCATATAACTTCCCCCTACATTATTCCGGCCAAAATGCATCACCTCACATTTATCCGGATTAAACTCCATTTGCCACATATCTGCCCAATCAACCAGCCTATCAATATCCCGCTGTGTTGCGAGACACTGCTCCTCACTGCCCGCCAATCCAGCCATCTTGGTGTCATCAGCAAATTTGCTGATCACACCACCTACTCCCACTTCCAAATCATTTATATACACTACAAAGAGAAGGGGTCCCAGTACTGAGCCCTGCGGCACACCACTAGTGACAGACCTCCACCTAGAAAAAGACCCCTCCACAACTCCTCTCTGACTCCTCTTTGCAAGCCAGTTCTCTACCCATCTAGATACCTGACCACATATCCCATGAGCTTTAATCTTCTGTACCAACCTACCATGAGGGACTTTGTCAAACGCCTTACTGAAATCCATACAGACGACATCAACGGCTCGTCCTTCGTCAACCGTTTTTGTCACCTCCTCAAAGAATTCTACCAGATTCGTAAGGCAAGACTTCCCCTTGACAAAGCCATGCTGCGTATCCTTAATCAGATCGCAACGCTCCAAGTGCGCATACATCCTATCCCTAAGAATCCTCTCCATCAACTTACCTACCACTGACGTTAAGCTCACCGGCCTATAGTTACCCGGGCTATCCCTCCTACCCTTTTTAAACAACGGTACCACGTTCGCTATCCTCCAGTCCTCTGGGACCTCACCTGTGTCCAAAGAAGAGACAAAGATTTGCGCCAGAGGCCCAGCAATCTCATCCCTTGCCTCTCTAAGCAGCCTAGGATAAATGCAATCAGGTCCCGGAGATTTATCGGTCTGAATGCCCTCTAAAAACCCTAACACTTCTTCCCTCATAATCAATAGATCTTTCAATCGGTCTACCGCTCCCTCAATGACCGTACTAGACATAAAGCCCCTCTCCTTCGTGAATACCGACGCAAAGTATTCATTAGCAGTCTCTGGTCTGCTTATGTTGCCGTTTCATCTCTTTGTTTGAATCATTAAAGATTCAGTTTCTATCATTCCATCTTTCCGGCAAGGCTGTACACTACAGTCATTTTTTTTCCATCAATTTGATGTTCCCCACTCACATTTCCACTTTTCATGTGTGACACTTCCCTTCCCTTTCCGGAATTCTCCATCTCAATATCAGCGAATAGACACGGATGAATACTTACTATAAACCGGAATTCCAAATGGACATTGACCGAACTTCCTCTTAGTCTGCTTCTATACAGCCTTTGAATAATGTTCCCTGAACCTGTGTGTTTGTTTGGATGATGCAACGTCTGAGCTTCTGACATTGATTTCTCAACCTCAGAAGTTGACTCCCCGCACTATAGTTTGAAAAGATGATGCCGTTATGCTGCATTTCCCAGAATACTGTCTTCATCCCTTGCCCTCCAGAAAGGAATCTAGCATTTCACTCATTCCTTCCTTCAAACCTCAACTCCACCACATGCAACACATCTGATGCTCCAATCTCAAAATGTTCAACTTTACTCACCAACCACTAGATTATTTTTGGTAAAAGCTGAGGATCGACCTGATAGATGTTTACACAATTATGAGACCAGTCGGCAGAATGTCTTGTCAGAGTCTTTTTATCTCAGGGTATAAAGGCCAATTGCTACAGGACATATTTTTTATGGCATAACGGGGAAACTTTAAAAGAGATGAGAGAGGCAAGATTTTTCTTAACAGAGAGGGTGGTAAGTACCTGTATTTCACTGACGGAGGGGATGACAGAAGCAGATACAATCGCAATGGTTAAAAAAAATCTCGACAGATAGATACATGAATAAACAGGGAATAGGGGGATACAGGCTACGTAGATGCAAAACAAAATCATTACTTTAGAAAAGCATCATATCTCAGCACGGACTTGACCGGACAAACGACATTTTATTTCGGGTCTCTCCCTGTTCCTCTTCAATTTCAAAACAATAGAGAGTCTTCAATCACACCCAGTATAGGATTATTTGCAGACGTCCACCGAACTCCAGCCAACACAACCCTCCTCTCCTTCCTTCCTATGAACATGCAGGACATAGAACACGTGTCCTTTTAAATAAGGTTATGAGGTCATCGGGCCCAGAAACAAGGGACCATTCGGCCTGGGTATCATATTTTACGATGAGATAATATAGTTGCTGATACGACAGAGAGGGCCGCGTGGTGGCACAGGGATTAGCACAGCAGTCTCCCCGCGTGAGGACCTGGATTTAGTTGCTGTCGTGGGTGACTGACTGTGTGGAGCGAGACATTCTCTCCGTGTTTGCATGTTTTTCCCCTGGGTGTGTTGGGTCTCCTCCCAAAAGCCAACGATGTGCAGGTTCAGTCGATTGTCCATGCTAAATTGTCCCTTATTTTCTCAAGGAGACCAGGTTAGATTGATTAGCCATGGGAAAGCATGGTTGGTGTGCCGAGGTAAAATTCTCTGTTAGAAAATCTTTGCAGACTCAATGGGCCGAATTCCCATGATCTGCACCGTGTGCCTCTATGTTTCTATGACTTTGTCATTCATGTACCAGGACATCCTTGCCCCTCTATATCACAACATTCTGCAGTGGCTTTCAATATGAAATATGCTCTGCTTTTGTATTCTTCCGAACCATGTGGCAACCTCAATTTTCCCACATTGTGTGTAACATGTCCAAGTTTTACCTCTTCATTTAATCTACACGGGAACTTTGTGTCTCCTCATAACGATGTACTTTTCTACCTGTCTTGGAATTTTCAGAAGAGTTGACTGTATTGAATAAATTCATATTGATTGCAAGTCAGTGATCCACAAGGATTAATCTCTGTGAATTCAACATTAACTTTATACTAACCTTAAAATGAACTGTTTATCCCAATTCTATGATTCCTGTTTGTGAACTAATCCGATATCCATGCTCATCTATTAACACGAAGACCTGCAAACTTTTATGTGGCACATTAATCAATTCTCGTTTGTTTCGTAGTACTAATACATTACTTCACTTGATGTCCATGACTGAATCTTTCTGCTAAATCCTCAGAACATTCTCGTAAATCCTTAAAACATAATTTTCTTTTGTGAAACCATATTTCCTAATCTGGATGGTGTTCTGATTTTCTAAATTTCCTGCTGCTCTTTCCTTTAATGAATTCAGGCATTTGCCCAATGACAGATATGAGGCCAATTGTAGTGGAATTTTCTGTTTTTTGTCTTCCTCATTTCATGGACAGACATGTGACGGTTCCATTTTCCAAAACATTGAATTTTTCAGAATCGCGATTCTGAAATAAATAATATGGACTGTATCTCTGCACCCTCTCGACTGCAGGCCTCAGATGCATGAAACTTGGATTATTTGGCCCGAGTATATTTCAGGCCCTTTTCTCTCCTTTTCAATTTCCACCGTCCATTTCACCCAGTGCGCTGTCCATGTCACCCGATGGTATGAAATACAAAGATGAACACATTTATGAGGAATTTACACGTTAGTAAGAGGCTTGACTGATAGTTATATTTTGAGATTTCATTTATTTGATTACACGTGAGTGTTAATACGACTGTAAAGGGCAGAAGTGGGCAAGAGTTTCCAGAGTTTGTTCAGGATAAGTTTACGGCAAGAACCGTATCATCTAAAGAGAATGGAAACATTCCTGGATGAGGTGAGCCGAGCTGAGTATACGGAAAATGTGAAAGATAGCAATGTTGTATCATTAGGTTGATGTTGATAATTCGGGAGGACAAGGGATGATTTCAATCATGATTAGTGAACTCAAATGATAGAATGAGAAGACATTTGGCGCAGAACACCTGCAATGCAAGTTCGGTGGGAGATATTGTCTGAATAACTGCTGGCGTTAAGAGAGAGATTTTCTTTGCGAATTTCACTCATCCTGTCAAGATGCATATTTAAATCACCCGTGATTACTGCTGCACTTTTCTCAGGAGCATTCTTTTTTTTATTGTTATATACTGTACCCTACTTTGGAATTAAAGCTCGGGGCCCTCAACTTACTCCAACCAGAATGTTCTTTCTTTTTTTCTATTTCCACCGTGATAGAAGCAACATTTTTGTCTTTAATGCCAATATAATTTCTTCATAGAGCTTTGACGTTATATTTAACCAGTAAAGCAACCCCAGCTCGTGTTCTACCATGTATATTCTTTTAGAATACTGAGTTGCTTTGGACATTCAACTCCCAGTCCTTGCACTCCTGACATGAGGTCAAGGCATGGGAGTCATGGTGGTTGGAGGGTAATGATATCGCTTTCGTTTGCTTTTAAATATAGTCTACAATTATGAATATGCATTGCATATAATGACGGTTGCTTAGTAAATGAAAAAAAACACATTGATTCAATTTAGTCTCAGCATCTCGTGTATTCAATCCACAGGGAATTTATCCCGTTGTCCTAATGTGTTTGTTCTAATATAAAGATAGCAATTTTTAGAACACTTTTGCAACAGCTGTATCTCCATGGAGATCGAGGGAATGCATAAAGGTGAATGCACAGGGACGTGTCACTACAGGTTTTAATTCAGAGGAATAACTTGCTCAGCAAAGGAAGAGGGCCATTCCACGCAGAAAATGCATCTACCTATTGATTTGGTCAGGAAAATATTCTATCTGTTGCTTGCCTTAGTTGGTGTTCCTGGTATGTAGCTAAAACACATTATATAGTGTAACTATGCATAAGCTTGTTTCTGCTATAAATCTGTTTCTTGTCATGTTGCATTGCATGGAAGTGACATAATTAGTTGGATTCTAATGAAATAAATAATCTGGAGAAAATAAATTGCCTGAATTATTTTTGTAGTCGTGTTGTGTTGGAAGTACTATTTCCATCTCACCCATGACTTTCAGTTGTTGGATTCAGTGCAATATTGTTTCTGTTGATCTAATCATCGAAGCAGGGGGAAAAAACATGAATTTCCAAGGTGACGAGTTGGCAAAAGTTATACTGAATATGATGACCAATTAGAATGTGGCATCTGACTTCAGTAATGAGAAAAAAATGTTTATGAAAGTGAAATAATCTTGTGTTTGGGGTTGTAACTGGAGAGCAGATAAAGACTTGTCAAATGACAATATAATTCAATCTGGGTGGAAACTTCACTCATACTAAGGAAATTCAATGACCGAATTGTCTTCTAACGATTGATCTTCTTCCCCAAGTCTGGTCCTGATAATCATTAGGTCCTGGGCGCAGTGTTTTTAAGAGGTTATCTCTACAAATGTCATGAAATAAACATTAATATCTCTGACCCTGTAATACTCAAGTTTAAGATCTTAAAACATGGAAACTCGCCCCAACTGATTTACTTCAATCTTTATTTTGTCCTCAGTCTATCTTTATTACAGCTGGTCTAATCTCCATTCCTTCCTCGCCGTGGTGAAAACTCACTCCGTCAACATTTTTTCACATTTCATAAACATTTGAAATACACTGCGTCCATGTATGTGTACAATACTTGAGAAGGATGTGAAGGCTTTGGAAAGTGTACAGAGGAAATTCAGAAGCCTGATTCCAAGCCAAACGAACTGTAGCTGTTTTGATGGATTGGAGAGAGTGGTCTATCATCTGCGGAGGAAATAAGGCTGAGACGCCACTTGATCTGGTTGTTCAAGATGCCGAGGGACACAGATAGAACAAAATAATGAGAAATTGCTCCCAACTCAGGGAGCAGCAGAAACTAGAGAAGAGATGCAACATAATGGGCACAAAGTTCGAAAGAGAATGTGAGTTTATTTTCACTCAGACTGTTGCTGGAATCTGGATTGAATTTCCATGAAACAAATGATAGAGGAATATCCTTTCAAGGGATGGAATAGGAAATCGGCATGCAAACTAAAAGCAGTAAAGTGTAAAGTTACGGGGATAGGTCATGGTTCTGATACGAGGTTGAATATTCTTTCAGAGAGCCAGTTGCTATATAATGGGCCGAAAGGCTTCCTTCCATACTTTCAGTACTCTATGATTCTATGTCGTAGCAAATGTACTTTTGCTCCACTCATGGAATAAAAGATTGCCTGTGAAATATATATCTTTGTGTATTCATAAATAGTTTTGCCTAGTTTTGATGAAATTTAGGTTTGCACAGCCTCATAAGTATTACAGGTATCTTATCCACATTCAAAATCTCAAACCCCTCAAAAATTTGAATTTCTTCTGTTGAGTCACCCCTTATCCTCCTCGTCTCCATATTATAGAGACGCGTTATTTTTAGCTAATCCGCACCTCCACAGTTTTGGTGTGACTTCCGTAATAATACAACTGCGCCACAAAAATAAAATCACCTGAAGATAGGAGCACAAACAATAGGCAAAGGGTTTCGATCCAAAAAGAACACAACTCCTCTTAATTTAGTAATCTCCCATGTGGAAAATAATGCTGCACTTTGATCATGCCTGAATACTAACATTATTATTCTTCTGAATATAAAACACTGAAACATCAACAGCTCCGTTCCAGAATCCAGGGAATGGCCCGAAACAAATCGTTTTCTCTGATTGAGGGAGTGTTTTGAGTTTGCAAGGGAATCTGAAAACGCCGGAATCCCCATGCACGCTTCATTGCTGCAAAAAGAAAAGTATGCTCTGTGCAGAAAGGGAAGATGCTTATTGGTGGCTTACAACGTCTGTTCCTTCTTTTTATTTGCAGTTAACTCAGTGGCAATCATCATTCTGTCCAACGGGAAATGTGGCCTTTCCAGTTGTACCACGTGCTACCTGATGGCAATGGCCATAGCGGATCTACTGGTCATTATTACTGAGGTCATTCTCTATCGAATCAATGATTATTATTTACCACTGAATTTCCTCAAAATAACGCCTGTGTGTAGTGTTCGCCATGTCCTGCTCCGTGCAGCCACAGACTGTTCTGTCTGGTTCACAGTCGCTTTCACTTTTGATAGATTTGTTGCCATTTGTTGCCAAAAGCTAGCATCAAAATATTGCACCAAGAAAACTGCGTCCGTCGTTCTATGGACAAGTAGCACTTTGTTCGTTTTGAAAAATATTCCTATCTATTTTAGATTTGAACCCAAAATAATTGTCGACAACGTACCATGGTTCTGTTCCAATAAGCCAAGCTATTTCACTGACCCTAGATGGATTGGGTTCAGAAATTTTGAAAAGATTTTCAACCCGTTGATGCCATTCGGGTTAATTCTGTTGCTCAACGCTCTGACTGTCAGACACATTTTAGTGGCCAGTCGAGCCCGCAAGGGATTAAGGGGTCAGAAAAAGACAGATAATTGCAATGATCCAGAAATGGAGAGCAGAAGGAAATCTATAGTTATACTATTCGCCATATCCGGCAGCTTTATCTTTCTGTGGCTGCTGTACGTTTTATACTTCTTTAATGTTCCAAATAGCTTAGATGCTCTTCCATTTTATATATTTGAACAGATTGCATATATACTGCGCAATTTAAGTTGCTGCACAAACACATTTATTTATGTAGCAACTCTGTCGAAATTCAGAGAACAGTTCAAGGGAGCAGTGATATATCCTGCTACATCAAGTATTAAATTAATTAATAAATGCAAACAATGAAAACAGCTCCCAGCATCGGTGTGCTGCAATAGGTGATCTTCAGTGAACCAGAAGTAAAATATTTGGAAGGGCAAAAACGTGGAAGTACTATTAACGATGGGCCAGGATGCAATAGAGAGAGGCAGGATGAGAAACAAAATCACAGTCGGTAACGTACACAGGATCAGTCCATGACCTCGGACAAACAGCAACCAATTCAAGGACTGGGAAAAAAAACAATGAGTGGAAAAACGCAGGCAAAACAATAAACGGATCGATAAACACACGGGAAAAGTTTGAATGATTTGTAGCAACTACAAATTGGTAGCAGGTAGAATCGGACACACCAAAGTGACACAGCAAAATGGCTAGTGGTGGCATGCAGATTATGAGAAGGAAATAACGGGAGCTCTGTTTGTCTGTCTGTCTCTCTCGCTAACATCCATCTGTCCATCCATCACACGTCCGTCCGCCCGTTTGCCCACCCGTGCACCCGTCCGTCTGTCTATCTGGTTATCTGTCTATTTATCTATCCATCTATCTATCTGTCAACCTGACTGTCTGACAGTCTGTCTGCCTGTATGCCAGTCTGTCTGTCTGTCTACCTTTTTGTTTATCTATCTCTCTATCCATTCCTCTACCTATCTGTCAGTCCCTCTATAAATCTGCTATTATTTTTTTCTCTCCATCCCTCTCTCTGTTTCCAGATCACGCTGTTGTAGATCAAAACCAAAAAAAAGTCAAAACTCACAGATGCTTAAGTCCCTCAACACCGTTAAAACAATTATCATCGAATAAAACCATTGAGGAACATACTGAACTTAAATGGTGAATCAGTAATACTTTGCCCTCCCGAACTGTTCCGGCTTCTCTGGATCTTGTTCTCTTTTGCTATGAGATTTCGATGGTACAGATCCACGTGACACTTGACCATCCACAAAGCAGCAGTTCCGCTGGAAATCGCCCAGTTGTCGTTTGCAGCGTGAAACAATACTGGAATAAAAATCTTCAGATCTTTGTACTCAACGAATCATCTTCCACTTTTTTTTCAATCCCTGTTTCAGGGCTCTGCCAAACCATTTGAAATCACATGAAATGGTGCAGTACGGAAATAGTATATGCCATTGTTTTGCATAAATTCTTGAAAAAAAACATGGTGTACGCGGTTCCATTATCCAAAACAGACGCATCATGTCGACAATGAGTTGCAAATATTTGATGTAGTTTCTCACTTTAACAAGAGCTGTTATATTAATCATGAATTCTGCTCCCAGACAGGGTCGAAACGGCCATCCGTGACCCCCACAGTATGCATCAATCCTGCATACATAACTCATCCTCTATGATAGTTGCCTATCTTTGCAACACAAATGGATTAACTTTTGACAAAACAGAGTCTCTGTCCATCAACTGCTTCTTCTGTTTTGGAGATTGGAAAATGTTTCCAGTAAAAAGAGATACCATGGGAAGACACAATGCCTTGAATGGCAAATCCAAGAAAGGGAGATGACTCAACACATTCACAGTCTCGTTGTTTTCCCCTGTTCTGTGCACAATATGGTCCTGATTAGCTGGCAATGGGAAGAATGTATTTGGACTCACATAATAGATTTCCCAATGACTTGTGGTCTGTTTATAGGGTGAACGAATGACTATAGAGGTTCGAATACTATAGAGGTTCGAAAGGACCATCGGAGGAGAGGTAATAAGCTGTGGATAACGAAGGAGGTGAAGGAAAGTGTTAAATTAAAAGCTGAGGCGTTTAGAGTAGCAAAGAGTAGTGGACGAGAAGAGGATTGGGAGAGGTTTAAAAGTCAACAAAGATTGACAAAGAAGTTGATAACGAAGGGTAGGAGAAACTATGGAGCTGGGCTAGTGCTGAATATAAAAAAGGATAGCAAGAGTTTTTATAAATATATAAAAAGGAGGCTGGCTAGGGTGAACATTGGACCCTTAGAGGATGAGACGGGGGACTTAGTGGTAGGGGATGGGGAAATGGCTGAGGTCTTGAATAACGTTTTTGTTTCGGTCTTCACGGAGGAGGACGTGAATAATTTGCCTGGTGTTAGCGATGGAAAGGTGGTAGGACAGGAGGGTCTCAATGACGTTATTGTTACTAGAGAGGCGGTGCTCGACAGACTGGAGGGGCTGATTGTGGACAAGTCCCCAGGACCGGATGGAATGCATCCGAGGGTTCTGAAAGAAATGGCGGAGGTGATCTTGGATGCCTTGGTGGTTATTTTCCAGACGTCGCTGGATTCCGGGGAAGTGCCGGAAGATTGGAAAATGGCTAATGTTACGCCGTTGTTTAAGAAGGGTTGCAGGCAAAAGGCAGGGAATTATAGGCCGGTTAGTTTAACGTCTGTTGCAGGTAAAATGTTAGAATCCGTCATCAAGGAGGAAATAGCGAGGCATCTTGAAGGGAATTGCTTGATAGAGCAGGCGCAGCACGGTTTCATTAAAGGGAAGTCGTGTCTGACAAATTTACTGGAGTTCTATGAGGATGTGTCTAGGGCGGTGGATAGAGGAGAGCCGGTGGATGTGGTCTTTCTTGATTTTCAGAAGGCATTTGACAAGGTACCTCACAAGAGGTTATTGCAGAGGGTAAGGGGACATGGAGTTAGGGGTAGGGTGTTAGCGTGGATAGAGGACTGGTTGTCAAATAAGAGGCAGAGAGTGGGGGTCAATGGGTGCTATTCGGATTGGCGGTTGGTGACTAGTGGAGTGCCCCAGGGGTCGGTGCTGGGGCCTCAGCTATTTACCATTTATATAGATGATCTGGAGGAGGGAACCGAGTGTGTGGTGTCGAAATTTGCTGATGACACCAAGATTGGTGGAATGGCAAATTGTGCGGAGGGTGTGGAGAGTCTGCAGAAGGATCTAGATAGGATGGGCGAATGGGCCAGGAACTGGCAAATGGAATTTAATGTTGGCAAATGCGAGGTGGTCCACTTTGGTAGGAATAATGGTAGGAAGGATTATTACTTACGTGGCGAAAAACTGCAGCAGGCGACGGTGCAGAGGGACCTCGGGGTCCTTGTGCATGAGTCACAAAAACCCAGCCAGCAGGTGCAGCAGGTGGTCAGGAAGGCGAATGGGATGCTGGCCTTCATAGCGAGGGGGATTGAATATAAAAGTAGGGAGGTCTTGCTGCAGCTGTATAGGGCATTGGTGAGGCCGCAGCTGGAATACTGTGTGCAGTTTTGGTCGCCGCACTTACGCAAGGATATTTTGGCCTTGGAGGGAGTGCAGAGGAGGTTTACTAGGCTGATACCGGAGTTGAGGGGGTTGAGCTATGAGGAGAGGCTGAATAAATTAGGCTTGTACTCGTTAGAGTTTAGAAGAATGAGGGGAGATCTCATTGAGACGTATAAGATGATGAATGGGATGGATAGGATAGAGGTGGAGAGACTCTTCCCGCTCAGAAAGGATAGTAGGACTAGGGGACACAGCCTCAAGTTAAAGGGGGGGCGGTTTAGAACGCAGTTAAGGAGGAACTTCTTCACTCAAAGGGTGGTGAATCTCTGGAATTCTCTGCCTATTGAAGTGGTGGAGGCTGCCTCGCTAAATATTTTTAAGACATAAGAACATAAGAAATAGGAGCAGGAGTAGGCCATCTAGCCCCTCGAGCCTGCCCCGCCATTCAATAAGATCATGGCTGATCTGTCGTGGTTCAGTTCCACATTCCCACCCTCTCCCCATAACCCTTAATCCCCTCGCTTATCAAAAACCCATCAACCCACGTCTGTCTGTCTGTCTGGTTATCTGTCTATTTATCTATCCATCTGTCTATCAACCTGACTGTCTGACAGTCTTCCTGCCTGTATGCCAGTCTGTTTGTCTGCCTACCTTTTTGTTGATCTATCTCTCTAAACATTCCTCTACCTATCTGTCTGTCTCTCTATAAATCTGCAATTATTTTTTCCCTCTCCTTCCCTCTCTCTCTTTGTTTCCAGATCACGCTCTTGTAGATCAAAACCAAAAAAAACACATCAAAACTCACACATGCTTAAGTCCCTCAACACCGTTAAAACAATTGTCATCGAATAAAACCACTGAGGAACATACTGAACTTAAATGGAGAATAAGTAATCAGAAAATAAGAACATAAGAAATAGGAGCAGGAGTAGGCCATCTAGCCCTTCGAGCCTGCCCCACCATTCAATAAGATCATGGCTGATCTGAAGTGGATTGGTTCCACTTTCCCGCTTTCTCCCCATCACCCTCAATTCCCTTGTCTATCAAAAACCTATCTGCCCGTGACTTAAATATGTTTAGCGAGGTAGCCTCCACCACTTCAACGGGCAGAGAATTCCAGAGATTCACCACCCTTTGAGTGAAGAAGTTCCTCCTCAACTCCGATCTAAACTGCCTCCCCGCCCCACCCTTTTCTTGAGGCTGTTCCCTCTTGTCCTGCTATCCTTTCTAAGCATCAGGAATATCTCTACTCTTCCCTATCCATCCCTTTCATTATTTTCTACGTCTCTATAAGATCCCCCCTCATCCTTCTAATCTCCAACAAGTACAGACCCAGTCTATTTAGGCTCTCTTCATAGTCCAACCCCCTCATCTCCGGCATCAGCCTAGTGAACCTCCTCTGAACTCCCTCCAAGGCCAAAATATCCTTGCGCAAGTGTGGCGACCAAAACTGCACACAGTACTCCAGCTGCAGCCTCACCAATGCCCTGTACAGTTGCAGCAAGACCTCCCTGCTTTTATATTCTATCCCCCTCGCTATAAAGGCCAGCATCCCATTCGCCTTCTTGATCACCTGCTGCACCTGCAGACTGGGTTTTAGCGACTCATGCACAAGGACCCCCAGGTCCCTTTGCACCGTAGCATGCTGCAGCTTTTCGCCCTTTAAATAGTAATCCCTCCTACTATTATTTCTGCCAAAGTGGATAACCTCACACTTGCTAACATTGTACTCCATCTGCCAGGTCCTCGCCCACTCGCTCAGCCTATCCAGATCCCTCTGCAGACTTTCCACACCCTCCACACAATTTGCTTTTCCTCTCATCTTCGAGTCATCAGCGAACGTCGTCACCCTAAACTCAGCCCCCTCCTCCAGATCATCTATATAAATGGTAAATAGCTGAGGCCCCAGCACCGATCCGTGTGGCACTCCACAAGTCACCAACCGCCAATCAGAATAGCACCCATCTATACCAAGTCTCTGCCTCCTATTGGACAACCAATCCTCTATCCACGCTAACACCTTACAACCAACTCCGTGCACCCGAACATTCTGTAGCAACCTTTTATGAGGCACCTTATCAAACACCTTCTAAAAATCTAAAAACACCACATCCACCGGTTCCCCTCTGTCTACCACACGAGTCACATCCTCATAGAAATCCAAGAAATTTGTCAAACACGACTTCCCCTTAACGAATCCGTCCTGCATAATTTGTAATATTTTGTCCTCCCGAACAGCTCCTGCTTCTCTTCTCTCTTGCCCTTTTTTGCTATGAGATTTCGATGGTACGTGACACTTGACCATCCACATAGCAGCAGTTCCGCTGGAAATAGCCCAGTTGTCGTTTGTAGCGTGAAACAATACTGGAATAAAAATCTTCAGATCTTTGTACTCAACGAATCATCTACCAGTTTTTTTTCAATCCCTACTTCAGAGCTCCGCCAAACCATTTGAAACCACATGAAATGGTGCAGTACGGAAATAGTATATGCCATTGTTTTGCATAAATTCTTGAAGAAAAAAACATTGTGTACATAGTTCCATTATCCAAAACAGAAGAATCATGTGTACCATGAGTTGCAAATATTTGATGTAGTTTCCCAGTTTAACAAGAACTGTTATATTAATCATGAATTCTGCTCCCAGACAGGGTCGAAACGGCCATCCGTGACCCCCACAGTATGCATCAATCCTGCATACATAACTCATCCTCTATGATAGTTGCCTATCTTTGCAACACAAATGGATTAACTTTTGACAGAGCAGAGTCTCTGTCCGTCAACTGCTTCGTCTGTTTTGGAGATTGGGAAATGTTTCCAGTAAAAAGAGATACCATGGGAAGACAGAATGTCTTGAATGGCAAATCCAAGAAAGGGAGATGACTCAACACATTCACAGTCTCGTTGTTTTCCCCTGTTCTGTGCACAATATGGTCCTGATCAGCTGGCAATGGGAAGAGTGTATTTGGACTCACAGAAAAGATTTCCCAATGACCTGTGGTCTGTTTATAGGGTGAACGAATGACGATAGAGGTTCGAATAGAATCTTTCTACCGCAAAACAACAGTTAGATCATTTTTTGTCCTCGTGTGAATATTCCTTATCAGCCTTTTTTTTCCTGAAACCAATGGCCTTTTGGACCCGCCCTCCATTAAATGAAAATAAATCTGTCCGACACAGTAGCGCAATTCATCGTACCACGGGATACGTTCCCCTGTCTGATTCAAAATGTACTAACAGATACGTCGATTTCAATAAGTTATTCACATTCTTGGACTCTTTTCACTCTGCACACAATCTATAATTGCACAATTCTAGGATAATGGAATGTGAGATCTGAAACTCATTTTAAAAATCTCCTGAGTCCCCCTGAGGAAACATTCCGAGACATACATTATCTTTGCATTTCCACTGAACTCAAACAGTTTGATTTTAAATTGCCCTTGTTATCGGACGATAAATTTGATGAAATTGGGCACACAAAATGGCAGCAAACTGAAGCTCCCCTCAGAGCCCCTCCACCAAGAATCACAAAGTAACAGACACCGATCTGTGGGCAAGAGCATGCTTTTAGAATGCAGGTGAGGGCTGGCACATAAGGGAAGCTGGACAGGATGGCACCGACAGGAACTAAATCTCCACCCCATCAAAATCAGCACCTTTAAAACAGTCAACCAACCCATGGAGACACCTAAAATTAGCATCGTTAAGGAAACATTCCTGGCCCCTCAAAACCTCTTCTGAGATCAATGACACACCTAAGGTTCAAACCCCGGAGATTTGAGACTATTAAATAACCAATCAGACAAAACAATTAACACACACCGGAAACAATTTCCTCAACACTTGGAAACATCGAGACAGGATGGCTAAGGTTGAATACTGTAAATAAAGTATTAGCATTTGAATCGCACACTGCCCCAAAGTTCATGTATAACTATAGCCTGCTGCCAGGGACGGGCAGAGCGCTTTCGGGACAGTCCGATTGGATGTCCTGACTGTGCTTCTCCGTCGACGGAAATGAAAATAAAGCTGTGCCGTTATTGAACTTCACCCTGAGTCCGTCGTGGTCGTTTCGCCCACTCGCGCTAACAACTGGGGGCTCGTCCGGGATCGCGACCGTCGCTGGAACGCCGTCTCCCGGCACTGGGTGAGTATCTTTACTCATTTCATCAAACCCGTGGAATATGAGTGTCCCAGTGTCAGAGCGGTGTTTCACGGCTGCCTCGATCTGTACTTGTGAACAGGGTCCGTTCAGTAGCTGCATAGCGGGAAGGTGGGTTTAAGTTTCTTTGTGGGCGGGGGGCTGGGATCGTGTTATTTTTACATTCCCGCTGACCAGCCCGACCACAGACTGACTGCCCACTAGGGGACCCGACAGAACAGGTCTTACAGAGTAGGGATATTCCTCTGGGATTTATGGTTCAGGGACAGCACCCTGGGATTTAAGGTTAAGGAGGACGTCCAAGGTTTCGGGCCACTGGGATCGGACTCACGGAGTTCGGGACACGTCCGGAAGCTGCAAGTCGGTGAGGACCTCTGCAGGGGCGAGAGATCAGGCCACTGGGGGCAAAATCCCCGAGGAATTTGCTCCATATCCGGGCGCTCCTAAGTCTGGAGCCTCTGTGAGTGTCTCCACCACTACAAGCAGGAGACCTCTGGTAGCGTGAAAAAACCACTACACATCGGGGGAACTCCGACCCGCGATCGACTACACGCCAGTCCGCACCCAGCTCCGGGTGACTCCCTGGGAGATCGGGAAACGGCTGCCCTCTGAGAGTCGATTTAGCGATAGGAGTTTGGGTAGGAGCTAGTGGCCCCGGTCACTGTAGTCGGGAGTCTCTCCGTACACTGCGACCCCTGCGGAGAGGCTGTACAGAGCTCACCTGCCTCTGAGAGCGGCAATCTACCCGCTACACGCAGGTCGGGCTCTGCGGGTTGTCACTGAAGGGACAAACGTACTAACAGTGGGAACACGAGACCGTAACCCAATCAGATACACACACAAGTATCTGTGAAAGCATTAGAGCCAGGGTTAGTTACACTACTGACCCGAGTAAAGGAAACTAACACGGAGAGCAACAGTACCACCTTTGAATGGGGACCAGAAGGGTCCCTCACCCGCTATCTCGCAGAGAAAAAAAACAAGAATCTAATTAAAAGCACGATGAAGGCAGGGTGGAAACCCCACGACCCTCTCGAAACCCAACGGGAGTGGTGGGCGAAAGAGAAAAGGAGCAAGGATGAGAAGGCTTGGATGCTAATATTAAAGGCTGATCTCACCCTTGCAGGACGAGTTCATAAATATGTACAAGGCAAGCAGGAACAAGCTGCACAGGGACAACACGCCGCTGTGATGGACACTAACCCTGTGCTGCCAGCGCTGTCCGACTTCTCACACCAACCTCCCAGTGAGGAGTGTCCCGACTGGGAATGTTTAGTGGATGAGACGGGTCCATTAGCCCCAACAGGAGGGAGCATTCCACCTCCCACCGACCCCCCCATCCCAGAGCGTTACGGCAGCCCCCCCGTTAAAATTGAGTGTGTCCCCGGGGGGGGGGGGGGGGGGCGAGGGCGATCTGCCCAGGCTCGGAGAAAGATGACCCGTGTATCCCTTACCCCGGGGGGGACACCGTGAAACTGCTGGACAAACTCCCGACCCTCCAGCCCACACACAGTAACGTGATCTTCTGGCAGAAACACTTATAGAGATGCAAATGTGTCCCAATTTATATCATCGGGAGATAGCAGGGCTCCTAAGAGCCAAAATGCTGGGGAATTATTGGACCCGGCTTCAGGGAGAGCACCAGAACGGGACCTGGTGCGCCAACCTGAACCAGAGCCGCCCAGAGCAAGACCGAGCTCTGAGGGATTTTAAAGATGATATTACCCAAACCATGGGGCGAGTCCCCGTGAGCTGGAACGCAATCGTAGGGTTCGTGCAGGGGAAGGAGGAGAAAGCCCAGGAATACGGGCGATGGAAATTTGATGCCTTTTTGGGCCCACTGGGGAATGCCCGATGTCGATAGACAGAACCCCGCGTTCCTCCAGCTATATAAGGACGGCCTGAGCCCAGCTCACCGAGCAATCCTAAAGACCGGGTTGGGAAACTTTAACACCTTTGACGAGCGAGAGAACTGGGCTATTACTGTAGACAACCAACAGAGAAAGATCCAAAGCGCTAGGGCAGGGGGATCTTCCCTGGGAACTGACGGAGGGAGCTGCTACAAGTGTGGGAAACCTGGTCATTATAGAAAGGACGGCCCAGCCCAGGCGTCCCAACCCTCCCACATTTGCCCCAATTGCAGCAGGACGGGACACAGCGATTCAGCTTGCTGAAGCAGGAGGTTCCCAAGGAGAGAGAGAGAGAGAGAGCCCCCCCCAGGTACGACCAAACCCCGGCAAGCCCCCCCCGAGCTGAAAGGGAATGAAGTCATTCCCAATCCTGCACACCTCAGCCACCAGCAGCTGCTGGATATTATCCAGACTCTGGCGGAGAGAAAGACCGCATGTATCGCGTCGGCCCCCCCTCACCCCGGGAGCCCACCCCCACATCTGGGTTAATGCATCGTTAGGGGGGGGGCCGGCGATGCAAAATTTTCATAGATACGGCGGGGTGGGGGGGGGGGGGGGCCGTGATATCCCTCACCAACACGGCACTTCCTACAACCCACCGTTCCATCGTAGTAGTGGGGGGGTCGGGGGAAATAGAACTACAGCTTACCAGAGCCAGGCAGTCCGACTAGAGATTGAGGACATCTTACTCCCAGTACACTTCTGGGTCTGCCCTAATCTGGAGGGAACAATCTTGGGAATAGACCTCCTGGGGGGGAGTTCGGGGGCGGTGGTGGGTGCCTTTAACAAGCGCCTGCTGTGGACTGCGAGAAAGGAACACAAAAGTGGGATTCGGGGATATTGGGTCCCGAACACAAACGTGGATGCAATCCGGGCAGGAGACCACACACCCACAGCCCGAGATTGGAGAAGGGAAGGGATAGTAGGGCTTCTATGTCCATCATTACCCCAAGTCTGGGCAGCAGGGAAACAAGACTGCGGCTTGGTAAAAACCCCTCCCCTACACATACACGGGCCCATCCACACCCCTCACATACAATACCCCATAAAGCCCCAGGCACTACAGGCCACTGAGAAAACCATTCAGGCTTTGGTTGCCCAGGGTATTTGAAGACCTACAGTGTCTAACACCAACTCCCTGATACGGCCAGTCCGTAAGCCAGACGGAAGTTACCGACTGGCCATAGACTACACTGCCCTCAACAAAATAACCCCCAAAGAACACCCCATAGTCGCGAGTCCATCCACTATTTTTAACGGACTCGGATCTGAACATGGTATTTTCTCTGTGTTAGACACAGCAAACGGATTCTCGTCCATCCCGCTTCACACGGACTCCCAGGAAAGGTTGGCCTTTCCCTGTGGAGGGAAACAGTACACACGGACACGCCTCCCCCAAGGGCTCCACAACATTCCCAACATTTTCCACCCAGTTATGAGTGAGGCCCTTGAGGACTGCGATCTGTCCCCATATGGAAGCACCTTCCTCCAATATGTGGACCACATCTTCATTGCCTCCACCAACCGCACAGCACATATCGGAGCCCTGTCCACAATCCTACGCGCCTCGCAGGCTGCGGGGTTTAAAATCAACCCAACCAAGGCACAGATTGCACAACAGGAGCTCCGGGATTTGGGAAACAACATAAGTCAAGGAAAGACAGCCCTCTCCTCCGATCGGAAGACCGGGATTATAAATATGCCCTGTCCAAACACAGTTAAAGGGGTGTGTAGAGTTATGGGACTATTTCACGACTGCCGGGATTGCATTGACCAGTTTGCATCTCTGTCTGAACCAATTCAGCGGCTGGTCAAAGGGGGAAAGCCAGGAGCAGGAACGATCGAGTGGGGACCCGAACAGGAGGTAGCATTCACCCGCCTAAAATCAGAACTATTAGCAGCTCCAGCCCTACGCCCGCCTAATATAATCAAACCCTTCCACCTCTTCTATGACCCAGAAGAGGGATTTTATCGCTCCGTGGGAACCCAAGAATACGGGGGGACCATGCGACCGGTGGCATATTATTCCACCCGACAATCCCCGGGAGCCCAGGGACTGCACAAGTGTGTGGCAGCTCTAGATTGCCCCTCCTGGGCAGTCAGGGTACGCGAACCGATCACTGTGTCAGGACAAATCATTTCACACACGAAACACACCATCGCTGAGCTCCTGAATACAGGCCGACTCCGGACTGTTTCGGACGCCCGAAGGGCCAATTGGGAAGCGGTACTCCTCCCCCGAGACCGGTCAGTCCAGATAGTTCGGGACACTGGGAAGAACCCCGCTGAGGGACTCCTATCAGAGGGAAGTCCGCACTACTGCCCGATTAACCCAGACACTGAAGCGGAGGGAGGCATTAATGACCAACCCCGAGATAACCCCAACCTCATACTGTATGTAGACGGGTCCCGAAGACAAGTAGAGGGACAATACCACACGGGCTGGGCAATAGTAGACCAGGAAGGGACACTGGGAGCAAAGGACACTATGAGTGGGGAGATCATTGTCTGGTGGAGTGGCTTAATCTAAGGGTCAGGGACAAAAGGGGGCTGCTGGGAGGAGGAGGAAGGGGGGTGAGGAGCGGAGGCCTCAGCCTCTTAATCTGCATAACAGGTTTGAGGTTCTTGCTTCCAGTCTGGAAGAGGACGAGGCAGGTGAGGTTGGTGAGCAAACTGCACACGGTACAGTGATGCAGCAGGACATAGGCAAAGAGAAGGGGAAAAGGAACGTAGTAGTGATTGGAGATAGTGGGGTGAAGAGTATTGACACTGTCCTTTGTCACAATGACAAAGTGCACAGGAGGGTGTGTTGTCTGCCTGGTGCTCGGGTACAGGATGTCACAGCTGGGCTGCAGAGGAACCTGGAGTGGGAGGGTGAGAACCCGGTCGTTGTAGTACATGTGGGTGCCGGCGACGTAGGCAAAGTGCGGACTGAGGATCTGCGGAGGGAGTATGAGAAGCTGGGAATGGAATTAAAAAGTAGAAACGACAAGGTGGTCGTCTCTGGGCTACTGCCTGAACTGAGTGCAGACGGGCGTAGGGTTGACAGGATAAAGGAAGTGAATGGGTGGCTCAGGGATTGGTGTGGGAAGAATGGGTTCGAATTTATGGGGCATTGGCACCAGTATTGGGGTAGGTGGGACTTGTTCGGGCGGGATGGGGTTGGTCTGAATCGTGCTGGGACCAGAGTGTTGGAGAATCGAATAAAGAGGACTGTAGACAGGGCTTTAAACTAATTAGGGGGGGGGAGGGTGCGAGGGTAGGTGACGCTACGAGGTCTAAAGTTAAGGATAGGGTACAGGTAAGGGAAGAGGCCGAGGATGTCCCAATTGGTGGCGTTACGGCAAATAGGGTCCAGGTGAAGGCTGGGATGAAAGCGCTTTATCTGAATGCACGAAGCATTCGGAATAAAGTGGATGAGCTGGTGGCGCAGATCAACACAAATGGATACGATCTGGTGGCCATTACAGAGACGTGGCTGCAAGGTGACAGGGACTGGGAGATGAATGTACAGGGCTATCAAGTGTTTAGGAAGGATAGGCAGGAGGAAAGAGGGGGTGGCGTAGCTCTGCTGATTAAGGATAGTATCAAGGTGGTAGCAAGGGATGATATCGGAGCCAAAGAGCAGAACGTGGAATCGTTGTGCGTAGAGATTAGGAACAGCAAGGGGAGGAAGACGCTGGTGGGTGTCGTCTATAGGCCCCCGAATAATGATCTGGAGGTGGGGCGGGCTGTTAACACGCAAATAAGTGCGGCGTGCAGGAATGGGACGGCAGTAGTTATGGGAGATTTCAATCTGCATATTGATTGGTCGACCCATGTTGGACACGGTGGGCTCGAGGAGGAGTTCTTGGAATGCTGCCGGGATAATTTCCTTGAACAGTGTGTGTTGGAGCCGACGAGGGAGCGAGCTATCTTGGATCTGGTGTTAAGTAATGAGGCAGGTAGAATTAGGGACCTTGCGGTGAAGGATCCTCTTGGAGAGAGTGATCATTGTATGGTGGAGATTGACCACCTGCTGCACCTGCAAGCTGGGTTTTTGCGACTCATGCACAAGGACCCCGAGGTCCCTCTGCACCGTCGCCTGCTACAGTTTTTCGCCACGTCCTTCCCTCTCAGCTCAACAAATTGCACCAGTTTGATGTTGACTAAACTTTTTAAACTGCTGATATCAACCTGAGTTTAACTTTACCAGAACTCAGCGAGATTGTATCCATTTTTAACCAGGAGGTTACATGGCTTTCAGTCATGTAGCAGGGAGTGTACAAATGGTGATGAACAAGCATTGCTGTACTTGGGACTGGATGCATGGGTCAACGGATGGGCATTTTCCTGTCTGCAACAGTTTGTGTCATAGAACCCTTACATAGAATCCCTAGAGAGTGTAGAAGAAGGCCATTCAGTCCATCGAGTCTGCAAAGACTCTCCAACAGACCATTTTACCTGTATTCTATTCCTTTATTCAATCCTCCTAACCTACACTTCTTGGGACAATTTAGCATGGCCAGTCAACCCAACCTGCACATCTTTGGAGCACCCGTAGGAAACCCCTGGCAGACACGGGGAAAAACGTGCAGACTCCACACAGAGAGCCACCCAAAGCTGCAATCGAACCTGGGTCCCCGGCGCTGTGAGGCAGCAGTGCTAACCACTATGCCACCCTAAGTTCCCATCATAAAAAGGTAGAGCCACTGGAATCACAGTGCCAGGGACCCAGGTTCGATCCTGGAGGAGGAGAAAGTGGGTTCCCGGACGCGCGTCCTTTGTTTGAATAGAGGGGAGTATGGTAGGATGAGAGAAGAATTGGCGAATGTGGACTGGGGGAATGTGTTGGAAGGTAGGTCTGCTGAGGAGCAGTGGAGGATCTTTAAGGAGATCTTTCTTGGTGCTCAGCAGAAATTTATTCCGATGGTTAAAAAGGACAGTAGGAAGAGAGGTAATAAGCCGTGGATAACGAAGGAGGTGAAGGAAAGTGTTAAATTAAAAGCGGAGGAATTTAGAGTAGCTAAGAGCAGTGGGCAAGAAGAGGATTGGGAAAGGTTTAAATGTCAACAAAGATTGACAAAGAAGTTGATAAAGGAGGGTAGGAGAAGCTATGAGGCTGGGCTAGCACTTAATATAAAAAAGGATAGCAAGAGTTTTTATAAATATATAAAAAGGAAGAGGCTGGCTAGGGTGAACGTTGGTCCTTTAGAGGATGAGAAAGGGGAGCTAGTGGTAGGGGATGGGGATATGGCGAAGGTCTTGAATAACTTTTTTGTTTCTGTCTTCACGGAGGAGGACGTGAATAATTTGCCGGGTGTTAGCGATGGAAAGGTGGTAGGAATGGAGGGTCTTAATGACATTACTGTTACTAGAGAGGTGGTGCTCGACAGACTGGAGGGGCTGATTGTGGACAAGTCCCCAGGACCGGATGGAATGCATCCGAGGGTTCTGAAAGAAATGGCGGAGGTGATAGTGGATGCCTTGGTGGTTATTTTCCAGACGTCGCTGGATTCTGGGGAAGTGCCGGAAGATTGGAAAACGGCTAATGTTACGCCGTTGTTTAAGAAGGGTGCCAGGCAAAAGGCGGGGAATTATAGGCCGGTTAGTTTAACGTCTGTGGTAGGTAAAATGTTAGAATCTGTCATTAAGCAGGAAATTGCGAGGCATCTTGAAGGGAATTGCTTGATAGGGCGAACGCAACACGGTTTCATTAAAGGGAAGTCGTGTCTGACAAATTTACTGGAGTTCTATGAGGATGTGTCTAGGGCAGTGGATAGAGGAGAGCCGGTGGATGTGGTCTTTCTGGATTTTCAGAAGGCGTTTGACAAGGTACCTCACAAGAGGTTATTGCAGAAGGTCAGGGGACATGGAGTTGGGGGTAGGGTGTTAGCGTGGATAGAGGATTGGTTGTCAAATAGGAGGCAGAGAGTGGGGGTCAATGGGTGCTATTCGGATTGGCGGATGGTGACTAGTGGGGTGCCCCAGGGGTCAGTGCTGGGGCCTCAGCTATTTACCATTTATATAGATGATCTGGAGGAGGGAACCGAGTGCAGGGTGTCGAAATTTGCTGATGACACCAAGATTGGGGGAACGGCAAATTGTGCGGAGGGTGTGGAGAGTCTGCAGAAGGATCTAGATAGGCTGGGCGAATGGGCCAGGAAATGGCAAATGGAATTTAATGTTGGCAAGTGTGAGGTGGTCCACTTTGGTAGGAAGAATGGTAGGAAGGACTATTACTTACAGGGCGAAAAACTGCAGCAGGCGACGGTGCAGAGGGACCTCGGGGTCCTTGTGCATGAGTCGCAAAAACCCAGCTTGCAGGTGCAGCAGGTGATCAGGAAGGCGAATGGGATGCTGGCCTTCATAGCGAGGGGGATTGAATATAAAAGTAGGGAGGTCTTGCTGCAGCTGTATAGGGCATTGGTGAGGCCGCAGCTGGAGTACTGTGTGCAGTTTTGGGCGCCGCACCTGCGCAAGGATATTTTGGCCCTGGAGGGAGTGCAGAGGAGGTTTACTAGGCTGATACCGGAGTTGAGGGGATTGAGCTATGAGGAGAGGCTGAATAAACTAGGCTTGTACTCATTAGAGTTTAGAAGAATGAGGGGAGATCTCATTGAGACGTATAAGATGATGAATGGGATGGATAGGATAGAGGTGGAGAGACTCTTCCCGCTCAAAAAAGACAGTAGGACTAGGGGGCACAGCCTCAAGATAAAGGGGAGGCGGTTTAGAACGGAGTTGAGGAGGAACTTCTTCACTCAAAGGGTGGTGAATCTCTGGAATTCTCTGCCTGTTGAAGTGGTGGAGGCTGCCTCGCTAAATATTTTTAAGAAGCGGGTTGATGGGTTTTTGATAAGAGAAGGGATTGAGGGTTATGGGGAGAGGGCGGGAAAGTGGAACTGAGCCACGACAGATCAGCCATGATCTTATTGAATGGCGGGGCAGGCTCGAAGGGCTAGATGGCCTACTCCTGCTCCTATTTCTTATGTTCTTATGTTCTTATGTGACCTCAGCCCAAATGGCCAAACTCATAGCCCTCACGGAAGCCCTCAAGACAGGAAGGGAAAAGTGAGTAAATGTGTATACTGACAGCCGATATGCATTTGGGGTGGTCCACGATTACATGATGACCTGGAAAAGGCGCGGGTTTATCAGCACAGTTGGGGGTGGGGGGAGGGGGGCAGTGGGGGGGTGCATAAGGCATGAAAATATAACCCGAGACCTGGTAGCTGCAGCCAGGCTGCCCTCAGAAGCAGCCGTAATGAAGATAAAAGCCCACCAAAGGGTAAAGACAGCGGAACAGAAAGGGAACCAACTCGCAGACACTGCAGCCAAGGCTGTAGCTGGGGAAGCCCTCCCGCACACAGCCCCCACCACAACAGCACCCTTGGAGGAAGTGGATCTTTATAAGCTGCAGGGTAACACCAGCCCACATGAGGTGGCACAGTGGGAACAGGCAGGGGCGTCCAGGGACAAAGATGGAGTGTGGCGCAGAGGGCACCAAGTCGTCGCCCCCTCATTTCTACCCACCAAACTACTCCGAGTCTACCACGAGCCCCACCACTCCGGCCGGGATGGGACCCTGGCCCCACTATCAGCTGATTGGTGGTGGCCAGGGATGGGACGGGGTGGAGCCAAACATTGCCAGCGCTGTATCATACGCACCCAGCACAACCCGGGCCCACCCCTGAGAGTCAAACTGGCCCACCAACCCCGACCAAAGGGATCCTGGGAAAACCTGCAGATCGACTTCAGAGGCCCCCTACCCACTATCCGAGGGAAGAAATATTGTTTAGTCTTAATCGATCAATTCACCCGCTGGGTGGAAGCATTCCCAACTCGGGATTGCGAAGACACCACCGGAGCCTGAATCCCAGCATACGGAATCATCCTGAGGTGGGGAGTCCCACTACAACTCGACTCCGACCAAGGATTTCAGTGATGCGTTTGACAAAGTCCCTCATGGTAGGTTGGTAGAAAAGATTAAGACTCATGGGATACAAGGCATCTCGATGGGTAGAGAACTGGCTTGCTAAGAGGAGTCAGAGAGGAGTAGTGGAGGGGTCCTTTTCTAGCTGGAGGTCTGTCACTAGTGGTGTGCCACAGGGCTCGGTACTGGGACCCCTTCTCTTTGTAGTGTATATAAATGACTTGGAAGAGGGAGTCGGTGGTGTGATCAGCAAATTTGCAGATGACACGAAGATGGCTGGATTGGCGGGCAGTGAGGAGCAGTGTCTGGCAATAGAACGGGATATTGATAGGCTGGGATATTGGGCAGATATATGGCAAATGGAGTTTAATCCTGATAAATGTGAGGTGATGCATTTTGGCCAGAATAATGTAGGGGACAGTTATATGACAAAGGGTAAGCCTATAAAGAGTATAGAAACACAGTGAGACCTGGGGGTGCAAGTGCACAAGTCTTTGAAGGTAGCAGTACAAGTGGAGAAGGTTGTGAAGAAAGCCAATGGTTTGTTAGCCTTTATAGGAAGGGGTATTGATAATAACAGCTGGAGTCTAATGTTGCAGTTGTTTGCCTGAACTGAGAGAGGCAGAGAGTGAGTTTTTAAAGTTTCTTAAGTGTCAGAAGTCAGGCTGACATTAACACTGCAGTGAAGTTACTGAGAGAGAGGGACAGTGAGAGAGAGGGAGAGACAGACAGACAGAGAGTGGGGGATCGATATTTAAAGGTGTCAACTTGAATGGTTCGTACTCACAAGCAAGGCCTACATTCACACTGGATCAGCTTACTGGGACACAGAGATACAGAGGGAGAGGTGAAAGTTTTCCCCGGTTGGTTAATGTCTTCCCCCCTGCTTCTCCAAGCTCCAAATCCCACTGGTTAATGTTTTCCCCGGTTGGTTAATGTTTTCCCCGACTGGTTAATGTTTTGCCCACGGTTGGTTAATACTTTGACCCTGCTTCTCCAGAGACCAAGTGCGGCTGGTTAAAGTTTTCCCCCTGCTTCTCCATGCCCCAATGTCCATCTGGTTCATGTTTTCCCCAGTTGTTTTATGTTTTCCCCTCAGTTGGTTCATGTTTTGCCCATCCAGCCAGAGCCTACGTCGCACTGGTTAATGTTTTCCCCGGTTGGTTAATGTTTTCCCTGGAAGGTTACTGTTTTCCCCAACTGGTAAATGTTTTCCCCACCTGGTTAATGTTTTCCCTACGGTTGGTTAATGTTTTCCCCCTGCTTCTCCAGGGACCAAGTCCCACTGGTTAATGTTTTCCCCGGTTGGTTAATGCTTTGCCCCTGCTTCTCTGGAGACTAAGTGCGACTGGTTAATGTTTTCCCTTCTACTCCAGGGAGCAGATCCAACTGGTTAATGTTTTCCCCTCGCTTCTCCAGGGACTCTGTCCGACTGGTTAATGACTTCCACGATGCTCCAGCGGCTTTGGCTTTCTGGTTAATGGTTTCCCCGACTGGTTAATGTTTTGCCTCTACTTCTACAGGGACCAAGTCCAACTGGTTAATGTTTTCCCCTCGGTTCTCCAGGGACTCTGTCCGACTGGTTAATGTTTTCCCCGACTGGTGAGTGCTTTGCCCCTGCTTCTCTGGAGACTAAGTGCAACTGGTTTAATGTTTTCCCTTCTACTCCAGGGACCAGAGTCTAACTGGTTAATGTTTTCCCTTCTGCTCCAGGCACCACGTCCAACTGGTTCATGTTTTGCCCCTGCTTGTCCAGAGGGTACAATAAAAGGGGGACTGCCATTGCCCACACTGCAGCAGCAGGTTAATGTTTTCCCCTGGCAAGTGGAAGCCTCCCTTCCCCCATCTGGCTGACACACTGACTTTCCCATTCCCTCAGCATCTTTACAAACACTGCCTGCCATTTCTTCAAAGCTTTGTTGACAGCTGCCTGCACCAGCTTCAATACTCACCTCTCCCCCGCTCTCACTCGAACACTCAACCTGTGCCTGAACTGAGAGAGGCAGAGAGGGAGTTTTTAAAGCTTATTCAGTGTCCGAAATCAGGCTGACATTAACACTGCAGTGAAGTTACTGAGAGAGAGGGACAGTGAGAGAGAGGGAGAGACAGACGCACAGACAGAGAGTGGGGGATCGATATTTAAAGGTGTCAACATGAATGGTTTGTACTGACAAGCAAGGCCTACATTCACACTGAATCAGCTTACTGGGACACAGAGATACAGAGGAAGAGGTGAAAGTTTTCCCCGGTTGGTTAATGTTTTGCCCCCTGCTTCTCCAGGCTCCAAGACCCACTGGTTAATGTTTTCCCCGGTTGGTTAATGTTTTGCCCCTGCTTCTCCAGAGACTAAGTCCAACTGCTCAATGTTGTCCCCTGGCTTCTCCAGGGACGATGTCCGACTGGTTAATGTTTTCCCCTCGCTTCTCCATGCATCAAGTCCAACTGGTTAATGTTTTGCCTCTGCTTCTCCAGAGACCACGTCCGACTGGTTAATGTTTTCCCCTCGCTTCTACAGGGACTCAGTACACCTGGTTCATGTATTGCCCCTGCTTGTCCAGAGGGTACAATAAAAGGGAGACTGCCATTGCCCACACCGCAGCAGCAGCAGCTGGTTAATGTTTTCCCCTGGCAAGTGGAAGCCTCCCTTCCCCCATCTGGCTGACACACTGACTTTCCCATTCCCTCAGCATCTTTACAAACACTGCCTGCCATTTCTTCAAAGCTTTGTTGACAGCTGCCTGCACCGGCTTCAATACTCACCTCTCCCCCGCTCTCACTCGAACACTCAACCTGTGCCTGAACTGAGAGAGGCAGAGAGGGAGTTTTTAAAGTTTCTTAAGTGTCAGAAGTCAGACTGACATTAACACTGCAATGAAGTTACTGAGAGAGAGGGACAGTGAGAGAGAGGGAGAGACAGACACACAGACAGAGAGTGGGGGATCGATATTTAAAGGTGTCACCTTGAATGGTTCGTACTGACAAGCAAGGCGTACATTCACACTGAATCAGCTTACTGGCACACAGAGATACAGGGGGATAGGTGAAAGTTTTCCCCAACTGGTTAATGTTTTCCCCCCTGCTTCTCCAGGCAACAAGTCTAACTGGTTAATGTTTTCCCTTCTGCTCCAGGCACCAAGTACAACTGGTTCATGTTTTCCCCGACTGGTAAATGTTTTGCCCCTGCTTCTCCAGAGACCAAGAACAACTGGTTAATGTTTTCCCCCTGCTTCTCCTGGCACCAAGTACAACTGGTTAATGTTTTCCCCCTGCTTCTGCAGGCACCAAGCCCAACTGGTCAATCTTTTCCCCTCGGTTCTCCAGGGACCAGGTCCGACAGGTTAATGTTTTCCCCTGGCTTCTCCATGCACCAAGTCCAACTGGTTCATGTTTTCCCCTGTTGGTTACTGCTTTCCCCACGGTTGGTTCATGTTTTGCTCATCCAGCCAGAGCCTACGTCCCACTGGTTAATGTTTTCCTCGGTTGGTTAACGTTTTCCCCAACTGGTTAATGTTTTCCCCGACTGGTTAATGTTTTCTCCGGTTGGTTAATGGTTTCCCTACGGTTGGTTAATATTTTGCCCCTGTTTCTACAGGGACTATGTCCAACTGGTTAATGTTTTCCACTCGGTTCTCCAAGGACAAGGTCCGACTGGTTAATGTTTTGCCCCTGCTTCTCTAGGGTCAATGTCCAACTGGTTAATGTTTTCCCCTCGGTTCTCCAGGGGCCAAGTCCAACTGGCTAATGCTTTCCCTTCTGCTCCAGGCACGCAGGCCAACTGGTTAATGTTTTCCCCCTGCTTCTCCAGGGATCAAGTCCCACTGGTTAGTGATTTCCCCATGGTTGGTTCATGCTTTCCCCACCGTTGTTTCATGTTTTGCCCATCCAGCCAGACCCTAAGTCCCACTGGTTAATTTTTTCCCCGGTTGGTTAATGTTTTGCCCGACTGGGTAATATTTTCCCCACTTGGTTAATGTTTTCCTCAACTGGTTAATGTTTTCACCACGGTTGGTTAATGTTGTGCCCCTGCTCCTCCAGGGACTATGTCCGACTGGTTAATGTTTTCCCCCTGCTTCTCCAGGGACTAAGTCCCACTGGTTAATGTTTTCCCCATGGTTGGTTAATGCTTTCCCCACCGTTGCTTAATGTTTTGCCCATCCAGACAGAGCCGAAGTCCCACTGGTTCATGTTTTCCCCGACGGGTTAATGTTTTGCCCTACTGGTTAATGTTTTCCCCACGGTTGGTTAATGTTGTGCCCCTGCTTCTCCAGGGACTATGTCCAGCTGGTTAATGTTTTCCCCTCGCTTCTCCAGGGACCCTGTCCGCCTGGTTAATGTTTTCCCTTCCGCTCCAGGCAACAAGTCCAAATGTTTCAGCTTTCCCCGGCTTCTCCAGGGACAAAGTCCGACTGGTTAATGTTTTCCCCGGTTGGTTCATGTTTTCACCGGTTGGTTCATGTTTTCCCCGACTGGTAAATGTTTTCCCCGATTGGTAAATGTTTTCCCTATGGTTTGTTAATGCTTTGCCCCTGCTTCTCTAGAGACTAAGTCCGACTGGTTAATGCTTTCCCCAAGCTTCTCCAGGCACCAAGTCCAACTCGTTAATGATTTCCCTTCTGCTGCAGGCACCCAGCCCAACTGGTTAATGTTTTCTCCCGGCTTCTCCAGGGCCCAAGTCCCACTGGTAAATGTTTTCCCCGTGGTTGGTTCATGCTTTCTGCATGGTTGGTTTATGTTTTGCCCATCCAGCCAGAGCCCAAGTCCCACTGGTTAATGTTTTGCCCGGTTGATTAATGTTTTGCTCGGTTGGTTAATGTTTTGTCTGGTTGGTTAATGTTTTGCCCCTGCTTCTACAGGGACCAAGTCCAACTGGTTGATGTTTTCCCCTCGGTTCTCCAGTGATGAGGTCCAACTGGCTAATGCTTTCCCCTCGCTTCTCCAGGGACCATCTCCAACTGGTTAATGTTTTCCCCTCGCTTCTCCAGGGACGATGCCCAACTGGTTCATGTTTTCCCCTCACTTCTGGCAACTGGGCAAAACATGAACCAACCGGGCAAAACATGAACCACTGGTCCTTAGGCTATGGCTGGATGGGCAAAACATTAACCAACCGTGGGGGAAAATATTAACCAACCGGGGAAAACATTAACCAGTGGGACTTGGAGCTTGGAGAAGCAGGGGGGAAAACATTAACCAGTCGGGGAAAACTTTCACCTCTCCCTCTGTATCTCTGTGTCCCAGTAAGCTGATCCAGTGTGCATGTAGGCCTTGCTTGTCAGTACGAACCATTCAAGTTGACACCTTTAAATATCGATCCCCCCACTCTCTGTCTGTCTCTCCCTCTCTCTCACTGTCCCTCTCTCTCAGTAACTTCACTGCAGTGTTAATGTCAGCCTGACTTCTGACACTGAAGAAACTTTAAAAACTCACTCTCTGCCTCTCTCAGTTCAGGCACAGGTTGAGTGTTCGAGTGAGAGCAGGGGAGAGGTGAGTGTTGAAGCCGGTGCAGGCAGCTGTCAACAAAGCTTTGAAGAAATGGCAGGCCGTGTTTGTAAACATGCTGAGGGAATGGGAAAGTCAGTGTGTCAGCCAGATGGGGGAAGGGAGGCTTCCACTTGCCAGGGGAAAACATTAACCAGCTGCTGCTGCTGCAGTGTGGGCAATGGCAGTCCCCCTTTTGTTGTACCCTCTGGACAAGCAGGGGCAAAACATGAACCAGGTGTACTGAGTCCCTGGAGAAGTGAGGGGAAAACATTAACCAGTTGGACTTCGTCCCTGTAGAAGCAGAGGCAAAACATTATCCAGTCGGGCAAAACATTAACCAGTCGGGGAAAACATTAACCAGAAAGCCAAAGCCACTGGAGCATTGTGGAAGTCATTAACCAGTCGGACAAAGTCCCTGGAGAAGCGAGGGGAAAACATTAACCAGTCGGATCTGCTCCCTGGAGTAGAAGGGAAAACAGTAACCAGTTGCACTTAGTCTCCAGAGAAGCAGGGGCAAAGCATTAACCAGTCGGGGAAAACATTAACCAGCTGGACTTGGTGCCTAGAGAAGTGAGGGGAAAACATTAACTAGTCGGGCACAGTCCCTGGAGAAGCAGGGGCACAACATTAACCAACCGAGGGGAAAACATTGACCAGTCGGGGAAAACATTAACCAGTCAAAGAACAAAGAACAAAATCAGCCTGGGAAACAGGCCCTTCGGCCCAACGAGCCCACGCTGCCATCTCAACTCCACCTCTCTACCCATGACCCCTATCTCATGTTTTATGGCCATCCAGATTGAGGGAAAACTGATTTCGGGACAATTTATTCCTGCCAATCAGCCTAACAGCACATCTTTGGGGTGTGGGAGGAAACCGGAGCACCCGGAGAAAACCCACGCAAGCACGGGGAGAATGCGCAAACTCCCACAGACACCGGCCCAAATCCATGTGTCTGCACAGCAATCAGCGATAGTCACTGAGCTGTCGTCTTGCCCAGAATCTTGTCCAGTTTAGGCACACACTAACGACATGAAGCACTAGGCCAATCTCGAACAACCAAGAGCAGCCCCAGTACGACCCATCGTGTGTATGCCCCTCGTTGGACACGAGGTGGACCGACTTCAAACCTGTGAATGAAAACAGAGAAAAACATTATTATCATACTATACCCATTTACATTTCTAGGGACACCCCAATGCTAATGACCCTTAATTAAAGGTTCTCCTATATCCACCCATCTCCAGCTCAGTCATGTGCCTGTCTAAGTTACTCTTAAAGGACTCTAGCGTGTTTGCCTCCACCACCTTACTTGGCAGAGCATTCCATACCCCCACTACCCTCTGAGTGAAAAACCTCCCTCTAATATCTGTGTTCGACCTCTCCCCCCTCACCTTAAGTCCATGGCCCCTTGTCCTACGTGACTCTATTATAGGAAATAGCCTACCTCTGTTTACTCTATCTATACCCTTCATAATCTTATATACCTCTATTAGATCCCCCCTCAGTCGGCGTCGTTCAAGGGAAAAGCGCCCCAATTTCTTCAATCTTTCCTCATACCCCAGTCCTTCCATACGGCAACATCCTGGTAAATCTCCTCTGCACTGTCTCCAGAGTCTCCACGTCCTTCTGGTAGTAAGGCGACCAGAACTGTACGCAGTACTCCAAATGCAGCCGAACCAACGTTTTATACATCTGCAACATTAGACTCCAGCTCTTATATTCTATACCCCTTCCTATAAAGGCTAACATACCCATAGGCTTTCTTCACCACACTCTCCACTTGCACTGCCACCTTCAAAGACTTGTGCACTTGCACCCCCAGGTCTCGCTTCGACTCTATACTCCTTACAGGTTTACCCTTTATCATATAACTTCCCCCTACATTATTCCGGCCAAAATGCATCGCCTCACATTTATCCGGATTAAACTCCATTTGCCACATATCTGCCCAATCAACCAGCCTATCAATATCCCGCTGTGTTGCGAGACACTGCTCCTCACTGCCCGCCAATCCAGCCATCTTGGTGTCATCTGCAAATTTGCTGATCACACCACCTACTCCCCCTTCCAAATCATTTATATACACTACAAAGAGAAGGGGTCCCAGTACCGAGCCCTACGGCACACCACTAGTGACAGACCTCCACCTCGAAGAAGACCCCTCCACAATTCCTCTCTGACTCCTCTTTGCAAGCCAGTTCTCTACCCATCTAGATACCTGACCACATATCCCATGAGCTTTAATCTTTTGTACCAACCTACCATGAGGGACTTTGTCAAACGCCTTACTGAAATCCATATAGACGACATCAACGGCTCGTCCTTCGTCAACCGTTTTTGTCACCTCCTCAAAGAATTCTACCAGATTCGTAAGGCAAGACTTCCCCTTGACAAAGCCATGCTGCGTATCCTTAATCAGATCGCAATGCTCCAAGTGCGCATACATCCTATCCCTAAAAATCCACTCCATCAACTTACCTAACACTGATGTTAAGCTCACTGGCCTATAGTTACCTGGGCTATCCCTCCTACCCTTTTTAAACAACGGTACCACGTTCGCTATCCTCCAGTCCTCTGGGACCTCACCTGTGTCCAAAGAAGAGACAAAGATTTGCGTCAGAGGCCCAGCAATCTCATCCCTCGCCTCTCTAAGCAGCCTAGGATAAATGCAATCAGGCCCCGGAGATTTATTGGTTTTAATGCCCTCTAAAAGCCCGAACACTTCTTCCCTCGTTTGAAGGAATGAATGAGTGAAATGCTAGATTCCTTTCTGGGCGCCAACGAATGAAGACATTATTCTGGGAAATGCAGCAAAACGGCATAATCTTTTCAAACCATAGTGCGGGTAGTCAACTTCTGAGTATAGAAAACAATGTCAGATGCTCAGACGTTGCATCATCCAAACAAATACACAGGTTAAGGGAACATTATTCAAAGGCTCAGAGGAAGTACGGTCAATCTCACTCTGGAATTCTGGTTTATTGTAAGTGTTCATCCGTGTTTATTCGCTGATATTCAGATGGAGAATTCCAGAAAAGGAAGGGAAGTGTCACACATGAAAAGTGCAAATGTAGCTGGGGAAAATCAATTTGATGAAAAATAAATGACTAAAAATGGAGTTGGGGGTAAGGTGTTAGTGTGGATAGAGGATTGGTTGTCCAATAGGAAAAAGTCTGACAACACCAGGTTTTAGTCCAACCTATTTATTTGATAATATACTCACAAGCTTTCGAGGGGACTGCCTCTTCGTCAGGTGAATGGAGAGTTCTGGCCTCAGACAGAGCATATAAAGCACAGACAGTTTAGAGATTACTGTAATCTCTAAACTGTCTGTGCTTTATATGCTCTGTCTGAGGCCAGAACTCTCCATTCACCTGACGAAGAGGCAGTCCCCTCGAAAGCTTGTGAGTATATTATCAAATAAATAGGTTGGACTAAAACCTGGTGTTGTCAGACTTTTTACTGTGTTTACGCCAGTCCAACGCCGGCATACCCACATCATGTCCAATAGGAGGCAGAGAGTTGGTATCGATGGGTGCTATTCTGATTGGCGGTTGGTGACTTGTGGAGTGCCACAGGGATCAGTGCTGGGGCCTCAGCTATTTACCATTTATATTGATGATCTGGAGGAGCGGGCTGAGTTTAGGGTGACGACATTTGCTGGTGACACGAAGATGAGTGGAAAAGCAAATTGCGTGGAGGGTGTGGAAAGTCTGCAGAAGGATCTGGATAGGCTGAGCGAGTGGGCGAGGACCTGGCAGATGGAGTACAATGTTAGCAAGTGTGAGGTTATCCACTTTGGCAGAAATAATAGTAGGAGGGATTACTATTTAAAGGGCGAAAAGCTGCAGCATGCTACGGTGCAGAGGGACCTGGGGGTCCTTGTGCATGAGTCGCAAAAACCCAGTCTGCAGGTGCAGCAGGTGATCAAGAAGGCAAATGGGATGCTGGCCTTTATAGCGAGGGGGATAGAATACAAAAGTAGGGAGGTCTTGCTGCAACTGTACAGGGCATTGGTGAGGCTGCAGCTGGAGTACTGTGTGAAGTTTTGGTCGCCGGACTTGCACAAGGATATTTTGGCCTTGGAGGGAGTGCAGAGGAGGTTCACTGCTGATACTGGAGATGAGGGGGTTCGACTATGAAGGGAGACGAAATAGACTGGGTCTGTACTCGTTGGAGTTTAGAACGATGAGGGGGGATCTTATAGAGATGTACAAGATAATGAAAGGGATGAATAGGGTAGAAGTAGAGAGATTCTTCCCGCTCAGAAAGGACAGCAGGACTAGAGGGCACAGCCTCAACATAAGTGGGGGGTGGCACAGTTTAGAATGGAGTTGAGGAGGAACTTCTTCACTCAAAGGGTGGTGAATCTCTGGAATTCTCTGCCCGTTGAACTGGTTGAGGCTACCTCGCTAAATATTTTTAAAACACGGGTAGATAGATTTCTGACAGAAAAGGGAATTAAGGGTGATGGGGAGAAAGCGGGAAAGTGGAACTGAGCCACTTCAGATCAGCCATGATCTTATTGAGTGGCGGGGCAGGCTCGAATGGCTAGATGGCCTACTCCTGCTCCTATTTCTAATGTTCTTAAGGCCTTACCCGTTAGCATCACCCTCCATCCTCCCCAGGCTACACACTGCGGCCATCCCCTCTGGGTTACACACTGTTTGATCTCACTGGCTCCATGCCCCCGAACTCAGTTTCCATCCTTCCCGGGTTACGCACTGTCTGAACTCGCTGCCTCCGTTTTCTCCAGTTCACACACTGTCTGATCGCCATGTCTCCATCCTGCCCGGATTGGACACTGTCTGTTCATATTGGTACCATCCTCTTGTGTTTACAGACAGATCTCAATGCCTCCATTCCCACCTACCCCCCATTACACATTATCTGATCTCACTATCTCTAACTCCCTGGGATTACACTCTCTGATCTCACTATCTCTATCTCCCTGGGATTACACTCTCTGATCTCACTATCTCTATCTCCCTGGGATTACACTCTCTGATCTCACTATCTCTATCTCCCTAGGATTACACTGTCTGGTCTCACTATCTCTATCTCCCTGGGATTACACTGTCTGATCTCACTATCTCTATCTCCCTGGGATTACTCTCTCTGATTTCACTATCTCTATCTCCCTGGGATTATACTGTCTGATCTCACTATCTCTATCTCCCTGGGATTACACTCTCTGATCTCACTATCTCTATCTCCATGGGATTACTCTCTCTGATTTCACTATCTCTATCTCCCTGGGATTACTCTCTCTGATCTCACTATCTCTATCTCTCTGGGATTACTCTCTCTGATCTCACTATCTCTATCTCCCTGGGATTACACTCTCTGATCTCACTATCTCTATCTCCCAGGGATTACTCTCTCTGATCTCACTATCTCTATCTCCCTGGGATTACACTCTCTGATCTCACTATCTCTATCTCCCTGGGATTACTCTCTCTGATTTCACTATCTCTATCTCCCTGGGATTACTCTCTCTGATTTCACTATCTCTATCTCCCTGGGATTACTCTCTCTGATTTCACTATCTCTATCTCCCTGGGATTACTCTCTCTGATCTCACTATCTCTATCTCCCTGGGATTACTCTCTCTGATTTCTCTATCTCTATCTCCCTGGGATTACTCTCTCTGATTTCACTATCTCTATCTCTCTGATCTCACTCTCTCTGATCTCACTATCTCTATCTCCCTGGGATTACACTCTCTGATTTCACTATCTCTATCTCCCTGGGATTACTCTCTCTGATTTCACTATCTCTATCTCCCTGGGATTACTCTCTCTGATTTCACTATCTCTATCTCCCTGGGATTACTCTCTCTGATTTCACTATCTCTATCTCCCTGGGATTACTCTCTCTGATCTCACTATCTCTATCTCCCTGGGATTACACTCTCTGATTTCACTATCTCTATCTCCCTGGGATTACTCTCTCTGATTTCACTATCTCTATCTCCCTGGGATTACTCTCTCTGATTTCACTATCTCTATCTCCCTGGGATTACTCTCTCTGATTTCACTATCTCTATCTCCCTGGGATTACTCTCTCTGATTTCACTATCTCTATCTCCCTGGGATTACACTGTCTGATCTCACTATCTCTATCTCCCTGGGATTACTCTCTCTGATTTCACTATCTCTATCTCCCTGGGATTACTCTCTCTGATTTCACTATCTCTATCTCCCTGGGATTTCACTCTCTGATCTCACTACCTCTATCTCCCTGGGATTACTCTCTCTGATCTCACTATCTCTATCTCCCTGGGATTACTCTCTCTGATCTCACTATCTCTATCTCCCTGGGATTACTCTCTCTGATTTCACTATCTCTATCTCCCTGGGATTACTCTCTCTGATTTCACTATCTCTATCTCCCTGGGATTACACTCTCTGATCTCACTATCTCTATCTCCCTGGGATTACTCTCTCTGATTTCACTATCTCTATCTCCCTGGGATTACTCTCTCTGATTTCACTATCTCTATCTCCCTGGGATTACTCTCTCTGATCTCACTATCTCTATCTCCCTGGGATTACTCTCTCTGATTTCACTATCTCTATCTCCCTGGGATTACTCTCTCTGATTTCACTATCTCTATCTCCCTGGGATTACTCTCTCTGATCTCACTATCTCTATCTCCCTGGGATTACTCTCTCTGATCTCACTATCTCTATCTCCCTGGGATTACACTCTCTGATTTCACTATCTCTATCTCCCTGGGATTACACTCTCTGATTTCACTATCTCTATCTCCCTGGGATTACTCTCTCTGATTTCACTATCTCTATCTCCCTGGGATTACTCTCTCTGATCTCACTATCTCTATCTCCCTGGGATTACTCTCTCTGATTTCACTATCTCTATCTCCCTGGGATTACACTCTCTGATCTCACTATCTCTATCTCCCTGGGATTACACTGTCTGATCTCACTATCTCTATCTCCCTGGGATTACTCTCTCTGATTTCACTATCTCTATCTCCCTGGGATTACACTCTCTGATCTCACTATCTCTATCTCCCTGGGATTACTCTCTCTGATCTCACTATCTCTATCTCCCTGGGATTACTCTCTCTGATTTCACTATCTCTATCTCCCTGGGATTACACTCTCTGATCTCACTATCTCTCTCTCCCTGGGATTACTCTCTCTGATCTCACTATCTCTATCTCCCTGGGATTACTCTCTCTGATTTCACTATCTCTATCTCCCTGGGATTACACTCTCTGATCTCACTATCTCTATCTCCCTGGGATTACTCTCTCTGATTTCACTATCTCTATCTCCCTGGGATTACACTCTCTGATCTCACTATCTCTATCTCCCTGGGATTACACTCTCTGATCTCACTATCTCTATCTCCCTGGGATTACTCTCTCTGATCTCACTATCTCTATCTCCCTGGGATTACTCTCTCTGATTTCACTATCTCCATCTTCACTCTCTTTGCTTTCTGGGAAAGTCGGAATTCGCCATTTTCTCCCCAGAATTGGTCCAGGAACCAGGCCGCTTCTTAAACACGATTAAAAAAGCTGAAAATCCTCCCTGCTCAGAACCGAGTATAAATATTTGCATCGCTTTCTCACCCGGACTTTCTACCGCCGAAACTTCTGGAAAGAAGCAACTCTGCGACTGCGCGTCGTTGTTTGTGAAGTAAAACGGCACGCGCTCAAAGAGCCCGGCGCATGCGCATACGGAGAACTGCGTCTTCATTTTCCCCCCCCCCCCCGCGACCCCATCCCCTCCTCCCCCGCTAACAAAGGGCCTGCGCAGTGCGCGAGTCTTGGAGTTCCTTCCGTGCTGTCCGTCTCGCGCACAGACGGTTACAACCCGAGCGCGCCGCTGCCTGGACAATGAAGAGGGCGGGGCTGCAATCTATACCCTCTCCCCATTTGTTGTAGCGGCTGTCAATCACCTGCTCCCAGCCAATAGGAAGGTCCTTCTCATCAGTGTGCTGTCTTGACCCCAGTGAAAGGTTCTCATCAGTGTGGATGGAGCAGACTTTAAACAAGGAAGAATTAGCAATTGGTGCTCAGCTCCTAATAACACTCACATTGGCTGAAAAATGGCTTTCAAAAGAACTGGAAGTCGGGGATACAATTCCTTTCCTTTACTGAATGCTGCTGTCCATCCTGGCAGGTTAAATCTGTTTGTCACAGTCAAGAGTTTTTTCCTTTCCTCAACCATTGAATTGCTGTCCAGATGTTTCACGGTACTTCTGGGTGACAAAACCAGATCCTTCACAGAATATTTACCTCGGATTTACCCCACACATCTTCACTTGTACATCACATTTCGACTTTCAACTTGGTCCTGGTAGATTGATCAACACAGATGTCATCATCTACATTAGCGTGCAGGCTTAGATATTGAAGAGCTGCCTGCCAGTCACGAGACATGTCTTCACATATAGGAACCCAGGAAAGCAGTCAACAATATATTTCACCTTCACGCTACCAGCGCCAAGATGGAATTGGATATCACCCTGGTGGTCACAACAGTATCAAGGCCCCAAACTTGTTCACCCAGATGTATTTCTTGATAGAACCCTTGGCTAAAAGCATCACCTCCTCAGGACTGCAGAGGAAACCTCCAAAACACTCCTCTGTAAACTCGTTCCTTCCTTATTGGGATCTCATGCCAACACCCTCAGGACCTCTGTTTTCGCGAGCACATGTAATTGTTGGAGGTCCGCCATCTCCGTTCCATGGCACTACAGCTGGAGCTTCTCATGTGCGTTTCTGAGGCCTACCCGCCTTTAGCTATTCTTCCAAGTGGGGACATTCACTAATAACTGAACAATGCACAACACCATTCGCAAACCCTCAGATACTGAAGTCGACCATGTTCAAATGTAGTAAGAAATAGACAATATCCACTTTTGGGTTGACAAATGACAAGTAGTGTTAGCGCCGCACAAGTGTCAGGCAACGACTATCTCCAATAAGAGAAAATCTGATCATTCCTCCTTTGACATTCAATTGCATTACCATCGCCGAATTGTCCATTACCGACACCCTGGGGTTTACTGTTGGCCTGAAACTGAACTGGATTACTCATATGCATACTATTGTTCCAACAGCAGGTCAGGTGGGAGGGGAGATCGTATGCAGTCGTATTGTAATCAGTGCAATAATCCAAAGACATAGGGCCAGGCTGTTGAACTGAAGACCCGTGTTCAAACCCTATGAAACCGTTGTCAATTGTTGTGAAAACCCATCTGGTTCACTGATGTCCTTTACTCAAGTAAATCTATGATCTTTGCCTGGGCTGGCCTTTATGTAACCTCAGACTAAAAACAATATTGTTGTCTCTGAAAATGCCTTCTGAAATAACCTAACAAGCCATTCAGTTCAACGGAAATGGGAGAGGAACAATAAATGCTGGCCCAGCCAACAATGCTCAGATCCCATGATTAGAAATAACCAATGGCAAAATCTCATCTCCTGACTTTCAAAAACCAAGGAATCAGGTGTTTGATGGAGTACTCTGTTATTTCTTTTGGGATGAGTACAGCTTCAACAATGCTCAAGACACGTTATGCCGTCCAGGACATAGTAACCCATTTGATTGGCATCTCATCAAAAATACCCACTCCCTCCATCATCAATGCGCATTGGTAGCAGTATGTGCAATCTAACAGTTGCACTACAGAATCTTACCAAGCCTTCTGAAGTAGCAAATTCCAAACCCACAACCACTGTCATCTAGAAAGAAAAAGGCAGTTGACACATGGGAAAATCACCACCTGGAAATTTTCCTCGAAGTCACTCAACATACTGATCGGGAAATACATTGCCATTCCTTCATTGCCATTAGAGAGGAATCCTGGAACTGTTTCCCAAACAACACAGTGTGTTTACATATATTACATGGACTGCAGCAGTTCAAAAAGGAAGATCACCACCGCCATCTCATGGAATTGGACAATAAATACTGGCTAAGGCAGCAAGCACTACATCTTATGAATTAATAATAATAAAAAAAAGTGGATGGTGCCCAGCTGCCCAAATCAAATGGATCAACATGCAACTCAATTGAAGAATGTCGATCTTCACAGGGTTCCTGGCCACTTTCTTTTGCTTCCAGTCCTAATCAATATTGCCAACTCCCTCCATGACATCAGTAAGGTAATTGCATCCAGAAAGTGGATGTCTACTCCAACCCAGCTACCTGGCTTCAAATTCTCATCAGCAGTTTCCCTTAAACTGAATTAACTTGAAATTCATTTTGCAACATGAATCATTATAGAGGACACAAGTAGCATATCAGAAGCAGTCATGAACTAGGAATGGAAGGCAGGGAGGAAATCAGCAAAATTGCATCAGGAAGGTGCTACTTAAGAAAAAAATGTTGCAGCTACGGGCTGGCATATGCTTCCTCCTGAGAAGCATCATTCTTGAGTCTTAAATGAAGTTGCTGGTGAAATGATTGATGCATTGCTTTTAGTTTTCCGAAGTCCATAGTTTTGGGGAAGGTCATATTAGATTGGAAGATAATCACAGACCCATAACAGACAGTTATGGGTCTGTGATTGGGTAGGTGGGCATGACGAGGTTCGAACTGGTTCCTCAAGAGTGATGGTCAAGTTTTGATGACAGTCAAAGAAAAAAGCACGGGAAACAGGCCCTTCGGCCCAACGAGCCCGCACCGCCATTTTAACATTGAGTCGCCTCTCCACCCATGACCCTTGTCTATGCTTATGGCATTCCAGATTGAGGGAAGACTAATTTAGGGACAATTTGTTACACCAATCAGCCTAACAGCACATCTTTGGGGTGTGAGAGGAAACCAGAGCACCAGGAGAAAACTGACGCAAGCACGGGGAGAATGTGCAAACTCCTGCAGACACTGGCCCAAATCCATGTATCTGCACAGCAGTGATAGTCACTGATCTGTCGCGTTGCCCATCATCTGGTTCAGTTTAAGCGTACACTAACGACGTGAAGTACTAGGCTATTCTCGAAACAACCAACAGCAGCCCTCGTACGACCCATCATTGTTCCCTGACCGCTCGACATTATCAATTACCTGTGGGACGATCCCACTAATTAAAGTTTGTTTGTTACTTCAGCTGATTCTTGTCAAGGTAAAATAACTTTCATGATATCGGCCTTACCAACTTGTTTAGATGGGAAAATATGTTGTCATGTTCCCATGATTAATATCGTGAGCTCCCAAACAGTGAACCTAAACTATTTGCAATATATATAATGTCTTAGATACAGGGATAGAAGGTATTATAGCCAAGTCTGCAGATGACACAAAAGTAGATGGGATACTAATTTGCAGTGAGGGAATATGAAACTTAAAAGATGGATGGAACTAGGCTAGGTGAGTGTGCCAAAATGTGGCAGATAGAGTTTTACGTGGAGATGTGTAAGCTTATCTATTTTGACCAGAAAAGGAGAAAGGTAGCATTTCTCTTTCTCAATTGAAATGCAGTGGGATCTGGGTATCGTTGTGTGCAATTTGCAGGCAACTAGTATGCTGGTATAGAAGATAATAAGGACAGCAAATGGAACTTTGGCATTTATAGCTGAAAGAATTGAGTATAAAAATAACAAAGTGTTGCTGCTACTACATGGGGCATTGGTGAGACCAAGTCAGAATACTATGCAAAGTTTTGTTTCTCTTATTTGAAGAAGGATGCAGAGACATTAGAGTCAGTTCAGAGGCAATTCACTGCATTGATTCCAGAGACACGGAGTTCTTTTACGAAGATAAGTTGAGAAGTTTAGGCTGATACTCTTTAGAATTGAGAATCATGAGTGGAGATGAAGTATACAATATGATAAACAATATTTGGTTTAATTAATTTGGACCTGATTTGTCTGTAAAATTATCGCCACAGAAATGGAAACTGCAATATTCTGATTATAGTACGAATTACAGGATAATCAGATGTCTTACTGAATAAGCCATTTGACTTATCTCAGTTGGCTGGACTGCTGGATAGCGATTTTAAAAAGTGATACCAAAAACGTAGATTTAATTCCCGTACTGACTAAAATTATTCATTAAGTCCCACCTTCTCAAATATTCCTGACGGTTGGTGATCATTGGGTTAAATCACCATCAGTCACAACTTATATTTAGCTGGGACGATGACGAATTTACCTTTTGCAAGTAAGATAAGAAAAAGTTTTGACAAAATAAGTGAAAAATGAACATTTCCTCTTTTGGGGCAATTTAGAATGAGAGGTCATAACTTTAGGATGGAAGGTAGCTGATTTAAAACAGATGAGAAGAAAATACTTCTCTCAAATGTTACGAATCTGTGGAATTCACTTTAATCATTGAATTATTACAGTGCACAATCATAGAAGGCCATTCAGCCCATTGAATGTTATTCAGTTATTCTCTCCAATTAAGCATGGTTTTGATGTCTCAGTGAGACTTCTGCAGAATTTCATATTTTAAATATATATTCTGATATTTCATAGAACATAGAACACTACAGCACAAACAGGCCCTTCGGCCCACGAGTTGCGCCGATCACATCAACACCTACCAATCCATAGACCTATCTATAACCCCCAATCTCATTAAACCCCATATACTCATCCAGAAGTCTTTTAAAAGACCCCAGCAAGTTCGCCTCCACCACCACTGACGGCAGCCGATTCCATTCACTCACCACCCTCTGAGTGAAAAACTTACCTCAAACATAACTTCTGTACTTGCCTCCCCGCACCTTAAATCTGTGTCCTCTCGTAGCGACCATTTCAACCCGGGGAAATAGCCTCTGAGAATCCACCCTATCTATTCCTCTCAACATTTTATAAACTTCTATCAGGTTGCCTCTCAACCTTCGTCTCTGCAGGGAAAAGAGTCCCAGCTCCCTCAACCTAACTTCATAAGGCATGCCTCCCAGTCCAGGCAACATCCTTGTAAATCTCCTCTGTACCCTTTCAATAGCTTCTACGTCCTTCCTATAGTGAGGCGACCAGAACTGCGCACAGTACTCCAAGTGAGGCCTGACAAGGGTCTTATAAAGGTGCAGCATTACCTCCCGATTCCTAAACTCAATCCCTTGATTAATGAAGGCCAGTACACCATACGCCTTCTTGACCACATCCTCCACCTGCGAGGCCGATTTAAGAGTCCTATGGACCCGGACCCCAAGATCCTTCTGCTCTTCAACACTACTAAGACTCCTGCCCTTGATAGTGTACTCGTTCATCCCATTGGTTCTGCCAAAATGGACGACTACACATTTATCCGCATTGAAGTCCATCTGCCACTTCTCCGCCCAGTCCTGCTACAACTTCTGACATTCTTCCAGACCATCCACAACACCACCGACCTTCGTGTCATCAGCGAACTTACTAATCCATCCCTCCACTTCCTCATCTAGGTCATTTATGAAAATGACAAACAGCAAGGGTCCTAGAACAGATCCCTGGGGCACTCCACTGGTGACTGACCTCCATGCAGAAAAAGACCCATCCACAACCACTCTCTGCCTTCTGCAGGCAAGCCAGTTCTGGATCCACAAGGCCAAAGCCCCTTGGATCCCATGCCCTCTCACCTTCTCAAGAAGTCTTGCATGGGGGACCTTATCAAACGCCTTGCTGAAGTCCATGTACACCACGTCCACTGCACTTCCTTCGTCAATGTGTTCAGTCACATTTTCGAAGAACTCACCGGTCTATAATTTCCAGGGTTATCCCTACTACCTTTTTTAAACAGCAGTACCACATTTGCTACCCTCCAGTCTTCTGGGACCTCACCTGTGTCCAAAGAAGAGACAAAGATTTGTGCCAGATGCCCAGCAATTTCATCTTTCACCTCCCTAAGCAGCCTGGGATAAATACCATCAGGCCCCAGAGCTTTATCCGTCCTTACGCTACCTAAAAGCCCTAGCACTTCCTCCCTCGTAATAGATATTTCCTGCCACTGATCCACAGCTCCCTCCAGGACGACACCGAACCCCTCTCCTTCGTGAATACCGACGCAAAGTATTCATTCAGGAGCTCCCCCATTCCCTCCGACTCAATACATAACTCCCCACTTTTGTCCCTAAGAGGACCAATTTTCCCTCTAACTACTCTCTTGCTCCTAATATAGGAATAAAATGCCTTTGGATTTTCCTTAATCCTATCAGCCAAATCCATTTCATGCCCTCTCTTCGCCCTTCTAACTCCCCTTTTTAGCTCCCTCCTACTCTCTCTATATTCCTCCAGCGCACTCTCCGTACCCAGTTGTTTCGACCTAACATACGCATCCCTCTTCTTCCTCACCAAGTCTTCGATACCCCCTGTAATCCATGGGTCTCTAATCCTACCTTTCCCATCCTTCCGCTTAACCGGAACATGCCTCTCCTGCAACATTTTCAGTTTGCCCTTAAAAGCTTCCCACTTGCCGACTGTGGACTTGCCAGCTAACAGTCCCTCCCAGTCAGTGTCCTTCAGCTCCCTCCTAATCCAGCTATAGCTCGCCTTTCCCCAGTTCAGCACCCTCCCGTTTGGCCGGCACTCATCCCTTTCCATTTTTATCCTAAAGTAGACCGACTTGTGGTCACTGTTAGCCACATGTTCGCCTACCTCAACCTCAACCACCTGCCCCGGCTCATTACCCAACACTAGATCCAGTATAGCCCCTTCCCTAGTCGGGCTAGTCACATACTGCTCTAGGGACCCTTCCAAAACACATTTTACAAACTCCTCTCCCTCCGTACCCCCAGCTCTAGGCCCCTTCCAATCCACTCCAGGAAGATTAAAGTCACCCACTACAACCACCCTATTCTTCCTGCACCTATCCAAAATGCCCCTGCAAATGCCTTCCTCCACTGACCTCGGGCTGTTGGGTGGCCTATAGTATACCCCTAGCATCGTAATCTCTCCCTTTTTATTTCTCAACTCCACCCACAGCGACTCAATCCCTAACTCCTCCATATTGTCCTCCCTCTGCACTACTGTGATGTTTTCCTTTACTAACAGTGCCACCTCTCCACCTCTCTTTAACCCTCCTCTGTCACACCTATAACACTTATACTAGGAAGGTGTTTGTCTGGAGTAAGGGGAAATACGAAGAAGTCAGGAAGTTAATTAGACAAATAAACTGGAAAAAGTACCGAAGGAAGGTGGCAGATATTCAAGGAATGTTTGTCTGGAGCTCTGCATGACAACGTTCCGATGAGACAAGGGGGTTTTGGTAGGTCGCGGGAACCGTGGTGCACGAAGGCTGTGGTGAACCTAGTCAGGAGGGAAAGGAAGGTGTACAAAAGGTTCAGGGAGCTAGGAGATGTTAAGGATCTTGAGGAGTATAAGGATTGTAGAAAGGAGCTTAAAAGGGAAATTAGGAGAGCCAGAAGGGGTCATGAGAAGACCTTGGCGGGTAAGATTAAGGAGAATCCCAAGGCCTTCTATAAATATGTGAAAAGTAAAAGGATGAGAAGAGAAGGGATAGGACCTATAAAAGGTGAAGGGGGAAAGGTCTGTGTGGAACCAGGAGAGATGGCAGAGGTGCTTAATGAGTACTTTGCCTCAGTATTCACGGTGGAAACTGATCTGGGAGATTTTGCTACGGATTTGCAGCAGATGGAAAAGATTGAGTATGTGGATATTAAGGAGGAGGATGTGTTAGAATGTTTGAATTCCATCAAGATAGATAAGGCGCCGGGACCAGATGGGATGTACCCCAGGATACTGTGGGAGGTGAGGGAAGTGATTGCAGAGCCCCTGGCGATGATCTTTGCGTCATCAATGGAGACGGGAGAGGTTCCGGAAGATTGGAGGATTGCGGATGTGGTTCCTATTTTCAAGAAAGGGAACAGAGATAGCCCGGGAAATTACCGACCGGTGAATCTGACCTCAGTGGTTGGTAAGCTGAGGGAGAGGCTTCTGAGGGACAAGATTTACGAGCATTTGGAGAGGTTTGACATGATCAGAAATAGTCAGCATGGTTTTGTCAAGGGCAGGTCGTGCCTTACGAGCCTAGTTGAGTTCTTCGAAAATGTGACTGAACACTTTGACGAAGGAAGTGCAGTGGACGTGGTGTACATGGACTTCAAGCAAGGCGTTTGATAAGGTCCCCCATGCAAGACTTCTTGAGAAGGTGAGAGGGCATGGGATCCAAGGGGCTTTGGCCTTGTGGATCCAGAACTGGCTTGCCTGCAGAAGGCAGAGAGTGGTTGTGGACGGGTCTTTTTCTGCATGGAGGTCAGTCACCAGTGGAGTGCCCCAGGGATCTGTTCTAGGACCCTTGCTGTTTGTCATTTTCATAAATGACCTAGATGAGGAAGTGGAGGGATGGATTAGTAAGTTCGCTGATGACACGAAGGTCGGTGGTGTTGTGGATGGTCTGGAAGGATGTCAGAAGTTGTAGCAGGACTGGGCGGAGAAGTGGTAGATGGACTTCAACGCGGATAAATGTGTAGTCGTCCATTTTGGCAGAACCAATGGGATGAACGAGTACACTATCAAGGGCAGGAGTCTTAGTAGTGTTGAAGAGCAGAAGTATCTTGGGGTCCGGGTCCACAGGACTCTTTAATCGGCCTCGCAGGTGGAGGATGTGGTCAAGAAGGCATATGGTGTACTGGCCTTCATTAATCAAAGGTTTGAGTTTAGGAATCAGGAGGTAATGCTGCACCTTTATAAGACCCTTGTGAGGCCTCACTTGGAGTACTGTGCGCAGTCCTGGTCGCCTCACTATAGGAAGGACGTAGAAGCTATTGAAAGGGTACAGAGGAGATTTACAAGGATGTTGCCTGGACTGGGAGGCATGCCTTATGAAGTTAGGTTGAGGGAGCTGGGACTCTTTTCCCTGGAGAGACGAAGGTTGAGAGGCAACCTGATAGAAGTTTACAAAATGTTGAGAGGAATAGATAGGGTGGATTCTCAGAGGCTATTTCCCCGGGTTGAAATGGTCGCTACGAGAGGACACAGATTTAAGGTGCGGGGAGGCAAGTACAGAAGTAATGTTCGGGGTAAGTTTTTCACTCAGAGGGTGGTGAGTGAATGGAATCGGCTGCCGTCAGTGGTGGTGGAGGCGAACTCGCTGGGGTCTTTTAAAAGACTTCTGGATGAGTATATGGGATTTAATGGGATTGGGGGTTATAGATAGGTCTATGGATTGGTAGGTGTTGATGTGATCAGCGCAACTCGTGGGCCGAAGGGCCTGTTTGTGCTGTAGTGTTCTATGTTCTATGTTCTATGAAATATCAGAATATATATTTAAAATATGAAATTCTGCAGAAGTCTCACTGAGACATCAAAACCATGCTTAATTGGAGAGAATAACTGAACAACATTCAATGGGCTGAATGGCCTTCTATGAATGTGCACTGTAATAATTCAATGATTAAAGTGAATTCCACAGATTCGTAACATTTGAGAGAAGTATTTTCTTCTCATCTGTTTTAAATCAGCTACCTTCCATCCTAAAGTTATGACCTCTCATTCTAAATTGCCCCAAAAGAGGAAATGTCCATTTTTCACTTATGTTGTCAAAACTTTTTCTTATCTTACTTGCAAAAGGTAAATTCGTCGTCGTCCCAGCTAAATGTAAGTTGTGACTGATGGTGATTTAACCCAATGATCACCAACCGTCAGGAATATTTGAGAGGGTGGGACTTAATGAATAATTTTAGTCAGTACGGGAATTAAATCTACGTTGTTGGTATCACTTTTTAAAATCGCTATCCAGCAGTCCAGCCAACTGAGATAAGTCAAATGGCTTATTCAGTAAGACATCTGATTATCCTGTAATTCGTACTATAATCAGAATATTGCAGTTTCCATTTCTGTGGCGATAATTTTACAGACAAATCAGGTCCAAATTAATTAAACCAAATATTGTTTATCATATTGTATACTTCATCTCCACTCATGATTCTCAATTCTAAAGAGTATCAGTCTAAACTTCTCAACTTATCTTCGTAAAAGAACTTCTTGTCTCTGGAATCAATGCAGTGAATTGCCTCTGAACTGACTCTAATGTCTCTGCATCCTTCTTCAAATAAGAGAAACAAAACTTTGCATAGTATTCTGACTTGGTCTCACCAATGCCCCATGTAGTAGCAGCAACACTTTGTTATTTTTATACTCAATTCTTTCAGCTATAAATGCCAAAGTTCCATTTGCTGTCCTTATTATCTTCTATACCAGCATACTAGTTGCCCGCAAATTGCGCACAACGATACCCAGATCCCACTGCATTTCAATTGAGAAAGAGAAATGCTACCTTTCTACTTTTCTGGTCAAAATAGATAAGCTTACACATATCCACGTAAAACTCTATCTGCCACATTTTGGCACACTCACCTAGCCTAGTTACATCCATCTTTTAAGTTTCATATTCCCTCACTGCAAATTAATATCCCATCTACTTTTGTGTCATCTGCAGACTTGGCTATAATACCTTCTATCCCTGTATCTAAGACATTATATATATTGCAAATAGTTTAGGTTCACTGTTTGGGAGCTCACGATATTAATCATGGGAACATGACAACATATTTTCCCATCTAAATAAATTGGTAAGGCCGATATTATGAAAGTTATTTTACCTTGACAAGAATCAGCTGAAGTAACAAACAAACTTTAATTAGTGGGATCGTCCCACAGGTAATTGATAATGTCGAGCGGTCAGGGAACAATGATGGGTCGTACGAGGGCTGCTGTTGGTTGTTTCGAGAATAGCCTAGTACTTCACGTCGTTAGTGTACGCTTAAACTGAACCAGATGATGGGCAACGCGACAGATCAGTGACTATCACTGCTGTGCAGATACATGGATTTGGGCCAGTGTCTGCAGGAGTTTGCACATTCTCCCCGTGCTTGCGTCAGTTTTCTCCTGGTGCTCCGGTTTCCTCTCACACCCCAAAGATGTGCTGTTAGGCTGATTGGTGTAACAAATTGTCCCTAAATTAGTCTTCCCTCAATCTGGAATGCCATAAGCATAGACAAGGGTCATGGGTGGAGAGGGGACTCAATGTTAAAATGGCGGTGCGGGCTCGTTGGGCCGAAGGGCCTGTTTCCTGTGCTTTTTTCTTTGACTGTCATCAAAACTTGACCATCACTCTTGAGGAACCAGTTCGAACCTCGTCATGCCCACCTACCCAATCACAGACCCATAACCGTTAAGACAATTATCTTCCAATCTAATATGACCTTCCCCAAAACTATGGACTTCGGAAAACTAAAAGCAATGCATCATCATTTCACCAGCAACTTCATTTAAGACTCAAGAATGATGCTTCTCAGGAGGAAGCAGATGCCAGCCCATAGCTGCAACATTTTTTTCTTAAGTAGCACCTTCCTGATGCAATTTTGCTGATTTCCTCCCTGCCTTCCATTCCTAGTTCATGACTGCTTCTGATATGCTACTTGTGTCCTCTGTAATGATTCATGTTGCAAAATGAATTTCAAGTTAATTCAGTTTAAGGGAAACTGCTGATGAGAATTTGAAGCCAGGTAGCTGGGTTGGAGTAGACAACCACTTTCTGGATGCAATTACCTTACTGATGTCATGGAGCGAGTTGGCAATATTGATTAGGACTGGAAGCAAAAGAAAGTGGCCAGGAACCCTGTGAAGATCGACATTGTTCAATTGAGTTGCATGTTGATCCATTTGATTTGGGCAGCTGGGCACCATCCACTTTTTTTTATTATTATTAATTCATAAGATGTAGTGCTTGCTGCCTTAGCCAGTATTTATTGTCCAATTCCATGAGTTGGCGGTGGTGATCTTCCTTTTTGAACTGCTGCAGTCCATGTAATATATGTAAACACACTGTGTTGTTTGGGAAACAGTTCCAGGATTCCTCTCTAATGGCAGTGAAGGAATGGCAATGTATTTCCCGATCAGTATGTTGAGTGACTTCGAGGAAAATTTCCAGGTGGTGATTTTCCCATGTGTCAACTGCCTTTTTCTTTCTAGATGACAGTGGTTGTGGGTTTGGAATTTGCTACTTCAGAAGGCTTGATAAGATTCTGTAGTGCAACTGTTAGATTGCACATACTGCTACCAATGCGCATTGATGATGGAGGGAGTGGGTATTTTTTGATGAGGTGCCAATCAAATGGGTTACTATGTCCTGGACGGCATAACGTGTCTTGAGCATTGTTGAAGCTGTACTCATCCCAAAAGAAATAACAGAGTACTCCATCAAACACCTGATTCCTTGGTTTCTGAAAGTCAGGAGATGAGATTTTGCCATTGGTTATTTCTAATCATGGGATCTGAGCATCGTTGGCTGGGCCAGCATTTATTGTTCCTCTCCCATTTCCGTTGAACTGAATGGCTTGTTAGGTTATTTCAGAAGGCATTTTCAGAGACAACAATATTGTTTTTAGTCTGAGGTTACATAAAGGCCAGCCCAGGCAAGGATCATAGATTTACTTGAGTAAAGGACATCAGTGAACCAGATGGGTTTTCACAACAATTGACAACAGTTTCATAGGGTTTGAACACAGGTCTTCAGTTCAACAGCCTGGCCCTATGTCTTTGGATTATTGCACTGATTACAATACGACTGTATACTACCTTCCCTCACATCTGACCTGCTGTTGGAGCAATAGTATGCATATGAGTAATCCAGTTCAGTTTCATGCCAACAGTAGACCCCAGGGTGTCGGTAACGGACAATTCGGCGATGGTAATGCAATTGAATATCAAAGGAGGAATGATCAGATTTTCTCTTATTGGAGATAGTCATTGCCTGAAACTTCTGTGGCGCTAACACTACTTGTCATTTGTCAACCCAAAAGTGGATAATGTCTATTTCTTACTACATTTGAACATGGTCGACTTCAGTATCTGAGGGTTTGTGAATGGTGTTGTGCATTGTTCAGTTATTAGTGAATGTCCCCACTTGGAAGAATAGCTAAATGCGGGTAGGCCTCAGAAACGCACATGAGAAACTCCAGCTGTAGTGCCATGGAACGGAGATGGCTGACCTCCAACAATTACATGTGCTCGCGAAAACAGAGATCCTGAGGATGTTGGCATGTGATCCCAATGAGGAAGGAACGAGTTTACAGAGGAGTGTTTTGGAGGTTTCTTCTGCAGTCCTGAGGAGGTGATGCTTTTAGCCAAGGGTTCGATCAAGAAATACATCTGGGTGAACAAGTTTGGGGCCTTGATACTGTTGTGACCACCAGGGTGATATCCAATTCCATCTTGGCACTGGTAGTGTGAAGGTGAAATATATTGTTGACTGCTTTCCTGGGTTCCTATATGTGAAGACATGTCTCGTGACTGGCAGGCAGCTCTTCAATATCTAAGCCTGCACGCTAATGTAGATGATGACATCTGTGTTGATCAATCTACCAGGACCAAGTCGAAAGTCGTAATGTGATGTACAAGTGAAGATGTGTGGGGTAAATCCAAGGTAAATATTCTGTGAAGGATCTGGTTTTGTCTCTTTTTTTTTAATGTTTTCTCCCCTGCTTCTCCAGGCTCCAAGTCCCACTGGTTAATGTTTTCCCCAGTTGGTGAATATTTTCCCCCACGGTTGGTTAATGTTTTGCCCATCCAGCCGTAGCCTAAGGACCAGTGGTTTATGTTTTGCCCAGTTGGTTCATGTTTTGCCCAGTTGCCAGAAGTGAGGGGAAAACATGAACCAGTTGGGCATGTTCCCTGGAGAAGCGAGGGGAAAACATTAACCAACCGGGCAAAACATTAACCAACCAGGCAAAACATTAATCAACCAGGCAAAACATTAATCAACCGGGCAAAACATTAACCAGTGGGGCTTGGGCTCTGGCTGGATGGGCAAAACATAAACCAACCATGCAGAAAGCATGAACCAACCACGGGGAAAACATTTACCAGTGGGACTTGGGCACTGGAGAAGCAGGGGGAAAACATTAACCAGCTGGGCTGGGTGCCTGCAGCAGAAGGGAAAGCATTAACCAGTGGGACATGGTGCCTGGAGAAGCTTGGGGAAAACATTAACCAGTCGGACTTAGTCTCTAGAGAAGCAGGGGCAAAGCATTAACAAACCATAGGGAAAACATTTACCCGTCGGGGAAAACATGAACCAACCGGAGAAAACATTAACCAGTCGGGGAAAACATTAACCAGTTGGGGAAAACATTAACCAACCGCGGAAAACATTAACCAGTGGGACAGGCGCTGGCTGGAGTGGGCAAAACATTAACCAACCGTGGGGAAAGCAGTAACCAGTCGGACTTTGTCCCTGGAGAAGCCGGGGAAAGCTGAAACATTTGGACTTGGTGCCTGGAGCAGAAGGGAAAACATTAACCAGGCGGACAGAGTCCCTGGAGAAGCAGGGGCACAACATTAACCAGCCGTGGGGAAAACATTAACCAGTAGGGCGAAACATTAACCAGTCGGGCAAAACATTAACCAGTGGGACTTAGGCTCTGTCTGGATGGGCAAAACATTAAGCAACGGTGGGGAAAGCATGAACCAACCACGGGGAAAACATTAACCAGTGGGACTTAGTCCCTGGAGGAGCAGGGGCACAACATTAACCAACCGTGGTGAAAACATTAACCAGTAGGGCAAAACATTAACCAGTTAGGGAAAACATTAACCAACTGGGGAAAACATTAACCAGTCCGGCAAAACATTAACCAACTGGGGAAAACATTAACTAGTGGGACTTAGGGTCTGGCTGGATGGGCAAAACGTGAAACAACGGTGGGGAAAGCATGAACCAACCATGGGGAAATCACTAACCAGTGGGACTTGATCCCTGGAGAAGCAGGGGGAAAACATTAACCAGTTGGCCTGCGTGCCTGGAGCAGAAGGGAAAGCATTAGCCAGTTGGACTTGGCCCCTGGAGAACCGAGGGGAAAACATTAACCAGTTGGACATTGACCCTGGAGAAGCAGGGGCAAAACATTAACCGGTCGGACCTTGTCCTTGGAGAACCGAGAGGAAAACATTAACCAGTTGGACATAGTCCCTGTAGAAACAGGGGCAAAATATTAACCAACCGTAGGGAAACCATTAACCAACCGTAGGGAAACCATTAACCAACTGGAGAAAACATTAACCAGTCGGGGAAAACATTAACCAGTTGGGGAAAACGTTAACCAACCAGGGAAAACATTAACCAGTGGGACGTAGGCTCTGGCTGGATGAGCAAAACATGAACCAACCGAGGGGAAAGCAGTAACCAACAGGGGAAAACATGAACCAGTGGGACTTGGTGCATGGAGAAGCGAGGGGAAAACATTACCCTGTCGGACCTGGTCCCTGGAGAACCGAGGGGAAAAGATTGACCAGTTGGGCTTGGTGCCTGCAGAAGCAGGGGGAAAACATTAACCAGTTGTTCTTGGTCTCTGGAGAAGCAGGGGCAAAACATTTACCAACCATGGATAGAACATTAACCAGTCGGGGAAGACATGAACCAGTTGTACTTGGTGCCTGGAGCAGAAGGGAAAACATTAACCAGTTAGACTTGTTGCCTGGAGAAGCAGGGGGGAAAACATTAACCAGTCAGGGAAAACTTTCACCTCTCCCTCTGTATCTCTGTGTCCCAGTAAGCTGATTCAGTGTGAATGTAGGCCTTGCTTGTCAGTACGAACCATTCAAGTTGACACCTTTAAATATCGATCCCCCACTCTCTGTCTGTCTGTCTCTCCCTCTCTCTCACTGTCCCTCTCTCTCAGTAACTTCACTGCAGTGTTAATGTCAGCCTGACTTCTGACACTTAAGAAACTTTAAAAACTCACTCTCTGCCTCCCTCAGTTCAGGCACAGGTTGAGTGTTCGAGTGAGAGTGGGGGAGAGGTGAGTATTGAAGCCGGTGCAGGCAGCTGTCAACAAAGCTTTGAAGAAATGGCAGGCAGTGTTTGTAAAGATGCTGAGGGAATGGGAAAGTCAGTGTGTCAGCCAGATGGGGGAAGGGAGGCTTCCACTTGCGAGGGGAAAACATTAACCAGCTGCTGCTGCTGCGGTGTGGGCAATGGCAGTCCCCCTTTTATTGTACCCTCTGGACAAGCAGGGGCAAAACATGAACCAGTTGGACGTGGTGCCTGGAGCAGAAGGGAAAACATTAACCAGTTAGACTCTGGTCCCTGGAGTAGAAGGGAAAACATTAAACCAGTTGCACTTAGTGTCCAGAGAAGCAGGGGCAAAGCATTAACCAGTCGGACAGAGTCACTGGAGAATCGAGGGGAAAACATTAACCAGTTGGACTTGGTCCCTGTAGAAGTAGAGGCAAAACATTAACCAGTTGGGGAAACCATTAACCAACTGGTGAAAACATGAACCAGTAGGGGAAAACATTAACCAATCGGGGAAAACATTAACCAAACGGGCAAAACATTAACCAGTGGGACTTGGTCTCTGGAGAAGCAGGGGGAAAGCATTATACAGTTGGACTTGAAGCCGGGAGAAGCGAGGGGAAAACATGAACCAGTCGGACATAGTCCCTGGAGAACCGAGGGGAAAACATTAACCAGTTGTACATAATCCCTGCAGAAGCAGGGGCAATACATTAACCAGTCGGGGAAAACATTAACCAGGGGGAATTAGTTTCCGGCTGGATGGGTCAAAACATGAACCAACCGTGGGGAAAACATTAACCAACCGGGGAAAACATTAACCAGTGGGACTTGGAGCTTGGAGAAGCAGGGGGGAAAACATTAACCAACCGGGGAAAACTTTCACCTCTCCCTCTGTATCTCTGTGTCCCAGTAAGCTGATCCAGTGTGAATGTAAGCCTTGCTTGTCAGTACGAACCATTCAAGTTGACAACTTTAAATATCGATCCCCCACTCTCTGTCTGTCTCTCCCTCTCTCTCACTGTCCCTCTCTCTCAGTAACTTCACTGCAGTGTTAATGTCAGCCTGACTTCTGACACTTAAGAAACTTTAAAAACTCACTTTCTGCCTCTCTCTGTTCAGGCAAACAACTGCAACATTAAACTCCAGCTGTTATTATCAATACCCCTTCCTATAAAGGCTAACAAACCATTGGCTTTCTTCACAACCTTCTCCACTTGTACTGCTACCTTCAAAGACTTGTGCACTTGCACCCCCAGGTCTCACTGTGTTTCTATACTCTTTATAGGCTTACCCTTTATCATATAACTGCCCCCTACATTATTCCAGACAAAATGCATCACCTCACATTTATCCAGATTAAACTCCATTTGCCATATATCTGCCCAATCAACCAGCCTATCAATATCCTGTTGTATTGCCAGACACTGCTCCTCACTGCCCGCCAATCCAGCCATCTTGGTGTCATCAGCAAATTTGCTGATCACACCACCGACTCCCTCTTCCAAATCATTTATATACAATACAAAGAGGTCCCAGTACCGAGCCCTGCGAGACACCACGAGTGACAGACCTCCAGCTAGAAAAGGACCCCTCCACAACTCCTCTCTGACTCCTCTTAGCAAGCCAGTTCTCTACCCATCGAGATACCTGGCCTTGTATCCCATGAGCCTTAATCTTTTCCACCAACCTACCATGAGGGACTTTGTCAAACGCCTCACTGAAATCCTTGGTCGGAGTTGAGTTGTAGTGCGACTCCCCACCTCAGGATGATTCCGTATGCTGGGATGGGGCTCCGGTGGTGTCTTCGCAATCCCGAGTTGGGAATGCTTCCACCCAGCGGGTGAATTGATCGATTCAGACTAAACAATATTTCTTCCCTCGGCGAGTGGATAGGGGGCCTCTGAAGTCGATCTGCAGGTTTTCCCAGGATCCCTTTGGTCGGGGTTGGTGGGCCAGTTTGACTCTCAGGGGTGGGCCCGGGTTATGCTGGGCGCGTATGATACAGCGCTGGCAATGTTTGACCCCATCCCGTCCCATCCCTGGCCACCACCAATCAGCTGATAGTGGGGCCAGGGTCCCATCCCGGCCGGAGTGGTGGGGCTCGTGGTGGACTCGGAGTAGTTCGGTGGGTAGAAATGAGGGGGCGACGACTTGGTGCCCTCTGCGCCACACTCCATCTTTGTCCCTGGACGCCCCTGCCTGTTCCCACTGTGCCACCTCCTGTGGGCTGGTGTTACCCTGCAGCTTATAAAGATCCACTTCCTCCAAGGGTGCTGTTGTGGTGGGGGCTGTGTGCGGGAGGGCTTCCCCAGCTACAGCCTTGGCTGCAGTGTCTGCGAGTTGCTTCCCTTTCTGTTCCGCTGTCTTTACCCTTTGGTGGGCTTTTATCTTCATTACGGCTGCTTCTGAGGGCAGCCTGGCTGCAGCTACCAGGTCTCGGGTTATATTTTCATGCCTTATGCACCCCCCACCTCCCCCCCTCCCCCCACCCCCAACCGTGCTGATAAACCCGCGCCTTTTCCAGTCCATCATGGAATCGTGGACCATCCCAAATGCATATCGGCTGTCAGTATACACATTTACTCACTTTTCCCTTCCTGTCTTGAGGGCTTCCGTGTAGGGACATTTTGGATAAGTGTAGGAAGAATAAGGTTGTTGTAGTGGGAGATTATAATCTCCCTGGGGTGGATTGGAAGGTGCCTAGAGCTGGGGGGTCGGATGGGGAGGAACTCGTAAGATGTGTATTGGAAGGATCCTTGCAACAGTATGTAGATAGCCCGACTAGAGAGGGGGCGATACTGGATTTAGTTCTGGGAAATGAGCCGGGTCAGGTGGTTGAGGTTGCGGTAGGCGAACATGTGGCTAATAGTGACCACAACTCCGTCTACTTTAGGATACGAATGGAAAAAGGTGAGAGCTGTCCTAAGGGGAGGGTGCTAAATGGGGGGAAGGCGAGATACAGCCAGATTAGGCAGGAGCTTAGGGATACAGACTGGGATAGGCTGTTGGAAGGCAAGACCACGTTAGGCATGTGGGAGTCTTTCAAGGGAAAACTGCAAAGGGTGCAGGAAAGGCATGTGCCGGTTAGGAGAAAGGATGGGAAAGGTAGGATTAGGGAACTGTGGGTTACTAGAGATATAGAAGACCTGGTTAGGAAGAAACGAGAGGCGTATGTCAGGTCTAAGCAGCTGGGAATGGAGAGAGCATTGGAGGAATACAGAGAGAGTAGGAGGGATCTCAAACGGGGAGTTAGGAGAACAAAAAGGGGACATGAGATGGCTTTGGCAGGTAGGGTTAAGGAAAATCCAAAGGCGTTTTACTCCTATCTTAAGAACAAAAGGGTGGTTAGGGGTAAAATCAGTCCTCTCAGGGACAGACGTGGGGAATTGTGCTTAGAGGCAGAGGGAATGGGGGAGATCCTGAATGAATACTTTGCGTCGGTATTCACGAAGGAGAGGGGCTTGATGTCTAGTACAGTCATTGAGGGAGCGGTAGACCGATTGAAAGATCTGTTGATTACGAGGGAAGAAGTGTGAGGGCTTTTAGAGGGCATTAAAACCGATAAATCTCCGGGGCCTGATTGTATTTATCCTAGGCTGCTTAGAGAGGTGAGGGATGAGATTGCTGGGCCTCTGATGCAAATCTTTGTCTCTTCTTGGGACACAGGTGAGGTCCCAGAGGACTGGAGGATAGCGAACGTGGTACCGTTGTTTAAAAAGGGTAGGAGGGATAGCCCAGGTAACTATAGGCCGGTGAGCTTAACATCAGTGGTAGGTAAGTTGATGGAGAGGATTCTTAGGGATAGGATGTATGCGCACTTGGAGCATTGCGATCTGATTAAGGATACGCAGCATGGCTTTGTCAAGGGGAAGTCTTGCCTTACGAATCTGGTAGAATTCTTTGAGGAGGTGACAAAAACGGTTGACGAAGGACGAGCCGTTGATGTCGTCTATATGGATTTCAGTAAGGCGTTTGACAAAGTCCCTCATGGTAGGTTGGTACAGAAGATTAAAGCTCATGGGATATGTGGTCAGGTATCTAGATGGGTAGAGAACTGGCTTGCAAAGAGGAGACAGAGAGGAGTTGTGGAGGGGTCTTTTTCTAGATGGAGGTCTGTTACTAGTGGTGTGCCGCAGGGCTCGGTACTGGGACCCCTTCTCTTTGTAGTGTATATAAATGATTTGGAAGAGGGAGTCGGTGGTGTGATCAGCAAATTTGCTGATGACACCAAGATGGCTGGATTGGCGGGCAGTGAGGAGCAGTGTCTGGCAATACAGCAGGATATTGATAGGCTGGTTGATTGAGCAGATACGTGGCAAATGGAGTTTAATCCAGATAAATGTGAGGCGATGCATTTTGGCCGGAATAATGTAGGGGGAAGTTATATGATAAAGGGTAAGCCTGTAAGGAGTATAGAGTCGCAGCGAGACCTGGGGGTGCAAGTGCTCAAGTCTTTGAAGGTGGCAGTGCAAGTGGAGAGTGTGGTGAAGAAAGCCTATGGTATGTTAGCCTTTATAGGAAGGGGTATAGAATATAAGAGCTGGAGTCTAATGTTGCAGTTGTATAGAACGTTGGTTAGGCCGCATTTGGAGTACTGCATACAGTTCTGGTCGCCTTACTACCAGAAGGACGTGGAGACTCTGGAGAGAGTGCAGAGGAGGTTTACCAGGATGTTGCCTGGTATGGAAGGACTGGGGTATGAGGAAAGATTGAAGAAATTGGGGCTCTTTTCCCTTGAAAGACGCTGACTGAGGGGGGGATCTAATAGAGGTATATAAGATTATGAAGGGTATAGATAGAGTAAACAGAGGTAAGCTATTTCCTATAATCGAGTCACGTAGGACGAGGGGCCATGGGCTTAAGGTGAAGGGGGAGAGGTACAACACAGATATTCAAGGGAGGTTTTTCACGCAGAGGGTAGTGGGGGTATGGAATGCTCTGCCAAGTAAGGTGGTGGAAGCAAACACGCTAGAGTCCTTTAAGAGTAACTTAGGCACATGACTGAGCTGGAGATGGGTGGATATAGGAGAACCTTTAATTAAGGGTCATTAGCATTGGGGTGTCCCTAGAAATGTAAATGGGTATAGTATGATAATAATGTTTTTCTCTGTTTTCATTCACAGGTTTGAAGTCGGTCCACCTCGTGTCCAACGAGGGGCATACACGCGATGGGTCGTACTGGGGCTGCTCTTGGTTGTTCGAGATTGGCCTAGTGCTTCATGTCGTTAGTGTGTGCCTAAACTGGACAAGATACTGGGCAAGACGACAGCTCAGTGACTATCGCTGATTGCTGTGCAGACACGTGGATTTGGGCCGGTGTCTGTGGGAGTTTGCACATTCTCCCCGTGCTTGCGTGGGTTTTCTCCGGGTGCTCCGGTTTCCTCCCACACCCCAAAGATGTGCTGTTAGGCTGATTGGCAGGAATAAATTGTCCCTAAATTAGTTTTCCCTCAATCTGGATGGCCATAAAACATTAGATAGGGGTCATGGGTAGAGAGGTGGAGTTGAGATGGCAGCGTGGGCTCATTGGGCCGAAGGGCCTGTTTCCCAGGCTGATTTTGTTCTTTGTTCTTTGACTGGTTAACGTTTTCCCCGACTGGTCAATGTTTTGCCTGACTGGTTCATGTTTTCCCCACAGTTGGTTAATGTTGTGCCCCTGCTTCTCCAGGGACTATGTCCAACTGGTTCATGTTTTCCCCTCGCTTCTCCAGGCACCAAGTCCCATTGGTTAATGTTTTTCCTGACTGGCTAATGTTTTCCACATGGTTGGTTAATGTTGTGCCCCTGCTTCTCCAGGGGCTATGTCCAACTGGGTAATGTTTTGCCCCTGCTTCTCCAGGCACCATGTCCAACTGCCTAATGCTTTCCCTTCTGCTCCAGGCACCCAGGCCAACTCGTTAATATTTTTCCCGCAGTTGGTTCATGTTCTGCCCACCCAGGCAGAGCCGAAGTCCCAATGGTTAAGGTTTTCCCCGACTGCTTAATGTTTTCCCCGGTTGGTTAACTATTTCACCGACTGGTTAATGTTTTCCCCGACTGGTTAATGTTTTCCCCGGTTGGTTAACGTTTTCCCTACGGTTGGTGAATGTTCTGCCCCTGCTTCTCCAGGGACTATGTTCAACTGGTTCCTGTTATCCCCTCGGTTCTCCAAGGATCACGTCCCACTGGTTAGTGATTTCCCCATGGTTGGTTCATGTTTTCCCCACTGCTGTTTCATGTCTTGCCCATCCAGCCAGACCCAAAGTCCCACTGGTTAATGTTTTCCCCGGTTGGTTAATGTTTTCCGCGACTGGTTAATGTTTTGCCCACCGTTGGTTAATGTTTTGTCTCTGCATCTCCAGGGGGTTTGTGCAACTGGTTAATGTTTTCCCCTTGGTTCTCCAGGGACGAGGTCCGACTGGTTAATGTTTTGCCCAACTGATTAATGTTTTCCCCAGTTGGTTAATGCTTTCCCCACGGTTGGTTAATGTTGTGCCCCTGCTTCTCCAGGGACTATGTCCAACTGGTTGATGTTTTCCCCAAGCTTCTCCAGGGGCTCTGTCCGACTGGTTCATGTTCTCCCCAAGCTCCTCCAGGGACTATGTCCGACTGGTTAAGGTATTCCCTTCTGCATCTCCAGGGACTAAGTCCCACTGGTTAATGTTTTCCCCGCGGTTGGTTCATGCTTTCCCCACCGTTGCTTAATGTTTTGCCCATCCAGGCAGAGCCTAAGTCCCACTGGTTAATGTTTTCCCCAGTTGGTTAATGTTTTGCCCGACTGGTTAATGTTTTCCCCAGTTGGTTAATGTTTTGCCCGACTGGTTAATGTTTTAAGAACTTAAGAACATAAGAAATAGGAGCAGGAGTAGGCCATCCAGCCCTTCGAGCCTGCCCCGCCATTCAATAAGATCATGGCTGATCTGTCGTGTCTCAGTTCCACATTCCCGCCCTCTCCCCATAACCCTTAATCCCCTCGCTTATCAAAAACCCATCAACCCGCGTCTTAAAAATATTTAGCGAGGCAGCCTCCACCACTTCAACGGGCAGAGAATTCCAGAGATTCACCACCCTTTGAGTGAAGAAGTTCCTCCTCAACTCCGTTCTAACCCACCCCCCCTTTATCTTGAGGCTGTGCCCCCTAGTCCTACTGTCCTTTCTGAGCGGGAAGAGTCTCTCCACCTCTATCCTATCCATCCCATTCATCATCTTATACGTCTCAATGAGATCTCCCCTCATTCTTCTAAACTCTAACGAGTACAAGCCTAGTTTATTCAGCCTCTCCTCATAGCTCAACCCCATCAACTCTGGTATCAGCCTGGTAATCCTCTTCTGGACTCCCTCCAAGGCCAAAATATCCTTGCGTAAGTACGGCGACCAAAACTGCACACAGTGCTCCAGCTGCGGCCTCACCAGTGCCCTATACAGCCGCAGCAAGACCTCCCTACTTTTATATTCAATCCCCCTCTCTATGAAGGCCAGCATCCCATTTTCCTTCCTGACCACCTGCTGCACCTGCAGGCTGGGTTTTTGCGACTCATGCACAAGGACCCCGAGGTCCCTCTGCACCGTCGCCTGCTGCAGTTTTTCGCCCCGTAAGTAATAGTCCTTCCAACCTTTATTCCTGCCAAAGTGGACCACCTCGCACTTGCCAACATTAAATTCCATTTGCCAGTTCCTGGCCTATTCGCCCAGCCTATCTAGATCCTTCTGCAGACTCTCCACACCCTCCGCACAATTTGCCGTTCCCCCAATCTTAGTGTCATCAGCAAATTTCGACACCATACACTCGGTTCCCTCCTCCAGATCATCTATATAAATGGTAAATAGCTGAGGCCCCAGCACTGACCCCTGGGGCACTCCACTAGTCACCAACCGCCAATCCGAATAGCACCCATTGACCCCCACTCTCTGCCTCCTATTTGACAACCAATCCTCTATCCACGCTAACACCCTACCCCCAACTCCATGCCCCCTTACCTTCTGCAGTAACCTCTTGTGAGGTACCTTGTCAAACGCCTTCTGAAAATCAAGAAAGACCACATCCACCGGCTCTCCTCTATCCACTGCCCTAGACACATCCTCATAGAACTCCAGTAAATTTGTCAGACACAACTTCCCCTTAACGAAACCGTACCCACAACAGACGTTTTCCCCACGTTTGGTTGCTGCTGTGCCCCTGCTTCTCCAGGGACTATGTCCAACTGGTTAATGTTCTCCCCTCGGTTGTCCAGGGACAAGGTCCGACTGGTTAATGCTTTCCCCCTGCTTCTCCAGGGCCCAAGTCCCACTGGTTAATGTTTTGCCCGTCCAGCCAGAGCCTAAGTCCCACTGGTTAATGTTTTCCCCGACAGGTTAATGTTTTCCCCGGTTGGTTAATGCTTTCTCCCCCCACGGTTGGTTAACGTTGTGCTCCTGCTTCTCCAGGGATTATGTCCAACTGGTTCATGTTTTCCCCCTGCTTCTCCAGGGACCAGTTCCCACTGGTTCACGTTTTCCCCGACTGGTTAATGCTTTGCCCCTGCTTCTCTGGAGACTCAGTGCAACTGGTTTAATGTTTTCCCTTCTACTCCAGGGACCAGAGTCTAACTAGTGAATGTTTTCCCTTCTGCTCCAGGCACCACGTCCAACTGGTTCATGTTTTGCCCCTGCTTGTCCAGAGGGTACAATAAAAGGGGGACTGCCATTGCCCACACCGCAGCAGCAGCAGCTGGTTAATGTTTTCCCCTGGCAAGTGGAAGCCTCCCTTCCCCCATCTGGCTGACACACTGACTTTCCCATTCCCTCAGCATCTTTACAAACACTGCCTGCCATTTCTTCAAAGCTTTGTTGACAGCTGCCTGCACCGGCTTCAATACTCACCTCTCCCCCGCTCTCACTCGAACACTCAACCTGTGCCTGAACTGAGAGAGGCAGAGAGGGAGTTTTTAAAGTTTCTTAAGTGTCCGAAGTCAGGCTGACATTAACACTGCAGTGAAGTTACTGAGAGAGAGGGACAGTGAGAGAGAGGGAGAGACAGACAGAGAGAGGGGGGATCGATATTTAAAGGTGTCAACATGAATGATTCACCTCACAAGCAAGGCTTACATTCACACTGTATCAGCTTACTGGGACACAGAGATACAGAGGGAGAGGTGAAAGTTTTCCCCGACTGGTCAATGTTTTCCCCGACTGGTTAATGTTTTCCCCACAGTTGGTTAATGTTGTGCCTCTGCTTCTCCAGGCACCAACTACGACTGGTTAATGTTTTCCCTTCTGCTCCAGGCACCCAGCCCAGCTGGTAAACGTTTACATCCTGCGTCTCCAGGGACCCAAGTCCCACTGGTTAATGTTTTCCCCGCGGTTGGTTAATGTTTTGCCCACTCCAGCCAGAGACTAAGTCCCACTGGTGAATGTTTTCCACGGTTGGTTAATGCTTTCCCCGGTTGGATAATGTTCTTCCCAACTGGTTAATGTTTTCCCCGACTGGTTAATGTTTTCCCCCTTCTTCTCCAGGCACCCAGCCCGACTGGTTAATGTTTTCCCCCTGCTTCTCCAGGCACCAAGCCCAACTGGTTAATGTTTTCCCCTCGGTTCTCCTGGGACAAGGTCCGACTGGTTAATGTTTTGCCCCTGCTTCTCCAGGGACTATGTCCGACTGGTTAATGTTTTCCCCTCGCTTCTCCATGCACCAAGTCCAACTGGTTCATGTTTTTCCCAGTTGGTTAATGTTTTCCCCTCGGTTGGTTCATGTTTTGCCCATTCAGCCAGAGCCTATGTCCCACTGGTTAATGTTTTCCCCAGTTGGTTAATGTTTTCCCTGACTGGTTATTGTTTTCCCCGTTTGGTTAATGTTTTCCCTACGGTTGGTTAATGTTTTGCCCGTGCTTCTCCAGGGACTATGTCCACCTGGTTAATGTTTTCCCCTCGGTTCTCCAGAGACAAGGTCCGACTGGTTAATGTTTTGCCCCTGCTTCTCCAGGGACTATGTCCGACTGGTTAATGTTTTCCCCTCGGTTCTCCAGGCTCCAATTCCAACTGATTAATGCTTTTCCCCTGCTTCTGCAGAGACCAAGTCCCACTGGTTAATGTTTTGCTCGGTTGATAAATGTGTTGCCCGGTTGGTTAATGTTTTGCCCCTGCTTCTACAGGTACCAAGTCCAACTGGTTAATGTTTTCCCCTCGGTTCTCCAGGGATTAGGTGCAACAGGTTAATGTTTCCTCCTCGCTTCTCCAGGGACCATCTCCAACTGGTTAATGTTTTCCCCTCGCTTCTCCAGGGTCCATCTCCAATTGATTAATGTTTTCCCCTCGGTTCTCCAGGCACTATGCCCAACTGGTTCATGTTTTCCCCTCGCTTCTCCAGGGACAACGTCCAACTGGTTAATGTTCTCCCCGGTTGGTTAATGTTTTCCCCTACTGGTTAATGTTTTCCCCGACTGGTTAATGTTTTGCCCCTGCTTCTCCAGGGATTATGTGCAACTGGTTAATGTTTTCCCATCGGTTCTCCAGGGACAATGTCCAACTGGTTAATGTTTTCCCCGGCTGGTTAATGTTTTCCCCGGTTGGTTAATGTTTTCCCTGGTTGGTTAATGTTTTCCACTACTGGTTAATGTTTTCCTCTACTGGTTAATGTTTTCCCTGACTGGTTAATGTTTTGCCCCTGCTTCTCCAGGGATTATGTGCAACTGGTTAATGTTTTCCCCTCGGTTCTCCAGGGACTATGTCCGACTGGTTAATGTTTTCCCCTCGCTTCTCCAGGCTCCAAGTCCAACTGGTTAATGCTTTCCCCCTGCTTCTCCAGAGACCAAGTCCCACTGGTTAATGTTTTCCCCATGGTTGGTTCATGTTTTCCCCACGGTTGTTTCACGTTTTGCCCTTCCAGCCACAGACTAAGTCCCACTGGTTAATGTTTTCCCCGTTTGGTTAATGTTTTCGCCGACTGGTTAATGTTTTCCCCGGTAGGTTAATGTTTTCCCCGACTGGTTAATGTTTTGCCCACGGTTGGTAAATGTTTTGCCCCTGCTTCTCCGGAGACCAAGGACAACTGGTTAATGTTTTCCCCCTGCTTCTCCGGGCACCAAGTGCGACTGGTTAATGTTTTCCCCCTGCTTCTCCAGGCACCAAGCCCAACTGGTCAATCTTTTCCCCTCGCTTCTCCATGCACCAAGTCCAACTGGTTCATGTTTTCCCCCATTGGTTAATGTTTTCCCCTCGGTTGGTTCATGTTTTGATTTTCCAGCCAGAGCCTACGTCCCACTGGTTAATGTTTTCCCAGGTTGGTTAATGTTTTCCCCGACTGGTTAATGTTTTCCCCGACTGGTTAATGTTTTCCCCGGTTGGTTAATGTTTTCCCTAGGGTTGGTTAATGTTTTGCCCCTGTTTCTCCAGGGACTATGTCCAACTGGTTAATGATTTCCCCTCGGTTCTCCAGGGATAAGGTCCAACTGGTTAATGTTCTTCCCTTGCTTCTCCAGGGTCAAGTTCTGACAGGTTAATGTTTTGCCCCTGCTTCTCCAGGCACCATGTCCAACTGGCTAATGCTTTCCCTTCTGCTCCAGGCACCCAGGCCAACTCGTTAATGTTTTCCCCCTGCTTCTCCAGGCACCCAGCCCAACTGGTTAATGTTTTCCCCCTGCTTCTCCAGGGATCAAGTCCCACTGGTTAGTGATTTCCCCATGGTTGGTTCATGCTTTCCCCACCGTTGTTTCATGTTTTGCCCATCCAGCCAGACCCTAAGTCCCACTGGTTAATGTTTTCCCCAGTTGGTTAATGTTTTGCTCGACTGGTTAATGTTTTCCCCACGGTTGGTCAATGTTGTGTACCTGCTTCTCTAGGGACTGTGTCCAACTAGTTGATGTTTTCCCCAAGCTTCTCCAGGGGCTCTGTCCGACTGGTTCATGTTCTCCCCAAGCTCCTCCAGGGACTATGTCCGACTGGTTAATGTTTTCCCTTCTGCTTCTCCAGGGACTAAGTCCCACTGGTTAATGTTTTCCCCGGTCGGCTAATGTTTTCCCCGGTCGGTTAATGTTTTCCCCGACTGGTTAATGTTTTCCCCATGGTTTGTTAATGCTTTGCCCCTGCTTCTCCAGAGACTAAGTCCGACTGGTTAATGCTTTCCCCAAGCTTCTCAAGGCACCAAGTCCAACTGGTTAATGCTTTCCCTTCTGCTCCAGGCGCCCAGCCCAACTGGTCAATGTTTTCCTCCTGCTTCTCCAGTGCCCAAGTCCCACTGGTAAATGTTTTCCCCGTGGTTGGTTCATGATTTCCGCACGGTTGGTTAATGTTTTGCCCATCCAACCAGAGCCGAAGTCCCACTGGTTAATGTTTTCCCCAGTTGGTTAATGTTTTCCCCGACTGGTTCATGTTTTCTCACGGTTGGTTAATGTTGTGTCCCTGCTTCTCCAGGGACTATGTCCAACTGGTTCATGTTTTCCCCTCAATTCTGCAGGCACCATGTCCCACTGGTTAATGTTTTCCCTTCTTCTCCAGGCACCCAGCCCAGCTGGTTAATGTTTTCCCCCTGCTTCTCCAGGGACCATGTCCCACTGGTAAATGTTTTCCCCCCAGTTGGTTAATGTTTTGCCCACTCCAGCCAGAGACTAAGTCCCACTGGTGAATGTTTTCCCCGGTTGGTTAATGCTTTCCACGGTTGGTTCATGTTTTGCCCGACTGGTTAATGTTTTGCCCGACTGGTTAAAGTTTTCCCCACGGTTGGTTTATGTTGTGCCCTTGCTTCTGCAGTTAGTACACCCGACTGGTTAATGTTTTCCCCTCGGTTCTCCAGGCTCCAAGTCCCACTGGTGAATGTTTTCCCCGGTTGGTTAATGTTTTCCCCACGGTTGGCTCATATTTTGCCCATCCAGCCAGAGCCTAAGGACCACTGGTTAATGTTTTCCCCGACTGGTTAATGTTTTCCCCGACTGGTTAATGTTTTGCCTCTGCTTCTCCAGGGACCAAGTCCAACTGGTTAATGTTTTCCCCTCGGTTCTCCAGGGACTCTGTCCGCCTGGTTAATGTTTTCCCTTCTGCTCCAGGCACCAAGTCCAAATGTTTCAGCTTTCCCCAGCTTCTCCAGGGACAAGGTCCGACTGGTTACTGCTTTCCCCACGGTTGGTTAATGTTTTGCCCACTCCAGCCAGCGCCTAAGTCCCACTGGTTAATGTTTTCCCCTACTGGTTAATGTTTTCCCCGACTGGTTAATGTTTTGCCCCTGGTTCTCCAGGGATTATGTGGAACTGGTTAATGTTTTCCCCTCGGTTCTCCAGGGACCATGTCCGACTGGTTAATGTTTTCCCCTCGCTTCTCCAGGCTCCAAGTCCAACTGGTTAATGCTTTCCCCCTGCTTCTCCAGGGACCAAGTCCCACTGGTTAATGTTTTCCCCATTTGGTTCATGTTTTCCCCGACTGGTTAATGTTTTGCTCACGGTTGGTTAATGTTTTGCCCCTGCTTCTCCAGAGACCAATACCCTTGGGATATTCCAGTCGATGTTTGGGAAATTGAAGTCTCCCATCACAACAACTCTGTTATTACTACATCTCTCTAGAATCTGTTTCCCTATTTGCACCTCAACTTCCCTGTCACTATTGGGCGGCCTGTAGAATACACCCAGCAAAGTTATCGACCCTTTGCTGTTCCTAACTTCCACCCACAGGGACTCCGTAGACAGTCCCTCCACGGCATCCTCCTTCTCTGCAGCCATGACACTGTCCCTGATCAACAGAGCCACTCCACCACCTCTTTTGCCCCCCTCCCTGTCCTTCCTGAAGCATCTGAATCCTGGCACCTGAAGTACCCAGTCCTGTCCCTGAGACATCCAAGTGTCCGTAATGGCCATCACATCACATTCCCAAGCAGCAATCCACGCCCTAAGCTCATCTACCTTATTTACTACACTCCTGGCGTTAAAATAGATACACTTCAGCCCCTCAGTCTGGGCATTTCCCTTCTCCACCCCCTGTCTAACCTCCCTCTCATACTGCCTGCAGTCCTTCCCTAGCTGAGAGCTAACCTCCTCGGTCCCAGTCTCCCCATCACTATTCCCTCCCCCCATCCTTTCTAGTTTAAAGTCCCCCCAGTAGCCTTAGCCAGTCTTCCCACCAAGATATTAGTCCCCCTGGGATTTAAGTGCCACCCGTCTTTACTGTACAGGTCACACCTGCCCCTAAAGAGGTCCCAATGATCTAGGAACCGAAATCCCTGCCCCCTGCTCCAGTCCCTCAGCCACGCATTCAGCCTCCACCTCATTCCATTCCTGCCCTCATTCTCCCGTGGCACAGGCAGCAATCCTGAGATTACTACCTTCGCTTTTCTCTTCCTCAGCTGCCTACCCAGTTCCCTATAATCCCTTTTCACCACTGCCTCCCTCTTCTTGCCTACGTCAGTAGTACCTATATGCACTACAACCTCTGGTTCCTCACCCTTCCCCTTCAGGATGTCTGGGACATGCCCAGAGACATCCCGGATCCCAGCTCCAGGGAGACAAACCACCATCCACGACTCACGTCTACGTCCACAAAAATGCCTGTCCGCCCCCCCTCACTGTGGAGACCCCTATTAATACTACCTTTGTGCTCTCTTTTTTAATTTTTTGACATACTGGCTCAGCTCCAGAGACCTGGCCACTGCTGCCTCCCTCAGATGAGCTGTCCCCCCCAGTAGTACTCAGGCAGGAGGACTTATTTTGAAGGGGGACATCCACCGGCGTGCTCTCCATCACCTGAGGTTTCCCCTTCCTAATAGTTACCCACGTGCCTTCTTCCCGTTGCTCTGGTGTGACTACTTGCTGATAGCTCCTGTCAATTATCTCCTCACTCTCTCTAATGAGCCGAAGGTCCTCGAGCTGCATTTGCAGCTCCTTAACCTGGTTCCGTAGGGTCTGCAGCTCCACACACCGAGCACAGGTGTGGATGTCTGGTAGACCAGGAGCCTCCAAGACCTCCCACATGTTGCACTGGCAACAACATACTGGCCTCACACCCATACTTGCCCCTTTTTAGTAACCCAGAGGAAAAAGTAAAAAAAACTTATAACTTCCCTTGCCTCACCCTTATCTCTTTGGCCCTGTGAGCCAAAGCCCTTACAGCACACTCAAAAACAAAAACAAACTTACCTGCTCTCAGTCAGACCCCCTCTCTCTCTCTCTCTCTTTTTGAGGTTAGAGGAGGGGGGAGGGCTGGGATGCTCTACCTATGTAGAGTATCGGGATTCCTCACCGCTCTAATTTATAGTGAGGTAAAAAAAACTCTACCCCAGTGCCCTAGTAACTGCTTCCGGTGCAAAAAGACAAGTACAAAGTTAGTTTGAAAAAAATCGCTGTGCTCACCCACAAGCTCTCCCCTCGCAATCAAGTGAAGTAATGTATTAGTACTACGAAACAAACAAGAATTCGTTAATGTGCCACATAAAAGGTTGCAGCTCTTCGTGTTAAGAGATTAGCATGGATATCAGATTAGTTCACAAACAGGAATCATAGAATTGGGATAAACAGTTCATTTTAAGGTTAGTATAAAGTAAGTATTGAATTCACAGGGATTAATCCTTGTGGATCACTGACTTGCAATCAATATGAATTTATTCAATACAGTCAACTCTTCTGAAAGTTCAAAGACAGGTCGAAAAGTACATTGTTATGAGGAGACACAAAGTTCCCGTGTAGATTAAATGAAGAGGTAAAACTTGGACATGTTACCCACAGTGTGGGAAAATTGAGGTTGCCACATGGTTCAGAAGAATACAAAAGCAGAACATATTTCATATTGAAAGCCACTGCAGAATGTTGTGATATAGAGGGGCAAGGATGTCCTGGTACACGAATGACAAAGTCATAGAAACATAGAGGCACGCGGTGCAGATCATGGGAATTCGGCCAATTGAGTCTGCAAAGATTTTCTAACAGAGAATTTTACCTCGGCACACCAACCATGCTTTCCCATGGCTAATCAATCTAACCTGGTCACCTTGAGAAAATAAGGGACAATTTAGCATGGACAATCGACTGAACCTGCACATCGTTGGCTTTTGAGAGGAGACCAAAAGGGGAGTTAGAAGGGGGAAAAGGGGGCATGAAATGGCTTTGGCTGATAGGATTTAGGGAAATCCAAAGGCATTTTACTCTTATATTAGGAACAAGAGGGTGGTTCGAGGGAAAATTGGTCCCCTTAGGGACAAAGGAGGGGAACTATGCATTGAGGCTGAGGGAATGGGGGAGATCCTGAATGAATACTTTGCGTCGGTATTCACGAAGGAGAGGAGCTTGGTGTCTTGTAATGTCTTGGAGGGAGCTGTCGACCAGTTGAAGGAAATATCCATTACGAGGGAGGAAGTATTAGGGTTTTTAGGTAGCATAAAAACTGATAAAACTCCGGGGCCTGATGGCATTTATCCCAGGCTGCTGAGGGAGGTGAGAGATGAAATTGCTGAGCCTCTGACGCAAATCTTTGTGCCTTCTTTAGACACAGGTGAGGTCCCAGAGGACTGGAGGATAGTGAATGTGGTACCGCTGTTTAAAAAGGGCAGTAGGGATAACTCTGGTAATCATAGGCCAGTGAGTTTGACATTGGTGGTCGGAAAATTATTGGAAAAAATTCTTAGGGATAGGATGTATAAGCATTTGGAGCGTTGCGATCTGATTAGGGATACGCAGCATGGCTTTGTTCAGGGGAGGTCTCACCTTACGAAGCTGGTAGAATTTTTTGAGAAGATGACAAAAACGGTTGACGATGGACGAGCCATTGGTGTCATCTATATGGATTTCAGTAAGACGTTTGACAAAGTCCCTCACGGTAGGCTGGTAGAAAAGGTTAAGGCACATGGGATACAGGGACAGGTATCTAGATGGATTGAAAACTGGCTACGCAACAGGAGACAGAGGGTAGTAGTGGAAGGGTCCTTTTCTAGCTAGAGGTCTGTCACCAGTGGTGTGCCGCAGGGATCAGTACTGGGATCTCCTCTCTCCGTAATATATATAAACGACTTGGAAGAGGGCGTACGTGGTGTGATCAGCAAGTTTGTAGATGACACCAAAATGGCAGGATTGGCGGATAGCGAGGAGGATTGTCAGGTGACACAGCAGGATATAGATAGGCTTGTATATTGGGCAGATAGATGGCAGATGGAATTTAATCCTGACAACTGCGAGGTGGTGCATTTTGGAAGGAATAATGCAGGGAGGAGTTACATGATAAAAGGTAGACCAATTAAGAGTATAGCAATGCAGAGGGACCTGGGAGTGCAAGTGCACAAGTCTCTGAAGGTGGCAACCCAGGTGGAGAAGGCTGTGAAGAAAGCTTATGGAATGCTAGCCTTTATAGGAAGGGATATAGAGTATAAGAGCTGGCGTCTAATGCTTCAGTTGTACAGAACTTTGGTTAGTCCTCATTTGGAGTACTGTGTCCAGTTCTGGTCACCTTACTACCGGAAGGACGTGGAGACCCTGGAGAGAGTGCAGAGGAGGTTTACCAGGATGCTGCCTGGCATGGAAGGACTGGGTTATGTGGAAAGGTTGGAAAAACTGGGGCTCTTCTCCTTAGAAAGACGGAGATTAAGGGGGGATCTGATAGAGGTGTGTAAAATAATGAAGGGTATCGATAGAGTCAACAGTGGCAGGCTTTTTCCAAGATTGGAGACAAATATCACGAGGGGTCACGAGCTAAGGGTGACGGGGGAGAGGTATAATTTGGATACTAGAGGGAGGTTTTTCACACAGTGGGTCGTGGGGGTATGGAATGCACTTAGTCAGGTGGTGGAGGCAGGCACGCTGGACTTGTTTAAGGTTTCCTTAGATAGGCACATGAGTGAAACAGGGATGGAGGGTTATAGGAGACGGTTTTAAAAAGGGTCAGAGCCTCGGGACGATACTGGAAATCTAATGCTGCATGTTAATGTTTTGTCTCTTTTAATCCGCAGGTGTGTCGGTCTACCTTGTTGTCTAACGAGGGACATGCACACGGTGGGTCGTGCATGGGCTGCTCTTGGATGTTTCGAGAGTGGCCTAGTACTTCACGTCGTTGTGTGTGCTTAAAACTGGACCAGCAGATGGACACCACAACAGCTCAGTGACTATCACTGCGAGCTGTGCAGATACATGGATTTGAGCCAGTGTCTGTGGGAGTTTGCACATTCTCCCTGTGGTTGCGTGGGTTTCCTCCGGGTGCTCCGGTTTCCTCCCACACCCCAAAGATGTGCTGTTAGGCTGATTGGTGTAACAAATTGTCCCTAAACTATTCTCCCCTGAATCTGGTTACAATAGGGGTACCATACGCATACACACGGGTCAAGGTCGGTGTAGGAAAATGCTTTGTTACGATGGCGGCGAGGGCTCGTTGGGCCGGAGGGCCTGTTTCCCGTGTTGGGTGGTTCTTTGTTCTTTGTTTTGTTTTTGTTCTAAGCACCCAGAGGAAAAACATGCAAACACGGAGAGAACGTCAAGCTGTACACAGTCACCCACGTCAGCAACTAAATCCAGGTCCTCACGCGGGGAGACTGCTGTGCTATTAACTGTGCCACCACACGGCCCTGTCTGTCGCCTCAGCAACTGTGTTATTTCACCGTGAGACATGATACCCAGGCCGAATGGTCCCTTGTTTCTGGGCCCGATGACCTCATAACCTTAGTTAAAAGGACACGTGTTCTATGTCCTGCACGTTCATGGGAAGGAAGGGGAGGAGGGTTGTGTTGGCTGGAGTTCGGTGGACGTCTGCAAATAATCCTATCCTGGGTGTGATTGAAGACTCTCTATTGTTTTGAAATTGAAGAGGAACAGGGAGAGGCCTGAGCTTTTTTTCCGCTCACCGCCAGGTTTGGGAAAATGGTCAACGTACCAAAGACCCGGAGGACATATTGCAAAAAAAAATCGGAGGCACCAGCCCCACGAGGTTACCCAGTACAAGAAGGGAAAGGATTCCTAATACACACAGGGTAAGAGATGTTATGACAGAAAGCAGAGAGGTTATGGTGGACTGACAAAACCTATATTTGGGGAAAAGGCGAAGACCACAAAGAAGATTGTGCTGAGATTGGAGTGTGTGGAGCCCAACTGTGGGTCAGAGAGAATGCTGGCCATGAAGAGATGCAAGCACTTTGAGCTGGGAGGAGATAAGCAGAGGAAGAGCCAAGTTATCCAGTTCTAAGCTGCATTCTTTGTTTGTTGGAGAACCAATTCACAATAAAACATCTCAAAAGTTAAAAAAAAACACACAGGGAGAGGCCCGGAAAGAAAATGTCGTTTGTCCGGTCAAGCCTGTGCCGACAAATGATACTTTTCTAAACTAATGATTTTGTTTTGCATCTACGCAGCCTGTATCTCTGTATTCCCTGCTTATTCATGTATCTATCTGTCAAGATGTTTTTTTGTAACCATTGCTATTACATCTGCTTCTGACATCCCCTCCGTCAGTGAAATACAGGTACTTACCACCCTCTCTGTGAAGAAAAATCTTGCATCTCACATCTCGTTTAAACTTTCCCCGTTATGACATTAAAATATGTCCTGTAGCAATTGGCATTTATACCCTGAGATAAAAAGACTCTGGCAAGACATTCTGCCGACTGGTCTCATAATTGTGTAAGCATCTATCAGGTCGATCCTCAGCTTTTACCAAAAATAACCTAGTGGTTGGTGAGTAAAGTTGAACATTTTGAGATTGGAGCATCAGATGTGTTGCATGTGGTGGAGTTGAGGTTTGATGGAACGAATGAGTGAAATGCTAGATTCCTTTCTGGAGGGCAAGGGATGAAGACAGTATTCTGGGAAATGCAGCATAACGGCATCATCTTTTCAAACTATGGTGCGGGGAGTCAACTTCTGAGGTTGAGAAATCAATGTCAGATGCTCAGACGTTGCATCATCCAAACAAACATACAGGTTAAGGGAACATTATTCAAAGGCTGTATAGAAGCAGACTAAGAGGAAGTTTGGTCAATGTCCATTTGGAATTCTGGTTTATAGTAAGTATTTATCAGTGTCTATTCGCTGATATTCGGTGGGTAGAGAACTGGCTTGCAAAGAGGAGTAAGAGAGGAGTTGTGGAGGGGTCTTTTTCTAGCTGGAGGTCTGTCACTAGTGGGGTGCCGCAGGGCTCAGTACTGGGACCTCTTCTCTTTGTAGTGTATATAAATGATTTGGAAGAGGGAGTAGGTGGTGTGATCAGCAAATTTGCTGATGACACCAAGATGGCTGGATTGGCAGGCAGTGAGGAGCAGTGTCTGGCAATACAGCAGGATATTGATAGGCTGGTTGTTTGGGCAGATACGTGGCAAATGGAGTTTAATCCTGATAAATGTGAGGCGATGCATTTTGGCCGGAATAATGTAGGGGGAAGTTATATGAAAAAGGGTAAGCCTGTAAGGAGTATAGAGTCGCAGCGAGACCTGGGGGTGCAAGTGCACAAGTCTTTGAAGGTGGCAGTGCAAGTGGAGAGTGTGGTGAAGAAAGCCTATGGTATGTTAGCCTTTATAGGAAGGGGTATAGAATATAAGAGCTGGAGTCTAATGTTGCAGTTGTATAGAACGTTGGTTAGGCCGCATTTGGAGTACTGCGTACAGTTCTGGTCGCCTTACTACCAGAAGGTCGTGGAGACTCTGGAGAGAGTGCAGAGGAGGTTTACCAGGATGTTGCCTGGTATGGAAGGACTGGGGTGTGAGGAAAGATTGAAGAAATTGGGGCTCTTTTCCCTTGAAAGACGCCGACTGAGGGGGGGATCTAATAGAGGTATATAAGATTATGAAGGGTATAGATAGAGTAAACAGAGGTAAGCTATTTCCTACAATCGAGTCACGTAGGACGAGGGGCCATGGACTTAAGGTGAAGGGGGAGAGGTACAACACAGATATTCGAGGGAGGTTTTTCACGCAGAGGGTAGTGGGGGTATGGAATGCTCTGCCAAGTAAGGTGGTGGAAGCAAACACGCTAGAGTCCTTTAAGAGTAACTTAGGCACATGACTGAGCTGGAGATGGGTGGATATAGGAGAACCTTTAATGAAGGGTCATTAGCATTGGGGTGTCCCTAGAAATGTAAATGGGTATAGTATGATAATAATGTTTTTCTCTGTTTTCATTCACAGGTTTGAAGTCGGTCCACCTCGTGTCCAACGAGGGGCATACACGCGATGGGTCGTACTGGGGCTGCTCTTGGTTGTTCGAGATTGGCCCAGTGCTTCATGTCGTTAGTGTGTGCCTAAACTGGACAAGATACTGGGCAAGACGACAGCTCAGTGACTATCGCTGATTGCTGTGCAGACACATGGATTTGGGCCGGTGTCTGTGGGAGTTTGCGCATTCTCCCCGTGCTTGCGTGGGTTTTCTCCGGGTGCTCCGGTTTCCTCCCACACCCCAAAGATGTGGTGTTCGGCTGATTGGCAGGAATAAATTGTCCCTAAATCAGTTTTCCCTCAATCTGGATGGCCGTAAAACATGAGATAGGGGTCATGGGTAGAGAGGTGGAGTTGAGATGGCAGCGTGGGCTCGTTGGGCCGAAGGGCCTGTTTCCCAGGCTGATTTTGTTCTTTGTTCTTTGACTGGTTAACGTTTTCCCCGACTGGTCAATGTTTTGCCTGACTGGTTCATGTTTTCCTCACGGTTGGTTAATGTTGTGCTCCTGCTTCTCCAGGGACTATGCCCGACTGGTTAATGTTTTCCCCGCGGTTGGATACGGTTCTACCCATCCAGCCAGAGACTCAGTCCCACTGGTTAATGTTTTCCCCGACTGATTAATGTTTTCCCCGGTTGGTTAATGTTTTGCCCAACTGGTTAATGTTTTCCCCGACTGGTTAATGTTTTGCCCTACTGGTTAATGTATTCCCCACGGTTGGTTAATGTTGTGCCCCTGCTTCTCCAGGGACTATGTCCAACTGGTTCATGTTTTCCCCTCGCTTCTCCAGGCACCAAGTCCCATTGGTTAATGTTTTGCCCACCGTTGGTTAATGTTTTGTCCCTGCATCTCCAGGGGGTTTGTGCAACTGGTTAATGTTTTCCCCTTGGTTCTCCAGGGACGAGGTCCGACTGGTTAATGTTTTGCCCGACTGATTAATGTTTTCCCCAGTTGGTTAATGCTTTCCCCACGGTTGGTTAATGTTGTGCCCCTGCTTCTCCAGGGACTATGTCCAACTGGTTAATGTTTTCCCCGCGGTTGGTTCATGCTTTCCCCACCGTTGCTTAATGTTTTGCCCATCCAGGCAGAGCCTAAGTCCCACTGGTTAATGTTTTCCCCAGTTGGTTAATGTTTTGCCCGACTGGTTAATGTTTTCCCTGACTGGTTAATGTTTTGCCCTACTGGTTAATGTTTTAAGAACTGAAGAACATAAGAAATAGGAGCAGGAGTAGGCCATCCAGCCCTTCGAGCCTGCCCCGCCATTCAATAAGATCATGGCTGATCTGTCGTGTCTCAGTTCCACATTCCCGCCCTCTCCCCATAACCCTTAATCCCCTCGCTTATCAAAAACCCATCAACCCGCGTCTTAAAAATATTTAGCGAGGCAGCCTCCACCACCTCAACGGGCAGAGAATTCCAGAGATTCACCACCCTTTGAGTGAAGAAGTTCCTCCTCAACTCCGTTCTAACCCACCCCCCCATTATCTTGAGGCTGTGCCCCCTAGTCCTACTGTCCTTTCTGAGCGGGAAGAGCCTCTCCACCTCTATCCTATCCATCCCATTCATCATCTTATACTTCTCAATGAGAACTCCCCTCATTCTTCTAAACTCTAATGAGTACAAGCCTAGTTTATTCAGCCTCTCCTCATAGCTCAACCCCCTCAACTCCGATATCAGTCTAGTAAACCTCCTCTGCACTCCCTCCAAGGCTAAAATATCCTTGCGTAAGTACGGCGACCAAAACTGCACACAGTGCTCCAGCTGCGGCCTCACCAGTGCCCTATACAGCTGCAGCAAGACCTCCCTACTTTTATATTCAATCCCCCTCTCTATGAAGGCCAGCATCCCATTTGCCTTCCTGACCACCTGCTGCACCTGCAGGCTGGGTTTTTGCGACTCATGCACAAGGACCCCGAGGTCCCTCTGCACCGTCGCCTGCTGCAGTTTTTCGCCCCGTAAGTAATAGTCCTTCCAACCTTTATTCCTGCCAAAGTGGACCACCTCGCACTTGCCAACATTAAATTCCATTTGCCAATTCCTGGCCCATTCACCCAGCCTATCTAGATCCTTCTGCAGACTCTCCACACCCTCCGCACAATTTGCCGTTCCCCCAATCTTAGTGTCATCAGCAAATTTCGACACCATACACTCGGTTCCCTCCTCCAGATCATCTATATAAATGGTAAATAGCTGGGGCCCCAGCACTGACCCCTGGGGCACTCCACTCGTCACCAACCGCCAATCCGAATAGCACCCATTGACCCCCACTCTCTGCCTCCTATTTGACAACCAATCCTCTATCCACACTAACACCCTACCCCCAACTCCATGCCCCCTTACCTTCTGCAATAACCTCTTGTGAGGTACCTTGTCAAACGCCTTCTGAAAATCAAGAAAGACCACATCCACCGGCTCTCCTCTATCCACTGCCCTAGACACATCCTCATAGAACTCCAGTAAATTTGTCAGACTTCCCCTTAACGAAACCGTACCCACAACAGACGTTTTCCCCACGTTTGGTTGCTGCTGTGCCCCTGCTTCTCCAGGGACTATGTCCAACTGGTTAATGTTCTCCCCTCGGTTGTCCAGGGACAAGGTCCCACTGGTTAATGTTTTCCCCCTGCTTCTCCAGGGCCCAAGTCCCACTGGTTAATGTTTTCCCCGTGGTTGGTTAATGTTTTGCCCATCCAGCCAGAGCCTAAGTCCCACTGGTTAATGTTTTCCCCGACAGGTTAATGTTTTCCCCGGTTGGTTAATGCTTTCTCCCCCCACGGTTGGTTAATGTTGTGCCCCTGCTTCTCCAGGGATTATGTCCAACTGGTTCATGTTTTCCCCCTGCTTCTCCAGGGACCAGTTCCCACTGGTTAATGTTTTCCCCGACTGGTTAATGCTTTGCCCCTGCTTCTCTGGAGACTAAGTGCAACTGGTTTAATGTTTTCCCTTCTACTCCAGGGATCAGAGTCTAACTAGTGAATGTTTTCCCTTCTGCTCCAGGCACCACGTCCAACTGGTTCATGTTTTGCCCCTGCTTGTCCAGAGGGTACAATAAAAGGGGGACTGCCATTGCCCAAACCGCAGCAGCAGGTTAATGTTTTCCCCTCGCAAATGGAAGCCTCCCTTCCCTCATCTGGCTGACACACTGACTTTCCCATTCCCTCAGCATCTTTACAAACACTGCCTGCCATTTCTTCAAAGCTTTGTTGACAGCTGCCTGCACCGGCTTCAATACTCACCTCTCCCCCGCTCTCACTCGAACACTCAACCTGTGCCTGAACTGAGAGAGGCAGAGAGTGAGTTTTTAAAGTTTCTTAAGTGTCAGAAGTCAGGCTGACATTAACACTGCAGTGAAGTTACTGAGAGAGAGGGACAGTGAGAGAGAGGGAGAGACAGACAGAGAGAGGGGGGATCGATATTTAAAGGTGTCAACATGAATGATTCACCTCACAAGCAAGGCCTACATTCACACTGAATCAGCTTACTGGGACACAGAGATACAAAGGGAGAGGTGAAAGTTTTCCCCGACTGGTTAATGTTTTCCCCGGTTGGTCAATGTTTTCCCCGACTGGTTAATGTTTTCCCCACAGTTGGTTAATGTTGTGCCTCTGCTTCTCCAGGCACCAGCTACGATTGGTTAATGTTTTCCCTTCTGCTCCAGGCACCCAGCCAGCTGGTAAACGTTTACATCCTGCGTCTCCAGGGACCCAAGTCCCACTGGTTAATGTTTTCCCCGCGGTTGGTTAATGTTTTGCCCACTCCAGCCAGAGACTAAGTCCCACTGGTGAATGTTTTCCACGGTTGGTTCATGCTTTCCCCGGTTGGATAATGTTCTTCCCAACTGGTTAATGTTTTCCCCGACTGGTTAATGTTTTCCCCCTTCTTCTCCAGGCACCCAGCCCGACTGGTTAATGTTTTCCCCCTGCTTCTCCAGGCACCAAGCCCAACTGGTTAATGTTTTCCCCTCGGTTCTCCTGGGACAAGGTCCGACTGGTTAATGTTTTGCCCCTGCTTCTCCAGGGACTATGTCCGACAGGTTAATGTTTTCCCCTCGCTTCTCCATGCACCAAGTCCAACTGGTTAATGTTTTTCCCAGTTGGTTAATGTTTTCCCCTCGGTTGGTTCATGTTTTGCCCATTCAGCCAGAGCCTACGTCCCACTGGTTAATGTTTTCCCCAGTTGGTTAATGTTTTCCCCGACTGGTTATTGTTTTCCCCGTTTGGTTAATGTTTTCCCCACGGTTGGTTAATGTTTTGCCCGTGCTTCTCCAGGGACTATGTCCAACTGGTTAATGTTTTCCCCTCGGTTCTCCAGAGACAAGGTCCGACTGGTTAATGTTTTCCCCTCGGTTCTCCAGGCTCCAATTCCAACTGATTAATGCTTTTCCCCTGCTTCTGCAGAGACCAAGTCCCACTGGTTAATGTTTTGCTCGGTTGATAAATGTGTTGCCCGGTTGGTTAATGTTTTGCCCCTGCTTCTACAGGTACCAAGTCCAACTGGTTAATGTTTTCCCCTCGGTTCTCCAGGGATTAGGTGCAACAGGTTAATGTTTCCTCCTCGCTTCTCCAGGGACCATCTCCAACTGGTTAATGTTTTCCCCTCGCTTCTCCAGGGTCCATCTCCAATTGATTAATGTTTTCCCCTCGGTTCTCCAGGCACTATGCCCAACTGGTTCATGTTTTCCCCTCGCTTCTCCAGGGACAACGTCCAACTGGTTAATGTTCTCCCCGGTTGGTTAATGTTTTCCCCTACTGGTTAATGTTTTCCCCGACTGGTTAATGTTTTGCCCCTGCTTCTCCAGGGATTATGTGCAACTGGTTAATGTTTTCCCATCGGTTCTCCAGGGACTATGTCCGACTGGTTAATGTTTTCCCCTCGCTTCTCCAGGCTCCAAGTCCAACTGGTTAATCTTTCCCCCTGCTTCTCCAGAGACCAAGTCCCACTGGTTAATGTTTTCCCCATGGTTGGTTCATGTTTTCCCCACGGTTGTTTCACGTTTTGCCCTTCCAGCCACAGACTAAGTCCCACTGGTTAATGTTTTCCCCGTTTGGTTAATGTTTTTGCCGACTGGTTAATGTTTTCCCCGGTAGGTTAATGTTTTCCCCGACTGGTTAATGTTTTGCCCACGGTTGGTAAATGTTTTGCCCCTGCTTCTCCGGAGGCCAAGGACAACTGGTTAATGTTTTCCCCCTGCTTCTCCGGGCACCAAGTGCGACTGGTTAATGTTTTCCCCCTGCTTCTCCAGGCACCAAGCCCAACTGGTCAATCTTTTCCCCTCGCTTCTCCATGCACCAAGTCCAACTGGTTCATGTTTTCCCCCATTGGTTAATGTTTTCCCCTCGGTTGGTTCATGTTTTGATCTTCCAGCCAGAGCCTACGTCCCACTGGTTAATGTTTTCCCCGACTGGTTAATGTTTTCCCCGACTGGTTAATGTTTTCCCCGGTTGGTTAATGTTTTCCCTAGGGTTGGTTAATGTTTTGCCCCTGTTTCTCCAGGGACTATGTCCAACTGGTTAATGATTTCCCCTCGGTTCTCCAGGGATAAGGTCCAACTGGTTAATGTTCTTCCCTTGCTTCCCCAGGGTCAAGTTCTGACAGGTTAATGTTTTGCCCCTGCTTCTCCAGGGTCTATGTCCAACTGGTTAATGTTTTCCCCTCGGTTCTCCAGGGGCCAAGCCCAACTGGTTAATGTTTTCCCCCTTCTGCTCCAGGCACCCAGCCCAACTGGTTAATGTTTTCCCCCTGCTTCTCCAGGGATCAAGTCCCACTGGTTAGTGATTTCCCCATGGTTGGTTCATGCTTTCCCCACCGTTGTTTCATGTTTTGCCCCTCCAGCCAGACCCTAAGTCCCACTGGTTAATGTTTTGCCCGACTGGTTAATGTTTTGCTCGACTGGTTAATGTTTTCCCCACGGTTGGTTAATGTTGTGTACCTGCTTCTCTAGGGACTGTGTCCAACTAGTTGATGTTTTCCCCAAGCTTCGCCAGGGGCTCTGTACGACTGGTTCATGTTCTCCCCAAGCTCCTCCAGGGACTATGTCCGACTGGTTAATGTTTTCCCTTCTGCTTCTCCAGGGACTAAGTCCCACTGGTTAATGTTTTCCCCGGTCGGCTAATGTTTTCCCCGGTCGGTTAATGTTTTCCCCGGTCGGCTAATGTTTTCCCCGGTCGGCTAATGTTTTCCCCGGTCGGCTAATGTTTTACCGGACTGGTTAATGTTTTCCCCATGGTTTGTTAATGCTTTGCCCCTGCTTCTCCAGAGACTAAGTCCGACTGGTTAATGCTTTCCCCAAGCTTCTCAAGGCACCAAGTCCAACTGGTTAATGCTTTCCCTTCTGCTCCAGGCGCCCAGCCCAACTGGTCAATATTTTCCTCCTGCTTCTCCAGTGCCCAAGTCCCACTGGTAAATGTTTTCCCCGTGGTTGGTTCATGATTTCCGCACGGTTGGTTAATGTTTTGCCCATCCAACCAGAGCCGAAGTCCCACTGGTTAATGTTTTCCCCAGTTGGTTAATGTTTTCCCCGACTGGTTCATGTTTTCTCACGGTTGGTTAATGTTTTGCCCCTGCTTCTCCAGGGACTATGTCCAACTGGTTCATGTTTTCCCCTCAATTCTGCAGGCACCATGTCCCACTGGTTAATGTTTTCCCTTCTTCTCCAGGCACCCAGCCCACCTGGTTAATGTTTTCCCCCTGCTTCTCCAGGGACCATGTCCCACTGGTTAATGTTTTCCCCCCAGTTGGTTAATGTTTTGCCCACTCCAGCCAGAGACTAAGTCCCACTGGTGAATGTTTTCCCCATGGTTGGTTCATGCTTTCCACGGTTGGTTCATGTTTTGCCCGACTGGTTAATGTTTTGCCCGACTGGTTAAAGTTTTCCCCACGGTTGGTTAATGTTGTGCCCTTGCTTCTGCAGTTAGTACACCCGACTGGTTAATGTTTTCCCCTCGGTTCTCCAGGCTCCAAGTCCCACTGGTGAATGTTTTCCCCGGTTGGTTAATGTTTTCCCCACAGTTGGCTCATATTTTGCCCATCCAGCCAGAGCCTAAGGACCACTGGTTAATGTTTTCCCCGACTGGTTAATGTTTTGCCTCTGCTTCTCCAGGGACCAAGTCCAACTGGTTAATGTTTTCCCCTCGGTTCTCCAGGGACTCTGTCCGCCTGGTTAATGTTTTCCCTTCTGCTCCAGGCACCAAGTCCAAATGTTTCAGCTTTCCCCGGCTTCTCCAGGGACAAGGTCCGACTGGTTACTGCTTTCCCCACGGTTGGTTAATGTTTTGCCCACTCCAGCCAGCGCCTGAGTCCCACTGGTTAATGTTTTCCCCTACTGGTTAATGTTTTCCCCAACTGGTTAATGTTTTCCCCTGGTTCTCCAGGGATTATGTGGAACTGGTTAATGTTTTCCCCTCGGTTCTCCAGGGACCATGTCCGACTGGTTAATGTTTTCCCCTCGCTTCTCCAGGTTCCATGTCCAACTGGTTAATGCTTTCCCCCTGCTTCTCCAGGGACCAAGTCCCACTGGTTAATGTTTTCCCCATTTGGTTCATGTTTTCCCCGACTGGTTAATGTTTTGCTCACGGTTGGTTAATGTTTTGCCCCTGCTTCTCCAGAGACCAATACCCTTGGGATATTCCAGTCGATGTTTGGGAAATTGAAGTCTCCCATCACGACAACTCTGTTACTACTACATCTCTCTAGAATCTGTTTCCCTATTTGCACCTCAACTTCCCTGTCACTATTGGGCGGCCTGTAGAATACACCCAGCAAAGTTATCGACCCTTTGCTGTTCCTAACTTCCACCCACAGGGACTCCGTAGACAGTCCCTCCACGGCATCCTCCTTCTCTGCAGCCATGACACTGTCCCTGATCAACAGAGCCACTCCACCACCTGTTTTGCCCCCCTCCCTGTCCTTCCTGAAGCATCTGAATCCTGGCACCTGAAGTACCCAGTCCTGTCCCTGAGACATCCAAGTCTCCGTAATGGCCATCACATCACATTCCCAAGCAGCAATCCACGCCCTAAGCTCATCTACCTTATTTACTACACTCCTGGCGTTAAAATAGATACACTTCAGCCCCTCAGTCTGGGCATTTCCCTTCTCCACCCCCTGTCTAACCTCCCTCTCATACTGCCTGCAGTCCTTCCCTACCTGGGAGCTAACCTCCTCAGTCCCAGTATCCCCATCACAATTCCCTCCCCCCATCCTTTCTAGTTTAAAGTCCCCCCAGTAGCCTTAGCCAGTCTTCCCACCAAGATATTAGTCCCCCTGGGATTTAAGTGCCACCCGTCTTTACTGTACAGGTCACACCTGCCCCTAAAGAGGTCGCAATGATCTAGGAACCGAAATCCCTGCCCCCTGCTCCAGTCCCTCAGCCACGCATTCAGCCTCCACCTCATTCCATTCCTGCCCTCATTCTCCCGTGGCACAGGCAGCAATCCTGAGATTACTACCTTCGCTTTTCTCTTCCTCAGCTGCCTACCCAGTTCCCTATAGTCCCTTTTCAACACTGCCTCCCTCTTCTTGCCTACGTCAGTAGTACCTATATGCACTACAACCTCTGGTTCCTCACCCACCCCCTTCAGGATGTCTGGGACATGCCCAGAGACATCCCGGATCCCAGCTCCAGGGAGACGAACCACCATCCACGACTCACGTCTACGTCCACAAAAATGCCTGTCCGCCCCCCCTCACTGTGGAGACCCCTATTAATACTACCTTTGTGCTCTCTTTTTTAATTTTTTGACATACTGGCTCAGCTCCAGAGACCTGGCCACTGCTGCCTCCCTCAGATGAGCTGTCCCCCCCAGTAGTACTCAGGCAGGAGGACTTATTTTGAAGGGGGACATCCACCGGCGTGCTCTCCATCACCTGAGGTTTCCCCTTCCTAATAGTTACCCATGTGCCTTCTTCCCGTTGCTCTGGTGTGACTACTTGCTGATAGCTCCTATCAATTATCTCCTCACTCTCTCTAATGAGCCGAAGGTCCTCGAGCTGCATTTGCAGCTCCTTAACCTGGTTCCGTAGGGTCTGCAGCTCCACACACCGAGCACAGGTGTGGATGTCTGGTAGACCAGGAGCCTCCAAGACCTCCCACATGTTGCACTGGCAACAACATACTGGCCTCACACCCATACTTGCCCCTTTTTAGTAACCCAGAGGAAAAAGTAAAAAAAAACTTATAACTTCCCTTGCCTCACCCTTATCTCTTTGGCCCTGTGAGCCAAAGCCCTTACAGCACACTCAAAAACAAAAACAAACTTACCTGCTCTCAGTCAGACCCCCTCTCTCTCTCTCTCTTTTTGAAGTTAGAGGAGTGGGGAGGGCTGGGATACTCTACCTATGTAGAGTATCGGGATTCCTCACCGCTCTAATTTGTAGTAAGGTAAAAAAAAAACTCTACCCGAGTGCCCTAGTAACTCCTTCCGGTGCAAAAATTTAAAGAAAAAGAAACAAGTACAAAGTTAGTTTTAAAAAAAATCACTGTACTCACCCACAAGCTCTCCACTCGCAATCAAGTGAAGTAATGTATTTGTGCTACAAAACAAACGAGGATTCGTTAATGTGCCACATAAAAGGTTGCAGCTCTTCGTGTTAAGAGATTAGCATGGATATCGGATTAGTTCACAAACAGGAATCATAGAATTGGGATAAACAGTTCATTTTAAGGGTAGTATAAAGTAAGTATTGAATTCACAGGGATTAATCCTTGTGGATCACTGACTTGCAATCAATATGAATTTATTCAATACAGTCAACTCTTCTGAAAATTCCAAGATAGGTAGAAAAGTACATCGTTATGAGGAGACACAAAGTTCCCGTGTAGATTAAATGAAGAGGTAAAACTTGGACATGTTACACACAGTGTGGGAAAATTGAGGTTGCCACATGGTTCGGAAGAATACAAAAGCAGAACATATTTCATATTGAAAGCCACTGCAGAATGTTGTGATATAGAGGGGCAAGGATGTCCTGGTACATGAATGACAAAGTCATAGAAACATAGAGGCACACGGTGCAGATCATGGGAATTTGGCCCATTGAGTCTGCAAAGATTTTCTAACAGAGAATTTTACCTCGGCACACCAACCATGCTTTCCCATGGCTAATCAATCTAACCTGGTCTCCTTGAGAAAATAAGGGACAATTTAGCATGGACAATCGACTGAACCTGCACATCGTTGGCATTTGAGAGGAGACCAAAAGGGGAGTTAGAAGGGGGAAAAGGGGGCATGAAATGGCTTTGGCTGATAGGATTTAGGGAAATCCAAAGGCATTTTACTCTTATATTAGGAACAAGAGGGTGGTTCGAGGGAAAATTGGTCCTCTTAGGGACAAAGGAGGGGAACTATGCATTGAGGCTGAGGGAACGGGGGAGATCCTGAATGAATACTTTGTGTCGGAATTCACGAAGGAGAGGGGCTTGGTGTCTTGTAATGTCTTGGAGGGAGCTGTAGACCAGTTGAAGGAAATATCCATTACGAGGGAGGAAGTGTTTGGGTTTTTAGGTAGCATAAAAACTGATAAAACTCCGGGGCCTGATGGCATTAATGTCTTGTCTCTTTTAATCCGCAGGTGTGTCGGTCCACCTTGTTGTCTAACGAGGGGCATGCACACGGTGGGTCGTGCGTGGGCTGCTCTTGGATGTTTCGAGAGTGGCCTAGTACTTCACGTCGTTGTGTGTGCTTAAAACTGGACCAGCAGATGGGCACCACAGCAGCTCAGTGACTATCACTGCTAGCTGTGCAGATACATGGATTTGGGCCAGTGTCTGTGGGAGTTTGCACATTCTCCGTGTGGTTGCGTGGGTTTCCTCCGGGTGCTCCGATTTCCTCCCACACCCCAAAGATGTGCTCTTAGGCTGATTGGTGTAACAAATTGTCCCTAAACTATTCTCCCCTGAATCTGGTTCCAATAGGGGTACCATACGCCTACACACAGGTCAAGGTAGGTGTCGGAAAATGCTTTGTTGCAATGGCGGCGAGGGCTCAATGGGCCGGAGGGCCTGTTTTCCGTGTTGGGTTGTTCTTTGTTTTGTTTTTCTAAGCACCCAGAGGAAAAACATGCAAACACGGAGAGAATGTCAAGCTCTACACAGTCACCCACGACAGCAACTAAATCCAGGTCCTCACGCGGGGAGACTGCTGTGCTATTAACTGTACCACCACACGGCCCTCTCTGTCACCTCAGCAACTGTGTTATTTCACCGTGAGACATGATACCCAGGCCGAATGGTCCCTTGTTTCTGGGCCCGATGACCTCATAACCTTAGTTAAAAGGACACGTGTTCTATGTCTTGCATGTTCATAGGAAGGAAGGGGAGGAGGGTTGTGTTGGCTGGAGTTCGGTGGATGTCTGCAAATAATCATATCCTGGGTGTGATTGAAGACTCTCTATTGTTTTGAAATTGAAGAGGAACAGGGAGAGGCCTGAGCTTTTTTTCCGCTCACCGCCAGGTTTGGGAAAATGGTCAACGTACCAAAGACCCGGAGGACATATTGCAAAAAAAAATCGGAGGCACCAGCCCCACAAGGTTACCCAGTACAAGAAGGGAAAGGATTCCTAATACACACAGGGTAAGAGATGTTATGACAGAAAGCAAAGAGGTTATGGTGGACTGACAAAACCTATATTTGGGGAAAAGGCTAAGACCACAAAGAAGATTGTGCTGAGATTGGAGTGTGTGGAGCCCAACTGTGGGTCAGAGAGAATGCTGGCCATGAAGAGATGCAAGCACTTTGAGCTGGGAGGAGATAAGCAGAGGAAGAGCCAAGTCATCCAGTTCTAAGCTGCATTCTTTGTTTGTTGGAGAACCAATTCACAATAAAACATCTCAAATGCTAAAAAAAAACGCACAGGGAGAGGCCCGGAAAGGAAATGTCGTTTGTCCGGTCAAGCCTGTGCTGACAAATGATACTTTTCTAAACTAATGATTTTGTTTTGCATCTACGCAGCCTGTATGTCTGTATTCCCTGTTTATTCATGTATCTGTCAAGATGATTTTTTGTAACCATTGCTATTACATCTGCTTCTGACATCCCCTCTGTCAGCGAAATACAGGTACTTACCACCCTCTCTGTGAAGAAAAATCTTGCCTCTCTCATCTCTTTTAAAGTTTCCCCGTTATGACATTAAAATAAGTCCTGCAGCAATTGGCATTTATACCCTGAGATAAAAAGACTCTGACAAGACATTCTGCCGATTGGTCTCATAATTGTGTAAACATCTATCAGGTCGATCCTCAGCTTTTACCAAAAATAATCTAGTGGTGGGTGAGTAAAGTCGAACATTTTGAGATTGGAGCATCAGATGTGTTGCATGTGGTGGAGTTGAGGTTTGAAGGAACAAATGAGTGAAATGCTAGATTCCTTTCTGGAGGGCAAGGGATGAAGACAGTATTCTGGGAAATGCAGCATAACGGCATCATCTTTTCAAACTATAGTGCGGGGAGTCAACTTCTTAGATTAAGGAATCAATTTCAGAAGCTCTGAAGCTGCATCATCCAAACAAACACACAGGTTAAGGGAACATTATTCAAAGGCTGTATAGAAGCAGACTAAGAGGAAGTTCGGTCAATGTCCATTTGGAATTCTGGTTTATAGTAAGTATTCATCCGTGTCTATTCGCTGATATTGAGATGGAGAATTCAGGAAAGGGAAGTCTCTTACATGAAAAGTGTAAATGTGACTGGGGGACATCAATTTGATTTAAAAAAACTGACCGAAATGTGCAGCCTTGCCAGAAAGATGGAATGATAGAAACTGAATTTTTAATGTTTCTAATAAAGAGATGAAACGGCGACGTAAGCAGACCAGAGACTGCTAAGAATAGAGGGCGATTTAAAATCAAACTGTTTGAGTTCAGTGGAAATGCAAGGATAATATGTGTCTTGCAATGCTTCCTCAGGGGGACTCAGGAGATTTTTAAAATGAGTTTCAGATCTCACATTCCATTATCCTAGAATTGTGCAATTATAGATTGTGTGCAGAGCGAAAAGAGTCCAAGAATCTGAATAACTTATTCAAATCGATGTATCTGTTAGTACACTTTGAATCAGACAGGGGAACGTATCCCGTGGTACAATGAATTGCGCTACTGTGTTGGGCAGATTTATTTTCATTTAATGGAGGGCGGGTCCGAAAGGCCATTGGTTTCAGAAAAAAAAAGGCTGATATGGAATATTCACACGAGGACAAAAAATGATCTAACTGTCGTTTTGCGGTAGAAAGATTCCATTCGAACCTCTATCGTCATTCGTTCACCCTATAAACAGACCACAAGTCATTGGGAAAGCTATTATGTGAGTCCAAATACACTCTTCCCATTGCCAGCTGATCAGGACCATATTGTGCACAGAACAGGGGAAAACAACGAGACTGTGAATGTGTGGAGTCATCTCCCTTTCTTGGATTTGCCATTCAAGGCATTGTCTTCCCATGGTATCTCTTTTTACTGGAAACATTTTCCAATCTCCAAAACAGATTCAGCAGTTGAGGGACAGAGACTCTGCTCTGTCAAAAGCTAACCAATCTGTGTTGCAAAGAGAGGCAACTATCATAGAGGTTGAGTTATGTATGCAGGATTGATGCATACTGTGGGGGTCACGGATGGCCGTTTCGACCCTGTTTGGGAGCAGAATTCATGATTAATGTAACAGCTATTGTTAAAGTGAAAATCTACACCAAATATTTGCAACTCATGGTGCACATGATTCTTCTGTTTTGGATAATGGAACTATGTACACAATGTTTTTTCTTCAAGAATTTATGCAAAACAATGGCATATACTATTTCCGTACTGCACCATTTCATGTGGTTTCAAATGGTTTGGCGGAGCTCTGAAGTAGGGATTGAAAAAAAAGTGGAAGATGATTCGTTGAGTACAAAGATCTGAAGATTTTTATTCCAGTATTGTTTCACGCTACAAACGACAACTGGGCTATTTCCAGCGGAACTGCTGCTGTGTGGATGGTCAAGTGTCACGTACCATCGAAATCTCATAGCAAAAAAGGGCAAGAGAGAAGAGAAGCAGGAGCTGTTCGGGAGGACAAAATATTACAAATTATGCAGGACGGATTCGTTAAGGGGAAGTCGTGTTTGACAAATTTCTTGGATTTCTATGAGGATGTGACTCGTGTGGTAGACAGAGGGGAACTGGTGGATGTGGTGTTTTTAGATTTTTAGAAGGTGTTTGATAAGGTGCCTCATAAAAGGTTGCTACAGAAGGTTCGGGTGCACGGAGTTGGTTGTAAGGTGTTAGCGTGGATAGAGGATTGGTTGTCCAATAGGAAGCAGAGAGTTGGTATCGATGGGTGCTATTCTGATTGGCGGTTGGTGACTTGTGGAGTGCCGCAGGGATCGGTGCTGGGGCCTCAGCTATTTACCATTTATATCGATGATCTGGAGGAGGGGGCTGAGTTTAGGGTGACGATATTTGCTGATGACACGAAGATGAGTGGAAAAGCAAATTGCGTGGAGGGTGTGGAAAGTCTGCAGAGGGATCTGGATAGGCTGAGCGAGTGGGCGAGGACATGGCAGATGGAGCACAATGTTAGCAAGTGTGAGGTTATCCACTTTGGCAGAAATAATAGTAGGAGGGATTACTATTTAAAGGGTGAAAAGCTGCAGCATGCTATGGTGCAGAGGGACCTGGGGGTCCTTGTGCATGCGTCGCTAAAACCCAGTCTGCAGGTGCAGCAGGTGATCAAGAAGGCGAATGGGATGCTGGCCTTTATAGCGAGGGGGATAGAATATAAAAGCAGGGAGGTCTTGCTGCAACTGTACAGGGCACTGGTGAGGCCACAGCTGGAGTACTATGTGCAGTTTTGGTCGCCACAGTTGCGCAAGGATATATTGGCCTTGGAGGGAGTACAGAGGAGGTTCACTCGGCTGATACCGGAGATGAGGGGGTTGGACTATGAAGAGAGACGAAATAGACTGGGTCTGTACTCGTTGGAGATTAGAAGGATGAGGGGGGATCTTGTGGAGACGTAGAAAATAATGAAAGGGATGGATAGGGAAGAGGTAGAGATATTCCTGACGCTTAGAAAGGATAGCAGGACTAGAGGGAACAGCCTCAAGGGCGGGGCGGGGAGGCAGTTTAGATCGGAGTTGAGGAGGAACGTCTTCACTCAAACGGTGGTGAATCTCTGGAATTCTCTACCCGTTGAAGTGGTGGAGGCTACCTCGCTAAACATATTTAAGTCACGGGTAGATAGGTTTTTGATAGACAAGGGAATTGAGGGTGATGGGGAGAAAGCAGGAAAGTGGAACCGATCCACTTCTGATCAGCCATGATCTTATTGAATGGCGGGGCAGGCTCGAAGGGCTGGATGGCCTACTCCTGCTCCTATTTCTTATGTTCTTATTTTCTGATTACTTATTCTCCATTTAAGTTCAGTATGTTCCTCAGTGGTTTTATTCGATGACAATTGTTTTAACGGTGTTGAGGGACTTAAGCATGTGTGAGTTTTGACGTGTTTTTTTTGGTTTTGATCTACAAGAGCGTGATCTGGAAACAAAGAGAGAGGGAAGGAGAGGGAAAAAATAATTGCAGATTTATAGAGAGAGAGACAGATAGGTAGAGGAATGTTTAGAGAGATAGATCAACAAAAAGGTAGGCAGACAAACAGACTGGCATACAGGCAGGAAGACTGTCAGACAGTCAGGTTGACAGACAGATGGATAGATAAATAAGACAGATAACCAGACAGACGGGTGGGTGGGTCGCCAGACGGACGGACAGACATGTGATGGATGGATAGATGGACATTAGAGAGACAGACAGACAGACAAACAGACCTCCCGTTATTTCCTTCTAATAATCTGCATGCCACCACTCGCCATTTTGCTGTGTCACTTTGGTGTGTCCGATTCCACCTTCCATGCCTTGAAAGGATATTCCTCTATCATTTGTTTCATGGAAATTCAATCCAGATTCCAGCAACAGTCTGAGTGAAAATAAACTCACATTCTCTTTCGAACTCTGTGCCCATTATGTTGCATCTCTTCTCTAGTTTTTGCTGCTCTCTCATTTGGGAGCAATTTCTCATGATTTTGTTCTATCTGTGTCCCTCGGCATCTTGAACAACCAGATCAAGTGGCGTCTCAGCCTTATTTCCTCCGCAGATGATAGACCACTCTCTCCAATCCATCAAAACAGCTACAGTTCGTTTGGCTTGGAATCAGGCTTCTGAATTTCCTCTATACACTTTCCAAAGCCTTCACATCCTTCTCAAGTATTGTACACAAACATGGACGGAGTGTATTTGAAATGTTTATGAAATGTGAAAAAATGTTCACGGAGTGAGTTTGAACCACGGCGAGGAAGGAATGGAGATTAGACCAGCTGTAATAAAGATAGACTGAGGACAAAATAAAGATTGAAGTAAATCAGTTGGGGCGAGTTTCCATGTTTTAACATCCGAAACTTGAGTATTACATGGTCAGAGATATTAATGTTTATTTCATGACATTTGTAGAGATAACCTCTTAAAAACACTGCGCCCAGGACCTAATGATTATCAGGACCAGACTTGGGGAAGAAGATCAATCGTTACAAGACAATTTGGTCATTGACTTTCCTTAGTATGAGTGAAGTTTCTTCCCAGATTGAATTATATTGTCCATTGACAAGTCTTTATCTGCCCTCCAGTTACCACCCCAAACACAAGATTATTTTAACATGATAAACATTATTTTTTTCTCATTACTGAAGTCAGATGCCACATTCTAATTGGTCATCATATTCAGTATAACTTTTGCCAACTCGTCACCTTGGAAATTCATGTTCCTGATGATTTTTTCCCCCTACTTCGATGTTTGGATCAACAGAAACAATATTCCACTGAATCCAACAACTGAAAGTCATGGGTGAGATGGAAATAGTTCTTCCAACACAACATGACTACAAGAATAATTCAGGAAAGTTATTATTTATTATTATGTATTTATTATTATTTATTTAATTTATTTATAATAAATAAATTTATTTATTTATATAATACATAACTTATTATTTATTCCAGATTATTTATTTCATTAGAATCCAACTAATTTTGTCACTTCCATGCAATGCAACATGACAAGAAACAGATTGAAAGCAGAAACAAGCTTATGCATAGTTACACTATATAATGTGTTTTAGCTACGTACCAGGAACACCAACTAAGGCAAGCAACAGATAGAATATTTTCCTGACCACTTGAATAGGTCGATGCATTTTCTGCGTGGAATGGCCCTCTTCCTTTGCTGAGCAAGTTATTCCTCTGAATTAAAATCTGTAGTGACACGTCCCTGTGCATTCACCTTTATGCATTCCCTCGATCTCCATGGAGATACAGCTGTTGCAAAAGTGTTCTAAAAATTGCTATCTTTATATTAGAACAAACACATTAGGACAACGGGATAAATTCCCTGTGGATTGAATACACGAGATGCTGAGACTAAATTGAATCAATGTTTTTTTTTCATTTACTAAGAAACCGTCATTATATGCAATGCTTATTCATAATTGTAGACTATATTTAACAGCAAACGAAAGTGATATCATTACCCTCCAACCACCATGACTCCCATGCCTTGATCTCATGTCAGGAGTGCAAGGACTGGGAGTTGAATGTCCAAAGCTACTCAGTATTCTAAAAGAATATACATGGTAGAACACGAGCTGGGGTTGCTTTACTGGTTAAATATAACGTCAAAGCTCCATGAAGAAATTATATTGGCATTAAAGACAAAAATATTGCTTCCAGCACGGTGGAAATAAAAAGAGAAAGAACATTCTGGTAGTAGTAAGTTGAGGGCCCCGAGCTTTAATTCCAAAGTGGGGTACAATATATAACAATAAAAAAAAAATGCTCCTGAGAAAAGTGCAGCAGTAATCACGGGTGATTTAAATATGCATCTTGACAGGATTAGTGAAATTTGCAAAGAAAATCTCCCTCTTAACGCTAGCAGTTATTCAGACAATATCTCCCACCGAACGTGTATTGCAGGTGTTCTGCGCCAAATGTCTTCTCATTCTATCATTAGAGTTCACTAATCATGATTGAAATCATCCCTTGTCCTCCCGAATTATCAACATCAACCTAATGATACAACATTGCTATCTTTCACATTTTCCGTATACTCAGCTCGGCTCACCTCATCCAGGAATGTTTCCTTTCTCTTTAGATGATATGGTTCTTGCCGTAAACTTATCCTGAACAAACTCTGGAAACTCTTGCCCACTGCTGTCCTTTCCAATAATATTAACACTCACGTGTAATCAAATAAATGAAATCTCAAAATATAACGATCAGTCAAGCCTCTTGCTAACGTGTAAATTCCTCATAAATGTGTTCATCTTTGTATTTCATACCATCGGGTGACATGGACAGCGCATTGGGTGAAATGGACGGTGGAAATTGAAAAGGAGGGAAAAGGGCCTGAAATGTACTCGGGCCAAATAATCCAAGTTTCATGCATCTGAGGCCTGCAGTCGAGAGGGTGCAGAGATACAGTCCATATTATTTATTTCAGAATCGCGATTCTGAAAAATTCAATGTTTTGGAAAATGGCACCGTCACATGTCTGTCCATGAAATGAGGAAGACAAAAAACAGAAAATTCCACTACAATTGGCCTCATATCTGTCATTGGGCAAATACCTGAATTCATTAAAGGAAAGAACAGCAGGAAATTTAGAAAATCAGAACACCATCCAGATTAGGAAATATGGCTTCACGAAAGAAAATTATGTTTTAAGGATTTACTGGAATGTTCTGAGGATTTAGCAGAAAGATTCGGTAATGGACATCAAGTGAAGTAATGTATTAGTACTACGAAACAAACGAGAATTCGTTAATGTGCCACATAAAAGGTTGCAGCTCTTCGTGTTAATAGATTAGCCTGGATATCGGATTAGTTCACAAACAGGAATCATAGAATTGGGATAAACAGTTCATTTTAAGGTTAGTATAAAGTTAATGTTGAATTCACAGAGATTAATCCTTGTGGATCACTGACTTGCAATCAATATGAATTAATTCAGTACAGTCAACCCTTCTGAAAATTCCAAGACAGGGAGAAAAGTACATCGTTATGAGGAGACACAAAGTTCCCGTGTAGATTAAATGAAGAGGTAAAACTTGGACATGTTACACACAATGTGGGAAAATTGAGGTTGCCACATGGTTCGGAAGAATACAAAAGCAGAACATATTTCATATTGAAAGCCACTGCAGAATGTTGTGATATAGAGGGGCAAGGATGTCCTGGTACACGAATGACAAAGTCACAGAAACATAGAGGCACACGGTGCAGATCATGGGAATTCGGCCCATTGAGTCTGCAAAGATTTTCTAACAGAGAATTTTACCTCGGCACACCAACCATGCTTTCCCATGGCTAATCAATCTAACCTGGTCTCCTTGAGAAAATAAGGGACAATTTAGCATGGACAATCGACTGAACCTGCACATCGTTGGCTTTTGAGAGGAGACCTAACACACCCAGGGGAAAAACATGCAAACACGGAGAGAATGTCTCGCTCCACACAGTCAGTCACCCACGACAGCAACTAAATCCCGGTCCTCACGCGGGGAGACTACTGTGCTAATCCCTGTGCCACCACGCGGCCCTCTCTGTCGTATCAGCAACTATATTATCTCATCGTAAAATATGATACCCAGGCCGAATGGTCCCTTGTTTCTGGGCCCGATGACCTCATAACCTTATTTAAAAGGACACGTGTTCTATGTCCTGCATGTTCATGGGAAGGAAGGGGAGGAGGGTTGTGTTGGCTGGAGTTCGGTGGACGTCTGCAAATAATCCTATACTGGGTGTGATTGAAGACTCTCTATTGTTTTGAAATTGAAGAGGAACAGGGAGAGACCCGAAAAAAAATGTCGTTTGTCTGGTCAAGTCCGTGCTGAGATATGATGCTTTTCTAAAGTAATGATTTTGTTTTGCATCTACGCAGCCTGTATCCCCCTATTCCCTGTTTATTCATGTATCTATCTGTCGAGATTTTTTTTAACCATTGCGATTGTATCTGCTTCTGTCATCCCCTCCGTCAGTGAAATACAGGTACTTACCACCCTCTCTGTTAAGAAAAATCTTGCCTCTCTCATCTCTTTTAAAGTTTCCCCGTTATGCCATAAAAAATATGTCCTGTAGCAATTGGCCTTTATACCCTGAGATAAAAAGACTCTGACAAGACATTCTCCCGACTGGTCTCATAATTGTGTAAACATCTATCAGGTCGATCCTCAGCTTTTACCAAAAATAATCTAGTGGTTGGTGAGTAAAGTTGAACATTTTGAGATTGGAGCATCAGATGTGTTGCATGTGGTGGAGTTGAGGTTTGAAGGAAGGAATGAGTGAAATGCTAGATTCCTTTCTGGAGGGCAAGGGATGAAGACAGTATTCTGGGAAATGCAGCATAACGGCATCATCTTTTCAAACTATAGTGCGGGGAGTCAACTTCTGAGGTTGAGAAATCAATGTCAGAAGCTCAGACGTTGCATCATCCAAACAAACACACAGGTTAAGGGAACATTATTCAAAGGCTGTATAGAAGCAGACTAAGAGGAAGTTCGGTCAATGTCCATTTGGAATTCCGGTTTATAGTAAGTATTCATCCGTGTCTATTCGCTGATATTGAGATGGAGAATTCCGGAAAGGGAAGGGAAGTGTCACACATGAAAAGTGGAAATGTGAGTGGGGAACATCAAATTGATGGAAAAAAAATGACTGTAGTGTACAGCCTTGCCGGAAAGATGGAATGATAGAAACTGAATCTTTAATGATTCAAACAAAGAGATGAAACGGCAACATAAGCAGACCAGAGACTGCTAATGAATACTTTGCGTCGGTATTCACGAAGGAGAGGGGCTTTATGTCTAGTACGGTCATTGAGGGAGCGGTAGACCGATTGAAAGATCTATTGATTATGAGGGAAGAAGTGTTAGGGTTTTTAGAGGGCATTCAGACCGATAAATCTCCGGGACCTGATTGCATTTATCCTAGGCTGCTTAGAGAGGCAAGGGATGAGATTGCTGGGCCTCTGGCGCAAATCTTTGTCTCTTCTTTGGACACAGGTGAGGTCCCAGAGGACTGGAGGATAGCGAACGTGGTACCGTTGTTTAAAAAGGGTAGGAGGGATAGCCCGGGTAACTATAGGCCAGTGAGCTTAACGTCAGTGGTAGGTAAGTTGATGGAGAGGATTCTTAGGGATAGGATGTATGCGCACTTGGAGCTTTCCGATCTGATTAAGGATACGCAGCATGGCTTTGTCAAGGGGAAGTCTTGCCTTACGAATCTGGTAGAATTCTTTGAGGAGGTGACAAAAACGGTTGACGAAGGACGAGCCGTTGATGTCGTCTGTATGGATTTCAGTAAGGCGTTTGACAAAGTCCCTCATGGTAGGTTGGTACAGAAGATTAAAGCTCATGG